>NC_067482.1:48147072-49642072 GCF_947179515.1 Apodemus sylvaticus | reverse complement strand
CATGAACTTTTATGTGAGGCATTTTAAGTTTAGTAATTAATATACTTGAAATTAATATAACATTTAAGAGAATGAATCAGGTACACAGCTAGTGTATGGACATATTACATGTTGGTTATTAGTCAAGGTTCTCTAGGGTAACAGAACTTAGAGAAAGATGTCCTTTGTACTTATAGAAAAGGGGATTTATTAGAATGACTTAAAGGCTGTGGTTCAGCTAATGCAATCATGGTTGTCCATTTGCAAAATAAATTAAAAAAATTTTAAAAATACTGGAGTTGTTCAGTCCATGAGGCTAGAAGTACCAGCTTACTAGCAAATTGGAAGCAAGGTGGCTACCTATGAGCAGAGGAGGATCCCTCCCAGAAAACCATCCCACTCTGGAAACTGACAGACTCTAGAATAGGAAACACTTTTTCACTGAGTCCAGAAAAAGCAGTCTAGTTAGGATAGCAGAATACATAAGCAAGTAACAGAGTCAAGGAAATTCCTTGTATCAATTGTTGAGGAACCTGCTTGACTCCAACCTGTACATGTGCTACGTATTTGTAGCTGGGGTGGTATGGATAGGAGGCCTATGTCCAGGCCTTGTGTGCTCTTTGGTTGGTAGTTCACTCTCTGGGAGCCCCCAAGGGTCCAGACTTGATGACTCATGATCTTCTTGTGTAGGCCCTGTCCCTTCTGGGTTACGAAAGCCTTCCCCCAATTCCTCCACAAGAGTTTCATCTAATGTTTAGCTCTGTGTCTCTATTCCTGTTTCATTCAGTTGCTGGGCTAGAGCATATAAGAGGACAAACATAATTACATATACCTTAGAGATTAAATTAAAGCCAAGAAATAGGAGTTAAATAACTTGTTAAAATTCATGAACAACTTACTAAGCAAATATGAGTATCAATTGTCATTCACACTAACTTATAAATGTCTTGTTACAATATAAATGTCTTGTTACAATATACATTTGCAGGTGTTTGCCACTTATGAATTACAGGGAAAGCAATATTTTCTACTTCTATATAACTTACTTGTTCATAGTTCAGGGGTTAAGGTTAAGTTATGAATCATCCTAGAGAGAATAAATTTGACTTTCAAAATAAAAAATTATTCTTCCTCACTTTTAAATAAGAGTGATAGTATTTGTTTCATTCTGTTTATTCACCATCATTCATTTTAAAAAACATGTTATATTTGTTAAAATAATTACTTTGTACTCCTGACATGCAGATACTATTCGTTACTATAAGAGAAAGCAATTGACTCAATAAGAAATGATTGCATTTGATTATTAATATACATAAATGCCATAATTTGTGTACTGTTTTTAAGTGAGAAAATGATCTACAGTAAGATAGGATTGAAAATAAATTTTATGTAATTATTACAGTCATTAAAAACTATTATCCCAATTGTCCTGTACAATATTTTATCTTTACACAACTTTTTTTGACTAATTTTTTATTTTCTATATTCTTTGTTTACATTCCAAATACTTTCTCCTTTCCCAGTTCCCTCTTCCCCATAAGTCCCATAAGTGCTTTTCTGCCTGACCATTCCCCAATCACCCCCATCTCATTTCTCTGTCCTGGTCCTCCCCTACAATGCTGGATCAAGCCTTCCCAGGACCAGGGACCTCTCCTTTGTTCTTCTTGGGAATCATTTGATATGTTTATTGTGTCTTGAGAATTCAGAGCTTCTGGGCTAATTAATATCCACTTGTCAGTGACTGCATTTCATGTGTATTCTTTGGTGATTGGGTTACCTTACTTAGGATGATATTTTCCAGTTCCAACCATTTGCCTAAGAATTTCATGAACTCATTGTTTTTAATTGCTGAGTAGTATTCCATTGTGCAAATATACCACATTTTCTGTATCCATTCCTCCATTGAGGGACATCTGGGTTCTTTCCAGCTTCTGGCTTTTATAAATAAGACTGCTATAGTGGAGCACGTGTTCTTATTGCATGCTGGGGAATACTCTGGGTATATGCCCAGGAGTGGTATAACAGGGTCCTCCAGAACTTTTTTGTTTTGCAATAATGTATGCTTTTAAAAATTGTCTTCATTAAAGCTATCTTATTGTAGCTAATTCCTTTATTTATTTATTTTATATTTAATCAGTTAACAAGGAGACTATTAATGAAAACGGAAATCTTACAAATGCATTTTTGACTTTATATGTGATTCTTAACTCCTAAAGTCTAGTGGCTGAGTATATTATCACATGTGACAGTTAATTTATAGGCCTAAATATCTTTGATAGATGCTTCAACCTACCTTGTAAATATGTACATATATATGTGTCTGGGGGAAAAAAGAAAATGTATGTTTTAATAGACTTGTGGAACCTTGTCTTTGTTACATTAGAATTGGGATTTAGAATTAATTAAAAAAACAATATCAAAACTCTTGAAAGACTATCCAATATTATGATTATGCCCCTGTACTTTTTTTTGCTGTTTTTTGTTTGTTTGTTTTGTTTCATTTTTTCAAGACAGGGTTTCTCCATGTAGCCCTGGCTTCCTGGAACTCACTCTGTAGACCGGGCTGGCCTCGAACTCAGAAATCTGCCTGCCTCTGCCTCTCAAATTTTAGGATTAAAGGTGTGCACCACCACCTCCCGGCAACCCCTGTAATTTTTTACACAGAATCATACTTCCTCTCTCTAATCTTGCTAAAGTCAATCATATAAAGTCAATTCTGTCTCTGTGTTTCCATTCTCCATGATAATTACACAATAAATAACATCAAAGAGTATATGGTCAAATTGACTATGGTGAAGAGAGAAATGAAAGTTGATTTGTTGGTATAAGTGCTAATGATCATAACAACAAAGAATGCCTCAGGTGGTGGTGGCACATGCCTTTAATCCCAGCACTTAGGAGGCAGAGGCAGGTGGATTTCTGAGTTTGAGGTCAGCCTGATCTACAGAGTAAGTTCCAGGACATACAGAGCTATACAGAGAACCCCCCCCCAAAATAAATAAATAAATAAATAAAATAAAAATAAAAACCAACAAAAAAACAAAAAAACAATAAAGAATGCCATCAGAACATAGTGATTATATATTTATTCATCATGAATTATAGGCCACTACAGATTGTAAAGATTTTGATACAATTTGTAATATAAAAACTCAGACACAGTGATACCAATCATAAATAACTTCGATTAAAAAGCAGACAATACATTTGATTGAGATTCAGTATGAAAGAGAGTAAGTTTTATCTTTATTCAAACATCTAGGATACAGAGTATAAACTGTGCAAGAATAGGTCTTTACCTATCTTATATAAAATATTCCTTTAGTATACTTGAATCATTTTAAAATTTATATACATCAGCAATACTCTATACTAGATTGTAGCCAAAAGGCCAAGAAACCAAACTCCTAACATGAATATATTTTCTTAAATAATGCCTTGAATTTCCTTGAGTTGTATGGCATACCAAAATTGTAGAGGGGAGAAATAGTTGGTGAATTCTCATACTTGGAGACAATATAATAATTTCAGTAAGAGGGGATTTGGGTTTAGCCTAGGAATGAGAAATAATTAGAAAGGAAATTAAAACCTAATAAATAAGTTCAAACAGAGGCAGACACATTTTTAAATTTTTTTTATTTATTCTTTAATCATTTTTTACAGTCCAGACTTTATCCCCCTTCAGGTCCATGCTCTGACTGTTCCACATCTCACACCTCTTCCCACACAATCTCCAAGAGGATGTCCCCACTCCCCCACACAGCACCAGATTGCCTTATAAGTCTCTTGAGGGTTAGGTACATCTTCTCTGATTGAACCCACATCCAGCATTTCTCTGCTGTATATGTGTTGGGGGCCTCATATCAACTGGTACATGCTGCCTGTGTCTGAGATACCTTGGGGATCCAGGTTAGTTGAGACTCCTAGTTGTCTTATAGGGTCACCCTCCTTCTCAACTTCCAGCCTTTCCCTTATTCAACCACAGGAGTCACTAGCAGACACATTTTCTAATAGGAAGGATTAATGATATGTACTCATAAAAAATGGACTGAGATCAGTGATGGTTGATATTAAACAGGAAGTGTGGATATAAATTGTGGAGTTTTATGATGATATGAAAATGATAATGCTGAATCTAATAAAAAGTATCATGTTGCAAAAAATGAAATATTTGTTAGATACTCTGAAGAATAAGTAACAAACAAATAGAAAATGATTGTGAGGGCACATGCTAATACATTTATTAATGGAATCAAGGTATTTATGTGAAACTAAGGAAAACATCCTTATATTTCTGTATCAGTCAGTCTATTCCTTCATACAACTGACAGATTTGGACAATAAACTATCACTGATCTGAAGACTGCATTCTCTATTTCCATAGAAATAACAATGTCAATAAACACTTTGTAGATTCACTTTTAACACTCTTATAAATTTTAAAGATTCCAAAATCACTTACTCTGTGCCTTGACCAAGGTTCCTTTACCAAGGATTTGTTATGATTAATACTACAATCCAACAAGCTGATATATTAAACAAGGGTTTTTAGTTTGACTCATACTTCTAATTCATGGTTCAGGGCCTACATCTGTTAATGGCCTTCCTGCTGTTCCAGTCCTGAGTCAGTGTGAGTACAGGACAGGTGCATACTGAATGCTACTTCAACTTTTCTGAGGATGCCACCCTTAGGTTTGTTTGTGGGTTTGTCTAAGTGTTCCAATAATGATATCCTACCTGATTACTTTAAACCTAGAAGTGTCCTAAATGGTCCATTTCAAAATATAGTTATTATACAGTTTCCAGCTCTTATGACTGAGCATTGGCTTTTAGGTTTCAGCATGAGTTTTCAGAGGGAAAGAACAACATTTATAGCACACATCCCAAAGAGAGATACTTCTGCAAAGACAAGCATTTTAAGAGTTTCGAGATCATCCTCCAGGTATTGAAGGTAAAAGCCAGACCTTTATATAAGCAGTTATTTCTTATTGTCTTAGCTTGCATTTACTACTTATGGCTTTAGTGCAAAGTACTATAAATTGAGTGACTTAAAATAGCTTTATATTATTATTCACAATTTACATTACAGTATGAATGTATGAGCATAAAGTACAAAGTAAAATAACTAAAAAAATATAAAATAGATAAAAATTCAGCTTTCAGAATTGAACCAAATCTGAGTGGCTGAGGCCTCTGGAATAGAACTAAATAAAATGTAGACCAATACAAGGTTACAATTATGGACATCCAATCTTATAACAGAAGTACAAAGAAAGCTGGCAAAATTTATCATAAGTTTTCTAATCTCTGATGATAGTAGATTGTCCTGAAAAAAAAAAGATACCTATGGGTTGATCACACAATGGTGAGTCCCCCAGATCCAGTGGAGATCTGTTACAAGTCTAAGTTTGTCTTTTACTATATAAATACACCTGGTAATTCCAAGTGTTATCCATGTAGTACCCAATTGTCGAAATATATGTAGTAGGGGAATTATTATGGGAATATACAGTATCATATTCTTTGGATATGAATGATAAACATATCATTTGGACAGTTTTCAAATATAAAATAAGGTGAATTCATCTACTTGATGCTAGAAATTTGATTTTGTTATCAAATTATCAATCAGTTATAGTGTTCCACATTTTAGCAAATTTAAATTTGAACAAATATAAAATCTGCATGGGTTTTTAAATAGCATTTTTCCTTATAGAAAAACATTTTTATTCCCATTTAGAATGTGATATATTTTTCACAAATATATATATATACATATATATTATATATATTTATCATTATCCCTTTACAGAATAATTAAGATATGGTTTTAGAGTGAAAATTTTAGAGGACAGAGGCAAATAAGTGTGGCTCAAACGAAGCATTAGCCACTTGTGATTTATAATCAAGCATATCAAGGAGAATAATCAAGCATCAGACAAAATTCTTCCTGAGGGGAAAAGTGAGTGATTCAGAAAAGATTCTGAGAAACAAGCTTGAATCAGTGTAACTATTAAGACAGGCAACGCTTTTGTTAATTTTCAAAGTCTCTTAGCAATATTCGCTTAGCAATGAGGATTTAGAGAAACAATGATTCCATAGAATTAATGGAAAGTGGAGAACTATTGAGATATAGGCCGTGCTAATAACTAGATGCATTCACCTAGAGTATGCAACAGATTTAATATAAACAATATAATAAGAGTGATAAAAGACATGCAAATACTTGCATGGGAATTCATAATTAAAGCAGAGGAAAATGTTGTATAAACCTTTTCAATAGTGAGATACTAAAGCAAAACCCAAAGCTGTCAAAAACTATATTCTCATGAAGGTAGAGGGTGATTACAAGTTCCCAGTGTTGCAAAGTGAATCAAATAAATATTATGGTGTTATTTGGTTTCTGTGTAAAGAGTCTTCCAAGAAAAACAGGAAATAGCCTTTCCATTTGTAAATGTTACCTTCATTTTATTTATTTGAAGCAGCTGCTGGGAAACAATGAAATTTGTTGCTGAGTGGAAGATAAGAGATTTTTATTGTACAAAGTTTATTTACATATACCAGAAGGCCAGACTCACAAGGGAAATTGGTGAACTAGAAAAATATTGAATAAAAGTGCTGTATGTATAGATTAGACAGCCCCAATGTGTGACACTCTGCTCCATCTTTACAAACACATTGCTACTAAAAGGACTCAGTTTGATTCTACATTTTCAAGTTAGATGAATAATTTGCCTGAGCTAGTTCTTTTCTCTCATTACTCCAAAGGACGACCTTCCCTTTCCACATCTGGTGATCGATGTGACTATGAGTTTTTCAAGTGCACATTTCCATGTGGCATACAATGCAAAGACATGCCTGTGCCAGTTTGATCATTCCCAAACAATAGACAATATTTCAAAGCTTAAGTAAAACAGATCTAAGTGCTAAACAAGATTTCAAGGAACTAAACTTCATTTTAATCACAAACGAGCTGCAAGGCAATTTTCAATTACAGCAAACGTTTTCTTTTTATTTTTTTTATTTTTCTCCAGCTGTGTGTCCCTGCTGATTCCTGAAATTACATGTAAGTTGTCCCAGATTTTCAAGTGGTGTACCTACGGAGGTTTTTCTTTTGTCAGTTGATGAAGTATCTGTGATTAGAACTTAAATAAATTGGCATTTATAAGATTCATCGCCCCACCCTGTAAATTTCAGGACATGATGATGGAGCATCAAGATATTTGGAGATATCCCCAGTGACAGCATGCAGCCTAATTAGGCTGCTGGTGCTTGAAGTTCTCACCTCCGCTGCAGGAACATCAAAAGATAATGTGAAAGCTAAGCCCTAGAAAAAAGGAATCTGTTGGGTTTTAAACAATCAGGTCAATAACGAATTGTATTTTCAAAGTTCTACAAAGTCCCTGCTTTTAGGAAAGTTTGCAGCTGTTTGTTTCCCCTAACAATTGTTTACATATAAAACCTGAGTGTTGGCAGAATTGAAATGGATGTATTTATAGTTGGAGGGCTCAGAGACTATCTCACACTTAGAGGAAACCCTGAATTGTCCTTTGAAAAATAAGAGAACTTTCTCCTTTCCTGGTCCCCCCCCCACCTGCCCTAGGCTCCCCATGGGTCTCTTAAGTCCTCTTCTCTCTGCCCATTTCCCAATCACCCCCCTCCCATTGCTCTGTCCTGATTCTCCCCTACAATACTGGATCAAGTCTTTTCAGAACCAGGGCCCTCTTCTTCCTTCTTCTTGGGAATCATTTGATATGCAAATTGTGTCTTGAGAATTCAGAGCTTCTGGGCTAATTAATATCCACTTATCAGTGATTGCATTATATGTGTATTCTTTTGTGATTGGTTTACCTCACTTAGGATGATATTTTCCAGTTCCAACCATTTGCCTAAGAATTTTATGAACTCATTGTTTTTAGTTGCTGAATAGTATTCCATTGTGTAAATATACCACATTTTCTGTAACCATTCCTCCATTGAGGGACATCTGGGTTCTTTCCAGCTTCTGGGTATTATAAATAAAGCTGCTATAAACATAGTGGAGCATGTGTCCTTATTGCATGCCAGTTCTCTGGGTATATGCCCAGGAGAGGTATACCAGGGTCTTCCAGAAGTGTCATGTAGGGAAAGCATTCGGAATGTAAACTAAGAATATAGAAAATAAAAAAATAATATATATATATATATATATATATATATATATATATATATCAAATAAAAAATAAAGTATTCACAAAAAAGAAGGGAGAGTGAAACTAGTAAATATATCACATTCATCCTATGATGTTTACATTTCAATGAATATTTTAAGCTTATATACATTCATTGGTTAAAAAAATAGTTTTAGAAGTGAAGAAAAAAAAAAAAGAAAAAGAAAAATAAGAGAGCAGGGTTAATGCCATACGAAGAAGAGCAGTGCTTACATCAAAATTTTCTTTGCTTCCTTGACGAATCTAATAACTATTGCTTTCCCACTCCCTGCTCCTTTATTTTTTTTAATGTCTGCTCACTAATACGCAGGAGACAGCAGGTGTTGGCGAGGATGTGGAGAAAGAGGAATACTCCTCCACTGCTGGTGGGATTGCAAACTGGAGCAGCCACTCTGGAAATCAGTCTAGCGGTTCCTTAGAAAACTGGGCATTATACCACTTCTGGGCACATACCTAGATGATTTCCTAGCATGCAATAAAATACTACTCAGCAAATTAAAAACAATGAGTTCATGAAATTCATAGTTAAAGGGTTGGAACTGGAAAATATCATCCTAAGTGAGGTAACCCATTCACACATACATGGAATGCAGTCACTGATAAGTGGATATTAGCCTAGAAGCTCTGAATACCCATGACACAATTCACATATCAAATAATTCCCAAGAAGGAAGGAGAGGGTCCTGGCCCTGGAAAGGCTTGATGCAGAAATGTAGGGGATTACTGGGACAGAGAAGTGTGAGGGGGTTGATTTAGAAATGGGCAGAGATAAGAGACTTATGGGACTTATGAGAAGAGAGGAACCAGGAAAGGGGAAATCATTTGGGATGGGAACAAAAAAGTATAAAGAATAAATAAAAGAAAAAAAGAAGTGGAATTGTCCATCCTTATTTGAAATGCTCCTTTACTACATTGGAGAAATAATAGTAAGGAAACACAAAGGTGAAAGCAGTGTCAAGAGGAGGAATGAAAATCAGCTATGCAAGACAGACAAAATACATCAAAGTTCTCAAGTAGAATGAAAAGATACTTTAGATCACTTAAAATGGACTTCTTTCCTCATTTTTCTGAACCAAGAAGAGATGTCAGTGACTCATCATAAAATTGAAAACTAACATAAATGTGTACATGTCCACTTGCATACACACACACAAACACACACACACATACACACACACACACACACACACACACACACACACAAACTAGAAAACACAATTGATTTTCAAGTAAAAATATTAAGTTTCTGTTTTGGAGAACAAAAAGTTGGTTTATAGCTGCCAAAGATTTCATTTACTTGGCCCAAAACTCGCATCATTAAAAAAGCCTTCCGCAATAGAGCATTCTGTTACACATAAAAATATTTGAAGAACAGTGCACAGTATAGGCTTAGAGCACAGAGAAAGGACACCTCACTGGGGCCTCTGGAAGAAACTCCAGGTATGTAATGTGCTTCTGTAGGTTTGGCTTTTTGATTTAGTGAGTTTTTAGATGGTTACTGTGAGACTGAGGAAAACAAGTTGAAAATTAAAGTTGTTTAAAAATACTGAATTGGAAAAGCATGTTAGAAGATGGTAAAATACACACTAAATTAGGTATAAGAGTAGCATGAACCTAAAAATCTAAAATGGTAATTATTTTCAATTTTAACCAAAGATTATTAATTAAGGAGTTTATGGAACCATAAAATATATTGTAAGGTATGTATGTGTTTTCACACGATATGAGGATATATATATATATATATATATATATATATATATATATATATATATAGTACGTTTTTGGATAATAGGTATTTTCATTGTTGAGTTTCTACCTTCCAGTTGCAGTAGATAAAGCAACTATGTAAAGCTTACCTCTAAAACACAGATTTCAATATTATGTGACCATTTATAAATACTAAGAAGAATTTAACAATAAAGTAGCCCTATTCATTTTGAGTACATGCTGAATACACTTGTGAGTTTTAACACCAAGTATTCCACTCATACAAGTCCTTTCACATGTTTCATGTTTATATTGAATTTCACATGAGTATCTCTTTTTCAGAAAAAGATTTTAGCATATAAATGTATTTTATATGTATTTGCATATCTTTGATCTCATATTTCATTGTCTTCTGAGGGTTTGTTTCTAAACATTATTTCTAGTATCATATGATAGTTCTTTGTGGCACAAAGTATTGGAAATTATATCTTTGAAATAGATTTATGGCCCCCAAATAAGTCCTTATAGATTTAGGTATATTTCTAGAATATGCATATGTTATAAGTTGATATGCAGTTAAGATTAAATTCTGACAACACAAAGCAATGCCTAATGGTAAGGAGAAAATAATTCTCTACACACATTTCAGTGTCTTTTTAGTTGTTTTAAAAGCAACTGGGTGCAATTAGAGTTGTGCAATTAGAGTCACTTGCATGAACATGTATATCAGAACACTGGAGTACAAGTGGTCCTTCACAGGTCTCATCCTTAAGGAAAATGACTCTCCTGACTATCTCTACTTCACAGCCATCAACTGTGTGGCAGCTTAGCTAGAGTGAGCTATACAAAAGAATCTCCCTTCTTAGGCTGGAAATATAACATGGTTCACTGTGTATAGATTTTGTAAAGTTAGTTAGAGCTTTTGTGTTTCATACATGCAACTGCCACATTACACTCAAGTGATAGTCAAAAGACAGTTTCATATGACTCCTTCCAGCTCTCTATATCTTTACATTTTGTCTTTCCACTCAATCGTGAGGGGCATTAGACCTTATAGTGGACCAGGTTTATATAGCTATTTCCTGGAGAGCAGAACCAAATGGTCAAATGCTGGGAATTGGCATCTTTCCAATAACCACTGGGTACTATAAAAGGAAGTTTATCTGACTCAGCTTTCAACATTTAAATTATTAGTTACATAGAATATATTTAAGAAAATTATTTTTCTGTTCTGTGTCTGTTTACATCTCTTTTGTCTTCTAAGACTTTTAATTTAAAAAAAATTCACAGTTCCCATGATATAATTCAGTTTTGAGGCATACTTAAGTTCAGTATAATGTAAAACATTGCAAGTAACACTTTGTGATTAATAAAATAGTATTTATGGATCTTTTTCTTTCTAAAAGGTAAGGTCACCCTTTCATGTAACTTCATGGATATTGTGATTTTATGGATAATAGCAATAAGTAATTATCGCACTGTCCATCCAAAATAAAACTAAAATATGATAATATGTTTTAATAAAATAATTGTACTTCAACTGATTTGTAAATTCTTTTATTAGATATGTGTTTTTTCTCCTTTTATTTCTACTGCTTTAATAGCTACCTTCTAAAAGTCTGTCAACTACAAAATTATTTTATATTATAGATAGAAAATTTAGTTTGTGTCTATATGTATATGTAATCAATCAGAAAAAATAGGTTTTGCCTGACTATCAATTTATTCTATTTTAGAAATTCATACTTCACTGACAGAACTATTCTGTCAATGAATATTTTAGTAGTGCATGTTAATAACTGCCAGTTTAATACTTATTTCTGGCATTAAAACACTCATTAGAGACAGACTGAATAATGAATAACCTAAGTAGTAAATTAGCTTCCATTAGATCACAGTAATTTGTAAAGTAGGTAATAAATACTAGTTTTAACTACTTTATTATATTATTCATATACTGAAAATGTAAAAGTAAAAATCAACTATAATTAAGATATTATTTTAATGACTTTTATACTTTAAAAAGAAAATACCAATAAACATTTTCAAGTATCAGTATCTTTATATGTTAATTTTAATGTTGACTCTCAAGAGAATCTATTTGTCCTTAAATTAATACTAGAATGATTTAGGTTAGATGATAAGGTTAATATAACCATATTTATCATCACACATTATAAGTATGTTTTTAAAATATACAACAATTTAAATATTACCAATACAGAGGAATTAAATGTGTTCATGAAGATATTACATATCCTCAAAATTCAAAGAGTAGCTGGGAGGCATGAATGAGAAATTTGGCCATAGTGAAACATAAAAATATTATCAAAGTCAGTATAAAGTCTGTGAAAAGAATACCACAACAATTACCACCCCACATTTTAGTGTATTCCAATATTCCTGGTCATTCTAACTGTTGCCTTAAGAATCATTTTATATAAAAGGTAAAATTTATTTGTCTGTTCTAGAAAATTTATCTATAGTCAGATTAACCAATGACTTGGAATATATGCCTTTACTTGTAGAAAGCTTATTCTAGCAAGTCTATGTTAGACAATCTATGTCTGGGAAGTATATGTTCTACATAATGAGACACTGAGGAATAAGAATAATTCAAATTTAATTTGAGAAAGAGAACTACTACATTGGCTTTCAATATACTCATAAGTTAGAAAAGTACATCAAATTTTCTGACCTATTTCTAAACTTAATCATAAACCAATAGATCTTAACCACAGCTTCATGAATAAGTATAAGACATGGAAGTTCTAAAAAGAATATTGTGCCAGGAAGTCTAAAGTTAACTTAAAGGAGAACACCATGAATAATTGAAACAGACACCTTATAGTTACATCAAAGAGACATATAGTGTAACTCCTGATCTAATAGGTAACATCACAATGCATACACGTTTCCTTTTGAAATTCTAGAAAAATCCATTAAACTGACTTCCACTTATCATTTTAAGAAATTATAAAAGATATGAAAGAACTCCCGTTATTAAGAATTGACTTGTATATTGACTCTAAACTGAAACATAATACTTTTTCGTATTACCTGATAGAGATGTTGAAATAACTGTGATCAATATGATAATTAATCAAATAAATGGGAGGGAATGTAAACATGAAGAGAAACGTTATATGAACAAAAACTGTGGAATTGCAAACAAAAATCAATGCATTTACACACACACACAAACACAAAAACACACACACAAACACAGAGAGAGAGAGAAGAGAGAGAGAGAGAGAGAGAGAGAGGATGGAAAGAGAAGACTGAGAGGAAGATACAGACTCAGGCACAGAGAATGAATCTAGAATTAAAGTTAAAGTTAAACAAGTACATACAATATAATTATTCTTCAATAGCACAACCATAATGACTGTAATTATTATAAGCCCTTTTTTAAATAAATAAGACATGGATTTATTTGAATATTTTACTTTTTTCATTTTGAGGTATGTTGAATAATTTCACATGCTACAATATATATGCAGAAGTGTGTGTGTGTGTGTGTGTGTGTGTGTGTGTGTGTGTGTGCTCAGATTACTTGGGTGAGTGGAGTCTCTGCTTTTATCCTATAGGATCTGGGGATTAAATTTAATTGATGAGGTTTGTGATCAAAGAGCTTTTATTTTATTTGTTTTGGGTTGGTTTAATTAGTTATTCCAGATTTAATTTGACGTGGGTCTAAAATTAGTTACACTGAAGTCATAGGCATTAGCTGGTGGTTCTATTTAGGTGAGGCTGGATTATGAAGTCACTGATTTATTTAATGTATTAGTCCATTGATAATTTACTAGGTGAGAAATTAGAGTCATAGAAAAGTGATAGTAAAAATGACCATCTTGCCAAAAGCAATATACAAATTCAATGCAATCCTCATCAAAATCCCAACTCAATTCTTCATAGAGTTAGAAAGAGGAATTCATATATTAATTTGGAATAAAAAAAATCCCAGGATAGCTAATACTGTTCTCAACAGTAAAAGAACTTCAGGGGGAATCAGTATTCCAGACCTCAAGCAGTACTACAGAGCAATAGTGTTAAAAACTGCATGTCATTGGTATAGTGACAGGCAGGTCGATCAATGGAATAGAATGGAAGATCCAGAATGGTCACATGACCTTTGACAAAGGAGATAAAACCATCTAGTGCAAAAAAAGATAGCCTTTTGAATATTTGGTGCTGGCTCAACTGGCAGCTAGCATGCAAAAGACTTTAAATTGATACATTCTTATTCCCTTGTACTAAGCTCAAGTCCAAGTGCATCAAGGACCTTCACATAAAACCAGACACACTGAAAATAATAAAAAAGAAACTGGGGAAGACCCTTGAACACATGGGCACAGGGGAATGTTTCCTGAACAGAACACCAATAGCCTACACCCTAAGAAAAAATATTGACAAATGGGACCTGATAAAATTACAAAGTTTCTGTAAGGCAAAGGATACTGTCAACAGGACAAAATGGCCACCAAAAAATTGGGAAAAGATCTTTACCAACCCTACATTCGACAGTGGGCTAATATCCAATATATACAAAGAACTCAAGAAGTCAGACTCCAGAGAACCAAATAACCCTATTAAAAATGGGGTACAGAGCTAAACAAAGATTTTCTCCTGAGGAATATCGAGTGGCTAAGAAGCACCTAAAGAAATTTTCAACATCCTTAGTCATCAGGGAAATGCGAATCAAAACAATCCTGAGATTTCATCTCAAACCAGTCAGAATGGCTAAGATAAAAAACTCAGGAGACATGCTCAGTTTTCTGAGGAACTGCCAGACTGACTTCCAAAGTGGTTGTACCAATTTGCAACCCCACCAGCAGTGAGGAGTGTTCCTCTTTCTCCACATCCTCACCAACACCTGCTGCATTTCCTTAATGACTAATCAGTGTAGCAGTATAGGGCAAAACCAGAACAGGGAAGTGGGAAGGGGTGGATGGGTGAAAAGGGTGGAGGGAAGAGGGCTGAGGGAACTTTCAGGGAGTAGGGGGCTAGAAAAGGGAAAATCACTTGAAATGTAAATACATAAAAAATATATTGAATAAAAAATAATTCAAAAAACAAAAACAAAAACAAAAACAAAACAGCAGGTGCTGGAGAGGTTGTCGAGAAAAAGGAAGACTCCTCCACTGTTGGTGAGATTGCAAGCTGGTACAGCCACTCTGGAAATCAGTATGGTGGACCCTCAGAAAACTAGGCATAGTATTACCTGAGAACACATTTATATCATTCCTGTGCATATATCCAAAAGATGATCCAACCTATAACAAGGACACATGCTATACTATGTTCATAGCAGCCTTATTAATAATAGCCAGAAGTTGGAAACAACCCAGATGTCCTTCAATATAGGAATGGATACAGAAAATGGAGTACTCCTCAGCTATTAAAAACAGTGACTTTATGAAATTCTTAGGCAAATGGATTGGATTAGAAAATATCCTGAGTGAGGTTACCCCCAATCACAAAAGAACACACATGGTACAAACTCAGTGATAAGTGGATATTAGCTCAAAAGTTCAGAATACCCAAGATACAATACACAGACCACATGAAGCTCAAGAAGGAAGAATAAAGTGTGGATGCTTCAGTCCTTCTTAGATTATGGAATAAAATACTCACAGGAAGAAATATGGACAAAGTATGGAGCAGTGACTAAAGGAAAGGCCATCCAGAGATGGCCTCACCTGGGGATCCATCCCATATACAGGCACCAAACCAAGCACTATTGCAGATGTCAAGACATGCTTGCTGACATGAGTCTGATACAGCTGTCTCCTGAGAGGCTCCGACAGAGCCTGACAGATACAGAGGTGGATGCTCACAGCCAACCACTGGACTGAGCATGAGGTTCCCCAATGGAAGAGTTAAAGAAAGGACTGAAGGAGCTGAAGGGGTTTGCAAGCCTATGGGAAGAACAACAATATCAAACAACTAGACCCACCCTCCAGAGCTCCTAGGGATTTAGCCACCAACCAAGGAGTACACATGGAGGGAGCCATGGCTCCAGTTGAATATGTAGCAGAGGATGGCCTTGTTAGGCATCAATAGGAGAAGAGGCCCTTGGTCCTGTGAAGGCTTGCTACCCCAGTGTAAGGTAAAGTGAGGGCGGGGAGGCAGGAGTGGGAAGGTAGGTAGGGGATTACCCTCAGGTTGGCAGGCAAGTGAAGATGGGATAGGGAATTTCCAGGGGGGAGGGGACCGGGAAAGTGAGTAACATTTGAAATGTGGAGGATTGGTTGGGGGTTTACAGGGAGGGGGGAAACAGGAAAAGGTTTTAGCATTTGAAATGTAAAAGAAGATTATATTCAATATAAAAGAAAGAAAAAAGGAAATATCCAAAAGTAAAAATTATATATATATATGTATATATATTTATAAAAAATATATTTATATATTTGTATCTTAGGTAATGTTTCCACATAGATTAAGATACATTTCTACACCAGGCGGTGGTGGCGCATGCCTTTAATCCCAGCACTTGGGAAGCAGAGGCAGGTGGATTTCTGAGTTCAAGGCCAGCCTGGTTTACACAGAGAAATCCTGTCTCAAAAAAACAAAAAAACAAAAAAATAAGATATATTTCTAAATATATATTTCAATATATTTCCAAATGCATTCCAATATGCATAACCAATATACATATTGGAAACAGTACCTAATTTAAAGCTTAAAATATTTTAAAATAACAAAAATGTTTCCAAAAGACAAAATGTTACAAAGTTAAAAAAAATAAAAAACAATAAATAAGTAAGTAAATAAATAAATAGATGTATAGAGTCATTGGCTGTATAGAGCATTTGGATAATTCTATAATTTTCATTGTAAAAATTACTACTCATATGCCTGGATTTTTTCATGCTACAGTTTCCATCATATTAGAAGCAACCTATTAAAATTAAGAAGTATTGGATTAGCAATTTGGAAAGAATACGTCTCTCTAAAAATATGTTTGTCATTATTTTAGATGACCCCAGTTCAATCCCTAGGACTCACATGATATAATTTAGAGTGAATGCTTCAAATTGTCCTCCAATCTCAGCATGAACAAAATAATATTTGCATTTGCAGACATGTCTGTTTATGTCTAAGTGTGTGCACAGAAAGTAAATAAATAAGAAATAATAAATGCAAAACCAAGACATAATTACAAAAAATATTAATCTTTAAATATAAGCCCTACTCTCACCAGTGTGAGCGCCTATGTGTGTGCTGAACGAGGGTAGCAATGGACAGGGTTCAAAGACACTTAGGGAGGTTTTCGGAGCCCTCACCCTACACAAAAACGCTAAAGGCAACCAAGGACTGCCTAGAGGAGAAGAAATCAGACATTCCCAACTAAGATTATTTCACTGGGTATCAAATACTAAGTTGCCATCTTTGAAAACATGTATGAAAGGAACATTAAAAAGACTAAGCAGGTTTTATTTAGGAATGTATATATATATATATATGTGTGTGTGTGTGTGTGTGTGTGTGTATGTGTGTGTGTGTGTGTGTGTATTTGAGTGTATGTATAATGTTAAATAAATAATATATGAGGAAGTTATTATATATTATACTATATACTATAACAATTAATGGAAGAAGAAGTCATGAATTTGTAGAAAGAGAGCCAGGAGGGGTATATCAGAATTTCTGGAAAAAGGAAAGGAAGAGGAAATTATGTAATTCTATTATAATCTCTAAAATTAGTAGAAATAGTCAAAAAGTATAATAGAAAATTACAGTTAAATATAACCATTATTTTGGATGGATCATTTTCGCAACAGTTTTACATACTAACTGCATTTTGAAATGAATAACATCCATATAAAAAGGATGATGTGTTTGCTAGTATATAACAGCTAAAATTGCTACGTTTACCAGCTTTTTCATTTATGAAATGTAATTCTGAAGTGATTCATGCAAATAGAATAAAAATATGACTGTTGTAACTATAAGTAATTAATAAGTTATAGGCCATTTTGTAAGGAGATTACTTTACTCTGTAACATTAATACTTTTCTAAAGAGGATCCAAAGCATTCCATCCTTGTTTGATGTACCAAAAAACTGATTTTCAAAAATAGAAGCTCCATTACTTTTGGAACTACTAAAATTTTAAGAAACAGTTTAAATGCATAAGAGTTATTCCCTGTAAGATACTGATTGAAAGGTTTTGTTCAGAACGCTTTTTCCAGTGTAGGATCTTTATTTTAAATGTATGTGTAAGCTTTTTCGAGTTCAAAAGAATGTTAATAATCTAATTGATTTACCACGAAAGCAGTGCTCAGTCAATGCTTTTGTGCAGAGCTGTCAGTTTACATGTGCTGCTTCAAAAGCTGAAGCTGAATTTCTTGAAACAAAAATCAAGAAAAGGGGGAAGGGGTGATTTAAAGCAGAGAAGCTAAGACAACTCCAAATACATAGTACATGTGATTTTTAATTGTTGATTATTTTGAATATTTTCTCATTTAAAAATATATTTTAGGTACATTTTCTCATTTCTTTTTTAATATTTTTTATACATTTTTTATTTACATTTCAAATGATTTCCCCTTTTCTGGCCTCCCCACTCCCCAAAAGTACCATAAGCCCTCTTCTTTTCCCCTGTTCTCCCATCCACCCCTTCCTACTTCCCTGTTCTGGTTTTGCCCTATACTGCTACACTGAGTCTTTCCAGAACCAGGCCACTCCTCCGTTCTTCTTGTACCTCATTTGAAGTGTGGATTATGTTTTGGGTATTCCAGTTTTCTAGGCTAATATGCACTTATTAGTGAGTGCATACCATGATTAATCTTTTGAGACTGGGTTACCTCACTTAGTATGATGTTCTCCATATCCATCCATTTATCTAAGAATTTCATGAATTCGTTGTTTCTAATGGCTGAAACAACGTGTATATATACATTTTCTGCATCCATTCTTCCGTTGAGGAATACCTGTGTTCTTTCCAGCTTCTGGCTATTATAAATAGAACTGTTTTCTGAAATTGTCTTCTGGGTATATATTTATGACATGTTCACCTCACACAACTGTAATAAAAATATGACTAGTGTAACTAATAATAATTTTATTTATTCAGCCCATAGTTAGAGTGAGGAACATTTAACAAACAAGGTGTTGCTTGGAAATACATTTAATTTTTGAGGCCATTAACAAGGAACATTGAACTGACTCATAATTAACCTGATTAACTGTTGTGTTCTTGAATTTATTCAATTCTAAATATTTATGAATCTTTTATACATAGTTGAAAGCATCTATGCATTCACTTATCCATGTTTTTATACACTTAGCAATAAACATTTACTTATTCATTTATTGGAAACATCCATAACAACCAAAGTATTGGTATGATTTCTGATATTATACTGGTATTATAGCCCAAATATGACTAGAAAGCTAAAAAGTTGGCTTTATTCTAAATCATTTTTGCATCAAAGTGTTACCCCAAATTGTACAATTGTAGCCTCTTAACTTCTAGCTCCAATATCATTAAATATTGTGCTCATTTCAGGTCAAACAAAATTGTTATTTAATGGGTCTAGTAACTTCAGAAACTAAATATGAAGTTTGGCATGGAAGTTCATTTATACAATCTCAGTACTAAGAAGTTTGTAGCTGGAGGACAGTCAGAAGTTCAAGGATGGCTTGACGTAAAATGAAACCCTGTGTAAAAAGAAAGTATATGTTGCTGGCACTTATGTGGAAAAGAAATATAGTATATTTTTTAATTATCATGTATAATCATGTATAGTACCATCATTTCCAGTTACATGAAATAGATGGCAAGTTTAAAATTTCCTTCTAGAAATAGTAGAGGTATATGTTCTCAAATTCATCACAAAGGTTTACCTGAAACAAGAACAACAAAAAGAGAGGATAAGCTGTGCATAATTTTACGAGTGTGTGTCAGCGGGCGGGTAAGGAAACAGAAAACAGAAGATGAACAGTTAAAGAGTACACTCATGAGAACTTAGAGAAGATGCCTATAAGATTGTAAAAGATTAGAATCCTTAGCTTTATTCATCAAACAGTTCAACAGTCTGGCATGAAGACTGACCAGACCATAGGATATTTTAAGTCAATGGCAAACACTGGACTATGTTTAACTAGGAAAATCTATAAGTAAATATCATGCAGATAAACAATGAAATCACCTATAATCCCATAACTATTTTATAGACTTCGTTACCGTTTGAATGTTTACTCTTCTACAGATATTTCTTTTTTTTTAATATTTTTATTTTCTATATTCGTTGTTTACATTCCACATGATTTCCCCTTTCCTGGATCCCCCTCCCCATATGTCCCATAAACCTTCTTCTCTCCATCCATTCTCCAATGACCTCCCTCCTTTTTTTTTTCCCTCTGTCTTTATATTCCCCTCCAATGCTAGATCAATCCTTTCCAGGATCAGGATGTTCTCCATAGTTCTTCATGGGAGTCATTTGTTATGCGATTTGTGCCTTGGGTATTCAGGGCTTCTGGGCTAATTAATATTCACGTATCATAGATTGCATTCCATGTGTATTCTTTTGTGACTGGGTTACCTCACTTAGGATGATATTTTCCAGATCATCCATTTGCCTAAAAAATTTTGAATTCATTGTTTCTAATTGCTGAGTAGTATTCCATTGTGTAAATATACCACACTTTCTGTATCCATTCCTCCTTTGAGGGGCATCAATTTCACGAACACTTTAGCATTCTGTGGCTATAGTTTGATTCTGATCATTCCACTGATTTCTTTGCTCTTACATCCCTTATATTTTTGAGATTTCTGCAGATCTGTGTGTCTCTGTCTCTTTGTGTGTGTGTGTTTGTATGTGTATACTTCATGTGTACAGGCAAGAATTGAACATTGGTGTTTTCTTTGATTACCCTCTATGGTTTTCCTTTGAGAAAGGGTCTCTTTGAGATCACAAATTGAGATCACTATTTTAAATAGTAGCTCCTCCAGATCCACTTGTCTATATGTTCCTAGAACTGAGTTAAAGATATGTACCACCATGCCTAGCATTAGTATTTCTATGAGTTCTTTGGATCAGATTTCAGGCTTTCATATATCCAAGCATCCACTTTGATCACCGAGCCATCTGCCTAACACTACAGTTACATTTCTCATAGGCTTGTTTACAATTGACTATTATTTTAGTGTGTATGTGTGATATATTTACCTATGGGTCTGTTCATCTCACATTGTGTGCATGCTATGATACCATGTAGAGAGAAATTATAGGGAGTTGTTAGTTATTTCCCACTGAGGTTTGTACATGATGCACTTGGGTCATCAAGTTCATTCAGCAATTGGTTTTACATGATGGACTATTTCACTGGAACTAGAAAGTACCTTTTGAAAGTGTCATGTCAGACTAGTACTGAGATTATTGGGTTTGTATTAATACCTGCATCTGTATTATCTAAATAATCAGCATCTATTTTGTTTGTACTTATCATATTGGCAGAGAAATACCTTTATGTTAAATGTTTCAATTAATTATAGATAGTGGTATAAAACTGGCAATTTGGGTCTTTTTATGTCAATTGACACCTTTACAAAAAAAGTCACTGTTATCATAAATCACCCATACACACACAGACACACTCACACCAAAAAATAACCTAATTACCTAATTACTGGTTTAATTTAGTCTTTTGCTTTAAGAGAGTTAGAGTCCATGATGGTAGCAGGAACAGCTGAAACCTCTCATCTTGATTGATAAGAAGGAGGCAGAAAACTCTTTCAGATGGGGATATTCTTTTGAAGCCTGAAAAATTATCCCCAATGTCATGCTTCCTGCATCAAGATCATATCTCCTAACTGTCCATTAATAGCCACTACCTTAAAGCAGGGATTCAAATATATGAGCCTCTGGGGCACATTCTTACTCAAATTATCGTACACTTCAATTCACAGATTTGAGACACTGTATGGTCACTGTCTATATATTAATAACTCTGTGTGTGCTTGTTTTCTTCTTTGTAGAAGAAAGATTTAAAATTTAGGTTGTGAAATTTTAGTTCCATAATGTTAGTTAGTTGTTAGAATTAATGATATAATTTTTTACTTAAAAATAATATGTAAGCTTTATTTATATTTAAATTACAATACAAATAAAATAATTATTTCTTAAATGAGGTAAAATAATCTTAAAAACTAGGGGTACATATTTTACAAATACAACAAGTGACTATAGGCTTTAACTGACGTATTTTTTTTTCTTGAAGTGAGGTTATAACTTAGTAGTATTAGCACTCCCAAAAATAGAGAAAATCTTCATTATAAATCTTAAAATATCCCAATGTGTCAATCATTGTCTTTGACATGTGACATTCTTAACAAAATTGAGGTATTTAATATTTTAACTAAAGAAAAGGTAGAAATCGCTGAGTATACAACTTTAAACTAACCCCATTATATGTGTAATTTTCAGCAAAACTCTGCCTAACATTTTGTTCTTAAAGCAAAGTTATTCCTCTAGAACTTTTATTTCCCTGGGAAAAATTTTATATATAACATATAATGAACAGAATGCATAGGTGAATTTTATAGTTAATAATATTATTATTATAGGTCAGAACCTAATCACTAAGATGAACACGAAAATCAGCATGGCCTTAAATATAATCAACCGCACAAGAAACTTCTGTTCACCTGAGGCTGATGGCAAATAAGCATTTTAACCTTAGTCATAGGGCCTGAAATGTAAAACTGGACAGATCAATCATTAAATCTCTTAGATCTCAAGTATGCTTTTGTTTTCCCAGTGCAGTAAATTAATGTGTGAGAATATAAAAATGAGTAGGCATAGTTGTTCCACACTCACTCAAGAGATAGAGGCAAACAGATCTTGGAGTTTAAGGTTAACATTGTCTAAGTGTCAATCAAGTTCCAAACAACAAGGGCTATACAGGGATACTATCTCAAACAAACAGACACAACAAAGGAAATAACTAATAATTTGAGTCATAGTAGAAGATATCTTAAGGTACTTTAAAATCCAACATAAACACACACACACACATACACACACACACAAACACACACACACACACACACACACAGAGAGAGAGAGAGAGAGAGAGAGAGAGAGAGAGAGAGAGAGAGAGAGAGAGAGAGAGAGCGCAATTTTTGTCTTTCCAGAATTAAATTTAAAAGAAGAGCCTTATTTGCTTGGACAAATCACTTAAAAAAGGATGGGCTTATTTTAGTTCCCAGTGTCAACCATTGCAAGTGAGCTGAGACAATCTAATCTTGAAGTAACTGGTCCCAGGACATCCATAATCAGAAAGAGATAGGGTTAAATGCATGCTACTGCTCCAGTCTCTATATGCACTTAAGGAATCTAGGATTCCAGGCATGGAAGGCACTGGTGCCATCCACAACAGGATGAGCAATTCCGAACTCAATTAAGATAGCCAAAATGCTCTCACAGTTATATCCAGAGGTTCAGCTCAGAAATGATTTGGGGAAAATCTATAAAGACGACAAAGTCAGCCTTCCAAAGGAGTTACTTTTTACAACGAAGTATCTTTCTGTTTAGAGCATGGCAAAATAAATTTACTCAAGGTATTGGTATTTGTGAATTCAAACATATGTAAACATTTATGGAATACAATCATTCAGAAATTATCATAGAGTTGTGAAAAAATTAGTAGTTGTCAAGCACCATTAAGATTCATCATGTAGTTCTTGAATTACTTGAATAATTTCTATGTATAAGAGAATATAAATATATTCTACGTATAAGAGAGTACTGGTAGAACATATTTGAGTAAAATATAAGTGTCTGTGGTCCCCCAAAGGATGATAACCAGACCCAAACAGTATGCAAATCAAAGAGCTTCTTATTCTTCAGAGATCCAGCTTGGTGAGGATCTATCATTTATCAAGATGGAGATGCCCAAGTGATCTCACACTCCCAATTTAAAGCACATAAGGGAAATTCAAGGGATGAGAAGGTGACTATTATAGTGATTGGTTGGCTTGATCTCTAGTGGTGTGGGTGTCTTTGGGATTGGTTAGGGCTCTGGGGACATTTCAGAACCATTGCTGGGGTTGGGGGCTAGAAACTCTTGTTAGGGAAGCCTGAAAACTGTAGCCTAACTGGTGGCAAGGCAGCTTCTGATGGTTTATGATTGCCTGTAGCCTGGGTTTTATTTTCCCCTGATAACTGACTAGACTGGACTTACCTAGTTCTAGGAAATAGAACTGTAGGCCTAGACACCTGACGTGCCAATTTTAAGTCTGTCATGGAGTTAACCTATGTAGGTACTCTCCATAGATGTAGGGATAATGTACCCCAACACATACTGTAACAACTGGCCATGAAGTTGTGTTCCTATATTCTCAAATGCAGTAGCCAACAGGATGTATGGAATTATCATTTGTATAGACCACATCATTACCCGCATTCTGTAAGTAAAAGTTCGTGAGGTACTCACTTGTCCCAGAAGATTATTCTCTGAGATTATCAAATTAAAGCTCAACCTGCCTTGGGAAAGTTTGCATATCTCTCAATCTGGCCTAATGACCACTCTATGGGCATAGTTCTGCTGTTGGTTGGTTCCAAGTGAGTAAGCTGTGAAATCTCTCCCACTATAAGAAAGGATGTGGCTTTTGATAAAGAGCTTGTGGCTAGAGCTGGGGCCGAAGGACAGCAGAAGGACTGGGAAGTTCAAGGGAAGAGGAAGAAAAAAATGGGAAGCAGAGCCTGGAGTTAGAACAGAAGAGCCACATGGTGGGGATGTAGTAGCAAAGAATTTTAGTGGAGCCTGGAGGTCCAGCTGAGAGACTGCTCCAGGAAACAGGCCCAGACTTATACTATACAGATTTTTTCTCTTTTTCTTTTTGTCTTTTCTTTTTTCCTTTG
This sequence comes from Apodemus sylvaticus, assembly GCF_947179515.1. Classification (NCBI taxonomy): domain Eukaryota; kingdom Metazoa; phylum Chordata; class Mammalia; order Rodentia; family Muridae; genus Apodemus; species Apodemus sylvaticus. Next base: position 49,617,295 of record NC_067482.1, on the reverse strand, counting down.
TTATTAAACCCTAAGCACGAACTCTAAAAACTGCTGAAATAGAAAGAACTTACTGAATATGTATTAAATGATTTTGCCATTCCATTTATAAAAGTTGAGAAAAACCTGAGTACCTAGTACACACAGGTTGGTTTGTTAGGGGAGATAGAGAAAATGCTGATTTACCTGCATGAGTGTGCTCATTCTCACGACCGGCTATAATAGTCATTGAGCTTACATCACCCTTGCCGAGATAACAATAGATATTGGCGATATTCTAAGGAATATTTTTCTTAAAGCTTTTACATAGAAGATGGAGAGAAGGGAACAATTATCTGTGCATATCCAGGTAATCTGTGTGTGTGTATATATGTGTAATGAAAATTGAATGCAGAGACTCACACATCCTAAGCTTTTTCTCTGTCATTTCTATGCAGTTCAGTGCGCATTTTTCAGGTAATAAAGCTCCTGTTAGTGTTTTCAGTCTTTTCTACTTGCTTTAAAATTCCCTATTGCTGTAATTTAGCATAGACCTTACTTAGTAGAGCTACAGAAAAAAAAAAACATTTTCTTATATTGCTACTGTTAGTTTCATATGACTGAGACTGAACGGTCTACCAGAAACAGGTAGATAGAAGAAAGATGTGCTTGGTTCACCATGTTACTTGTACATCACCCTGATAGAGAAGGTATGGAGGACTGGAGTTCCAGTGTGAGTCACAAAGAAGTAGATAGTGGTTAGAAGTAGATAGAGGCCAGGCTATAACTGTGACATTCTTTATTCAACTTCATTTATCTAATTTTGTGAGAGTAACATGTTTTTACTACTCTTTCTCCATCATGTATTTTGAAGTCAAGTATAGTACCACCTCTAGTGTAATTTCTTTTACTGAGATTCTGAGTATTTAATTTTTACATATGTATTTAACATTGTTCATTTTTATTTATTTCTATTAAAAACCATGTTAGGATGTGGCACATACTTTTTAATCCTGGCACTCAGGAGACAGAGGCAGGTGGATTTCTGAATACATGGCCTATAGATTGAGGAGTTCCAGGAAATCCAGGGCTACCCAAAGAAGCCCTGTCTTAAAAAATAAACAACACTAGCCTGAAAAACAAAACAAAACAAAAACCAAGCAAACAAAAAGAACCAAGACATTTTTGAGGCTATTGTGAAAGTTACAATTTACATGATTCCTTTCCTCTATTTTCCTCATTGGATATACTAATAGTTTTCTGTTAATTTTGTATCCCAACATATTGTTGAAAGCATTTATCTGTGTGTACTGTACCTGACAATGTTTTGGAAAAATAATTAACCAAGTTTGAAACTTTAGGCTACAAAAAGCATTTAATATTCAGATCTGGATGGACTATTGTGGAAACATAAGGATGATTACACTAAGAGCAGCAGAGACAGTGGAGCCTGACCTCTGAAATTTCAAAGGGAAGATTTACAATCTGGAACATTCGAGATTTTCAACCAAAAGTCTGTGGATCTTGTTATCTATGGTTAAAGAATCTGCTGTGATTAAACAAGAAACCAGAAATATTAAGAGAAAGCGATTGCATATTTTCTTTATTTACATTTCAAATGTTACCTGCCTTCCCAGTTTCCCCTGAAAACCTCCTGTTCCATCACCCTTCCCCTGAAGAGATGGCTCGGTGGTTAAGTGAAAGCTTTCATTTGTTGGAACTTATAAGGATGACCCATTGAGACTGAGGAAACAGTTATGAATTAGAAGAAACTAGCATGAGTAAGACAAAATCATTTGGAGAAAATATTTCCTCAGGGTCAGCAAATTGAAATATAGTCCAAAGGTGGTCCAAGCTGTACCTTCTGGTTGTTGCTGAACTTGGTAATATATAAAATTTTCCCCACATGGTCCTTCTTTGAGGTCTGAATGACTCATGGAGAGAAGCTGAGGCTTGGTACCATGAGAAGCCAGGAAATATTGTTACTTAAAATCTAGATCCATTGAAATAGAAGCCATGAGATTGAAGAAGCCATGAGATAATTTTAGATTTGTCACCGTGCGGCAGTGTCAAAGTCCCTAAAGGGCTCCCAGGAGAGGCTGTGTGTCAAGGTACAGTCCAATTGCCGTGAAGATTCCACTGAAATCCTCATCCATTGGGATGATCATAAGGGATGAGTGGAGGCAGCCCAAGCGTATGTGGTTTGCAGAGATACAGAATTGGAGCTAAGGAGACCCTTTGTACCACAAGAAGATTTTAAGTCCCAGAAAACTTACACTGTGCTGTTGCTGTCTGCAGACAGGAAACCCTGACACTGTTGCTGTTGCCAAGAGGCATTTGCTGACAGAAACCTGATGTGGCTGTTCCTTCATGGGTTTGGCCCATCAACTGACCAATGCAGATGTGAATGCTTGGAGCCAACAGTCAGACTGAGCTCATGACTCAAGTGGAGGAGCTGGCAGAAGGACTGGAGGTGCAGAGGGGGATGGCAACCCCATAGGAAAAACGATGTCAGTTGACTGGACCACCCAGTGCTTCTAGTTACTAGACCACCAACCAAGGAGTGTACAGGGAGGGAACCATCGACCCAGATACATATGTACCAGAGGATGCCCTTGTCTGACAACAGTGGGAGGGAAGGCCCTTGGTCCTATCAACTGGAATTGATGCGCCAGTATAGGGGGATGCTGGAGCAGTGGGATGGGTGGGGGAGCACCGTCATAGAGGCAAAGGGGAAGACAAAGGGATCAGATGTGGGATGGGAGTGTTAGTGGAGTAACCAGGAAGTAGGATATCATTTGAAATGTAAAAAAATGGAGTGGTTAATAATTTTTAAAACAAACAAACAAACAAAAACAGACTAAGCAAGCCATGAGGCAGAAACTAGTAAAAAGCATTAATCTAGGGCAAGTTTCAGTACTTGTTTTCGGGTTCCTGCCTTGATACTCTTCCCTGACTCCCCCCAGTGTATTGTGGCTAACTGTGATGTAATCTATAATGATACAAAAACAAAGTATAGATTTAGTTCAAAAAGTTAGGATTTCATAAGCCAAAGCTCAAGTTGTATTATTATCAGTGAAATGATTTATAGTCTGATCTTTGACTAAGCACATAAATGTGCAATAAAATTATTTAAATAGCAGCAATGAGATAAATGATGACTAACCTTCAAGGTAGTTATATTTTCAGATTTTTATTTAAAAGCACAATCAAATAACTTTAGTCCAAATACACTATATTGATACTATTTTTCATTAAATACATGTATAGGAGAATTAAGATAATTTTGAAAGATAATGATATGTTATATTTTCATGTTTATAAAATATAAAGATAAAATGGAAAGATTTATTACCTGTAATGTTTAATTACCACTTGTGTTTCAGTAGAGAAGAGTTAACAAGCAGAAAGAACAAATGAAGCAAAGAATTCATTCGGCAAATAAGGTATATACATAACAGACATGTACATTTAAGAAAGCATTCCATATTTTGAAAAAAATAAATTCAAGATATAAATTAAGCCTAAATGAAGTGCTGTCTCCTACCTTTAGGTGAGAAAAACAGAAATCTTGGCAAGGCCAATGATTGTAAAGCTTGACAATAGGAATTTTCACATACTCAGTTGTTTTCAAAATATTGTTGAAAATAATATATTTCAGTTGGAAAACTAAAAGGTGAAAATGACACAAGATCTAGCTTTTCTATTTGAATACATAGGTAAAAGAACGATAGTCTAGTTGAATACCTAATGGTGACATGTGGTAATTTAAATGCAAATTTAAACCAAAATATTTAATATTTAATCATGTGAAGAAATTTCTACAAAGGTTTAATTGTTTTAAAGCCACATAATTTAGTTATTACTACATTTTTCAATGTATACATAGAAACATTTCTATCATCTAAACCCTATTACATTGCTAAGATCAAACTTTTGCAATTCTATTTATAACAGGCATGAATTAGAAACCATTCAAAGCCTCAATAACTCTCAATAAAATAGCATAATTTTAATAAATTCACACAACCTGGCAGCGCATGAAACTGTACATAAGTATTATATTAATATACCTATTAGGAGTCCATTTATGTAAAGGTCAAATGAAAGAAATTTTTTACTACTGGCATTTACACAGATTGGTAGAATATCATACCAAATTTGATGGATATAGAATGTTTATATATTCATACACACATTGGAGGCAAGAGAGAAAAACTGCAGTAAAATTGAGTAGAAGGGAGAAAAGTCAGAGACAAAGAGAAAGTAACAAAGGAAAGGGTGGCAGAGGGATGAAGGGAGAGAGGGGTGGGGAAGAGGAAGGGAGAGACAGAACAGTATTACTGAAAATCAGAGATATCAGTTCGTGTTTAACTTTCCAGTCTCATAGCTGAAAGATATTAGGAATAGAAATGGAGGGGAATATTTTTGTATAATAGACATAACATGTTCACAGAAATATTGCTGTATTCAAGTGAATACTTTCATCAAAAATGTACATTTAAGGCTGAAATCACAGAGAACGGCTTAAAGTAAAAGGAGAGATGTGAAAATAGAGAGATAATTCTGTATGCCCTGATGTTAAGTGAAAATCTTGAACTAAGCAATAAGAACAAGACAGAATGCTAGAGCAGTCATAAAAACTAAAGGCACATGGCTTTTAAAGAAATGCATAATTTGATATAAGAATTGAAGTCTGTGCATGTAGGCAACTAATGTGACCAGTGTGCCATAATTGAATGTTGTGAAAAGATCTGAACCCACACAATTCCTGAAAGGAAAGTATTACTAAATATCTTCATGTCCAGCTCATGCCAGCATTCCTAATTTTCATTTTAAAATTACTTAAGTGTATGCCTAATATATTATGTTATTTTAATGACACAAAAATTTTTCAGATATGCATATATTTGCATTTTATTTTGAGGTATTCTAAAAGATCAGATATTTATGAGGAATTATTTGAGTATCAGAGAAACTTCTATTTACAATGAATGGCAGTACACTCAGAGATTCAAGATTGCACCAAGTGCTCCAAATAGGTAACTACTGATGTTACGCAATAAACAAAACACTTATCTGACTATCTATACGGATCAAGAAACATTGTGGAAAAACTAGCCTGAAAGAAGGTATGAATGAAATATGAGGATTGAGACTGTAAACGTCTATCTTTACTTAACAACACACCTATTGTAGTCACAAACTTATAGCACCTGCAGATATATACAAGTCTGCACAAGAATTATCTGACAATAGTCAGGCAGGGACTAAGAAGGCTTGTAATTACCTTCAGTTAAATACCCACTGGTGTCTCCATCAAGGTTCAAAATACTGTTACAGTGGAGTGATCACACAGATCTGGTTTAACTAAATGAACCAACATCAAACCACAAGTCATGAATCTGGAAAAGCATCTGATATAATTGGCTGGTGAGTCTTGATAGAGATAAGAAGGAGATAAGCAGGAGGAAGGGTAGTAATAAGAATACATTATATGCTTGTAAGTAGCTGTCAAAGAAGAAATTTTATAATCGCTAAAATTATGACAACCACAAATAAGGAAGCAAAACAAAAACCTTTGATAATTTTATGAACAGAGAACTATATAGGGTTTTGGCACATGCACACAATGTACAGTTTTAAAGGCAAACAAAACATATATTCCCTTACATTTTATAATATCTTTATAATAAATAATCAAAAATCATTTCATTGTATCATTTAGAAAAATTATATTTATTTCATTATTTTGTGTTCATTGTGTGTGTGTATGTGTGTGTGAGAGAGAGAGAGAGAAAGAGAGAGAGAGAGAGAGAGAGAGAGAGAGAGTATGTGTGTATGCATATGCATGTGCTGCAGATCAGAGGACAACTTGCAAGATTCTGTCTTCTGTGTGCATTCTTGGAGATGAAACTCATTTCTTCGGGCTGGGAGCTCTATGAGCCATCCTGCTGGTCCTGTGCTAGCTTTCTAAAGAAATAGTACATGGCCATTATCAGTATTCATCCATCTGCACAGCGATATACCTAGCTTTCATGTTCTGTAGCAGTTTCCATGGATTTTTTTTTTTTTTTTACCAATTTTTCCTCTGTCTAATCTCTCTTACAACCAGTAACCAACATTCTACTCTCAGCTTCCATCGACTCAAACATTCTCTGCTTTTGGAAAGACTCCCTTCTCTGCTAGCTCTCCTCCAGTTCGTGACAATTTATGGACTCATTCTCTCTACAGCAATTACCACTCTTTTGAGTCACAAATCTATAGAATCTGTATAATTGCTTTCTTACTGTTACATCTTGCAATACATCCTACAAGAGCAAATGTGTTGTACAGATCTGTCCATTATTTTCTACCCACATGTTGAATATCTGATAAAAGATGTGGATAAACAACTTTTTATGAAACTAAGATGAATCTTGCAATTTATGTTAGGTTATAGTCATATACATAAAAATTAAAATTATTTCTATTAAATTTTAGTACAAATGAAAAAACAAATATGGGCACAACAAGATCCTGCCCAAGACAAACTCAGTACATTTGATTAACTATTTGTTACAATGTACTGTATTTTTCATCTGTCGAGACATAAGTCTTTCATTTCTTTAGAACTAGGCCATTTTGACTTAATCATAAAATAAAATGAGTTTCTAAACATTCAAAAATCTCTAGTAAGTCAAATTTGAATTTCCATGAAAAGTCTACTGAAAAATAAATCTTATACAGTTTCTTCAGACTGAAACAAAAGTAATTTCTCTAAGGGTATAACTATCCCATAATTTGCAAAAAAAAATAATTTCAAAATGAAAAAAAGCTAATGTGAAAATTTATGTCATTTTTCTTCTCTACATTTTCTGGGCAATTGTAGTTAATTGTTGTGATAAACCCTAATCATTAAAAGTTTACATAATTAAATGTGAGGATTAAACATTCACCAATTCCCAGGCTTAGATATTAATCCAGAATGATCATAAATTGAATTTGCCATATACAAGCTTTCTACTCACCCAGATGTTCTGAGAAATATCTGGAAACTCGGGGATTACCACTGACATATTGATTTTGTGGAACTCATTCAGCTAAACATGTTACAATGAATATACTTATTTGCATTTACTTGACAAAAGGAAAATATAAAAATTCCTGTAAATTTTGCCTGCAGTTCTTAAGGGTGCATTAAATTCAGGTAAGTCTTCTAAAAGCAAATGTTTTGATGCAATACCTTTGCAATTTGATTTTATACTAAATGATACTTTTGTCATGCTTTTGTTTGAGAATATATACAAATAAAATTTTAAGGAAAAATGAAAAAACTTTTCCAAGATCTGTAGCCAAGGTAATTAAAAACCATTTACACTCTTGTAAAAGTCTGAAGAGATTAAGCTTGGAAAGATAGAATTCCCTGCTAGTGTATTGTGTTTCTACAAATTTTAATGCACTGTGACATGAAACAGCATTAAGGTCAACCTGACTAATGAGAAAGTCAATTATATTATGTAAATAGAAAACAGTTGAGAAAGAACAATCAATTGCATTTGTTTTTGTAAGTTGGGTATATCTAGGTTTTCTCTTAGCTAACAGTCATGAAAACAAAGCCAAATGGTGCCTTCTAATTTTCTACTCTAAAGAGAGGTCATATAAAAGAGCAGACAAAGGAAACACAGACTTTACATGTAAAGAGTTGTTTCTAAAACCCTCACAGGAAGTTTCTGCTCCTTTACTATAGATATTTATTTGGTTAGCAATAGAAGCAGAAAATTTTAAAACACACAAAAACACACACAAACACCACTTTCTGAGGTCTTAGAGACTTTCTTAATCATAGCTAAATCTGTCAGAACTAATGGGTTGTACCATTACAAAACTATTAATGTGTGAAATTCATTCAAACATTCACAATTCATGGACAATTTCTAAAAGCATTTTTAAGTGACCTTTTAAATTATAGATAAATAAAGGGGAACTATGATTTTGTGCTGTTATACTGACCTGATAATTTAAAATTATTTTAGACTATTAAGTGTAAGAATAAAACTTGGAATTACTGAGTTGAAAGAGAGTGAAAAGTTTGGAAATGTGTTCTTCCATATGACACATATCTTCCATACAATATTTAAGTTGCTTTACAAACACATGCTGAATTATTAAGAGTAGACCTCAACTCCATCCTAAAATTTCAAGTGAATTTCAATTTAATTCCCTCTGAGTGGGGCCTTTTATTGAGCTCTCCTGACTCAGTCTGCTTATGCCTTTCTAACACTGCTTATAGTATTACGTTCAAGTTTGTAAGTTGTTCTTAACCTAGGAAGACAGGTTTTACATTTACAGAAGTTTCATATTGTAAGATACAGTTTGGAGATAAGATGAATTTGCACTAAAAGTAAGTGGCAGGCATATAATTCTATATGTAAAGTACCTGCCTTACTAAAATAAGGACCTGAATTTAGCTTAAGATCTCAATACAAATAAAACAAAATAAACAGCAACAGAAGCAGAAATAACAGCAAATACTAAACAAGACTTAAAGTTCTTGTAGCCTAGCCTAATTTGTGACTTCCTGTTAAGGTAAAAAAAATTATTAAGTAATCAAATAAACAACAACAACAATAATAAAAATAATGACAATAAAATAGCAGAGAAATGTATTTGATTATTACTAACAGCTGCTCTAATATCTGAGTATAAATTTAAAGAACAATTTAGCAAAATAATTATAGATGTTTACCTCTAGTACCTATGAGATTCCTAATCATGGATTCCTGGTCATATTTTTAATATTAGGAAAGCCTTTTCATTCCTTGAGTGAGCCTTAAATCCTATCATAAAGTGGTCAGTGCCCCTACAGGATTCATATTACAATTGCACCATGGATATACTGGCATGCCAATTATTATTTTATGTATTGCACACAGGCAATCTGGCTAAAACCATTGACAACGTTTTCACCCACACTTGTATCCATGGGATCTTCCAGGACTATGCATACAAAACAAAGGAAAAGAACATTTCTGGTCAGGACTAACTTGAGTGCCACATAGGCAAAATCCTCATCAGAGAAACGTCTTTGTGTATGATGGTCAATGTAGAAACTCACACTTGGTTAAAATATGGAGAAAAACTGACCTTGGGGCACTCAGCCACAAATGTCACATTTCCACACCAGTGTGTTCTAGGACAATTATGGAAGATGAGGCAGAAAGATTATAAGAGTTCAAGGTATTGGATGATTGGATAAAAGCATGTCTTGTACTCATGAATTCAGAGAAGCTGTAGTTGCTTGCACAATACCTGTGCACAAAACAAGACCAACAAGCCACAACATTCTAGAATAAATAGGAGGGAGTTTATTGTTCTTCACTCAGCTGAGCAGATTTAGACAGTTGATGGCTTCTAGATTAAGGGGAGTTAGTTTACTTCAAGAATGTAATGGTTGGTCAACCATACACTATATGGCCAGCACAGTTGGGATTAGATGGCTTATTAAATATATAAAGAAGAAAAAAGTCCACAGAAAATTTGTAGTATGTTAGGAAGTTGGGAGTGGTTATGGAAAGAATAGCAGAGAGGATTTGGGAATGAATATTATCAAAATTTAATGTATGACATTTTTAAAGAATTGAAGTTATTTACAAAATTTATATGGACAGCAGCTAAAGAAAGACACTCAAAGTTGTCCTTTGGCTTCTATATACATACTTGTAAGTCAACCTATATGTTTTACAAACACACCCACACACACACCCACCCCCCCCACACACACACCCACACCCACACATATATATATATACACACATACAAATATATATGAATACATGCAGAAAGACAGAGGCTTTTCCTTAAACCACAATATAAGTCCTCAAGGGCATTATTACAATTGTATGAAGAAATATAACTCTTAAATAGTATTGGGATTTTGTCTGCACTCTTTTATAGCTATTTCCCTTCTGTCTTGAATAGAAACTTCTTAGTACATGAGTTGTTTTAAGAAAGAGGAAAACTATGCTACAGGGAAGATGAAATATAGGAAGTAAAGACCTCAAAAGCTTCCAAAAGTTCCTGGAATTAAACAGATTCCCTAAGTATTTGACAATCATCTATAAAGAGTAAGGGCATCTGAAAGACACTCTGAGACAAGTTGAGCATCAAGCAGTCTCAGAGTAGCCAACCCATCTGTAAGAATCGGATATCCATGAAACCAACCAAAAGAAACAGAGACCAGCTATAGAAATGAATCAACACAACTGAGATGCCTGAAAGAGACATTCTCCAGCTTCCAGCAAGTTACACATCAGCACCCAGTATCCAACTTCCATGAACCTTCACTCATGATGGTGATGCAGTTGTAATAGAATAATGTCTGTTTTTTTTAAGTTAGTGAGGTAGAGCTTCAGTGTGTAGTGGATCCTGAGAAACGTGGGAATAGGAACGAATGGCAATGATGACTCCGAGTTAGTAGTCTATGCAAGCTCATAGTTCAGGTACTCTTTCTGTTCCCTGAAGAGTCTCATCATTCTTTATTCTTCAGCTTAATTATTCCTCAGCTTAATAACCAGAAAAAGCTGAAAACCAATTTTTTATTTATTAAAGAAACAACATCAAGCCTTGGATCATTGTTTTTTTGGTTTTGTTTTGTTTTGTTGTTTTTCAAGACAGGGTTTCTTTGTGTAGCCCTGGTTGTACTGAAACTCACTTTGTGGACCAGGTTGGCCTCGAACACAGAAATCTGCCTGCCTCTGCCTCCCAATTGCTGTGATTAAAGACATGCTTCACTACTGCCTAGATCATTGTTAATAATCATAAAAATTCTTACATTTACATAAATTCTATGAGTCCCAGATCAATAGACCCAATGTCCATTTCCTTAGAATAAAAACTAAATACAAATCATTTGCTTTTAAGTTTACACAGCCTGTTCTTCAGGGATAGCTTGGCAATGATCTTGTGGTTTCCTCATATAGCAGACTGCAGTCTTCAGAAACTAGTTTCATATAAGAAAAGAAAGATGACAGACTATAAAATTTAAAATGATTCCTTGCAAGTTTTTTAATTCATGTAAGCAAAATGGTTAGCTCTCTATAATATCTTTCCTTGCATTATAATCTCCAAGTTTTCAAATAGCTAGGAGAACAAAGCATTAAGTTTTTATATGCTACTATATCATCTTTAATTCTCTAATCTTCATTTCTGTATCCTAGCAATTCCATGGTCTCATGTACTCTCCTTTTAATAATTTTTATTACTTAATCATATATAAATTCTTATTTGTTTTATCCATACCTTTTCTTCCTGAAATCTCTTTAACTCTCCATCCTTGATGTCTCCAAGTTTATCCTGGATAATTAATGTAGCAATCATTGGAACAGAGGATATGTGTGTCTGCTCATGTTGCCAAATCCAGGGCCAAGTCTGGCAATGAATTATTTCTACAAAGAACCCTGTAGGATTTATGGCCCTTGTGGTTATATTGCCTCGATCTTTTCCCAGGGCCATAAAAGCAAAGCAGAGGACCTGCTCCTCATCCTTCCCAGCCTCATAACCACTTCCATTGCTCATTCCTGAAAATTGCATCAGTTTCAAATACTATGTCAAGATTAGCTCTGAGTAATTGGGGGGGGTAGTATATTCCCCAGAAAGATTGATTTAAAGTTGAGTACTCAAGACAGCATATCAGCTTCAGGGCAACAGCAACCATCAGCACATGTGGGAATGATGGGCATCAGCAACCTGGTGATGTTCTAGGGGTAGGACCTGTGTCACAACTCCCTTATGCAGCCATGTCAGACCTGGCAACAAGTAATTCCTTAAACATATTCCTGTAGCTAATCCCAATAAAACTCTCTGGTTTAAGTGTGACTTTGGTGGCTCCTACACGTTCACATATTTTGGTTCCCTATCATAGTGAAGTAAAGGCTTGCTCATGTCTACCCAGGAACAGTGTCAAGTGTCAAGTGTGTGCTAAACAGAATTTACATGCAACTTTTCTAATTTTTTAAACCTATGTATTTATTGTCATAAGTGTGGGGGCAAATGCATACACATGTGCTAATACTCTAGAGTCCATACTACTCTTTTTTGGAAATGTGGAATTTAGAGGATGACTCAGTGGAGTCAGTTTTCCCTTTGCACCAAGCAGGCCCTAGCTACCAAGCTTATGCCATTGATCTTGTTGGCCATTACCTTAGTCTACTGAGCTATCTCACTGGTACTTCCAAAATATTTTTGTAAGATATGCTTATTAAATTTGAAGCATGAATTTGTAGTAACTTATATTTACCTCCTCCTATGATCACTTTATTTACTTCCTTTATGAAGAAAACATTTTACAATAGCTCTCCATACTGGAAAACTCCTTACTTTTCCATTTTCTGTTTATTCTTTAGTCCTTAGAGTTTTCCTTTGGACTGCTAGAAAATTGTGACTAAAAAGCATGCCATGTAGCTAAAACAAGAACACCTTAAAAATATAAACAAAGATATAGGCATTTAATAAAAACATAGCATTGCAAATTATTATATGAAGTACCCCTATATTTACCATCAAGACATGGCTATTCTACATAATCCCATGTCATCTTTTAAGTATTCATAATACTGATCATTTGCTAGTTCATTTGACCTGGACAGGCTTCTGGTTGGGCAGATTTTGCTGAGGTCCACTGCCCAGCACAGTTCAGTTCACTTCTCTGTTCTCTGTGTCTCTTGAGATTTAGTAGCATGTCATAAAGCAGGTAGAAGCTCTGTGGCACTGTCAAGGTGGTGATAGGAACTGGGGCTAGTGGTGCAGGCTTGCTTTCCCTGTGCTAAGCTTCATACTAGAACCATAGCAATTGTGGATATTAAGTCATACCATCTATAAGTTAACATTATTCACATTCTTTCAAGTCACATTATTCCATAGTTTCTGTGGTTACACTCAGGGTTATTGTTTTGCGTTCAGAAGAACTCCAGAATTATCGAAGTTACAGTAATGGGATTCAGCAGTGTTACCAAGAACAATCAATTGTTCCCTAACAAGTCCCCATATACACTGCAAAGAAAGTTTTTCATGAAACATTAAATATCTCACAACTTGTTAGTATGAAAGGAACATTCGAACATATAGATAGAAGTAGGAGAAGGTAAAACAAAAATGTTGAGATGAAGAGACAAAAAGGGGAAAGGAATGGAAACACAGATTTTGAAAACAGTGAAAACAAATATCTGCAGGGAAGGGGAAATACAAAGGGAGGAGGGGAGAAAAGGGTGAGCTGAGTATTATCACCGGACATTGAGTTTGTAGAAACTTCTTCCTTGCATAGAGAAACAAAAAAAGGACAAAACACCTGATAATAAATCATGGAATGTTATGTTTTCCAAAGTAAGTAATGTTAACTCTAAGTCCAATGTATGTTGTGCACCACATTATTTGAACTTTCTTTTCTTGCCTAACTGACAGGGAAACCTCCCCATTCATAAACAACAAATAAAGGAGAACTCAGTGCCACTTTGTTATAATTTATGACCATGATGTAGCTGAAATTTATTTATTATTTTTCCTCTTTTCTTTTTTTTTAAATGCCAATTTTGAGTGGATTTATTATTGCTGTAAGGCCTTCATAATAAAATGTCGTTGGCTGGTTCCCCTTTTGACATTTATGTCATGCCAAATCAAACAAGAGTTTATTCAAACTTTTATGGTCACTGATTTTAGTTTATGAATTTGCTCCTGTTTCTAATTTCAATATTTACAAAAGGCATTTATTCAGTAACATTTCATAATTCATAGCTAAACTTTTTGTCATAATTTTTTTGAAATAAATATATAATAAAATACATATATGTGTGTGTGTGTGTGTGTGTGTGTGTGTGTGTGTGTGTAGGAATTAAAAGTAACTGGGTGGAAATTATAGCCTGAAAAATGAAAATGAAACAAATAAAAGTTGTTGGGATCATATATATACATATGCATATATGCATGTTTCTGTATTTTATTATCTATGCTCAGGTGACAAAATCATATGTCGTCCCAGTCCTATACAGCTTTCTATTTAATGTAATTTTAGTACTCTAGAATTGTTTTCTGTTATTCTGAAAATTCCCAGCTTCACAGAGACTCTGCTAAGGAACAACAGGCAAACTGCAGTTTTCTAAACATGCAGCTGTTGAAGATAGCCTCCCATAAGTTTGGGTATGGGACCTTCTACAAAATTGACCATATAATTGTCCATAAAGCAAGTCTCAACAGATATAAGAAGATTGAAATAATCCTATGCATTCTATAGGATCAACATAGATTAAGGATAGATTTCAATAACAACAAAACAACAAAGAAAGCACATACCCGTAGAAGCTGAACAGCTCTCTACACAGTGATTACTTGATCAAGGAAGAAATAAATAAAGGAATTAAAGACTTGCTGGAATTTAATGAAAATGATGACACAGCATACCCAAACTTATAGGATACAATGAAAGCTGTGCTAAGAGGATAATTCACAGCACCAAGTACCCTGGTTAAAAAAAAAAATCATAGAGATCCTACAGTATCAACTTAACAGCACACCTGAGAGCTCTAAAACAAATAGAAGCAAACACACGCAAGAGGAGTAGAAGGCAGGAAATAGTCAAACTCCGGTCTGAAATCAAATATAAATGGAGAGAGCAATACAAAGAATCAACAAATCCAAAAACTGGATCTTTGAGAGAATCAACAAGCTAGATAAACCCTTAGGCAAACTTACTAAAGGGTATAGACACAGTACCCAAGTTAACAAAATCAGAATTAAAGGGACACATAACAACAGAAACTAAGAAAATTCAAAAATCATCAGATCCAAATATAAAAACATATAGAAAACAAAACTGGAAAATCTAGACAAAATGGAATATTTTCTTAGACAGATACCATGTTTCTAAGTTAAATCAGTATAAGATAAACCATCTAAATAGGCCCATATCACCTTAGGAAATAGAAGAAGTCATTAAAAACCTCCCAACCAAATAAAGCACAGGGCCAGATAGATTTAGTACAGACTTTTACCATACCTTCAAAGAAAAAGATAATACCAACATTCCTCAAAGTATTCCATAATATAGAAACAGAAGTAGCAATACCTAATTCATTTTATGAAGCTACAATTACTCTGATACCTAAACCACACAAAGTACCAACAAAGAAAAATAACTTCAAAAAATTTGCTAATGAATATTGATGCAAAAATATTCAATAAAATTCTAGTAAACCAAATCCAAGAAAACATCAAAACAATCATTCACTGTGATCAAGTAAGCTTCATTCCAGGGATGCAAGTTTGGGTCAATGTATGAAAATCCATTAACGAAACACACTAAATAAGCAAACTCAAAGAAAAAAATCACATGATCATCTCATTAGACACTGAAAAAGCATTTGACATAATACAACTTGATGTTAAATTTAACTTCATGTTAAAATTATTGGATAGATAAGGAATTCAAGGCCCATACCTAAACATGATTAAAGCATTATACAGCAAACCAACAACCAATATTGAGTTAAATACAGAGACATGTGAAACAATCCCACTAAATTCAAGAAAAGGATGCCGACTCTCCCCTATCTATTACATATTCTATCTATTCAATATAGAACTCAAAGTTCTAGCCAGGGCAATAAGACAACAAAAGGAGATCAAGTGGATTGTCAAAGAAGAAGTCAAGATATCACTATTTACAGATGATATGATAATATATATATGCAACCCTAAAAATTTCTACCAGAGAACTTCTGCAGCTAATAAATAACTTCAGCAAAGTGGTAGTATATAAAATTTACTCCAACAATTTGGTAGCTTTTCGGTAACACAAATAATAAAGGGGCTGAGAAAGAAATTCAAGAAACAAAACCCTTTATAATAGTCATAAATAATATAAGATACCTTGGGGGTAAATCTAACCAAATAAGTGAAAGATGCATGAGAAGAACCCCAAGCCTCTCATGAAATTGAAGACCTCAGAAAATGGAGAAATCTCCCATGCTCATGGATTGGTAAGATAAACAGAGTAAAAATGGACCTACAGATTTAATGAAATCACAATGAAAATTCCAAAACAATTCTGCAAAGACATTATTTAGTTAGGGTTTTACTGTTGTGGGTAGACACCATGACCAAAGTAAGTCTTATGAAGGACAACATTTAATTGGGACTGGCTTACAGCTTCAGACATTCAATCTATTATCATCTAGGCAGGTGCGATGCAGGCAGACCTGAGACTTCAAGATCTTCACCTGAAGGCTACTAGCAGAATACTGACTTCCAGGAAGCTACGATGAAGGTCTTAAAGCCCATGCCCACAGTGATACACCTATTCCAACAAGGCCACACCTCCAAGTAGTGCCACTCTCTGGGCCAAGTATATTCAAAATATGATAGACATGGAAAAGAAATTCTGATTTTACATGGAAAAACAAAAAAAAACATGATATTGAAAACAATTCTTAATAATAAAATAACTTCTGAAGGAATCACCATCTCTGACCTCAAGCAATACTACAGATCAATAGTGATAAAAACTCCATGGCATAGGTACAGAGACAGAGAAGTAAATCAATTGAATCGAATTGAAAACCCAGAAATAAACCAACACACTTATGGCCACTTGATCTTTGACAAAGAAGCCAAAGAAATACAATGGTAAAAGAAAGCATCTTCAATAAACTCTGCTGGTCTTGCTGGCATTCAGTATGTAGAAATATGAAAATAGATCCATATTTGTTACCTGCACAAAGCTCAAGTCCAAGTGGATCAAGAATTAAACCAAAAGCATTGAATCTAAAAGAAGAGAAAGAGGGAAAGGGCCTCAAACTCATGGGTATTGGGAAAATTTCTCAAACAGTACTCCAATGGCTCAGGCTCTAAAATCAAGAATTGATAAATGGGACCTCATGAAACTGTGAAGCTTCTGCAAAGGACATAGTCAATAGGACAAATGGCAACTGACAGATGGGGAGAAAAATCTTCACTAACTGCAGTAATATCCAAAATATATAACGAACTCAAAAGAAGCTAATCTCCCCAAAACTTAACAATATAATTTAAAAAAAAGACTTATAGAACTAAACAAAGAATTCACAACAGAGTGAATGGCCTACAAGCACTTAAAGAAATGTTTAAAGTCCTTAGTGATCATGGAAATACAAATCAAATCGACCCTGAGATTCCACCTTATACCAATCAGAATGGCTAACATCAAAAGCACAGGGGACAGCATGTGTTGGCAAGAATGTAGAAAAAGAGAAATATTCCTCAATTTCTAGTGGGATTGCAAACTGATAAAACCATTCTCTAAATCAATCTGGAGGTTCCTCAGAAAACTGGAGATATATCTACCTGAAGACCCAGCCATACCATTACTGGGAACATACCCAAAAGATGCTCCACCATGGCACAGGAGCACTTGTTCCATTATATTCTTAGTGCCATTATCTGTGATACCCAAAAGCTGGAAATAATCTGGATGTCCCACGACAGAAGAATGGATACAGAAAATGTGGTTTATTTACACAATGGAATACTATTTGGTTATTAATAAAAAGGATATAATTAGTTTTACAGGCAAATGGATGAGACTAGAAAATATCACCCTGAGTGAGGTATCTCAGACCCAAAAGAATACTCATGGTTTGTACTTACTAGTAGGTGGATATTAGCCAAAAATGTACAGAACAAAATCCACAGAATTCAAGAAGGTTAACAAGCCAGGGGTCCCAACTGAGGATACTCCAGTTCGACTTGAGGGGTAGAAGAAAGAAGAGAGCAGAGGGAGGAAAGAAGTGGGTGGGGGTAGTTGAGAGGGAGGGACAGGTAAAAGGGGAACAAGATCAGGTATTGGGGCAGACTAGGAGTGAATCCCCTAGGGCCAGTAGAAGGAATGGAAATATACAAGCCTGGGAGGTGAGAGGTGGGGTGGGATTGGCACTGTAGAATGTATCAGAGATCTGGGAGGTGAAAAAACTTTAGATGGAACTTTAGATGAAATACCAAAGAGTGTAGTTAAGGAACTAGTAGAATCCACCTCCAGCAGAAAGACAGGCCATCAAGTGTAAAGATGGGGTTAAAAAATTAAAATAAAAACAAAAGAAAGAAAGAAATGGCCTCCCACAACAGTAATAAGCTATAGTACATATGAATGAGTAAATAGGAAGGTTGTATAATATATAATGAATAAGGAAATCCTTTACTACATATGCCACTGGAGTTATGGGATCCCAAATGTGTACTCTTTGGTTGGTGGTTTAGTCCCTGGGAGATTTGGGGGATCTGGTTTGTTGATATTGTTGTTCTTCCTGTGAGGTTGCAAACTCCTTTGTCTCCTACAGTCCTTGCCCTAACTTCTTCATTGGGGTCCCCACACTCAGTCAGATGTTTAGCAGCTTACATCTGCATCTGTATTGGTCAGGCTCTGGCAGAGACTCTCAGGAGACAGCTACAACAGGCTCCTCTCAGTAAGTACTTTTTTTGGCATTAGCAATAATCTGGGCTTGGTGCCTGCAGATGGGATGGATCCCTAGATGGGCAGTCTCTAGATCACCTTTCCTTCAGTCTCTTCTCCACTCTTTACCCCTGCATTTCCTTTTGAGAGGACGAATTCTGGATTAATATTTTTGAGAAGGATGTGTAGCCTCATTCCTCAACCGGAGGCTGTGCCTATCCACTGGATATGATCTCTACAAGTTCTGGCTCCCTTTGTTGTATATTTCAGCTAAAAGACACATAATTTTTAAGAGGCAGTTGTTTCTCCTCTCCCCTCCTCTCCTCAACTCTCCCATTCTTTGCTGTCCTGTCTTGTCCTCTCCACTCTTCTCCTCTCCTTTCTTCTTCCTTCTCCCCTGCCTCTCTCCCATCTCAGCTACCTCTACCTTGAATAGCTTCTTTCCTTTTTATCTTCCTCTTTGATCCTCTGTTCTCTCTGTGCCTTTGAACTATACTTACATAAATTTAATTATATGAAAAATGTTGAAAACAACCCAAACAAAGCTGTGAAGTAAACTAAACTATACTAAACTAAAACTGTGATCTGAACTAAATTATTGCTAATTTTAAGGAGGTCCATATGTCTATTCCTAATCCTAGACTTCTCAGTTTCATTTAAAGAAAATAATATTTTCAGGTAAAAACCATCACAATACAAGTCTTGTTCTCCTCCTCTTTTACAGAAATATTTTCAATTAACTCTGGTCCAAAAGAATTGCCTGCAAAATTCTAGAAATAAAGACACTAAAAGAAAGGCTTGGATTGCATACTGTTCTGAGAAGCATAATGAAATCTTACCTCTCTACTCTGTCCTGATCAGAATGGAAACAATCCTCTTGCCAGCTTCCACAAACCATGATCTCCCATCAATTGATACGTTAATAATTGTCTTGGTTATAAAAATGGGCTGCTGAAACTTCACAGTACTTCTATGGGAGATATCCACATTGCAACTATCAACAAGACTAAGCCCAAGAATAGGATTTCTGGAAATTAATATACAATAACTAAGAACTTTGTGGAGCTTTTTAAGATTACTGTGGTCCTGGAACATATCTCTGATAAGCTGTGATAGTGTGTTAAAATTGAAGTAAATCAATAAATACTAAAACTGATGTCTTATGCTTTAATGTAGTTATCATTATTCATCAGGACTACTCTATGTTTTCAAAAAAAAAAGAAATTTGGTGTATGCATTTTAAAACTTAAGTTGCCAATTATAATATTTTACAGTTATTATAAATATGCATATATATATATATATACTATTTCCTTGACTATCCTAATTCTATTCATCTCAGTATCACTTTGAATTAAAAACAAATCAAAACTGCTTGTCTTGATTTTTCTACATATAAATTTTAACTAAATATTTCATATGTGAAATAACCTTAGCCAAATTATTATATTGTTCTTTTCTTTTATTAGTTCTATGAGTGTTTTGTTCAACAACTTTGGGCTACAACCACCCCTCTTGTATCCCCTCCAAGATCTATCTCCCCATGATTACCGATCCAAATTTGTATCTTCTTTTCTTTCTGTTTTTCACCCATAAATTACAGTTTTGGAACATGATTAATATTTCAGAGTTAACAACTTTAAAGGAGCTGAGGGGGTTTGCAGTCCCATAGGAGGAACAACAATTTGAACCAACCAGTACCACCAGAGCTCCCTGAGACTAACCCACCAACCAAAGAGTACACATGGAGGGACCCAAGGCTCCAGCCACTTATGTAGCAGAGGATGACCTTGTCAGACATCTGTGAGAGAAGAGGACCATGGTCCTGTGAAGGCTCCTTGTCCCAATGTAGGTGAGTGCCAGGACAGGGAAGTGGGAGTGAATGGGTTGGTGAGTAGGGGGAGGGGATGTGTTAGGGGGTTTTCAGAGGGGAAACAAAGAAAGGGAATAACACTTGAAATGTAAATAAAGAAAATATCTAATAAAGTTTAAAAAACAAGTTTAAAGGAAACTGACTCTCGTTCCTCTAGCTGTTTCAGTTACCAACAGCTGCTTGACAAGTGGTAGAAGTCTATTTCTAGCCCACCCCAATTCCGGGGATGATTTTGTTTGAGTTTGCACCGTTATTATACTTGCAGTTCATATGTACAGTTTCTCTATTGTGTATAGGAGGGCACTCTTTCCTTGTATTCATTCATGACCTATGTCTCTTCTAGGTTTCTGCAACTTCTTTTATAGTGGTCCCTGAACATTGAGATGAGAGGACATAGTATATAGATGCTCCATTTAGTGCTAAACTTCCTACAATCTCTTATTTTCTAGACCATAGCCAGTGTTTTAAGATTGATGATTACATTTCCCCTCCAGAATGCATATGACCGTCTAGAATAATAAAAGCAAGGCTACAGAGATGAAGCGTTCAGTACCAACTTAGCTTAGCATATCCCAAGCTCTGTTTCTGAAGTACATGTGTCTTCAGCACTAGGATCTTGCTGACAACCATTGTAGTTTAGCCAAAAGTATTAGCAATACATTGCAATGTTTGTATTCTATTCCTTTGTAATTATGATGATACTTTTTAAACATTGCAGATGTCACCCCAAATGTACAAATGCTTATTCTCTAATGCTGTTTGTAAAAAATCCTGAACTTGTAACTTAGGAACATTTATATCTTTGTCAAATGTGATTTGGAATTAAGCACAAAGAATATAGAAGAAATAGATTTACCTGAAAAAGTGTGCATGTAGATGCACACATACCAGACCCTTTCTCTAGGAGTAAATTTATTTTTTGTGATATTTAAATCCTTTTATTAACAATCTATTTACTTAAAATTATAAGCTCATATATAAATAAACTAGAAAAAATCTCAACTTTCACAATAAGTTTACTCCTTATTATCAAATTGAATATTATTCCATTCTGTATTTTATGTGTGAGAGAATGAACAGTAAGAATGAGAAGGAAGGGTGCCTTTACCTTTTCCCTCATTCAGTTACCAAGGAGGAGGCAGTGCCCACAGATCTGTGGAGTGCTGAGCCATCAGAGTTTTGTCTTTTATGCAGACTCAGTTACATAAGCCAGCATAACCTAAGCTCCCATAGAATTATCCTGCCTTTCAGAAGCTGCATATTTCTTTATAGAGAATAGTGGATTAAGGACAAGGCTGCAATGGCCTTCATCCTGGATTTGTGATTTTTGCTATTTGTGTGATCCAGGTCAGATCACAAGGCATGGTCTGCCTGAACATTCACAGCTGCAGAAAGCAGCTGCTCTTCTGGAAGTTTCAAATACTACAGAGATACTTTAAAATAAATGCCAACATTCATGCTTAGCATGAAAGCAATACTGCTTGCTGTGCAAATTACTTATCATTTCCATGCTATTTTCTTTAACTTGATAAACTTTATTTTTAAAACTTGGAAAAAAACAATCAATCACACACTTCTCAATCAATGAATGATACAACAGCCTATCACTTAAACAACTTCCATCCAATTTCAATAGAAGTTCTAAAGCCATGTAACTCCAAATTGGATTTTACTTGCAGTATTCAGTATATTTCGCTCTTCTCTACCACCAAACTGAAGAAATAATGATAGAATTACAAACTGTAAAACAGCTAGCTATAAACTCTCTTTCTTAACACATGTCCAATGCCTGTATTTATTTCTTCCCTGTCTCCTAATATTTATCCTAATTTTCTGTCTTATCATATTATTAATTTTTAATTTATTCTTTACTCATGAAGCATGTCCTGACCAAAGTTTTTCTTCCCTTTACTCTCTCCAGTATCTTTATTTCCACCAAACACACATACCTCCTCTCTCCCCAAGATCTACTCCACGTCACAAGAGAGCATGCCTCTGAGGCACAGCCTGATAAGATACAGTAAGGAGATGCATAAACCATCATATTATGGTTCATCAAAACAACCCAGCAGAAGAATCAAGGTTGCAAGGAAAGGCAGAAGAGTCAGAGACACCCCCATTTTCACTGATAGAAATCCCTCAAGAACATCAAGTTCTATAACCATAACATGTATACAGATAATCTAGCATAGACCCATGCAGATTCTGTGATTGTCACTTCAGTTTACTTTTGATGGATTAAAGTAAATATCAAGGGGTGAGAAAACAAATGTATTTCTGGTCAGTATTAATGGACTTATTGATATATAACACATTTATATAATATATGCATAAGTTGTTACATAGTGTTTTAGTAGATGAAGGGTAGTTTTAATGATTTAAGTTTTTTGCATAGAAAGAGTTAACAGATTGAATATAAGATGACATATTTTCCTGATCATCTTTATAATATACTGCAAGGTATAATTTCATACATAACTTCACAGAGGTCTTAATATGGCATATTCTAAAGAAAAAAATGAGCAGAAACACTGTTGTAGTAGCATCCTGTGGTACAGACACTTTAACAAATTGCTAGTTCATGTTTGACTAAGTTGGAAAGATTTTGTTTCTTTTCAATTAAATATGTTTCACATTTTTACACTATTCTTTTCCATGGGGAAAAATTATCACCACGTATTTAAAAGGAACAATTGGTACATAACTTTGCAGTTATAAACATTTTATGTTTGATATCTCCAAATATATTTGGTTTTGTCAAGATGAATATGCATTTAAGTGATGTAGTAAAAAATCTCTGCAATTTCAGTTTTGCATGTCTTTTAAATACCATCTGTATCACAATACTTCTGGATTGCCAATACTTCTTTTAAGAATCATTTTGAAGACAAACTCTGCAATTAAACTTGTCAATAAAAATGCAAACCAATTAATAAGGATAATCTCTACATTTCATTTCCATTTCCAGTTTACAGACTTGCCATAGTCCTCTTTACTTCATAACTGAATACTTTCCAGTGTTTTTATAAGACTGTATGTTACCTCAAGGTTACTTTCCTTCTTTCTTTGATGTGATCTTGCATTATTGTCTTTTTGGTGTAATATATGAACAAATACACATCCTCATTATCCAATCTGGCATTTTATTTTGATTTATTTGCTCTAGTTAGTACATATTTTTCTGGCAACCCCTTTTCTGCTTCAGCATCACCTAGGCTTTCCTTGGGGATGCTGATTTGAGATTGCTAACTTGAACAGGAAGCATTCTTTCAATGTCCTCAGTAGCTTCTCCAACATGACTTTGTGTGGATGGAGAACATTCTTTAATCATCATAATTTCATTCTACACTTAATAGCTAGTTAATAGCTAGGAATGAGCTGATTGTGTGGAATCAGTATAATTACTGCTTTCCAACCCAGGAAATGGCCACAAACAATTACCAAACCATAACCAGCTGTATGACAACATCTCATTAAATGAACTGTGTCCTGATTGTGTGAACCATTTCTAGTCTGATCATTTTTTAAGAAAAATATTTTAAATACATCTGGATTATTTATAATCATATATAATGAACATGTAAATACATTACTAATAATTTGCTGCCAATATTATGTCACTGAGCAATCTTCTTTTCTTATGACCTTGCTATCCATGAGCTTTAGGCCCTTCAATTATTCTTAAACTTCTCTGTCTAGTAAATTTGTAAGAACACTAAGGAAATTAATGAATTTCAATATCAAATTGACTGTGACTCAGAAATCTAAAAGGGGATTTTGTTCAATAGCATATCCAGTATAGAAAAACTCTTGAGAGAATTATATAAGCATGAATTGTCCTCATAAGACTCAACAGCAAAGTGGGTCATTTTTACTACTTCTTTCATCTCATTTCTTAGAATTCTTCACACTGCCTTTTAAAAGAAACTTGAAAACATTACATCCCAATGGGAAATAATAAATGCATTGTAAATGAAGGAAATAATAGATTTTAACTCTTTGATAGCTTTGTTACAGCATATACTAAATATTAAGTAACCAGCACCTATACAGATACAATTGCTGCATTACTTTTTATTGCTGCAGCACAAATTACTACAATTTCAGCATATAATTTAAATTTCGGAACGTCTAGACTTTAATCATTAAGATTCAATAAGAGAACTATTTTGATATGTATTTGCGATCTTAAGAGTCACAAAAATCTTCATGGCTGCCAGTCATTTATTTTAATTTTGACTAGGAAGCCATGATATGAATAATTCTTTATGTTGGCAGTTAAATTGTTTTCTAACTGCTGTCGAGGTCTCATTGTATTGCCTGAGAATTTTTCCCAGATCCTTGGAGTTACTCCTGGGTCATAGTTATATGCTGCTTTCATGACAATTTCACTGACAATCAATGTAATAAGCAGAAAACCTCTGCTTCTATTTCTTATATCTATTAAGCATTTACCTGTTAGTTCAGCCACTTGGAATAATGTCTTTTCCAATTTAATCTAAACCAACTCATGATGGACATAAATCATATACAAAGTCCGTTTACAGTATAGGGCGATGCTATTGCAAGAGCAAGGTTCTGTTCCCATCATGAGTCAGCCCACCCCATCAGGAGGAATTATGCATGATTTATATATACCCTAGTAAGTGAATCACAGCTACTTTGTTCAAAGTCAGCATGTCACATTTTTTGTCTCAATATGTTTGTATTCACTTTTCATCACAAACACAGTCCCTTGACAAACACCTCCCCCAATATTTCTTCCTTTTCTCCTCAGAGAATTAGGTGCATACTCTTCTGCTGAGGCCCAACCAGGCAGTCCTGATAGGGGAAAGGCATCCAATGGCAGACAAGAGAATCTGAGAAATCTCCTTCTGCAATGGTTAGGGGACCATAGGAAGACCAAGCTGCACATCTGCTACAAATTTTCAGATGCCTAGGTCCAGCCTGTGCATGCACTTTGCTTCATGGTTCATTCTCTTTGACTCACCCTTGGGCCCAGTTGATTCTGTAGGTCTTGTAGTGTTTGCAACCCCTCTAGTTTGCCCAGTTCTATTCCCTACCCCTTTCATAATATTCCCAGAGCTCTGCCTGATATTTGACTGTGGGTCTCTTCATCTGTTGCCATCTACTCCTAGATGAAGCCTCCGAGAAGCCTGTTATGCTAGTCTCCTGGAGGCAGGAGGATATCAACGCATCCCCAAAATCTTCAACCCAAAGCTTGTCTTGTTTATAAATGCAAATGGATAAAAATGGAGTAGATATTAAAGCACAGCTATCCAATGTCTGTCCCAACTAAAGTCCATCCCATGGGAGAGAACCAACTACTGACACTATAAATGATACTGTGCTATGCTTGCAGCTTGCTGCTTCTTAAAATTTTGTCACAGAGAGTACAAGATTATTTTTTTATTTTTTATTTTTTTATTCGATATATTTTTTATTTACATTTCAAATGATTTCCCCTTTTCTAGGCCCCCACTCCCCGAAAGTCTTGTGAGCCCCCTTCTCTCCCCCTGTCCTCCCACCCACTCCTTCCCACTTCCCCGTTCTGGTTTTGCTGAATACTGCTTCACTGAGTCTTTCCAGAACACAGGGCCACTCCTCCTTTCTTCTTGTACCTCATTTGATGTGTGGATTATGTTTTGGGTATTCCAGCTTTCTAGGTTAATATCCACTTATTAGTGAGTGCATACCATGATTCACCTTTTGAGTCTGGGTTACCTTACTTAGTATGATGTTTTCTAGCTCCATCCATTTGCCTAATGTTTACAATCCAGAGAATATCTTTAAACCACACGTTATGTTAGTGAGATTTTTATTAAAATTTTATCTCATGTATAAATTCAAATATTCATTTATTTAGAAATGTGAAGTTCATTATAATAATAATCACTTAAACTGTCAAAAAGCAATGGAAAGTACTGGCAACGTTGATGACATTTAATTAAATACAGCAGAGGGTTTTTCTTGTTTCCCTCAAAAGAAACTCATAGCACATAGATATAAATTAATTTAAAAATATAATTCTTATAAAACTGAACTTGAGATTTCAACAGGTAGGTAACTTTATTAAAGTATTTGAGTCATTAATGAAATGTCATCAAGACCTGGCAGTTTCAATTTCTTGTGCTCATAAAACTCACATCCATTCTTAGATCCTAAAAATGGCCCTGAGGATAATAATCACATGAAATGGCTTATTTTTACATAAGTATTTACAAGGGAATAACAGAGATAAGTACTGAATTTGAAATCTTTCACTATGAATGCCCATTTGCCTATCTGTAATGCAAATGATAACTAACATAATGTGTTGTGTCACTTGAGTAACTATAGTAGCAATGCAAAATGACAAGGGCAAATATTCTGAGATTTCAACCACTAGTATTTATTAGCTTATAAGATATCATATTTGTTACTTTTCCTCCACACTCAAAGCAATGTGATATTAACAATATTTTTAAATCTTTTTCATTTTTTTCTAATAATTTTTATTACTCAAATTTACATTTTAATACTCAAATTTACACTCACAAACCAAGAACATTCAAAAACAGTTCAGAAAAATGGATCATAGTCACAGCCCAAGGCCCAAGAGCAAGCAAAGCGAAAAAGATAAAATCATCCTGAAAAAAAAAAAAGAAAGAAACCAAAAGGCAGGCTGCTGTCATACAGACCTCGATTCCCTAAACTGTCCACCTAAGAGAAATAACTTCACTACAATTGAAAATATAGCAATGCCCAAGAGGAAATATGTCCTATAAGAGCTTTATAAATGTTTTTGGGAAAAGTTTACAAGAAAAGTGACCTAGATGCATACTGTGAAGGTTTTTATTGATTACCATCTTGACAGGGTATAGAATTACCATCATGACAAAATTCTAGGTATGTTTGTGAGGGATGATCTAGATTAATTTAATTGAAATGGAAAGATCTGCCTAAGGTGGAGGGTGCAATACCATGGTTTGTGAATTCTACTTTGAGGCAAGGAAGACATTAAGCTGAGAATCCATCGCAACCTAGCTTTCTGATTATGATATTGTGTAACCAGCTTCTTCAAGTTCCTATGCTATGATTTGCCTGACATGCCGAATCTACAATGAGTGAAATTAAATCATTCTTTTATTTTCTTGCTTTAGTCAGGCATTTTACCACTGCATGTGAAAAAACCCCATAAAATCATTATGATATTTATAATAAATACAAAAGTGGCTATGATCACACTAATCTTTAAAATAAGTAATATGTTTATTTTAATTGAAGTATTGTGTCAATTATGTTAGGCTTATGTTAAGCTAAATATGTCAGACCTCTTGTACTGAATAACTAATTATGGGGCTTATTCCTAGGAGAGACTAATTCTCTTTCTCTATTAGAAATCATTAGTTTTCTTTTTATTCAATATATTTTTTATATACATTTCAAATAATTTTCTCTTTTCTGGCTTCCCACTCGCCGATAGTGCCATAAGCCCTCTTCCCTCCCCCAGTTCCCCCACCCACCCCTTCCAACTTCCCTGTTCTGGTATTGCCCTATACTGCTACACTGAGTCTTTCCATAACCAAGGACCACTCCTCCGTTCTTCTTGGACATCATTGATCTGTGGATTATGTTCTGGGTATTCCAATTTTCTAGGTTAATATACACTTATTAGTTAGTGCATACCATGATTGATCTTTGAGACTGGGTTACCTCACTTAGTATGATGTTCTCCAGCTCCATCCATTTGTCTAAGAATTTCATGAATTCATCGTTTCTAATGGCTGAATAGTACTCCATTGTGTATATATAGCACATTTTTGGTATCCATTCCTTTGTTGAGGGATACCTGGATTCTTTCCAGCTTCTGGCTATTATAAATAGGGCTGCTATGAACATAGTGGAGCACGTATCCTTATTACATGCTGGGGAATCCTCTGGGTATATGCCCAGGAGTGGTATAGTAGGATCCTCCAGAAGTGATGTGCCCAGTTTTCTGAGGAACCGCCAGACTGATTTCCAGATTGGTTGTACCAATTTGCAACCCCACCAGCAGTGGAGGAGTGTTCCTCTTTCTCCACATCCTTGCCAACAGCTGCTGTCTCCTGAGTTTTAAATCTTAGCCATTCTGACTGGTGTAAGGTGAAATCTCAGGGTTGTTTTGATTTGCATTTCCCTAATAAAAGAAAGGCGCTTTGGAAAATGTGATTCCAAATGTCCTTCCAACATGGGCACATTCTTCCTGTAGAAACTGAAACTGCATTCCTTCTCTTTTTTCTTGGGAAAGCAGCTTGGAAAGTACCCATGTAGCATATAGTCTACTACAAAACCCTAGCAAGAACTCAACCAATCTATGCAAAGAAAAACACTTAATCACTCAATTTTCCATGTACATATGATATTTTTAAGAGTATTCTTCTGGCAAACACAGATATGGCCACCTCTCACTTTCCATTCCAATACATACATTGTCTTTCATGGCAAGGCCGAGCTCCAAGGTATGAAGGACCAGGCGGCCGATACACTATGAAGGTAGTAAGCATGCGCCTGTTCCTCAAGCCCCTCAGGAGGGTGGTTCCTACCCTTAAATTCCAGCTGAGGCTGAGCAATTTGAAAAGCACAATGGCTGAAGACAATTAAACCCTGTGCATAATTCACCAAAGGTGGTTGCATGTGCTATTGATGAAAAGAAAGAGCTGAAACAAACAGTGTTTGGATCTGTTAGTCTTTTATTTGGTAACTACATAGAAAAATTATTTGTTCTCACTTTTAAATTCTTTTAAATAGTTAAAAATAAACAATGGTTAAATATGCTAAGTATGAATGAAGTTAAATATGAGAGAACTAAGCACTGTGTTCCTCTGTCATCCAAAGCTGAATAAATTCAGACCAACAAGACTATATTAAAATAAATAGACTGATGGACCATGGAATATAAATAGCCAATCAATGATCATTTATTGAGTACTTTTTACAAACACCATATAAACAAGATTCAGTATGTATTATATTAATATACAAACAATCAGATACTACCTATGATAGACCTAACTAAGTATGTGATCTATGGAACGTTCTTTTGTTTTATTTTTTCCTATAATTTCAAGATTTGATCTCCTTTCAGTCACTTGGTCATCAATCAGTATTGTATTTTAAGCATAACAGAGTTGCCAAAAATGTGCCAACAATTTCCATTAGGCATTTCCTTAAGTAAAATTCCAGTTTATTTTGTGGTGGTTAGTGATGTTTTGGGTTATTTTCTCATTTGAATATTTCATATATGTAGAACTCTCTAAAGCATCTTCCTGTGAATATCCGACATAAAGGTAACCTTGATGCACATGAATTATGCTGAGACTTTGAGTTTTTCTGAAATGTCATTCTATGTGAGCAATTTTACAAGCAGAGGTACAGCTGGGAAAACTAAACAGAAACACTGTTATGTCTCTAATGGAGGTTTGTCACAGTGTTTGAGCCATTTGCTTACCTATAGAGAATGATATGATGTGATAGGGTGACTAACAAAATTTCTGATATTCAACAACTATCTTGTTGCCCTTAACTTGGACAAGAGTTAAAAGCTTAATAATATCCAGGGATCTAAAGAGACAGACAATGCTTTTTCATTCTAGCTATACGCCAACTCTTCTCCAGATTCATTGGCTACATTCCATTTACAATGTTGTTTTGCATTGGGTAAAGTGTTCAAGGACAGTTAGCTCCACGTTTCAGACCTTCAAATGTTCATAACTCACCTGAGAACAAACTCTGTTCACTCAGCATAGAGCTATTTATAAGCACGTGAATATCACATGTTAGTCAAAGTTTGTGTTTTAATTGACTCACTATATTTGAGATATGGATAAGTTATTCACAAATTTTTCATCTCTTTTTGAAATACTATGTATAGGATGATGTTTTAAAAATTAATTGGTGATTTAGTGAGTCATAAGTAAATATGAGTTACAAACACTGCCTTTAGAGGCACATTTGAATAATAAATAGGACATACATATGTTTCTAAGAACCTGAACATACTCTTTGACACTATAAATCAAACTCATGAATTAAGTATAAATATTTAGCATTCATTTCCTTCCCGATTTATGTCTATTTTCTTCCCCTGCAAATATTATAAAAGTAATATTATTAGAATTGTCAAGTAGTTATGCTAGTCAAAATCAATACAAGTCAACAAGACTCAAGAAACATTCGAGTTGAAGTCTAAGTGATTATATTTCTTTCTTTGTAGTTAAAGTGGATAAGATGGATAGTAATATCATTGCTGATTTTAATAAAAATCATTTTTATATCATTCCTCACCTTTAAACTCACATTCTTTCCAAACTGTTGAGTTCCAGACAAACTTAACAACTGTTAAGATGTAGTAACAAACAAACAAATGAACAACACATGTATTTGTATTTAAGAGATTAAAGAAATTATTTTAGGTTTAAATATAATTTCTGCCTCTTCACCACACCCCTGTGTGTGTGTGTGTGTGTGTGTGTGTGTGCACATGCGCACACAGTTTGCTTTTGTAGCTGTCATTGTTTTTTTTTTCCAAATTGCTTAATGGAAGCAAACATATTGGTAAAAGTCATCATTAAATTGCAAGTTTTACTATGATTCTGAGCATCTGGGATGTCCACTTAGCATGGAGTTAAGAAAAACAAAACAAAACCACAGGAAGCAGTGGAAATTCTAATTTCACAAAGATATTGCAACAAAATCATCCTGAGAAGGATTGCATGACTATTGAAGGAATATTTTTCTATAAGTTGTATGATCAAGATCTTTTTATAGGGGATTGTTTGAACTATATTGGAAAGAATGTCACTGAGTTATCAGTAATACATAAAGTGTATTGGAAACTTGAAGATTTGGACTTAGCACAGGGTCTCAGATGGAGGAGTTGAAGAAGGGACTGAAGAAACTGAGGGGATTTGCAGATAGTGGAGGGAGCAACAATGTTCACAGACCAAACTTCCAGGAGCTCTGGGGGACTGGACCACCAACCAAAGAGTACACATGGAGGGTCCCATGCCTCTGGGCAGGTATGGGGCAGAGGATGGCCTTGATTTACATCAGTGGGAAGAATGGCCCTCGGTCCTGGGGGGGTCTGTTTGATGCCTCAGTATAGAGGAATGCCAGGGTGGGAAGGCAGGAGTGGCTGGGCAGGTGGGGGAGAACCCTCTTAGAGGCGGGGGCGGGGGAGGGATAGGGGCTTTCCAGAAGAAAGACCTGGAAAGGGGCTAACATTTGGAAGGTAAATAAAGAAAATATCCAATAAAAGAAAAATAGATAAATAAATAAAATGCTGCGGTCCAATGACCTCTTCCAGTGTGTTTGAAGACAGCAACAGTGTACCCACATATAAAAAAACAAACAAACAAACAAATAATTATTGAAAAACTTCATATAAATAATATGATAATATTATTTCAAATTTCTCCTTGCTAATTACATTCGATTATCTCCTTCCCAATATTTATGGCATAGAGTTAGGAAAGATCAATTTATATGCCAATGCAAGAAGTAATCTACAAAAATCAAGACTAATGATAATTTCTTGCTATTATTCAAATTTAGTTTCATCATAGAAACTACTTCCAATAACATAGTACTCATTTGTAGACAATGTTTTTCACCATTTTTCTGTCTATACATTATACTTAAAATAGAATGTCCCCAAATTTTAGGAAGTTGTGAATTGTGAATAGACATAGTAAAAGTTAGCAATAATGAGAAATAAGAACAACATTCCTAGGTAACTGAAAGTCAAATCCCTAACACTGTTAGAGAAAGAGGTGAAATCATTACTGTGCCATCTTGCAAAAAATAAAAATAAAAGTAAAAATAAAAAAAACTAATTAAACATGGGTGTCACTTACCAGTGCTGCTACTTTTATTAAAGCATAGGTCTCTGGGCTCTAGAAGAGCTTAATCAAATGTGGGAAGTTACTATACGTTTTGGAAGAAACTGGTTTCCAAGTTTTCTGCTACATATGTAACTGGAGCCATGGGTCCCTCCATGTGTACTCTTTGGTTGGTGGTTTAGTACCTGGAAGCCCTGGGGGGGGGGGTGTACTACTGGTTGGTTCATATTGTTGTTCCACCTATGGAGCTGCAAACCTCTTCAGCATCTTGGGTCCTTTGTCTAGCTCCTCCTTCTTATCCATGAACTTAAATACTTTTGTTATTTTTCTAATGGAGTATTGAAGTCACCTGGCATATGAAAAAAAGAAAAAAAAAGAAAAAAAAATCTACAAAGTCACAGAAGTGATTTTTGCTAGTCTTTTACTAAGGTCTTAGTGAAGCACAGAATCTACATGGAACTTTTGGGAAATTCTCTTTGATTTTGTATTTTGCTACATTTGCAAGAAGCAGATTTTCATTATAAAGGAGACATAGTTATCTGCTAGGTAAATTAAGTCTTCTTCCAAAGGTCTTGTTTTTCAATACTTTTGTCTGTAACTCCCATTAGTCCCTACCTACCCAACTTATTTTATTGTGCATGTGCAAGATTAGTTACCTTTGAACTATAGAAAAAGACTTCTTTAGAAGAGGAATGTTATAAAATCACCTGAATTTAAAATCTAATTAAAAAAGAATAGCATTTAAGTGCAGAGAGGTAGGGAGTAAGTGAATATGTTTTCAGCTGCCAGATGTTGTGATATTGTGAGTAGTAGTTTGTAGCAGAACCAAGGGTAAAGTGGGAAGATAGATCTGATGTTGAAGTAAATGCCAAAATATATTAGAAAGACAAGCTGTGCTGTTCCCTGGGGAAGATCATTTCTCTAGCTCCCAGCATCCTTAGTTGCTTGAGATTTGTCTTGTAGGGCTTAGGCCCCTTGAGATTTCCCCAGTCTGCCTTAAAATGTCTATTTGTGTCATCCTTGTTAACTTCGTGCATTTGGAGTCTTATTGATGAACATTTATGGGTGTAGCTTCTAACATTCTAAGAATATATCAGTTGTTAGTCCAGTACTAAACGGCCAGACTTGAAGAAAACATACACAGTAAAATCACATTATACAGGCCAAATAGGCTGTGTTTATGTATTTAGATGGACCATTTAGAAAGAGAAAATGGAAGAGGATAATAATATAATTATATTATTGTTTTATAAAACACACAAAATATTAAATGGCAGACAAGAATGTGTGTGGGAAAGGTCTACAACATGTTAATGCTTGGCACATGTTGAACATTTAAAGTTAATATATACATTTTCAGATACCAATTTGTCTGATTTTCTAAAAGTAAGCAGGAAATTATGCTGTATCACATTTTCGTATCATTTAATAGAATATGAATTGGAAAATTTTTTGAATATTTACATAGCTGTTCAATGGTATTGATTTAGGATGAGTTGCTCATCTCATAACATCACACTATGTACAGTGTACACTAAATTATGCTGAACAACATTGTTAAGGATATGGTGATAATATAAACTAATACACAGTTATTGCTTTATACAACAAGTGTTTAGACAGATTATGGTAGCTGCTTATATTACTGTTAATCAAATTCTTATCACCAGTGAAGTGTTCCTATTATCAGCATTTTCTAGATCAGAAGCACAGTTCATCTAATACACATGTCAATCATATCTAGATTTAGGATTATATAAAGACTCCACAGTGTCCAGGTTGTGTATGGGGATTCAGTGATCAAATTCAAGTACTTGTATTTTCTTTTCTTTCTTTCTTTCTTTTTTCTTTTAATTTTCTCAAAAGTTATTTTATTTGTAATTATACTTTAATTCTGTACTAATATGGGAATTGGAGTTTATTATTCAATTCTTTCTTATATATATATATATATATATAATTTTCTATATTCTTTGTTTACAATCCAAAAGCTTTCCCCTTTCTCAGTTCCCCCCTCCCCATATGTCTCATAAGTCCTCTTCTCTCCATCCATTCTCCTATCTTTCCCCCCTCCCTTTTCTCTGTCCTGGTACTTCCCTACAATGCTGGATCAAGCCTTTCCAGGATTAGGGCCCTCTTCTTCCTTCTTCATGGGAATCATTTGATATGCTAATTGTATCTTCAATATTCAGAGCTTCAGGGCTAATTAATATCCACTTATCAATGATTGCATTCCATGTATATTCTTTTGTGATTGCGTTACCTTGCTTAGGATGATATTTTCCAGTTCCACCCTTTTGCCTAAAAAATTCATGAATTCATTGTTTTTAATTGCTGAATAGTACTCCATTGTCTATATATACCACATTTTCTGTATCCATTCCTCCATTGAGGGATATCTGGGTTCTTTCCAGCTTCTGGCTG
Organism: Apodemus sylvaticus; assembly: GCF_947179515.1. Classification (NCBI taxonomy): domain Eukaryota; kingdom Metazoa; phylum Chordata; class Mammalia; order Rodentia; family Muridae; genus Apodemus; species Apodemus sylvaticus. Next base: position 49,582,728 of record NC_067482.1, on the reverse strand, counting down.
TTATAAATAATGGAGCATGTGTCCTTATTGCATGCTGTGGAATCCTCTGTGTATATGCCCAGAAGAGGTATAGCAGGGACCTCCAGAAGTGTCATGTCCAGTTTTCTTAGGTACTTGTATTTTCAAGTCAGCATATCATTGACTGAGCTGGTTTTCTACTCCATAAAATAATTAAGTCATGAAAAATCCCTTTAAGAAGAGGGTTTCATTACATGAGGTTGTAAAGCTTAGTATGAAGTATTAAAAAAAAGGTACTGATGGTTAGTTATGAACCTCTGGTTTCAATCTTCTCCCCATAAAAATGATTCAAAGAAGGGTACACCCTCACAATGCTGACTGCTAAAGACTTTAAAACAATGGTATTTTGGAGGATGGTCTCTTTGTGAAATAAACTTTTTGAACAAGTTATGCAATTTATTATGTTATAGTACATAGTCCATGAGTTACTGTTGAGTCATGAAATCAGAATCAAACATGTGCCCAAAATCACAATAATTCATAACAGAAGTATTTGATCACATACTTGGTTGATTCCAAGATCCCTTAATTTTCCATGTTCCACATTTTTTCTGTATGCAAAATTTGTAGATCCAAGAAGTTATTTTATAGGGAAAGAAAAATATCTGTGTGTCTATTTCATAGAATAATTAGAGGTTACTTTCTAAATCTACTTTTATGAGTGTGTGATCCATTTTTACCTTAGAATACCACAGGAAACAAAAAAGGAGGAATATAGAAGCAAGAAGATATTTGTCACTGACAGAATTATAAATGGTACACTGTTATATGCTTAATATATGTACATAAATATACACATACTTCATTCTCATGCTTGAGAATATGTGGTTGCTAGTAGTAAGCCTAACACAGAATAAATCTGTGTCCTAGAGATGGCAAAAGCTATTTTTATTATATATTTAAGAAATATTTTATGAATAGCAAGAGTCAGTGACTATGCAATCTAGTTTGTTACATGCCATTAAATCCTTTTGTCTGTTGAAAGAACAGAAATATCTATTATTTGAAATACTGTATATAACAGAAAGTATTTCAGTTGTGCTTCAGCTATTTCTAATAGAAAATCTTTAGTCTATTTTGAAGGATTTAGACTAAGCTTTTAAGCCCAGAATTTCACCTGCTGTTGATTTCAGATATTTCTTTCTTATATTCAACAACTTGTTAGGCTTAATAATGTAATAGTTTGAGCAATTGAAACTATATGTTCTGGTTCTTGCTGACAGCATGGATTAGGGATTGATGGCATTGATCTATTAAACCACATATTAGGATCAAAGAATTATTTGCTGGTGACTGTAACAGAAGTCCCCGTTTATAAAATTCCAACTTTGAACAACTTTAACCTAGGTCATAGAAAATTAAAATAGATAATGCTAAAGGAAGTTGCTTTTTAAGGTTCATTTTAGTGGATGTATGATTTCAGAAATTATTTGCCTCAACAATAAAGGCTCAACAACAGTAGGGTAGAAGTGTGGGCAAACAACTTCTTTGTGTACAGAGAAACAAACAAACATAGCACATATTTACATCAAAGTTCAGATACAGATGATCACTTTAATTAAACAGATAACATAGTGAACACTGATTTCTTAAGTATCCACAATCCTGTCATAGACAATTATTGATATTTCATCCTCAAATCAATAAATCACTAAATTTATTAAATTACAAAATTAATAGCAAGCCCCCAATCCAGTTAATTCTGAATATCATTTATTGCTAAATTTATTTTTAAATAAATGTATCACCTATTCTTAGACTTTATTATTAAATTACTTTGTTTTGGGTTTATTTTTGTTTTTGTTTTTTGTTTTTTGAGATAGTATTTCACTATGGAGTCTTTGCTATCCTTGAACTCACTATATAGACCAAGCTAACCTAAAACTCACAGAAATTTGCATACTTTTGCCTCTGAATGCTGGGATTAAAGCTTTGTGCCACCAAATCTGGCTAGTAAACTTGTTTTAGTCTGGAAAATTTAGTCAAGTAACATATGACAATCTATTACCTATTGTTTTTAAAGAAACACGTTTTAATCTTCACATTTACAGAGAATATAAAATGTGTGACTACACTGTCTTTGGTCATTTAGTTATTTTACACACACACACACACACACACACACACACACACACACACACACATATATATATATATATATATGTATATATATATATATATTCTTTTTTTGGGGGGGGGAAAGGGTTTATTCAGCTTATACTTCTGCATTGCTGTTCATCACAAAAGGAAGTCAGGACTGGAAGTCAAGCAGGAGCTGATTCAGAGGCCATGGAGAGATGTTCCTTACTGGCTTGCTTCCCCTGGCTTGCTCAGACTGCTCTCTCTCTCTCTCTCTCTCTCTTTTTTTTTTTTTTTTTTGAGAAGATGTCTTTACAAATTCTTTTTTTTATTCGATATAATTTATTTACATTTCAAATGATTTCCCCTTTTCTAGCCCCCGACTCCTCGAAAGTCCCGTAAGTCTCCTTCTCTTCCCCTGTCCTCCCACCCACCCCTTCCCACTTCCTTGTTCTGGTTTTGCCGAATACTGTTTCACTGAGTCTTTCCAGAACCCGGGGCCACTCCTCCCTTCTTCTTGTACCTCATTTGATGTGTGGATTATGTTTTGGGTATTCCAGTTTTCTAGGTTAATAACCACTTATTAGTGAGTGCATACCATGATTCACCTTTTGAGTCTGGGTTACCTTACTTAGTATGATGTTCTCTAGCTCCATCCATTTGCCTAAGAATTTCATGAATTCATTGTTTCTAATGGCTGAATAGTACTCCATTGTGTAGATATACCACATTTTTTGCATTCACTCTTCTGTTGAGGGATACCTGGGTTCTTTCCAGCATCTGGCAATTATAAATAGGGCTGCTATGAACATAGTAGAGCATGTATCCTTATTACATGGTGGGGAATCCTATGGGTATATGCCCATGAGTGGTATAGCAGGATCTTCTGGAAGTGAGGTGCCCAGTTTTTGGAGGAACCACCAGACTGATTTCCAGAGTGGTTGTACCAATTTTCAAACCCATCAGCAGTGGAGGAGTGTTCCTCTTTCTCCACACCCTCTCCAACACCTGCTTTCTCCTGAATTTTTAATCTTAACCATTCTGACTGGTGTAAGATGAAATCTTAGGGTTGTTTTGATTTGCATTTCCCTAATGATTAATGAAGTTGAACATTTTTTAAGATGCTTCTCCGCCATCCGAAGTTCTTCAGGTGAGAATTCCTTGTATAACTCTGTACCCCATTTTTTAATAGGGTTGTTCGGTTTTCTGGAGTCTAACTTTTTGAGTTCTTTATATATATTGGATATTAGCCCTCTATCTGATGTAGGATTGGTGAAGATCTTTTCCCAATTTGTTGGTTGCCGATTTGTCCTCTTGATGGTGTCCTTTGCCTTACAGAAACTTTGTAATTTTATGAGGTCCCATTTGTCAATTCTTGCTCTTAGAGCAAACGCTATTGGTGTTCTATTCAGAAACTTTCTCCCTGTACCGATGTCCTCAAGGGTCTTTCACAGTTTCTTTTCTATTAGCTTCAGAGTGTCTGGCTTTATGTGGAGGTCCTTGATCCATTTGGATTTGAGCTTAGTACAAGGAGACAAGGATGGATCAATTCACATTCTTCTGCATGCTGACCTCCAGTTGAACCAGCACCATTTGTTGAAAGGGCTATCTTTTTTCCATTGGATGTTTTTAGCCTCTTTGTCAAGGATCAAGTGGCCATAGGTGTGTGGGTTCATTTCTGGATCTTCAATCCTGTTCCATTGATCTGCCTGCCTGTCACTGTACCAATACCATGCAGTTTTTAACACTATTGCTCTGTAGTATTGCTTGAGGTCAGGGATACTGATTCCCCCAGATTTTCTTTTGTTGCTGAGAATAGTTTTAGCTATCCTGGGTTTTTTGTTGTTCCAGATGAATTTGATAATTGCTCTTTCTAACTCTGTGAAGAATTGACTTGGGATTTTGATGGGTATTGCATTGAATCTGTATATTGCTTTTGGCAAATGGCCATTTTAACTATATTGATTCTACTGATCCATGAGCATGGGAGGTTTTCCCATTTTTTGAGGTCTTCTTCCATTTCCTTCTTCAGAGTCTTGAAGTTCTTGTCATAAAGATCTTTCACATGTTTGGTAAGAGTCACCCCAAGATACTTTATACTGTTTGTGGCTATTGTGAAGGGGGTCATTTCCCTAATTTGTTTCTCAGCCTGCTTATCCTTTGAGTATAGGAAGGCCACTGATTTGCTTGAGTTGATTTTATAACCTGCCACTTTGCTGAAGTGGTTTATCAGCTCTAGGAGCTCTCTAGTGGAGTTTTTTGGGTCACTTAGGTAGACTATCATGTCATCTGCAAATAATGATAGTTTGACTTCTTCCTTTCCAATTTGTATCCCTTTGACCTCCTTATGTTGTCGAATTGCCCGAGCTAGTACCTCAAGTACAATATTGAAAAGATAAGGAGAAAGGGGGCAGCCTTGTCTGGTCCCTGATTTCAGTGGAATTGCTTCAAGTTTCTCTCCATTTAGTTTGATGCTGGCTACCTGTTTGCTGTATATTGCTTTTACTATGTTTAGGTATGAGCCTTGAATTCCTGTTCTCTCCAAGACTTTAAGCATGAAAGGATGCTGAATTTTGTCAAATGCTTTTTCAACATCCAATGAAATGACCAGGTGGTTTTGTTCTTTGAGTTTGTTTATGTAGTGGATTGTATTGATGGATTTCCGTATATTGAACCAACCCTGCATTCCTGGGATAAAGCCTACTTGATCATGGTGGATGATAGTTTTGATGTGTTCTTGGATTCGGTTGGCAAGAATTTTATTGAGTATTTTTGCATCGATGTTCATAAGGGAAATTGGTCTGAAGTTCTCTTTCTTTGTTGGATCTTTGTGTGGCTTTGGTATCAGCATAATTGTGGCTTCGTAGAAGGAATTGGGTAGTGTTCCTTCAGTTTCTATTTTGTGGAATAGTTTGAGGAGTATTGGTGTTAACTCTTCTTTGAAGGTCTGATAGAATTCTGCACTGAAATCATCTGGTCCTGTGCTTTTTTTGGTTGGAAGACTTTCTATGACTCCTATTTCTTTAGGCATTATGGGACTGTTTAGATGGTCTAGTTGGTCCTGATTTAATTTTGGTATTTGGTATCTGTCAAGGAAATTGTCCATTTCCTCCAGATTCTCCAGTTGTGTTGAGTACAGTCTCTTGTAGTAGGATCTGATGATTTTTTGGATTTCCTCAGTTTCCGTTGTTATATCTCCCTTTTCATTTCTAAGTTTGTTAATTTGGATACTTTCTCTGTGCCCTTTGGTCAGTCTGGCTAAGGGTTTATCTATCTTGTTGATTTTCTCAAAGAACCAGCTCCTGGTTTTGTTGATTTTTTGTATGGTTCTCTTTGTTTCTACTTGATTGATTTCGGCCCTGAGTTTGATGATTTCCTGCCTTCTACTCCTCCTGGGTGAAATAGCTTCTCTTTGTTGCAGGGCTTTCAGTTGCGTCATTAAGCTGGTAATGTATGTTCTCTCCATTTTCTTTTTGGAGGCACTCAGGGCTATGAGTTTTCCTCTTAGCACTGCTTTCATTGTGTCCCATAGATTTGGGTATGTTGTGTTTTCATTTTCATTGTGTTCTAAAAAGTCTTTAATTTCTTTCTTTATTTCTTCCTTGACCAAGGTATCATTGAGTAGAGTATTGTTCGGTTTCCACGTGTATGTGGGTTTTCTGTTGTTTCTGTTGCTATTGAAGACCACTTTTACTCCATAGTGATCAGATAGGATGCATGGGATTAGTTCGATCTTCTTATATTTGTTGAGGTCTGTCTTGTGACCAATTATATGGTCGATTTTGGAGAAGGTACCATGAGGTGCTGAGAAAAAGGTATATTCTTTTGTTTTAGGATAGAATGTTCTATATATATATCTGTTAAATCTAATTGGTCCAAAGCTTCAATTAGTTTCATTGTGTCCCTGTTTAGTTTCTGTTTTCCTGATCGGTCCATTGAGGAAAGTGCAGTGTTGAAGTCACCCACAATTATTGTGTTAGCAATGTGTGCTTTGAGCTTTAATAATGTTTCTTTTACGAAAGAGGGTGCCCTTGCATTTGGAGCATAGATGTTCAGGACTGAGAGTTCTTGTTGTATTTTTCCTTTAACCAGTAAGAAGTGTCCCTCAGAGTCCCTTTTGATGACTTTGGGTTGAAAGTCAATTTTATCTGATATTAAAATGGCTACTCCAGCTTGTTTCCTGAGACCATTTGCTTGTAAAATTGTCTTCCAGCCTTTTACTCTAAGGTAGTGTTTGTCTTTGACCCTGAGGTATGTTTCCTGTAAGCAGCAAAATGTAGGGTCCTGTTTATGTATCCAGTCAGTTAGTCTGTGTCTTTTTATTGGGGCATTAAGTCCATTGATGTTAAGAGATATTAAGGAATAGTGATTGTTACTTCCAATCATTTTTGACATCATTTTTTAAATTTGATTGCTTAACTTCTTTTGGGTTTGATGAAAGGTTACTATCTTGCTTTCTCCAGGGTGAAGTTTCCCTCCTTGTATTGGTGTTGTCCTCCTATTATCCTTTGTAGGGCTGGGTTTGTGGATAGATATTGGGTAAACTTGGTTTTGTCATGAAATATCTTAGTTTCTCCATCTATGGTGATTGAGAGTTTTGCTGGATATTGTAGTTTTTGTTGGCATTTGTGTTCTCTTAGAGTCTGCATGAGATCTGCCCAGGACCTTCTATCCTTCATAGTCTCAGGTGAAAAGTCTGCTGTGATTCTGATAGGTCTTCCTTTATATGTTACTTGGCCTTTTTCTCTTATTGCCTTTAATATTCTTTCTTTGTTTAGAACATTTGGTGTTTTGATTATTATGTGACGGGAAGTATTTCTGTTCTGGTCCAGTCTGTTTGGAGTTCTGTAGGCTTCTTGTATATTCATGGGCATCTCTCTCTTTAGGTTAGGGAAGTTTTCTTCCATAATTTTATTGAAGATATTTGCTGGCCCTTTAAGTTGTAAATCTTCACTCTCATCTATGCCTATAATCCTTAGGTTTGGTCTTCTTATTGTGTCCTGGATTTCCTGGATATTTTGGGTTACAAGCTTTTTGCATTTTGCATTTTCTTTAACTGTTGAGTCCATGGTTTCTATGGAATCTTCAGCATTTGAGATTCTTTCTTCTATCTCTTGTATTCTGTTGTTGATATTTGCATCTCTGTCCCCTGATTTCTTCCCAAGGCTTTCTATCTCCAAAGTTGTCTCCCTTTGAGTTTTCTTTGTTGTTTCTACTTCTGATTTTAGATCCTGGATGGTTTTACTTAGCTCCTTCACTTGCTTGTTTGTGCTTTCCTGTAATTCTTTAAGAGATTTTTGTGTTTCCTCTTTCATGACCTCAGCCTGTTGACCAAAGTTCTCCTGGATTTCTTTAAGTTTTTTTTTTTTTTGTGTGTGTGTGTGTGTGTGTGTGTGTGTGTGTGTTTCCTCATTGTTGGCTTTTGTATTCTCCTGGTTTTCTTTCAATGATTTTTGTGTTTCCCTTGCAAGGGCTTCTAACTTTTGATCCATTTTCTCCTGAATTTTTTTAAGTATGTCCTTCATGTGTTCCTGTACCAGCATCATGACCAGTGATTTTAAATCCAAATCTTGTTTTACTGGTGTGTTGGTGTATCCAGGACATGCTGGTAGAGGAGAATTGGGTTCAGATGTTGCCATATTGCCTTGATTTCTGTTAGAGATGTTCCTGCATTTGCCTTTTGCCATCTAGTTCTCACTGGTGTTACTTGGTCTTGTCAGTGCTGGACTCACCAGTGCAAGCTGCCCCTTCCCAGCTGGCCTCTGGTGCACAGCTTACCCCCTGCTCTGCCTGTAGACAGGGTGCTGCTGCCCAGGCTGTTCAGATCCCGAAGCAGGCACCCGAAGGCTCCTGCTGGGGCCCGCTGGATTCACTGTTGCACACTGACTTCTCCCAGCTGGCTGCCCGGACCTGGGGATGTGGTTCTGCCGCCCAGGCTGATCTCAGACTGTCCGATGTCACTGGATTTCGAATTCAAGATGGAGAGGCCGAATTCTGAAGTGGCTTCCGTGCAGCGAAAGGTGCAGCAAAACCGCTGCTGTTTGCAGCCCGGCTGGTCAGTGAAGGTCAGCGGTCGTGGGCGCAGGGCCTAACTGGACCCTGTGTCGCCTTGGTTCCACTGCTGATGGCCCTTCAGCTGGACCAGCCACTGATGTATTGCCGCTGCAGCTGCCGCCGCCGCCGCCGCTGCCCTATATATTCTTATTTTAACTACAATCTTGGCTTTCAAGACAATACAAACAAACACAACCATATTCATTTTAAGCAAATGACATACTTTTCAGATCTAATGAACATATTTGATATTTTTGATATTATTGCTTATATAAAAAGGGCCCATCATGTTTGATTTATAAAACCCATTGTCATGCATAGTATACATGTTGTTTATACTCATAGACCCCAAGCAACCCAAATATTCTAATGCCTTTATGTAGAGAAGTGACAAACATTTATTCATTACTTTTCAATACATAGTTCCAAAACCATTTATTTAAATAAACATCTTATTAACTCTTAAAAACAAACAAGTACAATAAATATTAGGCTCAAAGAAGCATGCAAGTATTTGAATGGGACATTAAGAGAGTTTAGTGAGTGTGTGAGAGTGTGTGTGTGTGTGTGTGTGTGTGTGTAGACAAATTTATCCTAGCAAAATGGCTAGCTGCACTGATAACATCCAAAGACATTCAGGGTTGTGTGACCCAATTAGAATGCAAATGCACCCAAAATAATATCTAGTTGACGGCAAGTGAGGAATCAGCAAAAGAGTTGATAGAATGAGTCAGAGACAGAATGTGCCTATCTCTCAGGATAAAAGATATTTAAGAGCATTCCAGAAAGTTCAGTCAGTTCCATCAGTCAGATAGAAGTTGCATCAGTTGTGAGTTGAATCCAGATCAGTTTAGTTCAGGCAATGCCATGAACTTCAGTTGAGTTCAGTGCAGTTTGGTGCAATTCAGTTGAATGCAGTTGAGTTTGTTCGTGAGTTTCATTCAGTTTCTGCATTTGTGCAGTTCAGAACAGTAGAGTCAGTAGAAGCCAGAGAATAAGAAGGATATAGATTAGAGCCAATAACCAGAGTTAGTCTGAAGCCAAGTAAAGCATTTCAGTGAGAAGCTGAGAGAAGCCAGATTGAATCAGTATGGAATTAGTGTTTGACGCAGAACAGCTGAGGTGACCAAGCCAGCCAGAGTTCAGAAAAAAACTAGAAAGGGTGAGCTCATTTAGCAGTAAGCCTCCAAAATGACAAGTATATCAGACAAATAAAATCTCTCTCTCTCTCTCTCTCTCTCTCTCTCTCTCTCTCTCTCTCTCTCTCTCTCTCTCTCTCTGTGTGTGTGTGTGTGTGTGTGTGTGTGTGTGTGTATTATATATCTTGTCCTGTTATAGTTATTGCCTAGTAGTTGGTGAAAATCTGGTTGCAAATCTCCCAAGATTTGGCATGATTTAGTGTAGTAATATTTGAGAACATATGACTAGTTTTCTGTTCTTCAAAATGCCAAACCCTAGTTGAATCATATGTTATAAAGAGGGATTCAATAATAAAAGTATCAGTCCTTTTAGGTGTTTTTTGTAAGGTGTCCCATCTGTTGTTCCTTTAAAAACTCTGTAATTCAGAAATATAAAAGTCTTTCTAACCATCTAGTTATCTCTGACCTTGTCTATGTATATATACACAAAGTCACTCTAGATTGAAATAAAGCATGTTTCACGGCAAACATTCATTTGTAAGTACTGTTAATTGGTCTTAAAATATATTGAATAAGCATATTGTTTTACTAGGTAGGCAAGGAAAAATATGAGCATGTTACTACTCCATATGCTTGAAGTTGTTATGGTCAATGTAGGAAAGATCAGTAAGGAATAAAGATGTCAAATATGTATATGATGCTGCCAAGTTTAAATATCCCAATCCTGGGAAAAAGAACTATAAAGGTGCTCGGTCAGAGGTGATGAAACTACTCATGGAGATACCTGCTTGAAAACCATACCATATACAATAAGGATTGGAATTTCTCATGGCATATTATAGGAGCACCATGGGAGTTAGTGGTTTTACTGGGAGAAGGACAGACTGATTGAGAATTTGCTTCAGAGAATTTGAAGGTATGAGACAATGTCAAGTTATAAACAGAAAATGAAATAGATTCAGTATATTCTGAGTAGAAATAAAAACTTCTTACTGAAAGTTTGACACTATCACACTGGCTAAATTTTTAAGTATTGATAAAGATCTTTTAAAAAGTAAACTCTACTATAAAGGAAGCTTATTATCTCTAAGTTCCCCTAATGGAAAAGAGCACTAGCTTACGTGAGATAAAGATTTAAGAAGGTGAATTATACTTCTAGTTCAATTCAGTAAATACATAGACAATGTATAGAACATGAAGCATAAATTTATAATTATTATCAACTTGATTTTATACACTTTAGAAAATTGCATTAACAAATGTTGATTTAGAAGGTAATGATTATTACACACTAGGTAAAATACAACATATGAAGTATATTATTATTATCCTATAGGATGGCATATTTCATCTACACATATATAAATGTATATATATATATATATATTATACATAAATACATATATACATGCATACAAACACACATATACACATACATATGCCTGCATCAAGAAGTGATACTGAAGGTAGAGGGAGGGAGGAACCTGAGAAGGAGAGAGACAGGGGATGGAAAATGGAGCAGGATTAGGTGTGGAAGGAAATGTTGGGGTGGAAAAGTACAGAGGGTCACAAATTTGAATGGAAGTGAGTAGCAGTGGGATTTGGGAAAGCAGGGGTAGCCACTAGAAAGTCCCAGATGCCAGAGAAACAAGAGGGGAGTTAGAAACTCTAGAGACCATATCCAGATGTTAGGCATGGCCCTCTGTTGAGGGATGGGGCAACCTACACATCTCCAAAATTTTAACCCAGAATTACTCCTGTCTAAAGGAAACACAGTGACAAAGAGTGGAGTTGAGACTGAAGGAAAGGCCATCCAGAGACCGCCCTACCTAAGGGTCCATCCCATCTGCAGACACCAAACCCAGACATTATTGCTGGTGCCAAGAAGCACATGCTGGCAGGAGCCTGGTGTGGTTGTCCTCTTAGAGGCTCTGCCATAGCCTGAGCAATGCAGATGTGGATGTTTGCAGCCATTGGACTGAGGACCAGGACCCAAATGGAGGAGCTAGGGGAAGGATCGAAGGAGCTGAAGGTGTTTGCAATGCCATAAGAAGAACAACAGTATCAAACAACCAGTACATCCAAAGCTCCTAGGGACCAAACCACCAACCAGAGTACACTTTGGGGGACCCATGGATCCAGCTGGATATGAAGCAGAGGATTATCTTATCTGCCATCAATGGGAGGGTAGGCCAGCTCAGGGCAATGTAGGATGGTAAGACAGGAATGGGTGTATGGGTGGGGGGAATTCTGTCATACAATCAGGGGGAAGGGAAGAGGGTAATCTGGGGAGGGGGATACCTTTTGAAATGTAAATAAACAAAATAACCAATAAAAAATGAAGTGACAGCTGGACTAATACCAGAAGAGAAATAAAAGAGTACATGGGGCATTGCAACAAGAATGCTCAGTTAGTCAGGTTACAAAAAGAAATTCTTCAATTTTCTGGATTTGACCATCACAAAAACTTAAATAGTTTTGAGAAACAAATAAATAGATAAGACATATGTCATGGATCAAATAGTTAAAGGAGGTTATAAAAAAAGAGAATAATTTTAGAGAGAGGAATTATGGGCTTTGCCTGGGAATGAACCATGACTTTACCCTGGTCAGCTACCAGAGTCACCTCTGCTTTCCTCCTGACACTATCATTTAACTGCAACAAATCAAATTTGTCTGATAGCCTCTTTGACAGGAGCCGTACTGCCAGGAGGCCTGGCTGCAGCTGCAACTCTTAGGGAGCAAACAGTTGTGCTGCGTCATTTGAATTTGTGCTTCAGTGAAACTTTAAAACCTTCTTCTGCATAACCTGATTAAAGTCCTGTGTCCTGTCTGTTCAATTGACTGCTGATGCTGAAGAATCCCACAGATCGCAAATATTCACTCCTGCAGAAATATTTTTTTTTTACAAAAGAAAGACTTGTAAAATTAAGCGTTTGTAACAGCCCTCCCTTTGTCAGCCCTGAAGCATTTTATCAACAATATCCAACCATCTTTGTCTACTTGTTTTGCCTTTAAAATATCCTATCTGTCAATCAAAATGAAAGTCTTTATAAAGCTTCTACTCACCGAATTAAGCTCTGGATATTTCTATGCTATGTTCCTGCTCAGCCTGTATCTTCTCCTTTATTTTCGGATATATAGTCTAGTTGTCATTTAAATTTTCTGTATGATCTTTCCAGTATGTATTATCAATTAGACTCTAAAAATTCTTTCAGGAAATCAATATATCAGTTGCCTTGGATACATTTTTTGAAATGTCCCAGTGCTGCATTTCCATAACAAAATACCTAAGATAAACATCTTATATGGCGAAAAGCTTATTTTACTCAATCAATGATTTCATTCTTGAGTTATCTGTTGTTTTTTCCTTGTGTGCCGGTGTGAGTTACAGCATTATGTTGGAATTATATCAGCTGTGTACTGTGCAGGACAATTGTGTACTTCATCACAACCTGGAACAAAGGAAAACCACAATTGGACAAGGATTCTAGTATCTCCTTCAAAACAATACCACCTCTGAAAATATCTATTCATTAGACTACACTTCATTTAAATTACATTATTTTATTTATTTACATTCCAAAAGATACAACCTTTCATGCCCCCCGAATTTGTCCCAAATAATCCTGTCTCTGAGAGAGAGCTCACCCACCCATCCCCCCCATGTCCCCCCACCAGCATCTCTCTTCCCCAGGACATCAAGTTTCCATAGGATTAAGTGTATAGTTTCCCACTGAGGCCTTATAAGACAGTTTTCTGCTACACATGTGCCCAAGGCCATGAACCAGCTCATGTATGCTCTTTGTTTGGTGACTTTGTCTTTGGGAGATTTGAGGGGTCAGATTAGTTGACATTGATCTTCCTATGGGGTTTCAATACCCTTCAGTGCCATAAGTCCTTCTTCTAAATCTTCCATACTGGTCCCTGACCTCAATTCAAAGGTTGGTTGTATCTGCATTTGTCTCAGTCAGTTGCAGGCAAAGTCTATCAGAGAACAGCCATGCCAAGCTCCTGTTTATATGGCATCAGAAATAGTGTCACAAATATGGGGAAGACAGCCAAAATGCCCAATAGTGGGGAGATGCAACTGGAAGAAACCACCTCCAATAGATAGACATGGCCCTCAGTTGAAGCATGGGGCCACCAAACCATTTTCAAAATTTTTAACCCAGAATTGTTCATGTCTAAAGTAAATGCAGGGGAAAAAATGGAGCAAGATATTGAAAGAAAGGCTACCCAGTGACCAAACAAACTTGGAATCTATCCCATTCACGTAGATCACACTTCTTAAATATTCTAGCCCAGCACCAAGAGATGGAGACTAAGCTTTTGGAAGGTCTTAAGATTCTTCGTAAGCATTAGCTTCACAAGTAGCATAACTCCTTATGTTATTTGCATATTATGTTGGGAGATCATAGTTAATAGAAGAAACAGTTCAGACATTAATTGTTCTTTTTCCTTCTGCTAATGTTTACAGTTTTCCTTATTGGCACTCATTTCAGCAATAACTAAGCTTATAGATCTCTCCTGTATGTCTATATATTATATGTTTTCATCTGAGAAAGTATTCTTTGTATAGTGAACAATTTCCAATTTTAAAAAAGAGTAAATATTGAGATTCTTCCTATCACTTAAAAAAAAAAGCTCATTAAATTATTTTTCCAGGTGAAAACCAGTACAGTCTGATAGTAAAATATCCTATAACTGAATAATATTTTGAAATCAATGCATAGAAATGAATTTACTTAGATCACAATTGCTTTTGGGCCTGAAAACTTTTGTTGTTCTGTGATGCTTATATTTTTAAGAATAAAGCATCCTGAAATGATTTACTTTTCATCTATTTTGAAGTTCTAGGCAGTAGAAGACTTTATTTTAGAAGAAAAAATAAATACCCAGGTCTTCTTTAGAGGAAACAAAATATTTAGAGAAGTTATACCTTTAAATAAAATAACACAAGAAATACTAAAAATAGTACAATAGACAAATTTTATATCTATGGTACCATAAATATGTGTACACAAATGTAAAAGTAGTATCTAAGGACTTGCATTCTGGATGGGTTGGGAGAAGAGATAGATGTCTAGAAGAGAGCAATTGGGCTTTTGTAAATAGGTTCTTCTGAAGACTGAAGGAGAATGCAGAGCAGTACAATTCTCACAGCAGCAATCAGAGAAACTGTATCTCCCAGGATTTGCGGTAACTTAGAGTAAATTAAACAAAAGACATTAATTGATCAATTTTAACTTTCTCTTTTTCTATGTTTATTACATTAAAATTGTATGTTATATCACCATGAGAAGGTTTAATAGCCTCCCATTCAAAAAATTTTAGAAAGGAGTCCTGAATTGGATAGAGTGTCTATCTCTGAGGAATTAATTATAACTGGAAAATGACTATAAGCTGTTCAGCAGAGTCTCTGTCAGAGGATTTTCTTCTTAAGTTCAAATGTTTGACAGTGTCTCTTGTTCTTCTTTAATAGTGGATGTGTTAATGTTTTAAGTGAAATTTCACAGGCTGCATTAAGTGTTAGGCTGCTTTAATTTTTTTGTCAAGTATTTTATAACTACTTACTTTAACCGATCTATGAGATATGAAATATAAAATTTATACCTATTAATGTCACAAAATATTGTTTATGTACATTGTATGATGTTTCAGCCATGCAAGGATATATTAGCTTAAAAATAGATTATTTCTTTTTTAATTAGATATTTTCTTTACATTTCAAATGTTATCCCCTTTCCTGGCTCCCCTCTGAAAACACCCTATCCCATCCCCCATATCCTCAGGACCAAGGGCCTCTCCTCCCTTTAATACCCAACAAGGCCATCCTCTGCTACATATGTAGCTGGAGCCATGGGTGCTTCCATGTGTACTCTTTGGTTGGTGGTTTCGTACCTGGGTGCTTGGGCATACTGGTAATTTCATATTATTTTTCCTCCTATGGGTCTGGAAGATCCTTCGGCTCATTCTGTCCTTTCTCTAGTTCCTCCATCAGGGACCCTGTGCTCAGTTCAATGGTTGGCTAAGAGCATCCACCTCTGTATATGTCAAGCACTGGCAGAACTTCTCAGTACACAGCTACATCAAGTTCCTGTCAGCAAGCATTCGTTGGCATCACAATAGTGTCTGGGTTTGGTGACTATATTTGGGATCAATCTCCAGGTGGGGCAGTCTCTGGATGGCCTTTCTTTCAGTCTGTGCTGCACACTTTTTCTCTGTATCTCCTAACATGGTTATTTTGTTCCCCTTCTAAGAAGGACCAAAGTATCCATACTGTGATTGTCCTTCTTCTTGAGCTTCATTTGGTATGTTAATTTTATCTTGTGCATTCCAAAATTCTGGGAAAATATCCACTTATCAGCAAGTGCATACCAAGTGTGTTCTTTTGAGATTGGGTTACCTCACTCAGGATGATATTTTCTAGTTCCATCTACTTGCCTAAGAATTTCGTGGATTTATTACTTTTAATAGCTGAGTAGTACTCCATTGTATAAATGTATCAAATTTTCTGTATCCATTCCTCTGCTGAGAAACATCTGGCATCTTTACAGCTTCTGGCTATTATAAATAAGGCTGCTATGGACATAGTGGAGCATGTGTCCTTATTACATATTGGAGAATCTTCTCGGTATATACCCAGGAGTAGTAAAGCTGAGTCCTCCAGAAAATGTCCAATTTTCTGATGAACTGCCAAATTGATTTCCAGAACAGTTGTACCAGAGTGCAATCACACCAGCAGTAAAGGAGTGTTCCTCTTTCTCCACATCCTCACCAGCCTCTGCTGTCCCCTGAGTTATTGATCTTAGACAGTCTGACAGGTATGAGGTGGAATCTCAGGATTGTTTTGATTTGCATTTCCCTGAGGACTAATGATGCTGAACATTTCTATAGGTGCTTCTCAGTCATTTGGTATTCTTCAGTTGAGAATTTTTTGTTTAGCTCTGTACACAATTTTTAATAGAGTTATTTGGTTCTCTGGATTCTATCTTCTTGAGCTCTTTGTATATGTTGAATATTAGCCCTCTATCAGATGTATGGTTGCAAAAGATCTTTTCCCTATTTGTTGGTTACCATTTTGACCTATTGACAGTGTCCTTTGCCTTTCAAAAGCTTTGTAATTTTACGAGGTCCCATTTGTCAAGAGAGTTGGGAAGGGCTTCGAGCACATAGGCACAGGGGAAAATTTCGTGAACAGATTATTTATTTTGATCTCCAGAATCTCTCAATAGTTCTTTCATAGTAAGCAATGGTCACAAGGGATGACCATGGATGTAGAGTCCAACTGTGTTGTTGTATTTTTATTTTGTTCATTAATTTTAGATGATTTAATACCATATCTTCTTGGTTTAAAATTTGTATTAAAAATATAAAAGTATCTTCCATAGGGTATATGTCTCTAAACCTAGCTTTTGGAAGGGTGAGGCATATAGGGTTAAAATTAAATAGACTACATAGAAAGATACATACTCAAGTAACCAACATAATTTTTCTTAAATCCATACTAACACTAATAGAAAAGTTTTGATAATATGAAAACAAAAATAATAAAAGTGAATAAAATGAAAAATTCCAAATACAGTCAAATTTGAAACTACTCATCTATGGGAGGTATTAGCAATTAGAAGCATTAGATACATAGATGTAACAAAAGTTTGAAAAGTCACATAATTCTGAAGTCTCCATAGATTATTTTTCTTGTGCAAGTTAATATTTTGTTTAAAGTTTAAGCTTACATCAGAAGCAAAAGGCAAAATGATGTAATCTTCTAGCTTTTTAAATCCTCTGTACCCTGTCAGCCCACTACTTCTTCTACCAATGTTCAATACTGTCTGGAATAATTTGCCATTCTTGAAGGATAGGTCACAAGAATAAGATCTAATTTTGCTTTTATAATCAACCTTATTAACTTTGTTTAAAGAGATGACCAGAGCAATTATAAGACATA
Organism: Apodemus sylvaticus; assembly: GCF_947179515.1. NCBI lineage: Eukaryota > Metazoa > Chordata > Mammalia > Rodentia > Muridae > Apodemus > Apodemus sylvaticus. The sequence goes on along the minus strand of NC_067482.1, from coordinate 49,565,484 downwards.
TGTGTTGGGATAAACCCCTGCCTGCAATACACAGGATATATGCAATCTTGTGGGTTCTGCCTTTATAAACCCTGGGCTGATATGATTAAAGTCTGCATATTGAGAACAATTTCAGGTACAGTCCTGAAGCTAATAAATTTTGGTGCCAATTTCAGAATGAATGCCTTTTTTTTTATTAAAATACTATCATTGTCAGATTAAAACTCCAGACCCAAAACACCCTCACTTTTCTGTGTATAACCTCAAGTAAGTACAAGGAGTTAAGAATCCTGTTTCAGCTTCGGATGGCGGAGAAACATCTTAATAAAATGCTCAACTTCATTAGTCATCAGGGAAATGCAAATCAAAACAACCCTGAGATTTCACCTTACACCAGTCAGAATAGCTAAGATTAAAAACTCAGGAGACAGCAGGTGTTGGCGAGGATGTGGAAAAAGAGGAACACTCCTCCACTGTTGTTGGGGTTGCAAAATGGTACAACCACTCTGGAAATCAGTCTGGCGGTTCCTCAGAAAACTGGGCACGTCACTTCTGAAAGATCCTGCTATACCACTCCTGGGCATATACCCAGAGGATTCCCCAGCATGTAATAAGGATATATGCTCCACTATGTATTTATAATAGCCAGAAGCTGGAAAGAACCCAGGTATCCCTCAACAGAAGAATGCATGCAAAAAATGTGGTATAATACACAATGGAGTACTATTCAGCCATTAGAAACAATGAATTCATGAAATTCTTAGGCAAATGGATGGAGCTGGAGAACATCATACTAAGTGAGGTAACCCAGTCTCAAGATCAATGCACTCACTAATAAGTGGATATTAGCCTGGAAAACTGGAATACCCAAAACATAATCCACACATCAAATGAGGTATAAGAAGAACGGAGGAGTGCCCCCTGGTTCTGGAAAGACTCAGTGGGCAGTATAAGGCAAAACCAGAACAGAGAAGTGGGAAGGGGTGGGTGGAAGATCAGGGGGAGGGAAGGGGGCTTATGTAACTTTCAGGGAGTGGGGAACCAGTAAAGGGGAAATCATTTGAAATGTAAAAAAAATATATTGTATAAATAAAATAATAATAATAATAATAATAATAATAATAATAAAGAATCCTGTTTCAGGGTTTGGAGTTTATAAATAATTCACACGTATGCATGCATAAAATTAATTGGACAGTTTTTACATATTTACAATAATTAAACATTACTTCCTTGCTTTTAAGAGAAATTATTTTTTCCTTAAACATGGTATTTTGATGATTAACTATCCAATAGTGCTAGCTCACTAATTCATTGCCATGTGATGATCTCATTTATGAATTTGTCTTATTTATATTTCTTTTTTTTAATCGTGTACATGCAGACATGACAATAGCTGTCCTTTCTGAGCAACCATAATTCAACTTAAACATCAACAATAAATTTCTAGGCTGAGATCCTGATAATAAATTCTTTCATTGAAATAATTTTTCTCCCCTATTTTATCTTAGAATTTTCATGTGTGGTACATTCAAGTATAATATAGTCAATAATACTGAAATTTTACTTCAGTAGCAAAGACTTAATAATCATAATTTAAAAACTATTAAGTGAAACCATGGTTATTATTGTAAATTAATAGAACTTTATAATAGATTTTAACTTTTTATACTTGAGTGATTTTAAATTTCTTTTCAATTTGAAATACTTCATTAAAATAGCTTATAAATTAAATGTTTTTAATGAATGATTTTACATATATGTTTATAAATATTCAGTAAATTCTGGAATTGCATTATCAGGTAGAAAGAGGTGATTACATTTGAAACATAGATTTCATGTTCTGAATAGTATTTTGCTGGTTACAGACTTCTTGCCTACAATTTTTTTTTTCAGTCTAATGTGTTTATGTTTGCTAATTAGTGGTTCCAACCAAGAAGCTACGTGGTCTATGAGGTCAGCTTTTTTTTTCTTCCATGATGTCAGCTTCTTTTTCTTTTTTCCCTCCTACCCCAGGAATATAGAGGACATGTTTGAGACAGGTGTTTTTTTACATTACTGATTTGTTTGGACCAAGTTGACTTTGAAATTTCAGAAATCATCTTGCGTCTGTCTCCCAGATTCTGGGATTAAAGACATGTGCCACTATTCCCCACATCCAAAGATATTCTAGGTCAGTGTGATTCTTATGGAATCCAGGCACACTCTGGATTACAGAATGATCTGACTGAAATACATACATGTAATTTGTGTACGCATTTTTTCATAACTTTGTAAATTCATATTACATGACAAACAAATCCCCTCTCCATTCTTTCCTCTCTGTTCAGGCATTACAAATCCTCCTCTCATTTATATCCTTGTCTTCTCAGAGAATGGGAATACCACCTTGGGTACCAGTCCACATAGCACATATAGTCCTAGCAGGACTAAGTACTTCCTTTCCTACTGAGGCCCACAAAGGTATTCCAGGTACAACAAGGGATTTCAACAGAAGAGAACAAAGTCAGAGACAGAGTGCATTCCAGTAGTTATAGGGTCCATGTGAAGACAGATTTTATATCAGCTACAAATGTTGGGGTTTAGAGGGATAGTTCTGTCCCCTGCATGTTCTTTGGTTGCTGGTTCTATCTCTGTGAACTCTCATGGACTCAGAGTAATTGACTCTGTAGGAAATCTTATAAAGTCTTTGATTCCTCTGGATTGCTATGTTCTATCCCCTACTATTCCACAAGACACTTTGAGATGTACATGATGCTTGCCCCTTGATCTCTGAATCTGTTTTCAATTGGTACTGGATGCAGCCACTATGGAGACAGCTTATGTATGCTAGCTTCATGTATGCAAGCATAGAAAGTATCATAAATAATGTCAGGTCTGGCTCTCTCCCATGTGATGGGTCTCAATTTAGGCCAATAATTGATTGACTATTCCCTAACTCATTGCTCCATCTTTATCTCTGTGCATCTTGTATGACATGAAGTTAATTGGAGTTTATAGAAGGAATGAGCCTTGTGGCATCTAGTTGAGTGGCAACATGATGAATCAAAGAAAGATTTAATAGAATATGCAGGATATGCCAAATTCTCATGAGAACAGCACAAAAAGTGTCTACTTATGAGTAGGCAGAGAGACAGAGACAGACAGAGAGAGACAGACAGAGAGAGACAGAGAGAGAGAGAGAGAGAGATGTGGTGGTGGTGGTGGTAGTGGTGATTGTGGTAGTGGTGGTGGTTGTGGTGGTGGTGGTAGTGGTGGTGGTGTGTGTATGTGTGTGTGTGTGTGTGTGTGTGTGCGTGTGTGTCTGTGTGTGTGTCTGTGTATCTGTGTGTGTGAGTTTTCCAGTACAAATTTTAAAAGACAGGTTGAAGAAAGAGAACAATCCAGACAAAGGTAAAGAAAGATTGAATCACAAAATGAGATGAGCCAGAATCTTAAAGCATATTTCCAAAGTTATTATGAATCCAAGCAGATCAATTCAGTCAGAAGACAAGAGAAGTTGGATTGAATCAGTCAGCTAGAATACTGTGAACTTCCAGGACTAGAAATAAAATAGTAAGAACAGAGAAAGAATCACTCTGGTATTAGTCCAAGCCATGTATTTGCATACATGGTTTGGTTCTCATTTCATTCCTTCATCTGAGAAAATAAAAAAGGAATTTACACATTACTATATTCATATTACTGTAGACTTTGTATTGGAAACTTACAAAAGAGACTTTAGAAAACGTCAACTTGAAAAATGGTTATTAAGACAATAATTAGAATGCAAAAATAAAAAGCAAGCAAAAAAAAAAAGACAATAAGAACCAGAGCTTGCCTGACCTTTATTAATTGCATAAAACAGGACTAACAAAATATTAAATATGGGTTTAGTTTTAGCCTATCAAAAGTTTAACAGGAAAATAAATATGGCACACAAATTTAAAATAACATCCAGATATTGCAACAGATGCCTTTAATTCTTCCCTAAGATTTCAAGTTCATCCCTTTTGATATAGTGTCACAACAGCTAGGAATACACAATAAGAATTTGTCTCAGAAGCAACTAAATAATCAGACTAACACAAAAATTATAGTTCTAAGTAAATCATAAAACTTGAGAATCCAAGCCATGAAATAAAACCCCAAGATGTGGAACTAATAATGCTAGTTTAAAAATAAATTTACTTTTGCCAGATTTCAAATTGTAGCTTAAAGGACTTAACTTCAGATAAGAATAGAGAATATAAAAGAAATTAAGTGAATAGATATGCTTTCTTATACATCCTAGATATACCTTGGAAATCAAAATCATGAGATTTCTATGTTTACTAATTGTATCAGAATACACATTTGAAGAACTATAATTCTATTTCAGGGACAGAGTTTCAGCAACACCCTTATCTTTTTGCTTGATTTATTGTAAAATGTGTTAGTTTTATTGCAAATAAATGGTTTAACCTTAAAGGGATGAATCATCAATTAATTCAACTTATTACTTCTAAAAATATCTTTCATTCACCTAATGTAATTGTAGTTTCAGAGGCTTACTCCTGAATAAACTCATTCTTTCTAGCTCCTTTTGAACTTTTTTATGGCTTGTCCAATTCACATGTTCTGGTTCAAAACTCCTCTCCAAGGAAATCAATCTGGCTTCTCTTATTTTCTCATTGAATTGCTATTCTTACCCTCATACTAATTCTGGAAATTTATTCTAACCTCCTCTCTTCTTATTCTCTCACCTCAATTGCCTCTGCTAACCTGCACTGAACTGCAGGAACTCAGGAAAGAACTCAACTACCAGCCCTGCACTCACTGCACTGTCTCAACTCGCAACTCACTGACTAAATTGAAACTCTCCTCTTTTTCTGTGGTGCTCTAAAATAGTTTTTCTCATGAGAATTGGGCACATCCAACTCTCATTCTGTCAAATCTTTCTTTGATTCATTACTTTGTGTTCCTTCAATTAGATATTATTGTTTGGGATCAAAAATAATTCCACCCTGATGGATTAAAGTTGTATATTAAGGGTGTGTCTACATAGACCTAGAAGTTCTTTTGATGAAATTAAAACATGCATCATGCTGGATTAAAAATATTATAATTGCTCTTAAAGAATACTAAAATTTGATTCTCAAAAATCATATCTGGAAACTACATTCCTCCTTATCTTCACTCCAGATTTAATTCCTTTTTCTTCATAAGCAATTGAAATCATGTGACATATTCACACATTTATATACACCCAAACACATAGCTTAAGTAAATACAAATCTTTAATAATGGATATTATATTTTACATACAGATATGTAAATGCTATATAATAATATTTTGTAGTCTTTATTATCTGCACAACATAACAGGAAGCAATTCCATTACTAAAGTATAAGAAGTTATATGAAAAATTATTTATCTAAAAGGTGAAAGTTTGTACATAAGTACTAAAATTTTAGAGTGAAATTAGGTGTAACTATAAAATTGTAATTCTCCAATTAATTGACTTTAGAATTGGCATGTTTAAGGTTTTTTTTTGTGAATATACAAAGGATTTTTCTGGCTTGTCCAATTCACATGTTCTGGTTCAAAACTCCTCTCCAAGGAAATCAACTGTTTTAGTGAATATATAAAGCATTTTTGAAGAGCTATATATTGTCTTTCTCAGCCACGTTACTATTTGACTCTGATGTATTATTTATTTTAAATACCAAATGTAAATAGCAGGGTGATTGGAAGACACTATGTGATTCCATGTCCAGAAGTGAAAATGTGATATTAATAAGCACAAAAGAAGAGATTTATTAACTAAAAGCTAGGCAATGTCTACAAACTTTAGATTTTATTGAGAGGAAGAGTTAAAAGTAATATTTATCTAATCATATTTAATATTCATTTATTTAGTCATAGTTAAACATTAATTAGAATTGTTGCATTTTCATGTAACGTTTGGTTGGTGTAACTTATATTGTCTATATCTGTATTAATCAATTCTGAAGACAATTAAAATATCCATTTATTTAAAGTTACTAACTAAAGATGATATGTTTAACTGTTCAAATTATAATATTGATTATTATCCAATGAATAGACATAATTTAATAACACTTACAAAAGTATAATAAGTGACCTCAAAGAAAAAGCATCCTATGACAATAGCCTTTTTAGGGCAGAACTTGAAATTCCTAGTAATGATAAAAAAGGAATTATAAAGACAGACCTCAACAAATATAAGAAGATCGAACTAATCCCATGCCTCCTATCAGAAAACTATGGAGTAAGAGTGGTTTTCAATAGCAACAAAAACAACAGAAAGCCCATATACATATGGAGGCTGAACAATGCTCTACTCAATGCCACCTTGGCCAAAGAAGAAATAAAGAAAAAAATCAGAGAATTTTTAGAATTTAATGAAAATGAAGGTACAACATACCCCAATCATTGGGACACAATGAAAGCAGTGTTAAGAGGAAAACTCATAGCCCTGAGTGCCTCCAAAAAGAAAATGGAGAGAGCATACACTAGCAGCTTAACGACACATCTGAAAGCCCTGGAACGAAAAGAAGCCAATTCACCCAGGAGGAGTAGAAGACAGGAAATCATCAAACTCAGGGCTGAAATGAATCAAGTGGAAACAAAGAGAACCATATAAAGGATTAACAAATCCAGGAGCTGGTTCTTTGAGAAAATCAACAAGATAGATAAACCCTTAGCCAGACTGACCAAAGAGCACAGAAAAAGTATCCAAATTAACAAAATTAGAAATGAAAGGGGGGATATAACAACAGAAACTGAGGAAATCAAAAAATCATCAGATTCTACTACAAAAGCCTATACTCAACACAACTGGAGAATCTGGAGGAAATAAACAATTTCCTTGACAGATACCAAATACCAAAATTAAATCAGGACCAAATAGATCATCTAAACAGTCCCATAACCCCTAAAGAAATAGAAGGGGTCATAGAAATATTTCAACCAAAAAAAGCACAGGACCAGATGCTTTCAGTGCAGAATTCTATCAGACCTTCAAAGAAGACCTAACACCAATACTCTTCAAACTATTCCACAAAATAGAAACAGAAGGAACACTACCCAATTACTTCTACAAAGCCACAATTATGCTGATACCAAACCCACACAAAAATCCAACAAAGAAAGAGAATTTGAGACCAATTTCCCCTATGAACATTGATGCAAAAATACTCAATAAAATTCTTGAGAACTGAATCCAAGGACAAATAAAAACGATCATCCACCATGATCAAGTAGGCTTTATCCCAGTGTTGCAGGGTTGGTTAATATAAGGAAATCCATCAATGCAATCCACTACATAAAAAACTCAAAGAAAAAAACCACATGGTCATTTCATTGGATGCTAAAAAAGCATTTGATAAAATGCTTTCAGGCCTAAAGTACAATGTCAGGAATCGGATCAATGGAATAGGATTGAAGAGCCAGAAATTAACCAACTCACCTATGGTCACTTGAACTTCGACAATGGAGCTGAAAGCACCCAGTGGAAAAAAGATAGTCTTTTCAACAAATGGTGCTGGTTCAATTGGAGGTCAGCATGCAGAAGAATGAGAATCAATCCATTCTTATCTCCTTGTACTAAGCTCAACTCCAAATGGATCAAGGACATCCACATAAAACCTGACACATCGAAACTAATAGAAAAGAAATCAGGAAAGACTCTTGAGGACATGGGCACAGGGGAAAAGTTCATGAATAGAACACCAATAGTGTATGCTCTAAGATCAAGAATTGACAAATAGGACCTCATAAAACTACAAAGTTTCTGTAAGGCAAAGGACACTGTGAAAAGGACAAAATGTCAAGCAACAGATTGGGAAAGGATCTTCACCATCCCTAAATCTGACAGAGGGCTAATATCCAATATATACAAAGAACTCAAGAAAGTAGAACACAGAGAACCAAATAACCCCATTAAAAAGTAGGGTATGGAACTAAACAAAGAATTTTCACATGAAGAACTTTGGGTGGCTGAGAAACACCTTAAGAAATGTTCAAAATCATTAATCATTAGGGAAATGCAAATCAAAACAAGCCTGAGATTTCACCTCACACCAGTCAGAATGGCTAAGGTCAAAAATTCAGGAGACAGCAGGTGTTGGCGAGGATGTGGAGAAGGAGGAACACTCCTCCACTGCTGGTGGGATTACAAGATGGTGCAACCACTTTGGAAATCAGTCTGGCGTTTTCTCGGAAAACTGGGCATGACACTTCCTGAGGACCCTGCTATATCACTCTTGGGCATATACCCACAGGATTCTTCAGCATGCAATAAGGACACATGCTCCACTATGTTCATAGCAGCCCTATTTTTAGTAGCCAGAAGCTGGAAAGAACCCAGGTGTCCCTCAATGGAGGAATGGATTCAAAAAATGTGGTATATTTACACAATGGAGTACTATTCAGCCATCAGAATCAATGAATTTATGAAATTCTTAGACAAATGGATGGAGCTGGAGAACATCATACTAAGTGAGGTAACAAAGTCTCAAATGATCAATCATGGTATGCACTCACTGATAAGTGGATATTAGCCTAGAAACTTTGAATACACAAGACATAATCCACATATTAAATGAGGTCCAAAAAGAATAGAGGAGTGGCCCCTGATTCAAGAAAGACTCAGTGCAACAGTATAGGGGAATACCAGAACAGGGCTGTGGGAAGAGGTAGATGGAGGAACAGGGGGAGGGAAGAGGGCTTATGGGACTTGCAGGGAGTGGCGACCCAGAAAAGGGGAAATCATTTGAAATGTAAATAAAAATATATCAATAAAGAAAAAAATTAATAAAAAAAATTTAAAAAAAAGAATATAAATAAAAAAAGAAAGAAAGAAAGAAAGAATATTGGGCACCTCACTTCCAAAGGATCCTGCTATACCACTCCTGGGCATATACCCAGAGTAATTCCCAGCATGTAATAAGGATAAATGCTCCACTATGTTCACAGCAGCCCTATTTATAATAGCCAGAAGCTGGAAAGAACACAGGTACCTCAACAAAAGAATGGATGCAAAAAAAAAATGTGGTATATCTATACAATGGAGTACTATTCAGCCATTAGAAACAATGAATTCATGAAATACTTAGGCAAATGCATGGAGCTAGAGAACATCATACTAAGTGAGGTAACCCAGTCTCAAAAGATCAATCATGGTATGCACTCACTATTAAGTGGATATTAGCCTAGAAAATTGGACTACCCAACGCATAATCCACATATCAAATGAGGTACAAGAAGAATGGAGGAGTGGCCTTGTTCTGGAAAGACTCAGTGCAGCAGTATAGAGCAAAACCAGAACAGGGAAGTGGGAAGTGGTGGGTGGGAGAACAGGGGGAGTGAAGGGGGCTTATGGGTCTTTCGGGGAATGGGGTACCAGGAGGAAATCATTTGAGATGTAAATAAAAAAAATATATCGAATTAAAAAAAAAGTAAAAGTAATATACAGCAAACCAGTAGCCAGCATCAAACTAAATGGAGAGAAACTTGAAGCAATCCCACTAAAATTAGGGACTAGACAGGGCTGACCCATTTCTCATTATCTTTTCAATATTGTACTTGAGGTACTAGCTCGGGCAATTTGACAACATAAGGAGGTCAAAGGGATACAACCACTCCTGGGCATATATCCAGAGGATTCCCCACCGTGTAATAAGGATACATGCTCTACTATGTTCATAGCAGCCCTATTTATAATTGCCAGATGCTGGAAAGAACCCAGGTATCCCTCAACAGAAGAGTGGATGCAAAAAATGTGGTATATCTACACAATGGAGTACTATTCAGCCATTAGAAACAATGAATTCATGAAATTCTTAGGCAAATGGATGGAGCTAGAGAACATCATACTAAGTGAGGTAACCCAGACTCAAAAGGTGAATCATGGTATGCACTCACTAATAAGTGGTTATTAACCTAGAAAACTGGAATACCCAAAACATAATCCACACATCAAATGAGATACAAGAAGAAAGGAGGAGTGGCCCCTGGTTCTGGAAAGACTCAGTGAAACAGTATTCGGCAAAACCAGAATGGGGAAGTGGGAAGGGGTGGGAGGGAGGACAGGGGAAGAGAAGGGGGCTTACGGGACTTTCTGGGAGTGGGGGGGCTAGAAAAGGGGAAATCATTTGAAATGTAAATAAATTATATCGAATAAAAAAAATTAAAAAAAAAGAAAGGAAGATGTCAAACTATCATTATTTGTAGATGATATGATAGTCTACCTAAGTGACCCAAAAAACTCCACCAGAGAACTCTTACAGATGATAAACAAATTCAGCAAAGTGGCAGGTTATAAAGTCAACTCAAGCAAATCAGTAGCCTTCCTATACTCAAAGGATAAGCAAGCTGAGAAAGATATTAGGGAAATGACCCCCTTCACAATAGCCACAAACAGTATAAAGTAACTTGGGGTGACTCTTACCAAACATGTGAAAGATCTGTATGACAAGAACTTCAAAACTCTGAAGAAGGAAATGGAAGAAGACCTAAGAAAATGGAAAAACCTCCCATGTTCATGGATCGGCAGGATTAATATAGTTAAAATGGCCATTTTGCCAAAAGCAATATACAGATTAAATGCAATACCCATCAAAATCCCAACTCAATTCTTCATAGAGTTAGAAAGAGCAATTCTCAAATTCATCTGGAATAACAAAAAACCCAGGATAGCTAAAACTCTTCTCAAGAACAAACGAAATTCTGGGGGAATCATTATCCCTAACTTCAAGCAATACTACAGAGCAATAGTGTTAAAAACTGCATGGTATTGGTACAGTGAGAGGCAGGCAGATCAATGGAACAGGATTAAAGATCCAGAAATGAACCCACACACCTATGGCCACTTGATCCTCGATGAAAGGGCTGAAAACATCCAATGGGAAAAAGATAGCCTTTTCAACAAATGGTGATGATTCAAGTGGAAGTCAATATGCAGAAGAATGCGAATTGATCCATCCTTGTCTCTTGTAATTAGCTCAACTCCAAATGGATCAAAGACCTCAACATAAAGCCAGACACTCTGAAGCTAATAGAAAAGAAACTAGGGATGACCCTTGATGACATCAGTATAGAGGGCAAGTTTCTGAACAGATCACCAATAGTGTATGCTCTAAGATCAAGAATTGACAAATGGGACCTCATAAAATTACAAAGTATCTGTAAGGCAAAGGAAACCATCAAAAGGACAAATCGGCAGCCAACAAATTGTGAAAAGATCTTCACCAACCCTACATCAGATAGAGGGCTAATTTCCAATACGTACAAAGAACTCAAGAAGTTAGACCCCAGAAAACTAAATAACCCTAATAAAAATGGGGTACAGAGTTAAACAAAAAATTTTCATCTGAAGAACTTCAGATGGCTGAGAAGCATCTTAAAAAATGTTCAACATCATTAATCATTAGGGAAATGCAAATCAAAACAACCCTGAGATTTCAACTTACACCAGTCATAATGGCTAAGATAAAAAAATTCAGGAGACAGCAGGTGTTGGTAAGGATATGGAGAAAGATGAAGACTCCTCCACTGCTGGTGGGGTTGCAAATTGGTACAACCACTCTGGAAATCAGTCTGGCAGTTCCTCAGATAACTGGGTACCTCACTTCTGGAAGATCCTGCTATACCACTCCTGGGCATATACCCAAAGGATTCCCCAGCATGTAATAAGGATGCATGCTCCACTATGTTCATAGCAGCCCTATTTATAATAGCCAGAAGCTGGAAAGAACACAGGTATCCCTCAACAGAAGAATGGATGCAAAAAAATGTGGTATATATACACAATGGAGTGCTATTCAGCCATTAGAAACAATGAATTCATGAAATTCTTAGGCAAATGGTTACCTCATACTAAGTGAGGTAACCCAGTCTCAAAAGATCAATCATGGTATGTACTCACTAATAAGTGGATATTAACCTGGAAAACTGCAATACCTAAAACATAATCCACACATCAAATTAGGTACAAGAAGAATGGAGGAGTGGCCCTTTGTTCTGGAAAAACTCAGTGTAGCAGTATAGGGCAAAACCAGAACAGGGAATTGAGGGAGAACAGAGGGAGGGAAGGGAGCTTATGGGTCTTTCAGGGAGTGTGGGCCAGAAAAGGGGAAATCATTTGAAATGTGAATTAAAAATATATCAAATAAATAAAAAAAGAAAACAATAAAACTTGGACAAATTCTATCCCCCCCCCAAAATAAATGACTGGTATTTACTTCCTTTTTTTTAAAAGAAAGCATGATTTTAAAATTAAAATCCTCTGATTATAGAATTTCACATCACTTTATATTAAAATAAAAGTATATGAAAATGTGTATAATACAAAATAATATCACATTTCTATTCTCTAAATATACACTAATGGCTACTTAAGACATATTTATTTAATTAAAATATTAACGAAAGCACTGTGAACTTTAATAAAAACTGTTTTTATGTAAAATGTGTTCCATTCATTTGGTTTTCAATTCAATTCAAAAAAGAACATTGAGTTTCATTTAATAAAACGTGTTTGCATTATTATATTAACCTAATTTGCAATACCAAAATATATACAACAATCATTGCAAAATATTTATTTGTATATTTTATCACATTTTATGGGTTTTAAAAACATAGAAAAGAGGACTTCTGAAATATTCTAATAGACTACACGCACTGACCAAAATTTAATTTGTGAATTACACTTTAGAGTCCATTTTCAACCATATACTGACCCATCCTAGAGAATCTGCAACACTCAGTGCAATTGTTAAGAAACCCTGCCCCTCCAGAGGTCACAGAGCAGTCACTGGGAGCCTGATGGGTTTCAGATCTATCACTCATCAAAACTTCTGCTCCCCTCAATACCACTTCCCTTCTGCCCCTTCCATGTAGTCCTTTCTGCTGGGGCAGACTCCTAGCTCGTCTGCATCCATGAAGACACCATATCTTGACACATCCTAGAGGATTCACTGCACTTAAAGCAGCTGACAGCTAGTTGGTCTGCTCAGGTATATACACCATATCCTAAGCCATACTAGAGGATATTCAGAGCAGTTGAAACCAGAGCTCGAAGGCATATAGCGCAAATGACCTGACAGACTGAAAGCCTCCCTGAAATTCTGTTACACACCGTGAAACAGAAACCATAGTCAGTAGACCCCCATGGAAAACATCTTCAAACAGGAAATAATCCTGACTGCTCCTCTGAAGACTCAACAGTCTGAAAGCCTCCCTGGAGATCTACTGCAGCCGGAGAAACAGATCAGCAGCTTCTCTGCTCCTCTGAAGAGCCCCCAGTTGGGTGGACACACAGGGGATCTGCTCTAGCCAGGACTGCAGGACTACCAGGACACCTGAAGCAAACAAAGGACAAAAGAGGCAGACTCTAGACAGAGTCACCCAGACCAACAAACAATAGGGATATCCAGATGTCAAGGGGCAAGCACAAGACCATAAGCAATAGATGACAATATATATGGGCATCATCAAAACCCAGTTCTTCCACTACAGCAAGCTCTGTATATACCCTTACACCTGAAAATTAGGAATCTGTCTTAATTTCTAACTCACAAAGATAATAAAGTCCTTTAAGGAAGATATGAACTCACTGAAAGAAATATAGGAAAACACAGGTAAACAGGTGAAAGAACTGAATAAAGTGATCCAAGACTTAAAGGGGAAGTAGAAACAATAAAGGAAACACAAATGAAGGCAAACCTAGAAATGGAAAACCTAGGAAAGAGCTAGGGAATTGCAGATGTAAGTATCACCAACAGAATAGAAGAGAAAGAAAAAAGAATTTTGGGTTTAGAAGATATTGACACAACTTCCAAAGAAAATTCAAAACATAAAAATACTTCTAAGCCAAAAGCATCCAGGAAATTCGGGTGACAATTCAAAGACCAAATTTAAGAATAATGAGAATAGAGGAGAACGCAGATTCTCTTTCAGCTTAAAGGACCTGAAAATGTCTTAAACAAAATCATAGAAGAAAATTTCCTCAACCTAAAAAGGGATGATCATAAAGATACAAGAAACATATAGAACACAAAGTAAATGGGACCAGAAAAGAAAATCCTCTCATCATATAATCAAAACTCTAAATACCCTGAAATAAAGAAAGACTATTAAAAGTTGCAAGGGAAAATGACCAAGTAACACAGGCCTGTCAAAATTACACCAGACTTCTCAACAAAGACTATGGAAGCTAGAAAAGTCTGGTCAGAGGTCTTACAGACTCTACAAGAACACAAATTGTAGCCCTGTAAACATAGACGGAGAAACCAAAATATTCCAGGACAAAAGCAAATTCAAACAGGATCTATCCACCAAGCCAGCCCTACAGAGGATCTTAGAAGGATCCTCCAACACAAGGAAGGTACCTTCACCAAAGAAAAGACAAGATAATAAACATCTCAAAACAAAGCCTCAAGGAGAGAATCACAAGCACATAAAGCAACCTATATAAAGAAACCTATCAGGAACCAACAGCGATCTCTCTTTATTATCTCACAATATTAATGGACTTAACTCACCTATAAAAATACATAAGTTAACAGAATGACTCTACAAACAAGATCTAGCATTTCACTGCATATAAGAAACACACCTCAATAAAAAAAATAAGACACTGTCTCAGAGTAAAAGGATGGGAAACAGTCTTCCAACCAAATGCTCTTAGGAAACAAACAGGAGTTGCCATCCTAATATCCAATAAAATAGACTTTTAACTAAAAGTTTCAAATGGGATGATGAAGGAAAGTTCATATTCATCCAGGGGAAAATATACCAAGAGACAGTCTCAATTCTGAACATCTATGACCCAAATGCAAATCACCACATTCATAAAAGGCACTGTACCAAAGCTCAAAATACGTATAGAATCCAACACAAAAATAATGGAGGACTTCAGTACCCCACTCTCACCAATGGACAGTTCATTAAATCAGAAACTAAACAGAGACACAGTGAAACTAATAGAGGTTATGAACCAAATACATTTAATAGATATCTATAGAAAATTTCACCCTAAAACAAAATAATGCATACTCTTCTCAGCACCTGATCGTAACTTCTTCAAAATCGACCATATAATCACAAAACAATCCTCAACCAATAAAAGAAGACTGAACTAATCCCATAAATCTTATCAGAGCGCCATGGCCTAAGGCTGGTCTTAAATGACAGCAAAAATATTAGAAAATCTACATATATGTGGAAGCTGAACAATTCTATATTCAACAATAACTTGGTCAGGGAAGAAATAAAGAAATTAAAGACCTCCTGGAATTTAATGAAAATGTTGATACATCATACCATGACTTATGGCACACAATGGAAGCAATGTTAAGAGGCAAATTCATAGCACTAAGTAAAGAAACTGGAGAGCTCTTACAGGAACAACTTAACACACCTGGAAGTTCTAGAACAAAAAGAATCAAACTCACCCAAGAGGAGTAGACTGTAGGAAATAGTCAAACTCAGGGCTGGAATGAAAAAGTAGAACCAAAGAGAACAATACAAATAATCAAAAAACCAAAAGCTAATTATTTAAGAGAATCAACAAGATAGATAAACCCTTAGCCAAACTAACTAAAGGACCTAGAGGCAGTATCCAAATTAACAAATCAGAACTGAATAGGGAGATATAACAACAGAAATGGAGGAAATTAAAAAAAATCATCAGATCCCACTATAAAAGACTATACTTAAAAAAAAAAAAACTGGAAAATCTAGATGAAATTGATGGGTTTCTAGGTAGATATCACATACTAAAGTTAAATCAAGAGCAGAAAAATGTATGCAAATAGGCCCGCATTTCACAAGGATATAAAAGTCATTTAAAAACTCCCAATCAATAAAAGTCCAGGGTCAGATAGATGTAGTGCAGAATTCCACTAGACCTTGAAAAAAGACCTGATACCAATATTTCTCAAAGTATTCCTTAAAATAGAAACAGAAGGAACACTACCTAACTCATTCTATGAAGCCAAAATTACTTTGATACCTAAAACACATGACTCAACCAAAAAAAGAGAACTTCAATAAAATTCTTGCAGACCAAATCTGAGAACACATCAAAACCTTCATTCACCAGAATCAAGCAGGCTTCATCCCAGGGATGCAAAATTGGTTCAATATATGAAAATCTATTAAAGTTATCCACGATATAAAACAAACTCAAAGTGAAAAAACTCACAGTATCTTGTCTTTAGATGCAGAAACACATTTGAAAAAATACAACCCTTCAGATTGGCAGAAAATCTTCAGTTTAAACCCATTAAGGAAAAATGGAATTGAATTGGATCATGAAAATCATTGTATGACATAAAACTTTATGCTAATTTAAAAGATCTGAAACACTTGAACAATGCTTATGAAGGAAACATTTCATTTCTTTAAATTTTGAATAAAACATGGAAATGAGGCATAAAACAAAAATAATAACCATCTCTCAACAAGTTAGGTAGGTAAAGAAAGGATACTTCTCAACACAATAAACTGCAATATATGTTGAGATTAGAAGTAACATTACTGTCAGATTCAATTTTTCAGTAGAAGTTATATATTCAAAAAAGAAAGAAAATAGCAAAGTAACAAAAACAAAAAACCAAACCCCCCAAACCAAAAAAAAAATAATTAACAGATAATAGATGTCTGTTGTCTTCATTTGTATTTATCAGATAATTAGGAAAGAAAATGAAATCAAATGTATCAAAATAAATGAAATTGCCTCTGCTTGTTGATGGCATGATTACATAGGAAAAACTGTAAAGGTTACGCACTGAAAAAGTCTTAAATTAATACATGGCTCCCAATGACATATTTATACCTGTATGTCAGAATATCTCATAATGATAATCTGAAAAGCCCCTATTTGTAGTAGATATAGGTATATTCACCCAGTCACACATACACACGTGTGCATATATGACCATAAAAAGACATAGATTGATAATCATACATTTTTAGAAAAATAAAGATGTTATTCTGATATATTTAATGTATTTTGGCAAATTTATATTTGGTTGTACCTAAAAATATATAAGTCAGCTATGGTACAAAAGCCGGAAAGGGAGACACAAATATGTCCTAATGAATTGAATATTGACTGCCAGAGAGAAAATAGAAAAATAGTCATGCATTTAGGGACATATTTTTTTTATTTTGAAATTTTTGTTTATCTATTTCCTTTATTTGTGTACGTATTGTGCTATATTTAAGATCAATATATACAATGTAAATAATTATGAAGGAAATTAGATCTCATTTCTGAGTTAAAAGCATATGTATAACATTGCATTTCTTATTCTAGACCTCTGTGTTCTTCTCTGGTCTTTCCAAGGAAGGTTCACATCTCACTACTTTACAATATAATAGAAACCTTTGTATCAAAACATATAACTTACTAAGTTGTAAATATTTGTTTATTTGAATTACTGACTTTAGACTAAAAATCAATATAGAATAAAATCCTTAGCAAAAAAGCAAAGTCCTTTCTTTAGCCCCTTTCAAACATATCAAAACCAAATATTCACATGTATGCCAGCATGGGCCTACTGTATCTGTTTCATGTGTTCAGATTTTATTGTTCATGATATATCATTTGTTCTTCTTTTCACAATTTAGTTCTATATAATTAAAATTACTTTCTTATCCAACAAATGCTTCTCATTCATTACATGTGTAAAAAGACATTAGATCTTTCACTTGTTTGGTTAGAGTCACTCCAAGATACTTTATGCTGTTTGTAACTATTGTGAAGGGTGTCATTTCCCTAATTTTTCTGTCAGTCTGCTTATCCTTTGAGTATATAAAGTCTACTGATTTGCTTGAGTTGATTTTGTAGCCAGCCACTTTGCTGAAGTTGTTTATCAGCTTTAGGAGTTCTCTAGTAGAGTTTTTTGGGTCACTTAAGTATACTATCATATCATCTGCAAATAGTGATAGTTTGAATTCTTCCTTTCCAATTTGTATCCCTTTGACCTCCTGATGTTGTCTAATTTCTCTAGTTAGGACTTCAAGAACTATATTAAAAACATATGGAGAGAGGGAGCAGCCTTGTCTAGTCCCTGATTTTAGTGGGATTGCTTCAATTTTCTCTCCATTTAGTTTGATGTTGGCTACCGGTTTGCTGTATATTGCTTTTACTAGGTTTAGCTATGGGCCTTGAATTCCTGTTCTTTCCAAGACTTTTAGCATGAAAGGATGCTGAATTTTGTCAAAAGCCTTTTCAGCATCTAATGAAATGATCATGTGTTTTTTTTTTCTTTGAGTTTGTTTATGTAATGGATTGTATTTATGGATTTCCTTATATTGAACCATCCCTGCATCCCTGGAATAAAGCCTACTTGATCATGATGGATGACCGTATTTATGTGTTCTTGGATTTGGTGGGCAGGAATTTTATTGAGTAATTTTGCATAGATATTCATAAGTGAAATTGGCCTGAAATTCTCTTTCTTAGTTGGATCTTTGTGTGGTTTTGGTATCAGCATAATTGTGGCTTCATAGAAGGAGTATGGTAGCGTCGCTTCTGTTTCTATTTGGGGGAATAGTTTGAAGAGTATTGGTGTTAAGTCTTCTTTGAAGGTCTGATAGAATTCTGCACTGAAACCATCTGGTTCTGGGCTTTTTTTTTTTTTTTTTTTTTTTTTTTTTTTTTTGGTCGGAAGGCTATCTATGACCCCTTCTATTTCTTTAGGGGTTATGGGTCTGTTTAGATGATCTATTTGATCCTGGTTCAATTTTGGTATTTGGTATCTGTCTAAGAAATTGTCCATTTCCTCCAGATTCTCCAGTTGTGTTGAGTACAGGCTTTTGTAGTAGGATCTGATGATTTTTTGAATTTCCTCAGTTTCTGTTGTAATATCTCCTTTTCATTTCTAATTTTGTTAATTTGGATACTTTCTCTATGCCTTGTGGTTAGTCTGGCTAAGGGTTTATCTATCTTGTTGAACCCAGTTCTTCATAGAGCTAGAAAGGGCAATGCTCAAATTCATCTGGAATACCAAAAAACCCAGGGTAGCTAAAACTATTCTCAACAGTAAAAGAACTTCAGGGGGATTCAGTATCCCAGACCTCAAATTTTACTACAGAGCAATAGTGATAAAAACTTCATGGTATTGGTATAATGTCAGGCAAGCAGATCAATGGAATAGGATTGAAGACCCAGAAATGAACCCACACACCTATGGTCACTTGATCTTCAACAAAGGAGCTGAAAGCATCCAGTAGAAAAAAGATAGTCTTTTCAACAAATGGTGCTGGTTCAATTGGAGGTCAGCATGCAGAAGAATGCGAATCGATCCATTCTTATCTCCTTGTACTAAGCTCAACTCCAAATGGATCAAGGACCTCCACATAAAACCTGACACACTGAAACTAATAGAAAAGAAACTGGGGAAGACCATTGAGGACATGGGCACAGGGGGAAAGTTCCTGAATAGAACACCAATAGCTTATGCTCTAAGATCAAGAATTGACAAATGGGACCTCATAAAACTACAAAGTTTCTGTAAGGTAAAGGATACTGTCAAAAGGACAAAACGTCAACCAAAATATTGGGAAAAAATCTTCCCCAACCCTAAATCTGACAGAGGGCTAATATCTAATATATACTGAGAACCCAAGAAGGTATAACCTAGATAACCAAATAACCCCATTAAAAAGTGGGGTACCGAACTAAACAAAGAATTTTCACATGAAGAACTTCGGAGAGCTGAGAAACACCTTAAGAAATGTTCAAAATCATTAATCATTAGGGAAATGCAAATCAAAACAACCATGAGATTTTCACCTCACACCAGTCAGAATGGCTAAGGTCAAAAACTCAGGAGACAGCAGGTGCTGGCAAGGATGTAAAGAAAGAGGAATACTCCTCCACTGCTGGTGGGATTGTAAGATGGTGCAACCACTTTGGAAATCAGTCTGGAGGCTCCTCAGAAAACTGGGCATGGCACTTTCGGAGGACCCTGCTATACCACTCCTGGGCATATATCCAGAGGATTCCCCAGCATGTAATAAGGACACATGCTCCACTATGTTCATAGCAGCCCTATTTGTAGTAGCCAGAAGCTGGAAACAACTCAACAGAGGAATGGATACAAAAAATGTGGTATATTTACACAATGGAGTACTATTCAGCCATTAGAAACAATGAATTTATGAAATTCGTAGAGAAATAGATGGAGTTGGAGAACATCATACTAAGTGAGGTAACCCAGTCTCAAAAGATCAGTCATGGTATGCACTCACTGATAAGTGGATATTAACCTAGAAACTTGGATTTCCTAAGAAATAATCCACATATTAAATGATGGCCAAAAAGAGCAGAGGAGTGGCCCCTGGTTCTGGAAAGACTCACTGCAACACTATAGGGGAATACCAGAACAGGGAAGTGGGAAGGAGTTGATGGAGGAACAGGGAGAAGGAAGAGGGGATATGGGACTAGCAGGGAGTGGGGACCCAGAAAATGGGAAATCGTTTGAAATGTAAATAAAGAATACATCGAATAAAAAAAAAAACCCAAAAAGCACATTAGATTTGATGATAGAGTAATTAAAAATGGATTAATATATATTTGTGATCTATCTTTAGGTACAGATATACAGATTTATGTTTTCTAGTGATTCAAAATAGTTATAAAATAATTGTCTAAATATATCAGACACTACACTTAATGGAGATAAATTACAATGTACAAGGAAATGTCTTAGCCATTTTTAGACATGAAAATGTTATAGAGGTTGGAGTGTAGTTTAGCATATCATGGACTTAGTGTGTGAAATGCTTTGATACATTGTCCAACCCAAAATTTTCCACAAAGTAAAAATATATCTAGAAATAAATGTTGCTTGAGATTTCATAATTGGAGTAGCAAAATCAAAACAGTACTAGATAGGAAACTTAGCACTTCAAAGATTGACTAGAAATGTTAAGCAATAGAGAAGTAGGAAGCCAGAGTAGTAGAAAAGAAATATAGTTGGAAAAACATCACAATGCTGAGCTAAAGCTAAAAGGCAGAATAGAATTATGCAAAAGCTTGTAGATTGTGATAAAGCTGTTCTTTAAGTTTATGGGAAATATTTCCATATGTTCAAAGCAAATATGTGCAGTGATCACACATAAATGTTTAAAACATAATTTGGAAAGTTGCTTAGAGTACCGATGAATTGTGGATATGGAATAGCTAATGTGGGCAGAATGATTAGGAGTTTACTATTTAATTCAGGTAGAAATGATGATGAGTTGAACTAGGATACTGTGAGCAGGAAGGAAAAAGAGGGGTAGAAAGTAGTTTAAATAGAATTTCATGATTCATTTCATAGTAGAGATAAGAGAGAGTAAATTACCTCTTATTTCACTTAGAATGTTTACTATAAATTTCTGGTTGAAGTTTCATTATATATATATATATATGTGTGTGTGTGTGTGTGTGTGTGTGTGTGTGTGTGTGTGTGTGTGTGTGTGTGTGTTTGTGTGTGTGTATGTGTGTGTGTGTGTGATATACAATAAGTTTAAAAGAGCATATCATTAAAAATATAAAATTGTTATTATTAAATTTTATTTTTTAACCTAAAGATACAAATTATTTCTGACATGTTTTAAAGAGTAAATTAGTTCTTTGATAATGTAATGCTTGAAGCAATTTCCCATATTCATGCCTTTTTTTTTTTTTTTTTTTGGTGACCCATTTATTTCAACCCAAGTTGCCGATATGATCTTGGGCTTGATAACTGTCCACTAGAGTCCGGTGGGTTGACTCTTTGACACATAGGTGAAGATAATTGTTTCTTTTCAAAATTCACCTGTATATAATAGTTTAGCAAGAAAATGTAGAGTTCATGAATCCCTTCATGATCCAGAATTGACAGTTGGTAAGCCTGGTATAATTCAGTTACAAAGCAAGCAACTCCAGCTGCTATGCTATCATTGTTGCAGTGGGTGCTCATGTTCCTAATAAAATATTTTACATCTATTCTTTCTGCCTCTTCAACATCTTAAAGCTTTTCCCTAATTCAACCAAAGGGGTCATCAGCTTCTGTCCATTGGTTGGGTGTAAATATCTGCATCTGAATCTTTCAGCTACTTTTTGAGTCTCTCAAAGAGCAACCATGATAGGTTCCTTTTTGTTAGGGCTTCATAGCCTCAGTAATGATGTCAGACCTTGGGGCCTCCCCTTGAGCTGGATCCCACTTTGGGCCTGTTGATGGACCTTCTTTTCTGAGTGAGGTAACTCAGACCCAAAAGGGTAAGCGTGGTATGTTAGGAGGACAGGAGAGAAGCCAAGAGGTCCAGCAGAATGAATGGAAATATGCAGCCTTAGAAGGTGGGATTTCAGGAGACCTTTCAGAAAGTACCAGAGACCTAGAAAGTGACTCTCAGGACTCAATGTGAGTGACCATAGATTGTGTTCCTTCAAGCTCCTTTAGCTCTCTGAATGGTTTTTGTCCTTGGATATTCTTGTTGTAGTAGTTATTGGATAGGCAGTTAACCTTGATGGTCCTCATGTAGCATGCCTCTGATGGGTATCCCTGAGCTTTATCATTCTGGACCTACATATCTGTATGATTGAGGATCTATAGGGTTGTATGGCCCAAAAGTTACAGATTAAATGAAGGTGTGCAGAAAGGATTTGGAGAGAATGGTGGCTCCTCGTGCCTGGTAGACTGCTCAGAGCAGCTTGGCTTGGCTCAGAGGGCCCTGAGAGTAGGGAAGAAAGGTATGGGGAGGAAAGCATAGATATATGGTGCAGGATCCTCCGGTTTGGAGAAGGTGTGTGAAAAGTGCTGGCAGGAGAATGGAGGTCTCCCTGGGATCACTTAGACATTTTCAACATGGTATTTTGCTCTCTACTTTCAGATCAATTTCCTTCTTACACCTACCTTTCCTCAAACCATTCTTACAGGTTTCTTTCTATTTTCCTGGCTTCTACAAAGTTTTCAAATTTTACTAAAAAATGTAACCATTCAAAGGATCATTATATGAGAGACAACACAGATGATTGCCCTAAGTTTAATGGCTCACCTATTTGTTTTTTTACACATTTCATGTTTCTTCACAGTTGTATAAATTCAATTAAGCATACTCTACATTTCATTGTGTACCATTTGCTTATGAACATCTAAACTATTTCTAATTTTTAGCTATTGTTACTACAAGCTATGAAGAATATGACTGTGCAGATATCTGTGTAGTATGGCATAGATTTCTTTCATGAAAGGTCTAAGTAGTTTTATTGCCATTGATATAAAAGCAAATGAAGCATAATGTGTTTTTATTAGTTAATTTATTTATTGACTTTAAATGCCAATATCTTCCCCCCTTTTCTTCCAGTTGCCCCTACCACACCTCCTCCCCCATTCTCCACTTCCATTTTCTCCTGAAAAAGGCCTAGCTGCCCTACATATCACTAGCTGACTTGGTCCATCAAGTCACTGTAAGACTAGGCACATCCTCTACTCCTGAGGCCAGTCAAGGCAGCCCAGCAGCCCAGTTAGCAGATTCTGATCCACTGTTAGGCAACAGATACATGGACCTCCCCCATTCTAATTGTTACGGGATTCACACGAAGACCAAGTTGCATATCACAGATACTAAATATGTATGGGGCAGGGGGCATCTAGGTCCAGCTCATACTTGCTCTTTGGTTACTGGTTTAGTCTCTGGGTGCTCCCAAGTTTATTGTTTATTTTACTCTGTTGTTCTACCTGTGGAGCTCCTGTCCACATCTAGTTCCTCAATACTTCCCCCAACTCTTCCAAAGGACAGCCTGAGCTCCATCTAATGATTGTCTGGCTGTGCCTGTGCATCTGTTTACATTCATTGCTAATTAGAGCTTCTCAGAGGACAGCTATGCTAGCATACTGTCTACGAGCAACTCAGTGTCATTAATAATGTCAGAAATTGTTTGTTTCTCATCATGGGATGAGACTCAATTTGTGCTAGTAATTGGTTGGACATTCCCTCCATATTTGCTCCATGTTCATCCCTGAACATCTTCTTACAGGCAGGATACATTTTGGGTCGAAGGTTTTGTGGACAGGTTGCCGCTCATATCTCACCAATAGCTGTCTTGCCTAGCAATAGGAGGAGATCTCCTCAGTTTTCATATCCCTCACTGCTAGAAGTATCAGCAAGAGTTGCCCACATAAACTACTCCCTGAGGCCTTCCTGAATCCCAGACCTCTGGCACCTTCTAGAGATCCCCTCACTATCTGTTGCCAATGTCCATTCCTCTTCTGTTTTTTTTACATCTGATATGCTTACCACCCTGTTTCCCTCCTCATTCCCTTTCCCATCTAGTTTCCGCAGTCCATTTACCTCTGATATCTATTTTATTTTCCATTCTGATAAATATTGCGGCATCCTCCACTGTACTATCCTTGTTACTTGGCTTCTTTTAGGTCTCTAGATTGCACCTTGATTATCCTGTACTTTATTGCTAATTTTATTTACAAGAGAATACATACTATGCATGTCCTTTATGGTTTGGGTAACCTCAATTAGGATGATATTTTCTAGTTCCATCCATTTGCATGAAAATTTTATGATGTCTTTGTGATTAATAGCAGAGTATCATTTCATCATGTAAATGAACCACATTTTCTTTATCTATTGTTCAACTGAGGGACATCTTGGTTATTTCATGTTTCTGGCAATTATAAATAAAGTTGCTATGAACATAATTGAGCAAGTATCCCTGTGGGATGGTGGAACACATTTTGCATATATGCCCAAGAGTGGTATAGCTGTGTATTTAGGTAGAACTCTTCCTACCTTTCTGAGAATTCTTCAAAATAATCCTCATAGTAGTTGTACATGTTTGTGCTTCAAACAGCAACAGATGAGTATTATCCTTGTGTCAAATCCTCACCAGGATGTTCTGTCACTTGTATTTTTAATCAGCCATTCTTATGGATATAAGGTGGAATCTCAGAATCATTTTGATTTTCAAGTCTCTAATAACTAATGGTAATAGACATTTCTTTATGTGTTTCTTGGCCATTGGAGATTCCTCTGTTGAGAATTCTCTGTTTAGCTCTGTGCTCCATTTTGAAATGGATTATTTGGAATGTATTTGGGTGTTGAAGTTTTTGAGCTTTATTTTTAAATATATGTTTTGGATATTAGCTCTCTGTCAAAGGTAGGGTGGGTGAAGATCTCTTTCCAAATCTGTAAGCTGTATTTTTGTCCTATTGATGGTACACATGCCTTACAGAAGCCTCTCAGTTTTACTGGTTCCCACTTATTAATTGTTGATTTTAGTTGCTAAGCTATGGGTGTTTTCTTCAGTAAGTTGTCTCTGGTACCAGGGAGTTCAATGATATTCATCCCTGCCAATTCTATTAGATTTAGTGTAGCATGTTAAGGTCTTTGTTTCAATTGGTCTTGAGTTTTATATAAGGTGGCAAATAGGGATGTATTTATGATGCTATATTCAGACAGCCAGTTAAACCAGTGTAATTTGTGGGAGATACTATTCTTTTCCTGTTAGATGGTTTTGACTCTTCTGTCAAAAACCAAAGAGTATAGGTTTAATTCAGGGTCTTCCATTCGATTCCATTGTTCATCATGTCTATTTCTATAAAATTACCATAAATTTTTCATTACTATTGCTGTGTAGTACAACTTAAATTCAAGGGGGTGATAATCCCAGATGTTCTTTTATTGTACTGAATCATTTTATCTTTCCTGATATTTTTGCTTTTCCAGAACTGTTCTTTTGTAATATATAAAGAATTTTGATCAAATTTTGATGGAAATTACATTTAACCTGTGGATTGCTTTAAGATAGATGGCCATTTCTCTATGCTAATCCTACTGATATAAGAACAAAAAAGGTCTATTCATCTTCTGATATCTTCTTCAATTTCTTATTCCAGAAACTTGAAATTCTTGTACTACATGTCTTTGAATTGCTGGGTTAAAGTTACACCAAGGTATTTTATATTATGTATAGTTATTGTGAAAGATGTTGTCTCCCTATTTTTTTTTTTTGCCTGTATATCCCTTTTATGTTGGAGGGCTACTAATTTTTTAAATTTTTTATCCAGTTACAATAATGATCAGCTGTGGGAGTTCTCCGGTAGAATTTTGGGGTTACTTATGTCAACTCTTATTTAGTCTGTGAATTGTGATACTTTCTTGTTCCAGCTAGGAAATCAAGTACTATATTGCAGATACAGAGAGTGAGCAGCCTCATCTTGTGTGTGATTTTAGTAGGATTGCCTTAAGTTTTCCTCCATTTAATATGATATTGCCTATCAGCTTGATATACATATTGCCTTTGTTGTGTTTTTGTATGGGCCATATACTCCTGATTTCTCCAATTACAGCACCCGCGCTGTCAATTACCAAGTATCGGGTGTAGGCCTGGGGGATTGACAGAAGACACAGACACAGGTCATTCAGTAAGGAGAATGCCAAAGCTTTAGTGAGGGACCAGCAATATATACTAGAGGCCAGGGAAAACAACAGGAAAAAACAATCATAGCCATAGGTGAGACACCAGGGAGGTCCCTAGCACACTGGGCGGGAAAACAAGAATCAAATTAAGCCACAGGATGTTTTGCAGGATGTTTCCTGTGCAGCTCAGCTGCAGCTCAGCTGGGGGAGTTGAGCTAAGCTCATCGATGCAGAACACTCCAAGATGTTTAACATGAAGAGGTGTTGGATTTTGTCAAGGGCCTTTTCAGCAGCGAATGAAATGGTCATTTGGCTTTTTTTTTTTTTTTAAGATTTTCTATATGGTAGAATATGTTGATGGATTTTTGTATATTGAACCATGCCTGCAACCCTGAAATGTAGCTTATTTGATCATGGTGAATAATATCTTTGATTTATCTTGCAAGTGTTTTTGCATTAATGTTCACAGGAAAAAATGGAATGAAATTTTCTTTCTTTTTTGACTTTTTGTGTGGTTTAGGCATCAGGGTGACTATGGCCTCATAATGAGTTTGGCTATGTTCCCTCTGTTGAGTTGATTAGTGTGAGTCTTGTTGCTATTTGCTCTTCTTTGAATGTCTTGTAGAATTCTGTGCTAATATCATTTGGCCCTAGGCTTTTTTGGTTGGGAGACTTTTAATGAATGCTTTTATTTTCATAGGGGTTATAGAACTATTTAGATAATTTACCTGATCTTGATTAAATTTTGGTAAGTGGTTTCTGTCTAGAAATCCATCAATTTCATTTAGAACGTCAAATTTTATGTAGTACAGGCTTTTGAAGTAAGACCTATTGATTATTTAAATTTCCTCAGGGTCTTTTGTTATTCTCCCTGTTCATTTCAGATTGTGTTGACTTATGTACTGTCTCTCTGCCATTTAGTTAGTTTGGCTGAAAGTCTGTGTATTTTCTTGATTGTCTGAGAGAGCCAGTTGTTTATTTTTTCTGATTCTTCATATTGTTCCTTTTGTTTCTAATATATTGATTCTGACCGGGGGGTTTGATAATTTCTTGTCATCTATTCCTCTTGGGTTTATTTTCTTCCTCTTCCTCTTCCCTTTCTTATTCCTCCTCCTTTTCTTCCTCTTCCTCTTTTGCCTTCTCCTTCTCCTTCTTCACCTCCTCCTCCTCTTCCTCCTCCCCCTCCTTTTCCTCCTCCTTTTATCTCTAGAGGTTTTAGGTATACTTTTAAATCATTAGTGTGAGAACTCTAATTTCTTTATGAAAACACTTAGTTCTATGAACATTCCTCTTAGCACTGCTTTCATTATGTGCCATAAATTTGAGAATATTGTGCCTTCACATTCATTGAATTCTAGAAAGTCTTTGATTTCTTTCCTAATTTTCCTGACTCAGTGATCATTGAATAGAGAGCTGCTTGGTTTCCATGAGTATGCAAGCTTTCTGTTGTTCTGTTGTTGAAGTCCATCATTGATATTGGAGCATCTGATAAGATTATAAGGAATTATTTCTGTTTTTTCTTTGTCTGTTGAAGCTTGCTTTGTGCTTGATTACATGGTCAACATGGTGAAGGCTCCATGAGGTGTTGAGAAGTTATAATCTTTTATGCTTGTGTAATATGTTCTGTAGATATCTGTTAGGTCCACTAGATCTATAATTTATCTTAGTTTCATTATTTCTCTGTTTAGATTTGTCAATAATGAAATCTCCATTAGTGAGAAATGGGTGTTGAAGTCTACCACTATTAAAGTGTGGGGTTTGATGTGCTTTTTATGCTTTTGTAATGCTTCTTTTCAAAATTTGGATACGTTGTATTTGGTGCATATATGTTCAGAATTGAGACATCATCTTGGTGGACTTTTACTTTCATGAGTGTAAATTGTCCTTTCCCATATCTTTTGATTACTTTTGGCTAAATGTCTATTTTACTCAATATTAAAATTCCTTCTCCAGCTTTTTCCTTAGGTCCATTTGCTTTGAAAATCTTTTCTTAGCCCGTTACTGTGAGATAATGTCTACCTTTTGTGCTGAGATGTTTTTGTTAGATGTAGTTTGTGTTTTCTTTATTGCTTCTCTGCCCAATTTTAGGTCTTGAAGTGTTTTGCTTATTTATTACACCTCTTTCACTGTATTTCCCTATATTTACTTAAGGGATTCATTCATTTGCTTTTTAAAGGCATCTATCATATAAGGTCACTATTTTAAATTTAGGTCGATTAGGATATTCAAGACTTACTGAGGTAGGATAGATTGTTTATGATTGGCACCACTTTCACCGTGCTTTTTGTTGTTTGTGTTTTTATACTCGCCTATAGCCATCTCTTTGTCCTAATATTGACAGACCTGCTAGTCCCTGCTAGGGGCAGGACTCTGGCTCTACAGGTAGAGCTCCATAATGATAACAGGCTTCTGATTTTCCAAGTGGAGCTTGTTTTCCTTGATGCTAGTTCCTGATGGATTCAGGCTTCTGGTTGTCCTCATTGGGGACAGGTCTCTTGGGATGCAGGTAGAGCTGGTAGTTGCTGGTCTATGGTTGTCCTGTGAAATACCAGGCCTCCAGGGATGCAAGCTAAAGTGTGTCCCAGTAAATGGAATGCAGAATGGTCAGGAAAGAGCTTATCATTGCTGGGTCTACCTGGCACGGCCAACAGCAAAATAACTGGTATCATAACTTTTTAATATAAGTTGAATAACTTCTTGATATAAGTTGAAACCCAGTTTGGCAAAATTTTAATAGGATTCACTTCATCTGTATAGATATTTTGAGTAAACACAGTTCGATGTTATTGGTGTGTGTTTGCTTCTTGTTTTTGTTTCTCTGAAGAATAAAGTTGCAATTGGGGTTGAGATTACCCTGAACATGTAATTTGCTCTTCATTGCATTACTATTTTTACTGTTAATTTTTCATTATATAACATCTGTAATATTTCCCTCTTTTAATGCCACTATATTTTTCTTCAGTGATTTGATTTCCATTCTATAGGCTTTTCACTTCTGGGTTAGACTTATTACAATATATTTTCATTTTTGAGTCCATTGTGCCGTATTTCAATAATTCCTAAATATTTATCACTATGATATAGATATAGATAAAAAATATATATAGATATATAGAAAATGATATATGAATTTTGATTTGTTCTTGTTTTTCTAAGATCTTGGACAAAACATTAAGCTATTTATTTGAGATAGCTCTAATCGTGAGATATATGAATTTTTGGATATAAATAGTCATTATGTAACTATCTTCATTTTATCCCATAGATTATGGTGATGTATAAGTTTAGAGACTTTAACTTTTTCCTTAATTGTTTTATTTACATATTAATTTTTCTGTGTTTTTTGTTTAGTTTCTATAAGTTTCTACATGTTTTTTTATACTCTATGGATATAGAGTATCAAACTTTGGCTCTTGGTATGTTTCTCTGAGGCACAAAATTAGGGTTACTGTTTTCTTATATAATCTACTTGTCTGAATCTTTTGATTATGGAATTGATATTCATCATTACTAGTATTAGTATAAGATGTGTAATAGCTCCTTTCATTTGGGTTAGATTTGTAGTGCTTTTTGTTTTCTCACAAAACTTCTTCATCTGTTTAAACAAATATCTTACTTTTGTAATTATTTCTTCTAATTTTTGAAATTATAATCAGAACAATTTTCTTCTTCCATTTATTTTCTGCAAACTGTTCTATATACATTTACTTGCCCATTTTTTCTAATTTGTCTCTTTTTTCATTAATTGTTTCTATATTTATATATGTTTATGCATTATCAGAAGCTACACCCATAATGCTTTACAAACATAGTTGCTGCAATATAAATTAAATTGACAACAATATTACACATGTTAACATGAACAAGAAAAGTGCTGTGTGCCTCAGTCCTACTCAAAATACATAGATGAAACTATGAGTTTTGCATATGGGTGAACTAGTTTTTTTTTCCCAGAAAGTAACACACCCAAACCAAAGAGTCAACACTAAAAGTATACATATAGGTATCATTATATTGACTGATAAGGTTGCAGTTATATATTTAGCATTCATCCCTGCTCAACCTCCCTGCTGCTTGTTGGATATCTTTAGTATTCTATTCAGTTCAAAGTATTTCCTTCAGCATTCTCTGAAAGCCTAGTGGACATGAATTGGTTAGCCAACTTTTGTCACTAAATGTTTGATCTTTTCCTTCCATTTTGAGAGGATGTTTTTCTTAACATTCTAGCTTGGCTTGTCAGTTGTGATCTTTCAGATCTTAAGATGCATTTGTATGCATGTGTAACCATCTGATTTTAAGACTTCTCATTGAAAAGCTGTTATTCTGAATTATCTGACATTGTATGCAACTTGTCTTCTTTGGACAATTTTAGTACATTTTCTGGGTTTTTTGGTTTTACTTTATATGATTTTTTTGCATTTTGATTGTCTTGCCTACTTGATTTTCTATGGGTATCTTTGTGCCTGGATGTGTATCTTTCTATAGATTTGGGACTATTAAGATTTTGTTAAATACAGTTTCTATTAAAGAGGCATGAAATTAGCATTGTTCTATACTCATCACATATAAGAAAAGGAGAAATCATTTGAAATGTAAATAAAAAATATATCAATAAAAAAAGAAGTTTCTTGGTGTCCCTCATATGTGAATATCATATATTACGATTGAGTTTAAGCTGGTGATTCAATTATTCTGTTTTCTTCATAAGGCCCTAGAATTGTTTTCTACATAATGGGTTTCCTTGGTGTTGTTTTTCATTGAATATTTTTTATACCACTTCAACATGGGTTTTCTTCAGTATCAATTTTAATTTTTATTTAAATTACATATTCATACCTTGACATGCTTTTCTAATTTTACCAGTTTTCCGCTTTCTTGTATATGAGTACACCATTGCTCTCTTCACACATACCATATGAGGGCATCAGATCCCTCCCATTACAGATGGTTGTGAGCCACCTTGTGGTTGCTGGGAATTGAACTCAGGACCTTTGGAAGAGCAGTCAGTGCTCTTAACCACTGAGCCATCTCTCCAGCAGTTTTCTCCATTCTTAATATTCAATCAGGTCACTATTTGTATCCTCTTTAGATTTATTCAAAAATTTATTTCTCTGAGATTTTTTAATATATTTATCATCGTTTTAAGTTATTTTTCTAGAGCTTGAACTACCTCATTGGTATTCAATATTATAGAATTGATAATTTTTTAGAGAAGTAAACTTAATACATGTTTGATTTAATAGTATTTTTAAATTTGAATTTGTCCATCTACAATTATTTTTGCATAAATCTTTCTGGCATGAAGATGGTAAATAAGTAATTGCTTTTTGTTTGAATCTTTCTTTGTGTTGTTCTCTCCCTTGTTTACTTTAAGTGTTGACTAATATTCAGTTGTACAAAGACTCACTTTTGAAGTTAGTGGATTCAAGGTGACTTTAGGTTTGATGTAGATACAATGATTTTGTGAGTCCTCTGATCTCAAGGCCAGAATTTACAAGATATTATCTATGTGCATTGGGTCTGGATATTTTGAGACTTCTAACATCACTTTCCTGGTTGGGTCATATATTCTATTATTTCTACCACTAGGATGAACATATGGCAACTTAGGATAAAACATTCAGGAATCTAAGCAGATCCAACTATTCTGGGTTCACCATCCAAGATATACAAAGAATATTAGACGATACCTAGGAGCAGAAATTATCTGAATTCGTTGAACATTGGATGTCTGCTCAGCATTAACCTTAGTTTAGATCACATGGGTTATAAATAAAACTATGTGTGTATCAGAAAAGCATAGTGGAGAGAGAGAGAGAGAGAGAGAGAGAGAGAGAGAGAGAGAGAGAGAGAGAGAGAGACAGACAGAGAGACAGAGAGAGAAAGCGAGAGAGACAGGAACAGAGACAGAGACACAGAGAGAGACAGAGAAACAGAGAGAAGAGACAGAGAGATAGACAAATAGACAGAGAGACAGAGAGGGACACAGACCCATTCTCAACAAGGATCAGACTCAAATAATAGAAATAAAAATAGTATACAAAGTAACTTTTATATAAGAATATTGTGATATATTTTAAAATAATTATATTCATGTACAAAAACCATGGTCTGATACTGGCAATATGTGAAGTATTGAATAGAATTAATGAATTACTTGACATTTAGATAGAAAAATACTGCCTACCTTGAACTTTTCCATGTAAATGAAATTGTTCTGCCTTTCTTGAGTTCTCCTGTGTTATTCCCGTGGATACATTCCTATCCCCTCCCTGACATGAAAAAGAGAATCAATTCCCATAAATGATATAGCCAGAGGAGTAAATTTGAAGGCTTGGAAAGCAGCCAGTTCTTTTGATTTGCAGTGATTTTACTTGCATTGCAAATTTGCTGTGCTGGGGGCTTAAGAAATAGAGAAAATGTGCTGCTTGGTCCTTGGCAGCCTACAGACCCTTACTGAATCAACCACAGAAAGAAGACTATACAGTGACTTTTTTAAAGCCCTGATATACTTCTACCCATATGGTAATGCTCTGGAAAGCAGAGAAATGAAATCAGCAGTGAGTCACTTGCTAGATTCCAGTTAGAGTTAATTTTACTTATACAAAAGGATCAGAATAAACAACATTAAGGTCAGAATAATGTAACATCTAATGTGCTAGTGACATTAATGAAATTATTTATTTATCTCTATTTGTTTTAACATGAGTCTTTCTCTTGTGAGAGTTTGTCTTAGTTCTGTAAACTTAAAAAAGTTTTCTTTATTTAACACACACAGATCATAAATAAATACCTCAGTTTTAATGGGCACATAATACTGGTTTGTATATATAACCCACGTTAACCCACGTTAACTTCTTAACATCCACATAGAATTATAACACAGCTGAAACTCCAACTGCAAGAATACCCAATGTACTCTTCTGACTTTTGTAAGCATTGTATCATATGGTATGCATACATATATGCAGGAACAACTTCCATGTACATAATATAAAATTTAAAATAAATTGAGATTTTCATCTGGGATTTGTAATTAAGCACCATTTGTTCAAAAGAACTAAATATCACAAATGTTGGAGAAGAGCCATGTTTTAAATGCTCTGCTATCAACACAACATAATATAGGTATTTATGTGATCTTTGACTTTAAAAATAGGTGACACTGATACATACAGAAACAAGGTATTTAAAGCTATTTAAATGTTATTTCTGCATTCTAAATATTTTTGAAAGGCACTTCTTCTACTCAATACACCTTATCATGAATATGTTCTAAGGCTATGGATTGGAATGATAAAAAAAATTAAAAATTAGACTTGTAATATTTTTAGACACTAGTTTAATATGTTTATTTATTTATTATATTTTTAAAATTTCTTATTGGTTCTTTTATTTATTTACAAGTCAAATTGTATCCCAATTCTCAGTTTTCTCTCTGAAAATCCCTTTATTCCACCTCCTCCACCCTGCTTCTATGAGGGTGCTTCCTCAACCACCGCTCTTTCCTTCCTCACTATCCTAGCATTTCCCTACACTGAGGCATCAGACCTTTAGAGAACCAAGGGCCTCCCCTTCCATTTATGCCAGACCAGACAATCCTTTGCCACTTATGCAGACTTGTACTTTGAGTTTCTTCAAAATTAAATTTTAATAAAGGAGACTTAGTTATAGGAGGCATATATAGTTCTTTTGTTTTGTACATAATGGAATAAAAATTGTATATTATGGCATATAATTCAAAACTTTATATGCTATTGTCATTAATGTGAGAGAAAAGGGAGGTGGAATAAAAACAAAGAGAAATAATAGTAACAATATGTGTAAATTAAATACACTGAGTCAATTTTTGTGGCAATGATAGACAGGTCTGTTGTCATGAATTCATTGCACCATGACTGATATAAACATGAGTTTAAGTTGAATTATTCTAGAAGAGGACAACGATGTTCATACTAGACATCAGAAGTTAACAAATGAAAATCCCAGTGATAGGAATAAATTCCTGAGTTTGGAGTTCTTAGAATAGGATAATCTATTCACTTGAAATAATTCAAAATATTCTGATTGCTCAAGTTATTCTCTAAAAATAGATGGCAAGATCCCATCATTTACAACACCACTAGCTGGAGTTGAAAACACGAAGAAATCCAGCTAGTATTAAACTAGAAGCATCATCTTTAATGGATATCATTCATAGCACTGGAAGATGCTATGTATGTTTCTAAAAGAGAAAGTAATTACCATTATTCTTTAGCCATGAACCTTGAAGTTTCAATAATATCTGGCCAGACAAGCCATGCCATTGACATGATAATGGTATCAACATTCTTGAAATAATCAAGGTTACTCCTACTCCCCAAGATACAACTCATACTTGACATCATTACTGGGCTGAGAAACTAGCACTAAACAATTCATAGGCCCTAGAGGAGAACATAGTACCATTACATTCTTAAATGGATGTAGTATGGTACCTATTCCAGATTCTCTATAGTGTACTTACAGAACAAAATGTCTATCAAGTCTCATCATAGAAACTCATTTTAAAGTATATGTGTTTAACACTGATTAAAATAGAGACCCATGTCCAAGCAAGGAGAACGAGAATAAGAGACCAGTGAATGCTCATCCTAAAAGGAAACATATTATCCTGCATAGCTATTAAAAACTACCAATGCCTAGTGACAACAGAAAAAGCAGAGGACAGTGATATTGATCACCCCGGAGGCAATGCTTGACAAAAAGGAAAGTGACCCTATAAAGACTCCACATATAAACATACATCACTTAAGATTCCATGCATGAAGCCTTTCCCTTCCTATTTCTAACTAAATCCCATCATGAAAAGATGAATTGGGTAAAAGTCCTACTGCAAATCAAGAAGCTACTGGCAACTGATACCTGAGTGATTGAGACATAGTTTTCTCTAATATTATATATAGCCTTTGGTTAGGTGGACACTGTAAACATCAAAAAATATTTGAGTATAAAAAATAGCTCTTGAGGAATTCAGTAAAGAAAAGGACCCAAAGTTTGGTGAACAAGGAATGGGGAGATAGGTATGCAAAGAATTTAGAGAAGGAGATGAAAATAATTTAAGCACATTTTATATGAAACCTTCAAACAAACAAAAGATAGCAAAATGAAATCTACAGATATGATACTTATGCATTTCATGGTTCATAAAGTAAAAAGAAATTTTATTACATACCTGTTAAAACGTTCCTTTATGCCATAAAAATATAGTGGATCAGTGACATGATGTCATGTGTAGGAAATGACATGTTCAAGTTAGATCTATGGAAATGACTCAACTTTTAATGGTATTGTATTCCTTTTCAGGAAATGGTACATAGAAAAGATTTGTCATCCAGTTGTTGAGAATCCACTGAGAATTTATCATACATTAGCAAGATGAATATTATGATTATCAATTTAAACACAGACACAAAATCCATTTGAATACAAATTTTTATTTTTTAGTACCAGACATTTATTATATAAGTCATGTCCATATATTCCCAAGATGCTATTAAACCTCTTTTATTTCAATTTGAATAATCTGCAAACTAGAAATTTGATTGCAAGTGATGATGAATTTACGTAGCATTTCATTGGTTTTCTTTAGGATTGTGTGTTTATGATTAAATATGTAGATTTCACTTAAAAGAAATTTAATGGGAGATGGAATTACATGTTCCTGTTTAATGCCTTGTTATTAAATAATTATTTGCAACTTAGTTTATAATAATGTAGTCAATGAATGAATTAAATAAAACTACATTGTTATTTGCTACCCATGGATTCCCAAGGTTAAATGAGTAAGTGATGATGACTAGACTCAAGTTATCAGAATACTCATTGAGATCTCTCTATAAAAATAATGGATTACAGACACCGATTACTTAGGTGATCCAGTAGCACTGACATCCATGATGCTATGGCATGACTCAAAGGAAAACTCGATCTCTAAGGAAGACACCATTTAGTACTTATAAAAGACACTGTAAACCTTGAAATGAGTATTATTATAAACTTTCTGCTGGCGAACTATTTTGTTAATAATAACCAAATTTGAAGGTATAGAATTTCCAAGTCAGCATTTATCAGAATATATATTGATTAGCACATAATTGTCTCCCTCAATATAATACATTTGACATAACTGTACAGAAATTTAAAGTAATCCTTTGCAAATTACTCGAACTGGAACTGAAAGTTATCATTCTATTTTCTTATTCTCAGAGTTTTCAATAATTTAAGTAGAAATGCCTAGAAAATTTTTCATTGAAAAAACAACTTAAAGGCTATGTTGTATAAAAATGGTATTCACAAAAATTCTTTTATCCTAGAATTAATTTAAGCACTTTATTCTTGGTTATTTTCCACATATGCTCTTCTGCCCCACTTCCCCCAAGAGAGAGAGAGAAGAGAGAGAGAGAGAGAGAGAGAGAGAGAGAGAGAGAGAGAGAGAGAGAGAGAAAGACTATGTTATTTAGTAGTAGTAGTAGTAGTAGTAGTAGTAGTAGTAGTAGTAGTAGTCGTGGTGGTGGTGGTGGTGGTGTGTGTGTGTGTGTGTGTGTGTGTGTGTGTGCCCGCTTAATTTATAATTATTATGGCATTATACAATTTGGCATCCATTTCAAATACCATTAGACACAGTTTCCATACAAAAATATAGAGTTCCTAAGAAAAAGAAACTGAACTGAAATGCCTTCTTTCCTTTCTCTGTCTCTACTCAAGCAGATTGATCAGTTATGGAATGCAATGTCTATAAAAACCCATCTATGAAAGAACAAAGATATACCACCATTTTACTTGACCTGCAATGCGTGAGTTCTAAGAATGCAGTGTCCTTAGAGACTTCATCCTAGGATTGCTTCTTCCTGCTGATATGCCTTTCCTGTCACTACAGAGCCTAATGATTTCTTTATGATCTATTGGATCAACATGATGATGAACTTTTATGAATTCTTGCCATTTAAATGAATCAATGACTTCATAGAATTCCTGAATTGATTCAATAATTTTAGGAAAGTTTTAGGAAACAGTTTTAGTTGTTTTGACAGAAAGATGTAATAAAGTTAACAATGAAGAATAAAATGTTCCTACTACTCATGGAATAGTAACTAAAGTTTGCATAATAAGGAATAACTTTCCAAATGACACTAAAGAGAGAAATAGGCCAGGGGGTGAATTTGTCATCAAGAAAAAAATCATTTATTTTAGATCAGAGGTAAGGACAAAGCCACGAGTGTGTATTATGAAAAAGTGAGGCCATGTAAAACTGTTGCTTTGAACTTATAATGAGTGTATAGAAAAAATTTCTGCTTTGAACTTAATATTGAAATTTTTTTCTATTCCCTTTTTTTTTGGATTTGGTTTTTTTGAGACAGGGTTTCTCTTTTAGCCCTGGATGTCCTAGAACTCACTCTATAGACCAGGCTGGCCTTGAACTCAGAAATCTGCCTGCCTCTGCCTCCCAGAGTGCTGGGATTAAAGTTGTGTGCCACCACCGCCTGGCTTCTCTCTATTCCCTTTTTAGTAACATTTTATCTATTATGTAATTCGCCTTTTTTCTTTTCAAGGATAACGATTTGTCTAAAGGCTACAAAAATCTGAAAACATGGGCAGAATTTGCTGTAGTTATTTCTGTTTCATCTGGTGTGCTCATGGTCTCTGTAAATGACCCCTTTTCTTTCCCTTCAAGTTTCTTATCTGGCCACTGAGAGGTTCCCAGAGAGGAGAGAAAAGGACTTTAATTAATCCTTTGCTTAACTCCTTGTGGCTGAACAGGAGTTTATTACTAGAAACCAGTGGTGTTTAGCCTTAGAATTGCAAAGAATTAAGAAAAGTAAAAAAACAATTTTAGTCATTATAAAACTAAGTTTTTACTCTGAAATCTGTGAACGCTACCCATTGCTACTTTCCTCAGTACCTGGTGCTGGACCATTTCCTGGCAAATATCTTGATAAGGACTCTATGAAGAGTACTATAAACTAGGCCAAGTGTTGCTATTTAGAAGGTATTTGCTCTCCTGCCGAGAGGAAGAAGGTAGTTTTCCTTGGAATTCTGAATCTACATAGGAGCAAAACAAGCTTGTGATATCAATGACTAGGGAACTTACAAAATAAACCTTTTATTTCAAAGTTGTTGAGTACTTGACTTCATGAAGAGAATAATTAGCAGATGGCTGGGAAGACTAGGAGCAGCCACTGATGATGGTTAGTAAGCCTGAATAAACACATCTTACATGTTGCCCATAAGCATTTCAAAAAAATTTCAGCATCCTAATCTAAGGACCACTATTAACATGAAAAATATAATAAAAGTAACTCTAAGGAGAAGCCCCATGGCCATATTTGCTGCCTGCCAGAGACAGAAAAGGATCACTAGGTACTGTTCGATCCTGAGCTTTAGAATTCTGGTGGTACAAACCAGCAGGGTTCTGCCTGCGCTCAGGAACAGAGCACATAGGCGGGTTTGTCTACCAGCCTGCCTGGCTTAGGCCCATGTCCTTCCCAGGGATCTTGGAAGGAGAGAAGCTCAGCGGCCATATTTGCTGCCTGCCAGGGACGGAAAAGGATCACTAGGTACTGTGTCACCCTGAGCTTTAGATTTCTGGTGGTGCAAACAGCCAGGGTCTGCCTGCACTCAGGAACAAAGCACATAGGCAGTTCATCTGCAAGCCAGTCCATCACAGGACCTATGTCCTATGTGAGAATCAACAGAGGGAGTGACCCCCACCAAAACATCTTCACTCCATAATAGAGCAGACAGAGAACACCTGGTTAACCTTGACAATCTAAGTATAACATTGCTTGAGGCAAGACAGAGAAGGGCTCCAAAGGCACAAAAGAGGAAGGGAGCATATCAGTAATCTGTGCCAGAAGAAACCCAGTCATCCAGTATTGTAGAGATAACCTTAAAGATCCACAGTAGGTTGAAGCACCAGCCAGTGACAATAAGACCATCTAACACCTGGGAGAACCAGATGGCTAAAGGCAAACATAGGAACATTACTAACAGAAACCAAGGCATTATGGCAGCATCTGAACCGAATTCTCCAACATTAGCAAGTCCTGGATACCCCAACACACCAGAAAAACAAGATTTGGATTTAAAATCACTGGTCATGATGCTGGTACAGGAACACATGAAGGACATACTTAAAGAAATTCAGTAGAAAATGGATAAAAAATTGGAAGCCCTTACAAGGGAAACACAGAAATCATTGAAAGAAATTAAGGAGAATACAAAAGCCAATAAGGAGGAAATGCAAAAATCACTTAAAGAAATACAGGAGAACCTTGATCAACAGGCAGAAGTCATGAAAGAGGAAACACAAAAATCTCTTAAAGAATTAGAGGAAAACACAAACAAGCAAATGACAGAACCTAGCAAAAACTTCCAGAATCTAAAAACAGAAGTAGAAACAACTAAGAAAGCACAAAGGGAGACAACTTTGGAGATAGAAAACCTTAGGAAGAAATCAGGGACCATAGACACAAATATCAACAACAGAATACAAGAGATAGAAGAAAGAATCTCAGATGCTGAAGATACCATAGAAACCATAGACTGAACAGTTAAAGAAAATGCAAAATGCAAAAAGCTTGTAACCCAAAATATCCAGGAAATCCAGGACACAATGAGAAGAACAAACCTAAGGATTATAGGCATAGATGAGAGTGAAGATTTACAACTTAAAGGGCCAGCAAATATCTTCAACAAAATTATGGAAGAAAACTTCCCTAACCTAAAGAGAGAGATGCCCATGAATATACCAGAAGCCTACAGAACTCCAAACAGACTGGACCAGAACAGAAATACCTCCTGTCACATAATAATCAAAACCCCAAATGTACTAAACAAAGAAAGAATACTTAGGGCAGTAAGAGAAAAAGGGCAAGTTACATATAAAGGAAGACCTATCAGAATTACACCAGATTTCTCACCAGAGACCATGAAAGCTAGAAGGTCCTGGGCAGAGCTCATTCAGACTCTAAGAGAACACAAATGCCAGCCGAGACTACTATACCCAGTGAAACTCTCAATTACTATAGATGGAGAAACCAAGATATTCCATGACAAAACCAAATTTACACAATATCTTTCTACAAACCCAGACCTGCAAAGGATAATAGGGGGAAAACACCATTACAATGAGGGAAACTATACCCTGGAAAGAGCAGGATATTAAGCTTCTTTCATCAAACACAAAGAAGATAACCACACACGAATAAAATTAAAATAAAAAATGATAGGGAGCAATAACCACTACTACTTGATATTGCCGCGGTGGTCCAGTGATGTCTGTAAAAATGATATTTTACAGACAGAGGCGGAAAAGAAATGCCTCCTGGGAAGAACGGAACTCTCTGGAAGCTGTGGAAGCTGATAATCTCACCTGGCAATTTACTGTACTCTCTTACTTTCTGGCTATTTAAGATGAGCCCTTAGTTCCCAAGTAGCAGTTTGCCTTGACTTCCTCCTTTTCTCTCTTCACCAGGATTCCTAAGGCCTGGCTGATAATCCGGTCTTTGAAGTCGACTCACTGACCGCCAACCCCGTTTTAGAATTTCAGTGCCTTGCCTCACAGTTGTTTACATAATTACTACCTTCCAACTACATGCAGGTTTTTATGGCTGCGCGTATATATATGAGGATGGCTCGGGCACTCCGGTACTGAAAGCATTGATTTACTCAGGAAGTTTTGTTTCACAAGATAGAAAGCTAAATGTTAGATAAGGATTTCTCACAAGAACTTGTTAAGACCCAGGTGGTATAAGAAACTTCAAACTCTTTGAAGGTTTACTGTAAACTATGAGTGACTCTGTATTCTAATCAGGAAGTTTGATGGCATCTGTAAATTGATCCTCTGTATCTGTTTCTTGAGAAACTTTGTTCCTGATGTTGCATTTCCTTGTACCAAATGGCTATGATAATTGTGCCTGCCCCACTGGCTACATCTTTTGAAATGGTAATACCAACTCTTCCTGTATAAAAATCCTTGCCTTATGGCTTCAAAATACATTCAGTTCAAACCGCCTCTGTGTGTGCGTGGTTTGTTCTGTCTGTCATCTCAGCCGGACCTATGCCTTCCTGTACCAGAGGACCCTGGATATCCCTAAGCAGACCCATGGTCTGTAACATGATATCTCTTAACACCAATGGACTCAATTCCCGATAAAAAGACATAGACTAACAGACTGGTTACTTAAACAGGACCTTACATTTTGCTGCATACAGGAAACACACCTCAGTGTCAAAGACAAAACCTACCTTAGAGTAAAAGGCTGGAAGACAATGCTACAAGCAAATGGTCCCAGGAAACAAGCCAGAGTTGCCATACTAATTTCAAATAAAATTGACTTCCAACCTAATATCATCAAAAGAGACATGGAAGGTCACTACCTGCTGGTCAAAGGAAAAATCCAACAAGAAGAACTCTCAATCCTGAACATATATGCCCCAAACACAAGGGCACCCTCATTCATAAAAGAAACTTTACTAAAGCTCAAAGTACACATTGCACCTAACACAATAGTTGTGGGTGACTTCAACACTCCACTCTCACCAATGGACCGATCAGGAAAACAGAAACTAAACAGGGAGACAATGAAACTAACTGAAGCTTTGAACCAATTGGAATTAACAGATATATATAGAACTTTTCATCCCAAAGCCAAAGAATATACCTTTTTCTCAGCACCTCATGGTACCTTCTCCAAAATAGATCATATAGTTGGTCACAAGACAGACCTCAACAAATATAAGAAAATTGAAATAATCCCATTGTAGGTACCCAAGGCCTGAGGCCTGCAAAGCTTGTGACGCCATACAAAGCAATGTATAGGTCTGTTGCCAAGGCAACGGCTGCCATTTACCCAGAATTCCATAGCCCACTTTTACCTGTAATTACGTCACCCCCAGTATATAACTGAGCAGCGCTCCTTTCCTCTCTCTTTTTTCTTTCTCTTCCCCCTTTCCTTCCCGCTGGCTACCCCTTCCCCTTCTTAAATAAAGCCTACGTGGAGCTATCTGGTCTAGCGTGTCTCATTGCAGTTCACGGTTCCACCGTGGCCCGCAGCCCGGTGCCCGGGGTGTGCACGTGTGAGCCCGGTGAGCAGAGGCAGCCACAACGCAGGGAGCAGACAGGGCATTCGAGCGAGCACAGAAATCAACGCAGGAACCAACACCCATGCCCCTCCTATCAGA
The DNA here is from genome assembly GCF_947179515.1 of Apodemus sylvaticus. Classification (NCBI taxonomy): domain Eukaryota; kingdom Metazoa; phylum Chordata; class Mammalia; order Rodentia; family Muridae; genus Apodemus; species Apodemus sylvaticus. The sequence continues at coordinate 49,522,874 of NC_067482.1, read as the reverse complement.
TCACTATGGAGTAAAAGTGGTCTTTAGTAACAGTAAAAACAACAGAAAGCCCACATATACATGGAAAGTGAACAATATTCTACTCAATGATACCTTGGTCAAGGAAGAAATAAAGAAAAAAATCAAGGATATCTTAGAATTTAAGGAAAATGAAGGCACAACATACACAAATCTATGGGACACAATGAAAGCAGTGCTAAGAGGAAAACTCATAGCTTTGAGTGCCTCCAAAAAGAAATTCGAGAGAGCATACACTAGAAGATTAATGGAACAACTGAAATCCCTGGAACAAAAAGAAGCTAATTCACCCAGGAGGAGAAGAAGACAGGAAATCATCAAACTCAGGGCTGAAATCAATCAAGTAGAAACCAAGAGAACCATACAAAAATCAACAAGACCAAAAGCTGGTTCTTTGAAAAAATCAACAAGATAGATAAACCTTTAGCCAGACTAAAAAAGGGGCACAGAGAAAGTATCCACATTAACAAAATTAGAAATGAAAAGGGAGATATTACAACAGAAACTTAGGAAATTCAAAAAATCATCAAATCCTACTACAAAATCCTGTACTCAACACAACTGGAGAATCTGGAGGAAATGGACATTTTCTTAGACAGATACCAATTACCAAAATTAATCCAGGATCAAATAGATCATCTAAACAGACCCATAACCCCTAAAGAAATAGAAGGGGTCATAGATAGCCTTCAGACCAAAAAAAGCACAGGACCAGATGATTTCAGTGCAGAATTCTATCAGACCTTCAAAGAAGACTTTACACCAATACTCTTCAAACTTTTCCACCAAATAGAAACAGAAGGAACACTACCCAACTCCTTCTTCGATGCCACTATTACGCTGATACCAAAACCACACCACGATCCAACTAAGAAAGATAATTTCAGGCCAATTTCCCTTATGAATATCGATGCAAAAATACTAAATAAAATTCTTGCCCACCGAATCCAAGAACACATCAAAATGATCATCCCAGGGATGCAGGGATGGTTCACTATAAGGAAATCCATAAATGCTATCCACTACATAAACAAACTCAAAGAAAAAAAGCACATGATCATTTCATTAGATGCTGAAAAAGCATTTGACAAAATTCAGCATCCTTTCATGCTAAAAGTCTTGGAAAGGACAGGAATTCAAGACCCATATCTAAACATAGTAAAAGCAATATACAGCAAACCAGTAGCCAACATCAAACTAAATGGAGAGAAACTTGAAGCAATCCCACTAAAATCAGGGACTAGACTTGATAGTTCTTGAAGTCCTAGCTAGAGCAATTAGACAACATAAGGAAGTCAAAGGGATACAAATTGGAAAGGAATAAGTCAAACTGTCACTATTTGCAGATGATATGATCGTATACTTAAGTGACCCCAAAAACTCTACTAGAGAACTCCTACAGCTGATAAACAATTTCATCAAAGTGGCTGGCTACAAAATCAATGCAAGCAAATCAGTAGCCTTTACATATTCAAAGGATAAGCAGACTGAGAAAGAAATTAGGGAAATGACCCCCTTCACAATAGCTACAAACAGCATAAAGTATCTTGGGGTGACTCTATCCAAACAAGTGAAAGACCTGTATGACAAGAACTTTAGATCTCTGAAGAAGGAAATCGAAGATGATCTCAGAAAATTGAAAAATCTTCCATTCTCGTGGATCGGCAGGATTAATATAGTTAAAATGGCCATCTTGCCAAAGGCAATCTACAGATTCAATGCTATCCCCATAAAAATCCCAAGCCAGTTCTTCATAGAGCTAGAAAGAGCAATTCTCAAATTCATCTGGAACAACAACAACAACAACAACAAAAATACAGGATAGCTAAGACTATTCTCAACAGTAAAAGAACTTCAGGGGGATTCAGTATCCCAGACTTTAAACTCTACTATAGAACAATAGTGATAAAAACTGCATGGTATTGGTACAATATCAGGCAAGCAGATCAATGGAATAGGATTGAAGACCCAGAAATGAACCAACACACCTATGGTCACTTGGTCTTCGACAAAGGAGCTGAAAGCATCCAGTGGAAAAAAAGATAATCTTTTCAACAAATGGTGCTGGTTCAATTGGAGGTCAGCATGCAGAAGAATGTGCATCGATCCATTCTTATCTCCTTGTACCAAGCTCAACTCCAAATGGATCAAGGACCTCCACATAAAACCTGACACACTGAAACTAATCGAAAAGAAACTGGGGAAGACCCTGGAGGACATGGGCACAGGGGAAATGTTTCTGAATAGAACACCAATAGCTTATGCTCTAAGATCAAGAATTGACAAATTCCTCATAAAACTGCAAAGTTTCTGTAAGGCAAAGGACACAGTCAAAAGGACAAAACATCAACCAACAGACTGGGAAAGGATCTTCACCAACCCTAAATCCTAAAGAGGGCTAATATCTAATATATACAAAGAACTCAAGAAAGTAGAACCCAGAGAAACATTAAAAAATGGGGTATGGATCTAAACAAAGAATTTTCACATGAAGAACATCGGAGAGCTGAGAAACACCTTAAGAAATGTTCAACATCATTAATCATTAGGGAAATGCAAATCAAAACAACCCTGAGATTTCACCTCACACCAGTCAGAATGGCTAAAGTCAAAAACTCAGGAGACAGCAGGTGTTGGCGAGGATGTGGAGAAAGAGGAACACTCCTCCACTGCTGGTGGGATTGCAAGATGGTGCAACCACTTTGGAAATCAGTCTGGCGGTTCCTCAGAAAACTGGGCATGTCACTTCCTGAGGACCCTGTTATACCACTCCTGGGTATATATCCAGAGGATTCTTCAGCATGCAATAAGGACACATGCTCCACTATGTTCATAGTAGCCCTATTTGTAGTAGCCAGAAGCTGGAAAGAACCTAGGTGTCCTTCAACAGAGCAATGAATACAAAAAATGTGGTATATTTACACAATGGAGTACTATTCAGCCATTAGAAACAATGAATTCATGAAATTCTTAGACAAATGGATGGAGCTGGAGAACATCATACTAAGTGAGGTAACCCAGTCTCAAAAGATCAATCATGGTATGCACTCATTGATAAATGGATATTAGCCTAGAAACTTTGAATACCCAGGACATAATCCACAAATTAAATGATGTCCAAAAAGAATGGAGGAGTGGCCCCTGGTTCTGGAAAGACTCAGTGCAAGAGTATAGGGGAATTCCAGAACAGGGAAATGGGAAGGGGTGGATGGAAGAACAGGGTGACGGAAGAGGGCTTATGGGACTTGCGGGGACGGGGGACCCAGAAAGGGGGAAATCATTTGAAATGTAAAGAAAAATATATCAATAAAAACAAAACAAAACAAAGCAAAACAAAATAACTCTTAAGATGTTTATTTTACAAATTCAGTAACTCAGGCCAATATTAATATACAAGTACAGATTTACATGGTTTGCTGTTCATAATATATCTTACGAATATTATTTACAGAGCCAACATCTGACTTTTACAATTTTACATTTCTTAATCTGAAATGTAAATGTCTGAACTTTACATTTTTGATACAAATGTTCAAACACAAACATGGAAGAGGAAAAAATGTTTTGTGCCTTTTTAGAGTCATAGTATGTTTATTTCCATTTAGGAAGGGAGATTGAACAGTAGCAAAGCACAGAAAGTGTGATAGTGCAATGTAGACTATTAATGCTAAAATACAGTGGAAGACGGGAGGGTAGGATATAGTCAATAGGGGAAGAATAAGTAACATGAAAAGATTTTTTGGAAAAAAAGCGGAAACTACTGTTGATATGTGTGTGTGTTTTAGATAGAATTACACTGTTGACAGTTTAAAGCTATCACATATGAAGTATTAACTTTTTTACACATAAGAAAAGAGACTAAATAGAGCTAATATCTCTCTAGGGATGAAAAGTCATGTGACTTTTTTCTGTGTGATGTGATATTTTTGACAGTTTCGTGAATTCCTTTTGGGTGATCCTGAAATGATAATGTCCCTCTGTTTATGAAGGAACATCAATCTTGGAGAATCTCGGTGCAACATTGGCCTCAATATATTTATCATAGAATATACATGTGTATATATATATACACACACATATATATATATATAACTTATTTACATATATACATTATACACATGTATTATATATTAAGAACTTATATACTTATATTATTCTTAATAAATACTTATTAAAAATACTGAATAAATACTGAACCAAAAAAAGTATGACTTCCTACACAGAAAAACACTGGCATAGCAAAATGATTCTATGATCAGAGAATTTCACAGATTTATGTGACAATGCAATCTAGAGAGAAGCTGAAACTTCTGAAAAATAGGAAATGAGGTCATGATTCATCCTTAATAATTTAAAGTCATATTACATGCTAGTTCCTAGATTATTACAAAAATAATTATTTTTTCTATTTCTTACAAAAACATGCCTCAATGTTCATGTAAATATTTTATCTTTCGGATTGTCATTACTCTTAGCAGTAGAAAATTTTAAAGTTCATATTGTTAAAACACTGTAACAACACTAAATAAGGAATGTTGTATATTGTGAAATTATTAAGCTCAAAGGATGGGGCATTCCAAATTAATCACTCAAGTTTCCAAAGATTTTAGCACAGAGAACAGAAAAATATATATAATAATAACAACTCAGATTACATTGTATAAAGCTGTATTTTATAAAGTTAATGTCAATAGAGTAATTCTATCTAAAGCAAACAAAGAAACACATATCAACAGTAATCAGTTTCTACTTGTTTTTTTCTAAAAAAGCCTTTAAGGTAAATTATTCTTCCCCTACTGACCTCTATCCCATCCTCCCATCTTCCATCCTGTTTTAGCATTAATATTCTATATTCTATTTTTCCCTTCTACCTGCTTTCCCATTGTGTTCTATCACCCTTCTTATAAAAGCCAGTCACCAATGAATTATTTCACTTTCATATATATATATATATATATATATAAATATATGGGTATTCTCCATACACTGCTAAAAAGTATCAAGTTAGTAATGGGTTAGCACATTGGAAGCGGTAAGCCAATGAGGTCCCATAAACACATCTTCCAAATACTGCAAATTATTGCCATTGTTTCTATTTACCACCAAAAACTTGATATTAAGACTGTATTGTTTTACACAGCAATTATATTTGAGTCACTGAACACAGAAATTAATCTGACCTCTATCCCATTCTCCCATCTTCCATCCTGTTTTAGCATTAATATTCTATATTCTATTTTTCCCTTCTACCTGCTTTCCCATTGTGTTCTATCACATCTATACTTCCATTTGTAGAACAAAAGTTTTTGTGTATGTTACTGAAGAAGAAAAGTAAACACCGTCCTTATTCATATAGGAGTCTTGAAGTTTGTTGTAAATACTGTCTTGATTAGACTTGCATTTGTGTAATAGTGACACAAGTATCACAGGAGTAACAAAACACCTTATGATTTAATTAATGGCCCATTTACTCCATAAGATGGAACACATACCTGATGCCATTACCAGGGCCAAGAACTCAAAGTATCTAGATTGAAGGATAACATAAAGCATTACTCTACTTACTGGATATAAACTTTTAAGGACTTATCACTGCACCCATGGATTCTTGCACCTCTCAACCTATGTATGAGAAGCTTATTTTCCAGCATATTGTGATTAACATTGGCTCAGAGTTGATAAAGGTACAGAATAAATGGTATTCCTATTCTTAAAGGTAACATATACACTACAGTCTGTTCATCCAAAACTCAATGATAAATTTTTGATGAAGTGGCACATAAAAGGGAAGAGCAAGAAACAATGTATAACTACTAAAAGAGTGCTGTCAAGACACAAGACATAGACATATTTGAACTCACACCAATTGTCAAAGCATGCACAAGACTTCATTAAGTTTATACCAGATTAAATCCCCGCATGGAGCATGGAGAACATCACAAGGCCTTATTCCTACAGCTTGTTAGCATCAGGATTGACAATGTCAGCTCTGATTGATCAAACGTCCTTCAATAGATATTCCCACATCAAATATCACATGAACCCCATAAATTAGTCATTGGGATTTAAGAAGTATGAGGGCAGTTTTTGAGTGTGTACGGAAATGGGGTAGATATGAGAAGATTTCAGAAAATGTAAGTGAACAAAATTGAAACACACCGTATGATACTCATGAAGAATTAAAAATATGTTTTTAAGTTAATGATAATATTTTTAAAATGTAGTTTCAATGTTCTCACAAATATTGTGAAATGTTGCTTTTGAAATATTATTATCAACAACACTAATTTTTCATGTGCTATAACAACATAGCACAAAATTCTGAAAAGGAAAATGCTTTTGACTTGCTAAAAAAATGAGCCATTAAAAGATTTAATGTTTTATTTGGGGGGTGTACACAAAGGTGTGTGTGTGTGTGTGTGTGTGTGTTTGTGTGTGTGTGTGTGTGTGTGTGTTTGTGTGTGTGTGTGTGTGTGTGTGTGTTTGTGTGTGTGTGTGTGTGTGTGTTTGTGTGTGTGTGTGTGTGTGTGTGTGTGTGTGTGTGTATGTATGGTATGTATCAGTGGGAAGGCTACAAGCACATGAATGTGGATGTATGCGCTCAAACATGCATTGTGTATTGATTTCATAAGACAATGTTGAGTTGTATGGCTCAGAAACCATCTTTCATGATTAGTTGGGATTTTTTTGTTTTGTTTCATTTTGACTTGTCTTATTTTATTCACCTTAAAACAAGCTGCAGTTATTTGAGAAGAATCTCAATTAAGAAAAGGCCACCATAAGATTGACTTTTAGCAAGTATGTAGGACACTTTCTTGATAAATGACTGATATGGAAAGGCTCAGTTCACTGTGAATGTTCATTCCGGGGCTCCTATTTGTGGGTTGCAAAAGAAAGCAGGCTGAGCAAGCCATGAGGAGCAAGAGAATAAATTCCATACTCTCCTGGAGTTTGATTCAGCTTCCACCTCCAGATCCCCAAGGAAAATTCCTGCTGTGACTCCCCTTCATGGATAAGATAAAATTAACTCTTTACCGAACTTGTCTAGGGCCTGAGAGCCTGCTATTGTTATCATGGCTACTTAGAAATCTAAGGAGGATGCCAGCCACATTTTCCTTTGTGGTAAAGTTATGCTCACACACGGGCCTGGATCTCATCAACTGGTCTTGGCAGGTTAGCAAGCAATCGCCAGAGATCTAGCTACCTCGCAGTTATCAGTTTTGCAATTACAAGCTCATACCACCAAGAACCCCACAGCCTCAAATTTAGAAATGTTTACTTCTTATTGTTGTGAGTATGGTTAAATATCTGTGTTTTGCTCAGTTGCTGGCACAGGGAAAGTTAAGGAAATCATCTTCTCAATGAGAATGCAGTTGTGATGCAGACACACTGGAAGCTTGAGTTATATAAAGACTGCATAGAAGTTCCGTGAAACACACTGCCGTAGGCATAATGAGTATTTCACATATTGTATTTCACTTTCAAGGACTCTGAATGCATACCCACTTAAGGATCTTGAGTGTGTTATGCTTTGAGACCAAAGTGAAATAATGGCTGTTAGGTTATGGGTCAAGAGGCAATGAAAACATGCAGCTGGGAAATGCATGAAGAGGATATCTGGTTCTCAACACATTTCTCTCAAATTCTTATGTTTTTGAGGATAAACCTTGCCTACATATTAAAGTCATTCACCTGTATAAAAGTTGCCCAAAGGAATAATTTGTCACCTTGAAATATTTTATGTGAAAATTGTGAGGGAAAGACAATGCACGCTATGAAAGAAGAATCCCTGAATTCAACTTCAGTGCAAAACTAAAATATATGTGGTTTCCCCTTAGGAGGTGTGGAGCCTTCATTTGTTCTTACTTTGCCTTGTCTTATTTCATTTCTCCAGTGATTCTAATTTATCTAACTCTCTATTTCCTTCCTTTGTTGTTTGTCTTTTTAACCTTCTTTTCTATATTCTACATCCCTTTGGGTATTGTTAAGAAGAGTAGTGTACATTATTCATGGAAAATGGGAGATCAAGTGGTTGAAGTTCTAAGAAATATGCCCTGAGGTTGCTATGATGCCAGACTATGACTCAGTTAATGACCTGTGGGATCCTGTGTGTACTCACTTCCTTGTTGCCTAAGTGGCTGAGGAAATAAATATCATGAGATTAGTTTCTGCATTCTCTGTGCAAAATAAAATATCTCTGGCACAAACACAAAAGATTGCCCAACACAAACATTCCTCCAATTTTCAATTTGAAATTTGAGAACTCTTTTTTTTTAAAGATAATATTGTAGTATATTAACAAAAGAGATAACATGACCTTGTCAGTGAAAATTTAGGAAAAATAAATCACTGTGGTAATTTATGCTTACATATATGATAAATTTTAATTAAGTTTGAAGTGGTAAATAATCTCTATTGATAGGAGTAATATAAGTCAATCTAACATGAAAGCTTATTAATTAAGCATCATTTGTTATAGACAGTGAAGGGAGTTGGGACTTTTCAGAATCCATAGTTGAGTCAGCAAGCAGACTAGAGCCCAGGCATGCCGGACAAGCTTGAAGCAAGGTTGTGGTTGAGCCATTCCACAAACAGACAGGCCATAAAAGATAAGGGGCATGCCTGGGAAAACTACTATGGGTCATACACTATCTGGACTGTAGTCTCCTGTCTCCTGTCCCTTGGATGCAGTTTACTAACATCAAAGTGACCTTACTGCTAACAAATAGAAACCGCCCTCCTATATTGCTGACAGCCCGATCTGCACATATGCTAAAAAAAATCCACCCTGCTTGCCAGAATCCCCTGCCAATGTTTGAATCAGCAAATCATGTGTAACCGCACCAAACCCCCCTGATAACCTCCCTGACTTTTCCTATATAAACCCCTAACTTTTAAGCCTCAGAGTTGACTCCTCTGTCTCCTGTGTAAGATACATGTCAGCCAAGAGCTCTGATAATAAACTACCTCATGCGTTGGCATCAAGTTGGTCTCTCACATTTCCTTGAGTGTACATTATCCCAAGAGCAGAGTGGGGGACTCCCCAAAAGGAGGTCCTACAACAGTAACTCAAATCACAGACTCATTGGTTAGTTGTTACCTTAACTTTCTTTTTTATGTTGTTTTTTTTGTTTTTGTTTCTTTGTTTCTTTGTTTGTTTTTTGAGACAGGGTTTCTCTGTAGTCCTGGCTGTCCTGGAACTCATTCTGTAGACCAGGCTGGCCTTGAACTCAGAGATCTGCCTGCCTTTGCCTACCAAGTGCTGGGATTAAGGTGTGTGCCACCACTGCCCAGCTACCAATTAACTTTCTTTGTTAAAAATTTGTTATAAGTTTTGATACCCATGTGGACTAGTCTAAGCTACAGAGATGGATTCAATCTAGAGACTGGGGTAGGAAAAAAAGGTGAGAATAGGGACAGATACAAGATAATCAAAAACTGAAGACATGTTAAATAGTACTGAGGAAACCAAGGATTACCTGAGGAGGTAGAAATGGGATTCTAAATGGATATATGAAACATGATGAGCTAGGTTTGTTAGTTGGGTTTAATTCTTTGATAGGAAGAGAAGAATTTAAGAAAACCATAATTTCAGGTTATTATTATTATTATTTGTTGTTGTTGTTGTTTAAGGTTTCTTTGATTTTCATTTGGCAAATTGGAAGGCTGGAAATGTATTTATTTACTGTTTTCTTTCTTTTTTCCTTTCTCTCTCTCTCTCTCTCTCTCTCTCTCTCTCTCTCTCTCTCTCTCTCTCTCTCTCTCTCTCTTTTGCAAAGCAGAGAGGACACTGAGATGAAGCAGTCTTGTGGGCAAGTTTCCTTATAAACTGGGAGGGCTTTACCTTGTACAAGGAGGGAGATATGTCTTGCACATTTGTTACTTTACAGGATTTCAAAGTAATACTTCTATGTGATCACAGCCCCTATACAATTCCCAGACTTCCCTTTGTCACTGTTTTTTAAAATTTAACTTTTTTTTATCTTATTCTCAAGGTCATAAAGGTTGTCCATATTAAGAATAGTACAAGAAGATGTCCTTCCACAGGCTGCCACCAAGCTCTCCTACTCCCTGGAATCTTAAGTATCCATTTCATGCTCTGTCCCCAATTAGTAGGAGTAGGAGTCATTAAAGGGTTTACTCTTATATGCCACAGACTTTTCTTTCCATGAGGCTCCATATCACCCTGAAATGCCCTGAACCCAATTTCAGTTATTTTTTCTAAGTATCTTTTCCTTCTCTCTATATCTGATTCTTCCTATTCCCTATCCTACTTATCAACATTCTGCTGCCCAATATCTCTTCTATTTCCATTTCCAAGGGCAATTCTTTCAACTTCCTTAATCCCTCCTTTGTAATTAGCCTCTATGAGTCAGTGCATGATTTTCTTTTACTTTATAGCAAATATCCAGTTATAAGTGAGTACATAGTGTGTTTGTCACTCTGGGTCTGGATTATCTCACTCAGGATTCATTTTTTGGTAGGTCCATACCTTTTCCTGTAAATACCAAGTCATTGCTTTTAACAGCTGAGTAATACAACATTGTGCATACATACTCTGCATTTTCTTTAAACATTCTTTACCTGAGGGACATCCAGGTAGTTACCAGTTTCTGGCTATTATTAATAACGTTGCTATGAATATAATTGAGCAAGTGTCCTCAGATAGAGTGGAGTATCCACTGGATATATGAACAAACGTGGCATAGCTAGATCTAAACCCAGCTCACTTTCCAATTTTATGAGAAGACTCCATATTGAATTCCAAAGTGACAGTGCAAGTTTGTACTTTGACCAGCGGTGGAGGAGTGTTTCCCTTGCTCCACATCCACTGCATTGGTTGTCACTTGTGGTTTTGATCTTAGACATTAGGATACGTGTAAGATTGAATCTTAGTGTCATTTAACTTTATATTTTCATCATGGTTAAGGATGTTGAACTTTATAACAGTGTTTCTCAGCTATTTGAGATTCCACTGATGAAAATTCTTTGTTTAGATCTGCAAACTGTTTTTAATTGGGTTATTTGGTTTGTTGATGTCTAGTCTCTTGGGTTATTTATATATTTTGGATATCAGATGTCTGTCACATGTAGAGTTGGGAAACCTTTTCTCCTATTCTGTAGGCTTCTGCTTTGTCCTATGGACTATGTCCTTCCCTTACATAGGATTTTCAGTTTCAGGTGGTTTCACATACTGATTATTGATCTCAGTGGCTGAACTATCAATGTTGTGTTCAGAAAGTCATCTAATATGCCAATGTGTTCCAGACAACTTCTAATTTCTATTTTATCAAATTCAGTGTTTCTGTTTTTATTTTTTGTCTTTGATCCACTTGGACTTGTGTTTTCAACAGTGTTATAAATATGGAACAACTTACATCCATCTACAGAGCAACATCCAGGTAGAACAGCTCCATTTGTTGAAGTTTTTTTTTACATGATATATTTTTACTTCATTGTCAAACATTAGGTGTGAATATCTGTGTAGATTTACTTCTGGCTCTGTAATTTAATTCCATTAGTCAACATGTCTGTTTTTATGCCAATACTATGAGGTTTTAATATGTGGTTTATAATATTGTTCTCTAATACAACTTGAAATACAAGACGGTGATAACTCTGGACATTTTTTTTATTGTATAGGAATATTTTAGATACCCTGTGCTTTTTGCCTTTCCATGTGAAATTGAGTATTGTTCTTTCAAGTTCTATTAAGAATCATGTTGGTATTTTGATACTATTGGATTGAATCTGTAGATTGCTTTTGGCAGAATGAGAACTTTTTTTTCTACTAATTCTTAAATTTTACAATTATTTATACAAATACAATTTAAAAAGTTAATTAAAAATATACATATGATTATTAACAGCTTTTCAAACTTTCTAGTTATAAATGTTTTAACAGAAGAAACAACAATAACAACAAAAATAAAATTAGTCATTACATATGTTATTTTTCTTTTTTTATTTACATTTCAAATGATTTCCTTTAGCCCCCCACTCCCCGAAAGTTCCGTAAGCCCCCTTCTCTCCCCCTGTCCTCCCACCCACTCCTTCCTACTTCCCCATTCTGGTTTTGCCGAATGCTGTTTCACTGAGTCTTTCCAGAACAAGGGGCCACTCCTCCTTTCTTCTTGTACCTCATTTGATGTGTGGATTATGTTTTGGGTATTCCAGGTTTCTAGGTTAATATCCACTTATTAGTGAGTGCATACCATGATTCACCTTTTGAGTCTGGGTTACCTCACTTAGTATGATGTTCTCTAGCTCCATCCATTTGCCTAAGAATTTCATGAATTCATTGTTTCTAATGGCTGAATAGTACTCCATTGTGTAGATATACCATATTTTTTGCATCCACTCTTCTGTTGAGGGATACCTGGGTTCTTTCCAGCATCTGGCAATTATAAATAGGGCTGCTATGAACATAGTAGAGCATGTATCCTTATTACATGGTGGGGAATCCTCTGGGTATGTGCCCAGGAGTGGTATAGCAGGATCTTCTGGAAGTGAGGTGCCCAGTTTTTGGAGGAACCGCCAGACAGAATGAAAACTTTTACTGTTAATCCTAATGATCCATGAGCATGTATGATCTTTCCACCTTTTGATATCTTCTTCAGTTTTCTTCTTTAAAGATGCAAAGTTTTATCATACAGTACTTTCACTTGCTTGGTTAACATTACATCAAGATCCAGGCATTTTATTTATTTGTGGCTATTGTGTAGGATGTTCTCTCCCTTCTTTCTTAGACCATTTGTCATTTGTTTATAAGAGGGTATAAATTTTTATTTGTTTGTTTCTTTTTTTGTTTAGCATTCATCTTTAATCCAGCCACTTTGCTGAAGGTGTTTATATGCTATAGGAGTTTCCTGGTAGAATTTTTGTGATCATTACATGCACTATCATATCATGTGAAAATAAGGATATGTTGACTTCTTCCTTTCTAGTTTTTATTCATGTTGTGCCATTTAGTTGTCATATTATTTAACCTATAACTTCAAGTATTATATTGAATAAATATGGAGAGAGAGGACAGTTTCGGTATCCCCAAATTTAGTGGAATTCTTTCGAGCTCCTCGCTCCTCTCCACTTACTTTGCTGTTTGGTATTGTCTTGCTATAAATTGTTGTATTATGTTTATCTCTGTTTTATTCTTAATCTCTTCAAAACATCTATCATAAAAGATTGTTGGATTTTGTCAAAAGCTCTTCCAGGGTCTATAGAAATATTTATTTATTTGTTTCTTTCAGTGTGTTTTATGTTGGATTTTATTGGCAAATTTTTGTATGTTGAACCATTCCAGCATCCCTGGGATAAAGCCTATTTGATTATGGTGAATGATCTTTTTGATGTGTTCCTCTATTACATTTGCAAGTATTTCAATGACTATTTTTACATCAAGGCAATTGGTATAAATTGGTCCATAATTTTTCCTTTTCTAAATCTTTGTGTAGTTTGCATATTAGGGTTACTATTGCCTTATAAAATGAATTTGGCAATGTTCCTCCACTTCTGATTTGTGGAATGTTTTGAAAAGCATTGATAATATGTCTTCTTTGAAAATCATGTAAAACTCTGTGCTAAAAGGTCTCACCTTGTGCTTTTCTTTTTCATTAGGAGGCTTTTAATGATTGCTTTCTATTATGACTCTATTTAATTTTTTTTATTTTATCTTGTTTTTAGATTCTGTATGTGGTATCTTTCAAGAAAATACTCCATTTCTTTTAGAATTTTCAGTTTTGTGGAGTACAGGTTTTTGAAGTATGATTTTCCATGGATTTTTTGGATTTCCTGGATGTCAAAGGTTATAGTCCCCTTTTTATTTTCCGATTTTGTTCATTTGGGCATTTTTGTTTATATCTTTGTTTGTTTGAATATGGTATTGTCAATATTTTTGATATTATCAAAGGACCAACTCTATTTCATTAGCTTGAGTCTTTGCATTGTTTCTTTTGTTGTATTTCATTGATTTCAAACCTCATTTTATTACTTCCTGCCCTTTGCACCTGCTTGCTTCTTTTTGTCCTAGCTTAAGTTGCTAGGATGAGATTTCTCCCATTTTTTAGGAAGGAGCTTGGTGATATGAACGTTCCTGCTTTCATTGTGCCCTACAAGGCTTGGTATGTTTTGCATTCTTTTAAATTGAATTATTTTAAATTCTTTAATTTCTTTCTAAATATTTTTGGCCCTGCAGTCTTTCAATTGCTGGGATTTTCTGGGCTTTCTGTTCTTTAGGTTGCTTTTGATTTCCACCTTTAATCTATGTTGGTATTATAGGACACAGGGTTTCTTTCAGTTTTCTTTTAATTGTTGACAGCTGCTTTGTGATCAAGTATGGGGTCAATTTTTGAGATGGTTTTCTGTGGTACGGAAAACGAAGGTGTATTCGGTATTTTGGTGAAATGTTCTATAGATATCTCCCTAGTCCATTTGATTCATAATATCTGTAAGCTCCACTATTTCTCTATTTAGAGTTTTTATTGGTTTTTTTTACATTTCTTTATTATTATTATTATCATTATTTTATTTTCTATATTCTTTGTTTACATTCTGAATGCTTTCCCCCTTCCCAGTTCGCCCCTCCCCATCAATCTCAAGAGCTCTCTTCCCTCCACCCATTTCCCAATCACCCCCTCCCATTTCCCTGTCCTGGTATTCTCCAACAATGCTGGATCAATTCTTTTCAAAACCAGTGCCCTCTCTTTCCCTCTTCTTGGGTATCATTTTATATGCTAACTATGTCTTGAGAATTCAGAGTTTCTGGGCTAATTAGTATCCACTTGTCAGTGATGGCATTCCATGTGTACTCTTGTGTGATTGGGTTACCTCACTTAGGATGATTTTTCCAGTTCCAACCATTTGCCTAAGAATTTCATGAATTCATTGTTTTTAATTGCTAAGTAGTACTCCATTGTGTAAATATACCACATTTTCTGTATCCATTCCTCCATTGGGGGGCATCTGGATTCTTTCCAGCTTCTGGCTATTATAAGTAAGGCTGCTATGAACATAGTGGAGCATGTGTCTTATTGCATGCTGGGGAATCCTCTGGGTATATGCCCAGGAGAGACAGCAGAGTCTTCCAGAAATGTCATGTCCATTTTTTTGAGGAACCACCAGACTGACTTCCAAAGTGGTTATACCATCTTGCAATCCCACCAGCAGAGGAGGAGTGTTCCTCTTTCTCCACATCCTTGCCAACACCTGCTGTCTCCTGAGTTTTTAACCATTCTGACTGGTGTGAGGTGAAATTTCAGGGTTGTGTTGATTTGCATTTCCCTAATGATTAGTGATGTTGAACATTTCTTAAGGTGCTTCTCAGCCATCCGAAGTTCTTCAGGTGAAAAAAATCTTTGTTTAGCTCTGTACCCCATTTTCTAATAGGGTTATTTGGTTCTCTGGGGTCTATCTTCTTGAGTTCTTATATATATTAGATATTATCCCTCTGTCGGATGTAGGGTTGGTGATGATCCTTTCCCAACTGCAACTGTTGGTTGCAGTTTTGTCCTTTTGACAGAAACTTTGTAGTTTTATGTGGTCCCATTTGTCAATTCTTGATCTTATAGCACAAGCTATTGGTGTTCTGTTCAGGAACATTTCCCCTGTGCCCATGTCCTCAAGGGTCTTCCCCACTTTCATTTCTATTAGTTTCAGTATCAGGTTTTATGTGGAGGCCCTTGATCCACTTGGAGTTAAGCTTAGTACAAGGAGATAAGAATGGAAAAAATGCTCAACTTCATTAGTCATTAGGGAAATGCAAATCAAAACAACCTGAGATTTCACCTTACACTAGTCAGAATGGCTAAGATTAAAAATTCATGAGACAGCAGCTGTTGGCGAGGATGTGGAGAAAGAGGAAATCAGTCTGGCGGTTCCTCAGAAAACTGGGTGCCTCATTTCCAGAAGATCCTGTTATACCACTCCTGGGCATATACCCAGAGGATTCCCCAGCAGGTAATAAGGATACATGCTCCACTATGTTCATAGCAACCCTATTTATAATAGCCAGAAGCTGGAAAAAACACAGGTATCCCTCAACAGAAGAATGGATGCAAAAAATGTGGTATATATACACAATGGAGTACTATTCAGCCATTAGAAACAATGAATTCATGAAATTCTGAGGCAAATGGATGGAGCTGGAGAACATCATACTAAGTGAGGTAACCCAGTCTCAAAAGATCAATCATGGTATGCAATCACTAATAAGTGGATATTAACCTAGAAAACTGGAATACCCAAAACATAATCTACACATCAAATGAGTTACAAGAAGAATGGAGGAGTGGCCCCTTGTTCTGGAAAGACTCAATGAGGCAGTATAGGGTAAAACTAGAACAGGGAAGTGGGATGGGGTGGGTGGGAGAACAGGGGGAGGGAAGGCGGCTTATGGGACTTTCGGGGAGGGGGGGCAAGAAAATGGAAAATCATTTAAAATGTAAATAAAAAATCTATCAAATAAAAAAAGGATAAATAAATAAATAAATAAATAAAGGATCAATTTGCATTGTTCTGCATGCTGACCTTGAATTGAACCAGCACCATTTGTTGAAAAGGCTAAGTTTTTCCCACTGGCTGATTTCAGCTCCTTTGTCGAAGATCAAGTCACCATAGTTGTGTGGGTTCATTTCTGGATCTTCAATCATATTCCATTGATTCACTTGGCTGTCATTGTACCAATACCATGCAGTTTTTATCACTATTGCTCTGTTGTAATGTTTGAAGTCTGGGATACTGATTCCCCCAGAAGTTGTTTTACTGTTAGGAATAGTTTTAGATATCCTGGGTTTTTGTTATTCCAGATGAATTTGAGAATTGCTCTTTCTAACTCTATGAAGAACTGAGTTGGGATTTTCATGGGGATTGTGTTGAATATATAGATTGCTTTTGGCAAGATGGCCATTTTTACTATATTAATCCTGCAATCGAAAAGCGTGGAAGATTTTTCCATTTTCTGAGGTCTTCTTCGATTTCCTTCTTTAGAGATCTGGAGTTCTTGTCTTATAGGTCTTTCACTTGTTTGGTTAGAGTCACCCCAAGATACTTTATGCTGTTTGTGGCTAGTGTGAAGGGTGTCATTTCCCTAATTTCTTTCTCAGTCTGCTTATCCTTTGAGTATAGAAAGGATACTGATATGCTTGAGTTGATTTTGTACCCAGCCACTTTGCTGAAGTTGTTTATCAGCTGTAGGAGTTCTGTCGTAGAGGTTTTGGGTCACTTAATTATACTATCATATCATCTGCAAATAGTGATAGTTTGACTTCTTCCTTTTCAATTTGTATCCCTTTGTCCTTGTTATGTTGTCTAATTGCTGTTGCTAGGAATTCAAGAACTATATTGAAAAGATATGGAGAGAGGGGGCAGCCTTGTATAGTTCCTGATTTTAGTGGGATTGCTTCAAGTTTCTCTCCATTTAGTTGAGTGTTGGCTACCAGTTTGCTGTATATTGCTTTTACTATGTTTAGATATGGGCCTTGAATTCCTGTTCTTTCGAAGGTTTTTAGCATGAAAGGATGCTGAATTTTGTCAAATGCTTTTTTAGCATCTAATGACAAGATTATGTGGATTTTTCCTTGAATTTGTTTATGTAGTGAATAGCATTAATGGATTTCTGTATTTTGAACCATCCTCGTATCCCTGGGATGAAGTCTACTTGATCATGGTGGATGATTGATTTGAAGTGATCTTGGATTCTGTTGGCAAGAATTTTATTGAGTATTTTTGCATCAATAAGGGAAGTTGGCCAAAAATTTCTTTGTTGTATCTTTGTGAGGTTTTGGTACCAGCGTAATTGTGGCTTCATAGGACGAGTTGGGTAGTGTTCCTTCTGTTTCTATTTTGTGGAATAGTTTGAAGAGTATTGGTGTTTGAAGGTCTGATAGAATTCTGCACTAAAACCATCTGGACCTGTGCTTTTTTTGGCTGGAAGGCTTTCTATGTCCCCTTCTATTTCTTTAGGGGTTATGGGACTGTTTAGATAATCTATTTGATCCTGATTTAATTTTGGTATTTGGAATCTAAAAATTGTCCATTTCCTCCCGATTCTTCAGTTGTGTTGAGTACAGGCTTTTGTAGTAAGATCTGGTAATTTTTTGAATTTCCTCAGTTTCTGTTGTTATATCCCCATCTTCATTTCTAATTTTGTTAATTTGGATACTGTCTCTGTGCCCTTTGGTTAGTCTGGCTAAGAGTTCATCTATCTTGTTGATTTTTTTTCAAAGAACCAGCTCCTGGTTTTGTTGATTCTTAGTATGGTTCTCTTTGTTTCTACTTGATTGATTTCAGCCCTGATTCAGATGATTTCCTGTCTTCTTCACCTCCTGAGTGAATTAGCTTCTTTTTGTTCCAAGGCTTTCAGTTGTGCTGTTAAGCTTGTAGTGTATACTCTCTATATTTTCTTTTTGGAGGCACTCAGGTCTATGAGTTTTCCTCTTAGCACTGCTTTCATTGTATCCCATAGATTTTGGTATGTTGTGCCTTCATTTCCACTAAATTCTAAAGAGTCTTTGATTTCTTTCTTTATTTCGTCCTTGACTAAGGTATCATTGAGTAGAGTATTGTTCAATTTCCATGTGTATGTGGCCTTTCTGTAGTTTCTGTTGCTATTAAAGACCACTTTTACTCCATAGTGATCTGATAGGAGGCATAAGATTAGTTCGATCTTCGTATATTTGTTGAGGTCTGTCTTATGACCAATTATATGATCAGTTTTGAAGAAGATACCATGAGGTTCTGAGAAAAAGGTATATTTTTTGTTTTGGGATGAAATGTTTTATATATGTATATCTGTTAAATACAATTGGTCCAAAGTGTCAATTAGTTTCACTGTGTCCCTGTTTAGTTTCTGTTTTCCTTATTGGTACATTGAGGAGAATGGGGTGTTGAAGTCACCCACAATTATTGTGTTAGGTGGAATGTATGCTTTAAGCTTTAGTAGAGTTTCTTTTATGAATGATGGTGCCCTTGCATTTGGAGCATGGATGTTCAGGATTGAGAGTTCTTCATGGTGGATTTTTCCTTTGACAAACAAGAAGTATCCTTCCGTGTCTCTTTTGATGACTTTAGGTTGAAAGTCAATTTTATCTGATATTAGAATGGCAACTCTGGCTCGTTTCCTGAAACCATTTGTCTGTAGAATTGTCTTCCAGCCTTTTACTCTAAGGTAATTTTTGTCTTTATGACTGAGGTGTGTTTCCTGTATGTAGCAAAATGTAGGGTCCTATTTATGTATCCTGTCTGTTAGTCTAAGTCTTTTTATTGGGGGAATTAAGCCCATTGATATTAAGAGATATTACAGAATAGTGATTATTGCTTTCTATCATTTTGATGTTAATTTTATATTTGAGTGGTTATCTTCTTTTGGGTTTGATGAAAGAAAGCTACTATCATTCTTTTTCCAGGGTATAGTTTCCCTCCTTGTATTGGTGTTTTCCCCCTATTGTCCTTTGTAGGGCTGGGTTTGTGGGAAAATATTGTGTAAATTTGGTTTTGTCAAGGAATATCTTGATTTCTCCATCTATATTGTTTGAGAATTTTGCTGGGTATTGTAATCTTGGTTGTCATTTGTGTTCTCTTAGACTATGCATGAGATCTGCCCAGGATTTTCTAGGTTTCATGGTCTCTGGTGAGAAGTGTGGTGTAATTCTGATAGGTATTCCTTTATATATTACTTGGCCTTTTTCTCTTACTGCCTTTAGTATTCTTTCTTTGTTTAGTACATTTGGGGTTTTGATTATTATGTGATGGGAGATATTTCTGTTCTGGTCAAGTCTGTTTGGAGTTCTGTAGGCTTCTTGTATATTCATGGGCATCTTTCTCTTTAGGTTAGGGAAATTTTCTTCCATAATTTTGTTGAAGATATTTGCTGGCCGTTTAAGTTGTAAATTTTCACTCTCATCTATGCCTATAATCCTTAGGTTTGGCCTTCTCATTGTGTCTGGATTTCCTTGATGTTTTGGGTTACAAGCTTTTTGCATTTTGCATTTTCTTTGACTGTTGAGTCCATGGTTTCTATGGTATTTTCGGCATCAGAGTTTCTTTCTTCTATCTCTTGTATTCTGTTGTTGATATTTGCATCTATGGCCCCTGGTTTCTTCACAAGGTTTTCTATCTCCAAAATTGTCTCCCTTTGCGATTTCTTAGTTGTTTGTACTTCTGTTTTTAGATTCTGGATGGATTTGCTCAGCTCCTTTACTTGCTTGTTTGTGTTTTCCTGTAATTCTTTAAGAGATTTTTGTGTTTCCTCTTTCATGATTTCTGCCTGTTGACCAAAGTTCTCCTGTATTTCTTTAAGTGAGTTTTTGCATTTCCTCCTTATTGGCTTCTATTTTTGACCCATATTCTTCTGAATTTCTTCAATGATTTTTTTTTTTGTTTCCCTTTTAAGGGCTTCTAACTTTTGATCATTTTTCTCCTGAATTTCTTTAAGAGATTTATTTATGCCCTTCATATGTTCCTCTAGCAGCATCATGGCCAGTGATATTAAATCCAAATCTTGTTTTTCTGGTGTGTTGGGGTATCCAGGACTTGCTATTGTTGCAGAATTGGGTTCAGATGCTGCCATATTGCCTTGATTTCTGTTAGTAATGTTCCTACATTTGCTTTTAGCTATCCAGTTCTCACTGGTGTTAGTTGGTCTTGTTGTCACTGGCTGGTGCTTCAACCTCCTGTGAGCCAGTATTTCACTGACACTAGATGACTGGCTTTCCCCAGCCACAAATTGCTGATGTGCTGCCTTCCTCTAGGGTGCTGTTGGAGCCCTGCTGTGTCTTGCCCCAAGCAGTGTTATACTTGGGTTGTCTCAGTGAACCTGGTGCTCCCCAACTGCTCTGTCATGCAGCAAAGATGGTGGCAGGGAGTTCCTCCAAATGCAGATCATTGCATAGGGCACAGGACCCATGACCCGCTGGCACACAGATGAACTGCCTATCTGCCCATGTCCTGGGTGCAGGCAGTCCCTGGCAGTTTGTGCCCCCACAGATCTTAAACTCGGGATATCTCACTACCTGGTGTTGCCTTCTGCTTCGTCAGGCAGTGAAGGTGGCAGTGGGGATGTGAATGAACTTTACATTACTGAGGGTAGGGTATTGAAGTCTCCCACTATTTATGTGTTAGGTTGCATTTAAACTTTACTAACTTTTTTTTCCAATCATGTGTGCCCTTACATTTGGAGAAGAGGTGTTTAAGAATCCAAGTATCATCTTGGTGGATTTTTTTCCCTTGATGAGTTTGCAATGTCCTCCATCTATTTTGATTAATTTTGTTTTGAAACCTATTTTGTTTTATAATATCACTGTGAACTTGCTTCTTGGGTACATTTGTTTGGAAAGTTTGTTTTCAGCCCTTTATTCTGAAATAATATCTACTTTAAATTTTGAGGTATGTTTCTTGTATGCAGGAAAAGGATGCTTCCTCTTTTTATGTCCATTCTGTTAGCCTTTTCATTGATCCCATTGATACTAAGAGATATTCATGGCAGATGATTGTCATTTCTGTTATTTTATTGTTTTGGGTGATGGTGGCAGTTATGTGCTTGGGTAGTGGTGTATGTATGTATCTTCTTTACTTAGGTTTTCTGGTGTGAGATTATTTATTGTCTTTTGGGGAATTGTATTTAACTGCTTTCAGTTGGCATTTTTCTTCTTGTACTTTCTTTAGGGGAGGGGATGTGGATAGTTTTTGATTAAATATGACTTTGTCATGAATATCTTGCTTTCTTTGTCCATGGTGGCAAAAGATTTGATGGGACTAGTAGTGTGGGCTGGTATCACCTGTCCAGGCCCTTCAGGATTATAGACTGTCTATTCAAAAGTCTAGTATAATTTTCATAGGACTGCCTTTATAGGTTCCTTGGCCTTTTCCCTTGCAGCTTTTCTTTTCTGGTGTTTTTCTCAATAATTTATATTTTTATTCACTTTAAATTCCAATCATACCCTATACCCATCTCCTTCAAGTCCTAACCTTATAAACACCTCCCTTCATTGCTCCCTCCACTTATCCTCAAAGAAGGAGGAACCCAACTTGAGTACCACTCCATACTGTGACATCAAGTCCCAGCAATACTAGACACATCATCTCTCACTGAGGCCCAACCTGGCAGTACAGGTAGGCAAAGGTATCCAATGACAGACAAAAGAGTAATAGATAACCCCAGCACCACTTGTTAAGAGACTCACATTAAGACCAAGCTGCACATTTGCTGTACATGTGTATAAGAACTAGGCCAAGACACTGCATGCTCCCTGGTTAGTGGCCCAGTTGCTGTATGCTCCCATGGGCCTGGGTTAGTTGACTCTGAAGATCTTCTTCTGGTGTTCTCGAACCCTTCTGCTTTCTCATGTCAATCTTCACTCTTCCACAAGACTCCATGAGTTCTATCTGATATTTGGGTATGGGTCTCTGCATCTGTTTCCATCTACTGCTAGATGAAGCTTCTCAGGAGACAATCCTGAGATTCTGCTATGTTCATCTCTGCAAGCATAACACAATATCATTAATAGTGTCAAGTGTTATCTTTCTCCCATGAGATGGGTCTGATGTTAGGGCAGTCTTTGGTTTGCTGTTCCCTATGTCTCTGTTCCAATTTTATCCCTAAACATTTTATAGATAAGACAAAGTTTAAGTTGAAGGGTTTGAGGGTGGGTTGATGTCCTCCTCCCTCTTCTGAAAGTCTTGGCTGGCTATAGGAGGTGGCCATGTTAGTCTCTGTATAACATTCCAGTAGGAATCTCACCTGCTGCTCACCATAACACTCTCCAAATCCTGCCCATCCTAGGTCTTCTGCTAGTCCCAGAAATGACATCCCCAACACACACAAATTTCTATTCACACTCTCAGCCTTCTCCCATCTCCCATCTCCCACATCTGATCACCATCACTGTTCCCTTCTTCATTCCCTATCCTTCTTAGTTCCATTTCTCAATGTGTTTCCAATGACCATTTCTTCCCTTCTAATTGAGATTCATGCACCTTCCCTTGGAATTTCCTTATTACCCAGTTTCTTTGGGTCTGACTATGGCAGCATGGTTATCCTGCACTTTATGATAATGAACACATAAGAGTGAGTAGATTCCATGTGTGTATTTCTGGGTCTGGGTTACATCATTCAGAATAATATTCTCAAGTTTTGTCTAAATGCCTGGAAAAATCATGATCTGTTTGTGTTAGCTGAATACTATTTCATTGTGAATATATTACATTTCTTTATCATTCTTCAATAGAGAGACATCAAGGATATTTCCAGTTTCTGGCTATTACTAATAAATCTACTATGAACCTAGTCAAGCAAGTTAGCATGTGATATATCGGGTCATCTTTTGGATATATGCATAAGATTTATATAGATGGGTCCAGGAGTAGAGCTATTTCCTTTTTTTTTAAATCACCACACTGATTTTCAAAGTAGTTGGTCAAGATTGCACTCCCACCAGCAATGGAAGGGTGTTTCCCATGTTCCACATCTTGCTAGCATGTGAAGCACTTCAGTTTTTTATTTTAGCCACTCCAAGAGATATAAAATGGAATCACAGAGTCATCTTGATTAGTATTTCCACGGTGAATAAGGATGTTCAACATTTCTTTAAGTGCTTCTCAGCCATTGGAGATTCCTCTCTTGAAAATTCTGTTTAGCTCTGCATTATATTTTTCAGTTGGGTTAATTGGTTTGTTGATTTCCAATTTCTTGAGATATTTATATATAAATTGGATATTAGGTCTCTGTCAAATGTAGCATTGTTGAACATAGAAGCAGTTTTTAAAAGCTTCCTGCCCTAAAAGGCTAGCACAGAAATCAACCAGATTTTCCAAGAAGAGCTAATAATACCTGTTGCTCTCAAGCTATTCCACAAAGTAGAAAGAGAAGGGCCTTTGCCAAACTCATTCTATGAGGTCACATTACTATGATACCTAAACTACACAAGGACTCAACAAAGAGAATATAGATACAATTTCAGTTACAAGCATTGGTTCAAAATACTTCCAATCTGAATCCCAGGCCACATCAAAACCATCATCCAACAAGATCACGTAAGCTTCATTCCAGAGAAGTAGGGATTGGTTCAATACAAGAAAATCCATTAACATAATCTACCAAACAAATAAACTAAACAAAAAATTCCATAATATCATTTGACTAGATGCTGATAAAGCACTTGGAAAAATTCAACATCCCTTCATATTAAAAGTCATGAGAGATCAGGAATACAAAGTACATGCCTAAATATAATAAAAGCCATATACATCAAGCAAATAACCAACATAAATAGAAAGTTAAAGCAATGACAGTACAATCAGGGACAAAAAAGGTGGTCTACTCTATCCTTAACTATTCAATGTAGTACCTGTTCTAGTTAGAGGAATAAGACAATTAAAGAAGATGAAGAGAATACAAATTGGAAAGTAAGAAATCCAAGTATCTCTATTCACAGATGATAGGCTAGTATATATAGGTGACCCAAAAGTTTATACCAGAGAAATTCTTACAGCTGATAAACACCTACAAAAAATAACTGGATAAAAAATTAACTTAACAGGGTTTTTTATTATTTTATTTAGGTAAATTTTACAATTAACAATTAATATATAGAACTTTCTTGTATGAGAGATTTGATCATTATTTGTAACTGTTCCTTTGAAATTTATACCAAAATCTGTAGTCACACTATTAAAGCATCCTAGTTTTGAAGCACTGAGTAGTTTAAAAAAATGCCAAATACAATAACACATTCAAAAGAATGGTGAGTTATTATATTCTCTTTTCCACCTTAATTTATATTGGCCATGTAAAATAGTTCAGAATGAATGTCAGATAAACCTTCTCACTGCTCCTCAAAATTTACAATTGTTTAAAAAATTAATGTACATTTTTTACAGGAAGCAAGTTAAATAAAGCAAGGCTAAAAAGTTGTTTCTATGGATATAAAATTCCATAGTATTACCTCTATACTTAAGCCTTTCCAAGGTTTCAATGCCCAGTAAAATGTGTTTGTTTTGTTTTGTATTGTTTTGTATTATTTGTGGGTTTTTTTGTTTTTGACATTGCATCATGTAATTAACTATTGCATATGTAATTAAGTAAGGACAAAATCCTCTCTGTCTTAGACAGACACATCTGTATTCATTAACCATTATAAGGTAAAATTTAACTTGACAACAGAAACAATATTTGAAGGTTCATACCCATGAAGTAAAACAACCAAGTACCACTATCATTGTTTTGTAAAATTTTTCTTAACTTAAATATTTTAGAATTGTTGATTTTATTGCTTTCTGTTTGTTAGATATGGTCCAGGATTTGCTAGTTAACATTTTTGATTTTGAAGATAGATAAAAGAATGAAGGAATGAACAGTTAGGATTCATCCTTTGCCCACTGAGAAGAAAATAAATTGGACCTAATAACATAAAGGTTGAAAAATATTTTAATGGATAATTTTATAACAAATCCTGTATTTTCAGGTACCATATATTTAACATCTCATAATTTGCAAATAACAATAATGAACTGTTTCCTCCTAGATTCAAGTGGTAAAATTCATTAGCTCTAAAGTTATCAGAAATGTTTGTCCATTAAAACAGAATATTGTTTGTCATTAAATGAGTACTTACATACTTCTGTTACACTCTAAATCTCATAGAATATAAAAGATTTCTTTCCTTTGTTTTTGAGTCCTATATTTCTCTATCCATTTTTTTTTAATTTTTGGCAAAACAAGTTGTGTTTACATATTTTGGTACAAATATTTATAACGAAATTAGTTTTAAAATTATTTTACTGCTTTTCCTTTTGCTTTCAAGTGTTTGAAATTATTCCACTAGAATATGCTTTTTAAAAGTTGTATAGGAATTTTTATCCAGCATAAAAATTTGCTCTGGCAAAGGACCACATTCAAAATATAATATGGGACTAGATAGCTAACAGCCCAAACACTTTTAATCTCTCTGGCTGGAATTGAGACAAGCCTTTAGCACACACCTTTAGTTCCGAAAATGCCATTATATTGAGGTGCAGACCAAGTGTCTATTAACAGAAAAAATTGACAGAATGAGTTAGAGATAGGTTGCACCCAACTCTCAGGAGAACAACCAGGAAAGAGGATATTTAAGAGTCAGAGGGAGCGAATGTCAGGCAGTCAGTTTAAATGCAGTTCAGTTGAATGCAGTTGAGCCCAGGTGAGTTCATTCTTGCATTCTGTCCAGTTTGTGCAGCTCATTATGCAGTTCAGAGCCACAGAGAAAGTGGAAGCCAGAGAATAAAAAGAAGCTGAATGATTAGAACAAGTTGACAGAGTTAGTTTTAGGAAAAGCAGAGCAATTCAGTGAGAAGCCAGATTGAATCAGTCAGAATGAGCTAAAATATCTGAGTTGAACCAGTCATCCAGAGTTCAGAAAATATGACAAATGGTGAACTTAATCAGCAGTAAGCCTCTGAGATGACAACTACATCTGGGTAGCAAAACTTACATTTACAGAAGTCTTAATAGTAAAACAATTGTAACTGCAGTACAAAACCAACCATAATATACCAAGGAACTTCAAAACTCTAATTTGTGTAAATTTAAAGATCTTCCCTGAGTAATTGAATATGTGAGAAAGATCTAAGAGAGCTCGGCTGTTTTTTTTTAATACAATATCATATATTATGGTTATAAACACAGAAAAATATCTGTTAGTATAAAACGTGCATTGTAAAAAAAATCATTCAATTGAAATAATGAATACGAAAGGAATAAAATCAACAACCATTAGTAATACAATATAATCCACAGAGGTTGGTTGTGTTTCACTTATGATGGAAAATATAAATGTCATCCTACCAGCATGATTGTCCAGAATCTATGAATTCTGAAACATATTGGTTCAAGCCTGGCTACATGAACATATTAAAAGGTCAATAAGTTAAAGGATTTATTGACTTTAACACTGCTTACTCATATGTTAAAAAATAAGATATGTTTCTTTTTTTACACAGTGTTTATAAAGCATGTAAACCATATTGGTATTATAGTGAAGATAATAATTTATGTGATATGTCAATAACATGTATTTATAATGATTTATTGGTATTTCCCTTATTTTCTATCAAATCACTTAGACAATCCTTTATTTTACAGAGTTTTAGAGTCTAGCAATTTTATTTTAAATACATTTCAGTGTGCATGTTTGTGTGTGTGTGTGTGTGTGTGTGTGTGTGTGTGTGTGTGTGTGTGTGATAGCATGAATATGGCAGTCAGAGCACAACTTCGGGAATTAGTTCTTCACTTTCACCATGAATCCTGGCATCCAAATGAGATCCTCTGGCACCCAGGAATGCCTATTTCCACTGAGTCCTCTTACCAACTCACAGATTTACTTTTATAGACATCATTTTAGAAAATCCCTACACTTGCTTCCATATCTTCATAGGGGCCTTTTGACCTCACAGATTGTTTCTTTCATGATGCTTTGCGTTTCTATTCCAACTCCATTTTATTCATAGCTTTAATATTCTCCATACCTATGACCTTTTAGTATCTTTTGTATTGTTTCAAAATGTGTTTGCAACTTTTACATTAAAAATATCTATTATTGCAAACAAATTTCTGTTGTCCATATAGGGTTGAACATTGTTATTATGTCATCATCTTTTCTGAAAAACCTTTAATAGACTGGCAGATGCAGCAAGGAGCTATTCATTAAGAAGATTTGTGGTCAAGTGACCACAAGCACTGTCTTTCCTGGAGAAGTGACACTGTTGAAGCATCACCAACAGAGAATGCAGATTACTCTTTCTCTGGACACACTTTCCAAACTGAAATGGATAGTATAACTTTAGACTTTTTTCTAAACCTACTTAAGGTTCTTAAATGCTTCAACCCCTCTTCTAACCCACTGAGAAGAGATCAGGGATTATCCTACTAAGAAGATGTTGGGAAGAAAGAAAGTAATAGGACCAGGAGGGTTGGGACTATTTAGTTATTTTTGGGGGTGATTCTGCTTTTCATTGTCAGGATACATGCAGTCCTGTTCAATAGCAAACACCAAAAAGGAATCAGTAGCAGAGGAGATAACAACACAAAACACAGGCTTGTCTGTTTCAACAGGAGTCAGCAAAAGTAGACAGACACAGCAAGAATACCATGTGAAGTTCTTTGGTCCATTTCTCTCTTTGAAGGGAAGACCAACAAAGACCTTTGAAGACTAATGAAGAGCAGCAAAGAAGCAAGACTAAACAAACATTGCATGGAGGAGTTTTCTCAATCTTTGTAGGGTTCCATTTATACTCTTTCCAAACATCGAATGTCCTCTTCAACATCACCTTCAGGAAAATATCACATGACCTTTCACAAGATAGCTTCCAGAAAAATTAGATTTACATTAGATGACACAACTGAGTTTCTAAAGAAACCAAAAATTTCTATTTCAGGACAGTTAGAAAGCTACATTATCCCATATTTATTTATTTTTATTCATTTTTATTTGGTTTATTATATATTTGAATAATGAAATATCTGGGTGCAGAGCCAGCACCCTTGGTCTGCTCAGGGCACCTGTGATTCTGGGACTGTTAGTACACCTTGAGTCAAGCTTCATCTGGGTGTTGTGGGACTGGATGGAGGCCGGAGATAGCACACAAGGTTAGCTCAGGACACCAACAAATACCAGAAGGAGCCCATGTCACTGGCCTTGGGCAGTAGATCTGCACCCACTCCCACAATACCCAGAGAAAGCGTGACTCCCCGGTGTTCTAATATGCCCAGGGTCAAGGCAAGGATCTTAACATCTGCCCCCAACACCAAGAGTAACTGGGAATGCTGGAATCCAGGGACTCAGGAAGCCCTGCTTGGCCAGTGGCACAGGAGAATACAGGTTAACAAGTAAAAACCCTTAAAGAGGAAACACAAAAATCCCTTAAAGAATTATAGGAAAACACAACCAAACAGATGAAGGAACTGAACAAAACCCTCCAGGACCTAAAAATGGAGAGAGACCTGGAGATAGAAAACCTAGGAAAGAGATCTGGAGTCATAGATGCAAGCACCACTGACAAAAATATATCACAGAAAACATTGGAATAACAGTCAAAACATGAAAAATACAAAAAGCTCCTAACCTAAAACATCCAGGAAATTCTGGAGTCAATGAAAATACAAAACCTAAGGATACTAGGTACAGAAAAGAGCAAGGGTTCCCAAATTAAAGGACCAGTAAATATCTTCA
The DNA here is from genome assembly GCF_947179515.1 of Apodemus sylvaticus. Taxonomy (NCBI): domain Eukaryota; kingdom Metazoa; phylum Chordata; class Mammalia; order Rodentia; family Muridae; genus Apodemus; species Apodemus sylvaticus. Next base: position 49,493,661 of record NC_067482.1, on the reverse strand, counting down.
ACAAAATTATAGAAAACTTCCCTAACCCAATGAAAGAGATACAATGAATGTATTAGAAGCCTACAGAACTCCAAATAGACTCAACCAGAAAAGATATTCCTTCCTGTCACATAATAACCAAATAATAACCAATACACAAAATGCACAAAACAAAGAAAGAATATTAAAAGCAGTAAGGGAAAAAGTTCAAGTAACATATAAAGGCAAACCTACACCAGACTTCTCACCAGAGGTTATAAGAGCCAGAAGATCCTGGGCAGATGTCATACAGAACCTAGGAGAACACATATGCTAGCCCAGGCTACTATACCTAGCAAAACATAGATGGAGGAACAAAGATATTCCATGAAAAAAAAACCAAAATTACACAATAAATTTCCACAAATCCAGCTCTACAAGTGATAATAGATGGAAAACTCCAACATATGAAAGGAAACTATACCCTAGAAAAAGCAAGAAAGTTCCAAGGACTAAACCACCAGCTGAAGAGTACACATGGAGGGACTCATCACTTTAGTAGCATATGTAGCAGAGGATAGCATTGTTGGGCATCAATGGGAGAAGAGGCCCTTGGTCCTGTGAAGCCTCCATGCCCCAGTGTAGAATTCCAGAGCAGGTAGATAGGATTGGGTGCGTGGGTGAACACCCTCATAGAAGCAGGGGTAGGAGATATAGGATAGAAGTTTCCAGGGGGAAAACTGGGAAAATGCATTTGAAATGCAAGTTAAGAAACTTGCATTTGAAATGCAAGTTAAGAAAATACCAATAAAAAAGCAAAATAAAGAAAAATCTGAATATTAAATCAGCTTCCTATTGATACTTCATTGAAAAAGACCCTGAAAACCACTTTTTAAAATCATTAATCTCATTATCATCTGCCTATCAGTCTATTTATCTATCTATATATTTATGCACATATCTATCTATTGATTTTCCTATTATATTTAATTTGTTTTATTTATAGTATAATCTGATTATAGTTTCCTTCTCTCTAATACAGGTTCCTCCTACCTCCCTTTTCCTCCCCCCTTCATCCACTCCACTTCTGTCTCTCACCAAGAAAGGACAGGTTTCAAAGGGATAGCAACAAAACAGGATAAAAAAATCTATAGTAAGATGAAGCAAAAGATATCATATAAAAGTTGGTGCTTGGTCACAGAAGCAGTGTCAGGTATGGGTTGCATTTCCTTGAATTAAGTCTTAAATTAAATCAAATATTAGTTTGCCACTCCCACAAGTTCTATGCTACCATTGCTGTGATGTATCTTACAAGCAGGAGAGATTATAGATATTTTATGACTGGCTTTGTATTTATGTTTCTCTTTTGGCAGTGTCAAGAGTATTTTCTTTCACTAAAGAGACTAGACTTCAGGTCTGAAGTTTTCTTATAGACACCAGCTTTACTTCTTCATGTTTAATGAGTTGTGTGGGTGTTGTCTTTTGCAATTTATTTCCACTGTTAATTTGTAGATAGATATCTTTGCCTTATCAATAATGGCCTGGGTTGCTTTTTTTTTTTTTTTTTTTTTTTTTTTTTTTTTTTTTTTACATATTTCCATTGGTACCTCTTGACGTTCCAATCAGTTGTAGACATCCCGATACTATTATTGGAAAGCTTGTTTGATAATAAAAGACAGTCATTTGAAATTGTATCCCCCATTATTTGGAGATCTCACTAAGACTGACTTCATATATTTTAGGGACTTTCCACTGCACTAGGTTTCCATATCATCCATTAAACACACCTCAATTCCAGATGTATTGCTCCACATTCTCTCCATTGTTGCATCCCTCCCCAGATGATCCTCCCATTTGCATCCCCACCCTTCATGTTTCTAGTCATAAAATCTTTTCTATTTTTCCCTAGGAATAGCCATGTGTCCACTCTAGAACCATCCTCTATACTACAGATTGGTTTTTATTTATTTAATAGCCTATATCCACATATAAGTGAATGCATGATGTATTTATCTTTCTGAGGCTAGCTTACCTCATTGAAGATAATATTTTCTAGTTTCACTATCTGCATACATGGATCATGATGTTCTATTTAACAGCTAAGTAAACTTCATTGTATAAATGAATCACATTTTCTTTACTCTGTCTTCTGTTAAGGGACATTCCATTCTTCAATGGAACAGACTCAATTTATACTTTGTGTGAGAGAGTGTCATTGGAGACTAAGTTTAAAGTAATCAGAAACTAGCTCACCTAACATGTTCTTTTCTTTTGTTGGAATCTCATATTTCTAGAAATGTTTGAAAAAATTCTCAACAAGTCATTTCTTTCAAGAACTCTCATTCTCCAGTGGTAATCAGAATGTTGTCCTTGCTATTGGATATAGAGGTCAAGTTCTTAAGGTGATGTATCAAGTTGACTTCTAAACTTGGTAGCCATGGTAAAAAGAAAAAAGAAAAAAAAAGTAGTTGAGTTTGGTTTACAGTGTGGCAAATATTTGCTACATTTTTATAATTAAACAAAACTATTTCTCCAAGTAGAAAAGATAGACCCTTTGACAGCAATTGAGTATTGAAAATAGTCCCTTTTTTTTCTATTTAGAAGATAGACAGAACTGAAGACCTAAATGTATGAGCCATATCATAGCTTCAAATAAGAATGAGGTCTCAGAGTATCACTAACAAAAATCAAGAGTTTCAGAAGGAGCAGGTGGTATGCCTGGTAAGGTACATTGAAACTATTCAAAGTGAGATGACTTGGAGAAGTTTTTTAGTTTTGTTTTTCTATCTTTAGTCTCTGGAATTCTAATGGTTCACTGAAGGTGAAAGCAGAATTTAGTTCTAGTAGTCACAGAAAATCACTGCATTTATCAAGTTTATTAGAAGCACAGTGTGTGTGTGTGTGTGTGTGTGTGTGTGTGTGTGTAAAAAGAGAGAGAGGGGGGAGGGAGGGAGATTACATTGTCTGAAGTGATTAAAACTTCTTATTTTAAATGGAATACAGTGTTGCCACATGATGCTGTCAGAGTGACATACCATGAACTTTAGGCAATTCACACATTTCATGATCTTGCCATTTTTGCTTTTTGTGAAGAAAGAATTATTTTTCTTGCAGTTACAGATAACATTCCTTCACTGTGGGGAATCAATGTAGAAAATGCATATGGGAGCTGCTCACATCTATATCTAGAAGCATAGAGATGAATACTTGTTAGTGCTCAGAACACAGTCTCCATGTTTGCAGGCCAGAATGCCCAGCACAGGAAGTTTGTAGCACACAGTTAGGATGTGCATCCACACATCAAATAATTTAATCAAGATAATCACCTGAAGCATCTCCAATACCACATTTCTCAGGCAATTCTAAATTCTATCAACTGGAAAATTGACATTAACCATTCCAGGATGGTAGCACAATCTAAGAAGTACATAACCATCTTTAATAACAGAGGAAAACTAGTCCAGGCAGCAGAGTGACATCAGGGAGTAGCCTCAGTTTCAATGTATTAGAGAACTCAAAGAAACCTCAAGTCAACTATGTTGAAGATAATATGTAAAAGAAAGGTACAAGAAAGGGATAAAAAACTCATTAGATTCTTAAAAATGATATGTTTTGTGAATTGTTAGAATGCATTTGAATTTAATGTTAACTGATGTCAGCAGCCTTAGAAGTTTAGGAAATGGACTGAAGAAAAGACTATTTACTTTCTTATAATGAAAAAGTAAGTTCGGGATCATCATCTCCAGAAGACTAAATAAATTTAAGGATTTCCCAATAAATGTAATAAACTAATGGTAATGAAGTGCTCTATAACTCCCAGGATGGATGCTTTTATTATATTCAATATTTAAGCAGAATTTGATTGGGAATTAAAGATGATCAGCATCCTTGAGCTCTTGGTATACTTTTTTCCCCCACCATAATGTACTGTTCCTTCAAATTGTGAAGCAAAATGAACTGTCTCTCCTTTTATCTGCTTTCATTAGGGGATCTTATTCCATGGGAAAATATTTTTCAATATCAGTCAGGGTTCAATGTAGATACAGAACCAATTGAATATACTTTTTAAAAAGATTTATTAGATTGTCTTATATAATAATATCTAACTAGTTAAACAATAGCTATGTCATTCCAGGGAGACAGAGAACATAGACTTTGGCCAATAACCAACCCTGGGTGACTCATCAATCCAAGTATTGTGTTGAAGATCTGTGGGGTTCCTAGAGAATTTCTATTAGCCAGTTCATGAAGGGAAGCTGAATAATCTGGGCTACTAATGTCAGTGAAACAATATAGCTACACTAGTATTAACAGGAACATGATATATAGTCACAGCAAGAGTAAAAGAAATCTCTCATTGACCTCCATTTAATTTGGCTATTATTAAAAGGTACCAAATGACAATTTGATTCTTTCTTTCCCTTCAAATAAACTGATCAAAAAGAAAAATCTCTTAGCAATACTTAGTAGTTTAACTTTTTGATAAATCTAAGTGTGAAAACAAGATATAACATCCTTAAGATATAATTTGTTTAATGATTTATTTCTGTGGTTAGATCTCTTATGTAGTCCAGGCTAGCTTACAATGAACTGTTTTCCTTTCTTATCCTTACTAATGCTGGAAATACCATTACGTAGCACCACATCAGCGTTAATATTGATCATCATTGTAAGACATTATTATTATTGGCAATATAAGTATCATCATTATTGGCTGGGGCGATTTTGGAACATGTACCATGTCATGCTGATGCAGATAAGAGAACAAATTTAAATTTTCAGCTATTTCTTTATATAATGTATTCCAGGACCCAACTCCGAAAAGAGAAAGTGTAACTCAGATATATAGATGGGACATTACTTAAATTCTATTTCTGAAGTTTAAGGTAATGTTATTTAATGTCATATGGGGGGTTAATACTGAATTTCAGTACTTTGTGTTATATTTATTATCTTAATAGTGTCAAAAACAAAACTTCTAATGTGCATTTATATTACAGAGTATCACTATCCATATGTGGAGTGAATTAGCTAATCATTATTATAGGTACAGTCCACACATATAATTTACAATATACCAGTATTTGCCCAAATATTCATTTGTATGTAAAACCGTAAATAAAGAATGATCCTTTTACTTAAATTCTTTTAACATAAGATTTATTTCCAAATAAGAATGCATTCACGTAAAAGGAAACAATAGCTTATATATAAAAGGTGTTATTAAAAATGGGAAGCAAGTGACATTGAAATAAGATTCAAGAGGCAGACTGGGAGCACACAGCTTGCTCCAGTGGGTCAGCACCACAGAGCTTAGGTTCCAGTCCTGAGGCCTCTGGCAGGAGCCTTCAGATCTCTGCTTCGGTATCAAGAACAGCCTGGGCTACAACACCACATCTCCAGGTCCTGCAAGAGGCCAGAGGAGCACCCGGGAGGCCGGCTGGGAGGAGTCAGTGTGCTCTGCTGAGTCCAGCAGGCCCTGGCGGGAGCGTCATATCTCTACTTTGGAATCTAAACAGCCTGGGCCACAGCACCCTGTCTCTCCAGGTGGTACAGGAGGTCAGCTGTGCACCAGAGGCCAGCTCTAAAGAGGCAGCTTGCACTGGTGAGTCCAGGATTGACAAGACCAACTAACACCAGTGAGAACTAGATGGCAAAAAGGCAAATGTAGGAACATCACTAACAGAAATCAAGGCAATGTGGCAGCATTTGAACCCAATTCTCTTTTAACAGCATGTCCAGGATACCCCATCAAACCAGAAAAACAAGATTTGGATTTAAAATCACTGGTCATGATGCTGGTACAGGAACACATGAAGGACATACTTAAAAAAATTCAGGAGAAAATGGATCAAAAGTTAGAAGCCCTTAAAAGGGAAACACAAAAATCATTGCAAGAAATTCAGGAGAATACAAAAGCCAATAAGGAGGAAACGCAAAAATCACTTAAAGAATTACAGGAGAACTTTGGTCAACAGGCTGAGGTCATGAAAGAGGAAACACAAAAATCTCTTAAAGAATTACAGGAAAGCACAAACAAGCAAGTGAAGGAGCTAAGCAAAACCATCTAGGATCTAAAATCAGAAGTAGAAACAACTAAGAAATCTCAAAGGGAGACAACTTTGGAGATAGAAAACCTTGGGAAGAAATCAGGGGCCATAGATGCAAATATCAACAACAGAATAAAAGAGATAGAAGAAAGAATCTCAGATGCTGAGGGTACCATAGAAACCATGGACTCAACAGTTAAAGAAAATGCAAAATGCAAAAAGCTTGTAACCCAAAATATCCAGGAAATCCAGGACACAATGAGAAGACCAAACCTAAGGATTATAGACATAGATGAGAGTGAAGATTTACAACTTAAAGGGCCAGCAAATATCTTCAATAAAATTATGGAAGAAAACGTCACTAACCTAAAGAGAGAGATGCTCATGAATATGCAAGAATCCTACAGAACTCTAAACAGACTGGCCCAGAACAGAAATACCTCTAGTCACATAATTATCAAAACCCCAAATGTACTAAACAAAGAAAGAATATTAAAGGTAGTAAGAGAAAAAGCCAAGTAACATATGAAGGAAGACCTATCAGAATCACAACAGACTTCTCACCTGAGACTATGAAAGCTAGAAGATCCTGGGCAGATTTCATGCAGACTCTAAGAGAACACAAATGCCAGCCAAAACTACTATACCCAGCAAAACTCTCAATCACCATAGATGGAGAAACTAAGATATTCCATGACAAAACCAAGTTTACCCAATATCTATCCACAAACCCAGCCCTACAAAGGATAATAGGAGGAAAACAGCAATACAAGGAGAGAAACTTCACCCTGGAAAAAGCAAGATAGTAACCTTCTTTCATCAAACCCAAAAGAAGTTAACCAATCAAATTTAAAAAATAACATCAAAAATGACAGGAAGTAATATTCACTATTCCTTAATATCTCTTAACATCAATCGACTCAATGCCCCAATAAAAAGACATAGACTAACCAACTAGATACATAAACAGGACCCTACATTTTGCTGCATACAGGAAACACACCTCAGGGTCAAAGACAAACACTACCTTAGAGTAAAAGGCTGGAAGACAATTTTACAAGCAAATGGTCTCAGGAAACAAGCCGGAGTAGCCATTCTAATATCAGATAAAATTGACTTTCAACCCAATGTCTTGCTGGTCAAAGGAAAAATACAACAAGAAGAACTCTCAATCCTGAACATCCATGTTCCAAATGCAAGGGCACCCTCATTCGTAAAAGAAACTTTACTAAAGCTCAAAGCATACATTGCACTTAACACAATAATTGTGGGTGATTTCAACGCTGCATTTTCCTCAATGAACTGATCAGGAAAACAGAAACTGAACAGGGACACAGTGAAACTAATTGAAGCTTTGAACAAATTAGATTTAACAAATATATATAGAACATTCTATCCTAAAGCAAAAGAATATACCTTTTTCTCAGCACCTCATGGTACCTTCTCCAAAATCGACCATATAATTGGTCACAAGACAGACCTCAACAAATATAAAGATCGAACTAATCCCATGCCTCTTATCAGATCACTATGGAGTAAAAGTGGTCTTCAATAGCAACAAAAACAACAGAAAACCCACATACACATGGAAAATGAACAATATTCTACTCAATGATACCTTGGTCAAGAAAGAAATAAAGAAAGATATTTAGGACTTTTTAGAACTTAATGAAAATGAAGAAACAACATACCCAAATCTATGGGACACAATGAAAGCATTGCTAAGAGGAAAACTCATAGCACTGAGTGCCTCCAAAAAGAAAATGGAGAGTGCATACACTAACAGATTAATGACACACCTGAAAGCCCTGGAAGAAAAAGAAGCTATTTCACCTAGGAGGAGTAGAAGCAGGAAATCATCAAACTCAGGGCTGAAATCAATCAAGTAGAAACAGAGAGAACCATACAAAGAATCAACAAAACCAGGAGCTGGTTCTTTGAGAAAATCAACAAGATATATAAACCCTTAGCCAGACTAACCAAAGGGCACCGAGACAGTATACAGATTAACAAACTTAGAAATGAAAAGGGAGATATAGCAACAGAAACTGAGGAAATTCAAAAAATCATTAGATCCTACTACAAAAGCCTATACTCAACACAACTGGAGAATGTATAGGCAATGTATAGTTTCCTAGACAGATATCTGACACCAAAACTAAATCAGGATCAAATAGATCACCTAAACAGTCCCATAGCACCTAAAGAACTAAAAAGCATCATAGAAAGTCTCCAAAACAAAAAAAAAAGCATGGGACCAGATGGCTTCATTCTATCAGACCTTCATAGAAGACCTAACACCAATACTCTTCAAACTATTCCACAAAATAGAAACAGAAGGAACTCTACCCAACTCATTCTATGAAGCTACAATTACGCTGATACCAAAACCTCAAAGATCCAACAAAGAAAGAGAACTTCAGGCCAATTTTCCTTATGAATATTGATGCAAAAATACTTAATAAAATTCTTGCCAACCAAATCTAAGAACACATCAAACGATCATTTACCATGATCAAGTAGACTTCATCCCAGGGATGCAGGGATGGTTCAATATAAGGAAATCCATCAATGCAATCCACTACATAAACAAACTCAAAGAAAAAAAAACGTATGATCATCTCATTAGATGCAGAAAAAGCATTTGACAAAATTCAGCATCCTTTCATGCTAAAAGTCTTGGAAAGAACAGGAATTCAAGGCCCATACCTAAACATCACTAAAGCAATATACAGCAAACTGGTAGCCAACATCAAACTAAATGGACAGAAACTTGAAGCAATCCTAAAATCCTAAAATCAGGGACTAGACAAGGCTGTCCTCTCTCTCCATATCTTTTCAATATAGTACTTGAAGTTCTAGCTAGAAAAATTTGACAACATAAGGAGGTCAAGGGGATACAAATTGGAAAGGACAAAGTCAAATTATCACTATTTGCAGATGACATGACATGATGGGTCTACTTAAGTGACCCGAAAACCTCCACCAGAGAACTCTTACAGCTGATAAACAACTTCAGCAAAGTGGCTGGTTATAAAATCTACTCAAGCAAATAAGTTGCCTTCCTATACTCAAAGGACAAGCAGGCTGAGAAAGAAGTTAGGGAAATGACACCCTTCACAATAGCCACAAACAATATAAAGTATCTTGGTGTGACTCTAACCAAACAAGTGAAAGATCTATATGACAAAGAACTTCAGGTCTCTGAAGAAGGAAATCGAAGAAGACCTCAGAAAATGGAAAAATCTGCCATGCTCGTGGATCATGGATTAATATTGTTAAAATGGCCATCTTGCCAAAAGCGATCTACAGATTCAACGAAATCCCCATCAAAATCCCAACTCAGTTCTTCACAGAGTTAGAAAAAAACACAGGATAGCTAAAACTATTCTCAACAACAACAAAAAAAATTCTAGGGGAATCAGTATCCCTGACTTCAAGCAATACTATAGAGCAATAGTGTTAAAAACTGCATGGTATTGGCACAGTGACAGACAAGTGGACCAATGGAATAGAATTGAAGATCCAGAAATGAATCCACACACCTATGGTCACTTGATCTTTGTCAAAGGAGCTGAAAACATCCAGTGGAAAAAAGATAGCATTTTCAACAAATGGTGATGGTTCAATTGGAGTTTAGCATGCAGAAGAATGCAAATTGATCCATTCTTATCTCCTTGTACTAAGCTCAACTCCAAGTGGATCAAATACCTCCAAATAAAACCTGACACACTGAAACTAATAGTAAAGAAACTGGGGAAGACCCTTGAGGACATGGGCACAGGGGAAAAGTTCCTGAACAGAACACCAATAGCTTATGCTCTAAAATCAAAAATTGACAAATGGGACCTCATAAAATTACAAAGTTTCTGTAAGGCAAAGAACACTGTCAAATGGACAAAACAGCAACCAACAGATTGGAAAAGGATCTTTACCAACCCTACATCTGACAGAGGGCTAAAATCCAATATATACAAAGAACTCAAGAAGTTAGACCCCCAGCGGACCAAATAACCCTATTAAAAATGGGGTACAGAGTGAAACAAAGAATTTTCTCCTGAAGAACTTCAGATGGCTGAAAAGCACCTTAAGAAATGTTCAACATCATTAATCATTAGGGAAATGCAAATCAAAACAACCCTGAGATTTCACCTCACACCAGTCAGAATGGCTAAGGTTAAAAACTTAGGAGACAGCAGGTGTTTGCCAGGATGTGGAGAAAGAGGAACACTCCTCCATTGCTGGTAGGATTGCAAGATGCTACAATCACTTTTGAAATCAGTCTGGCAGTTCCTCATAAACTGCTCCTTCCAGAGGACCCTGTTATACCTCTCCTGGGCATATACCCAGAGGATTCCCTGGCATGCAACAAGGATATAAGCTCCACTATGTTCATAGCAGCCCTATTTATAATATCCAGAAGCTGGAAAAAATCCAGATGGCCCTCAATGGAGGAATGGATACAGAAAATGTGGTATATTTATACAATGGAATACTACTCAGCAATTAAAAACAATGAATTCATGAAATTCTTAGGCAAATGTTTGGAACTGGAAAATGTTTGTAAAATATTATCCTAAGTGAGGTGATCCAATCACAAAAGAATACACATGGAATACAATCACTGATAAGTGGATATTAATTAGCCCAGAAGCTCTGAATTCTCAAGACACAATTAGCATATGAAATGATACCCAAGAAGAGGGAATGAGAGGGCTCTGGTTCTGAAAAGAGTTGATCCAGCATTGTAGGGGAGTACCAGGATAGGAAAATGGGAGGGGGGTGGTTGGGAAATGGGCAGAGGGAAGAAGGCTTATGAGACTGATGGGGAGGCGGGAACAGCAAAAGGGGAAAGCATTTGGAATGTAAATAAAGAATACAGAAAATAAAAAATAAGGGGAAAAACCAAGAAATATAAGAGAACGAATGAAAAAATAATACCACACCACCAAGGTAGCTTGAAAGGAGGACGGTGGACTGACCTTTGCATAAATATTCTAATGACTGGAGAGTCCTACAATGCCAAAGTGATTTTTCAGGTAGTAAAATGTTCGCTAATGAACAAAAAATTGTTTTAAATTATTTCTTTAAAAATTTTAGAGTATAAATTCCTCTAAACCCTTCCATACATTCTTTTTTCCTTACTTTCAAGTTCATTACATGAATATAGATGAATTTAAGTCCGGAAACACTGTTGCTGTGGCAAGGCATCGCATCCAAAGGTCTGATCTCCCAGTAACACTGACACCACATACCTTTGATTCCTCGGACAGGAATCAAACACTTCTTTAATATCTGTCTTTAATCCCAAACAATGGCATCTAAATCACAGGCAGACAAAGTAACAAATCAGAGAAATATTTGACAGAATGAATTAGAGCTGGGCTATGTCTAATTATCATGAGAATATAAATGAAAAAGTCCTATTTAAAGGGCAGAGAGAGAGGAAGAATGGGATGAAATTCAATTCAGTACAGTTAAGTTCATTTCAAAGTCCTTCAGTTCCTGGAGTTCAGAGGCAGTTGTTTTTTTCTTTGTTTCTTTGTTTCTTAGTTTCATTTCTCTTTCTCTCCCTCTTTTTCTTTCTTTCTTTCTTTCTTTCTTTCTTTCTTTCTTTCTTTCTTTCTTTCTTTCTTTCTTTCTTTCTTTCTTTCTTTCTTTCTCTCTCTCTCTCTCTCTTTCTTTCTCTGTTTTCTTTTTTTGTTCTTATTTGTTCATGATTTTATTTGTTTACATTTCAAATTTATCCTCATTCTACCCTATTTGTCTGGCCTTTGACTCTGAGAGGATGATCACCTATCCACCCACTCCCAACTTACACCTCTGGCACCCCTCTTCTCTTGGGCATCAGGCCTCCACAGTACCAAATGCCCCCTTCCTCCTGATAAGGCTGTCCTCTGCTAATTTTATAGGGGAAACCGTGAACTGGCTTATGTATACTCTTTGGTTAGTGGTTTAGTCCCTGGGGGCTCTGAGGATTGGGTTAATTGATACTCTTAATTGATGTTCTTAATTGCTGTTCTTCCTTTGGGGTTGCAATCCCCTTCAGCAGCTTCAACCTTTCACCTAACTCTTCCATTGGATGTTTAGTAACTATGACTCCTTACTCTTATTTTTCTCTCTGTGACTTGGTAATATATGTCATTTATTCCATGTTATTTTATTTTGCTTTTAAATTATTGGTTGTTGATTCATTTGTTAATGACATGCTGAGATAAATGAAAAATGTACTTTTGTTAATTTATTAGTCAAGAGTAGAAGGAATCTATTACCCTGCATAGTAAGTATAAGTTTTGTAACCTTAATCTATATGTGTATGGTCGGAATTTATACCACAGGATTGTATACACATTTTGTAATCCCATTTAAAATACATCATCTGGATATATATTTTATTGTTGCTGAAAGCTTACTGGCTCAGTGGCTTGTTGCTGTGAAGAAATTACATGACAAAGGCAAATCTTATAAAGAAAACATTTAATTAAGGCTTTCTTAAAGTTTCAAAAGATTGTCTGTTATAACAGCAGTGAGCCCAGTTGACTTGTAAGCAAACATAGTGCTTGGAAAGTACCTGAGTGCTGTCCATGATGATCTAGATGAAGCAGGCAAAGAAAGAAAAAGGGCAACGTAAAATCTCCTCCCAGAAGCATGCATCTTCCAAAAGAACACTCCTCCACTGCTGGTGGGGCTGTAAGATAGTACAACTACTGTGGAAATCAGTCTGGAAGTTCCTCAGAAAACTGGACATGAGCCTTCCAGAGGACCCTGCTATACCTCTCCTGGGCATATACCCAAACGATTCCTCGGCATGCAATAAAGACACATGCTCCATTATGTTCATAGCAGCCTTATTTATAATAGCCAGAAGCTGGAAAGAACCCAGATGCCCCTCAAAGGAGGAATGGATACAGAAAATGTGGTATATTTACACAATGGAATACTACTCAGCAATTAGAAACAATGAATTCACAAAATTTTTAGGCAAATGGTTTGATCTGGAAAATATCATCCTAAGTGAGGTAACCCAATCACAAAAGAATACACATGGAATGCAATCTCTGATAAGTGGATATTAATTAGCCCAGAAGCTCTGAATACCCAAGGCACAAATTGCATAACAAATGACTCCCATGAAGAAGTATGGAGAGGGTCCTGATCCTGGCAAGGATTGATCTAGCATGGGAAGGGAATATAAGGACAGAGAAAAAGGAGGGAGGTGATTGGAGAAGGGATGGAGAGAAGAAGGTTTATGGGACATATGGGGAAGGGGGACCCGGGAAAGGGGAAATCATTTGGAATGTAAACAAAGAATATAGAAAATAAAAATATTTAAAAAAGTAAAGACAGCTAGAAAAATTGAAAACCAAAGGAAAGTTCTATACTGTTGAAGCAAATAAAAAATGGAAAAGTTATTGTGGGAGAAAACACCTTTGAAGATTGCTAAACTAATACATAGTTACATAATCCTGATTTTTGATGCAGCAGTTACCCTTTTGTATGTACTTAGGAAATAAAACTAGCCATGGATGAACAAGAAAAACATTATAATGAGAAAAATAAACCAGGCATTAAAAAATAAATAGTGCATGATCCAACTTGGATATGCAAACTAACTAAGCCTAGCACAAAGAAGCACCAAATAGAATGCTCATTACCAGGGGCAAGAGAGTAGAGAAAGGACAGACTGGGGATTATGAAGAGCAGTGTATAGTTACATGTGCTGAATGGATTCAGGAATTGTCATGTTCAGCACCATTCTTGTACTGTTACAGATGTTTACACATATACAGAAGCACATTTAAATGTCTATAAAATTTGCTCACAGAGAACCTCTTGACTATTAAAAAAGCAGAGATTCATAAAAAGATGCATGTGTTTATTTGCTTGATTTTGATAATCTTTTCAGAATCATTTATGTGTACAGGAAAAACACCATGAAGCTCTGATTTATATACTTTTATATTAGTTGACTATTTCTCAATAAACTTGAAAACAATAAAGCCAAATCACTATTTTCCTATTTTGACTGGATTTTATCTGACTTCTCAGTTGATATAAAATATGCAAATATAATAGAAATTTATATATATTGGATATTAGCCCTCTATCTGATGTAGTGTAGGTGAAGATCTTTTCCCAATTTGTTGGTTGCCGATTTGTCCTTTTGATGGTGTCCTTTGCCTTACAGAAACTTTGTAATTTTATGAGGTCCCATTTGTCAATTCTTGATCATAGAGCATAAGCTATTGGTGATCAGTTCAGAAACTTTCCCCCTGTACCGATGTCCTCAAGGGTCTTCCCCAGTTTCTTTTCTATTAGCTTCAGAGTGCCTGGCTTTATTTGGAGGTCCTTGATCCATTTGGAGTTGAGCTTAGTACAAGAAGACAAGGATAGATCAATTCACATTCTTCTGCATGCTGACCTCCAGTTGAACCAGCACCATTTGTTGAAAAGGCTATCTTTTTTCCATTGGATGTTTTCAACCCCTTTGTCAAGGATCAATTGGCCATAGGTGTGTGGGTTCATTTCTGGATCTTCAATCCTGTTCCATTGATCCTCCTGCCTGTCACTGTACCAATACCATGCAGTTTTTAACACTATTGCTCTGTAGTATTGCTTGAGGTCAGGGATACTGATCCCCCCATAATTTCTTTTGTTGTTGAGAATAGTTTTAGCCATCCTGGGTTTTTTTGTTATTCCAGATGAACTTGAGAATTGCTCTTTCTAACTCTATGAAGAATTGAGTTGGAATTTTGATGGGTATTGCGTTGAATTTGTATATTGCTTTTGGCAAAATGGCCATTTTCACTATATTGATCCTGCCAATCCATGAGCATGGGAAGTTTTTCCATTTTTTGAGGTCTTCTTCCATTTCCTTCTTCGGAGTCTTGAATTTCTTGTCTCACAGATCTTTCACATGTTTGGTAAGAGTCACCCAAAGGTACTTTATACCGTTTGTGGCTATTGTGAAGGGTGTCATTTTCCTAGTTTCTTTCTCAGCCTACTTATCCTTTGAGTATAGGAAGGCTACTGATTTCCTTGAGTTGATTTTATAACCTACCACTTTGCTGAAGTTGTTTATAAGCTGTAGGAGTTCTTTAGTGGAGTTTTTTGGGTCACTTAGGTAGACTATCATAGGGCTAATATCGAATATATACAAAGAACTCAAGAAGTTAGACCCCAGAAAACCAAATAACCCTATTAAATATGGGGTACAGAGTTAAAGAATTTTCACTTGAAGAACTTCGGATGGCTGAGAAGCATCTTAAAAAATGTTCGACTTCATTAGTCATTAGGGAAATGCAAATCAAAACAACCCTGAGATTTCACCTTACACCAGTCAGAATGGCTAAGATTAAAAATTCAGGAGACAGCAGGTGTTGGCAAGGATGTGGAGAAAGAGGAACACTCCTCCACTGCTGGTGGGTTGCAAATTGGTTCAACCACTCTGGAAATCAGTCTAGCGGTTCCTCAGAAAACTGGGTACCTCACTTCCGGAAGATCCTGCTATACCACTCCTGGGCATATACCCAGAGGATTCCCCACCATGTAATAAGGATACATGTTCCACTATGTTCATAGCATCCCTATTTATAATAGCCAGAAGCTGGAAAGAACCCAGGTATCCCTCAACAGAAGAGTGGATGCAAAAAATGTGGTATATCTACACAATGGTGTACTATTAAGCCATTAGAAACAATGAATTCATGAAATTCTTAGGCAAATGTATGGAGCTGGAGAACATCATACTAAGTGAGGTAACCCAGTCTCAAATGATCAATCATGGTATGCACTCACTAATAAGTGGATATTAACCTAGAAAACGGGAATACCCAAAGCATAATCCACACATCAAATTAGGTACAAGAAGAAGAGAGAAGTGGCCCCTTGTTCTGGAAAGACTCAGTGTAGCAATATAGGATAAAACCAGAACATGGAAGTTGGAAAGGGTGGGTGGGAGAACAGGGGGAGGGAAGGGGGCTAATGGGACCTTCAGGGAGTGGGATGCCAGAAAAGGGGAAATCATTTGAAATGTAAATGAAAAATATATCAAATTAAAAAAAATAAATGTATGTTGTATAATATACAGTAGATAATGTGAATGATATGGAAGCATATGTACATACTAATATTTAAATATGTATACATACACATGAATACACAAAGGTGCATCAATATATGTATTGGCTAGGTTGCAATAGCCAATTTATCTTTAATTAGCAGTCAAAATTAGCAGTAGAATTTTAAGTATTTTAAAGCATTAGTAAAATTAATATAGTTTCAAATTTATGTAATAATCTAATAAATTTTGTCATTAAGTCATAGCATGTATTTAATTTTGTATATGTTGATATTTATTAATTTCATATGTATATATTAGTTATCATGAAAACTAAAATTCTGAACAACAAAGGTATTTACTTACTTTTGTATTAAACCTTGATCTCATGGCTCATACTAAAGTCTTATATTCAATGTATAATGCATAGCACAACTGTGACTCATTATATAGTAACATGAAGCTGTACCCCATTATATAGTAACAGGATTCTCCTACCCACTCATTAGGGGATTGTGGTATTCTAATAATCTTCTTCAAGAAGACATAGTTACATTGCTGGTAGGATTGCAAACTGGTACAACGACTCTCGAAATCAATCTGGAGGTTCCTCAGAAAATTGGAAATAAATCTACCTAAAGACCCAGGTATACCACTCTTGGGAATATACCCAAAAGATGCCCCACCATGCCATAGGGGCACGTGTTTCATTATGTTCATAGTGGCCTTATTAATGATAGCCAGAGTCTGGAAACAACCCAGATGTCTCATGACAGAAGAATGGATGCAGAAAATGTGGTTCATTTACATAATGGAATACTAAGCTATTAAAAACGAGGACATCCTGGGGTTTACCGGCAAATGGATGGAACTAGAAAATATCATCCTGAGTGAGGTAACTCAGACCCACAAGGACATGAATGGTATGTACTCATTAATAATTGGATATTAGGGGGGGAAAAGTGCAGAATACCCCATTTAAAGTCCATAGAACTCAAAAAGGCCAACACACTGAATTGCCCAAGTGAGGAAGCTTCACTTGGGAGAGAGAAGAAACTAATCACAAGTGGGGAGGAAGGAAGGACCTGGGAGGGAAAGTAGACAATGTGACACGTGGTGGGGAGAGGGTATGCTTATCTGGTATTGAGTGAGGGAAAAGGACTGAGGCCTTGAGGGCAATCAGAAAGAATGTAATATGGCACCCTCAGGAGATAGGATGTTCTGGGACCCTCCAGAATACACAAGAGTGGGAGTTGAGAGACTCTTAGGTATCAAAGGAAGGTACCTTTGATGAAATGCCCTTCAGTAGGAAGAGGGAACTTATAGAGCCCACCTCCAGCAGTAAGACAGGACATCAAATGAGTTAGGGGGCAATTTCACAGTCACCACTCTGACACATAATTGTTCTAGTCTGAGAATTGAAGAGTTGGAAATGTAGAGAAGCGTAAGGAAAAGAAGGTCCAGCAACAGGTACAAAGTGCGGTCCTGTGCAAGGGGTGGTCCCAAGGCCTGACACTATTACTGAGGTTATGGGACACTCACAAAATGTGACCTAGCATGACTACACTCCTGAATACCCAACAAGCAGCTGAAAGAGTCAGATGCAGATATTTGCACCCACCCATCAAATGGTCAGAAGTGGCTGACCCCTGTTGTTGAATTAGGGAAGGCTGAAGGAAGCTGAGGAGAAGGGCAATTCTGTAGCAGGACCAGCAGTCTCAATTAATCTGGACCCCTGTGATCTCTCAAACACTGGCCCACCAACAAGCAAACTATACCTGATGATATGAGGCCCAAAACACACATATAGTAGCAGACTTCTGGGTCTGTGTTCATTCAGTGATGGTAGACAAGGGAGGGTATAAAATATGGAGTGTAAATTAATTAATTAAAAATAGACATAGTTATATCCTTTTCAAATTTCAAATGATAAATTATTCAAGAAAGATGCTCTCATTTTCTACTTGTTGTACTTACATGGAAGGCAATCTTCATATACCCATGTTTGTGTGTGTTTGTGTGTGTGTGTCTGTCTGTGTGTGCTTTTGATGGTTTATTTTTTTCTTTCTGCTTTATGTTTATCAGGGAAAAAATTACTGAAATTACTGTAGTAAATGAATTTGAGTCAAGCAGTTCTAATTATGAGCAGTCTCTTTCTGATCAATGATGCAGAAGAATGCTCAACTAACCATCTTATTTTCCTGTTCAACTCTTTTTTTGTTCTTAACTCCTTTAAGAACCCCTCAGTTTTAAATGATAGATCAAGCAGATCAAACAACTTAATACTTTTACGGAACCCACAATCTCTGTCAGGTATAGATACTATATAGTATCAGATAGAACATGAAAGTAGATAGAATTGATGATTTACCTGAAGTTTCTGAACAGTTGTTGGAGGTTTTCAAATCAACATCATGGTTGGTTCTATCACATGAAAACAATGTAGAAAGAAGGAAAAGAGAGTGAACTTCAACCTTGTTCTCCTCTTTCTGTTCTGAGACAAACACCACCATCAAAACCAACTTATGATTGAATTTTTTCTTTTTTTTTTTCATTCTTTGTGATATCACTTATGAAAAACTGTAGTTGTCAGACACTTTCTGGCCACAATCCATCATTGAATGGAGACTTAGCAGAATGGCTTTCTTTCTTACAGGTTCATGCTTAGCTAACTTTCTTGTACAAATCAGAACCACTTCACTTGGGTTATGGCTGCCTCCAAAGCTGGGCCTTCCTATATCCATAACCAAATAATAGTCCGCAGATATTTTACATGAGCAAATCTAATGTAGGAAATTCCTCAATTGAGGCTTCTTCTCAATGGACACTAAGATGTGTTAAATTGAAAGATTAATCTAAGCAGTATAGCACTTAGAGCAATGAAAGGAAATGATTATAAGGTGAAAACAAAATCTTTTTCAATACTTTGAATAGAGAATATTGTTTAGCCAATGATGTCTGTTAGCAACAAAAGTAATACAAATAAATTATCTTATAATAAAGAGTAAGCAAGGCTGGAAAGAATGTCATGTGAGGCAGTGAGATGGCAGAATTAATTGGATAAATACCAACTCACAGAAGTTTGTGTGTGTTTCTTCACATCATCTTATTGATTGATTGATTGATTGATTGATTGATTTTATTTTGTGGCATCTCAGGGACTCAATGGATGTTCATGTTGATGTTCTAAAGAAGGAGTTATAAGCCTCAAGGGAACACGGGCTAATAGAAGGCATTATCTTTCTTTTTTAAAAATGTGATCATTTTATATATTTGCATTTCAAATATTATCCCCCTTCCTGGTTTCCCCTATGCAAACGCCATATCCCTTTCCCTCTTCCCCCTGCTTCTATGAGGGAGCTCCCACACACACCCACTGACTCCTGCTTCACTGCCCAAGCATTCACCTATGTT
The DNA here is from genome assembly GCF_947179515.1 of Apodemus sylvaticus. NCBI lineage: Eukaryota > Metazoa > Chordata > Mammalia > Rodentia > Muridae > Apodemus > Apodemus sylvaticus. The sequence goes on along the minus strand of NC_067482.1, from coordinate 49,474,179 downwards.
GGGACATTGAGTCATCTTCTTAAGTAAAATAATATTTTAATATTTTCTTTCATAACTTCATATATCTTTATAGGGATTTGTGATTATATCTAACCCCCCAACCCCTTGCATTATTTTTTCTTTCTACACTAATATTCTTTTTTAAAAACCCTTTTTATATTATGATATGACAACATTATTCTTTTCCCTTATCTCTGTCCACACTCTACCATGTACATGCCTTAATTTCTTTCATTAATGGTTGTTCCATGCATACATTTATATTAACAAATACATCCAGCTCTGTTTGTATAACGTGACTCATATGCATGTTTTCAGGATTGATCATTTGGTATTGGATAACCGAACTCAAAGTTCTTCTTTGAGTTTGCAGATGTAGTTTCTGACATTCTGAGAAGACACAATATCATATCAAAGTCCTTGAATTTCTGGGTCATCTCCTTCTACATTATCAGAGCCTCAGCTCTAAATATTTATATACAGATTAAATGAAATTAAACCAAGTAGCTTGATAATGCTTCCTCCAAGAGCCAAAGAACTTCCATCAAAAACTTTAAATGTAGGTATGAGAATTCATCTTTAGAGTTGTTGGTCAGGGTTATTCATGAGATACTGAAAGTTGTAAATATTATTGATATTAACCTCAGTGCCATTTAGACGAGAAAAGTACCTATTGCTGAACACCATGTACCTTTTTTTTCCTTTTTTTCTTTTTTTCTTTTTTTCTTTTCTTTTCTTTTTTTTCTTTTTTTCTTTTTTTTTAATTCAATATAATTTTTTATTTACATTTCAAATGATTTCCCCTTTCCTAGCCCTCCCACTCCCAGAAAGTCCAGTAAGCTCCCTTCTCTCCCCCTGTCCTCCCACCCACCCCTTACCACTTCCCCGTTCTGGTTTTGCTGAATACTGCTTCATTGAGTCTTTCCAGAACAAGGGGCCACTCTTCCTTTCTTCTTGTACCTCATTTGATGTGTAGATTATGTTTTGGGTATTCCAGGTTTCTAGGTTAAGATCCACTTATTAGTGAGTGCATACCATGATTCACCTTTTGAGTCTGGGTTACCTCACTTAGTATGATGTTCTATAGCTCCATCCATTTGCCTAAGAATTTCATGAATTCATTGTTTCTAATGGCTGAATAGTACTCCATTGTGTAGATATACCACATTTTTTGCATCCACTCTTCTGTTGAGGGATACCTGGGTTCTTTCCAGCATCTGGCGATTATAAATAGGGCTGCTATGAACATAGTAGAGCATGTATCCTTATTACATGGTGGGGAATCCTCTGGATATATGCCCAGGAGTGGTATAGCAGGATCTTCTGGAAGTGAGGTGCCCAGTTTTCGGAGGAACCACCAGACTGATTTCCAGAGTGGTTGTACCAATTTGCAACCCCACCAGCAGTGGAGGAGGAACACCATGTACCTTAATTACAGAACCCAGAGGTCTCTTTGCTGAAATTGACCTGAATCCTTGCTGAGGACTAGCTTTCATAGTACCAGAAACTGACATGCAAGTTTCCTAAGGAGGGAAGCAACTGATGGTCCTATGCGACTTGATACCTCTGAACCACAAAAATAACCAGCATGACACAATAACCCTAACTATATAGTAACTCCTTTAGAAAAATGGGTGGTGGAGCTAACAGTAATTGCTTTGTTTTCCTAGTTGTTTTCTACAGCACAGGTCTTTGGTAATAAGAAAGTAGCTTTTGCTGATGTATGGAGTTTGATTATTTTAGTTGCTATAAAGCATTACTCTGTGCTTTATAACTTTTGTAACTTTACTTTTTTTAAAACCTTAGTTTTAATGATGTTTCTGAAATGTTTCAACCACCCAAGGTAGTGGAAAGGAAAGGATACATGGACTTGGGCCTGTTTAGAAAGTTTCTTTGGAGCAACTTCCATCTGTGTTGTCTGGAAATCAGTAGTTCGGATCACATGTTAGCAAGCAGCAAGTTTGATCCAATTGCAACACTTCACAGACACAGCAGCAGTCCAGTTTGGTATAGTTGGATTACCAACAACTGTGACATAACCACCCAGGAGACACCTAGAATTAGCAGGAGTCACCAGCAGGAACAGCAGGAGAAGTTCTCAGCTGGGCCTCTCTCAGGGAAGTGAAGATCAGTGAAGACAAGAAACCCACAAGCTTTGTATTAGCAAGCCAAGTTCTGCCTCTATCACTCAGTTGAGTCCTATTTATGCCCTCCAAATATTATGTGTGCCTCAGCAGATGTCATGCCTAACCATGTGCATCCAATTATCCCAAGTCTGCAGAGTCCCAACAAATGAACCTCAACTATGCAATGTAAGGCACATCAATACATGCTTGTTGTTAGCAAAGAATCCTTCCTTATGTGTCCTTTGACATAACAGAACATCCTCTCTCCTGTATCTGCTTCAGCAAAAGTTCCTCCATCAGTTTGCTTTAGCCTTTCACACTTGTGCCCTCTTTAAGAAAACACTCGTTCACATGTTTACCCCAGCAAAACACGATCCAACCAACTTTCCAAAATACTCTTAAGATTCTACTTCAAATATTATTGTTACTCTTTTTGTTTAAATATTTCAGAGGCTTAAACATTGCCAAACAAACCTGAATTTAAAAATCACAGTGACATAGGGAGATTCCTTTTTTAAAAAGTATATTTTTAATTGGATATTTTCTTTATTTACATTTGAAATGTTATCCCGTTTTAAGTTTCACCTCAGGAAACCCCCTATTCCATCCCTGTCCCTCTGGTTCCATGAGGATGTTCCCTTACCCATGCACTCCTGTATCCTCACCCTGGCATTCCCCTACACTGGGATACTGAGCCTTCATAGGACCAAGGGCTTCTCCTCCCATTGATGCCTGATAAAGACATCCTCTGCTACATATGCGGCTGGAGCAATTGGTTCATCCATGTGTACACTTTGGTTGGTGATTTAGTCCCTGGGAGCTCTAGAGGGTCTGGTTGATTTATGGCTAATATCCAATATATACAAGAGCTCAAGATGTTAGATTCCAGATGGCCAAATAACCCTATTAAAATGGGGTACAGAGCTAAACTAAGAATTCTCAACTGAGGAATACTGAATGGCCAAGGAGCACCTAAAGAAATGTTCAACATCTTTAGTCATCAGGGAAATGTAAATCAAAACACCCATGAAATTACACCTCAAAACAGTCAGAATGGCTAAGATCAAAAACTTAGCTGACAGCTGATACTGGTGTGGATGTAAGGAATTAGGAACACTGGTGTGATTGCAAGCTGGTACAACACTCCGGAAATCAGTCTGGCAGTTTCTCAGAAAATTGGGCATAGTACTCCCCACCACTCCTGAGCATATACCCAGAAGATTCTCCAACATGTAATAAGGAAAAAATGCTCCACTATGTTCATAGCAGCCTTATTCATAATAACCAGAAGCTAGAAAGAACCCAGATGCCTCTCAACAGAGGAATGGATACAGAAAAGTGGTACATTTACACAACGGAGTACTACCCAGCTAAAAAAAACAACGATTTCATGAAATTCTTAGGCAAATAGACGGAACTGGAAAATATCATTCTGAGTAAGGTAACCCTGTCACAAAACACAAACACACACACACACACACACACACACACACACACGCACACACACACACACACACGGGATGCACTCTCTTATTAGCCCCAAAGCTCAGAATATCCAATCACAATTGACAGATGACATGAAGCTCAAGAAGAAGGAAGGCCAAAGTGTGGATGCTTTGGTCCTTAGAAGGAGGAACAAGCCAGGGCGGTGGTGGCGCACACCTGTAGTCCCAGCACTCTGCGAGGCAGAGGTAGGCAGATTTATGAGTTCAAGGCCAGCCTGGTCTACAGAGTGAGTTTCAGGACAGCCAGGGCTATACAGAGAAACCCTATCTCTAGAAAAAAAACAAATCCAGAAAAACCAAAAAAAAAAAAATAAAATAAATTAAAAAAAAAAAAAAAGGAGGAACAAAATACTCATGGGAAGAAATACAGAGACAAAGTGTGGAGCAGGAGCAGACACTGAAGGAAGAGCCATCCAGAGACTGTTCCACCTGGGCATCCATCCCATATACACTTATCAAACTCAGACACTATTGTGGATGCCAAGAAGTGCATACTGCCAGAGCCTGATAAATACAGAATCAGGTGCTCATAGCCAACTACTGGACTGAGCAAGGTGCCCCTAAAGGAGGAGTTAGAGAAAGGACTGAAGGAGATGAGGGGGTTTGCAACCTCATAGGAAAAGAGTATTTTTTAACACATACTTTGTTTCATCTTGGAAAATAACTTTAAGTTCTGTATATTAATGTAACATATATATATATATTATATATATATATTATATATATATATTCACATATGTTAACACAGTTATAGATATAGAAATAGATATAGATATAGATATGCTACTGCTACTTAATATTTTAGGGTTGCATGTGTGCCCCAGTTTACATGAACAAAATAGATAAATTTCTTAAAAAAAAAGTATTACCTGTAGAAAGCCGTATATTCCAAATATGTTGGTTCAGAAAGACTTATTTCAATATCCTTAAAATTATGAATAACTTCAAAAAGAGTGGTATGATTTGATACCTTGGATACCTTGTTACTATTTCCATCTTAAGACTGCATTCCATTGGGGTAAAACAAATTTTCCTCATCATCGTCGTTTGGGAGAATGAGGCAAATGTTTCCCATCCTTGGCTCTTCGCTTTTACTTACTTCCTACTTATCTCATCATCTTCCCTACAATTTCGTAAGCTAAGAAATGAAGCCCTCCCAGAAATAAAACACAGCTGTGCTGATTACATCCCCGAAGTCCAAAATAGACATTACCACATTTATTTACTGTAAAGATTCGGCAATGCCTCTAAAAAAGTGCAGAGTCAGGGAAGAAGACTGAAACCACTGCTAAAATGTTGAAAAATCAGAATTACAGAATATCATTTACAGAGATGATTAATAAACCTATTAATGAATGAAATGCTAATAAAGTGTTTGGGTTCTGTATTAAGCTTAAAATAATACGAGTAATGAATTGATTGATTTTTATTGGATAATTTCTGCTTAAACTACTTATTTATTGGTCAATACGTTATGTTCAGAAGTCATGGTTGGCTTTACTTTGCAGAAAGCCTACATAAAAAGTATCACCATACAACTAAATTATTTAAAAACACAGCAATGTTTTTCCATTCAAAAGTAGATCAATGTGTTCTTACTTAACATGTTTTATTACAACCACTGAAAGCATGTATACTGTAAAATATAATTGTTTAGCATTACAGTTTTATTTAATCATATCATTTTACTTTTTAGTTCAAATTTTAAATGTGAGAAATACAAATGAAAATATTGGAGATTATATAATATAAGCATATTGGTTTGAAAAGCTCTCCATTACTAGTTTTAGCATGAAATAAACTCACAATGTTTTATAACATAAATTAAATCTGTGTTGATCTTTTAAAGCATGTTTAATAAGTCGGAGTTTTTATAATGCCAGCTAATTACTAAATATTATTTGTTGTAAGTATAATGTAAACATATACAGTAAACTAAGCATATAAACCTGATTAATACCTTATTGCTGTTAATAATCCACCACCTCACCAAACGATAGTACTGCCTTCCCTTTCATTTCATTATAATGAAATCTATAAAAACTGCATTATGATAAGCTTAGTTTTTCATGTATTTTCTTACTCATATAAAATAGTTTATGTCCAAAAAGAGGCATAGGCTGTAGAAGGGATCGACATGCTTGAGCAAAGCTGTTCACACTATCTGGTGTGTACTGGTGTTTGGATTCAGATTGTCAGGTAAACTGGCTTGGCAGAAAATTCCTTTTCATACTTAACCAATTCACTGGCTATAAAGTCTAATTTTAATAAAATAAAATTGTGTGATGTGTTTATGGCTACAAACAGAGCCTATCATGGAACATATATATGGTAACCATTTCTTAGATGAATTAATAAATGGAAATTCATTCATTTATTGTTCATATAAAACATTCAAATTTAGCATATCTTATTTTCCCTAAAATTTTATTTAAGTGAAATTTTTATTGTTTTATTTAAATGTAATTATTTTCTTAATTATGTATTATGTACATTAAAAGGAATAAGTTTGTAATGAGATTCTTCTGTCTTTTCCTTCCCCTAACACAGTAGTATGCTTGGTCCCAGGGTATCAATACACAACTCTGTAGCATGTGAATGTAAAGAGGCAAAGCTCTCTGAACATCTAGGGAGCAATGTTAAGATTGGAAGAACGAGTGCAGAAGACTGAAGGAAAAAAACATCTGAAAATCAGGGTTTTTTTTTCTAGGCCAGGTAGAGAAATAGCTGCAGAGATTCAATGGCAAACACAAGACAGCAATTGCGGAAAAGACGTGGGGGCAGGGGGGGGGCAGAGAAAGACAGACAGAAAGGCAGAGAGACAGAGAGATGGAGAGACAGAGACAGAGAGACACTTTAGTTTTTTGAGTAATGTACACAGCCATACTATTTTTGTGTATTTGTATTCTCCTGTGATATGAAGAAATTTGTTGCTTCTTCGGTGTGTGAAAGAGTCCAGTGCCTATTCCAATGTATGTAGGTGGACAGAAATTTAGACTAATCTGAGTCTTACAACCAATCCCAGCTGACTCGTTTATGAAAGCAAATTTGAGTGAGCAAACAGTAAAGGTTAATTTTGGAAAGTTGTTTAAATTTGGAATGGTGTGTTATGTAATACTATTTATAGTACTTTTCCCCCATATAAATAAAACCTTCCTGGTGGGAATTTATAATGAAAAATGAAAATGCAATTAAGTCTGTAATACCAAATGTCAATAGAGTATTCTATATATTATACAGTACATACCAAAAATAATTTCAGATTTTAAATGAGCACAATTTCTTATTAAAACCAATGTATTTCTATGCTCCACTGAATAAGAGACCTATGGTCTTACCTGGGTAAGCAAGCTCTTCTTCCTTCCTTCCTTCCTTCCTTCCTTCCTTCCTTCCTTCCTTCCTTCCTTCCTTCCTTCCTTCCTTCCCTCCTTCCTTCCTTTCATTTCCTTCTTCTTCCCTTCTTTCCTTTTTCCTCTATCTCTGTCCTTCTGTCTCTCTAAGTTTTATGTGTGTTTATTGTGATTCTGCACTTATCTGTATGCGCATTTATGTTAAAGAGTTGTGTGTACACATCTGATTGTGGCCCTAAGTAGGCCCAAAATTGACTTCAGGTGTCATTTCTTTATTCCTCTCCATTTCAAACACAATTCTTTGAGTTAATACATGAACAGTGTGAAATCCACATTTCAAAAATCATTTAAGAAGACTGTTGTATTTAGAATAGTGCTGATGATCAAGATGGAGTTGAAACATTTTACTTTGAGAGAAATATATGTTAGAAATTAATGTACAATTGCTTTTCTTTTCTTTTTTTCTTTTGTAAAACATCTAGTTTCAGGAAAAATATGACTAGTAATTTGGATTACTTTAGAGTGCACACAGGCATCTCAATTTTGAACATTGTTTGGCATCAGTCATCTTGAATTCTGTCTATCTAGTTCAGTTTCTTAAGCAAACGGGACTCATCTGATGTGCTTGCAGGTGCCTCTCTTTGTCCTTTAGAGACTAGGTTAAACACAGCTGGTTAACTCTGCCTCTGATTTGAAAGCATTAGCACTTATTCTCATGTTCTTTCTGTCCTTAATTAAGGAAACAGCTTTCCCCACCACTAAAATGTCTTCTCGTAACTTTAAGTGGTACTATGTAGAAATGCACAAATCTGTAACTTCTTTTCAACTTCTGTGTACACTTTTTAGAGATGCTCCCATTTTTTCATTCTCTAGCTGAAGATGCCTTGTTACTAATTGTGTTAAAGAAAAAGCACTTGAGTTTCAAAATAAGAATTTTGAAAGATTAGTCCCACTGATCAACTCTTGTCAAATCCCAAAGCACTCTGAGTCATCTATTTCACAGTATTCATACAAGACCTTTATGCCTTAAATAATGCACATGGCTACATCACAGTTTGGCTTCATTTTTTATCAGTATTCACAATACATAATATTGTAAGTATTAACAACACAGCTGAATAATAATACCTTATAGCAATAATGAATAGGAAGCCTGAGACAAGAATAACTGTTTCCTTTACAATCACCTTGCCTCTCTTCTATGCTAAGGCAGTTCATTGAGTAGAACATTAATCACACACCTCCCTCTTTCTGTCCTCCTCTGCAGTGGGTAAGGATAATACAGACTCATCAAGTGAGGGGCAGTCATTTGAATCCACATTGTGAAATATAAAGGCCAAAGTATTCTGGGTAATAAAATGTGATTATTGAGTTCTTTTGAAAAGAATAGCACCCAGGTAGATGCATATTATATTATTTTTAGGGCAGAGATACTGTCACCGACAAAAAAGACATCAGGGTACATACACCAGGGGAAATCACTCTCTACTTTAATGGACTATTCTTCTAAACTCAATTTTCTAAAATAATGACTACCTAGATCCTTTTTCTAAGGTAAGTTCTGTTTGTGATGGTATTCTTGAAGCATCAGATTTAATATACTTAACTTCATTCTCCTAAATAATTTCCATTACAGAGTCTTACTTGTGAAAGGATATAGAGATCCAGCAAATGAATATCCACTTATTCTTTTAATAGAATCTATTCTCAAAATATCTTGTATTTTAAAATTTTAATAAATGCTTATTGCTGAAGGTAGAAGCTGACTCCTCTTTGTTAATATATGTAATTTATTGTTTGAAGTATTTAAAATTAGTACACAGTGCTCTAGAAAGTTGTGGGTTGATAGTTTATACATGTTAGGAGCCCTTATCCAGGTAATCAGAGATGTTGAGATCTGTCACATGACACAGATTACATTTCTTTAAATGTCCCTTTCCCTCAAAGGACATTATTCTATCCTTGGCTTTTAACTGGTACATAGACAAGCAGTCATAATTGTGCTCTCCATCTGTTATGCAGTTGAGTGGACCCTGTAACAGAGTTGGTCTGATAGGGTAATGAGTATATATGTTTTCTGAATCATTTTAAGGATTTTTCTTTACATGACAAACATGTCTAGAAGCTTTTTCTTCATTTCTTGTCTCCACCTTCTTTGAAGGAAAAGACACATTCCATCATGTTTTTTTTTTCTTTTTGAGGGACATTCCAAGATGATAAAATATTTTCTGAAGAAGATTTGTATTGGTATTTAAATATTTGATTATTGTAATTCTTGTTTTTCTGAATGAAATATAGATGATTTTTTTTTTATAGAGAGCCTTATTGAGGTGCCTTGCCACCTGGCAGGAACTTGACATCCACCAATGTGAAGTTCCTCTCCCAGCCTTTGAGCAAAAACTCCTGTCTTAGCCATAATACCCTCCACCTAGGGTGGAGTGCTTAGACCAAGGTTAAGCCTATTGTTCTTCAAGGACCTGAAGTTTCCTGGGAAATACTAGCTACCTGCAGAGCAACTGAACTGGTTCTGCTGAAAAGCTTCCAGTTTTTGGGGAAAAGTTTTCCCCTGCCTATATATTTGGAGTTCTTCATTAAACTTTGAGACATTGAACAGCATTGTCTTGGTCTTCATTTCATTTTGCTGCCTTCCCATACATCCCCAGCTTCCCTTTCAGATGGTCCGTTCGATGTAACTGCAGGCAGTTACAGATTTTTATTGTGTATTTGCCTGCCCCAGTCAATATTATACTGCTTCTTTAACACACACAGTTAAGTTCAGGCCTTGCTAATGCTTAAAATGTCATATCTCATTTAATTCTAGATAAATCAATAAGTTAGGAACTAAAATAATTGCTATTCTAAACTATATGAAATTTAAGAATAGGATATTAATAGCACTATATTTAAACCTATGTGTGGGAAATTTCCCCATTTTTGGTTATGCTGTAGTGCAAAAACTATTCCTGGCTCCTTGTTGTAAAGATGATTCATGCCATTTTGCTGTTGCTTTATAGAGTTAAGAAACATGGCAAGATAGAAAAAGAAAAGAAGAGAAAAGAAAAGAAAAAAGAAAAAGAAAGAATAGGATATTAATATTTCTAAAATGATAAATAATGACCAAATATTTCAAAAAACATTTTTTTTTGTAGAGGTATAAAAGCTTAGCTTTTGTTATAGCATGATGGATTCTTTCTCAGATGATCAAACATATTTCTGACAAGTATCTATATTTTCCTCAAACTGAGCATTGTCCATCTGCCAATCTCCAGGCTTAACTTTTTCTATAATGAGGCATAACTTTTTCTAGACACAGAGGAAAAAGCTAACTCTCCTAAAATTAAGATGGAAGCCTCATGGTACAATACCTATAGATTTGGATGATCTGCTGGAACTTTTCCTTTCTTTCCTTTTTTTTTTCCTCTCCTTTCTCTTTCTTTGTTTCTTTCCTGCCTCTTCCTTCATTCCTTTTCTTCTCCCACTCTCTGTTTCTCTCTCTCTCCTTTCTCTTCCACTCTAGCTGACTTGACAATTATTGAGTAGGTAACATTTTTTATTCAATTATGAAAGATTTCATACTGCAACTTTGTGAGGAATATGCTCTCTTCATTATGCATTAAATTCACAAATGTCTGTTAAAATAGCTCCTACTTAGTGTATAAACTTTATTGAGGAAGCAAATATATACTGCTTATACTTGGTTTATAATAAATGCTGATGTTACTGGTAGTCTCTCTCACCATCCCATTTGACTATTAGCTCTGCTCATTAAGTGTCTATAGTTCAGATCAAATAGTACATAATACAATATTTAAATTCTACCTTAATTTACTTGAGCTTGGGAAAACAATCTTCTATAATGTAGAAACAGAAAAGAAAACCAGAATCAGTTTATCGTAAACATCCCCTAACTTCAAAGGGACTCTTATATAAGTACTTGAAAGAAGTACTTCAAAGATGGACAATATTGTCCTATTTTTAAAACATCTGTTAATTTATTTAGTATGTATGTACACTCTCATGCCAGTTTGCTGGAGGGAATCTGTTATCCTTTCTTCCATTTGGGTCCCTAGGATAAAGCTTTATGCACTGTGCCACATCTGTGGAGAAATATCTCAACTTGGCAGCGAGTCTAAGATCTTAAAAGGAGAGAAAAGCAGTCAGTAACTGTTAATTGATTGATTATTATTTTTCTATCAAAGGAAGATAATTTATATTCAAAGCATAATACCTTACAAGTTCAACCAACTATTCCTTCTAAGAATAGTCATGTTGAGCCATGTCTTTGGAGACATTGTAAGATTTAACTTAAGCACAGCAAATCTGGGCTCTCTAATTCAGAGTTCAAAATTATCTCAGATCATATATACATTCATACAAATACATATATGTACATAAATGCATATATGTATGTATGTATGTGTGTGTGTATGTATATTACTGTTGGTACGGAATTCTTATTTTTAGAATGTTTCCAAATGCAAAGAGAAAAGAAAGGATTCTTTTTATCAATTCCCTAAAATCCTAATATTGGATTCTGGAATTCCACATTAAAGTATTTGAGCTGTTAGCAAATAATTTTCTATATTCAGGAAGTAGAAAAACCAGAGTCAGCAATGACTAAGTCAGGCATTTGCAATTAGACAGTTTATCAATGATGTAAGTGCTAAGTATAGGATTTTTCAGTTATTAGATACAAGATTTTGATCCACCAAAATTAATACTGATAGACAAAAGATTACTTTACTAACTTAGGTCATATTGTCACAGATGACAGCATCTTATTTTTCTACCCAGTGGTGCTAAAAGCCTTGAAGCAGTTATGGATCTTGTCATCGACTATTAAAAAAAGATAGATATGTTTTTCATGTGAAAATATATCTTCAAACATCTCAGGTATTAAGAATAATTCTCAAGTCAGGCAGTGGTAGTGCACACCTTTAATCCCAGCACTTGGGAGGCAGAGGCAGGCAAATTTCTGAGTTCGAGGCCATCCTGGTCTACAGAGTGAGCTCCAGGACAGCCAGGGCTATACAGAGAAACCCTGTCTCGAATAAAACAAATCCAAAAAACCAAAACAAAACAAAACAAAACAAAAAACCCAAACAAACAAAAAAACAAAGTCACATTTAACACATATTACCACCAGTAAAAATAAAAATAATTTTTGTGTCATTTGGAAAATCTTGTGTAATTATTATGAGAAATCTTGGATAAATAAATATATATTTCTTGCAATGTTATCTCAAGACTGTCACTTGATCAACTTGCTTCAATTACACTCTTCTGGCATCCCAGGGTACCAACACTCATGTGAGCATACATGCTCACAATAAAAATAAAGTACAATAAAATTTTAAAAGAAAACATAGGAAGCAAATAGTTTAAGGATGGTATTTTTATACATTCTTTCTCTTCTTTGATCTTTCTTCACAAGTAAAACTGTCCACTCTTTTTTTTTATGGGTTTCCCTGTGTGTTTGTGTGTGTGTGTGTGTGTGTGTGTGTGTGTGAATGTTTATATATTTTGCATATATACATATTCTTCACTCTGTGCATATATATACCCTTAATTATTGGTACATGTTTACATGTGTGTTTATATGCCTGTGAATGGCTAAAATTAGTATGTGGGATACTTTGCTGGATTGTTTCCCACTTTATTTAGCAAGGCAAGTTCTCTCAAAGAATCTTGTGCTTACAAATAAGATTAGTTTAGCAAGCATGTTTTCCCAGATGATACCCTTTTCTCTTTTCTAAGTGCTAGGATTACAGGAAGCCATTGTGAATGGTTAATATTTCAAAAAGTTCTGAAAATCTAAACACTTTCAGAATTTCTGGACAAGAGCTTTATACTTTGAGACTCTTTGTAATGAAGAGCAGAGATATTGAGAGGCCATGTTCCCTGTGCCATATCAGCAACATAGATTTTCAGAAATATTCTATTCTTATGAGAAATTCAATTATTTGAAATGAAGATAACAGAGTTTTTATGTTTGAATATAACTATCTAGAAGTTTATAATTAAATCTTTACTTTTCCAGAGTTCACATGTCTTCATGTAATAACTAAAATCTTGTTATTGATTTATAATTCTGCAGTAATTTGACTATATTTTCAGGTCAGACATACAATTTTCCCAGAAACTTCCATAAAAGATGAGAACCAACTGAATCCTTACTGTGAAGAAACAATACCTTATTGATAGAAATAAATGTCAATTGCCATGAAAAACTATGGACTTGTTTTTCTTTTTTAAAAAATTAGCATACAGTGTTGCTGCTGGGCAGAAAGGTCTGTCTGGACTCTGGATCTCACCAATAATATAAGGCGACTCACAAAAATCTGTGACTCCAGCTTCAAAAAAGTAATTACACTCTTCTAGCATCCAAGGGTACCAACACTCATGTGAGCATACATGCTCACAATAAAAATTAAAGTACAATAAAATTTTAAAAGAAAACATAGGAAGCAAACAGTTTAAGGATGGTATTTTTATACATTCTTTATCTTCTTTGATCTTTCTTCACTATTTTTCTTCCCATCCAACTTCCCATATTATCACTTTACTCTTACACTGGACCTCATTTTCTAACTTCATGTCTCATATATCTACCACTCTCCTCCCTACTTCCTTGAGACTTATTTTTCCCTCTTGTGCAGTCAAATTTTTTCCCGTTCCATTTCTTGTTATATCCACACCCATACATACATATATGTACATATACATATACATTAAAATACATATACACATACACACACATATACATGTAACTGCAAAGCTCACATTCATACATGACAGAATATTTTATGATTTTCTAAGACTTTGTTAATTCAATAAAATACATTCAGATAGTTTCTCCATTTATTATTTTGCTACCAAAGAAGTGAAAGGAATAAAACTTATCAAATCTATATATTGAGAGTTAGATGGGTGTGATATGTTTACAAATAAAATTAACTATAAAATCAGAATAGGTTACATCTATATCTTTTTTTTGGTTAATGAGTTAAAGGGTACCTGTGCTGGAAGTAGTTCACTGAGTGAGTATAACTCTTTCCAATCAGAGCTGAAGTCCATTGGCACAACTGAGTTCAGGAGAGTCTATGTCTTTTCTAAATCTTTAGTATCAATTTGCAGCCTGTTATTTTCATTCCTCATTTCTTTTTCCATAATACTAGAACTGATCCTAGTATTTTTTGTATTAAAATACAGCAAATTTATTTAAGTCTGCTATAAAATTAAAAATAAATGTGTTTACTATTAGTAGTTTACTTATTTTTACTTCATGTTGAATGTGTTTACAGCCAAATTTTTATCAAATTATTTTATTTATTCACATCCCAAAAATTGTTCCTCCTTCCGATTTCCCCTCTCCAAGTTCTTCACCCCATCCTCCTTCCCCCCACTCACTTCTGAGAGAGTATATCCCCACCCATCCACATCCACCTCACTCCCACCAGAATCCCTCTTCCCAGAGGCATCAAATTTGCATAAGTAAAGATAAGATTAAGTGCTTCCTCTCCCATTGAGGACATAGATGGCAGTTCTCTGCTACACCTGTTCCCAGCCCATAGTTTTGGATGGTGGTTTAGTGTCTGGGAGCTCTGGGGAGTGCAGGTGAGTTGACACTGCGGTTCTTCCTATAGGATTACTTTAGCTACTTACTATGGATCCCCTTTAGCTACTTCATTCCTTCTTCTAACTCTTCTGACCTCAATCCAATGGTTGACTGTGTCTTCATTTGTCTCAGTCAGTTTCTGGTAGCGCTTCTCAGAGTACAGCCATGTAAGGCTCTTATCAGCACACACAATATGGCCTCAGTATTAGTGTAAAGATTTGGTGTGAGTGCATGGGATAGATGCCAAGTTAGGCTGGTAACTAGGTAGCCTTTCTTTCAGTCTCTGCTCTATTTTTGTCCCTGCATTTACTTTAGACAGGAACAATTCTTTAAAATTCTTGAAAATATGTGAGTGGCCCCCTGCCTCAACTGGGGACCATATTTATCTACTGGAGGTAGTAGTCTCTTCTAGTTCTATCTCCCCACTCTTGGTCATTAAGGCTAATGTCATTCCCACCAAGTACTAGTAGCTTCTCACATCTGGGACATTTTAGAGATTTTTTCCAATAATGATTTTCTTAATTATTTGAGAATTTAATACAAAATATTTTGATCATATTCTTCCCTTTTCTCAAAATCATGTAAGATCCTCCTTCTCCTCTCTCCACACCCAACTTCATGCTTCCCTCTCTTTCTCTTTCGATCCCTCAATGCATCCTTCCTTTCCCATCTTTAGACTATCAGGTTCAGTATGCATTAGCCAAATAATCCTGGGTTTGAGTTCTTCCCTGATGTTTGATCAATATTCAAGGTATCACACCACTAAGGAAAACTGACTTTCCCATTAGCAGCAGCAACACACCAATCATTTCTCAGCTAGGAGTATAATTTTATGACTCCTTATATGCTTACATGTTGTGATTTTTCTTGCATGTGTAGATTGAGCTTTTGACTATCTTGTGCATGTTTTTATAGTTTATTTAAGTTCATAATGGTATCTTCTCTGTTGTATCTGCAAAATACTTATTTGATGTCATCTACTATCATGTTTTTGTAAAAAATTTCTACCTGTGTTTCTAGAAAGATCTCTAATTCCATTGGGGGAATGGAAGAGATATAGGCAATATAGGCAAGTTCAATTTAGGCCTGAGAATTCCCAAGTATCTTATTTTCTGCCTTCACAGGAACCTTGAAATCAAGCATTCACAAGACCAAGAGCCTCTCCTCCCACTGATGTCTGTCCAACAAGGACATTCTCTACTACAAATGAATCTGGAGCCATGGGTCCCTACATGTGTACTCTTTAGTTGGTGGTTTAGTCCCGGGGAGCTCTGGAGAGTCTGGTTGGTTGATATTTGTTTTTATAATTGTCGTGTTTCTTGATCAGAATAGTAAGAGTATTTCCTGTATGGCCCAAGACCTACCTTACCTTAGGATGTGGACTTATTGAGAGTGTCAGGAATAGATAGGTTCTATCTGGTGAAGAGGGTCTTAAATCAAATCAAAAAAGTGTTTTGTTACTTCCATAAAGCTACCATTTCTTTTATTTTAAATTGGATATTTAGTGGAATGTTTTCATACTATGTAATCAGTGTATTGTTAGAGAAAGAAGTATCAATAGGGTTCTCTTCGTGTTAAATCCTCCCCATGGTGATGCTTATAAACAATCCCAACCAAAAACAAAGCAAAAGGAATCAGAAAAAGAGTACACACCTGCACACACACAAGCACACACATACACACACACACACACACACACACACACACACACAGAGAGAGAGAGAGAGAGAGAGAATATGCCAAGAGACATGTGTGTGTGTGTGTGGAAATCCTGTGGGACCCCAACTCTAGAAAAAATTATAGGCAACTAATTACTACTCAGAGAGGAGAATTAGGGCTACCCAATACTGTGCAGTCAGCCTTGAAATCAAATAGATATAAGAAGCATCAAATGTTTCTTGTTCATCAGACAATATTTATAATTTATGTTTTTATATAAGTATGTCTACTAACACTAATAAAATAAAATGGAGAAAGACTGTGAATTTGAGACCATTGGAAAGGTTGAAATGAAAATACATGTTGGGGAATAGAGGAAGGAAAAGGAAGGGAAGAAATGAAAATTTACTTTAATTGAAATGAATTAATGTATAGAATGTATTCAGAGTCTTAATACAGCAAGGTAATGTGAGAATACAGTACAATGGCATTAGATTTCTAGAACATAAAGTTATCTATATTTGGTCACTTATAAAGTTTTCCAGCTCAAACATTGATGATGTATTTGGATAAACAAATAAAAAGGTGAAATCCATCATTCCATTTGTTGTCTTTAAACATATTGTCTTCAAGGATGAGAGTGTGATTTGTTGAGAGCAACAGATGCATTGTATAGGCTTATAAGTTTTAAAAATTTATTTTCTAAGTGATTCGCTGTATACATGGCTCACTCCATCCACTAATTCAGTTCTTACCACACTCGAATTTCTATTTTTCAACAAAATTTCCAACTTGAAAAACAGAAACTGGGTAAAGGAATAACATTTGAAATGTAAACACATTAAAATAACATAAAATAATATAAAACAACCACAATATAGGTTTCAGGATTCTGGTCAGGATAGCTGACCAGACTTTGCCCAGCACAGCCAGTTTTTTCACACATGTATATCCCCATTGATTTCTTTTATCACTCTTCTGAAACTCCTCCCATAGGTTTGAGCCTCAGAAAGCCACAAACTCCAGGCTGCTCTTGATTATTGCTGACTATCTGTAAATAATTTGCTTACTTTGTGAAACTTCTTCCATGAGTGTACTTTCTCACTAAACTTGACTAAGAAGTAGAAAGTGTAGCCTTAGGTGATCCAAGTTGTAGTGATAGACAGAACACAAAGAATGCATTTATCAGGAATCTTGTAGTTTTATCCTTTACAAAGTTAGAAATTACAATAAATAACGTATAGCCAATTTATGAATGCATAATTACAGAGAACGCAGATTTACATAGAATTTATTCCTCCTTGATTGACATTTATTATTTTTTCATTCTTAGATTTTCAGTTCAGATATATTTAAAATGTATGTTGAATTTACAGTCTGATCATTCATATTATTTTTTCTCAGGTTGTGGAAAAGCTCAGTTTATTGAAAATAGATTCTTCTCTCATACAATACATCTCTACAGTTTTACCTCCTTCCACTCCTCTGAGCTACCTCTACTTTCTCTCTTCCCAAAGTCAATTAACTACCCATTCATTTACTTCAGAAAAGAGCTGGCTTCCTAAGAGACAAAATATGACAAAAACACAACAATACAAGGCTGGGTGAGGCAGCACCACAGAAAGAAAGAGTTCAAAGAGTGCGTAAAAAATCTGGAAATCAGTCTGGCGGTTCCTCAGAAAACTGGGCACCTTACTTCCGAAAGATCCTGCTATACCACTCCTGGGCATATACCCAGAGGATTCCCCAGCATGTAATAAGGACACATTCTCTACTATGTTCATAGCAGCCCTATTTATAATAGCCAGAAGCTGGAAAGAACTCAGGTATCCCTCAACAGAAGAATGCATGCAAAAAAAGTGGTATATATACACAATGGAGTACTATTCAGCCATTAAAAAGAATGAATTCATGAAATTCTTAGGCAAACAGATGGAGCTGGAGAACATCATACTAAGTGAGGTAACCCAGTCTCAAAAGATCAACCATGGTATGCACTCACTAATAAGTGGAAATTAGCCTGGAGAACTGGAATACCCAAAACATAATCTACACATCAAATGAAGTACAAGAAGAACAGAGGAGTGTCCCATGGTTTTAGAAAGACTCAGTGTAGCAGTATAAGGCAAAACCAGAACAGGGAAGTGGGAAGGGGTAGGTGGGAGAACACGGGGAGGGAAGGGGACTTATGTGACTTTCGGGGAGTGGGGGACCAGAAAAGGGGAAATCATTTGAAATGTAAATAAAAAATATATCAAATAAAAACAAAAAACAAAATAAAACACACACAAAAAAATATAAAGAATCAAGACACATCTGCCTCCACTGTTAGAAGTTCAACAAAACACAAATGTAGGACATTGGCTCCTTCTTGTGCCATGGGCTTCAAGTTAGACCATATATTGGCTAGCTATTCTGACCATTTCCCCATCAGTCCTCCAGCACATCTTGCAGGCAGGATGGATTGTAAGTTGAGATCTTTGAGTACCTGGGCTTCCCTTTCTATAGCTTACAAAGTACCTAAGATATTAGAACATAGGGATGAAGGCTCCATGCAGGTATTAGCTTGATCTTTCTGAATTCAGTGAGATTTGTGGATGTTGTTTGGTAATGAGGCACTGTTGTCAGTTTTCTGAGAGTGATCTCCTGTCCAAGCATTCACCTGTTTTGTTGTGGTATTTTGTTTGTTTTTGTTAAAGGATCTCTTCATGGCCATCCCTCTGCTAACAACTCAAGAGACTACAATCCAATATCATCTCTGGAAGCCTTGCCTGGTTACAAAGGATGGCCACTTCAGACTCCATCTGCTCCATTACTGAGAGTCTTGACTAGGCTGACCCTCATAGATTCCAGGAAGCTTCCACTGCACTGGGTTTGCACACCACTCCCAAATGCCCCCACACACACCAAATTCTACCAGTCACTCCCAGCAGTCTCTCTTATCATTTTACCTCACACATACATAATCCCTCGCTGGCTATTCAAAGTCATCACACACTTTTACTCTTGTCATTCATCGAATTCATTTACTTCAAGTGCAGATAATTACTCAAAATTCCTAAATGATAAAATGCAACCCTTTGTGCATAATTGAAATCTGCTTTATAAAAGTAAATGAACTGAACCTGAGTATTAAACTGAAAGAGCCTGCTTTAGCTTGCAACGCTTTATATATCAATCTCTAATATTAATGTATTGGTGTACCAATTCATGTTACTTCCCACAATGATACACACATTTAGTGACACAGATAACTCTTAAATGACTTTAAGTTTTCTATCTTCCTGTCACTCTATAGCTCTATATTAATATTTACAATGACCTTAACTGACTCTTGGTTTTGTATTAAGGTGAAGAAAGTGACTAACAAAATACTAAGCAATGTGCAAAACCATAAAATTCCTACCTAATACAATACTGTTCCTATAATTCACAGGCTTTACCTTTTTTTTTAATTTGATATATTTTTTATTTACATTTTAAATGGTTTCCCCTTTTCTGGCTCCTTACTCCCCGAAAGTCCCATAAGCCCTCTTCCCTCCCCCTATTCTCCCATCCACCCCTTACCAATTCCCTGTTCTGATTTTGGCCTATACTGCTACACTGAGTATTTCCATAACCAGGGGCCACTCCTCGATTCTTCTTGGACATCATTTGATGTGTGGATTATGTCTTGGGTATTCCAATTTTCTAGGCTAATATCCACTTATTAGTGAGTGCATAGCATGATTGATCTTTTGAGACTGGGTTACCTTACTTAGTATGATATTCTCCAGCTCCATCCATTTGTCTAAAAATTTCATGAATTCATTCTTTCTAATGGCTGAATAGTACTCCATTGTGTATATATACCACATTTTTTGCATCCATTCTTCCATTGAGGGATACCTGGGATCTTTCCAGCTTCTGGCTATTAAAAATAGGGCTGCTATGAACATAGTGGAGCACGTATCCTTATTACCTGCTGGGGAATCCTCTGGGTATATGTCCAGGATTGGTATAGCAGGATCCTCCAGACATGACGTGCCCAGTTTTGTTAAGAACTGCCAGAGTGATTTCCAGAGTGGTTGTACCAATTTGCAACCCCACCAGCAGTGGAGGAGTGTTCCTCTTTTTCCACATCCTTGCCAACACCTGCTGTCTCCTGAATTTTTAATCTTAGCCATTCTGATTGGTGTAAGGTGAAATCTCAGGGTTGTTTTGATTTGCATTTCCCTAACGACTAATGATGTTGAGCATTTTTTAAGATACTTCTCAGCCATCCAAAGTTATTCGGGTGAAAATTCTTTGTTTAGCTCTGTACCCATTTTTTTTATTCGATATATTTTTTATTTACATTTCAAATGATTTCCCCTTTTCTAGCCCCCCACTCCCCGAAAGTCCCATAAGCCCCCTTCTCTCCCCCTGTCCTCCCACCCACCCCTTCCCACTTCCCCATTCTGGTTTTGCCCTATACTTCTTCACTGAGTCTTTCTAGAACAAGGGGCCACTCCTCCTTTCTTCTTGTACCTCATTTGATGTGTGGATTATGCTTTGGGTATTCCAGTTTTCTAGGTTAATATCCACTTATTAGTGAGTGCATACCATGAGTTACCTTTTGAGTCTGGGTTACCTCACTTAGTATGATGTTTTCTAGCTCCATCCATTTGCCTAAGAATTTCATGAATTCATTGTTTCTAATGGCTGAATAGTACTCCATTGTGTAGATATACCACATTTTTTGCATCCACTCTTCTGTTGAGGGATACCTGGGTTCTTTCCAGCATATGGCAATTATAAATAGGACTGCTATGAACATAGTAGAGCATGTATCCTTATTACATGGTGGGGAATCCTCTGGGTATATGCCCAGGAGTGGTATAGCAGGCTCTTCTGGAAGTGAGGTGCCCAGTTTTCAGAGGAACCGCCAGACTGATTTCCAGAGTGGTTGTACCAATTTGCAACCCCACCAGCAGTGGAGGAGTGTTCCTCTTTCTCCACATCCTCTCCAACACCTGCTGTCTCCTGAATTTTTAATCTTAGCCATTCTGACTGGTGTAAGGTGAAATCTCAGGGTTGTTTTGATTTGCATTTCCCTAATGACTAATGACGTTGAGCATTTTTAAAGATGCTTCTCCGCCATCCGAAGTTCTTCAGGTGAGAATTCCCTGTTTAACTCTGTACCCCATTTTTTAATAGGGTTGTTTGGTTTCTGGAGTCTAACTTCTTAAGTTCTTTATATATATTGGATATTAGCCCTCTATCTGATGTAGGATTGGTGAAGATCTTTTCCCAATTTGCTGGTTGCCGATTTGTCCTTTTGATGGTGTCCTTTGCCTTACAGAAACTTTGTAATATTATGAGGTCCCATTTGTCAATTCTTGATCTTAGAGCATACGCTATTGGTGTTCTGTTCAGAAATTTTCTCCCTGTACCAATGTCCTCAAGGGTCTTCCCCAGTTTCTTTTCTATTAGCTTCAGAGTGTCTGGCTTTATGTGGAGGTCCTTGATCCATTTGAATTTGAGCTTATTACAAGGCGATAAAGATTGTACCCATTTTTTAATAGGATTATTTGGCTTTCTTGGGTCTAACTTCTTGAGTTCTTTGTATATATTGGATATTAGCTCTCTATCTGATTTAGGGTTGGTGAATATCTTTTCCCAATGTGTTGGTTGTTGATTTGTCTTTTTGATGGTGTCTTTTGTCTTATAGGAACTTTGTAATTTTATGAGGTTCCATTTGTCAATTCTTGATCTTAGAGGATATGCTATTGGTGTTCTGTTCAGGAATTTTCCCCCTGTACCGATGTCCTCAAGGGTCTTCCCCAGTTTCTTTTCTATTAGCTTCAGAGTATCTGGCTTTATGTGGAGGTCCTTGATCCATTTGGAGTTGAGCTTAGTACAAGGAAATAAGGATGGATCAATTCACATTCTTCTGCATGCTGACCTCCAGTTGAACCAGCACCATTTGTTGAAAAGGCTATCTTTTTTCCACTGGATGTTTTCAGCTCCTTTGTCGAAGATCAAGTGGCCATATTCTGAATGTATATGCTCCAAATGCAAGGGCACCCTCATTTGTAAAAAAAAAAAAAAAAAAAAAAAAAAAAAAAAAAAAAAAAACAAACAAACAAAAAAACCAAAAAAAAAAAAAAACTTTACTAAAGCTCAAAGCACACATTTCACCTAACACAACAATTGTGGTGACTTCAACAATCCACTATCCTCAATGGACTGATTAGGAAAACAAAAACTAAACAGGCACCCAGTAAAACTAATTGAAGCCTTGGACCAATTAGACTTGACTGATATTTATAGAACATTTCACCCTAAAGCAAAAGAATATACCTTTTTCTCAGCACCTCAAGGTACCTTCTCCAAAATCTACCATATAATTTGTCACAAGACAGACATCAAAAAAATATAAGAAGATCCAAATAATCCCATGCCTCCTATCAGATCACTATGGAGTAAGAGTGGTCTTCAATAGCAACAAAAACAACAGAAAGCCCACATACACATGGCAGTTGAACAATACTCTACTCAATGACACCTTGGCCAAAGAAGAAATAAAGAAAGAAATCAGAGACTTTTTAGAATTCAGCGAAAATGAAGGCACAAAATACCCAAATCTTTGGGACACAATGAAGCAGTGCTAAAAGGAAAACTCATCACCCTGAGTGCCTCCAAAAAGAAATGGGAGAGACCATACACAAACACCTTAATTGCACACATGAAATCTCTGGAACAAAAAGAAGCTAATTCACCCAGGAGGATAAGAAGACAGGAAATCATCAAACTCAGGGCTGAAATCAATCAAGTGGAAACAAAGAGAACCATACAAAAATCAATGAATCCAGAAGCTGTTTCTTTGCAAAAATAAGAAGATATATAAACGCTTAGCCAGACTGACCAAAGGGCACAGAGAAAGTATCCAAATTAACAAAATTAGAAATGAAAAGGGGGATATGACAACAGAAACTGAGGAAATTCAAAAAATCATCAAATCCTACTAGGAAAGCCTATACTCAACACAACTGGAGAATCTGGAGGAAATGAACAATTTTCTAGACAGATACCAAATACCAAAATTAAATCAGGACCAAATAGATCATCTAAACAGTCCCATAACCCCTAAAGAAATAGAAGGGGTCATAGAAAGTCTTCCAATCAAAAAAAGCACAGGTCCAAATTATTTTTGTGCAGAATTCTATCAGACCTTCAAAGAAGACCTAGCACCAATACTCTTCAAACTCTTCCACAAAATAGAAGGAACACTACCCAATTCCTTCTATGAAGCCACAATTACGCTGATACCAAAACCACACAAAGATCCAACAAAGAAAGAGAACTTCAGACCAATTTCCCTTATGAACATCGATGCAAAAATACTCAATAAAATTCTTGCCAACCGAATCCAAGAACACATCAAAACGATCATCCACCATGATCAAGTAGGCTTTATCCCGGGAATGCAGGGTTGGTTCAATATACGGAAATCCATCAATGCAATCCACTACATAAACAAGCTCAAAGAAAAAACCACATGGCCATTTCATTGGATGCTGAAAAAGCATTTGACAAAATTCAGCATCCTTTCATGCTAAAAGCCTTGAAAAGAACAGGAATTCAAGGCCCATACCTAAACATCGTTGTTAAAGCAATATACAGCAAACCGGTAGCCAGCATCAAACTAAATGGAGAGAAACTTGAAGCAATCCCACTAAAATCAGGTACAAGACAGGGCTGCTCCCTTTCTCCTTATCTTTTCAATATTGTACTTGAGGTACTAGCTCGGGCAATTAGAAAACATAAGGAGGTCAAAGGGATACAAATTGGAAAGGAAGAATTCAAACTATCATCATTTGCAGACAATATGATAGTCTACCTAAGTGACCCAAAAAACTCCACTAGAGAACTCCTACAGCTGATAAACAACTTCAGCAAAGTGGCAGGTTATAAAATCAACTCAAGCAAATCAGTAGCCTTCCTACACTCAAAGGATAAGCAGGCTGAGAAAGAAATTAGGGAAATGACCCCCTTCACAATAGCCACAAACAGTATAAAGTACCTTGGGTGACTCTTACCAAACATGTGAAAGATCTGTATAATAAGAACTTCAATACTCTGAAGAAGGAAATGAAAGAAGACCTGAGAAAATGGAAAAATCTCCCATACTCATGGATTGGCAGGATTAATATAATTAAAATGGCCATTTTGCCAAAAGCAATATACAGATTCAACGCAATACCCATCACAGACTTTATCTTAATAATTTTAATATATGTAGTGAAGGGAAGGTATTGAGGATGGTTCAATGACGGTGGGGATTGATCATAAATAGAATGATTTCTATTCATTATGTATTTTATTTATTTTTATTCATTCATGATATATCAATAAAGTACATTTAGTAAAAGTCAAAAAAACAGGTAACAAAAAATTCTTATATATAAATAATGACTATTGATAACAATGAAATTACTAAAAAAGAAGTCTGTCTTGATGAAAGTAATTTCATAAAAATTCATTTTGAATAATTATTAAATTTTATTTTACAGTATAATATAATGCTACCAACTCTTTTCCTTTTTTTAACAGGAAAAGTGTTACGTGTTGAAACTTGAGTCAAGTGAGAACTAGTAAGAGAGAAAGAATGAGACGTCCATACATTTTTGTTGTGAATGTAATGATAGCTAGCCTAGCCTAGAGAAACCTATGAGTTCATACACAAGGACTAAGGTAGCATCCTACCCCAGTCTCTTCTCATAAGAAATAGTTTCCTAGATGGATTTGGGAAATACAGTTCAATTTGTCACAGATATTTTTTCACAAGTCATACAAGTAGAAGAATTACATCACCACTGATGCACAAGCTTCCATATAAAACTTATGTATGTACTTTGGAGTACATAAAAAGACTCTCAGAAAGAAATGGGTTCTAAAAAGGTAGAAACAAATTATTTTAATGTGTAGTATCACATAAAAATTATTTTAATATTTTAGTCAGTGCTCATAGCTCTGCATTCATATCTCATTTCCTATGGAGAAATGTGTTAGTTCTTAGTAGTTTTACAGCTGAAATGTTACTGAATAAATATTAGGAAGCTAATTATTTAATTTTGGATTTTGTGAGGCTCAGTCCATATACGACATTTATTAGTTATAAAGGCATATTCAAACACAGCCATTATTGTTTTCTATTAATTGTTGCTTTTACTTTGAAACTTCTTTATAAATATGTGTTCAGTTTTCTTTCTCTTTTATTATTTAATATTACATTTCGTATTATTGAATATCCTACTAACAATACATATCTTTGTGTTATTAGTGTTTAAAACATACTACTCAGCTCAGTGTTTACAATCAAAAAAGATATTATATAATCAGGAAAGGCTATAGTTTGCCTAGAAAATTAAATATAAACAATAAAACAAATAATAAAAATATTTATCTGTTGGA
The DNA here is from genome assembly GCF_947179515.1 of Apodemus sylvaticus. Lineage (NCBI taxonomy): Eukaryota > Metazoa > Chordata > Mammalia > Rodentia > Muridae > Apodemus > Apodemus sylvaticus. The sequence continues at coordinate 49,448,483 of NC_067482.1, read as the reverse complement.
TCTATAGATGAACTTTTGTCTAGCTGAAAAATTGTGTAAATAAGTATTAGTTTTCCTCCTATTTTGTTCTCACAACTTATTTTCTAGAAATAATAAGTTGTAGAGATTTTGTATGTACTCGAGCTCTGTATATGGAGTAAAGTGAAGACATTTACCACAAAAAGACTCAAAATATATTCCTATTGGCAGAAAGGAAAGAGGAATTATGTACAATAAATGGCAACATCAAAAGAAGCCATACCGGTTATGGAATCATATTGAAATACAAATATCAGCAAGCACAAATTCAGATCTGTGAAGCAAGTATAGAGAAACTGGTTTTGTCTCTATAACTGTAAGTTGATAATTATCAATTGTAAATTGATAATTCTTATTTTTAATTACATTATATGTAATTAATATACACATACTTAATCAATCAAGTCCTACAGTGCTGCTGTATCACTTCTGTGAGCCAGTAAATGTTGTTCCAGGGGAAGACATATCTGTTAAGTGAACTAGAATGATGGTATGATAGGGCATTTTGTAAAAGATACATGATATTTTTATTAGCAAGAAATAATGCAAGTTGTAATTCCCATCATTACTCCATTGTACTGGCTTCCATGCTCTATTGTCACCCAAACTGTCACACTCTGGTATCCAAGTAAAGCAGAAAATTTAACTTGTCTTTACAGAATGATCTATTACCCTAAAGCTTCCTGGCTGCATTTTATATTCTTCTTCTCATTTGCAGTGAGACCGGGTTATGAATCTTAACCTCAGCATTACAACAAAGTTCTTATCTCGTTTCCAAAGAATAATTTCTAATCATTTCCCCCCTTCCACATAATGTACATGGGAATGTGTCCTGAGGCTTAGGCTTTCATTTTCATTGGTAACATTAATAAGAGCTAAAAATATGATTTATTTAAGACTTGTCATATGATGGAAAATTTTGACTTAAGTCAGAGAAGAATAAAAAACTAAACTAGGACACGAGTTATGCATAGGAGATGTAGAGAATAGAAGTGTGTGTTAAACAAAAAACTGTAACAGATTAAGTGCTGTAAAGGAACAATGAATCATTATTTTTCCATGTATATAAAAAGGAAAAAAACATTTTACATTTTGCATTGTGTGTCTCTATATACCATTGCATAATTCTTTGCTAAAACTAAAATATAGAAAAATTTAAGTAACGTAAGCAAGACTCCAAAATACTCTCCAGTAATGGTTGAAGTCCAAAGTGTAAAATTAGATATCAGGTTTAATAGAGTATTCATTATGGAAAGAAAGAAAGAAAGAGAGAAAGAAAGAAAGAAAGAAAGAAAGAAAGAAAGAAAGAAAGAAAGAAAGAAAGAAAGAAAGAAAGAAAGAAAGAAAGAAAGGAAGGAAGGAAGGAAGGAAGGAAGGAAGGAAGGAAGGAAGAAAGAAAGAAAGAAGGAAAAGAAAAGAAAGAAGGAAAAGAAAAGAAAGAGAAATACATGAGGAAAAACAGTTCAGTGACTCATTGAGTAATATATATATCTATATATATATTATTTATAATATATATTAAATAGTAAATTAAAATTTACTCATTTAAATTAAATTTACTCATTTAATATTTAATATATAATATATATGTGTGTGTGTTGTAAAAATTTGTCTTTAAAATCTACATATAATAGATATTAGTGGATGAATTCATAAGAAAGCATTTGAATGTCCAGGTGTCTATACTGTACTCTTTCAGATGAAGACATGATGATAACTAGGTGTTGAGTAAGCACAACTTCCCTTTCTGTATTAAGATCTTCATTCGGGTTGCAGGCCATTTTTATGAGTTGCAGCATGGGAAAAGTGAAAATAAAAGAAAAATATATTATTCTAGGCTATCATCTTAATTTAAGGCTTTAGGAATTCTCTTGGGAAAATCCCATGTAGTAGTACCATTCAAGTCTTTAGTCTTTGATTATGCAAGTATTACTGTTAAGTACAGAATCAATTATTAGTCTCTGTTAGCTCAAATGTGTTCTGCAAATTATAGCTGCATACTTAAGTTAAGGCCTCTCTCTGGACCTGAAGAAAAAAACAAAGTTGAATGATGCCCTGGAATATTCTCTTTAACTAGAGGCTCTCAAACAAGAAGGCACATAAGAATCAATTGTAAATCTTATCTAAAATGCAAATTGTGGGATTCCTCAGCTCACCCTCCAGAGATTCTGATTCACTGACTCAGTAATACAACTCATACTAAGAAATCAATCAACCCCCCTCCCCTTAATTCTTTCTCTCCTCACACGAATTGAAAACAATCACTTGGGTAATTGAAAAAGAAAAGTGAACCTCTGGTATGTGTTAATAATCTCCTTATGAGCTGTATATTATGTGACCAATTCTTATCTGTACTGGACCAAAGAAAAAAAATCCATTAAATCTTCTAGCAGATACTTTCTCTGGTTTGTAGTTAAAACTTGAAACAAATGAACCACTTTTGAAATAATACACCATGTACCCTTACAATGTCTTAAAGGAACAGCAAAAACAAAACTTGCAGATCATTTTCTTTGGTCAGGTTTTTCCTAGGTAATCTTCATTATTCATTGTCCTGTTTTGAATATCTGTTAAAATTAAGTACAGAATTTCTTTGGAAGAGATATAATCTGTTATATTTACATATAAATATACTTTATATTGATAAGTTTTTTAGAGTACAACTGTAACAGGAGTGCTATTTTGCCTGTTTATCAATATCTTTTAATAATTCAATAATCTCATCACTTTCCAAAAGCAACATTAACATGTTGTATTCATGATCCAATAATGATACGAGTAATTGTAAGTATATGACTATAATCTTTTGATTATATATAATTGGATATTTAGTTCAAAATTAAAAATAATTCAATAAAATAAGTTTATATTAGGCAAAAGGGGAGGTAGAAAAGTATCTTTTCACATAGAATGACACATTTTCTTTAATTAAAACTTTAAAGTGCAACAGCAAACTATAAAATAAATAAATAGTTTGATTAATTAATACCAGAACTTACTAATGTAGAGAATTTCAGATAATTTTACCAGCCAATTAATGTACTAATTAGTAACATTTCCAGCAGAAAATTTCTCTCATTTTTGTTTTTTCTTAGAAGTAATCTAAATAGTAAGTTTTAATAGAATTACCCACAAAGCAATACATAACTGCCAGGACATTCTTTTTTGTAATTTCTTTCTTTGTGACCATCCAGCTAGATTCTTAATGATGTCTTCATGTTGAGTTTAAAATATTTTATAATATACAATATTAAATAAAATGTATCATTGAAATTAACTATCTTTATATATTTAATTTGTCTGTAGAGTTATTACTAAAAACGTAGATAAAGCCAAGTATCATGGTATATATTTGCAATAACTTCTACCAAAAAAAACCAATGCAGGATCAGGCTAGGCTCTACAAAATATTCTCCCTCAACATAAAATATGAATAATATACTAATGATATCACTCAGTTGTAGTGTCTTCGCCTGCATTTTTTCTGGATTACTCACATACTGTTAAAGAAGTAAATTCCTGTTTTAAAATTTTTGGTTGTGTGAGTTTATATGTGTATATTTGTAGTGTGTGTGTGTGTGTTCCTGTGTATGCATTTAATGGTGCAGGGCCTTGAATACAGGCAGGGATTCCAGTTTGCTACTGACTGGGATCCTTGTTGTTAAATGGTGCAATACACTCTTCGGGGGGTTGAAATATAATCAAAAATCTTAGTTAGCTAAAATCCTTAAACCTGCAAAACTATTCAGGACAAAAATATCCTCACTTGTATAATGGTGTCACTTTCGTTCTAGGAATAACCAACCACTTTCTGTGAAGATTTAATGCTATTGTACAAGATTGAACTCATTCCTGTTACTCCTAACTAGGTCAAGAACCTATGGCTGATTAGGGAATAGGCCCTAACAGAGAGGATATTGTTATTATTCTGCCCTATGAACATCATATTTGTGATGGCTATTCCTGTAGTCAACTGGATTATACCTGGAATCCCAAAATGGAGAGAATAGCTGTAATCCAGTTCTTGATGCTGGAAGCACAGACTTCTGACCTGGATCTTGACAGGGAAATTTTGAGGCATAATGGCCATGAAAAGTTTAGCCTTAGGCTAGGCAACACACATTTTAATACCAGGAGTCTGAGGCAAGCAGATCTCTGAGTTCAAGGTTAGCCTGGAACAAATCAAGTACCAGATCCAGTCATAGAGGTACAGAACTTTAATCTGAGTCACACCTTCTGCTGGAGACCTACAGGGCATTGGAAAATTATACTTGCCAGCACATCCATTGGAATCTAATTCTTCAAAATTCCAGCATATACAGAAGACAAGGTAAAATTACTAGCCTGTGGACTAAGCAACTAGTTGACTTTTGGACTTTCCATTCATAGCTGCCCATCATTGGGTTAATTGATTACACACTGTAAGTAATTACAATATATTCCCTTAATATAGAGAGATGTAAGTTATGTGACTCTAGATAACTCTGACCAATACAATAGTAAAATAATTGCATCCTAAATATTAACTCTACCAATAGATTAGTGCAGCTCTCAACCATTATTTTAGCAGTTTCTTTTTAGTGGATGGTTACATATAATGAGACTCCCAATTGCTCTAAGTACATAGAAAAAGAGATCATAGAATAGTCAACTCTAAATGGAACATCTGCATCACATTCCTCTCTGGTATGATGCAAAGGCTATGAAAGAAAAAGAGATAGAGCTAATGTAAGAGCCACAAGGCATGGAGGAAGATTTCAAGAAAACATTATCTGACTGTAATAAGGACATTGCATGTAAGAGCTCACTGTAGCTGAGACTGCAAACACAAAACATACACCAGATCAAACCAGCCAAAATACCAGCATGAACAGCCTGAGAAGGGCTCACAAGGTCGTATCTGTGTTGAGGAGCTATTAGCAAGTTTTGGGTCCCATTGAAAAGACAAACATTTTTCTTCAGATATCATCCTTTTTAGTCTAAGTCCCAGTGGATAGACCTGTGTAGATTTACACACTGCAGGCTTTAAAAAAGAATACACAAGGTAGGGAGGAAAAAACGGAAATGGTAAGTTCTGGAATGATAGGAAGGGGAAGAAGTGGCCTGAGTATGTTAAAGAGATTTTTTTTTTTTACATACAACCATTCAGGAAATATTCAAACACTGCATAAATACAATTAAGTCTATAGATATGGCCTACACTAAAGTTTTCTTTAGCATGTATTCACATGTATTGTTATAAAAATGAGGAACAAAATTATGTGTCTAATATACTAAAATATGTCTTAATGTATTTATTCCATTTTCCAATTTAGAATGTCAATGGGAACACATGAATATGCACCACAGATATGGAGGTCATAGACCAAATGGAAGAGGCATTTCTCTCCACTACCATGAGTCTCAGATATTTAGTGAAGCTCTTTAGCACTCATAGCAAGTACTTTACTCACTGACAAAATCACCAGCCTCTAAATAATTTTACAAACATATACATATAGCACAACCCAGCTAATAAACTGTATCTGCTACCATACATAGTTCTCCTGTTTGATAATTTACAGTAAAAGAAAGCACTGACATATTTCAAATATTTAAGAGCTCTTTACCTGTTGTAATCAGGCTGTAATCCTGTATAGGTAAATCCTTGTAACCATGGCTGCACAAGGATCCTGACAGGAATAAATTCATTCAATGTTGTAACTGAAATCTCCAGTTATGTCTGCATTGTTCCTGAGCACTGGCAAAGCGATTTTAAATGGTAGCAGCTACAGTAGAGACGTAGCCAACAACAATGTCCTGTATTCCTTGGCATTGCTTTGTCTGACTTCTAATAAATGGTCATTTACTTTCCCTTCATCTCTCTGAAAAGCTGGCCTCACCAGTTTCTGCCTTCAGAAGTCGTCACTGTATCTTGGCTCAGTCCTCAGGAAAACTTTAGTTCTCCATATTATCCAGGAGTTATTTTCACCCAGCTGCAAAGAAAGAAATGTGATACATTTTGTATATTATTTTCCTCCAAGCCACGTCCAAATCAAGATACAAGAAAAGTATCAACAACTTAGTCATAGATGCACCTAATTGATACTTACTTTACAGGGATTCTTTACCTAACCTATTATTTCATCAGGCTTAACTTAACTCATAGAATATCTGGAATTTCTAATTGAAAGGATAAAGAATGTGAAAGTTTAAAGTGGCATTCTCTTTTTCCCAAGGAAGATAATTGTTTGCTAAGCAAATTAATAATGTAAAGGTTTTTCGGAGCTAATTACAATACTTTCTTACTTGATCATTAAAGCATTTTGCCTCTGCTAGGCATTATTTAGCTAACCTAGTTTAGTCATAGCATGAAGTAATAAAAGCGATTTTAAAAAATATGGCCTATTATTCCATCATTATTTTTTGGCTCACAATGAGCTTTGCTAGAATTATGAAAAATAAATTAGACTTTAAAAATTGCTTTAGTTTTAACAAGGTACTGTTTCTTTTTGAAGCAATTCTTTTAAAACTTAATTCAAAAGAAAATTGCAAATTCTATGTTTTATTGAGTACTTGACCAAAATTTGAATATATTTACATGGATATTGCCAGTGGTTAGACAAAATATGATTTCCAAGTGCATGCTCAAACTAGATAATTAAGAATTTAATATACTTTTACCTTAGTAGGTAACATAAACAAATTTAATTCTGGACTCTCATGTATTTTCTCTAATCTTTTTTTTTCAGGATGTAATAGATACCAATAAGCAAATGTTATGCATAAAATATAAGATCATGTTTTAATCCACAGTATATGCTTCTGCTATTATAGTTTCCAATTCTGTAATAATCTCACCAGAACAAAGAGGCAATCTATCATCTCCCAAAACCTACTTAGTATGCATTGATAGGACTATAGATGCCCAAAGGGATACCTGTCCCAGGATTACTCAAGTCAGGCCTATGGTTTTTCAGTGAAGACTGGCTCAGTGCTAAAGTAGCGGACTCCAAACCATATGATGTACTGCAGAGATTCTGGCTCTAGTAGAATTCACCTCTGTTTCATGATGGGAACACATAAACTTGTCAAAGCAGTACTACAAACGAGGATCCCATCAAGCCAACAAGGTTCTAGGAATGACAGCACTGAAGACTTGAGGGTTCAGACTACTTGACTATGAGTAGCTCTTGATTATAGAGCAGGGTTATTGGACCTTGTTACTGAAAGACAAGATCTTGAGCGCAGACTCCATCCTAGGGAACTTGACCTAACTTTGAACTTGAGTTAACTAATAGGCCAGTACCTAGCACCAGTTTCCAGGTTACTCCTCAACATAACCTGAGTCGAGCACCAATTTTCAGGTTATTCCACAAAAAATCTGCACCTCTAGGTTACAACTCTGCCCCTGATACTTCAGTTCCCAACTGCCTCCAATTAAGAGGAAAGCAGAAGTTAAGTTTATTGTTTGGCTCCCAGCACTGGCCAATTATGTTAAAGGCCACAGTAGCACCCTAATTAGATGCCTACCAGGCTGGAAACATTCACCCCTTGCTTGCCATTTCCTTTAAAACCTTGTCCTGATGAGAGTTCAGAACTGCCGCTGTGAGTAAGACCAAACTCAAGCATGTAGATAAAGACTTTAGTGTGAATGTATCAGAATTGGCTCCTGGTTGGTCTTTCGGGATTTAAGAATGCTTCCTGGTATTACATTCCCCAGGAGTTCTACCTGATAAATATTTAACACAGAGATGCTAAAGTTCTGTCCAAGATCATATATTCACTGCTTACATCCTACATGTCTTCACCTAACATTTTGGAGGTTTCAATGATTATGATCTGGAATTTGGTCAGGTCATATTCTAGCAAGCACAATCAGATGACTATGTCTCATTTACAGGTCATTCCCCAATGGAGTAAAAAGGACACCAACCCACCCTCAAAACTTCCAACCCCAAATTAATCCTGTCTATAAGAAATGTAGGGACAGGGAGAAGGAGCAGAGACGGAGGGAATGGCCAAACAATAACTGACCCAACTTGACTCCTATCCCATGGACAAGCACCAATCTTTGACACTATTAAAAATATTCTGTTAAGCTTAAAGACAGGAGTCTACCATGGCATTCCTCTGAGAGACTTCACCCAGCAGCTGACTTAGATACAGATACCTGTAACCAAACTATGGATAGTGCTTGAAGACACTTATGCAAGAACCAGAAAAAGGATTGTGGCCCTAAGGGATAGGAGATCTTTCACAAAAAGGACAACAGAGTCAACTAACATGGACTCTTGTGCCTCTGAGAAACTGAACTACCAACCAACAAACATACGTGGGCTGGACCTAGCCCTCCCTGCACATATAACAGATATGCTGCTTGTCCTTCATGTGAGATATTCCCAAAGGTATTGTCTGCATGTGGAACATGCTCTTCGATCTTGACTGCCTTGTCTGTTGTCAGTAAGAGAGGATGCACCTAGATTGGAAGTGCCAGGGTTGGGGGATAACCTGTGTGAACCCACCTGGTCAGAGGAGAAGAGGAGGACAAATGGCAAAAGAGTTGTGGGAGGAGCTGACTGGGAGGGGGGAGCAAGAGGGCTGTAATGTGAAGAAAATAATAATAATAATAATAATAATAATAATAATAATAATAATAATATAATTATAAAGCAAGCAAACAAACAAACAAACCAAAAAAGCAGGTCATTTCAAGATTTGACAAGAGAGGGAAATGTTTCCTGAAGAACATCTCTAGCCATACTGACTGTTGCACTACTCACTTCAGTCTTTCCTCTTAAAGGTTCTACTCTCTCTGCTGTGTATTTTTCCCTACAGAACACTGTAGTCTGACATTACCTACATATTTTTTGGCATTCTTAATGATCTGCTGTCCTCATATATTCTTCACACAAATAATTATTATTATTATTATTTTCTTCACATTACAGCCCTCTTGCTCCCCCCTCCCAGTCAGCTCCTCCCACAACTCTTTTGCCATTCTTGGCCTCTTGTTAAATCTTACATTTTCTCCAGTTTGTACCTTTACTTTCTTTTGAGGTCCTTATGAGAAAGACATGGGCAAATTCTTCTGTCTCTGTTGCTCTTTGAGTCCTCTAGGGTACAGATCAAATATGTATTTTGGAGTAGCATCTGGTAAAACCCCACTGCTTGCTATGGGTAGTGGAAACCTAAGGAAGGAGTCAAGACTGCAGATATGATCCTATTAATTTGAAGGTGGTGTTGAAATACAGTCTGTAGTACAGTTTAAGAATAATATATATATATATATATATATATATAAGCAAACCAACAAAAGCCTCCTATGAGAGCATTCAAAGTGCTTGCTAATAGGAGCCTGATATAGCTGTCTCCTTAGAGTCCCTACCAGTGACAAACACAGAGGGGTGCATACCTTTAATCATAGCAATCTGAAGTAAAAGGCAGGGTGAATCTCTGAATTTGACGCTAGCCTGGTTGACATTGAAGAGGTCAGCTTAGGAAGTTTAGAAAATACCACCAGACCCGGTTCCTCCTGGAAAAGAAATCTTTTTTTTTATTGATATATTTATTTACATTTCAAATGATTTCCCCTTTTCTGGACCCCCACTCCCCAAAAGTCCCATCAGTCCCCTTCCCTCCCCTGTTTTCCCACCCAACCCTTCCCATCTTATAGAGCACATAGGCACTCCTCCCCTCCAGAAAGGAGAGACTAATTATATTCCTCAGACCACAGGGGCACTTTGTCCACTTGAAGATTATTGAAGTCCAGAGCCCTTAGACACATTCCTCGGGGCAGACTGACTTTCAGCCACCCATATTGCTACCTCATAGAACTGCTTGCTACCTCATTCACTAAGAACCAATCACTTTACAAGTCACACTGTTCTGACAATCACATTGTGTCTAGTAGCTTTTGCTCTATTCTATGCCTAAAAACAAGCCAAACCAGCTGCCCAGGGTTGCCACCTCTACTTCCAGTCTGGGAAGACCCCAGCACTCTGGAACAATAAATTCCTCTTGCTTTTGCATCAATTCTTGTCTCCAAGTGGCTTACTCAGAGGGTCCGTGGTAATTAAGGCTTGTCAGAGTCTTACATCATAATGAGTTACAGGACAGTGAGGGATATATAGTGAGGGATATATAGTCACAAAAAAGTATTTTTTCTTTTAAAAGATATGCTAATATCCTGATGTGTTTTACTTTACTTCCTGCATAATGTGTGAATTGCCTCCTCTGTCAGACACCACATATATCATACACAGTACTCCAAGTGAAATTGAATGGAAATTTCAGGAAGTAATAACTAATAAAAAATCTTCTTTGCATGTATGTTAGCATTCCCTCTTTTCTTTCTCAGATAACAAAGAGCTGAGGCAACAGTCATTCTGAATGTAAAGCAAGCAAAGTCTAAATACCTTCCACCAAATCTTACCCACAGCACATCTGTAATTGAACAGAACATAGTGTTAGCTTTCTTCTCTTGCTCTTCCTCCTGCTTTTTCCATTTTCTTTTTTATTCCATCTTTTCTTTCTTTCTTTTTTTTTTAAAAGTGAAAAGAGCACCCTACTGCAGGTTTCAAGTTTTATAAATTGGTAATACTTGCCTTATGTCATGGATAGATTTGATGTCCACCATTTTGTTCCCAACTTGGAATAAAGTAAAAAGACCACACTTGCTGAGAGAGTTTTTCTACCATATTACAAATATTTTTTCTGAATATCTGCTTTTGTGGCATACATTATTCCTGGCCAACCTCTTAATCTTTCATTGTTCTTTTTGGTCATGAAGACAAAGCTTACTTCATTGCATTTGATTATTTATATCTACTTAATTACAAATGATTTAAGAATGTGTTATGTGTAGCATTCCCTATGAACTAAAATTCTCTGCAAACCAAAAGAGAAAACAAAGGGTGTAAAGACATAAGGTAGCCAATGTCTAGAGACTGTCCATAGCCCATTTTTGTGCCCGGAAACACTTGTGAACTCAAAAGACAACCCTGCCACAGCAAGAAGGTAGAGCCCTGAGCCCAGTTTTAGGCAGTCATTATAGAGTCAAGAAGGGTTATCTAACTAGTACACATTGATTAAGGGATAATTATGGCCTTTAACAAATTGGCTGGCTTTAGGAGACAAACCATAAACTCCACTTCTGTTTCCTTCCCAATTGTCTGTTATTAGAAAGTGAAGTGTCAGGGGTGGGTTCGAACCTGGGGGTGCAGATTTGTTGGAGGGGTAACCTGGAAACTGATGCTAGGAACCTTCCTGTTAGTTAACTTGAGTTCAACCTTAAATCATGTTCTCTAAGATGGGCTCTGAAATCAAATGATCTGCTGTCTCACCATCATAGATCTCATGAGTCAGAGGAGCCCAGTGGTGTTGAGAAGGACCCTGTACCAGCTGTAACAGGTTTTGACTGATGTATCTAGCTCCTGATATTCAAGTTAAATTGTATTTTTTTTTTCCGGGAGGCAATCACTGGTGCCTCGGAAGCACTAAATGAGCTCGTGCTAGTATTTCCAGTGATTGGAAGTAAGCCATGTGCTCATATGTAGCTTATTCCTAACTTCATGATACTTTATAGATACAAACAGCATCTTATCACTGTCATTCCACACTGACTTCTTTAATTTCCCATTTCCATCTTTTCCAGTTCTCCGTCTTTCCTTTTGATTAATTCGACATTTTCTCTCTTTTTATTAAACTACTATTTTCCTACTGAAATGGCATGTTCATTCTGTGCCTTTCCTTTAATAATTAATGAAGAGTCAATGCTAAGAAAGAATTTTAAACTCCTAAATAAAACCTTGTGAAACTTTAATGGAATTCACCTCCCAAGAGGCCAATGTTATTACAGTATCAAAATAATGCAGATTACTAAACTAAGATAATGACAATATTGGCAAAGACTTCAGATGAGAAACTATTAAACTGGGCCACCTGTATTAAGATTATTCTACTTTAGTATGTGTTTCATCTCTTTATATAACACTTCCTTGTTTAATGACACCATTATGTAATTCTGCTCAAATGTGCATAGTGTATATATTTTCGGGAACAGAAATGTCTGACATATATGTTTATTTCATTTAATATTCAAAATTATAGATTAATACACCATTAAAATCATTAACATTTTTCCTTTTAAAAAGTCAATTTTAGATATATTAAACTATTATGCTTAATGAATTATAGAATATCCTCTAGAAATGACATTTAAATATGCAGATGTGAACTAGGGAGAGGGTTCAGTGTACAAAAGCACTTGTCTGTCAATCATGAGGACCTGAATTCAAAATGAAGATCTCATATAAAAGCTAGACATACAGTACTAACCTGCTTATGCTAGCATATGAGGTTAGTTACTGAAATATATGGAAACAGTTGAAGACCTATAAGATAACCAGTTTATGCTAATATCAATTAAGAGTGAAATACTGGTAGTGGTATGTAGATCCAGGGCTCTACTCAAAGGAAGAATAAACAAAGGACAAAGTACTTTTTGTGACGACATTAAAAGTTTTTGCCTATAGGCAACAGTTTAACCTTCATCCTGTTACACAGGGGCTGAAGTTCCCATCACCTTTGCAAAGCATAAAATTTAGATTTTAGCACCCAGATCAGGCAGCTTACAACTGTAAGAATAGCTCCAGACAGGCAACCAAGACAGAAAATCACAGCATGTTGTAGGGAGTTGAGAACAAAATCTTACTCCCAGGTGAGACAACATGATATTGTCTTTTGATAGTTTGTGGGAGAGCTAGTTGCCTTTAACAGTGTGATTCCTAGTAAGTTAACCACTTCCCAGGACAGCCTTCCAACCAAAGAATATTTGCACAACAAAACATGGACAACGGGCTTAAAAAACAAACAAATATTTCCAGAAAGGTGTGTGGATATGGAGGTGAGGTGTTATGGGTAGACTTCATTAAAGGAGTGAATATGATCAAAATACACTGATGAATTTTATTTATTAAATTAAGAAAACAAATATAATATTATTTAAATAAAACATTTTAAAAATAGTATGTGCAAAATGACTCTCTTCAGATCTAGCCCATGGCTTTACTCTAAAATTCAACATGACAACCCAAATTCATGTGTGTCTTTATATGTTTTCCCAACAGTTTAGCATCACAAAATCACAAAGTATATCTCAGGCCTGGCCTCTTAGCATACTGTTAGGTCTATAATCAGAACCATTTATAGTTTCAAAATATAAGTCATTAGATGACCTGTTTTCTAGTCATGCTTTAAATGGTTACCTGCAATCCTCTTGACTTAACTATTTTTCAGTTCTTAGAAAATCAAAAAGAGAAAAATAGAAAGCTAGTATTCATTTGGAGTCGTTTTATAAGAGAGTTAAGAATGAAAATCACTTACTCTAATCAGTAAACAACTATATTTAAAGACCCTTTATACCTTCTAAGGAAATTGTTATGCCAATTCCCATTTCTATATCCCATCATAAAATCACAGATGTGAGAACTGTGGAATCCTTTTGTCTGGTCAAATTTATCACCATGTTGTTATATTCAATAGGAAGAAATTACCAGTGTATTAAGCTGAGCTCACCCATCGTTCTGCCATCTCTCTCATTTTATCCATAACGTTGTACCTACCAAAAGTGCATGGACTTCTGAGACCATGTGACCGGTAAATCGAATTTCATGAGACACCTGTAAAATTTTATTGTCTCACATCTCTTAAAAAGAAAAGAGGGAGGCAGGGAGGGAGTGACAGAGGAACAGAAGGATGGAGGGATGGAGGGAGGGAGGGAGAGGCCACAAGTCATATTCTTCTGAACTTAACTGTACCTGATACACAAATTTAAAGAAGTCATTTACAAGTATATTTTAAAAATAAATCAAGAAATATGTAAGGATCTTTTTTTCAGAAAAATATTATTCCAATGGAAGGGAAGACTAATGTATCATTAGGGCTAATTAGTTGTTACTTTCATAAGGTAATATTGCTTATATTGTGTCTTTTAATCAAAACTGACTTCTTAAATTCACTAGACAATCTTGGTAATTTTGAGTAATTCTTATGTCTTGCTGTGAAAATTAAATAGAACACACATATAAAAATGAATATTTGTCTTAGATCTTCAGTAATGGTGATGAGGCAGGCCCCCAAACACATTAAAATTTAAAAACCTTCTAGTTTTTATTTCTCTTTGGATTATAGTTCTTACTTAATAAATATGTTTGTACAAGTAAGTGTCTTTGAAATGAAACTATATTTCATCATTTATTCCCTTTTCTCTCTTAGTTTCACTGTCTAAATGTAGGTTTCAGAAGGTTCTGTTGTCATGCTGGTCTTAAATAGCATCTAAAATATTGTGATGTGCATTATGCTAGCTTTATTGAGTAGTAATACATAAGTAGAACAATAGTTAAACAAGATCTGTGTATCTCTGATTGGCATTAAAGATAATGTGTTAAAATCCATATTGGGTCATCTTTTGCAAAACATAATCTATACTAGTGTTACATATAATTTAACAAATAAACATAGAAATCTCTTGAATTTTTATATGTTAAGTTCAAGAAAGAAAATTTTGGACCTGACTACTATGTCATATAAACTATTTAATATTCCTCTCATGGCAGTGGACCACGAGAGGAAGCCTGGTAAGGTCGAGCTAAGGCAAGAAGCCCCAGAGAACTTGAAGGGAAGTTAGGAGCTTTGCCTGTACCCTGTCACATAACTGCAGTCCTCACCTGCACCTGTAGAGAGATTTGTGACCATCAGTCTGGTACATGAAGCATCCCTAACTTCTCCAGACGAAGCCAATAGGAAGCACCTACTATCAGACCCCAACACATCCCAAAACTGTGTATAAAGATACTATACAGAAGGAATAAACATATGTGAGAATTAATTACTCTGTCATCTCTGAGTGTTCGTCATAACAGCTGCAACACTGCCACCAGGGAAGGAACTACTCTCCAGGCACCAGGAGCTCGCCTGCACCCCCTCTCTGGCTAGTCAGCCTTCTGCTGGCTCAGCACAGCTCAGCTCTGTTCAGCACAGTGCCCCATCTGGAAGCAAAGGCAGTGGTGGAGGCAGCAGCAGCAGCAGCAGCAGCAGCAGCAGCAGCAGCAGCAGCAGCAGCAGCAGAGGCAACAGCAGCAGCAGAGGCAGCTGAGGCAATTCCCCCTCCCATCTTGCACCCTTTTCCCTTCACTGGAAACCTGCCACCTGGCCCAGTCAGAGATTTCTGTGAAAAACCTTTGATACACTGGCTCACAATTACTGTTGTTAATGTATTTTAGTATAAGCTTTTTTATGCTTTAATCTATTTTTAATAGAAAATGCCAAGTTGCAGAAAAGCAATATATATATATATATATATATATATATGTTATTATGTTTTAAAAGAACTACTAAAAGGGATGAAATAAAATGTTTTTGGAACAAAGGTAAAATTCTTAAACAAACATGGTTTACAATTATTCACACATGGTTAATTACTACATGCATACCTTGTGTAATTTTCAATCATGATTTGGGGCACATGTTCACCTCACCTTTCTCCCGGAGTTAGTGAAGATAATAGGGCTGTTCTTTTCCAGAATATAGATTTGCTTTTGAGAGATTATCTGAACGTATAAGCACTTCCTAAAATTGCAAGAATTTAAACAGTTACTGTAAATAGATTTAAGGAAAGTTGCAAGGTTCATTTGAACATGAACTGTTAGGAGTATCCATTCTGTCACAGAAAGAATAAAGTGGGCTTTTACTCAGACAATCGGCTGGAAATTAAGGTAAGTAATTAGCTGTTGCAGCCTTACTATCTTGAGAGATTTATTAAATACAAAGTCATATGTTAGCACAGTTAACTAAAAAAAAATCTATCATCTATCTATCTATCTATCTATCTATCTATTTGAAAATAATGACAATGTGATGATAAAATATTTTTTAAAAAAATTCTCAAAAGTATTATAGCTCATAGACTCAACATATATTAACTCATGAGCTGTCTACTCTTTCAAATCATATATTTACTCTACAGACTAAACAAGCACAGTATAACATTTAAATTACAAGGCTACACATGTATGTAAATAAAAACAGTGAACAGAAACTACAATGCACATTATGTTCTTATTCTTCAGCTTGCCTCAGATTCTCCCACTTAATGAAGAAACAATGGCAAATGGGCCAAAAACACTCATTTTTAAAACTTCATTGAAATTCTACTGTTTCTTATTACTCTCATTTCTCTATGCCACAGAACAATTTTAATTAAGGTTATATGCATCTAGGGTCATTAATAATCTGCTGATTAATTGCTACCCCATGATTGTAAGATGGCTACTTCGGAAAGGTTATAAATTATGTCTAGACTCTAAATGCTAGACAACTCAAATTGAATAAAAAGAATCAGAAAAGACTATCTGAGGAAGTGGAGGGAAATCGAAGGAAATAAAATAAGCAACAGGAAGGAAATGGGAGAGGAATAAGTCAGGTCTAGCTCTTCTCATCACTCTACTGTGCTGCACTTAGTCTTTATTAAATATTTTTAAGTTGTAAAGAAACAGAGCATTTCACTAAATTGGTTTTATAAATGTCTTTTTAAACAATGAATTCATGAAATTCTTAGACAAATGGATGGAATTAGAAAATATCATCCTGAGTGAGGTAATCCAGTCACAAAAGAACACATATGGTATGCACTTACTGATAAGTAGATATTAGCCCAGAAGCTTGGAATACCCAAGATACAATTCACAGACCAAACAAAGCTCAAGAAGAAGGAAGACCAAAGGATGTATACTCTGGTCCTTCTTAGAAGGGGGAACAAAATACTCCCAGGAGGAGATACAGAGACAAATTGTGGATCAGAGACTAAAGGAAAGACCATCTGGAGACTGTTCTACCTGGGGATCCATCCCATATACAGTTACCAACCCCAGACACTATTGTGGATGCCAAGAAGTGCATGCGGACAAGAACCTGATATAGCTGTCTTCTGAGAGGTTCAGGCAGAGCCTGACAAATACAGAGGTAGATGCTCTCAGCCAACCATTGAATTGACCACAGGGACCCCAATGGAGGAGCTAGAGAAAGGACTGAAGGAGCTGAAGGGGTTTGTAGCCTCATAGGAGGAACAACAATATCAACTAACCTGTAACCCTAGAGCTCCGAGGGACTAGACCTCCAACCAAAGAGCACACATGGAGGTACTCATGGCTCCAGCTACATATGTAGCAGAGGATGGCCTGGATCAATGGGAGCAGAGGCCCTTGGTCCTGAGAAGGCTCAATGTCCCAGTATAAGGGAATGCCAGGACAGGGAAGTGGGAGTGGATGGGTTGTTGATCAGGGGAAGGGGGAATGGGGAATGGGTTAGTATGTTTTCAGAGAGGAAACCAGGAAAGGGGATAACATTTGAAATGTAAATAAAGGAAATATCTAATAAAAATATTTTTAAAATGAAAAAAAAAGACAAAAGCAAGTAAAAACAAAAACAAAAACAACATTTAATAGTGGAATTGGACCTGATGTCTTTGGGTGAGTTAGCCCCAAGGATGAGAGAGCAGGAGAGCTGACCCAGTCCCATACAGGCTGCAGAACATAGGAGAGTGGGCCTGGGATCATGACTGGGCAGCATCAGTGGAGCCAGCTTTGGAGGCATGGGTTTGAGTGAACCATCCCTGGCCCGAAAGACATCACAGCAGAACTGACTCTGCTTCCTGTTGGCGGAAGCAGTGGGGGACCTAACCAGAGCAGTGATGGAGAACACACCCTGATGACATAAGGGAGATCCAGTGGGCTGATAGGCTCTGCTACCACCCAGGCCTAGATCCAGGGCTCTGGAAGGCCCACCCAATAATCTATACCATCTGTGGGACAGTTGGGACACATGAGATCCTGCTGTTATAATACTGCAGTATCTTCGAGACACAGGGCAACTTCGGGATAACTGGGAGCCCTGATGAGGATTGATGGTGCCATAGAACCCAGAGATATTGAACCAAACCAATCACACATTGTAATGAACATTTGTAAGATGAGGGATACACTGTGGGACACACAGATATACAATAGCTTCCGCTATGATATCTTTTTCTATACTTTGGGTTTTTGTTGTTACTGCTGCTGCTTCTAGTGGTGGTGGTGGTGGTGGTGTGTGTGTGTGTGTGTACGCGCATGCACATGTATGTGTTATTTTGAGGGAGAAATTTTAAGGGGGATAGGGATATGAGCAGGACTGAGGTGCATGATATGAAACTTAGAAAGAAGGAATACATTTTTTAAAAGAAAATGTTTTTTATGTTGACAGAAGTACTGGTGTGTTTTATTCCAGATTATCTATGAAATGTTCAAGCTTCAAAATAGAATTTTAAAACAATTATAATGTCTTCACATTTAATTACTTGATAAATAGAACTTGCACATATGCTATCTTTTCTTTCTATCTAATATGGTTATATGTGATAAATTACATAAAAATCTGTCAAAATCTTTTCATTACCAACTTGCTTGTACTTCATCAAATTCACAAGATGACTCTGAGAGTACTTTCTCTGTCTGAAATTGGTTGTACAGTACCTTGATAAGAAGGGTTATTCCCTGCACTTCTAGGCTATGAGGGCTAAGGTGATAAACAGAATTTCAGGAAAGTTATAAAACTTACAGAAGCTGTTTTTGCTTTTATATTTTTGTCCTTCAATTTCTGTATAAGAGTCCTATTGAATGCATAAAAAATAGATAAATAAATATTCAACGCAGAACAATTCATCTAAGCTTAAAGTATATTATCAATGTTTTAAAAAGATAGTAATAAAATTTTTCTATTATTTCACATGAATGTACTCATAGGTCATATAATTTAGTCCTTGAGAGTATGCAAATCTGTCAGAAAATTTCAAACACTGATAATGTGTAATGCTTGCCAAAACATTTTGTAGTATCAAAAAATATTTCAAATGTAAATATGTGCAATCAGCTGATATTATTATTTCCATTCCTGCATTCAACATGTTAGTCAAGATTTCCAAGCAAATCTTTGCATAATATTCTATTTATGCATTTGTTAATTCTAACAATTTCATATAAATGGAATAGTGGCTCTTTTGTGGAGAGTAATGCATCCTGAAATAACCCATTATGCTGTACATTAACATCCTTACAGCAACTAGTACTGTATAAGATGCTTATGCACCTTAGTTGTTGAAAGGATATATACATATATATTCATTCTTAGGCTAATATAAATAATGCTCATAAATATTGATGTGAATTTTTCCTTTCATTTTTAACACAAATTTTTCATGATACAGTATTAATGTCAGTGGACTTTTTTATATTATGTATATAACTCAGAACTGAAATTAATGCTTAGATATTAGCTACTCCCATGTTTAAGAATTGGCTAATTATTAAACATTTTAAAGCTGAAAATTTCATTTTAAATTTTAGCAACATTTTCTGATGCTTCCATACCTTGTTAGTTTCTGTGGTTGATTTATGCCTACACATTTAAATTTGTGTTTCCTGATATTAATTTGCATGCATTTAGTAGCTAATGATGCTGACATCAATGCGGGTATTTACTGGACATTTATGTATTTAGATTATTTCATGTAGAAATCTTTAAGTTTTCACATTTTCAAATTTGTTAATCCTTATAAAATTTTAGGGACTCTTGATCATTGAATTTTATTTTTTCAATTTAGAATTTTATATGTGGTTTTTATTTTATAGACTATTTCTTTCATTTCTCTTTTACTTTTCCCACATGAGAAAAAATTAGTATTTGTTATCTTTTGGATACTTTTAGCGATGTTTCAAATATGGTTTTATTGAATTAAAAACCTTACAAATTATCACAACAAAAGAAATGAGCTACAAAGGCAATATACTTCAATTAACTTCTACAAAGCTTAAATAATCCATTCTGATACCGTAGATATTCAAACTGTATGTTACAGTTTGCTTATGATTTTTGATATTATTGAAATCCAGGCTGTACATTTTATATAAAGTGTTAGAATCTTTGATAGTTATTATTTTGGGTAATCATCAGCTAATGCAAACACATTGGGATAAACACTTTTTTCCTGCAATGAATGTGTCACAGATTAACTATATACATTTACATGTAGGATCCATTTTGAATTATGTTTTCTATAAAGATAAATCTATATACACATGTTTATGCCCATAGATAAACATAAATATTTCTCTTCATCCAAGAATATTCTTTTTGTAGCAGTTGCTTTCATACAAAAGATAACTATTAAAAATGCAGAAAAAAATTGACCGTGTAGTACTGAAGCTCCAGGACCACCATCAGTACCAGAGCTCAGGGACTGTCTATTAAGTGGTGTCAGAAAAACTGTAAGAGCCAGAGGTTAGGAAGCTGTGCAGTGAGAGTACTGACTATGTTAGGTAAGCTAGAATCAGGAAACCTCAAAGACATGACTGCTGAAAGAAGACTTGAACTATTTAAACACAGTAAACATCAAGACTAGATTGAAATTTTACTGGGCTCAACTCTAGATAATTCAGCAGATTAATTATCTAATACCAGTTGTGTATGTGTAGAAACAGGTGTATGTAGGCAACATCAAATGTATTCAGCTTATTATTTTTATATATTGATGTGTTTATATGTATATATAACAATAATGGCTTAAAAAGACAGCCCTTGAATTTGAGAGGGAGAGGAAGTACGACATGGGAAATTTAATTGGAAAGATGGAGGGAAAAATTATTACATAATTGTATATATATATATATTCATATATATAATGTGTATATACATGTGTATTATTATACATATATTTTAAGTATCCATTTGTTCTTACACTCATGAAACATTTTATTATTATTTATAGAACTTTTTGTGTCTTTTGAAAGGGAATTTACTATGCCTATCTATGATTGTAAATTTCTGTTTACCATTCCATGTGACTCAGCTTTATGGACTGCTTTGACAACTCACTAAGCATTGCTTTGTGATATATTGTGATCTACAGCAAATGAGTTGCAGTTTTGTGCTTCATATAAATGTGTTGCTCTTTTGGATTTAATCTTAACTAAACTATTAAACAACCATATATTTATCAGGAGGCTGTATATTTTGACCCTGGTAACAAAACATGAACTCTGAAACTGCAGACTCCTATGGCTGCATCTGAAACATTTTCTGTTCTTCTTTTAATTATTTTATTTGTTTACATTCCAGATATTGCCCCTGTCTTGATCCACCTCCCATAGTTTCTCATCCAGTTTTATCTCCTTGCCTCCAAGAGGGTGCTCCCCCTGACTCTTGTATCCCTCTTCCCTGGGGCCTCAATTCTCTCCAGGTTTACACTCATATTTTCCCACTGAAGGCAGACTAGGCAGTCCTCTGCTTTGTATGTGACGGGCTCTTGGACCTGCTCATAATGCCTGGTTGTTGGCTCGGTCCCTGGGAGCTCTCAGGGATTCAGGTTATTTGAGACTTCTGGTCTTCCTATGCTGTTGACCTCCCCTTTACCTACTTTAATCCTTCCCCTAATTCCTCCATAGGAGTCCAGTTTCAGTCATGATCAGATATAAGTATCTGAATCTTATCAGTCAGCTGCTGGTAGGATTCTCAGAGGACAGGTATGCTTGGCTCCTGTCTCTAAGCACAACATAGCACCAGGAATAATTTCAGGCCTTGGTATCATCACAACTCCCATGCGATAGCTTCCAAGTTGGACTGGTCACTGGTCATGCTTTCCATCAGGCTCTTCTCCATTTTTGTTCCTGAATTTCTTTTAGACAGGAAAAATTCTGGGTCAGAAAATTTTACTGTGTGTTGGTGACCACATCCTTTCTTTTGGGGCCCTGTCTATCTGCTGGAGGTGGACTCTCCAAGTTTCCTCTGCATACTATTGGGCATTTTGACTAAGGTTACCTCCATTGAGTCCTGATAGTCTCTCGCATGCTAGGTCTCTGAGACTACCTAGAAGGTCGCCCCTCTCCTATCCCAAGAAGGTAGATATTTCCATTCAGGCTTTTGACCCTTTGGGCTTTTCTCCTGTTCCCCTACCTACCTCCCCTCCCATACCTGATCCTGTCTTCCTTTTCCCCTCCCCTCTCCTACCCCAGATCATCTTGATTTGCATTTGTCAGATAAGTAAGGACTTTGAACATTTTTTAAGTACTTCTAGGCCATTTGAGATTCCCCTGGTAAGAATTCCCAGTTTAGCTCTGTATTCCATTTTTAAATTGGGTTATTTGGTTTTTTGAAAGTCAACTTCTTAAGTTCCTTATATATTTTCGATATTAGTCCTCTGTCAGGTTAGGGTTAGTGAAGATATTTTTTCCCAATCTGTAGCTTACAAATTTGTCCTATTGTCAGTGTGTCCTTTACCTTATAGAAGGTTTCCAGTTGCACATGTACCCAGTTATCAATTGTTGATCTTTGAAACTAAGCCATTGGTGTTTTGTTTAGAAAACTTTCCTTTACTCCAATGAGTTCTATGTTCCTTTTTACTTTCTCTTCTATTCCAATCAGTGTATCTGGTTTTATGTTGAGGTACTTGTTCCACTTGGACTTGAGCTTTGTGCAAGATGATAAATATGGTTCTATTATCATTCCTCTACTTGTCAACTACCAGTTAGATGAGCACTGTTTAATAAAGATGTTTTCCATTTTCACTGTATGTTTCTGGCTTCTTTGTTATAGATCAAATGTCCATAGGTGTGTTGGTTTATTTATGAGTTTTGATTCTATTCCATGATGGACCTTTGTGTCTCTGTTCTAATAATATGTAATCTTTATTACAATTGCTCTGTAGTGTGGCTTGAGGTCAGGAATGGTGATTCCCACAGAAGTTCTTTTACTGTTGAGAATTGTACTGTTTATCCTGGGTTTTTTGGTTTTCTGTCATAAGTTTAGAGGTTCTATTTTCATGTCTGTGAAGAACTGTGTTGGAATTTTGATGGGAATTGCATTGCATCTGTAGATTGCTTCTGGTAAGATACCCATTTTCACTGTGTTAATTCTACCAATCCAAGAGCACAGGAGATGTTTTCATCTTCTGAGGTCTTTTTTGGTTAAGGGATTTTTAAGTTTTGTAATACAGATCTTTCTCTTGCTTGGTCAGAGTTACACAAAGATATTTTATATTATTTGTGGCAATTTTGAAGGGTGTTATTTCCCTAATTTCTTTTTCAATCTGTTTATTATTTGTATAAAAGTAGGCTACTGATTTGTTTGAGATAATTTTACATCCTATAACTTTCTTGAAGCTGTTGACCAGCTGTAGGAATTCTCCGGAAAATTTTTGAGGGTTGCTTATGTACACTATCACATCATCCATAAATAGTGATACTTTGACTTCTGAAACTTTTACTTTTGTGCTTTTTCAAAGTGTCTATCTGCTTTCCTACAATCATTGACTTAATTTATTATCTTAAATATGTTTTCAAACAATATTATAAATATTGTTTTTTCCAAGTCAATAAGAAACATATGTCAATAAATATACTTTATAATATCTATGCATTCTGTATTAAATATTGTACCATGTAATTTTGTATGCAAAAAAGTTTTATTAAAGTTTCACATCGTCCAGTAGGTATTATTAATATAAATTTTCTGATTTTATGTAAGACACTGCTTCTTATATGAATACATATTTTTCTTTTTCTTATTTTTATAATTATGTATGTGATCTTTATTTCTTAATGTGATATATGTGCATACAAATTCAGATACATGTTTACATGTATAAGTGTACATATATAATTGCTAGAAGAATATAAAATAAATGCCCAGTGACAACCAGTGGATTTATATACAAATGCTTATTATATTTTTCTTGACAGTTATAGTTAAACAAATATACCTCAGGAGCATATGTACTTTCTGACTGTAATACACTCATTTAGAAGTTCAAACCTGGAACAAGTAACTTTATTCTGACTCTTCCTCAAAACCTTCTTACCACTTTTTCATTGTCACACAATCAATATATCCTCAGAAGGCAAAACTTACTCTTCTTGATAAATGAGTAGTATTTTTGCATGGTCAGAAAGATTCATGGTTTTGAAAGGGATTATTTGTTGTTTCCCATTAACAGGCCAATCTAAATAATACATAAGGCAGGGCTTCTGATTATAAGATATTATTTCATTATGGTATAAAAAAGTGGCTAATATATCTCCATATCCTCACATATGTTACATATGTTGTATACTAATCCTAATTCTCCAGAAATACTTGAATATATATTTTTCTACTACTTAACTTCACATTATTCCTTCAGGTATCACATTTGTTTTCCTGGCTACAACTCTTAGTTTTCTGTTGTTCAGGCAAACATTTATGTGCGAATTTCTCTTAAGTGACATTCTAAATACCAGTACTCAGAATACAATATGCCTAACACGACTGAACCAATATCTGAGTTATTCATAATTTCCTTCCCCTCACTACTTTCAGTTCCCAGTAACTGTTGTGTATTATATGTCTGGAAGTTTCAAATGTCCTCTCTCTGTCTCTGTTTGTCTGTGTGTTTCTCTCTCTGTCTCTCAGTTGTGTCTGTTGTCTCTTTCTGTCTCTCTATCTCTCCTGTGTGTGTGTGTGTGTGTGTGTGTGTGTGTGTGTGTGTGTACATGTGCACTTGGGATTCATTCTTCACCCATGATCAGTACTGACACTATTATACTGATGTCAATTTTGTTGATTTTAGCTACTATTGTATTTCCTTCCTCTTTCTCTGTCTCCTTTTTTCTTTCTTTCATTATTTCTTTTTATCTTTAGATTTTTGGCTGAATTGAGGGTTTCCCTTTGTTTTTGTCCAAGCCAGGTGGTAAAGGGTCCACCTGCCATAGCTTCTGTGTAATAAAGTCTTAGATTGCATGATAGGATGACAAGTGTAATTCTGCATTTTTATGGACCAACAGTGTATAATGTTAAAAGAATAAATTTATAGGAATAAGTAATATTGTGTCTATTTCTCAGAAAACTTGATTTTTTTGTAGCTGAGGATAAAACTATCCACAGAATTAAATTTATACAATTTTTGAAATAGGATTCTTTACCACTTATTCTCAACAGGAACATAAGTGGCTCCTTCTAGAAGTTAGCATGCATTTCTTAATTTCTGTGTTAAAAAAACTTGTGAAATTTTTTCTCTTTCTAGATTAGATTTAATGTATAACTGCTGGATTTTGCACTTTCTACTTAAAGATGAGGTAGCACATTTTCAATTCATCAGTTCGTTCAGATTTGACAATGTCTAGGATTTTATTTGAGTGATTAAAATGTACAATTTTCATAAACTTTTAATATCTGATGTGATTATTTGTTTGGCTCATCATTGTTGTTGTCTTGTCCTCGCTAGGCTATTGGCTTACCTGATGTCTTTTGCAGAATGCCTTTTCAAAACAGCATGAAAAAAGCTAGATTCTCCATACATTCCTTCTTTTATTATTCACTTTCTTTCTTACACATATTTAATTATTTATGCCTTTCTCCAGTTCTCACTTACTCTGCTCTGACATCTATGCATGTGTGTTTATTACTGGAGAAATCTGTCACATGATTGGTGTTTGGAATTTTGCTCTGAGCCTTCATGGAGCACACAAGAAGGTCTCCTGGAGACTTAGTATTTTTATAGCTATTTTGGGACTTGTTAATGATTTCTCTTCCACTTTTAAAGTCGCTATTTCACCAATAAAAATTATTTGTCATTTCATATCTCTGAAAAACTCCTTTGATTTTTGTCATCTATAAATAAGTTCAGAATCCTCTCTAACTCATTTAAAATATTCTGTATTGTGCAAAGTAGTGAGTGATATATTATTTGGAAAAGCCTACGTTTTTATCCATTCTTACTTCTAAGTTCTATGTCCTATTTCTTGTGTGTGTGTGTGTGTGTGTGTGTTTGTGTTTGTGTGTATGTGTGTATGTGCGTGCAGTTTTATTGCTTGTTAGGAAAAAGGAAGTACTTATCAGAGATGAAGTGCAGTGATTCTGTGTTAAGATATTTTTGATACTGAAAATTTGTAAGTACTTGAAGTCAAGTATCATTTTTTTTTTTTTAGAAAACTACAAATTTTGTTTCAAAGCACATAAAAGGCATATAGGTTTATAATATCAGTTGATGCAGAAAACTGAATATTTGACCTACGAAAGGTTACATTATAGTAATGACAGAAGTCAGGAAAATAAAAAAAAAAATGATGTAGGGATTGGGCAATGAGTGCTATTCAGAGGGAATTAGTAAGACAGAAATTGTATGAAGATGTAAAGGAGAAAAAGCCAGGGGTCTCTTAGATGAACATTGGGTAGAAAACAGAATACAGAGGGAATGTAAAGGAGACTGAAATAACTAAGCATGTTTGAGAAAGTCAGAAATATGTATTAAAAATTCTTGAAAATGATTTTATATACTGTATATATTTATATATTTTATATATGAATTATACATATATACATATTTATGTATACATATATGGATTACAAATACATATGAATTATATCACATAAGAAAATAAAGCCTCCAAGAAATATTGTCAAGAAAGTAGGAAAGAAAAAAAAGGGAACATAAAAAATAGAAAAAAAATTATTTTCAGGCATGACAAATCTACCTGGGAGTTGTTGATTAGACAATATATACTATCACCATTACAAAATATTGCCTCCCAGAACTTGAAGGTAAGATTTCATTGCTGAATATAGAAGGAACATCCTACTGAGGAATAAGCAATCATATTGAAACTGACCTGGAAATTATCTCCCTGAGAGCTGGCTCTAATAGTATCAGAAGTTGTTATGCAAGCTGCCAAGGGAGAAAAGCAATCAATCATCCTACCAAGATGTAACAATATAAAACACAATATTATCTGATGTGGTAAGCATATATGCCCAGTAGTATTAATATCATTATGTTCTTGGGCGTAACCATCATATGTCTCAACTGAATTGAGACACACTAAATTGGAGAAAATACTTGCTGGTACTGCAAACCTACCTATCTAAACATGGCTGGGAAACATAGACCTAGATGACAGCCTTCAATTTTAATTTCCCAAAACAATATAATTTATAATTGTATTATAAATATGTATCCATATAGCCACAGATAAGTGGATCTTGCAACGGTAAACATAGAAGCTTATTTTTGGAGCAATAGAGACTGTTATAAAGAGCTACATCTGGCAATATAGAATAATTGATTTTATTGTGTCTGGTTCCAATTGCTCTATCTACAAGGTACCCCTCCTTCATCTAAGGCAATGAGAATATTGCCAAGATGGGAGAAAAAGATTGTAAGAGCCAAAGCAATAGGATATTTGTTACTATTTAATGTGTTCTAGGCATAAGAATGGGTGTTACATGCATAAAATATTGAAAATATTTTTGACTAAACAAAATCAACATAATGAAAATACCAGTAGACATCACAACCAAAATGGGAAAATTAATGGGATGAGACCTATAGATAAACAGACAAGAAATTTGTGGTTGCTGAGAGAGGACCAATTAGTTTTCTCTGAACGCAAAAACCTCATTAAGTTATACAGTTATACATATTATGTAAAAACTGGCCATGATATTGAGGAGAAGGGAAAATCTGGAAATAAAATATATATAGCAATCATACATGAATTTCTCAAAACTCCCAAATTAAATAAAACAGTATATTTTCACACATGTTTTTATACTCACCAAATTTTCCAAATAGTAGCTCATTTTATTGTTTAATTTAAGAAATATGTAATCACATTATCTATGAGGATGGCTACTTGGAAATTTGGAATCTAGTCATGAATACAGCATATTGTACTCCAAAATAGTTGTGTTCTCCAGGTATATGATTAAGAAACTTTTCACAATCAGAATATACATCCTATTTCATTTTTGTTTGCCTGTATTTTCTTCCCCACTCTTTCTATAATTTACTTAATTTTTTACAATCCTTTATTTTTAGGAACTGTTCATGAGTAATGTGCTTGCATGTTTGTGCATGTGTATGTTTGGATGTGTGTGAGTGTGTTTAAAGCAATTTAAAGTGAGAACAATGTAGTTTTGTACTTTAATTCGTTCTCAAATAAGAATATGAATAGATGATGTTAATTACCTGTTGAGACACAAAATAGTTTTGAATTACACATAATTATATTATTTTAATTAGATTATTTGTCAGTGTTATTATTAATACAACTGACTAGGACATTGGTCCATTATACACAGCAAACATATGATATGCACCTTTGATTTTTATGTAGCATTTCATTTAGATTTTACAGTTTATTTTTCTTAGAACAGGTTATATTGTGTTTTTTCTACAAGCAAAGTACAACAAACCAAAGTCAAGTGGGTAAAGAGAAGTTGACTTATTTTCTGGGCATGCTGAGGTCTTTAAAATATTTTGTTGCAGGGAAGCATATGGTCATATCTAATTTGAGAGCATGGGGCCATTTCAAATATCTGTTAGCCAGAATATAAGTGGTGTGTGTGAGAACAGAACTGAGAATGTAGGTAGGGGGCCATTGAGGGCTTATGGGACTTGCGGGGAGTGGGGACCCAGAAAAGGGGAAATCATTTGAAATTTAAATAAAAAATATATCAATTAAAAAAAAAAGAGGCAATGGATTCACTTAAGGAAGTCAGAGGAGTCCAACCAGCATTAGGGCTCAAATCTGAGTTTAATGCCCAGTGCTTATATAGTGTTTAAGCCAATACCAAGCCTCTAACTCCTTGGTTAATCATATTTTGTTATATGGTTACCATTTTCCAATGAAAGCCTTGCCTCATGAGGTAGCTCAGAAGGAGTTGGGGGGATGGTAGGGGTGGGAAGCTATCATCACTTTTTAGGACTTCTGTGAAGACAGGAGGAAACAACTGTTCTGGATTTGGCTCCATTTTGCTGTCTCACTGCTGTTCTGGGAGCCATCTTAGTTAAAATGCCACATAGAAAAGCTCAGGAGTCACAGTAGCCTGTGGTTACTCGCTCTCTATCGTTCTTTTCCTTCACAAGGTTGATTTCAATATCTGACACAGGTGTAACTTACTATTTCTCCTTAAACACTGCATAAAGGCTTTAAGTTTGCTGTAAAATGTATGCATATGTGTATGTGAGTCTTTGGGTGTATGTGTGTGTAAACATATATGTATACATATATACACACACAAACACAGATACATATATATTTCTAAAGCAGTTAAACTGTGATATTTATATATATGGAATTGTTTTCCAAAAGGGAAGGATGAGAACTTTCAGCCACTCTTGAAATCATCTTTTCCAATATATATGTATATGTATATTCCAATATATATATATACTTGGAAACTTAAGAGAATGCACTACTTTTCTGCTCTGATCAAAATAAAATATGGAGAAAAATTTCCCAAATAAAATCATTTTAGAAATAAATTTCTGCCAATTATTTTCACAAATTTTCTTTTAAAATAATGATGTCAAACATAAAAACTTTTTCAACTTAGGTAACTAATTTTTTCTTGGTAAACAATAAAGAAAATCAGAAATCCAATATACAACACTTTAGCTTTAGGTAAACTGAAACAAACAATAAATATACATTTTTATGATAATTTATATATGTAAATGTGCAAGCCCATATAAATGTCTATTTTGTATTCGATGACATGCTTCTATACTGTGAACTTATGACTTAGGCACCGCATTAAGTAGAGAAATAAAAGAAGCTAGAGAGCAGAGGAATCAGGATGACTAAGAGTCTCTGGGCTGCAGAGCATTGCAGCTGTCGTTTTCAGTGCTGTCTCTGAATACTTTATCCTTTCTTTGGTTTTCTTTGTTTTAAAGATGTCAGGTGTCATGAGATGCAGCTTTGCTCTAGTTTTACTGCCTGTCAAGTCACAGTTGACAAAGCCAGTCTTTTCCCAGTCAGTCTGAGTCCAACTATACTGCTGGCTTTCACCTACAGTGTAGAAAATTTATTGCAAGGCAAGGTGCATTTTATGCTTACAGCTATTGCAGCAGTACTGGTTATAATAACACTACATTCCCACAAGCAGCTGTTATCTGTAACAGAAGAAACCCAACTTCTTAAGCACAATAGACTGAATTTGAGAATATTTATAGTAAAGACAGTACTATTTTTTTAAATCTTGCATTAGAAACCAGAATTCAAATTTATTTATAATAGTGTTATGCTTGT
Organism: Apodemus sylvaticus; assembly: GCF_947179515.1. Taxonomy (NCBI): domain Eukaryota; kingdom Metazoa; phylum Chordata; class Mammalia; order Rodentia; family Muridae; genus Apodemus; species Apodemus sylvaticus. The sequence continues at coordinate 49,418,331 of NC_067482.1, read as the reverse complement.
TTTAATCCTTAATTATGAGAAACTATAAACAAACATAATTTGTTGTGTATATCTACACTTTTGTTGAAACAAAAGCATATGCAAAAATTTGCAAGGTATGAAGTTTTCATGAGGGAGTGAAATGAAATGGGAATTTTGGTTTTCTTCTACATAGAAGAAAGAGGAGCAAAAACATCTCCACTAGCTTTATTTTCATGTTTTATCGAGAAAAAAAATAACTTATCATTGCCTCTATACTAATTTTCCTCATCAATAAAATTAAATAAACAATGTTTCCTGTTCCCCAGAGTTATGGCAACATTGAAAGACAATATTATGTTTGTGAATTAAAGGATTGGTGCATGAAGTTAATACCAAACAATGTATATGTACACATATGTGATTGTCATATTCCTTCTTGTGACATCCCCTAAGGGATTTGCGTCATCTGTAACATAACAAGAACAGTGTTAGTTTTCAGCTAATAAGGTCACTTGAGAGATTTGAAGTTGGTAATAATCTCATCTTTGGACTTGGGACCTCTGTCCTCTCTCAGAATATGTAGATATCTTGTCCCATCTCTATCTTTTATTATTTCATATGATTTTTATAACTAATGCCCTGATTGATTCACTTCTGATTCAGTAATCACAATTTTTTGTGCTGTTCATTTCTGTCTCTTTCCAGTGGAAATTCTTTCATATCATTAACCAAATCATTTATAGTGTCCCTCATGAAGCCTCTCCTACTTTCTGGGTCTAAATGAAAACTGGCAACTTAAGAATCAACTGATTCATCTTCGATTGTGAAACTCACATCTCCTATTGTTCCTCATCTCAATTTTCTGCTTACTTTGATACCTAAAGGTAAGTACAATGTTATTTCTTCTCTCCATTATATTTTGTCCAAATCTAGCACATAAACTACACATTATCCTAAAGTGCACCTTGATGTTTTCTGAAGAGATCACTATATTCATGCTTATTAATTTCAGAAAGAATAAACTGCAAAAACAAAAAAATAATTTCAGAAACTATTATTAATCAGAATAAGTTGAGAATCTATCATATAGATTTGGTGTAATTTGGTAATCAATTGTAAAATATGATAGGAAATATTTTCTTTGCATAATCAGCAAAAGAGGCAAATTCTGATTAACATTAAAATATAAGAGAATTATCTGCTTGCATTAATTTTAATTGGATTTTAAGGTAATTTCTCCTCAAGATAAAGGAAATTATACTGGTGTGAGGTGAAATCTCAGATGACTGAGAAGCACCTTAAGAAATGCTCAACATCATTAGTCATTAGGGAATTGCACAAATTTTTATAAATGAAACTATCATCTTAAGAAATCACAGAGAGGATTCAAGATGAAACTTGGCTTACTACATGTTATACACATCCTAAGGACCCATGTGGACCATTTCTTAACCACATTTACTTTAGAAATATGCAATCAAAAATTTCAAGTTAGCTGGAGACAACTAGGTTAGAACACTTGCTTCCACAGACACATCTTGGGTTTGATTCCCGTATTGTGCACTTCCTCCTCCTTCAACTTCTTTTTTTGCCTTTATTTTTTTGAGGTATAGTACTCTACATCTCAGGCATGTTTTCTATGACAATATGAATGTTATCCCTTATAACTGCAATGATAGTTCACTTGTCAATTGGACTACGTTATGGGTTTCTTAAACTTAATTATTAAAAGGAAAAAGACCATAGATGAGTTGAGCTCACAGCTAATCTTCTTCTTAGTATACTCCAGTAATTTTCTAGCAGCACACACAGTTCTTAAAAACATTGTTTTTTTAATTGGTTTATTTTAGTTGATATTAATTCAATATTTATCCATCATAAAAGTAGCCAAAAATAGCATCTATTGGCCTCTTTAACTTGTACAGTAATTCATTTTTTCTTTTGGAATTTTTAGAGAACCCTAGAGTGATATTTTAAGAAGCACAGAATTTTGTCACCCCCTCTCCTCGTTTACTCACTTGTGTTAGCTTATTTCACATTTTCCTAGTTTGGAATGATTAATATTCAGATTGTCTACTTTTAGTTTCAGTAAAATACACAGGATCTCTCCCTACCACTGTCTCATTATTTTAAACCAACCACTTAAAAGTTTTAAATCTTTAAATAAGTGTAGGAGAACTGTAAGTTTATCAGCAAACGCATATTAGTATATGCCTGCAGGCAGTTTAAATGAGGAGAGAAATTTGAGTTCCTCAGACCTGACCTAAAATGTGTTGCATTGAGTACAAAATACTTAACTGACTTAGAGAAGAAGCCCTCAAACACTGAGTCTATTGGCCAGGAGTATTACAGTGTGCTGTAGGAGAGGACCAATTTCAGAAACAAATATTGGGTACAGTTACCAAAAAAGGGCAGGATCTGCTTCAGGCTACACTTTAGAGTAGTTAAAGTATAATTCCAGGGCTTCGTAATTGAAGAAATCTCTTTAACTTTTGCTCCATTTCATATTCGCTGACTGCAGCTTTTATTTTACTGTCTTTCACAGAAGTATACTAAATGAATTCACCATATTCTTATACTTACAAAAATTGAGAATAATTCATCCTGTATGGTCTTCCTTCCAGATTCTTCTCCCTCGTGTCTCACAAATTAGTGTGATGAGTCATGATGAAGCAGTGAACTAAATAGGCCACATTATTCTATTTGTGTATTAACTCACATATTCGGAAAGAGGGTCATATTCCCAGGGTGGCTTCTCTTTTCAAAAGTAGTACAGATAATAGTCCCAGGTATGACAATACATCAATGTATTCTATAACACTATGACATATTGTTTTTTTCGATATATTTTTTATTTACATTTCAAATGATTTCCCCTTTCCTAGCCCCCCCACTCCCCGAAAGTCCCGTAAGCCCCCTTCTCTCCCCCTGTCCTCCCACCCACCCCTTCCCACTTCCCCGTTCTGGTTTTGCTGAATACTGCTTTAATGAGTCTTTCCAGAACAAGGGGCCACTCTTCCTTTCTTCTTGTACCTCATTTGATGTGTAGATTATGTTTTGGGTATTCCAGGTTTCTAGGTTAAGATCCACTTATGAGTTAGTGCATACCATGATTCACCTTTTGAGTCTGGGTTACCTCACTTAGTATGATGTTCTATAGCTCCATCCATTTGCCTAAGAATTTCATGAATTCATTGTTTCTGATGGCTGAATAGTATTTTATTGTGTAGATATACCACATTTTTTGCATCCACTCTTCTGTTGAGGGATACCTGGTTTCTTTCCAGCATCTGGCAATTATAAATAGGGCTGCTATGAACATAGTAGAACATGTATCCTTATTACATGGTGGGGAATCCTCTGGGTATATGCCCAGGAGTGGTATAGCAGGATCTTCTGGAAGTGAGGTGCTCAGTTTTTGGAGGAACCGCCAGACTGCTTTCCAGAGTGGTTGTACCAATTTGCAACCCCACCAGCAGTGGAGGAGTGTTCCTCTTTCTCCACACCCTCTCCAACACCTGCTGTCTCCTGAATTTTTAATATTACCCATTCTGACTGGTGTAAGGTGAAATCTCAGGGTTGTTTTGATTTGCATTTCCCTAATGACCAATGAAGTTGAGCATTTTTTAAGATGCTTCTCTGCCATCCGAAGTTCTTCAGGTGAGAATTCTTTGTTTAACTCTGTACCCTATTTTTTTTATTCGATATAATTTATTTACATTTCAAATGATTTCCCTTTTCTAGCCCCCCACTCCCCGAAAGTCCCGTAAGCCCCCTTCTCTTCCCCTGTCCTCCCACCCACCCCTTCCCACTTCCCTGTTCTGGTTTTGCCGAATACTGTTTCACTGAGTCTTTCCAGAACCAGGGGCCACTCCTCCTTTCTTCTTGTACCTCATTTGATGTGTGGATTATGTTTTGGGTATTCCAGTTTTCTAGGTTAATATCCACTTATTAGTGAGTGCATACCATGATTCACCTTTTGAGTCTGGGTTACCTCACTTAGTATGATGTTCTCTAGCTCCATCCATTTGCCTAAGAATTTCATGAATTCATTGTTTCTAATAGCTGAATAGTACTCCATTGTGTAGATATACCACATTTTTCACATCCACTCTTCTGTTGAGGGATACCTGGGTTCTTTCCAGCATCTGGCAATTATAAATAAGGCTGCTATGAACATAGTAGAACATGTATCCTTATTACATGGTGGGGAGTCTTCTGGGTATATGCCCAGGAGTGGTATAGCAGGATCTTCTGGAAGTGAGGTGCCCAGTTTTCAGAGGACCCGCCAGACTGCTTTCCAGAGTGGTTGTACCAATTTGCAACCCCACCAGCAGTGGAGGAGTGTTCCTCTTTCTCCACACCCTCTCCAACACCTGCTGTCTCCTGAATTTTTAATCTTTAATCTTGAGTTGGGATTTTGATGGGTATTGCATTGAATCTGTAGATTACATTTTGTTTTCAAATGTTCTTAAAATGGAGAAAAAAATGATCATCTCTCATGGTATCAAAATACTATCACTAAAAAAGTTTCAGGCTAAATAAATAAAGAAGTAAATAACAAAAAAACAAAAAGAGCAGACTGTTGTAGGAGAAAAGAAGACTTTCAAATTCCATCTCCCTCAAAATCATAACAAGAGGGCTAAATTACTAAAGAGTTCTTCATAGCTCCATCATTTGTGACCTTGTATATCCAATATTCCAATACTCAGATGGCTTGCACATTATCAGACTCTAGCTACCTTTCTACCTAAGCTGTCTATACTTCAAGGACATTTGAGCAGCTTCCCTGGGGATAGTTAGAAATTAAAAACATGAAGAGGAATATAAGTTTGCAATGTGGGAAAACAAATGGAAGAAAAACGCAAAAGAGAAATTGGACCTTTGTTCATTCTATGCTAGTTAGTATCAGACACTCTCAAAATATTCTGTCCATATAAAATTCATTTAATCTTAGTAACAACTTAATTAAGAAACATAATGAATCCATGTCTTTTTGATAGAAAATACTGAGGAAAATATAAGCAGGATTTTATCCTATATTACTAAGAAGTAGTAACAAAGACTAAAAATATAATTGTTCAAAAGTTGGAAGTTATAAAACACATTCTTTATTTCTACTCCTTAGGAAAGAAAGAAGGACAAATTCTAGAAAGGAGAAAGAGGAGAGCAAGAAGGATGAGGAGAGTGAGAAGAGGGTTGAATTTACCCTCTTAAAAAAACAGGCATTTAAGGTATTTACAATGTGTATGTCTCTGCATAGTCAGGTGCTATAAACCAAGCACCTCTGTGCAGATACTTTGAAAATGGTGACTTATCCTCCCCTGGAGGATTAATATCTTTTAATATTTTCAAATTTCCCCCTTTTTTTCAACCATCAATTACTTGCATAGCTTTACTTTCCATGGTATCCCATACCTTTTCTCAAGAGAAAGGTTCCCATCTGGCATTTAGATGTTTCAGTGACAGATAGGGCCCGTTTTTGCTAGATCCATCCACGGAAGGACTGAATATAGCGAAGATAATCTAAAAGATGTGGCAGCAAATATTAACAGCGATAAGAGTTCATTTCTGTTCATGATTTTGATCATTATTTACATGTTATGGTGGAAATACTTTGAATCCCTTTTTGGCATATTTATCTTGAGACTCTACAGGGCTGCAAATATAAGTATAGCAAAGATGTAAAGTGGACAAAGTAAATAGCCAAAACATTGAGACTGATCACAGGATATGTGATAACTGCCGAAGAATATCACATACCACACAGCACACAACCACTCCACTCCCACCTCTCACACATATACAAAAGTAAACTTTTCAGCCTAGACTCCTATACAGTTACGTATCCTCCAAAAAGTGACTGAGATTATCTTCATTTACCCATCTTATTTCATCTGCCTGTTATATTCTCACTATACAGTTATTAGACACTCATCTACTGTATAGCTCTCAATAGAATATAACATTTTCTGTGAATGGAGAACAAGGTAAAATCAAGAAGACTTCAAAGTTACACATTCCTAAGAATGTGTACAGACCAGACCATAATGGTTTATTATTCTCTAAATTGACAGAGTTCAAAAAATAGGTACATCTGATACTTTAAAAAAATTGTTTCCTTTATTTACATCCCCAACATTGCCCCACACACTTCCTGGGTACCCCTACAAAATTTCTTCACCTCAGTCCTCCCCTTTGCCACTGAGAGGGCCCCCCCTCCAACTCACCCCCACCTTAGCATCCTTTCCCAAATCCCCCTTATCTGGGGCATCAAGACTTTAAAGAATTAGGCACACCCTCTCCCCTGAGGCCAGACAAGGCCTCTGTTACCTATGAGCATGGGACCATGGACCAGGACAGATATACCATTTGGATCATTGTTAAGTCTCTGGGAGCTCCCACAGGTTCAGGTAAGTTGACACTGTTGGTCTTCCTATGGTGTTGCCATTCCCTTCAGATCCTTCTATCCTTCCTCCTAACTTCCTCATCCATAGGAGTCCTTGATCTCAGTCCTATGGTTGCCTGTAAATATCTGAATGTGTATTAGTAAGATGCAGGTAAAGTCTCTCACAGGGAAGCCATGTTATGATCCTGTATGCAAGCACAACCTGGCATCAGTAATAGTGTCAGAGTGTGGTGCCCCTCCCACCATGGGATGGATCCCAAGTTGGTCACTGGATGACCTTTCCTTCAATCTGCTTCATTTTTGTCCCTGTATTTCTTTCAAAGAGGAAAAATTGTGGGTCAAATTTTTGAAGGTAGGTTGGATGGTCATTTTGAGGATGACCCCACTCATCCACAGGGCCCTGCCTATCTACTGGAAGTAATCTCTTTAATGTCTATCTCCCCACTGTTGAGCATTTCAGCTAAGGTCATCCTTATTGATTCATGGGATCCTCTTATATTCTAGGTCTCTGGGACTTTCTAGAGGTTCCCCCAGCCCTCAACCCCCATAGTTTCATATTTCCATTCACTTTCCTGGCCCTCTGGGCGTCTCTTCTCTCTCCCCAAATGCCCGATCTGTACCTCTTTTCCTCTCCCCCTCTGCTCTCCAACCCAAGTTCCTCCCTCCCTCTGCCTTCCATGATTGTTCCCCCACATACACACTTCTAAGAGGGATTCTCACTTGGGCCTGTGGTTTGTATCATGGGTATTCTGTACTTTTGGCTATTACACTTATCATTGAATACATAACATGCATCTCCTTTTTGGTCTGGGTTTTATCTCTTATTTCTTATTTTTATTGTTTAATACACCCAAAATTCAAACTATGATGCCAAATAATTTTTTTTCTCCTTCTGTACCAAATCACATCTGCCATCAGAATTTTCAGACAGGGAATCTTCAGTGGCATGTCTCATAACTGCCTCTAAAGTGTCATGTTTTCCTACATTCCAGGAGATGTCAAGATATGTCAAGGTAATCCCATCAGAGGAAAGGTCACCTAGTAAAGAATGACAATGTTTTCAACATTCTTTGATTATGAAAGAATAAAAGTCTGAAAATAGGAATAATAACAGGGTATTAAAATACGCATATTAAAATAAATCTAAGCCTCATGAAAGGGTATTTTATGTTTCTAATTCAAAAGCCAAAAATATCCTCAAACTTTATGAGAATTTTGAGAGATTTCTACATTTTAAAACACAGTCAAACACAAAACTCTAATCATCTAAAACATATAGTGGGATCCAATTTAACATTTTTGAATAGTAGATAGAGACATTCAAAAAATTTATACTGTTTAACCTTTAAATTATAATCTCCTTCTAAATTTTGAAAGATATACAACATACAGAGGTAGCATTATATTATTTTAAAATCTTTGTTGAAATGGTTTAAAAAATTAAGATCTGAAATAAACTATATTATTTTTAGCTTTTATTGTGCAGTTAGTGACAGAATAACCTTAACATGCAAGAGTTAAATAACTTACTCTATCCACTGGGACAAATGGAGAATTGTTTTAACATAGAAAATATTTTAGAAATTTTAGTATATACATTCAAGTTATCAAGAAAGCAATACTAGCACTATTTATGTAGGAATAAATTGTGTAAAAAGCCACTGTCTGTGAGTCACCCTAAAGTTAATGCTTTGTTATGTTTAAATTAATTTTTCTTAGTATAAATAAAGTACTCTTAAATGAAACACATTGTTACATATACTATGGTAGAAGTAATTTTAATTTTACATCTTCCTCAATGGAAGGTTATTGGAAGCTTCTAAAGTTGTCTTTCTTAGCCTCCGCACCTTCATGATTTACCAAAAGAGATCTGCCAGGTTTAGCATAAAGGTAGTGAGTCTGTGGCAGTATCCCAGATGACATCTTCACCTCAATAGCTGTATAAATTCCACCACTACTTACAGAATAATAGTGACAGATATCAACAGTTTAGTTTAAATTGAAAACATCATCTACATTTGACTCCTGGAATAATATATTAGTTTAATATTTCCAGTTACAAATAGTGCAAATAGAATGCTTGTAATACCTTGCATTAAACCCCCTTACTCCTTTTTTGACTCACTTATTAATCTATACCTTACTGGGATCCTTCTATTTATACCCTCTGAACATGAATGGATTCTAAATATATATATATATCTTAGAATAAAATAGAATAAATAAAATATATTTATTTTAGAAAGATATATCTTTCTAAATATCTATTTAATAAATATAATATTTTTAAAATAAATATATTATATTTATTAAATATCTTTTGTTTCCTAGGACCTTTCCTGGTCTTGCACATGAAATTTAATCATGAAATCACTTTTGCTCAAATGACTTTCTCCATTTTCTGTCTTGATAATGTTTGTCTTCAGTGTAAGGAGTCAGAATAATCTAAGAGCTTTTAATTTGTATGTATGTTTATTTCATCAGATATACTGTGTGCTTGCATCTGTGTGTGTGCTTATGAACGGGCATATGACTGTATGTGTATGTATTTGTTTTGGGGTCTCTCCATCCCTCTCTCTCTCTCTCTCTCTCTCTCTCTCTCTCTCTCTCTCTCTCTCTCTCTCTGTGTGTGTGTGTGTGTGTGTGTGTGTGTGTGTGTGTATAGAGGTCTTTAATGTTTTTCACATAATTAGAAGAAAGTCTCCTGGAGTAAAGAGTCACATTTGTTGTTACTGATTCAGTTGACATTCCCTATTACTGCTTCACAAACATTACTTATATTCAAAATGACTGCTTAAATGCACATAAATCAGAATGTGACATAGATAGTTTTAGATATGAAGTTACTCATATTAATAAAAATTAACTAAGAATTATATTTTGGATGAATATTTCAATTTTTCTTTAACCACAAAAGAGCAGAAAATACTAAAACTTTTTTTTTCTTAATAGAATCTGATACTTTGTCCCATAGCATTAACTTTTTGGCAGCTCATCCTTGTAGAAAAAAAAATTGCTGTGAAACTAATAAGAAAATGTTGGCTAGCCAACTCTATTTCCTATAGAATACTCTATAAAATAAATTATAATAATCCAAACTCAGTTAGACAGAAATGATAGATAATTCTAATCTATCTTATTTCATGAATAAAAATATACCTATCATAAATCCTTTATTTTAACATAAATTACTACTATTAAATTTCTGATGATGCTACCTCCCACAAATCATCACCTGAGATTCCTAAAAAAAGAAGCTGAAATATATTATGTATGATTTCATTCTTTGCATTCATATTGATCCATGGACTATACCTGACATATTGAAACCATTTGTCCTTCTAAAACATATTTTATTCAATAATCTTAATACATTATATTAATTCATCATGATGCTGAAAATGTTAGGTATATTATATTTAAAAGAGCTATATAAATCCTCAAGTAATAAGCATCAATTTTTCTGACTAGTATAGAAAATCAATATTGAGAGCATAAAAAGTAAAGAACAACTTATTTAAGTTGGCATAGAAATCAATATTTATATTTCTTCTACTCTTCTTATTTTTTGTATTTATATATGCATGATGTTCAGGAAAATTCATTCAATTTTCTTTATTGTTGTGGGTAGAAGAATATGTAGTATGTGTAACTGAATAAAAGGAATACTGTGAGAAAATGTGTTTTAACTATTTATTAAAAGGTCTATATATGATAATTTACATACACTTTAATTTTTAATTGGGACAAAATTTTCTTCATTACTTTGAAACAGCATCTGGCTATTACATCCCAGGTTGATCTCCAGATCTTCAGTATTTTCTATCCACACAAGTATTAGGTATACATGTTAACATCAATATACATGCCTTTGATTTAGCATCTTTGATCATAAAGCAATTGAATAAATTTGGAATTTATTGGATTAAGAAAAGTAGAAATTGAGAAACTGGAAAAAACCTTGAAGCAATTCATAATAGAGAATGAGTAACTGACAAATGGGTAAAGTGATAAAAAATGGTAATTTATTATCATTCTGTGATGGATTTGTGCCATTCTAGACACTTGATTGTCACTTGCCACTTGCTTGAAAATAATGCAGAGCCTATTCTTCTCAGACATAATTATATTTCAATTTAGGAAAAAAATTTTTTGATCTTTTCTAATCTAAGATCTCGAGAACATATGGTGATCTCCTGTTGATTGTAATATATATGATCTTTACTTGTGGCTTGAGTTGATTCTGTTATTTGGTGATGGCCATCAAAATATGACATTCTAAAATACAAATTATACTGAATTGAAATCTATAAGAACTGCAAGAAAATGAATATATTTACTTTTAAGTCACTGTGTGGGACTATTTAGAGGTCTATAAATAAACTATATTGCTTTATAATTTATATTGCCCTACCTTGTGATTTGATATAAAACAACCAATTGAATAATTTTCTTGTAGCTTTAGGCTATGAAAGCAGGGAAAGTAAAATGACATCTCCAGAAACAACACCTTCAACAACTATGACCTTATATAAAATGAAAAATACCTAACTGTGGAGCTATTCAAACAGTATTACGTAAGAAATTTAGAGTTGGTTAACAATATAGACAGCTATGTTGAATCACTATATTTTATCCTTCAGTGAAACTAGAAATCTTAAAAATAGTAGAATTAGAATTAGAAGCTTGTTATTATTCCTAAATTCAGCCATCATGTAAAATGTTGTATCTTTATCAGCTAGACTACATGATTATTAGGATATGGTAGAGATCTACATTGTGGAAACAAGTCTTCTCTCCCAACTTCCACTCCTCTTCCCATTCTTCTTTGAAAACAATTAGATATAATTCATTATGCCTAAATTATTCAAACAATTGAATTATATCAAACAAATTAGAAATAATTCATGGACTTCCGGCGCCGGCGGCGGCGGCGGCAGTGCAGCAGTGGCTGGTACAGCTGAAGGGCCATCAGCAGTGGAACCAAGGCGACACAGGGTCCATGGCCCTGTGCCCACGACCACTGACCTTCGCAGACCAGCCGGGCTGCAAGCAGCTGTGGTTGTGCAGCGCCTTTCCTGCATGGAAGCCACTTCAGAACTCCCACCAGTCAGGAGAGGTGCATCCATCTTGGATTCGGACTCCAGTGAGCAGACAGAATGAGGTACACAAACATAATCCGAGGCCAACACCGCGGTGGTCTAAGCCCGATGGGCGTTGGCCTGCACCCAGGCCCTGGGCTGGTCGGGGGCCATCGGGGTGCCAACCCAGCCAGGAGGTTTTTTGCCCAGGTCTGCGCGCGCGCAGCCATTTTGCCTGCAGGACGACAGAGAGCTCTGGCAGGAAGACCTGTAACAGGCATAGCCTGAGGCTAACAAAGCGGGGGTCTAGGCCCCAAAAGGCACAGGACTGACCCCAAGAACTGGGCGGCTTGGTGGGCCATCTGTGAGTCAACCCGCCCAGGAGGTTGTAAGCACAGCAGACTCTCCCAGCGCTTTCAGGGAGCGCGGGTGCGCACGACCCCATCCGGGTCACCTGGCGGACCCAATTAACAGTCATAGCCCTAGGGGAACTTGGCTCAGACCTTGGCCTCCCAGAATTTTGCCTGGACTCAGGGACTGGGCGGCCAGGCTAACCTTGTGTGCGCCAGCCCGGTTGGGGGATCGGCTGCCCAGCAGAGTGAGCAGAACATAGGGGAGGTCACAGCAGCATACACCATCAGCACTCCCTGGGGGTGCACACGGGCTCTATCTGGTCCACAGACAAAATCTGGGGCAAGGTCTCAGGCAGAAGCCCTCAGCTCTACTCTCTCCGCTTCAGGATCCAGATCAGCCTGGGCGGCAGCACCACATCTCCAAGGCCTGCAAGAGGCTAGCTGGGCTTCCGGGCGGCCAACTGGGAGAAGTCAGTGTGCTCCAGTGAATCCAGCGGGCCCCAGCGGGAGCCTTCGGGTGCCTGCTTTGGGATCTGAACAGCCTGGGCAGCAGCACCCTGTCTACAAGCAGTGCAGGAGGTAAGCTGTGCACCAGAGGCCAACTGGGAAGGGGCAGCTTGTACTGGTGAGTCTAGCACTGACAAGACAAACTAACACCAGTGAGAACTAGATGGCAAAAGGCAAACGCAGGAACGTCACTAACAGAAATCAAGGCAATATGGCAACATTTGAACCCAATTCTCCTCTACCAACATGTCCTGGATACCCCATCACACCAGTAAAACAAAATCTGGATTTAAAATCACTGGTCATGATGCTGGTACAGGAACACATGAAGGACATACTTAAAGAAATTCAGGAGAAAATGGATCATAAGTTAGAAGCCCTTGCAAGGGAAACACAAAAATCATTGAAAGAAATCCAGGAGAATACAAAAGCCAAAAAGGAGGAAATGCAAAAATCACTTAAAGAAATACAGGAAAACTTTGGTCAACAGGCTGAGGTCATAAAAGACGAAACACAAAAATCTCTTAAAGAAATACAGGAGAACATTGGTCAACAGGCTGAGCTCATGAAAGAGGAAACACAAAAATCTCTTAAAGAATTACAGGAAAGCACAAACAAGCAAGTGAAGGAGCTAAGCAAAACCATCCAGGGTCTAAAATCAGAAGTAGAAACAACTAAGAAAACTCAAAGGGAGACAACTTTGGAGATAGAAAGCCTTGGGAAGAAATCAGGGGACAGAGATGCAAATATCAACAACAGAATACAAGAGATAGAAGAAAGAATCTCAGATGCTGAAGATTCCATAGAAACCATGGAATCAACAGTTAAAGAAAATGCAAAATGCAAAAAGCTTGTAACCCAAAATATCCAGGAAATCCAGGACACAATGAGAAGAGCAAACCTAAGGATTATAGGCATAGATGAGAGTGAAGATTTACAACTTAAAGGGCTAGCAAATATCTTCAATAAAATTATGGAAGAAACTTCCCTAACCTAAAGAGAGAGATGCCCATGAATATACAAGAAGGCTACAGAACTCCAAACAAACTGGACCAGAACAGAAATACTTCCCGTCACATAATAATCAAAACACCAAATGTTCTAAACAAAGAAAGAATACTAAAGGCAGTAAGAGAAAAAGGCCAAGTAACATATAAAGGAATACCTATCAGAATCACAGCAGACTTTTCACCTGAGACTATGAAGGCTAGAAGGTCCTGGGCAGATCTCATGCAGACTCTAAGAGAACACAAATGCCAACCAAAACTACTATATCCAGCAAAACTCTCAATCACCATAGATGGAGAAACTAAGATATTTCATGACAAAACCAAGTTTACCCAATATCTATCCACAAACCCAGCCCTAAAAAGGATAATAGGAGGACAACACCAATACAAGGAGGGAAACTTCACACTGGAAAAAGCAAGATAGTAAGCTTTCATCAAACCCAAAAGAAGTTAAGCATTCAAATTTAAAAAATAACGTCAAAAATGATAGGAAGTAACAATCACTATTCCTTAATATCTCTTAACATCAATGGACTTAATGCCCCAATAAAAAGACACAGACTAACTGACTGGATACGTAAACAGGACCCTACATTTTGTTGCTTACAGGAAACACACCTCAGGGTCAAAGACAAACACTACTTTAGAGTAAAAGGCTGGAAGACAATTTTACAAGCAAATGGTCTCAAGAAACAAGCTGGAGTAGCCATTTTAATATCAGATAAAATTGACTTTCAACCCAAAGTCATCAAAAGAGACCCTGAGGGACACTTCTTGCTGGTCAAAGGAAAAATACAACAAGAAGAACTCTCAATCCTGAACATCTATGCCCCAAATGCAAGGGCACCCTCTTTCGTAAAAGAAACTTTATTAAAACTAAAAGCACACATTGCACCTAACACAATAATTGTGGGTGACTTCAACACTGCACTTTCCTCAATGGACCGATCAGGAAAACAAAAACTAAACAGGGACACAATGAAACTAATTGAAGCTTTGGACCAATTAGATTTAACAGACATATATAGAACATTCTATCCTAAAACAAAAGAATATACCTTTTTCTCAGCACCTCATGGTACCTTCTCCAAAATCGACCATATAATTGGTCACAAGACAGACCTCAACAAATATAAGAAGATCAAACTAATCCCATGCCTCCTATCTGATCACTATGGAGTAAAAGTGGTCTTCAATAGCAACAGAAACAACAGAAAATCCACATACACGTGGAAACTGAACAATACTCTACTCAATGATACCTTGGTCAAGGAAGAAATAAAGAAAGAAATTAAAGACATTTTAGAACACAATGAAAATGAAAACACAACATACCCAAGTCTATGGGACACAATGAAAGCAGTGCTAAGAGAAAAACTCATGGCCCTGAGTGCCTCCAAAAAGAAAATGGAGAGAGCATACATTACCAACTTAATGACACACCTGAAAGCCATAGAACAAAAAGAAGCTATTTCGCCCAGGAGGAGTAGAAGGCAGGAAATCATCAAACTCAGGGCCGAATCAATCAAGTAGAAACAAAGAGAACCATACAAAAAATCAACAAAACCAGGAGCTAGTTCTTTGAGAAAATCAACAAGATAGATAAACCCTTAGCCAGACTGACCAAAGGGCACAGAGGAAGTATCCAAATTAACAAACTTAGAAATGAAAAGGGAGATATAACAACGGAAACTGAGGAAAACCAAAAAATCATCAGATCCTACTACAAGAGACTGTACTCAACACAACTGGAGAATCTGGAGGAAATGGACAATTTCCTTGACAGATACCAAATACCAAAATTAAATCAGGAACAACTAGACCATCTAAACAGTCCCATAATGCCTCAAGAAATAGAAGGAGTCATAGAAAGTCTTCCAACCAAAAAAAAGGACAGGACCAGATGGCTTCAGTGCAGAATTCTACCAGACCTTCAAAGAAGAGTTAACACCAATACTCTTCAAACTATTCCACAAAATAGAAACAGAAGGAACACTACCCAATTCCTTCTACGAAGCCACAATTACGCTGATACCAAAGCCACACAAAGATCCAACAAAGAAAGAGAACTTCAAACCAATTTCCCTTATGAACATCGATGCAAAAATACTCAATAAAATTCTTGCCAACCGAATCCAAGAACACATCAAAACGATCATCCACCATGATCAAGTAGGCTTTATCCCAGGAATGCAGGGTTGGTTCAATATATGGAAATCCATCAATACAATCCACTAAATAAACAAACTCAAAGAACAAAACCACATGGTCATTTCATTGGATGCTGAAAAAGCATTTGACAAAATTCAGCATCCTTTCATTCTTAAAGTCTTGGAGAGAACAGGAATTCAAGGCCCATACCTAAACATAGTAAAAGCAATATACAGCAAACCGGTAGCCAGCATCAAACTAAATGGAGAGAAACTTGAAGCAATCCCACTGAAATCAGGGACCAGACAAGGCTGCCCCCTTTCTCCTTATCTTTTCAATATTGTACTTGAGGTACTAGCTCGGGCAATTCGACAACATAAGGAGGTAAAAGGGATACAAATTGGAAAGGAAGAAGTCAAACTATCATTATTTGCAGACGACATGATCGTCTACCTAAGTGACCCAAAGAACTCCACTAGAGAGCTCCTACAGCTGATAAACAACTTCAGCAAAGTGGCAGGTTATAAAATCAACTCAAGCAAATCAGTGGCCTTCCTATACTCAAAGGATAAGCAGGCTGAGAAAGAAATTAGGGAAATGACCCCCTTCACAATAGCCACAAACAGTATAAAGTATCTTGGGGTGACTCTTACCAAACATGTGAAAGATCTGTATGACAAGAACTTCAAGACTCTGAAGAAGGAAATGGAAGAAGACCTCAAAAAATGGGAAAACCTCCCATGCTCATGGATCGGTAGAATCAATATAGTTAAAATGGCCATTTTGCCAAAAGCAATATACAGATTTAATGCAATACCCATCAAAATCCCAACTCAATTCTTCACAGAGTTAGAAAGAGCAATTATCAAATTCATCTGGAACAACAAAAAACCCAGGATAGCTAAAACTATTCTCAGCAACAAAAGAAAATCTGGGGGAATCAGTATCCCTGACCTCAAGCAATACTACAGAGCAATAGTGTTAAAAACTGCATGGTATTGGTACAGTGACAGGCAGGCAGATCAATGGAACAAGATTGAAGATCCAGAAATGAACCCACACACCTATGGCCACTTGATCCTCGACAAAGAGGCTGAAAACATCCAATGGAAAAAAGATAGCCTTTTCAACAAATGGTGCTGGTTCAACTGGAGGTCAGCATGCAGAAGAATGCGAATTGATCCATCCTTGTCTCCTTGTACTAAGCTCAAATCCAAATGGATCAAGGACCTCCACATAAAGCCAGACACTCTGAAGCTAATAGAAAAGGAACTGGGGAAGACCCTTGAGGACATCAGTACAGGGAGAAAGTTTCTGAACAGAACACCAATAGCGTTTGCTCTAAGAGCAAGAATTGACAAATGGGACCTCATAAAATTACAAAGTTTCTGTAAGGCAAAGGACACCATCAAGAGGACAAATCGACAACCAACAAATTGGGAAAAGATCTTCACCAATTCTACATCAGATAGAGGGCTAATATCCAATATATATAAAGAACTCAAGAAGTTAGACTCCAGAAAACCAAACAACCCTATTAAAAAATGGGGTACAGAGTTAAACAAAGAATTCTCACCTGAAGAACTTCGGATGGCGGAAAAGTATCTTAAAAAATGCTCAACTTCATTAGTCATTAGGGAAATGCAAATCAAAACAACCCTAAGATTTCATCTTACACCAGTCAGAATGGCTAAGATTAAAAATTCAGGAAACAGCAGGTGTTGGAGAGGGTGTGGAGAAAGAGGAACACTCCTCCACTGCTGGTGGGGTTGCAAATTTGTACAACCACTCTGGAAAGCAGTCTGGCGGTTATTCTGAAAACTGGGCACCTCACTTCCAGAAGATCCTGCTATACCACTCCTGGGCATATACCCAGAAGACTCCCCACCATGTAATAAGGATACATGTTCTACTATGTTCATAGCAGCCCTATTTATAATTGCCAGATGCTGGAAAGAAACCAGGTATCCCTCAACAGAAGAGTGGATGCAAAAAAATGTGGTATATCTACACAATGGAGTACTATTCAGCCGTTAGAAACAATGAATTCATGAAATTCTTTGGCAAATGGATGGAGCTAGAGAATATCATACTAAGTGAGGTAACCCAGACTCAAAAGGTGAATCATGGTATGCACTCACTAATAAGTGGATATTAACCTAGAAAACTGGAATACCCAAAACATAATCTACACATCAAATGAGGTACAAGAAGAACGGAGGAGTGGCCCCTGGTTCTGGAAAGACTCAGTGAAACAGTATTTGGCAAAACCAGAATGGGGAAGTGGGAAGGGGTGGGTGGGAGGACAGAGGAAGAGAAGGGGGCTTACGGGATTTTCGGGGAGTGGGGGGGGGCTAGAAAAGGGAAATCATTTGAAATGTAAATAAATTATATCGAATAAAAATAAAAGAAAAAATAATTCATATTTACATAGAAAAGGCAAAAGTTCCCTACATCAGATAGAGGGCTAATATCCAATATATACAAAGAACTCAAGAAGTTAGATTCCAGAAAAGCAAATAACCCTATTAAAAAATGTGGTACAGAGTTAAACAAAGAATTCTCACCTGAAGAACTCCGGATGGCGGAGAAGCATCTTAAAAAATGCTCAACTTCATTAGTCATTAGGGAAATGCAAATCAAAACAACTCTGAGATTTCACCTTACACCAGTCAGAATGGCTAAGACTAAAAATTCAGGAGACAGCAGGCCTTGGTGAGGATGTTGAGAAAGAGGAACACTCCTCCACTGCTGGTGGGGTTGAAAATTGGTACAACCATTCTGGAAATCAGTCTGTCGGTTCCTCAGAAAACTGGGCACATCACTTCCGAAAGATCCTGCTATACCACTCCTGGGCATATACCCAGAGAATTCCCCAGCATATAAGGATACATGCTCCACTATGGTCATAGCAGCCCTATTTATAGTAGCCAGAAGCTGGAAAGAACCTAGGTATCCCTCAACAGAAAAATGGATGCAAAAAATGTTGTATATATACACAATGGAATACTATCCAGCCATTAGAAACAATGAATTCATGAAATTCTTAGGCAAATGAATGGAGCTGGAGAACATCATACTAAGTGAGGTAATCCAGTCTCAAAAGATCAATCATGGTATGTACTTACTAATAAGTGGATATTAGCCTAGAAAGCTGTAATACCCAACACATAATCCACACATCAAATGAGGTACAAAAAGAATGGAGGAGTGGCCCCTTGTTCTGCAAAGACTCTGTGTAGCAGTATAGGGCAAAACCAGAACAGGGAAGTGGAAGGGGTCTGGGGGAGAACAGGGGAAGGGAAGGGGGCTTATGTGACTTTTGGGGAATGGGGAGCCAGAAAAGGGGAAATCATTTGAAATGTATTTAAAAAATATATCGAATTAAAAAAAAACTTGAAAAAAAAGAAGTCATTAACCTAAAATAATTTACCCCACCTCTCTACCATACATGTTTACATTTTAGCTTGTCTCAAAGATAATAGAAGATAATAAAATCTTTGTAAATGTTATTCTTGCAAAAAATAACAAGGGCAAATTAAAACTTGAATATTGCATATAAAAAAGGCAAATTCAACATTCATATCCTCGTTCTAAGACTGTATTATTTCCTTAATTATGTCCTTAATACTGCCAAGTATGTTGGAGTATCCATTAATGTCTTATGTGTTAGTATAATGGTTCATTATATCAATATCATTGTGCTAATTAAGGTCGATAGAAATTTTACAGAAAAGAAAACATACTGTCTATGAGGTTAGAGGTCTTCATTTATCTGCAGTTTTTTTGGGTGATGTAAACCAAGTTAAACACCAATTTATTTATTACATAACAAATCTGTTCAAAGTCCCTGTGGTTATACAAATCCTGGGATAACACATTTAATATATAGGACAAATACATTTTTCATTATTACTACAAAGTGGAGAATATATTGCTTTGAAGTCATTTTTGCATTATAATGGCAGTGGATGTCACACATAAGAGCATTTCTTAATCTCATCCTTAACAGTTAACAATTTCTGATTTTTCCAGAAAAGAAAATAATGTTCTGGGATTATGTACACCATATTGTAAACATTTTTTACATCTTAGGGATGCATGTTGCTAAATTCTGTGAGATGAATGTGTTAATAGTGAACTAGATGTGTGGGGTAGAGGAAAGCATTTGGTGTTAACTAAGTCTCTTAGATTGTAGAGTAAGGTCATATTACTTTAAAAACAAAACAAATAAATACTCCACTTACAGTCTAGGTGTTAATATAGATAAAGTGCATGAATACCAAGGTACTATGGCTTAGTGATTTGTGGACATGAACTAAATTCTACTCACCAGTTCTTTTTTTGAATGTATTTTTATTGGATATTTTATTTATTTACATTTCAAATGTTATCCCCTTTCTCATTTTTAATTCCAGAAATCCTGTATCCCATCCTTCTTCCCCCTGATTTTATAAGGATGATCTCCCACCCACCCACCCACCCAGTTGTTAGAACATTATACTATCTAAATTGATCAGCAGAAATAGGATGGTACAGGAAAAAACCCGAAGACTATATATATATATATATATATATATATATATATATATGTGTGTGTGTGTGTGTGTGTGTGTGTGTGTGTGTGTGTGTGTGTGTGTGTATGTATGTATATATGTATATATATATATATATATCATATATGTATATATCATATATATATATTCTTCTCAAGCTGATCCTGCCCTCATTATATACTGTAATCTCAGCTTTGTTTCACACCATAGTGATGGCTCTGTAGTAAAACATCCAATATCAATGAACAGTGGACAAAAACATTAAGTTAGACTTACATAAGGCTATTTTTACAAGTCCAGGCAAAATGAAAATAAGAGCCTTCTGCATTATATTTTTAGACACATGTTTGAGTTGGATAGGTATAATTTTCTCTAAGAGCCAAAACTTTGAGTTAAGACTCTTCATTATTTACTATATGTATGTATGTATAAATGACAGAACAATGGAAAGAACCCACTTTTATATTCATAAAAGTTCACAGAAACAACCATGATGCAATTCATCACTGCAGCCACCCTAATGTCTACATGATGGTCATTTGAATCGATAACAGTCAAGAGTTTAATCACATGGACTGTCTCTTCTAAGTAAGTAACTACTACTACTATTGCACATCAGATCTGTCAACAAACATATTTTCTATTACTGACCCCTTTGAAATTTATGCCCATTAGAACAACCAAACAAGCCACAAGATTTTTTTTTGATCGTTTTCTTTTTCTTGGCCCTGCCTGTTCCAGAACACACTTTGTAGTTCTAACTGTGCTTGAACTCAGATATTCAATTTCTTCTGCCTTCCAAGTGCTAGGATTATAAATGTGCACTGTTTATAATCACTGTCCACCTTTAGGCACATAATCATAAGTTGAACATTTCTTTCACAGTTCAGACCCACAATTTTATACCCACCATGTCACAGTTCCCAAGACTGTTACTTTATAAACAGAAAACAGCATGTATGAGTAAGAAATAATTCTGTGGCAAGACTCATTGTCTTTGATAGTAAGAAGTAAGGACCAGTGTGAGATGATAGAAAGCAAGGACAAGAATCCTGCTATCATTGTAATATGTTAGGTTACACTTACAACTTCAGTACACAAGCGTACTGTTAAATGATCAACTGAAGAAACCCTACAAAGCCATAGTAATGGGGGACTCAAATAATTTGGAAATTACTAGATTTTGATCCCTACCTGTAGTTGCTAAATTCCTTCCCTTCTACGATGTACACTAGTGGAATTCTTGTCTGGTGAGTTTCTTCTACCCTTTAGATGTGATTTTGAAGAGATCAATTTAAAATGTTCCATTCTAAATTCATATGTAGATGGTGTTTGGAAGCAAGAAAACTTGGAGGCAACCAGATTACATAAAAGATGCAACAATATGGTGATGCTAATACATCCATCAAAGCGAAAGAGAACAGTGAGAGTGCATGCTCTCATTTGTAACACTCAATGGCCTATAGCATATGATGTTGTAGCCATAGAGAAGTCATGAGATGGTGAACATATGTATGGCTCATACTCTTGGCTTATTTACTCTCCAAAAGGAGTAATCATGTAAATTCTAATGTATTGAGGTTTAGTCATTTTGTAAGAGAATCAAAATCTCAGTGTCATGTTATCCTTCCTAGAGAACAGATAACACATTGACTAAATTGAAAGGAATGCAAGATGGTTTATTAAAAACTTATGGTAGATTTCTATCACATCTTAAACCCCAATAATCCACAGTACTTTTATTTTGTGTTACCATGTAAAAGAATGTATATGTTTTTAGAAGACATAATCAACTTCCTAGCACAATCCCTCCTTAAATGTCTAATAAGTAGTAACAACAGTGTAAGAAAGGTATGAAAAATTTCTTAAATTATTTTTAGGTTGACCCAGTGAATGTGGTTTTACTCATTCAAAGGGGATGATAGAGAGAAATAGTTCAAGGTTTGCAAATATAATTGAGTAAACAAGGCCCTGAAAACATACATACAAACATAATTAAACATGTAAGTCCAGATAATTTATTCAATCAAAAGCATATTAATTTTGAAATAAGGAAATAGGAGATATATGAAATTGATGAAAATTATTTAAGCCTGTGATTTGTAATCACAAATCATCTAACAGGAGTTATATGTTTAGAAGGCTTTCAAATTATTTTAATGAGATAAAATTACCATTTTAAATACTAAGCAAATTAATTTACCTGTATTATCTTACTGAGTAGAAGCTCTGCTCTAACACCAGGTTCACTTTTTAATTTGCTCACTGGAGTATTTTCTATTCTGTAAGGGTTGAAATGTTCTCATTTGTTATTGTAGCTTGCAGAAAGTGATTTTGTTTCCTGGAACTTAAATAAAGTAGAGATTATTTAAAGAGATTTTATGGGAAGCTTAGAAGTTTAAGGCGCTCTGCTTGCCCCGAAGAAATCTCATCATTAGATGCCTTTGAAAGGTCTTATTTGTGTTTCACTCTGTCTTGATATGTCTTTAGTTTCCTTAATCAATGAACACAACTGCTCCACATAGCCCTGAAGGCAGTAGATGCCATAAACAGTTGGTTTTCAGCATAGGAAAAAAGCAAACTGCACAGGCTTTCCAGAATATGTTTACTGGTTTCTCTGACAGAAGTTTTCAATCACCCTCTAGCCACCATGCACTGTGAATGGCAAATACGCTTTTGTCACCCAAATTGGTGTTCTCTACACTTCTGATAATTATATTTTGTGACAATTCTAAAAAGTAGATGATTGAAGCATTTTTTAAACGGATATAGTAAAGGTCAGTGAAGTAGGATAACAAAGCTAATGAAAGAAATGCCCTTGAAAATATTTTATTTTCATTGTGTCTATGTTCAGATTGTATTTCAAAGCAAGCAGCTGAATAAACCTCCTCTGTGTAACTTACCAAGTTCCAGGAAGGCTGAAGAAAACTTGATGTATAAGAAAGATTCACAAAGTGGAAAGTAACTCTATATGTGTCAATTAGCTATTACATTTATAGTATCTAATTTATGAAAGCATTTTAAAATAATGTAATAGTCATTATGATGTCTAAGTTCTACCATCTAGTAATTACATTTTTGCTAATTACTAAATTTATTTATTCTCTGTTATAACTTTTAAAATGGGAATAGTAAGAGCCCTTACCTCAAAAAGTTGTTTGAAATGTATAGAAAAAATGCACATAAAATGGCTGAAGAGATTTTTTTTAACTTTTTTTTTAATTGGGTGCTTTATTTATTTACATTTCAAACATTATCCCTTCCTGGTTTCCCTTCTGCAAATATCTTATCCCATCCCCCATTACCCTGCTTCTATGAGTGTGCTCCTCAACCTTCCATCCACTCCTGCCTCACCACCCTAGCCTTCCTCCACTCCAGGGCATCAAGCCTTTCTGGACCAAGGGCCTCCTCTCCTGTTGATGAGACCCCTTCAGCTCCTTCAGTCTTTCCCCTTACTCCTTCTTGGTGTCCCTGTGCTTTGTCCGACGGTTGGCTGCCAGCATCCATATCTGTATTAGTCAGGATCTGGCAGAGCCTCTCAGGAGACAGATGTATCAGGCTCCTCTCAGCAAGCAATTCTTGGCTTCACAATAGTGTCTGGGTTTGGTGTCTGCATGTGGAATAGATCCACAGGTGGGGCACTGTATGGGTGGCTTTTCTTCAGTCTCTGATCCACTCTTTGTCCCTGTATTTTCTTTAGACAGGAACAATTCTGGGTTAAAATTTTGGAGATGAGTGGGTGGCCACATCCCCCAACCCTGGGCCCATGCCTAAACTCTGTATATAGTCTCAACAGGTTCCCTCTCCCCTTTGTTGGATATTTCAGCTAATGTCAGCCCAGTGGAGTCCTGGGAGGCCCTTGTGTTCCTGGCATTTGGGATTTCCATGTTGTTACCCCTAGGACCCCATCCCCCATTGCCACCCACCTCTGTTCTATTTCCTGACCCTCGAGATACCTCCTCCATCTCATCCCATACCTGATTCTGCCCCTCTATTTCTGTCTTATTCTTCTCTTCCTTCCAATTTCCTACCACCCTCTACATCCCTTGATTATTTTGTTGCACTTCTAAGTAGGACTGAAGCATCTATTCTATGGTCTTCCTCCTTCTTGAGTTTCATGTAGTCTGTGAGTTGAATCATGGATAGTCCATGTTCTTTGCCTAAAACCCACTTATCAGTGAGTACATACCATGTGTATTCTTTTGTGATTGAGTTACCTCACTGAGGATGATATTGTCTAGATCCATCCATTTGCCTGGGAATTTTATGAAGTCAACATTTTTAATAGCTGAGTAGTACTCCATTGTGTAAATGTGCCACATTTTCTGTATCCATTCATCTTTTGAGGTACACCAGGGTTGTTTCCAGCTTCTGGCTATTACAAACATGATTGATATGAACATAGAGGAAGATGTCTCCTTTTCACATGTTGGAGCATCTTTTGGGCTATGTCCAGGAGTGGTATAGCTGGGTCCTCAGGTAGTACTATGTCCAAATTTCTAATGAACCTCCAGATTGATTTCCAGAGTGGTTGCACCAATTTGCAATCCTATAAGCAATGGAGGAGTGTTTCTCCTTCTCCACATTCTTACCAGCATCTGCTATCACCTGAGTTTTTGATCTTAGCCATGCTGACTGGTGTGAGGAAGAATATCAAGGTCATTTTGATTTGCATTTCCCTGATTACTATGGATGTTGAACATTTCTTTAGGTCATTCTCAGCCATTAAAGTTTCATCAGTTGAGAATTCTCTATTTAGGTCTGTTTCCCATGTTTTGATAGGGTTATTTGGTTTTCTGGAGTCTAACTTCTTGAGGTCTTTGTATATTTTGGATATTAGTCCTCTCTCAGATGGAGGATTGGTAAAGATCTTTTCCCAATCTGTTGGTTGCCATTTTGTCCTATTTACAGTGTCCTTTGTCTTTTAGGACCTTTGCAATTTTATGAGGTCCCATTTGTCTATTCTCGATCTTAGAGCATAAGTCATTAGTGTTCTGAACTGAACAGAATTTTATGGAGAGAAAGTTATTTCTCTTCTTTCTCTTCTACCTCAAATCTCTTTTTGCTTCATCTGATACTGTAGGTATCATCACCTAAAAAGAGTACATCTACACATTTTCTTCAAAACATTGATGATGTTTTCCTTCTATTTTTAAGTATTCCATTTTAAGTCATGCAAGTGAAGCTCAAGACTTCTTCCATGCTATACAGCTTCTCCATCTTGACCCAAGCCACAGCTCCAGCACAAAATGTATGTTTTTTATAGATTTAATTCTTGCCCCTAAACCATTAGTTTGTAATACCTCTGTTAATAATAATAATAAATATCATTAGACCTATACATAATATACAAATATATGTTATATGTGTTTATATATTCAACTTTTTTTATTTTATCTTTAATCTGTATAAAACAATTATATTTGTTTCTATAACTGCACAGACATGTAACTCAGTTTCTATAAGTACATTGTATATTCTTTACTGATCATAGTTTGATTTTCCTTGTTACTCAACACTCAAATTACTGAAGATACAATGTTTATTTAGATTGAAGAATCACTAATAACAAAAAATAAAATCTGTGACACTAATTGTTTTCAAAAATTCCTCTCTTGGGGTATGCATTGCATTAATTTTTTTCCTCATAGTAACAGAAAGTAATCCTTGGTATCCACATTCCTACATCTATTCCCTCTATATTGAATTTGATTGTGTGAGTTTATCTGCTAAAAAGTCAGAACTGATAACTTTGTAATGTTTTTACTACAATTTATAGATTAACCTTCTCATGGATCACAGTTTATTAAGCTTCTGTTGGTTTAATTAATTATTAAAAGGCCAATTGACTTTGAACATGAAGGTTTAAGGAACTGCCAAAGGGTAAAAGATCAGGGAATAGCTGAGGGGAAGTGTAGAACAGAGATTATTAAAACAAATTGAGCATCCTTTAAAAGCTCTTTGGTGCACTTTAAAGAATCACACCATTCCAATTCTGTTAAAAAGTAATAATGCCAAGAGCATACCTTTGTACTTTAGAGTTCAAAGCAGCAGGTTTCTTCAAAATATTTTCCCAATATCTGGTCCTTAATCTTAGCCACTTCCTGTTCTGTGCAACAGTGAAACTAAATAGGCTATGTCAGATGTCAAAAACTATAAAGCAGCAGATGAAATCCTGAGGTATTGGAAATAGCATCCTTAACTTCCATGGGGTTGCAGCCTCTTGAGAGGAGCAACTGTGTCAACTGGCCAGATCCCTTGGAGCTCTCAGAGACTGAACCACCAACCAAAGAGTACACATGGAGGGACCCATGGCTCTAGCTGCATATGTGGCTGAGGATGGCCTTGTTGGACATCAGTGGGAAGAGTGGGGTGACTTTTGAGTCTGAGACTGTCCAATGTCCCAGTGAAGGGGAATGCCAGGGTGGGAAGACTGGAGTGGTTGGGTGGGTTGGGGAGCACCCTCATAGAGGCAGGGGGAGGGGAGATGGTATAGGAGTTTGCAAATGGGAGATCTGAAAAGGGAAAAACATTTAAAATGTAAATAAAGAAAATACCCAATAAAAATTTTTCTTTTAAAAAAGGAATTTTAATGAGAATGATTATTGACTGATTTTAAGCTATAAATATAACAGTAATTATTTTGTAGTGTTGTTTTATTATATCTTAATAAGTTAATTTGAAGCATAAAATATTCATATTATTTCATAACAATTTATCTGAAATTCTCAAATAATGTTTATAATGATAAGTCACTTTTTTACTTATAAGCACAATGAAACGTAATGAACTTTGCTGCAAGCTAAGCAACAACATGGATATTTTTCTAAACCATCTGCTCTTCTTTTATAAAAACCCTTAAATGTGCAGTTTAGTAAGTATGTGCTCTTTGCTCTCTTTCCAAACTTCATTACACTGTTCTAGTTTTTGCTACACAATTGATCTGAACTGATGATACTATAGTTTTAGAAATATACTTAGCCTCTTAAAGTTTTAATTATTCGGGCTCAGTTTATGTACATGCATGATAGTCATCGTTTCCAAGTGTGCTTGCTTTTACTCATAGTTTTGGATTGGTTCCAAGTGTGCTTTTTCTCACTCATAGTTTTGGATTGACTTTTATAATATTTTCTGAAAGACTTTTAAAAAAACAAAAACTATATATTTCTCAACTCATGACAATTACTTTTTAATGAACATTTGTAATTTCTATTAATTTTTTTCTGAAGATGTCCATTCTGAGATAAGAAAGATACTATGAGTACTGGATTCCTTTCTTTTTAGGTGGTAAGAGCTTGTATAATATACAAGAGAAGTCATAATTGCGGTCAGTCATCTGTCACTAGTCCTTTTTCACCAGGAATCCTAAATGATAACTTCTTACTTGTACTTCACAACAATTAGACTTGAATGCTACATCACAAAACATTATAGATCACAGGATAATGCAACTAAAACAATTTTAGGATAAAGGAATAGAGGCACAGCTTGGCAGGATAAGGGGCTGCCTCAGGATTGCTATGCAGGGATTCCAATCTTTTAACCCTGAGGCTAAGTACCTTCTTAACAAAGTACTTGTGAATAAGTGTGCCTTTGCCTTTTCTGCTCCCTAGAGCACTACCTGGCAGACCCTGTGATCCAAGGTACCTCTTGCTGCATCCTTTTGATCATTTTCCACTACTGCGATTCATTGATGTTAGGTGGAAAAAAAAATAGACACCCTGCTTGGTAGACAATGCCTTAATGAGAGTCGAGATCAACAGCAATCTGCAGTCAAGAGCATGCATCCAGTTTTGAATTTTAAAACCAGGATGTCTTCAGACAGCCTAGTAGATTTAGAGGTAATAGACTTTACATCCTTTGAAAACGGTTTTTCTCTATTCCCAGTTTCCACCTAATTTTACATAGCTTGGTATACTTTCAGGAGCCTCTGGCTTCAACTCTATAGAGTATAGGGTAAGTGTCCCTTGGAGCTAGCCACATTCCCCTTCTCTAAATTAGCTGATTATGAGCTGAGGTAGATGTCATTCTCTCTGAGGTGTGGAACTTCTCCCTCCAAAATGACCAGTCTCTACAGACCAATTAAGCAAAAGAATGCTGAGCAGGCTTCCGGCAGGTAAAGCTCTCAAAACACACAGCAACTGTCAGCCTATGTACCTCTAAGCGATTTCTGTGAGAGAATTTACAGAAAGGTTGAGCTAATGGAGTTGAGTACAGCTGTGCAGGATGTTTTGCAAAGCCAGCAAAACTAAGGAAATGTAAATTTTTGCCAGTTTCCTAAAACAGTGATCACCGCTTTCATAAACAGGGCCTTCGACATGTGCAGAAGATCTCTTGGCTATAAACCTCCAACTGCCTTTTGGACAGGCAGCAGCTCTGAACTCAGACCCTGTGGCCTTCAGCTGTTTAAAAGTAAAGTGCAAACAGAGTTTCACTGAATAGATTCAGCTAAGCTTGTACTTTCATCTTTTTTCCCTGAGCTGTTATCTGCCATCCAGGGGAATTTCTCAGCAGCTTTTTCTGCATAATGAGATCTGAAGTTCTGTCATCCCTAATCGATCGCAACTTGTTTGAAGGAGTATCTTACATTGCTTAGGAATCCAAAGGCATACATGTTATTTATTTAATATGAACTTTGTGGAAGTCACTCTACATGGAAAGAACATAAACTTTGGTGTCTAACAGATAAGAATTAGAACTCTGTGTACTTTGCATAAATTATTTTTTCTTTGCTCCTTTTTTCTTCATGTGTAGTTATCATTGGTTAGCAGTTTAAGAAAAACAATTTTATCATTGTAGAGGTTGGGAAGACCACGATTACATTACATTATCATTCTCATGAGACAATTCCTGTTTAAATTTATTGCTGCTGTTGTTTGTTTATTTTCTGGTTTGTCAGTTTGACTGCTTAGAACAGCCATTTTCAGCCTGTGGGGTACAATGCCTTTGCTGGTTAAATAAACTTTTGGAAGGGGTACATATTAGATATCCTTCTTGTCAGATATTTATATTATATTCATAAGAGTATCAAAATTACAATTATACTTGTTACAAAATTACAAGTATCAATGGAATAATTTTAAGGTTGGGGGTCAACACACCACATGGAATTACTTTTTTAAATAATTTGACTTGTTTATGTTTCAAATGATATCCTCCTTCCCGGTTACCCCTCCACAAACCCCCCATTCCATTCCTCTTTCCCGCCTTCCCTTTGCCTCAATGAGGGAGCTCCTCCACCTACTCACTTACTCTGGCCTCACACCCTCTAGTATCACACTACACTGAAACATCAAGCCTCCCCACTCCCATTGATGTCAGATAAGGCCACCCTCTGCTACAATCGTATCTGGAGTCCTGCTTTCCTCCATGTATACTCTTTGGTTGGTGGTTTAGTTCCTGAGAGCTTTGGGTAGTCCAGCTAGTTGATGTTGTTCTTTGTATGATGAGATCACATGCTTATGTGTCATGTAGATAAGTTGATCATAGTAGTTCTAAAAACTTTCCATAGAGGAGCAAGGCAGTCAATTTCCATGGAATTGAGGAGGATGACATGGGCAGTTAAAGTAAATGGTGAAGAAATGAGGTGTCATGTCTTTGTAAGGCAGCTGAATACCCTGGGCTCTGTCGTTGCTCAGAAAAAGGCTAGAGATGTTATACTTTACTTAAGCTCTGGTCAGAAGTACCTTTTGTAGTTACAGTCTTCTGTGTAAGAAGTTAATCTACTATCAATTTAGGAAAAATAAAAGTTACAATCATGTGGATATCTACTGATTAAACAGGTTTAATCAGTGTCTTATAGACTAAATTGCTAATTATATGTTCATTCTGGTTTAGCTTTGAGTTGTGATTTTCTACTCTTCTACTGAAACACATTTATTTTATTTTATTTTTATTAGGTATTTTCTTTATTTACATTTTGAATGTTATCCCCTTTCCTAATTTCTCCCTCCAAAAACTCTTTATCAGATCCCCCCCATTTACCTGCTCACTAACCCACCCACTCCTTCTTCCCTGTCCTGGCATTCCCCCAAACCATGAGCTGGTTCTTTGAGAAAATCAATAAGATAGACAAATCATTAACCAAACTAACCAGAGGGCACAGAGACAGTTTCCAAACCAATAAAATCAGAAACAAAAAGGGAGCCAGAAAAACAGAAACTGAAGAAATCCGAAAAATCATCAGATATGATGCAAAAGCCTACACTCAACAAAACTGGAAATTATGAATTAAATGGAAAATTTTCTAGACAGATACCAGCTACAAAAGTTAAATCATGATTAGATAAATGATCTAAACAGTCCCATAACCCATAAATAATTGAAGCAGTAATAAATAGATTTTCAAACAAACAAACAAACAAAAAGTCCAGGACCAGATGGGTTTAGTGCAGAGTTCTATCAGACCTTCAAAGAAGGTCTAATACCAATAACTATACCACAAAAAGAAACAGACAGAACACTACACAATTAATTCTATGAAGTCACAATTACTCGTATACCTAAGACACATAAAGACCCAACAAGGAAAGTGAACTTCAGACCAAATTCTGTTGTGAATATCTATGCAAAATTACTCAGTAAAACTCTCAAATTCCAAATCCAAGGGCACATAAAAATGATCATCCATCATTATCAAGTTGGCTTCATCCAGGGATGGTTCAATATAAGGAAAACCATCAAGTAATCCACTACATAAAATCAAAGAAAAAAATGGTCATTTCATTAGATGCTGAAAAAGCATTTGACAAAATTCAGCATCATTTCATGTAAAAGACTTGGAAAGAACAGGAATTTAATGCCCATGCCTAATCATAGTAAAAGCAATAAACAGCACACCCAATAGATAATATAAAACTAAATAGAGAGAAACTTGAAGCAATCCCACTAAAATCAGAGACTATACAAGGCTATACCCTCTTTTCCTACCTGTTCAAAGTCGTACTCAAAGTACCGGCCAGAGCATTTAGACAGGAAAAGGAGGTCAAAAGGATACAAATTTAAAAGGAAGAAGTAGAAACAGCATTATTTGAAGATGATATGATAGTATACTTAAGTGACCCAAAAGATTCCACCAAAGAACTCCTAAACCTGATGAAAAAGTTCAGCAATGTGGCTGGATATAAAACTAACTCAAACAAATCAGTAGCCTTCCTGTACTCAAAGAATAAACAAACTGAGAAAGAAATTAGGGAAATGACACCCTTCACAATAGTCACAAACAATATAAAGTATCTTGGTGTGATTTTAACCAAACAAGTGAAAGATCTGTATGACAAAAATTTAAAGTCACTGAAGAAAGAAACCAAAGGAGACCTCAGAAGATGGAAAGATGCCCCATGCTCGTGGATTGGCAGGACTAATAGAGTAAAAATGATCATCTTACAAAAAGCAATATACAGACTCAATGCAATCCCCATCAAAATTCCAACTCTCTTCTTCATAAAGTTAGAAATAGCAATTCTCAAATTCATCTGGAATAACAAAAAACGCAGGATAGCTAAAACTATTCTCAACAGTAAAAGAACTTCTGCTGAAATCACCATCCCTGACTGCAAGCTATACTACAGAGAATAGTGCTAAAACTGCATGGTATTGGTACAGTGACAGGCAGGTAGATCAATGGAATAGAATTGAAGATCCGGAAATGAACCCACACACCTATGTTCACTTGATCTTTGACAAAGGAGCTAAAACTGTCCAGTGGAAAAATAGCCTTTTCAACAAATAGTGCTGGTTCAACTGGTGGATAGCATGCAGAAGAGTCCAAAATAATCCTTTCTTATCTTCTTGTACTAAGCTCAAGTCCAACTGAATCAAGTACCTCAACATAAAACCAGACACATTGAAACTAATAGAAAGGAAACTGGGGAAGAGAATGAGCACATGGGTACATGGGAAAATTTCCTCAACAGAACACCAGTAGCTTATGATCTAAGATCAAGAATTGAAGAATGGGACCTCATAAAATTACAAATTTTCTGTAAGGCAAAGGACACTGCCAATAGAACAAAATAGCAACTAACAAATTGGGAGAAGATCTTTACCAAACCTAGATCCGACAGAGGGCTAATATCCAATATATACAAAGAACTCAAGAAGTTAGACCCTAGAGAACCAAATAACACTATTAAAATTCAGGTATAGAGATAAACAAAGAATTTTCACCTGAGGAAGCAGCTAAAGAAATGTTCAACATCCTTTGCAATCAGGAAAAGGCAAATCAAGCAACCTGAAAGTCCACCTCACACCAGTCAGAATGGCTAAGATAAAAAACCCAGGGGACAGTAGATGCTGGTAAGTATGTGGATCAAGAGAAACACTCATCCATTGGTGGTGGGATTGCAAGCTGCTACAATTACTCTGGAAATCAGTTTGGTCATTCCTCAGATAATTGGACATATTACGACCTGAGCACCCAGTTATACTTCTTCTGGGCATATATCCAGAAAATGCTTCAATATGTAATAAGGACACATTCTCTTCTACATTCAAAGCATTCTTATTTATAAAAACCAGAAGCTGGAAAGAACCCAGATGTCCCTAAACAGAGGAATAGATAAAGTAAATGTGGTATATTTACACAACGAGGTACAATTCCACTATGAAAAACAATGATTTATGAAATTTTAGGCAAATGGATGGAACTAGAAAATATCATACTGAGTGAGGTAACATAATCACAAAATAACACACATAAGTGGGTATTAGCTTTGAGGCTTGGAATACCCAAGATACAATTCACAGACCACATGAAGCTCAAGAAAAAAGAAGACCAAAGTGTGTATACTTTGGTCCTTCTTAGAAAGGGGATAACATACCCATGAGAGGAAATACAGAGACAAAGTGTTAAGCAAAAACTGAAGAAAAGGCCATCCATAGACTTCTCTACCTCGGGTTCCTTCCCAGATACAGTTACCAAACCCAGATATTATTATGGATGCCAACAAGTACTTGCTCCCAGGAGTCTGATTTTGCTATCTCCTGAGAGGTTTTGACAGTGCCTGAAAAATACAGAATATATGCTCTTGTCATCAATTGGACTAAGCACAGGGTCCAAAATGGACCAGCTAGAGAAAGGACCAAAGGAGCTGAAAGGGTTGCAGCCCTATAGGAGGAACAACAACATGAACCAAACATTACCCCTAGATTTCCAAGGGACTAAGCCACCAACCAAGGAGTACTCATAGAGAGGCTCATGGTTCTAGCCACACCTGGAGGTGTAGCAAAGGATAGCCTTGTCAGGCTTCAATGGGAGGAGAAACCCTTGGTTCTGTGAAGGCTGGATGGAAGCCCTAGTGTAGGGGCATTCAAGGGCATGGACCTGGGACTGGATAGGTAGGTAGGGAACACCCTCATTGAAACAAGAGGATAGTATAGGGAAAAGTGGTATGTGGGGGTGAGGGACAGGGAAAAAGGATAACATTTGAAATGTAATTAAAGAAAATAGCCAATAAAAAATAGTGAAAAATAAAGAGATGATCAAAATCCTTAATCATTAGTGAAATCTAAATCAAAACAACTCTGAGGTTCCAATTTATACAAATCAGAATGGCTAAATCAAATACTCAAGAGACAGCAAATGCTGGTGAGGATGTGGAGGAAGAGCAGCACTTCTTTGATAGGGAAGTACAAATATGTACAACTACTTTGGAAATTAATTTGGTCGCTTCTCCAAAAATTGTTAATAGTTCTACCTCAAGACCCAGCTATACTACCCATGAGCATATATGTTAACGATGTTCCATTATCCTACAAAGACACTTGCTTAACTATGTTCATAGCAGCTTTATTTGTAATTACCAAAAATTGGAAACAACCTAGATTTCCATCAACTGAAGAATGGCAAAAGAAATTGTGGTACATCTATACAAGGGAGTTCTTCAGTTATTAAAAGCAAAGACATGAATTTTGGAGGTAAATGGATGGAACTTGAGAATATCATGCTGGGTGAAGTAAACCAGTCCCAAAATGACATGTATGGTATGCACTTATGAGTAAGTATATAAAATAAGTATATGTATATATTAATCATTACCAAGCAAATGAATGATGTGTATGATCAAGAACTTCAAATCTCTGAAAAATATAATCAAAGAAGACCTTGGAAGATGGAAAGATTCACCATGCTCAAGAATAGGTGGAATTAATACATTGAAAATGGCTGTCTTATCAAAGGAAATCTATAGATTCGATACAATCCTGATCAAAATAACAACACAATTCCTCACAGTTATGGAAAGAGCAATTCTCAACGTCATATGGACAATCAAAAAGTCCAGAATAGCCAAAACAATTCTCAAGAATAAAAGAACCTCTAGGAGAATCACCATCCCTGACCTCATGCTGTACTACAAAGCAATAGTGATAGAAAAAATCCAGAAACAAAAAAAATATGGCATTGATACAGAGACAGATACATGAATCAATGGAAAAATATCAAAACCCAGAAAAAAAGGTCAAATACTTCAGACACTTGATGCTTGACAATGAAGCCAAACAAATACACTGGGGAAAAGAGAGAATATTCAATAAAAACTGCTGGTTTAACTGGCAGTCTGTATGTAGAAAAATGAAAATATATCGATATATCACCTTGCAGAAAGCTCAGTTCCAGGTGGATCAAGGATCTCAGCATAAAACCAGATGCACTGGAACTTTTAGAAGAGATAGTGAGAGAGAGAGAGTCTTGAACTCATTAGCCCAGGGGTAATTTCCTAAAGAGAATGCCAATGGCTCAGGCTTTAAAATCAACAATTGATAAATGGAATCTCTTGAAACTGAAAAGCTTCTGTAAGGCAAGATACCTCCAAGAAGACAAATCTATAGCCTACAGATTGGGAAAAATTCTTCACTAATCCTACATCTGATAGAGATTTAATATCCAAAATATATAAGGGACTCAAGATGTTACCTTCCACAAAACCAAAATAACATAATAAAAAATGAGGTAGAAAGCTAAATAGAGAATTCACAACAGAAGAATGTTAAATGGCAAAGGCACACTTAAGGAAATACTCAAAAGCCTTAGTAATTAGAGAAATATATGCCAGAATGACATGGAGATTCCAACGCACACCAATTAGAATGGCTAAGATCAAAAACTAAGGTAATATCAGATGCTGGTGAGGATGTGGAGAAAGAAGAATACTCCTCCATTGCTAGTGATATTGCAAATTAGTACAACAACTCTGCAAATCAATGTGATGGTCACTCAGATAATTGAAAATAGTTCTAACCTGAAGAGCTAGCTATACTACTCTTGGGCATATACCCAAAAGATGCCCCACCATACCATAAGAACATGTGCTCCACCATGTTCATAGAAGCATTATTTGTAATAGCTAGAAGCTGGAAACAGCTCAGTTGTCTGTCAACTGAAGAACGGATACAGAAAATGTGGTTCATTAACACAATGGAATTATGCAGCTATTAAAAATGAGGATCTCATGAATTTTGCAGGCAAATGGATGGAACTAAATATCATCCTGAATGAGGTAACTCAGACTCAAAAGTGATGCATGGTATGTACTCACTGATAAATGGGTATTAGTCAAAACATATAGAATACCTAAGATACAGCCTACAGACCTTAAGGAAATGCCCAAGTGAGGAGGTTTCAACCCCACTAGGAAGGGCATGGGAAGGAGAGGGTAGGGTTGGGATCACAACCAGGATCAGATATGAGGGGAGAAAACAATAGAGAAACCCAGAGTGCCAAGGCAATAAATGGAAATAATAAGTATCCAGGAGTGGGAGTGGGAACCCTCTAGAAAGTCCCAGAAACCCAGTATGTGAGACATTTTGAAGACTCACTGGGAGTGGCCTTAGCGAAAATGTACAACCTTTTGGAGAGGGAAGACAAAGAGTCCTCTTGCATTAGAAATGCAGGGCCTCAAGTGGAAGGACTGGGTTTCTAACTTACAGTCAAAATTTCTGACACAAAATTGTTCCCCTCTCAAAGAACTGTAGGGACAAAAAATGGAAAAGAGACTGAAGAAAAGGTGGTCAAATGACCAGCCCAACTTGGGATCCTTCTCATTAGGGGCACCAAGGCCTGACAATATTACTGATGCTATTATATGCTTACAGACAGGAGCCTGGTATGGGTATCTCCTGAGGAGTCCTACCACCAGATGACTGAGAAGGAGGCAAACACTTAGACCTAATCATTGGACCCCTAGTCTGAGACCCGTATGGTTGAATTAGGGGAAGGTTTGAAGAAGCTGAATAGGAGAGCAACCCCATAGGATGACCAGCAGTCACAACTAGCTGAGATCACAGAGAGCTCCCAGAGACTGATCCACCAACCAGGAGCATATACAGGCTGATTCAAGGGCCCTCGGACATATATAGCAGAGTTATGTTTTCCTAGTCTGGCCTCAGTGGGAGAAGATGAGCTTAATCCTCCAGAGTCTTGAAGACCCATGCAAGAGGGAAGCCTTGTGGAAAGAACAAAGTTCAATAAGGCAAGGAGGATGAGGTCTAGGATGAGGAACTGTGAGAAGGGAGATGGGTTGGGAAATAACCACAATGTAAATAAATAAAATAATATTTAAAAAATATAGCTACCAATCTATACTCCACAGACCCAAAGAAGATAAACAGGAAGGAAGGCCTAAGCCAGGAAGCTTGAATCTCACTTAGAAGGGGAAAGAAAATTGTCATAAGAGGAGGATAGAGGGAAGAAACTAGGAAAGAGAGGGCATGTGGAGGGGAATGGGGGATTCAGGATCAGGTGTGGGGAAGGACAGGAGAGATGGCTAGATGTACATGGAAAAGAGTGGAAGTCTACACTCACCAGGGTGAGAAGGTAGTAGGGAATCTCCTGAAAGAGCTAGAGACTTGGGATAAGGGAGATGCCCCTCAATGGGGAGGTCCTTAAATGTGACTCTATATATTGGAGAAAGGAAATCTGAAGAGACAACCTCATGTAGCCAAGTTGGAATCCCTATGGAGCAATAAATGCCAACCAATCCTCATAACTTTCAACCTCAAATTTATCTTGACTATGAGAAATTCGGAGAGCCAGAAAATAAAGGAATCAGTAATCAGTAATCTGATTGTGAACCAGCCCATTGGCAGACACCAATAGCTGATTGTATTAATGATACTCTGTTGTGGTTGCTTTCAAGAGTCTAGAATGACTGTTCTCTGAGAGGCTCCATACAGCATCTTACTCCAACAGATATAGACACTTATAGCCAACCATCAGGTGGAACTTGTGGACTCTTAAGGAAGAACAAAAGGAAGAATTACAGCCCAAAAGTTAAAAGGAACTCCAAAGGAAGAATTACAGCCCAAAAGTTAAAAGGAACTCCAAAGGAAGACCAACAGTGTCAACTAACCTGGACCTTTGGAGCTCTCAGAGTCTTAAAAACTAACCAAAGAACGTACACTGAGTGTAGCTTGGTTTTCATGACGGTCCTGAATAACTGGATGGGAAGCTATTTCAAAAGTTATTGCCTGCATGTCAGATATGTTCTTCTAGCTCTGCTGTCTTGTCTGGTCTCAGGGAGAGAGAAAGTGCCTACCCTCACATGCACTTGAAGAACCAGTGTATGAAAATTCCCAGGGGGCCCCACTTGCTCAGAGTTAAGGGGAGGAAGAAAGCAGAAGGGATAACCAGAAGAGGAACCCTGAGTGGGATGTTAAGTGAATAAGTAAAAAAAGTAAAATTAAATTAAAAATGAAATTAGTTAAAATACTAATAAATTACTTTTTCCTTTCATCTCTCTTTCCTACATCCCTTGTCATATCATCTCTACTCCCTTGTAAGCTGTTTTCATTATTTAATTAAAAATATTCATTATTTAATATTTAATGTATGTGCATGTGTGAATAGGTTTAAGTGTGTGTGAGAATACATATACATACACACACACACACACACACACACACACATATATATATATATATATATATACATATATATACATCTTCATCTAGGGGTAGTACACTGTGTAATTTCAACAATGTTGACACACCACTTACTGTTAAACATTGTTCATGTCTTGTTTAATCAACATTACTGTTACAAATTCATGTATGTAGCTTCATTGATGTGTCTGTCCTTTCTCAATTAGGTTTCATGCAAAAAAAAAAAAAAACACAAAAAACAAGCAAAAAAAAAAAACCTCAAGATGGAGTATCTGCAGTTGTTAAGTGTCATTGATACCTGGGAAAACAGATTTGCTAGTATGTACTGTCCCGTTGTAGTTAAACACATTAGCATTTGGATTCAAATTTTGATAACATTACAGTGAGTCTCTCAGGTGTTTTTTTACTTTCACTGTTGCTGTTGTCTCATGTCTCAGTTTGATCCTGAAAGTGTCCTTATGATCAATAAATTTCAGGCTCACACCAGAATCACATGTGGAAAATAATTATTTTATACTCATTTTATAATTTAAATGTTATATGATACACATTATGTTTTTTGATACGTGAAATTATACAAAATTAGCCTCTTAATGTCTATCATTGATTTAGTATATAGGAAGACTTATGTGGTATAATGTTTTGTATTTCTGCTTTAATACTAGAATGATATACAAAATTAATTAAAATAGAGACCAATACAATAAAGACTGTAATCTACCCTTTCTGGTCTTTTTTTTTTTTTTTTTTTTTTTTTTTTTTTTTTTTTTTTTTTAGTTTGTCTGTGCTTTTGTGTCTTTTTTTTTTAAATTTTTTTATTCGATATAATTTATTTACATTTCAAATGATTTCCTCTTTTCTAGCCCCCCCAAGTAGGCTTTATCCCGGGAATGCAGGGTTGGTTCAATATACGGAAATCCATCAATGCAATCCACTACATAAACAAACTCAAAGAACAAAACCACATGGTCATTCCCTTTCTGGTCTTTTACAGAGAAATCATACCAAATAATGTTGTAGAGTACTGACTTCAGTGATGTCAGTATTCAACAATCATTTTGCTGAGTACCAAAATATCAACACAGCTATTAAAATTTAATATGAAAAAT
The DNA here is from genome assembly GCF_947179515.1 of Apodemus sylvaticus. Taxonomy (NCBI): domain Eukaryota; kingdom Metazoa; phylum Chordata; class Mammalia; order Rodentia; family Muridae; genus Apodemus; species Apodemus sylvaticus. Next base: position 49,379,314 of record NC_067482.1, on the reverse strand, counting down.
AAAACAAGTGTGCCCCTGTGATACTAAGCCTTTAAATAGTTTTTATTATATGTTTTCTAATTTCATCTAGTTTAAGATTTCAAATTAATCATTAGTTTGGCAATGATCAACATAACAAAGAAGTGGTGATCTGTATTTCCCTAGTAGCTAAGGATGTTTAAATTTTATATCATGGTTTTTCAAGTGTTTGAAATTTGCCTATTGATAATTCTGTGTTAGCATATTTACTCCATTATTATGCCCCATTATTAAAATACTTGTGGTTTACTAGGTATCTAGTTTATTTTTTTTTAAATTTTTTTATTCGATATAATTTATTTACATTTCAAATGATTTCCCCTTTTCTAGCCCCCCAACTCCCCGAAAGTCCCGTAAGCCCCCTTCTCTTCCCCTGTCCTCCCTCCCACCCCTTCCCACTTCCCCGTTCGGGTTTTGCCGAATACTGTTTCACTGAGTCTTTCCAGAACCAGGGGCCACTCCTCCTTTCTTCTTGTATCTCATTTGATGTGTGGATTATGTTTTGGGTATTCCAGTTTTCTAGGTTAATAACCACTTATTAGTGAGTGCATACCATGATTCACCTTTTGAGTCTGGGTTACCTCACTTAGTATGATGTTCTCTAGCTCCATCCATTTGTCTAAGAATTTCATGAATTCATTGTTTCTAATGGCTGAATAGTACTCCATTGTGTAGATATACCACATTTTTTGCATCCACTCTTCTGTTGAGGGATACCTGGGTTCGTTCCAGCATCTGGCAATTATAAATAGGGCTGCTATGAACATAGTAGAGCATGTATACTTATTACATGGTTGGGAATCCTCTGGATATATGCCCAGGAGTGGTATGGCAGGATCTTCTGGAAGTGAGGTGCCCAGTTTTCGGAGGAACCGCCAGACTGATTTCCAGAGAGGTTGTACCAATTTGCAACCCCACCAGCAGTGGAGGAGTGTTCCTCTTTCTCCACACCCTCTCCAACACCTGCTGTCTCCTGAATTTTTAATCTTAGCCATTCTGACTGGTGTAAGATGAAATCTTAGGGTTGTTTTGATTTGCATTTCCCTAATGACTAATGAAGTTGAGCATTTTTTAAGATGCTTCTCTGCCATCCGAAGTTCTTCAGGTGAGAATTCTTTGTTTAACTCTGTACCCCATTTTTTTAATAGGGTTGTTCGGTTTTCTGGAGTCTAACTTCTTGAGTTCTTTATATATATTGGATATTAGCCCTCTATCTGATGTAGGATTGGTGAAGATCTTTTCCCAATTTGTTGGTTGCCGATCTGTCCTCTTGATGGTGTCCTTTGCCTTACAGAAACTCTGTAACCTTATGAGGTCCCATTTGTCAATTCTTGCTCTTAGAGCATACGCTATTGGTGTTCTGTTCAGAAACTTTCTCCCTGTACCGATGTCCTCAAGGGTCTTCCCCAGTTTCTTTTCTATTAGCTTCAGAGTGTCTGGCTTTATGTGGAGGTCCTTGATCCATTTGATTTGAGCTTAGTACAAGGAGACAAGGATGGATCAATTCGCATTCTTCTGCATGCTGACCTCCTGTTGAACCAGCACCATTTGTTGAAAAGTCTATCTTTTTTCCATTGGATGTTTTCAGCCTCTTTGTCGAGGATCAAGTGGCCATAGGTGTGTGGGTTCATTTCTGGATCTTCAATCCTGTTCCATTGATCCTCCTGCCTGTCACTGTACCAATACCATGCAGTATTTAACACTATTGCTCTGTAGTATTGCTTGAGGTCAGGGATACTGATTTCCCCAGATTTTCTTTTGTTGCTGAGAATAGTTTTAGCTATCCTGGGTTTTTTGTTGTTCCAGATGAATTTGATAATTGCTCTTTCTAACTCTGTGAAGAATTGAGTTGGGATTTTGATGGGTATTGCATTGAATCTGTATATTGCTTTTGGCAAAATGGCCATTTTAACTATATTGATTCTACCGATCCATGAGCATGGGAGGTTTTCCCATTTTTTGAGGTCTTCTTCCATTTCCTTCTTCAGAGTCTTGAAGTTCTTGTCATACAGATCTTTCACATGTTTGGTAAGAGTCACCCCAAGATACTTTATACTATTTGTGGCTATTGTGAAGGGGGTCATTTCCCTAATTTCTTTCTCAGCCTGCTTATCCTTTGAGTATAGGAAGGCCACTGATTTGCTTGAGTTGATTTTATATCCTGCCACTTTGCTGAAGTTGTTTATCAGCTGTAGGAGCTCTCTAGTGGAGTTTTTTGGGTCACTTAGGTAGACTATCATGTCGTCTGCAAATAATGATAGTTTGACTTCTTCCTTTCCAATTTGTATCCCTTTGACCTCCTTATGTTGTCGAATTGCCTGAGCTAGTACCTCAAGTACAATATTGAAAAGATAAGGAGAAAGGGGGCAGCCTTGTCTGGTCCCTGATTTCAATGGGATTGCTTCAAGTTTCTCTCCATTTAGTTTGATGCTGGATACCGGTTTGCTGTATATTGCTTTTACTATGTTTAGGTATGGGCCTTGAATTCCTGTTCTCTCCAAGACTTTAAGCATGAAAGGATGCTGAATTTTGTCAAATGCCTTTTCAGCATCCAATGAAATGACCATCTGGTTTTGTTCTTTGAGTTTGTTTATGTAGTGGATTGTATTGATGGATTTCTGTATATTGAACCAACCCTGCATTCCCGGGATGAAGCCTACTTGATCATGGTGGATGATCGTTTTGATGTGTTCTTGGATTCGGTTGGCAAGAATTTTATTGAGTATTTTTGCATCGATGTTCATAAGGGAAATTGGTCTGAAGTTCTCTTTCTTTGTTGGATCTTTGTGTGGCTTTGGTATCAGTGTAATTGTGGCTTCGTAGAAGGAATTGGGTAGTGTTCCTTCTGTTTCTATTTTGTGGAATAGTTTGAAGAGTATTGGTGTTAACTCTTCTTTGAAGGTCTGGTAGAATTCTGCACTGAAACAATCTGGTCCTGTGCTTTTTTGGTTGGAAGACTTTCTATGACTCCTTCTATTTCTTTAGGCTTTATGGGACTCTTTAGATGGTCTAGTTGGTCCTGATTTAATTTTGGTATTTGGTATCTGTCAAGGAAATTGTCCATTTCCTCCAGATTCTCCAGTTGTGCTGAGTACAGGCTCTTGTAGTAGGATCTGATGATTTTTTGGATTTCCTCAGTTTTCGTTGTTATATCTCCCTTTTCATTTCTAAGTTTGTTAATTTGGATACTTTCTCTGTGCCCTTTGGTCAGTCTGGCTAAGGGTTTATCTATCTTGTTGATTTTCTCAAAGAACCAGCTCCTGGTATTGTTGATTTTTTGTATGGTTCTCTTTGTTTATACTTGATTGATTTTGGCCCTGAGTTTGATGATTTCCTGACTTCTACTCCTCCTGGGTGAAATAGCTTCTTTTTGTTCTAGGGCTTTCAGGTGTGTCATTAAGCTGGTAAAGTATGCTCTGTCCGTTTTCTTTTTGGATGCACTCAGGGCTATGAGTTTTCCTCTTAGCACTGCTTTCATTGTATCCCATAGATTTGGGTATGTTGTGTTTTCATTTTCATTGTGTTCTAAAAAGTCTTTAATTTCTTTCTTTATTTCTTCCTTGACCAAGGTATCATTGAGTAGAGTATTGTTCAATTTCCACGTGTATGTGGGTTTTCTGTTGTTTCTGTTGCTATTGAAGACCACTTTTACTCCATAGTGATCAGATAGGAGGCATGGGATTAGTTCGATCTTCTCATATTTGTTAAGGTCTGTCTTGTGACCAATTATATGGTCGATTTTGGAGAAGGTACCATGAGGTGCTGAAAAAAAGGTATATTCTTTTGTTTTAGGATAGAATGTTCTATATATATCTGTTAAATCTAATTGGTCCAACGCTTCAATTAGTTTCATTGTGTCCTTGTTTAGTTTCTGTTTTCCTGATCGGTCCATTGAGGAAAGTGCAGTGTTGAAGTCACCCACAATTATTGTGTTAGGTGCAATGTGTGCTTTGAGTTTTAATAAAGTTTCTTTTACGAAAGAGGGTGCCCTTGCATTTGGGGCATAGATGTTCAGGATTGAGAGTTCTTCTTGTTGTATTTTTCCTTTGACCAGCAAGAAGTGTCCCTCAGAGTCTCTTTTGATGACTTTGGGTTGAAAGTCAATTTTATCTGATATTAAAATGGCTACTCCAGCTTGTTTCCTGAGACCATTTGCTTGTAAAATTGTCTTCCAGCCTTTTACTCTAAGGTAGTGTTTGTCTTTGACCCTGAGGTGTGTTTCCTGTACGCAGCAAAATGTAGGGTCCTGTTTTCGTATCCAGTCAGTTAGTCTGCGTCTTTTTATTGGGGCATTAAGTCCATTGATGTTAAGAGATATTAAGGAATAGTGATTGTTACTTCCTATCATTTTTGACGTTATTTTTTAAATTTGATTGCTTAACTTCTTTTGGGTTTGAGGAAACGTTACTATCTTGCTTTTTACAGGGTGAAGTTTCCCTCCTTGTATTGGTGTTGTCCTCCTATTATCCTTTTTAGGGCTTGGTTTGTGGATAGATATTGGGTAAACTTGGTTTTGTCGTGAAATATCTTAATTTCTCCATCTATGGTGATTGAGAGTTTTGCTGGATATAGTAGTTTTGGTTGGCATTTGTGTTCTCTTAGAGTCTGCATGAGATCTGCCCAGGACCTTCTAGCCTTCATAGTCTCAGCTGAAAAGTCTGCTGTGATTCTGATAGGTCTTCCTTTATATGTTACTTGGCCTTTTTCTCTTACTGCCTTTAGTATTCTTTCTTTGTTTAGAACATTTGGTGTTTTGATTATTATGTGACAGGAAGTATTTCTGTTCTGGTCCAGTCTGTTTGGAGTTCTGTAGGCTTCTTGTATATTCATGGGCATCTCTCTTTTTAGGTTAGGGAAGTTTTCTTCCATAATTTTACTGAAGATATTTGCTGGCCCTTTAAGTTGTAAATCTTCACTCTCATCTATGCCTATAATCCTTAGGTTTGGTCTTCTCATTGTGTCCTGGATTTCCTGGATATTTTGGGTTACAAGCTTTTTGCATTTTGCATTTTCTTTAACTGTTGAGCCCATGGTTTCTATGGCATCTTTAGCATTTGAGATTCTTTCTTCTATTTCTTGTATTCTGTTGTTGATATTTGCATCTCTGTCCCCTGATTTCTTCCCAAGGCTTTCTATCTCCAAAGTTGTCTCCCTTTGAGTTTTCTTAGTTGTTTCTACTTCTGATTTTAGATCCTGGATGGTTTTGCTTAGCTCCTTCACTTGCTTGTTTGTGCTTTCCTGTAATTCTTTAAGAGATTTTTGTGTTTCCTCGTTCATGACCTCAGCCTGTTGACCAAAGTTCTCCTGTATTTCTTTAAGTGATTTTTGTGTTTCCTCCTTGTTGGCTTTTATATTCTCTTGGATTTCTTTCAATGATTTTTGTGTTTCCCTAGTAAGGGCTTCTAACTTTTGATCCATTTTCTCCTGAATTTCTTTAAGTATGCCCTTCATGTGTTCCTGTACCAGCATCATAACCAGTGATTTTAAATCCAAATCTTGTTTTACTGGTGTGATGGGGTATCCAGGACATGCTGGTAGAGGAGAATTGGGTTCAGATGTTGCCATATTGCCTTGATTTCTGTTAGTGACGTTCCTGCGTTTGCCTTTTGCCATCTAGTTCTCACTGGTGTTACTTGGTCTTGTCAGTGCTGGACTCACTATTGCAAGCTGCCCCTTCCCCGTTGGCCTCTGGTGCACAGCTTACACCCTGCACTGCCTGTAGACAGGGTGCTGCTGTCCAGGCTGTTCAGATCCTGAAGCAGGCACCTGAAGGCTCCCCCTGGGGCCCTCAGGATTTACTGGAGCACACCGACTTCTCCCAGCTGGCCGCCCGGAAGCCCCCGCTAGCCTCTTGAGGGACCTGGAGATGTGGTGTGGCCACCTAGGCTGATCTGAAGCGGAGAGAGTTGAGCTGAGAACTTCAGCCTGAGGCCTTGCCCCAGATTGTGTCTGTGGACCAGATGGAGCCCGTGTGCACCCCCAGGGAGCGCAGACTGTGTATGCTGCTGTGACCTCCCCTGTGTTTCACTCACTCTGCTGGGCAGCCGATTCCCCAACCGGGCTGGCGCACACAAGGTTAGCCTGGTCGCCCAGGCCCTGAGTCCAGGCAAAAGCCTGGGAGGCCAAGGTCCGAGCAAAGTTCCTCTAGGGCTATGACTGTTAATTGGGTCCGCCAGGTGACTCGGATGGCCGCCGTGCGCGTCCGCGCTCCTGGAAAGCACCGGGAGAGTCTGCTGTGCTAACAACCTCCTGGGCGGGTTGACACACAGATGGCCCACCAAGCCGCCCAGTTCTTGGGGTCAGTCCTGTGCCTTTTGGGGCCTAGACCCCCATTTTGTTAGCCTCAGGCTAAGCTTGTTAGGCGTCTCTGCCCTCTCGAGCACTCTGGGTCCTGTAGGCAAAATGGCGGCGCATGCGCCGGCCAGGGCAAAAAAACCTCCTGGCTGGGTTGGCACCCCGATGGCCACCCGAACAGCCCAGGGCCTGGGTGCAGGCCAACGCCCGTCGGGCTCAGACCCCTGCGGTGTTGGCCTCGGATTATGTTTGTGTACCTCAGTCTGTCCGATCCCTGGATTCCGAAACCAAGATGGATGCACCTCTCCTGACTGGTGGGAGTCCGAGTTCTGAAGTGGCTTCCGTGCAGGAAAGGCGCCACACAACAGCAGCTGCTTGCCGCCCGGCTGGTCAGCGAAGGTCAGTGGTCGTGGGCGCAGGGCCTAACTGGACCCTGTGTCGCCTTGGTTCCACTGCTGATGGCCCTTCAGCTGGACCAGCCACTGCTGCACTGCTGCCGCCACCGCCGCCGCCCAGGTATCTAGTTTATTAAGCTCTTTCTTTACTTTAGATACAAGCCCTCCGGACCTAGAAAGACAAATATGATAATTATTCAACGGTCATTAGAGAAGCTCCCTTCTATCACAGGTGGGAACAAATATTGATGCCCACAGCCAGGCATTAAGCAGTGAATGAGAGACCTTGGAACACTCACCTGAAAATTGGTATTTCCATCAAATCTTTCCCATCAAAGACCAGGGAACCCTGCAAACGAGGAGGCAGAAAGAATATAAGAGTCAGTGGGGATAGAAGACACTTGAAAAACAAGGTCCTGTAAATCAACTTGAGCAAAGCTCATGAGAGAACCATTAGAGTTAAAAGTAGCATACATTTAGCTTACAGATCAGAAATAGGTCTTTTCCATTTATAACATGGCTTCTAGTTTAGGTTTTCTTAATATTTCTGAGTGAATGAATGTATCAATGAGTGAATCAATGAATCTTTTTTAGGACTCTTTTACATCTGTTGTTCTTCTGTGCTCAACTTCCATATGACACTATTGTTTTATTTTATGTACTTTTATTTATTTATTTATTTGTTTGTTTGTTTGTTTTCGAGACAGGGTTTCTCTGTGTAGCCCTGGCTGTCCTGAAACTCACTCTGTAGTCCAGGCTGGCCTTGAACTCAGAAATCTGCCTGCCTCTGCCTCCCAAGTGCTGGGATTAAAGGCATGCGCCACCACTGCCTGGTCTTTATTATATTTTTAACAACTCAATAAATGAATGTAAACCTAACCACTAGGGTAAAGATTTATTCATACCTGCTGGGAGCGAGAAAATCAGTTTTATCCAGTGGAATTGCACTGGGAAAATCAACCACTCCAGGGAAGATCCCATGGTCATTAATAGTTGACCAACAAATAATAGATTAGTCTAGTTTTTTTCATACATTTTGGACATTATTTTATTATTGGGTTTTTGGTGTGTTTTATAGAAAGAACTTAACAATCAGTGAGTAAGAAGGGAGAGAGGATGTGGATGAACTTGTATTAGGAGAGTAAATAATATGATAGAAATATATTTAATATTTAAAAATAAATTTAAATTTGTATTCCAAATCTAATCACACAGATGGAGAATGACAACTAAGTAAACATCTTGCTCCACTGAACAGGTTCAGAAATCTGTATATTTTAAAGCTGGTCTGAAGCAAACTTCTTAAATAATATGTAAACTAGCCTCCTTAGGAATACTAGTTTCGTCCAGGAAATCATGAAATTACAAATATTAATAATTATATATTAGATCTAAATTAGAAGACTTTAAAAACATTATATTCTGAGGTTTTATATCCAGTTTAATAGTGGGGAATTTACTTGACATGTCAAAAGGACAGATACATACATGCATACAGACAAGCAGACAGAATACAGCTAATTCAGATGTTCTATTTTTCTTATTTTTATTACCATTTCTGATTAGTATTATATTAAACATCAAATTTTAAAACAAAAATGTGGTAGCTAAAGGGATACCTAATTGGTTAAAGTGCTTGTGAGGCAAAAAGAAGGCTTGAATTTTAGCCCTGAGAATCCATATAAAATATTGGCATAACAGTGTGGATCTGTTCTTCTTGTGAAATGACACGTGCATGCACATGCATATTGTATGAATATATATGTATGCTATACATGCATATGTATAATGCATATGCATATGTACACACAGCTACACACACTAATGGAAAAACCTGTGACATGCACACAAAGAATGCTCATGTCTGCCTAAATTTTTATATGTTCGATCATTATTATTTAAAATTGGTTTATGAGATTATTTTTCAAAAGTGTTAGGAAATAGAACAAAATAAACTGAAATATGCATTTTAGCCCTAAACCTCTTGCCTTTGAGGTATACAAAAAATATCTGCTTTTGTTTTAACTTTGCTTCAGTGTTTTCTTTTATACTGTAAGTATTTACAAAAGTTATGCATTGCTCAATACTCTCTGGCATGGCTATTTGTACTTAAATAGTAAAATTTAAAAAAAAAATGTTCGGAGAAAATACATGGAGGACAGGGACGTTTTAAATTTTATTGTGTCCTTGCAAGTATTTCATATTCTTTCCATTTCTGCCTTTAAAAAGAAAAGAAATCTGCCTGTACATAGATACTCTCAAATGAAAATATAAAGGACAAAAGGATTTGGATTCAAAGAAACAGGACAGTAAAATAAGCTGTTAAAAATTAGGGCAGGATGACAGGCAGGAAACAATTAGGGCAGTGCAGCTCTGAGATAGGGAGAAGTAGAGGGAAGACTAACAGAGAGTGACAGGTGAGGTATGAGCTGGGTCTGTATGCTACAAAAGAGGACAAGGGAGCTCTCAGATGTGGAGTTGAAATCAAGTGAACATCTGCTGGCTGCAAAAAACGTGCCAACATCCCAAAGGTGAGAGAGGAAACTGAACAGGAGAAGAAGTGATGGGCCCCAGACTGATGATAAGAAACTAAAGATACCTTCTGAAGATGACATAGTGCATCTTTTCCTGAAACCAAAGATGTATTTTTTTTGCTTGGTTGCCTTCCCTTTTCAATACATATCTACAGCATTAATTAATATAACAAATTTGTAATCATGTTTCAAAATACTTCTAATAGATTACGTGCACTGGATTTTATTGTATTCTATTTCAATATTTCTAGATCAAAGTTTATAAAATTTTGCACATGACTGTGTATGGAAATGCCAAATAGCATTTTGAAATATTCCACTATATTCATAATATTTTCATATTTTAATAGTGTACTTTTACATTAAAAGATAAGCTTCATTTCAAATTATTATTTTTATTTTTACTTCATTTTAAATTCATTCCCTAAAATGTCACATTAACTACAGAAAAACCTGATAATGGAAGAGGTGAATAAATTAAACCTTTTCCTACAAAAGAACAAAACAATAATTCTTCCCAGTGTAGGCTTGGAGATACCAGGTAATTTAATACATAAGAACATCATGCACATGTATGCACAAAAGATTGCATGAGGAATAAAAATCTAAAGCGATATATAAATCTTGTAATGTTATATGCAACAATTTATCAATTCCTTACAGAAGAAATAGCTCTAAAGAAAAAAAAAACACAACAGAAATGAGCACAGGTTGTCCTAGCATGGTCTGTTTTCATATGTCCTGAAACTTAGTAAGGAATATTCTGTGTACAAATACCTGTCAGCAATCCAGTGCTACCATGAGTTCAAATGGGCACTTGTTCCACATATTTAAACTCAGTTTCCTCCATGTGAAGGGACACTTGTTAAAAATGGACACACAGTAAACATAAGATGTCATTCAACTGATATCAAAGTCAAATTGCTGAGAAGTGAGAAATAAATCAAGATAATTAAAAATAAATGAGGTTTTATAAAGTCTCTTGTGGAATAAAACTTAGCTCCCTTGGTGCAGAAGAGTAAGGTCAAAGAAATGTGTCAGTGATTAATCCTTATTTCAACTGTAGGTAATTAAATATGCTTTAAATTTCAATGTTTCCACTATATTTCCTTCTCCTATTGTTTGATGTCAGTCTTCCTCCTAGCTCTGTCAGGATTTCAGTCAGTATCTTTTTTCTACACTCGCTTCTTTCATACACCACATTTTTTTTAAATTTAATCTTAATTGTATGTCAAATCTTAAATCTCAAGAGAATGTCAATATTGCACAATATGTTGTAACCATTGGAGAATAATGATGTTACTGAACATGTTTCCAGTTGCTCACAGCTCCCCACAGATTTGGAAGCTTAAATTCTTGGAGGAAAACTCAGACAATGACTAAACTAAAACACATGCCTGTGAGAAAACTGCAGGCAACATCATGTTACAAAACATTAATTCATTTTTATAAAGAACTTGAAATAATTCAGCTTTAAGACATCTATTTCGGCTCACTATTTAGAAGCCAGACATATTAAGCCTATAGATACAAAACAATACACTTTAAAAGAACAGAATGAAATCTTTCAAAATGAAAAATAAGCACTTATATTTTTGCTTTTGGCTAAATTTACTGCCATCTTTCCTAAGGGTATTCTTGTCTTTCTGTTCTGGAAGCACAGCTGTATTCTGAACCAAGTACCAAAACTTCCCACACAAAACACCTGCTCATTACTTCTCCCCAGGCTCTGCTTTCTCGGTCTTTCTTTTCCAAGAAGCCTATCTGTTGTTGCTGACATGAATAAAGGCATGTTGAGGTTTTAAAACTTTTAGGAAATAAGATCCAGTACAAGATAATGAAAACACCAAGAACATAATTTTTAGAGGAAATTGACATAATTTTCTTTTGAAAGTCAGTTCTCTCTCTCTCTCTCTCTCTCTCTCTCTCTCTCTCTTTGTGTGTGTGTGTGTGTGTGTGTGTGAGAAAGAGAGAGAGAGAGAGAGAGAAAGAAAATGACCCATGATAACCCTTTATATTACACAATATAAGTATCTTTTTAGAACATTTATTTTCAGGTATTTCATTACAGCAAAGTAGCATTCTAATAATGTGTTCAATTGGAAATCATTTGAAATGTAAGTAAAGAATATATCTAATAAAAAAGGAAAAAAGTTTTCTTGATCGCTGCACTGAAATTATAGAAATAATTACAAAATTTGATTATATTCTGTATCAACTTTTGTAAATCTTGATTCAAATATATCATAATACAGTTTAGAAGTTAATATTATACATTGTTTACCAAAAATAAAGGTAAAATTGGAGCTTTAAAACATTTACAAATTTAAACAAGACAATACATCTAATTAGAGAAGGAAACTAGAACCCAGATACTGGAGTTCCAGGAATCACAGCCCTAAACCTAAACATTAAAAAAGGTAATTCTTATTGTAGTGTTTGTGACTTCATGCACATAGAGAGAAATTAAAGCTTACAAAATTACATATGTCGTTGTATTACATTTAAGCTGCACTCATATTCTCAGAAAGTCTGAAGGCATAGCAGCACATATAATGAATAAGGCTTTTAGACTTTTTTCTCAATTGAAAACATGTCGCATCATTAAATAGAGTGTTATGTGAGCTTGTTTGTCCATAAGTGTATTTGTGTGTTTTAAATGATAGTGCATTGGTTTTCTTTACATCTCCCTATAGTCATCACAATTAGGCACCTGACCTATTTATCAGCTCCTTCTAGATATGAAAATAATAAAATTTCAAGGTATTTATTAGTCAATATTTAATAAATAAATGATTTTCCAGCATTGTTTAACTTAAGAAATGTAAATGAAAATCAATACAAAACTCCCACAAATGTACATCAGATTCTATGTTTTTGTTCTCTTTTTAAAAGTCTCCCTTGACCTTATATCTGCCTTCTGGTACAGCCCTACTTTTTGCTATCTTTCACACAAATATCAAACGGTTGCCTACAATCTATTTCAACTTTCTGAACTTCTTTCCTTTGCTGAACTTGTGCCCTAGCTCTCCACTGAAGTTGCTCTTGTGTATCCCAGCACTGACCTGCTATTATAGAGAACAATGCTCCTTTGTCTCGCCTCTTCTTGTATGCTCCCTTAGAAGCACTCAAACATTTTGCAGCCCCCTTTTTGAAGCATTAAATGTTCATGGTTTTCATGATTTGTATTGAGGCCTGAATTTCTCCCACTTTTCTGAAGGATCAGTTTGTGTTCAATTTTCTGCCTCTTGCCACTTTTCTTGAGTCATAAATGTTTGCTTCAGAAACTCTCAGACCCCCGGCTGCCTCTTGTAACTTGTACTTTAAACTCCCTTCCCTGTTCATCTTTTCCTGAACATAGACTTGACAGCGTGTCTGTATATGACATTGATTTACATATGTGAATTATGTACACATAGAAGTTGAATTCTATCCTGAATTTGAAGAAATAGGATTCATATTGTTTTTATTTTCAGGTTGATCGCTTCCCTCCTTCATGTGGAACATTCAGACCTTTGGTACATGTATAGAATTCTGTTTTAAACATGTGTGAAATTTTTCCTATTCAATACAGTTATTTTTTTCTTTGTCTTTCCATTATTTATTATTTTCAATATCATTATCAGCAGGATTATAGAATTTCCATTATTTGATTTGACATTGTAAGAATGACTTTTTTGACATACTAGGACATTTTCTCTGGCATCAGAAATCTCAAGTAATATGTAACAATTGTTACTTTGAAATGGTCAGAGAGTCTTATGAGCTATTCATTATACTGTACTTTAGGAATAATTGGAGACACTAAAGAAAAAAACTAATGATGTAATCATAATTTTACTTAAAATAAGTTTTTTATTATATGTTACTTATATTATTCTGGGAACTTTATAGTATGCTAAATTGTCATGGCAAAAATTAATTTGATATTTCATAATAGAGACCAAATTTTCCCCATCTGTTCTACTACATATACATTCTTTGCCAGATTTGCCCAAGCCTTCTTTAAGGATTTTCCTTAGTAAATGATAAAATATGTCTGTGCACATTATCCAACTCTTCTCCAAATCTACAAGTGGGGGTCAAATCATCAAAGTTTGTTCTTCAATAAGATTATGGAACCAATGACCGAGATAACAAAAGAACGCACATGGTATGCAGTCGCTAATAAGCGAATGCTAGTGCAAAAGCTCAAAATAAACAAGTTACAGTTCACCCAGCACAGGGAGCTCTAAAAGAATGAGTAATGAACTGAGGGTGCAATGGTTCCTCTGAGAAAGGGAACAAAATGCTCACAGGAGCAACAAGGGAGGCAATGTGTGGAGCAGAGTCTGAAGTAAAGGCTACCCAGCGAGTGCCCCACCTGAAGAGTGTACCAAAAGGAGCATACCATGACTCTCTCCAGAGGTGCCCTGCAAGAGCCTTACAAATTCAGAGGCCGAAACTAGCAACCAACTATTGGACTGAGCTTGGGGTCCTCAAAGGAGGATCTGGAAGGTGGTTTAGAGAAGCTGAAGGAGTATATAGCCCCATGGGAAGAACAATGATTTCGGACACCCAGACACCCTAAGACTCCCAGGGACTGAACCATTAACGAAGGGGTATACATGGTTCTAGCCAAAAATGTGGCAGAGGAATGCCTTTTGGGGCATCAGTGGGAGGAGTTGTCTTTAGTCAGGTAAAGGCTCAACAAAGGGAAACAGATGGTGGGGAGTTGGGGTAAGGTGGGACTGTGTCAGGTAGAGGGGCATGTACATGGAGGCAGGGGATGGGAGGAGGGGTAGGGGATCATTGGGGAGGGGACTTTTGGAAGGGGGGAAATTGGGAAAGGTTTTACCATTGGCAATGTAAATGAAGAAGATACTCAATAAAAAAAATGAAAAAAAAAGATTAAAAAAAAAGAAAGAAAGAAAACATACATGTCCAGACCTTTGTCCTAAACATTGTAATACTCCTATTCTGAGAGTAGGTCTCAGAGTTTTCCTAACATATGTTTTAGGATCTGTATTATTTTAAATACTCCCAATATTTTAGGTAGTGCAAATGTTTAGGAATTACCAACTAACTATGATGGTAAAGCATGGTAAGAAATGCTCAAAGTCCTTAGTGATCGAAGAAATGAAAATCAAAACCTACCTCAGATTCTGCCTTCCAACAATCAGAATGTCTAAGATCAAAACCTCAGGTGACAACACAGGTTGACAAGGATGTGGAGAAAGAGGAACACTCCTTCATTGCTGGTGGGATTGCAAACTGGTACAACTCTTGAAATCAATCTGTATATTCCTCAGAAAATTAGAAATAGAACTACCTGAAGACCCAGTAATATACCCAAAAGGTGCCCTACCATGCTACATGGACAGTTGTACTATTGTGTTCATAGCAGCCTTATTTGTGATAGCTGGAACCTGGAAACAACTCTGATGTTTCATGACAGAAGAATGGATTCAGAAAATGTTGTTCATTTACACAAAGAAATACTATTCAGCCACTGAAAACAAGGACATAATGAGTTTTGCAGGCAAATTGTTGCAACTAAAAGATATCATCCTAAGTGAGGTAACTCAGACCCGAAAGGATCCGCATAGAATGTACTCACTCTTAAGTGGATATTAGCTAAAAAAGGATACAAAATACCCAAGATACAGTCTGCAAAACTCAAAAAGGTCAACAAGCTGAAGGGCCCAAGTGAAAATGCCTCAGTCCCACTCTCAGGTGGGAATGAGAAGAAAGCAACCACGAGTGGGAAGGGAGGGAGGAACCTGGCAGGAAAGGGGGCAGAGCAGGGAAGGGGGAGAGAAGAACATGACCTGGGAGGGATCTGTGTGGGGGGAAAAGGACTGGAGCCTTGAGGGCCAGCAGAAAGAATGGAAACAGGCAACCTCTGGTGGTCAGAGGTTGGGGAAACCATCCAGAATATACTAGAGGCTTGGGAGGTAAGAGACTCTCAGGACTCAAAGGGAGGAATCCTAGATGGAATGCCCTATAGTGGGGTAGAGAACTTTTAAAGCCCACCTCCAACAGAAAGAAAGGGCATCAAGTGAGGGATAGTTTGTGCTATCCTACAGTCAAAACTCTGACCTATAAATGTTCCTGTCTGAAAGAACTGTAAGGATGGAAATGGAGAAGAGCTTGAGGAAAAGAAGGTCCGGCATCAGGCCCAAAGTGGGGTCCAGTTCAAGGGCAGGTCCCAAGGCCCAACACTATTACTGAGGCTATGGAGTGCTCATAATGCAGTCACTGACAAGTGGATATTAGCCCAGAAGCTCTGAATACTGAAGATACAATTCACATATCAAATGATTTACAAGAAGGAAGGAGAAGTCCCTGGTCTTGGAAAGGCTTGATGCAGCAATATAGGGGATTACTAGGACAGAGAAGTGGGAGGGGGTGAATGGGGAATGGGCATGGGAACAGAGCTTAAGGGACTTATGGGGAAGGGCAATCCGGGAAAGGGGAAATCATTTGGAATATAAACAAATAATATAAAAAAATAAAAATAAATAAATAAAATTTATTTGCTTAGTAAAAGTAAAATTTAAAAAGATACATAGATGATAGATATAATCTTTTCATGGGCAAATAAAAATGTATGTCTTCTTCCCTTTCCAAGAAGGGACCTATCATGACTGCCCTCTGAAAGACCTAACAAGCCTCTGAAAGTGTTAGTAGCAGATATTTCCACCCAACCAGTAGACATAAGCTGCTGACCCATGTGGTTGAATTGGGGAAAAGATGGAAGAAGCTGAGGAAGAGGTCAACTCTATGAGGACCTGCAGTCTCAATTAACCTGGACCCCTGAGATCTCTCAGACACTGGACCACCAACCAGGCAGCATATACCAGCTCACACAAGCTCCCCTCCCCCAACACATATACAGTAGAGGACAGCTGGGTCTGTGTTCAATCAGGGATGATGCACATAACCCTCAACAGACTGGAGGCTCTAGGGAGTTTAGAAGTCTGGTGTGGGGGGGTGAGGTGGGGACAGGGTGCAGGGAGAAAGGATAGGATGTGGAACAGTTGGAGGATGGACCAGGAGGGGAATAAGATCTAGAGTGTAAAAAGTAAAAAGTAAAAAGAAAAATGAAAGAAAGAAAAATAATAAAAAAAGAAAAAAGAAAAAAGAAAAAATGAAAAGAAAGAAAGCATAATATTTTGGTTTTCTTATTGGTTTTATATATGTATATATGTATATATACATATATATATAATTTCATGATTAAAATTTATTTATAGCAAGGAAATGGTACATAAGTATCTTAGATTACATATCTAAAATGTAAAGAACATCAACACTACAAACGCCTTAGTAGAACTTAAACAAGGGAGCAGGGAAGCAGGTTGGAGACATCTTACAAGACTGAATGCCCAGATGAAGTACTACAGGCAAGAATAAATTCAGAGTGTGGGAGAATTGGTATTCTCTAGGGATGACCCTTATGGGTTATCCAAACTTAACTGTTATAGATCTTTGAGACAGATTATCACTATAACCTCAAACTAAGCATAAACATTTTATCATTCTCTGTCAACATACATTTGTTTTCCTGAGCAGAGTGTTCCACTCTTTCTAGCCAAGAGAGTAACTCTCCTTAAAATTAAAACTTAGTGAGTAAGCACTGCCTGAGGATATATGAACTGATATTCAGGATGAGGGTATGATGCAAGGTCTTTAATATCTATTACTTTGTGGCAAGATCTATTATTTATGTACAAAATCTTTCTTAAGCAGAAGCAAATAATGAAGCCACAACTACACATGAATTCAGTCCATATAACTTAGATTTCTAAAGAGAAAACTGTCAACATATGACCTGAAATAACCAACACCTCTAGTCCCCCCTTTAGTACCTTTAGTGTCTGTTTTTATATATTGCTTAACAACATTTTTAAGACACAGCCATATAGATACAATTAATAATTTTATTTACAAGCCATGGATTTAAAGTTTTGCAAAACCATGCTGTATGATACATAAACCTCTAAAAGTGGATAGCACTGAGATTTGAAATATTCAGATAATTTTACATGAAAGTGGTTATGTGAGTCAAGGTTGAAGGAATGAGTAAAATAGCTTTTTAGATGAATACAATAAGATTAATAAGCAGCTAGAGGTAACCTGTGCTGATCCTTGGAAATGAGTAATTTCTGAGTCAATATTCCTTGAAATATTTTATATGAAAATATTCTAAATCCTCCAAAACTGTAATGAGTTAATGACACATATGTAAAGAATTTATCTTGTATTACTTAAAATTATCTTTCAAAAGCTTTCCTATTTGGAAACTAAAAAAAAAAAAATCCTTAAATTGGAATTTATGATATGAAGTACAAAGCTAAGAGCAATGAAAGTTAAGAATGCCACTGGTGTGTTTATCTAACAACATATTTTAGGTTATTAACATTCAATCATGTTTAGAACTAGACATCACAGTAAAATTGATGAGGGCATGAATTCTAAGAAATTTTTAAACACACATTCCCTTCAAAAAATGTAATTTCTATGTATTGACTGTGACAGGAAATAATGCTAAGTACACAAAATAATATAAACTTTATGGACCCAGTAATACCTAAGTCAAGCCTCAAAAAAGAGTAGCTTCAAAAACATAAAAATAAATGTGTATGTGTGTGTGTTTGTGTGTGTGAAAGAGAAAAAGAGAGAGAGAGAGAGAAAGAGAGAGAGAGAAAGAGAGAGAGAGACTTGCTCTAAAGTTTATTATTTCAAGACCTATAAATTCACCTAATATTACTGCAAATAATTTTCCTACCCATTTCATATTTTTTCACTGCAATTGAAGATCATTTGTTGACTTGTCATTGACCTTATGGTGCCGACTCACTTATCAGATTTTTAATTTACCACAGTTGATTAAGTTATTGACAACTTCAAAAGTGTAAACTCACCTAGGAAATTTCATGTGAATGATCTCTGCTGTTCTTAATGTTCTGAGTTTTGTCATTTTTCTTTTAACGTTTGCTAGCCACTTTAAACTTAATATTTTTCCAAATTAAATTAGTTTTGCTGTCATAATTACATTTTCAGCTTAGTGGAATAAATAGTTCAAACTACTTAATATTCTATAATTTTCAACTTGCTTTATAATACAAATTATTCATGTAAACAAGCACAAACTAAGAATTTAATAGGAGGTGAATAATGTAGTTAGTTAAAATTTTCATTCTTCTGGCTCTCCTTTATACATTCATAATACCAAGTTTATACATTTAATTTCTTCCTGTTGAGGTGAAATGAAACTTCAATAACTATGAAATCACAGCACCTTAGCTCTGTAAGGTTGAAATAAAATGAATATTTGCTTGTAGAAATTCTCCATTGTTTTATAATTACAATTTAAATTGGAAAGAAATCTCATATAACAAAGGTATTGCTTGAAAACTAATGACATTTTATTATGCAATAAATTTCTACCATATTTCAAAATGGTATTGAAAGAGTTCTTGAGTTTAGGAATATTCAGATACATTTGAATAGCCTCATCACAGTTTATCATTGATGGTTATTTAAAGTGTGTTCTCTAACGTTACCACTAATATTTATCTACACTCTTTAAGAAAATGATACAGACTGTAAATGCTTTATATAAATGAAAAATTGACAGTGTTTCCATTTTTCATTTTAAATTGATCTATTTTTCTTCTAGAACTTTTCATCTATCTTTACCTTCACACTAGAAAGTTAAATAAAAGAAAATAGAGTTCTTGAATAAAGCATGACTTTATCAACTGGAAACCTCACTGTAAATAATTTTACACGTTTATATTCTACAAAGAATTTTAAATAATTTATATAGATAGATAGATAGATAGATAGATAGATAGATAGATAGATAGATAGATAGATAGATGACAGATAGAGAGAGGGGGGCAAGAGATTGATACTGCTACTTTCTGCATTCTAGATATTTGAAATTCCTGTACACAAGTGTAGGTCAAACTTAAATTTTTGTAAAACCCATTATGAATAAAAATATGTTTAATAACTGGTCAAAACAACCAAACCCTACCTGGCTTTCTGGAAGTAAATCTTTTGTTCAATAAATGGCAAAATTCAAGAAATAAAATCCACTGTTAATAAAGAGTACTTTATGTGCTTGCTGTGAATAATATCAATTAATTGTTATACTTAATAACTTGAAGACTTAGAACATATCAACTCAAAATAGCATTCTCCAAATGATTTCCCTTTTCCCAGATCTCCCCACCCCATATGTCCCATAAACCTTCTTCTCTCCATCCATTCTAAAAAAAGAGAGAGAGAGAGAGAGAAATATTACCATAAACATAAAAAAATAGCATTCTCTTTGCCATATGTGAGTTATCTCTCTGACTGGACAAGAAACCTCCAGAGGACTCCATATTATAATAAGGTATGGCTTTTTTATCTAGTCTATCCACCAGATCTACTCTATGGCTAAAGACAGCATTCACTTTATATATGTGACACAAGAAAGCAAGCAAGAAGTCTTGTCTCTGACTGGACAAGAAACCTCCAGAGGACTCCATATTATAATAAGGTATGGCTTTTTTATCTAGTCTATCCACCAGATCTACTCTATGGCTAAAGACAGCATTCACTTTATATATGTGACACAAGAAAGCAAGCAAGAAGTGAACTGGAGGTTTCCTAAAGTTATTTAGTACTTAGAGTGTTTGTAAGTGCTTATGTTTATAGGCTGCTGGGAGAGAATTGTGGTCAATGTTTTTCTTCCAATATCCTATGTAGCACAAGTCTGTCCCACTAAGATAGAAGTGTCCAGTACTGCAATGATGTCAAGAATAATTTGGAGCAAACTCTTTCCTAATTGGTTTTAGTCCATCTTTATTCTATTATTCCTTACATGGTGGGTCTCTGTTGCAAGAGAGGCCCTTTCACAAGCAGTTGGAGAGATGCACTAATTATGCTACAGTAGTAGCATTAGGAACTGGTTTAGTATTGTGACTGTTTAGCAGAAAAATAGTAGCAGTGTTCCTCTAGAAATATAGACCTATATAACCATGGGTACCTGTCCCTTATAATGGCATCAGGTATGGTTTCCCTTGTAGGTGGCATCTTACATCAGATCAGAAGTTTACTCTTTGCAATAATTCTTGGAAAGATGTAAAGGATCTTATAAGAAATAATCTTCTCATTCTATAGGTATTTATAATTTTTGTCAAAATATATTCTGCATAATTTAATGTAAACACCTAAATTTAATGATAATATCATTTACCATTTGAAAAGATCTTATTTGTGTGCATACTGAAGTGAACTGTCAGCCTTTTTTTGAAATATAACAGTAAAGACAAACTATTTTACAGACTTGTGTCTAAAGAAATTTTTTAAAGAAGTCAAGCCAATTAAGTAAGTGGTTCTCAATCTGTAGGTTGCAATGACTATGGGGGCTTCACACAAACCATTCACTGGGGTTGTGTAAAACATTATGACACATAAATATTAAAATTAGGAATAAATAACAGTTATTAAATAGCAATTAAAATAAATGATTGGGGACAGTTACCTCAACATGAGGAACTGTATTAAAGGATCACAGGATTATAAAGTTTGAGAACTACAGCCTTAAGTAACCCTTGTTTATCATAAGAATAAAGGCCACAATCCATTGCAGTCTATTTGTGTATTTGATAGTTCTGTTTTGTTGAGTGAGATATTGATGAATCTTAATGTTGACCTTCAGCAATACGTGATTTTTGAAATGTGATCTGAATTTTCAAAACATTAAGAAATATTCATTCATGTCAATGTGGCTACACCACCTGTTCATCCCATAGGTAATCATGTTGATGCTTGATAGCAAAATGATGATTAGGCAGAATAAGCTTAAAAGGGACACTGATATAATGGTGATACTGTAATCTTGAATCACAGGAAGAGCTGGTAATAGTGAAGTAGGTAATATGAGCTAGGTGAGATTACTTGCTTATCTTGTAGCGTATTCTGACTTACCAACTGGTAAACAGCATGGAATACATATAAGCAGAACCACTAAGATAGTAGAAGAAAATATAAGAAACAAAACATCATGAACCATCCAGTTAACCTAGTATATATACAGATCACTTTTAGATAATTATAAAACTAAAGAGAGTAATAATCATCCTTCAGTAGAGCAGCCTTTAGGTGGAGGACTTAATACTTAGCTGATATTCCAACTATACTAAGAACTTTATACTGGTACCCAATGCTTTATATATTTCTGCTAAACATACATGTAAAAAAAAAAAAACTCCAAGACTTTAAGCATGAAGGGATGCTGAATTGAAGAAGTCAAACTATCATTATTTGCAGACGACATGATCGTCTAGCTAAGTGACCCAAAGAACTCCACTAGAGAGCTCCTACAGCTGATAAACAACTTCAGCAAAGTGGCAGGTTATAAAATCAACTCAAGCAAATCAGTGGCCTTCCTATACTCAAAGGATAAGCAGGCTGAGAAAGAAATTAGGGAAATGACCCCCTTCACAATAGCCTCAAACAGTATAAAGTATCTTGGGGTGACTCTTACCAAACATGTGAAAGATCTGTATGACAAGAACTTCAAGACTCTGAAGAAGGAAATGGAAGAAGACCTCAAAAAATGGGAAAACCTCCCATGCTCATGGATCGGTAGAATCAATATAGTTAAAATGGCCATTTTGCCTAAAGCACTATACAGATTCAATGCAATACCCATCAAAATCCCAACTCAATTCTTCACAGAGTTAGAAAGAGCAATTATCAAATTCATCTGGAACAACAAAAAACCCAGGATAGCTAAAACTATTCTCAGCAACAAAAGAAAATCTGGGGGAATCAGTATCCCTGACCTCAAGCAATACTACAGAGCAATAGTGTTAAAAACTGCATGGTATTGGTACAGTGACAGACAGGAGGATCAATGGAACAGGATTGAAGATCCAGAAATGAACCCACACACCTATGGCCACTTGATCCTCGACAAAGAGGCTGAAAACATCCAATGGAAAAAAGATAGCCTTTTCAACAAATGGTGCTGGTTCAACTGGAGGTCAGCATGCAGAAGAATGCGAATTGATCCATCCTTGTCTCCTTGTACTAAGCTCAACTCCAAATGGATCAAGGACCTCCACATAAAGTCAGACACTCTGAAGCTAATAGAAAAGAAACTGGGGAAGACCCTTGAGGACATCGGTACAGGGAGAAAGTTTCTGAACAGAACAACAATAGCGTATGCTCTAAGAGCAAGAATTGACAAATGGGACCTCATAAGGTTACAGAGTTTCTGTAAGGCAAAGGACACCATCAAGAGGACAGATCGGCAACCAACAAATTGGGAAAAGATCTTCACCAATCCTACATCAGATAGAGGGCTAATGTCCAATATATATAAAGAACTCAAGAAGTTAGACTCCAGAAAACCAAACAACCCTATTAAAAAATGGGGTACAGAGTTAAACAAAGAATTTTCACCTGAAGAACTTCGGATGGCAGAGAAGCATCTTAAAAAATGCTCAACTTAATTAGTCATTAGGGAAATGCAAATCAAAACAACACTAAGATTTCATCTTACACCAGTCAGAATGGCTAAGATTAAAAATTCAGGAGACAGCAGGTGTTGGAGAGGGTGTGGAGAAAGAGGAACACTCCTCCACTGCTGGTGGGGTTGCAAATTGGTACAACCACTCTGGAAATCAGTCTGGCGGTTGCTCCGAAAACTGGGCACCTCACTTCCAGAAGATCCTGCTATACCACTCCTGGGCATATACCCAGAAGACTCCCCACCATGTAATAAGGATACATGTTCTACTATGTTCATAGCAGCCCTATTTATAATTGCCAGATGTTGGAAAGAACCCAGGTATCCCTCAACAGAAGAGTGGATGCAAAAAATGTGGTATATCTACACAATGGAGTACTATTCAGCCATTAGAAACAACGAATTCATGAAATTCTTAGGCAAATGGATGGAGCTAGAGAATATCATACTCAGTGAGGTAACCCAGACTCAAAAGGTGAATCATGGTATGCACTCACTAATAAGTGGATATTAACCTAGAAAACTGGAATACCCAAAACATAATCCACACATCAAATGAGGTACAAGAAGAAAGGAGGAGTGGCCCCTGGTTCTGGAAAGACTCAGTGAAACAGTATTCAGCAAAACCAGAACGGGGAAGTGGGAAGGGGTGGGTGGGAGGACAGGGGAAGAGAAGGGGGCTTACGGGACTTTCGGGGAGTGGGGGGGCTAGAAAAGGGGAAATCATTTGAAATGTAAATAAATTATATCGAATAAAAAAAATGCAAAAAAAAAATAAATAAAAAGTGTGAAGGGATTTCCTAGGCAGGGATTTCTGACCTGCATAAAAATAGAGATGTAAAACTGAAGACTAGTACACATTAATTCATTGTTTTCTGGTTTTTGACCAAGTCTTGGGTTTCTGCCACTGTGTCTTCTCCACATGCTGGACACTAATCTGGAACTTTAAGTTAAAAATAATTTTTTTCCTCTAAAAACAAAAAAAAAAAACAAAAAAAAAACAAAAAAAAAACTACATCTTTATCCTATCTTCAGCAGTAAGAAAATATCTTGCTTTTTCTTGTATTCATACATATTAAAATATGCAAACATAAATACATTACATATTAAAAATAAGTGTGATTGATTTGTAAATCCTTTATGTTGTTAATATAAAAAATAGAATCTAGAAAGTTTGTTGATAAAATAAATTTATTTTCTCTTTATATTAAATGTAATTATATGGGATATAGTAATGCAAAATTAAGGATGCAAATATGTTATTTATGATAGTGATACCAACTAGCAGTTGTGTTCTTTTTATGTCAGTTAAGGATTTAGAAGAGAGAATGATATTTCAGCAGAAAAATGAAAGTGTTTAATTGACCATTTGTCAATGTATCTTGAAAAGATCTTATTTGTTCCCATACTGAAGTGAATTGCATGAGTTTCACAGCCTTGCATAATATTTTATGAAAGTGGAAAATTATTTATGTAAGACAACAAATCACAGAATTTAGAGCTTTAAAGAATGAGCAGGGTATTTTTAGGAAATTTGTCATTAATTTTCATTTGCAAATATTTATAAAACTAAAAATATTTATCAGAGTTTTAACCCTGTCATTATTTTCGCTGTCTCTTGAGCTACCCAACATTCAGAACCAGGGCTAGAATGAAACATTTGAGAGTTGTGCAAAAATTCTTTAGAATTCATACACAGAATGATAGAAAGCAGGTAAATATTAAAACAAGGTATTCAAAAAGCTCACAGACTCCATGACCTTGAGTACAAGGAGTACTCTCTCCCAGGTTCTTTGTCATCATCTACAGCATAATGAAAATGCCTACTTTCGACAGCAGGATGAGGAATGGGTATAATGACTCTGTCATGCAACAGATACTTAATAGTTATCACCATTTTTCTTTATTACTCTTGTCATGACAGCCATAAACAATAATGTAGAGTTGATGCTTATAGTAGCCTGTAAAGTTCAGTCCTTAAAAAAGTAGTACTAACCAATGATCTATTATTAACTTTTGGCACGTTGGAAACCACAGAAGAATATTTTGTTAAATATAACACTTTTAACATTTTTCATAAATAATTCAAGATGAAATTTTAAGAAGGAAAATTAGGTTGAAGCCTTTCCTACCAGTTATAGGAAAAGCTTATAGTAAAATATGACTTTTTTTCATTCATGAATCTAGGATATTTCACAAACGATTTATTTGTGAAAATTTGACCATCACCAACATACAATGATCAAATTCTAGGTTTAATCTAGCTTAAAATTTGAGGAGAAAAATGAGGAAGAATAATAAAAGTGATCATTTGTAAGCATGTTAAAAATTGTAACTTTCCCCTAATGAATTATGCATTTTATACTTATTATTATATAAGAAAATAGGAAAAGAATTGTGTGAATATTTTTTCTATGAATAATACATAGAAAATGAACCAACATGTAATAAAAAGCACAAGAGGGTTAGTAAAATCCAAGTCTTAGGACAATGCAACCTATATTACTTTACAACTCTTGAGAAAATGTTTTAAAGTATTTTTATTTTATTTGTATGTGATTCCTCTTAGAAAAAATAGTGATGATCTGATTTGCTTAGTTTTGATTTAACACTTCATGATTATCAAGTCAATCTTATGGCTCAGAAACAATTGAGTAAAAGCAATGTATTGTTTCTGTATGAGAACATGAGCTTATTTTCATTTCCTTCAGGAGATAGAATAACCTAAATGACATCACATTTAAATTACTTTTAAAAGTGATTTGCACACATGGGATGCACTTACTGTTAAATAGATATTAGTACAAAAGCTTGGAATATCCAGGATATAATTCACAGAACACATGAAGTACAAGGAGAAAGAAGACCAAAGTGTGGAAGCTTTGGTCCTTCTTAGAAGGGGTAGCAAAACTGGGCAAGACCCTTGAGGACATGGACACAGGGGAAAAGTTCCCAAACAGAACACAAATAGCTTATGCTCTAAAATCAAGAATTGACAAATGGGACCTCATAAAATTTAAAATTACAAATTATCTGTAAGGCAAAGGACACTGTCAAACGAACAAAATTGCAACCAACAAATTGGTAAAATATCTTCACCAACCCTATCAGACAGAAGGTTAATATCCAATATATACAAAGAACTGAAGAAGTTAGACCGCAGAGAACCAAATAACCCTATTAAAAATGGAGTACAGAGCTAAACAAAGAATTTTCACCTGAAGAATTTCGAATGGCTGGGAAGCATCTTTAGTAATGTTCAACATCATTAGTCATTAGGGAAATGCAGATCAAAACAACCCTGAGATTTCACCTCATACCAGTCAGAATGGCTAAGATTAAAAACTCAGGAGACAGCAGGTATTGGCAAGGATGTGAAGAAAGAGGAACACCCCTCCACTCCTGGTGGGATTGCAAGCTGGTACAACCACTCTGGAAATCAATCTGGCTGTTCCTCAGAAAACTGAGCATGACACTTCTGGAGGACCCTGCTATACCACTCCTGGGCATATACCCAGAGGATTCCCTGGCATGCATTAATAACACATGCTCTACTAAGTTCATAGCAGCCTTATTTATAATACCCAGAAGCTGGAAAGAACCCAGATGTCCCTCAATGGAAGAATGGATACAGAAAATGTGGTAGATTTACACAATGGAATACTACACAGCAATCAAAAACAATGAATTCATGAAATTCTTAGGCAAATGGCTGAAACTGGAAAATATCATCCTAAGTAAGGTAACCCAATCACAAATAACACACATGGAATGCAGTCACTGATAAGTGAGTATTAGCTCAGAAGCTCTGAATACCCAAGACACAATTCACATAACAAATCATTCTCAAGAAGAAGGAAGGAGAGGGCCCTGGTCTTGGAAAGGCTTGATGCAGCAATGTAGGGGATTACCAGGAGAGAGAAGTGGGAGGGGGTTTATTGGAGAACAGGCATAGGGAAGAGGGCTTATGGGACTTATGGAGGGAACCCTGGAAAGGGGAAATCATTTGGAATATAAACAAAGAATATAGAAAAAAGATGGAAATAAAGAAGGGGTAACAAAATACTCAAGGGAGCAAATTTAGAGACAGTGTGAGACAGAGATTGATGGAAAGGCTATCCAGTGACTGTACCACCTAGGGATGCATCCCATATACAATCATGAAAGGCAGATACCACTGTGGATGCCAAGAATCATATGTTGACAAGAGCCTGATATAGCTGTCTCTTAAGAGGCTTTGCCAGAACCTGACATATATAGAGGTGGATGCTGGAATGATCACGAGGTTCCCAATGGAGGTATTAGACAAAGGACTGAAGAAACTGAAGGGCTTTGCTACACCTTAGGAAGAAAAATTATCAACCAATGAGAGATCTCGGGGGCACCAGCCATATATGTAACAGAGGATGACCTTGTCGGGAATTAGTGGGAGAAAAGACCCTTGGTACCAAGAAGGCTCAATACCCCAGTGTAGTGGAATGTGGGTGGGAGGATGGGAGCACATCTTCCTAGAAGCAGGAGAAGGGGGCATGGGATGGGGGTTTCTGGGAGGGGAATCAGGAAAGGGAATAACATTTGAAATGTAAATAAAATATCCATGAAAATGACTAAGCATATAAAAAAAGAAAGAAAAAGTAGAAAAAATGTGGTTTAAATGATAGGAAATGGCAATGTACAAAATAGGAATAATTTCAAGAAAAGTAAATTTTCTGTATTAAGACAATACTAAAACCCAAACATTCTTGCTTAACCTATTTTGCCTATTTTATATTTCACATAACATGCTGCAATGTAGGTTAGTTTTCCAATTAACATGTTCATATAACAAAGGATTACAGTGAAGTTTTATTTACATGGAGCTATTTTTTATGTACTTGTGTTTATAAGATGACAGAACATGTGATTTGAGAATGGATGAGACTCAGTTGAACACTGACCATTATATTTCAGAATTATAATTACTTGAGAAGATGCTATCATTAACAAAAATGAAAGCACTCAGAGAAGTTAATATTGGAAATATAGCTTATATTTATTTATCCAACAAATATATTGTAGCATAATTTAACTATCTTATCAAATTTGACCTACCTTTACGTTGAATGCAAATGGTTACAATGATTATCTTACCTTCCTACAAATTGAGAGTTTAAAAACTGCTCATATGAACTCATAAAGACTAAATCAGCAAGCACAGAGCCAACACAGGTCTTTAGCAGACCCTCTGCACATATATTGTATGAAATATGAGCTTCAGGTGAGTATTTTGATGGGATGGCCTGAGTGTATAAATGAAAGAGTCTCTGATAAGTGGACCTGCACAAGGGTCAATTTTTCTCCAGTGAAGTGTGTCTAGTCCAACTTCTATGTGTTTTGTTTTTTCTTTATATATATACATACATGATATATAAATATGTTGTTTTTCTGAGAGACAGAAAGGTAGTGGAATAGGAGGAAAATAAAGGGAGAGAAAATGGAAGGAGTAATGTTGGGTTCCATAGCTGCCTGCAGCTATTACGAAGTGGGTTTCTGGAACAGAAGCTGAGGGATAAATAGGGAAGAGGGGCGAAAAGAAGTATGGCTAAGACAATATTCACTGATCAAAGCCAGAAACTTTAATGGCGCCAGACCTTTTAACACTTTGGGCAAACCCTTCCCCCCAGACTCCAGGCTGAGTTCCGGTGGAAGTTGTCTAGCTTCTCTTGGAGGTCCTCGTCTTGACTGCTCCGGCAGCTGGGTGGGTCACCTGCTTAATTCAGGAATTCCTAGACCTGGAGGAACAATGAACTTAACCTTTACTTTGAGCACTCTGCCCTAGGTGGAGCAGGATCGTGGCTATCTGGGAGAAGTTAACCTTGACCAAAGTCAAAATCTGACTAAGTGCATGACTGCCCCAATATGGCTCTGTACAGAGTAAAGGGAGGGGAAACTGTAATCCCCATATATTGTATGGGAAAATAATTTATTTTCTAAAAAGTAAAAAAAAAACCTGCTCCATTAGACCAGAACCTTTTAATTTTGGAACCTATAACAAAAGGTTTCCATTCAATTTCATAGAGAATACTGTGAACATTATGTTTAAATATATCAAGATGTTTTCTGTCAGATATAGGGTCAATGCCCATTATGTAGGTTGCCATTTTGTCATACTGATTGCAATGATTATCTTACCTTTCTATGAATTGAGAGTTTAAAAACTTCTCATATGAACTCATAAAGACTAAAACAGCAAGCACAGAGCCAACAGAGGTCTGTATTAGACCCTCTGCACATTTATTGTATGAAATATGAGCTTCAGGTGAGTATTTTGATGAGATGCCTGAGTGTGACATTTTCCTTTCATTTCCTTTCCCATTGCATGAAGTCATATTTATTAATTGTTAATCTTAGTGCCTCAGCTATTGGTGTTCTAGTCAGGAAGTTGTTCCCTGTTCCCAAATTTTCTTCTATTAGATTTATTGTATCTGTTTTATGTTGAGGTTTTCGATCCAATTGGAGTTGAGCTGTATGTAGGCTGGTAAATATGGGTCTATTTTCATTTGACTGCATGCAGACATCCAGTTAGACCAGCACCACTTGTTGAAGATGCTTTCTTTTTATCTGTTGTATGGTTTTGGTTTGTCAAAGATCATGTGTCCAAAGGTTTATTTCTGGGTCTTTGATTCTATTCCATTGATCAAGAAGTATGTTTTCATTCAATGTCATACAATTAATATTATTACTATTGTTCTATAGTACAGCTTGAAATCAAGGAAAGGGATAACTGCAGATACTCTATTTTTATACATGATTGTTTTAACTGTACTTGGGATTTTGTTTTTCATATGAACATGAGGATTGCTCTTTCAAGGTATGAAACAAATTATGTTAGAATTTTGATGGGTATTGCATTGAATAATTGCTTTTGGTAAGATAGACTTTTTACTGTAGATCCTGCATGTTAATGGGGAATTTTTCCATCTTTAGTTATCTTTTTCAAATTCATTTTTCAGAGACTTGATGTTCTTGTAATACAAATTTTTCACTTGCTTGGTTAGAGTTACATAGAGATATTTTATTATTATTTGTGGCTATTGTAAAGAGAGTTGTTTCCCCAATTTCCTTCCCAACTTGTTTAACATTGTATAAAGAAGGGGCACTGCTATTTTTAATTAATTTTACTGAGGTGTTTATCAGCTGAAGGAGTATCCTGGAAGAATTCAATTAAAAAATCATTGACATACTTTGAGGGTACATAGTGTTATTATGAACATATGAATTTATCACATTTCTTCCCAAAGATCATTCATTTATGCACTGTTTGGTTACAAAATATTATAAAATACTTACTAGAATTTGAATGAGAATAAAAAGAAAATAGAATTTAGTCTTATTAGATGGAATGTGAATTACACAATTAAATTAGGGACTATAATTCATTATTGTCAATCATAATTCTTGATTCACAAATTAGGAATCTTATGATGTTGAGCAAATTGAATTAAACTATGTCATAATAGTAGTTGGTTCAGTTTATACACAACTTTAAATATACAAAGAGAACCTGACATTATCAACAAAATAGACAGGAATTTTAATCCAGCATCATGACTGCTCTGGCATGGGATCACATCTAAAGAACTTCTTTATGTGATTCAGCTGGAATACAGACATGCCCTTTGTACACATTTTTTAATTGGATATTTTTTATTTACATTTCAAATGTAATCCCCTTTCCTAGTTTCCCTTCTGCAAACTCCCTATCCCATCTCCCATTCCACTGCTTCTTTGAGTGTGCCCCTTCACCCACCCACCCAGGCACCCACTCCTAACTCACCACCTGAGCATTCCCCTACACATGGCACCTTCACAGGACCAAGGGCCTCTCCTCCCACTGATGCCAAATAAGGTCATTCTCTGCTACACATGCAGCTGAAGCCATGGGTCCCTCCACATTTATTCTTTCGTTGGTAGTTTAGTCTCTAGGAGCACTAGGGGGTCTGAATCATTGATATTGCTGTTCATCCTAAGGGGTTTTAAACCTCTTCAGCTCCTTCATCCTTCCCCTAACTCATCCATTGTCACTGCCAAACAATGAAAGTAAAGTTTGTTTGTAGAAGGAAGGAACCATGTACGAAAGTGACATGATTGAGGGGCAGAGAAACTGATAAATCAGAGAAAGATTTTACAGAATTGGTCAGCAATAGGACACACCCAACTCTCAGGAGAAGAGACAGGAAAGGGAGGCTACTTAACAATAGGGAATGAGTCAGGAATGGAGGGAAGTTCAGTAAGTGTAGGTCAGCTGAGTTCAGTTCAGTGCAATGGAGTACACTCAAGTTCAGTTCAGTGCAGTTCAACATATCTCATACAATGCACTTGAGTTCTGTTGAATTCATTTGTTTGGTCCATTCAGTTTGTTCAGTTCCTGCAGAGCAGATCAGCAGAGCACCTGAAGACTGAGAATAAGAACAAGCCACAAGTAGTAGTAGTACAAATTGCCAGAGTTAGTTTGAAGTCAAGCAGAACAACTCAGTGAAGACCCAGGTTGAGTCACTCTGCTTGGAGAGGAATTTCAGCCAGAAACCCTCAGTTGAACCAGCTATTCAGAGTTCAGAAAGTACTAGAAAGAGTGGTGCTATTCAGCAGTAACCCTCCAAGACGACAATTATATCTTGTGATTAAAAGTTACATTTACAAAGAACAAGCAATAAATAAATATCACACTTTGGGAAACTCAAAGTCTAACTACATAAAGAACTCTTTTTGGAGAAGACAGGGAATTAAAGTATAAACCACATAACAAAAATTAGTCACAAAAATAAAAGTTAGTAAATATTATGAACTTATTTTGGTTAAAGAAATTTGAGAAAAGAACTTCATCTGGATAAGATGAAGATCTAAATGAATAGATTTACTCAAGTTCATTTTTAAAGATTCATTTATGATTAAAGCAAAAGGGAAATGAACAGAAATCTGTGAGTTTTTCAAAACTGTCTAGCTTGATTTGTTCAGGTCATATTTCACTTATCTATGACGACTTAGGAAATTATCTGTTAACTCTCATTTGTTCTATTCAATAGTTTTAATAAATGTATAAAGACAGAAACAAATGAAAGGATATAAATTATTAACTCTATAAGTTTTTACAGAGTAATATAACTTATTTGTATATTGCTTAAGTATAATATTTTCATAAAAAAGAATTTATGACATTTAATAAGTCTGTCTATTATTCTAAAACATGTATCTACTCCCCTACCCCTACTTGCCAAAAATCAACTGTAAAATGTTGATTAGCATCAAAAATGTGTATTCCACAGTATGTCGAGATGGCCCAGCAGCTCTGATTGCTTGTTGTTCTTCCACAGGAACTGAGTTTGATTCCCACAATCCAAAATAACTGCCTTACAATGGCATGTAACTACAGATCCAGATAATCTAATGCTTTCTTCTGGACTTCTTGGGGATTCAGAATTGCACATAGGTGCACATAAATAAAATAAAATAAATCTTTTAAAATTTTAAAATATTACTAGTATATGAAAGTAATTTGATTCTGAATGTCTTAAAGTCAAAATATCTCTCATCTAACAGATGTTCATTTTCTAATATTATGCACATTTGCAAACCATTTGAAAAAATATTTAACTATAAATACACTGCAACTGTTTTGAATGTCCAACAAATGAATATCTTCAGACTCTTTGGAGCTATATCAGTCATTAATAACTGAGTCAAGTTTACCATATCTAGCAATATCATATCAGCACTTATTTAACTCAGACCCAAAAGGAAATGAACGATTTTTACTCACTATTAACCAGAGGTAAAGAAAATATCCAATAAACAAAGAATAGGTTTATATTGCTTGAGAACAGTACACATGATATATAACTGTTAAAAAATACAATATAGAGTTCACAGAAGTCAAAAAGTTCAACAGAATGAAGGGTCCAAGTGAGAATTCCTCAGTCTCACTTGGGAGAGAGAAGAAAGCAATCACAAGTGAGGAAGGAGGGAGAAACCTGGGAGGGAAAGTGGACATGGGTTGTGGGGTAGAGGGAAAAAAGTACCTGATCTGGTATTGGGTGAGGGAGAAGGAATAAAGTGCTGAGGGACAGCAGAAAGAATGGAAACATGCAACCTCATGAAACAGGAGGTGGTGAGGGGGACCCTCCACAATGCGCTAAAGACCTGGAAGTAGAGAAACACTCAGGATTCAAAGACCTGAGATAAACCTTAGATAAAATGACCTACAGTGGGGCAAGGGTACTTGTAGAGCCCACCTCCAGCAAGAAGACAGGGCATCAAATGAGGGACAGGGCACCAAACCACACTCAAAACTCTAACCCATAATTGTTCCTGTCTGAAAGAACTGCAGGGACGGGAATGGAGAGGAGCCTGAGGAAAAGAAGGTCCAGCAACAGGCACAAAGTGGAATCCAGCTTAAGGAGAGCTCCCAAGGCCTGGCACTATTACTCAGGCTATGAAGCAACCACAAAAATGGACCTAGAATGACAACATTCTGAAAGACCCAACAAGCAGCTAAGTCAGATGCGGATATTTGCACCCAACCAAAGGGCAGAAGCTGCTAACTTCTCTGGCTGAATTAGGGAAAGGCTGAAAGAATCTGTGGAGGATGGAAGATGATTGGTACGGTTGGAGGACCAGCAGTCTCAATGAACAGAGATCTCTCAAACACTGGACCACCAACCTGGAATGGACCTTTGTTTCCTCAGGCTCTTCTCCATTTCCATCCCTGCAGTTCTTTCAGACACCAGCTGATATGAGATCCCCAACACATATTCAGCATAGGACTGCTAGCTCTGGGTTTAGTCAGGGATGATGCACCTGACCCTCAAGGGACTAGAGGCCCCAGGGCGTTTTGAGGTCAGGTCGGGTAGAGGGTGGTGGTTGGAGACATCCTCCTGGAGACCCCAGGGTTGGAATGAAGTATGGGATGTGAAATGTTCAGCGGGTGGACTGGGGAGATGGGGATGAAAATCTGGAGTGTAAATTAATTAATTAATTTTAAAAAAGAGAATATATGAAGTAGATATTATTGTTCTTATGTGATTGCAAACCCCTTCAACTCTTTCAATCTTTCCCCTAAATCCTCTATTGAGGTCCCCATGCTCAGTCAAATGGATGGCTGCAAGCATCAGCATCTGCATTTTTCAGGCTTTAGCAGAGTCTTTCAGGAGATAACTATTATCAGACTCCTATTAGCAAGCATTTCTTTGCATCCTCAATAGTAACTGGGTTTGCTGTTTGTATATGGGATGGATTCCTAGGTGGCACAGTCTCTGGATAGCCTTTCCTTTAGTCTCTGCTTCACACTTTGTCCCCTTATTTCCTTTAGAGAAGAGCAAATCTAGGTTAAATATTTAGAGATGAATGTAGCCCCCAACCTCCAAACAGGTACATTGCCTAACCTCTGGATATAGATTCTCTCTCCCTTTTGTCGGATATTTCAGCTAACCCACCAACCAAAGACTACACATGGCTCTAGCTGCATTTGTAGCAGAGGATGGCCTTATCTGGCATCAATGAGAAGAAAGGTCCTTGGTCCTGTGCAGGCTCTATGCCCCAGTGTAGGGGAATATCAGGACAGTGAGGTAGGTGGGGGAGTACACGCATACAAGCAGGGGAAGTGAGGATGGGATTGGGAGTTTGAGGAAGGGGAACCAGGAAAGAGGATAATATTTGAAATGTAAATAATAAAAAATAGAATATATGAATTATATACTAGTTTCAAACTGATAATTTAATGTTACACTCTTTTCATTTTAATAAAGAACCTAAGATATTGCCACAAAGATTCACTATAGTCATTATTAAAAAATTGTTAAGTGTTGTCTAGAGAAATGGAAATATATAGCAATAAAATGTTTAATAACAGAAATTATATGATATATATTAAAATATGTTGAATGTTTAGAGTAATATATGACATGAATATCTTAAACTATGGTGATCAAAACCTGTGCTGTCTGTCATCAATTTATTTAAAACTGTCATTGTAAAGTGAACCAATCTTTGCTTTCACGATTTCTTCTATGTTCAGGTAAAGTTATATTGTGTAAGGCTGATAAAATATCACCTGTCTGCCGATCATCTATCTATCTATCTATCTATCTATCTATCTATCTATCTATCTATCTATCTATATATCTATATATCTATCCATCCATTTATTCTGTATGTCTATCTTTATCATTGATCATCTATTTTTATTCTTCAATTTTTTCCATTTTTGTATAACCTCTGGAAGTCTGCTTGATTGATCAATAAACCATAATCTATACAAAGCAAAATATGTACTTCAAAAAAGATAAAGCAGACTTGATAATAAGCAAGAGTACTGAACTAGGATGGGCTATTATAGAAATTGACTTTGCTATTTTAGAATATATATCAGCATATGGGTAATGAAATGGATATTGATAATTCTATGCTATTTATTTTTTGTATGGTAAACTGAAAATCAAAATAAAGTACCTTATAATGTAATTATGAAAGAGATCATAAATAATATTATGATAACTTTGGTCTAACTTGGAAAATTCACCAAAATTTAATGTGATTATGAATTCATAGATATCATTGTGATAATATATATACATATATATATAAAATATTGTTTAAAAATGGATTTCCATCTCTCTAAATAATCCTCTGTAATGTCTGTGAAAACATCAACAGACACCATCATTTTCACAGTATTCATTAAATAATTACATTTTGGGGACTCTTTTTGGTTTGTCTATCTGATTATTATTTCCATAAAATTAGTTAAGAATTATATTACCATTTTAAATGTAACCTAATAATCATAATTTGGAATATGTTGACCCATTTACAATTATAAATTTTAAGTACAGACATTATTATTCCTAATAGTAAAAATGTTCTGCTTATTATCCATCCTACAATTTTTCCAGTATAAGCTTCCAAGCCAAAATGCATAATAGAGTTATTCACCCAAATGATTCAAAGTATAGTTCAAACTCCAGACAATTAAGTAAAACAACAATAAAATAGGCTATAATCAATGACATTTGCTCTATCTTTTCCTATATCTCCTTTGATGACTTTTGTAAAAAGATGAGGGCTGTTTTATGTTGTTTATTGTGAATGTGTATGTATCTGTCTGTATGGGTGGGTCTTGCTCATGTATACATACTTGACTCCTATGACAACTAGGACACCCAAACATGACATTTGATTCCCTGAAGCTGGTGTTGCCTGCAATCGTGAAATGGCTGGAAGAATGGTAAAAAATACCAAACAATGAAAGATCCAGATCCTCTGTAAGAACAAGTACTCTTAAGCACTTACACTCTCCATCTCTATCTCTGTACAATGTATATTTTCAAACTTTTATTTACCTAAATTAAAACAACTACCCCCTTTCACCATTATTTATATGTAAAGTTGCATTCCCCTATTCAAGCAGGGATAAAGCAATGCAAAAACTGTTCTCTCTCTCTCTCTCTCTCTCTCTCTCTCTCTCTCTCTCTCTCTCTCTCTCTCTCTCTCTGTAGGCTCTCACATGCTTATTAAACCAGTCAAAGCAAACATCTTTAAATAGGTCTCTGATATGCATAAGCATGTGCTAGGTAATAACACTACTGCTGATGCCTTAGATACTGTCAGTAGTAATAGAGCATGTCTTTAACAAGATATAGGTGGTGGCATGTTCCCTCTTGGCTCTTGGTGACTTCTTGAAACTAATGCCATTTAAGCAACAAAGGAAATTGTATCATTCCCCTCTTCCTGTAGTTTCCAAAGACTAACTAGGGTAGAGAAAATCAAATTTGCTTAAAAATATGAAGAAATGTTCAT
This sequence comes from Apodemus sylvaticus, assembly GCF_947179515.1. NCBI lineage: Eukaryota > Metazoa > Chordata > Mammalia > Rodentia > Muridae > Apodemus > Apodemus sylvaticus. The sequence continues at coordinate 49,342,721 of NC_067482.1, read as the reverse complement.
GATTTGGTTTATACTGGTGTGAAACAAATAGCAAGGTGAACCTTGGCCAAAGTCAATTTAAAGTTGGAAACTATCATTAAAACTGTTTAAATTTAACCTTAACTGTCATCTAATAACTTCACCAATGCTCTTCTCCTTCTGTCTTCTCTCTGGTTACCATAACAACCAATATTCTGTAATGAGATATTAATGCTCCTAACAACAAAGGCATGAGGAAGCTTCTTATGTATTGAAAGATTCTCTTCAGGACATCTACTGAAAATGAAGATTACAGAATAAAATGAACTAAATCCATTGATCAAATGCAATTAGAAATATTCATATTTGAGAAACTTCTGTTCAAGTCTTGAGTGCTTAATATACAGTATCACATTAATTTTCTCCTTTACCTCATTTTTCTGTGATAAAGAAAATAACAGGGTCAATGAATTTTCAGCAATAAATGAATTCAGTGGACAAACAGGGGTATATTGGTCCTAGGTGTCAAAGATTTAAGCCTATAAATAACACTGTGCATGATTCATTCCAAAAAAGATTTACTGTGCAAAGCAATGCAAATAAATTAAGAAACAAAATATGCTAAGTAACTCTACAAAAAATCTGATAAATCAGGAAATGTATGAAGAAACATAAACATAGTTTCCTGAATCCCAGGTTTAGACATATACTGTGCCAATCTATTATTAACGAGTGAGATACATTTTGATTTAGATCAGAGTAGGATTATGTGTCACAGAAAGTAAATGTAAAATGCTTAGTACTGGAGAGATGAAGAAATAGGTAGAGAAAATTTCATATTGAACTTCTTTGTGTTTTAGAACTACTCCATCAACATTTTATGGCACAATTTGAAGAGAAAGTTATATTGTGACTCAGAAAATAAAGTTTGCATACAGAAATAGTTTTAGAAAAGAAAGAAGTTTTTAACAAGTTTTCAGATAAAAAAGGCAGTGACCTGGGAAGGTAGAAGTTGATTTATGCAAGCTTTTGAGAGATTTGTCTTGGTATTGGTTCACCAAAAATTTAGTATATAAAATGTGCTTTAGAATATTTTACTATTTGTACTAGTTTAATAATGGACAACATAGCTAGCATTCCTTATATCAAATGAAATCTGTATAAGGATGTCAAATACATACCATTTTAATAAGTTATAATAGTTTATCTCAAAATAATAAGAATGGCTGTTGACTAGTTAATATCATGTGCCCTCTTAAGATAACCACACATAAGCTTTATACAAATAAGCTTGATAAATTTTACCTTGTTTGTGATAAAATTAAAGTAAATACATTACATTAAAATGTCTTAGTTTAAGAAAAGATCAGGAGGTCAGATCGTGGTATGTATTTATGAACCCCAGCACTGAGACTGAGGAAACAGAACCTCAAGTTTGAGACCTATCTGGACTACATACTGAGATTACATTGTCCCAAACAAAGCGAAACAATCAAAGAGAAAAGATATGAATTGAATATGTTTCCTATGCTCAGAAAAATCTTTCTGTGACATCATTTAATACCAAATGAGTAATGTCAACTATACAATGTTAACAATTTTTTTGGACCCCGAAGGGACAGGAATTTCACAAGAAGACCAAAGGAGTCAACTAACCTGGACCTTTCGGGCTCTCAGAGTCTGAATCACACAACCGAAAAATATCCACGAACTGGACCTAGGTCTCCTGGCTCTTATGTAGCAGATATGCGGTTTGGTCTTCATGTGGATCTTGAACAACTAGCACAATGATTTTCCCAAAAGCTGTTGCCTGTATGTGAAATATGTTCCTCTCACTGCGCTACCTTGTTTAGCCTCAGTGGGAGAGGAAGCATTGAACCTCACAGAGACTTGAAGTGCCAGGGTAGGAGGGTATGTAGGGAGGCAGGGTCCACCTACTTAGATGAGAAGGGTAAGGGGCCTGGGGGAAGGATTGTGGGAGGGAGTGACAGGAAGGGAGGCAATGAACAGGATATAAAGTAAATAAGTAAAAAATAAAATTAAAGTGAAAAAACAATTATGCTGAGATTACTAAACATTGAGAACTGTTATAAATTGTTAATATAAAACAACATTTACATTGCTAATACTAGCTATAGAAGTTGGTGTTAATTCTCCCTCTTCTTCATTAAAATAAGACATAAAAAGAATTCATAACTAGAAGAACATACACATAAAGTAAACTAAGATACAAAGGCAAGTATTATTATTCCATTTTATGTGGTCTTTTGCACCAAAACCTCCTTCAAACATTGATTTAACGTTTATTTGGTGAATGAGTTATTTATCTGGAATATGCTTATCCTGAAAAATTGAATGAATAAATCTTTACTGTGCTGAACATTCTGATAATGAAATGCATTATTTTATAAAAACTTTGATATAGTATTGCAGTATAATAATTCAAAATGAATTCTCAAATTTTCAATTATATAAACTTACAGTGCTTAATATAAGTTTCTCTCCCCTTATAATATCCAAATATGAAGTCCACTTAATTTCTCCAAAATTTGTAAATTTTTCGTCAACATTAATGTTGTGCACTGCCATATATAGGCAGTTTTAAAGGTAAACATTTTTGAAGTGTAGGGGTTAATACCTTCAAGAGATCCCAAATACCCTAAATCCAATCTCAAGTTTGTTTATTTGTTTTATTTGTTTTGGTTTTTCAGCTTTTGGTCTATTTTTGCAGGTTGAAATGTGGCATTATGGGTGCAAACTAGATGATCTTCTAAAGTGCTAGTCAACTTAAAAAGTGCTAAGAAACTTAGAAGATGCTACAATGGTACAATGTTTTCTTTCCTGATAAAGTCAATGAAGGGCTGAGGGAGGGCAAGTGAAATCTTTGTGAGAGTGTGTAGGAGGACTTGGCAAGATAGCAATTTAAAACCTTTTGAATATTGTAATGATTATAAAACATGCTGTTAGTTCTTCTATGTCAGAAAGAATAAGAAAAAAATAAAAGGTCTGTAATACTTATTTAGCTTAGCAAGGACACATACCAATGCTTACAAAAGAGGGGATTATGAAACTAAAGCCATTACATAGTATCTTTTCCGAATTTAAGGAGCCTGCTTTATTACTTACTTATATATTTATTGGTTTCAACATGCTTATTGCTACTATTCTTTCCAAATGTAAATGTTTTAACGTGAATGTCATCTCCAATTGTCATTCTGTTATAAAAGGACACCATTTTCTCTGAATACTGACAATTGCCAAATTCAAATGAACATTAAAGGATTATTGTCAAATGCAGTTAGAATTTCAGACAACTTATGCCATTTCTTTCCTTAAATGTATAATAATGACTGCTCATTTGTCCATTATATGAATCCTGTGAGGCTATGAATTATTTGTCTTAAAAGTGAGTCCTTTGAGCAGAGCTAAGCATGGTTTCTCAAGTAGAATGAAATAATAAGTTTTCTTAATTCTTTCGTGAAGAAATAAGGTAAGGATCAAGGCTAGCTTAACAATTGTGATAACTTGAAATAAAGAATTAATTATGAATTAAATAGTCTCAATAATTTTATAACAAAAATTTATTGTTTCTCATATTCATTGCACATACACTGTACTCAAGTATGTTCTGAGATGCAGATGTCCTTAAAGAGGATTCACATACTTAAAGAAATAATAATGTGCAAACGGTGTATGAAAATGTGTCACTGGAAATGTAAAAGATTCTAATAAGGTGAGTCCGAAGCAAGGATGACAAATAGCCTACAGAGAATTTCATCCTAAATGAAGGGGAAGAAATGCTTTCTACGACCTACAATAAGATAAATAAACCAGCAGAATTTTAAAAACCTTCCATGTTAACATCAAACAATAATGTTACATGTGTTTCGATTTCTGACTTATATCTGAACTGGTGTTAAGAAAAATCCACACTTAGAGTAACCACAAATTAACTTTTAAATAGGTAAAATAATTTAGAGCTCTATCATACAATTGACACATTTTATGGACTTAGATTTTTAATAACAGTATTTAACAGTCTCTTTTTAAAAGATTTTATTTATTTAGTTGATATATATGATGAGTACACTGTCACTGTCTTCTGACACACCAGAAGTGGTCATTAGATTACAGAGGGTTGCGATCCACCATGTGGTTACCAGGAATTGAACTCAGGGCCTCTGGAAGAGCAGTCAGTGCTCTTAACCTCTGAGCCATCTCTCCAGCCCTATGGACATAGTTTTATGTTGAAAAATAAATTTCATTTGTTAACATTCTGTAGAGGTTTCAAAATAATGCGTAATTTGTTTATTTACCTTTGAATTATTATGAATTATACACATAATAAACTTTTGAATTCATACTGAACATCATAATAGAATAAATATATAAGATAGAATTCCTTTTCAGCAATTACCATTTCCTGAAAAGAGCAATTACAAAAGGGTTGATGCCCTCTGAACTTGGATACAATGGACATCCCAAAAGTATATCCCAAAAAAAGGATTACATTTTTCTTCTACCATATGACCTTCATGTATAATAAAACAGAATTTTGGTTAATTATAATATAAACTATATATCTAAAGATAATGTTGGGCTGAAGATAAAAGCTGAAATCTAAGAGTTGTTCTCTCTACAAATATATTAAATCACCCATGAATTTTGAATAGTGAGAGCAATATGTTCCTCTAAAATACCCTTTATTTTTTTCAAAAATCCAATGTAAATTTAAATAGACAACATTTTCTGTGATATTGTACATAATAGAATAATCTAACATATGTAATAAACATTCTAGATTCACTGCTTTAGAGATTTTCTTCTATTTCTAAAACCACAGTGTGAAATAGTATTTTTATATATTATATTACTATTACTTATAAAAATGTTTCACTATTTATTATAAAATTTGTGTTTCATTATGACATTTGAAGTTAATTTTAAAAGTTTTAAATGCCAGTCTGTAAAATTTCTGTATCCAAAATAATGCACAACAAATAAGTAATGCCATAATAATAAAACTACTATAAAATACTCATTACTATGTATCAAATAGTAAATTCTATACATATGCAATTCCCTTCCTTAGAATATGTTATCATTAACAATATTTCTTAGTATTTCTAATATCACTGGACTTTTGACACAGAATTCCTGATCTCTCCAAGACTTTCAACATGAAAGAAGGCTGAATTTTGTCAAATGCTTTTTCAGCATCTAATGAAATGATTATGTGTTTTTTTCATTGAGTTTTTATATTAGTGATTATATTGATTGATTTCCATATATTGAACCATCCCTGTATCCCTGGGACGAAGCCTACTTGATGGTGATGAATTATCATTTTTATGTATTCTTGGATGCAGTTGGCAAGAAATTTATTGAGTATTATTGCATCAATGTTCATAATGGAAATTGGTCTGAAATTCTCTCTCTTTGTTTGGTCTTTAGTTTAGGTATAAGCATTATTATGGCCTCATAGAAAGAATTGGGCAGTGTTCCTTGTGTTTATATTTTATGGAATAGTTTGAAGAGTATCGGTATTAGGTCTTCTTTGAAGATCTGATAGAATTCCCCACTAAACCCATCTGGTCCTGGGCTTTTTTGTTTGTTTGTTTGGGAAACTGTTAATGATTGCCTCCATTATATCAGTACTTATAGGACTATTTAGATGTTTTATCTGATCCAGTTTTAACATTGGCACCTGGTATGTGTCTAGAAAATTGTTCATTTCATCTAGATTTTCCAATTTTGATGAGTATAGCTTTTGTAGTAGGATCTGATGATTTTTCAAATTTCCACATTTTCTGGTGTTATGCCTTTCTTTTATTTCTGATTATATTAATTTGGGTACTGGCTTTGTGCCCTCTGGTTAGTCTGGTTTAACTATCTTGTTGATTTTTCTCAAAGAACCAGCTCGGTTTTGTTTGTTTGTTTTTTGTTTGTTTGTTTTTGTTTTTTGTTTTGTTTTGTTTTGTTTTGTTTTGATTTTTTGATTCTTTGTATAGATTTTTGTTTGATTCTATTTGTTTGATTTCAGCCCTGATGTTGGTTATTTCCTACCATCTACTATTCTTGGGTGTATTTTCTTCTTTTTTGTTCTGCAGCTTTCAGTTGTGTTGTCTAGCTAATAATGTAACCTATCTCCATTTTCTTTTTGGAGGCACTAAGAGCTAAGAGTTTTCCTCTTAGTGTTGCTTTCATTGTGTCCCATAAGTTTTGGTATGATGTGTCTTCATTTTCATTAAATTCTAAAATGTCTTTAATTTCTTTCTTTATTTCTTCCTTGACCAAGTTATTATTTAGTAGATAATTGTTCAGTTTCCCTTGTGTATGTGTGTTTTCCAGTGTTTTTGCTTGGTCTTAAGACCAGCCTTAGACTGTGATGATCTGAGAGGGTGCAAGGAATTATTTCAATATTCTTGTATCTATTGAGGCCCGTTTTGTGACAAATTATATGGTCAATTTTGGAGAAGGTACCATGAGGTGCTGAGAAGGAGATATATTCTTTTGTTTTAAGGTGGAATGTTCCATAAATATCTGTTACAACCATTTGGTCCATAACCTCAGTTACTTTCACTGTATCTCTGTTTAGCTTCTGATTCCATGATTTGTCCATTTTTGAGAGTGGGGTATTGAAGTCTCCCACTCTTTTTTTTCTCAGTTTATTTCTTTACTTGTTACACCTTTTTTTTAATTCGATATATTTTTTATTTAAATTTCAAATGATTTCGCCTTTTCTAGCCCCCCACTCCCCAAAAGTCCCATAAGCCCCCTTCTCTCCCCCTGTCCTCCCACCCACTCCTTCCCACTTCCTCGTTCTGCTTTTGCCAAATACTGCTTCACTGAGTCTTTCCAGAACAAAGGGCCACTCCTCCTTTCTTCTTGTACCTCATTTGATGTGTGGATTATATTTTGGGTATTCCAGTTTTCTAGGTTAATATCCACTTATTAGTGAGTGTACACCATGATTCACCTTTTGAGTCTGGGTTACCTCACTTAGTATGATGTTCTCTAGCTCCATCCACTTGCCTAAGAATTTCATGAATTCATTGTTTCTAATGGCTGAATAGTACTCCATTGTGTAGATATACCACATTTTTGCATCCATGCTTCTGTTGAGGGATACCTGGGTTCTTTCCAGCATCTGGCAATTATAAATAGGGCTGATATGAACATAGTAGAGCATGTATCCTTATTACATGGTGGGGAATCCTCTGGGTATATGCCCAGGAGTGGTATAGCAGGATCTTCTGGAAGTGAGGTGCCCATTTTCCGGAGGAACCGCCAGACTGATTTCCAGAGTGGTTGTACCAATTTGCAACCCCACCAGCAGTGGAGGAGTGTTCCTCTTTCTCCACACCCTCTCCAACACCTGCTGTCTCCTGAATTTTTAATCTTAGCCATTCTGAATGGTGTAAGGTGAAATCTCAGGGTTGTTATGATTTGCATTTCCCTAATGACTAATGAAGTTGAGCATTTCTTAAGATACTTCTCCACCATCCGAAGTTCTTCAGGTGAGAATTCTTTGTTTAACTTTGTACCACATTTTTAATAGGGTTGTTTGGCTTTCTGATGTCTAACTTCTTTAGTTCTTTATATATATTGGATATTAGCCCTCTATCTGATGTAGGATTGGTGAAGATCTTTTCCCAATTTGTTGGTTGCTGATTTGTCCTCTTGATGGTGTCCTTTGCCTTACAGAAACTTTGTAATTTTATGAGGTCCCATTTGTCAATTCTTGATCTTAGAGCATAAACTATTGGTGTTATGTTCAGGAACTTTCCCCCTGTACCGATGTCCTCAAAGGTCTTCCCCAGTTTCTTTTCTATTAGCTTCAGAGTGTCTGGCTTTATGTAGAGGTCCTTGATCCATTTGGATTTGAGCTTAGTACAAGGAGACAAGGAAGGATCAATTCGCATTCTTCTGCATGCTGACCTCCAGTTGAACCAGCACCATTTGTTGAAACGACTATCTTTTTTCCATTGGATGTTTTCAGCCACTTTGTCGAGGACCAAGTGGCCATAGGTGTGTGGGTTCATTTCTGGATCTTCAATGCTGTTCCATTGATCCTCCTGCATGTCACTGTACCAATACTATGCAGTTTTTAACACTATTGCTCTGTAGTATTGCTTGAGGTCAGGGATACTGATTCCCCCAGACTTTCTTTTGTTGCTGAGAATAGTTTTAGCTATCCTGGGTTTTTTGTTATTCCAGATGAATTTGATAATTGCTCTTTCTAACTCTGTGAAGAATTGAGCAGAATTCTATCAAACCTTCAAAGAAGAGTTAACACCAATACTCTTCAAACTATTCTACAAAATAGAAACAGAAGGAACACTACCCAATTCGTTCTACGAAGCCACAATTACGCTGATACCAAAACCACACAAAGATCCAACAAAGAAAGAGAACTTCAGACCAATTTCCCTTATGAACATCGATGCAAAAATACTCAATAAAATTCTTCCCAACCGAATCCAAGAACATATCAAAATGATCATCCACCATGATCAAGTAGGCTTTATCCCGGGAATGCAGGGTTGGTTCAATATATGGAAATCTATCAATGCAATCCACTACATAAACAAACTCAAAAGAAAAAAAACCACATGGTAATTTCATTGGATGCTGAAAAAGCATTTGACAAAATTCAGCATCCTTTCATGCTTAAAGTCTTGGAAAGAACAGGAATTCAAGGCCCATACCTAAACATAGTAAAAGCAATATACAGCAAACCGGTAGCCAGCATCAAGCTAAATGGAGAGAAACTTGAAGCAATCCCACTAAAATCAGGGACTAGACAGAGCTGCCCCCTTTCTCCTTATCTTTTCAATATTGTACTTGAGGTACTAGCTCGGGCAATTCGACAACAAAAGGAGGTCAAAGGGATACAAATTGGAAAGGAAGAAGTCAAGTTATCATTATTTGCAGATGACATGATAGTCTACCTAAGTGACCCAAAAAACTCCACTAGAGAACTCTTATAGCTAATAAAGAACTTCAGCAAAGTGGCAGGTTATAAAATCAACTCAAGCAAATCAGTGGCCTTCCTATACTCAAAGGATAAGCAGGCTGAGAAAGAAATTAGGGAAATGACCCCCTTCACAATAGCCACAAACAGTATAAAGTATCTTGGGGTGACTCTTACTAAACATGTGAAAGATCTGTATGACAAGAACTTCAAGACTCTGAAGAAGGAAATGGAAGAAGACCTCAAAAGATGGGAAAACTTCCCATGATCATGGATTGGTAGATTCAATATAGTTAAAATGGCCATTTTGCCAAAAGCAATATACAGATTCAATGCAATACCCATCAAAATCCCAACTCAATTCTTCACAGAGTTAGAAAGAGCAATTATCAAATTCACCTGGAAGTCTCCCACTCTTATTGTGTGGGGTACAATGTGTGCTTTGAGCTTTACTGAAGTTTCTTTTAAGAGGGTGGGCGCCCTCGAGTTCGGAGCATTGACATTCAGAATTGATAGTTCATCTTAGTAGATTTTTCCTTTGACCAGTATGAAGTGTCCCTCCTTATCTTTTGTGACAACTTTTGGTTGAAAGTGGATTTTATCATATATAAGATTAGCCACTCCAGGTTGCTTCTTGGGTCTATTTGTTTCTGTACTTGTTCTCCTTCCTTTGGATCTGAGGTAGTAACTTTCTTTGTCACTGAGATAGGTTTCTTGTATGCAGCAAAATGTTGGGTCCTGTTCACATATCCAGTCTGCTCGTCTTATGTCTTTTTGTTGGGGTATTGAGACCATTGAAGTGAAGAAATATCAAGGAAAAATGATTGTTACTTCTTGTTATTTTTGTTGATAAAGTTGGAATTCTGTTTGTGTGGTTATCTTCTTTCAGGTTTGCTGAAAGAAAGTTAATTGCTTTTTATATAGTGTAGTTTCCCTCACTGTATTTGTATTTTGCACCCATTGTCCTTTATAGAGCTGTGTTTGTGGAAAGATATTGTGTAAATTTGGTTTTGTGATGGATTATTTGTTTTCTTAATCTATGGTAATTGAGAGTTTTGCTGTGTATAGTTGCCTAGATGACATTTATATCCTCTTAGAGTCTGTATGACATTTTCCCAGGATCTTCTATCTTTCATAGTTTCTCATGAGAAGGCTGTGTAATTCTGATTGGTCTGCCTTTACATTTTACTTGACCCTTTTCCCTTACTGCTTTTAATATTCTTTCTTTGTTTAGTGCATTTGGTGTTTTGATTATTATGTGAAAGGAGGAATTTCTGTTCTGGTTCAGTCTGTTTGGAGTTCTGTAGGCTTCTTGTATGTTTATGGGTATCTCTTTGTTTAAGTTAGGGAAGTTTTCTTCCATAATTTTGCTGAAGGTTTTTACTGGCCCTTTAATTTGTAAATCTTCACTCTCTTTTATACCTATAATTCTTAGGTTTGGTCTTCTCATTATGTTCTGGATTTCCTGGATTTTGGGGTTTACAAGGTTTATGCATTTTGCATTTTCTTTGACTGTGAGTCAAGGTTTTATATGGTATTTTCAGCGCCTATGATTCTTTCTTCTTTCTCTTGTATTCTCTTGTTCATGCTTGCATCTATGACTCCTGATTTCTTTCCAAGGTTTTCTATCTCCAGAGTTGTCTCTCTTTTTGATATTTTTATTGTTTCTACTTCCAGTTTTAGATCCTGAATGTGTTTGCTCAGTTCCTTCAAATTTTGTTTGTTATTTCCTATAATTCTTAAGGGATTTTTGTGTTCCCTCTCTAAGGGCTTCTACCTGGTGACCATGTTCTCCTGTATTTCTTTAAAGGATTTTTGTGTTTCCTCTTTAAGGCCTTCTACCTGCTGACCCATGTTATCATGTATTTCTTTTTTTCAGAATACAATTATTATTATTATTACTATTATTGTTATCATTAATTTGATATTTACTTTATTCACATTTCAAATTGTATCCTTTTTCTGTATTACCCCTCCAAAACTCCTTATCCCATCCCCCTTCCTCCTGCTCACCTCCCCCCCCCCCATTTCCTGTATTTCTTTAAGGGAGTTATTTATCTCCATCTTGAAGTCCTTTATCAGCATCATGTGATGTGATTTTAAATACAGATCTTGCTTTTCCGGTGTGTTGGGAGATCCAGGATTTGATGTTAGAGAACATGGTTTGGATGATGCCATGTTGTCTAGGTTTCTGTTGCTAAATGTTCTTGCATTTGTTTTTTGACATCTGATTATCTCTGGTGTTATCGGTTTTGCTGTCTCTGATTGTGGCTTATCTGTCCTGCAAGCCTATGTATCTGTACTCTGGGTATTCCCATTCTCTCTGTGCATACAGGTATGTAGGTACTCCTGGGAGACCAGTTCACCTATGGTAGTATTTGTGTAAGTATCTCTGTGGTCTAGGATCAGCTCTGTACTCTGAGACCTCTCCGTGGGCCTGGGAAATTAGTTATCTGCCTGTGCCACCTGGATATGGTGCATTTTGGTAGATGATTGTCCCTAACCACAGACAGAAACCAGAAGTCTCCCACCTGAGGATTCCAGATGGGTTCCTCTGTGCATCAGTGGTGGTCTTACCTGTGTTTTCAGGCCTTTCCGCACTCCTGAGGAGGGACCTGCAGTGGAACAGAAGAGGAGTGATATTCAGGAGGGTGGGGGTTTTGGTGCTTGCTGAGTAGCAAGTCCTGCTGGGCCCCCAAGCAACAGCTCTGGGACTCCAGAGGTGGGAGTGGGTTCTTACCAACTGCTCTGAGTGAAGTGTATTCTCTAGAATGGATCAGGAGATTCTGTCTTCACTATAGCAGGCCTGCCAAGAGTCTTCCCCAGCAGAGAGGCCAGGTGGCAGAAAGGGCAGAAGCTAACACAGTATTTTCAAAAGTTGAAGAGTTGGGTACAGAAATTAATTCAATAATTACCATATACCATCTACTCAGAGTATACTTCTGCAGGGTTTCACATGGCATATAAAGATCACAGTGCTCATTATCTTCCCCTGAATTATAAACAAAGCTCATAACAATGTAGAAATATCAATTAAATTTTATATGGAAAATTTTTAGAAGATCTTATCAATATTTTTTGTAACACAAATTCATTTGAGGCAAATTTTCAAAACTGTGATTTCAACATGATTTTCCCAAGAACTTAGAATAAATTGAGGTCACCATGGGATGTATGAACAGTTTGTAGAGATAGTAGCCAGGTGATCTCATTAGTTCTGGATGGCTGAAGACAATAATGTAGAGAGTACCATGAATATTATAATTTTTTTCATCCATATGACAATTTAAAAATATCTGAGTCCATTTTCAAAGCTGGAACACACAAAAGGAGGAGAGTTAAAAGTTTTTGAAAGTAGAATCAACCAAGAGTATTCCAGAAACTATCAATTTACACACTGAATAAGAATAATGAGAAAAGAGAGCTTGTCTGTATGAGTTATTTTTCCATGTAAAGCAGTCATCAATCCAAGAAGAAAGAAATTGACTATTCCCATATTAACCACAATGAGATTAGTGATCACCTCTTTCCTAGTAGGCATGCATTACAGCATGCAGGCTCCAGTGTTGAATAGCAAGTTTCGTGAAGTGTCTATAAACTGAATGATGAATAGAAGTAACAGGATCTACTTACAACGTGGAGAAAAAAAAGGTCAGTTTCACTTTGCTGTTCACAGCAATATCTAAACCAGAAACAATATTCAAAATTATTGAGTATTTAAAGTAAGAAATCTACAAAACCAAAGACCACACTGGATGAGTGTAAAGAAAATGAAAAGCTATGATTTTTATTTGAAAAGTCAAAAATATTAATGACATATTTATTTTTAAGTAAATTTCCACTGAGATTCATATGATTTTACAAGGAAAAAATCCACCTACTTTAATTCATGAAATTTAAAAATATAGTTTTAGAAAATGGTACTCAAGGGTATGTGAAAAGTTGTATCATTTAGTACTTTATTTAATTTTTCATAATTCATCGAAATTAATAGTTTACAATCCTAATTAATTATAATTCCTTATGTCATTGTTTTATGAAATAAAATAATTATAAATATTATTGATACAAATTACTATCATAAGAACAATTCTTTCTGAACCATTACAAAACAAATATGCAACTTTTAGTACTTCTAGGTGAAATAATATATATACATATATATCAGTTACTTTTTTCTTACCTTTATACTTGAAGCTTTCTTCTAAATTTCAAAATGAAGGAAAGCTACACTTATTTGTCCTATCCATATTTATATCAGTAAGCAGAACTATCAACTGGATGCACTAACACAAGTTAAGTTACTAAAATTTTCATGTTCATTCTCTGTTCTAGCAAGGCTACAGACTTAATTATAACACAAATCATTTATCTCTCCTTTGTTTTCCAATTTATTGAGATAAGAATGGTAAAAGAATGCACAATAAAAAATACTGGTGAAAGAATCTTCAGTTCTGACTGTAAATTTAACACATATGTCATGATTCCTAAATAATATAATAAAAATGGTCTGGAATTATAAAGAAATATTATCTAAAACCAGAAATGATCTAGCCAGGCTTAATGTGATGCTTATAAAGTAGAAAAGTATAGTGTAATTTGGAGTAAAAATGGGCAGATGGTACTTTGTTTCATTTTTGTGGATATTCACTGTTAGCCTATAAATTGAGAGATCATTGTTTGTATATACTCTGAAAAAAGGGGTCCACCGTTTTATTGTTTCTGCCTCCACTCAATCATTTTTGCATGTGTTTATGTGTTTTCCAAAATGTCTTGAAGCTTCAGATAAGGGCTGTTATGGAAATTGAGTCATAATAAGATCAGAGACACGTGATTTCAGGTATTGTATGCGGTCTCAGAATGATACCTCTGTGCTTTCTTTTTACTATATATCACAGGAAATAAAAGTTGGCATTATTTCTTCATTATTCATATGGAGAATATCATTGGACCTGACCAGTTACAGAGGACCAATGAATATAGCTGGAAAAAAAACTGCATCATTCTACATCAATACGTTTTTAATAAAATGATAACCAATTAGAATGTAGCTATGCCACATCCTCTGATATTAAGTGCATGCATTTTCTGGATAAAGAGTTGATTACAAATAAATTTAAGTTTAAAATAACACACTGGTTAGCAATTTATTTAACCATGTTTCTTGCCTTTTTCCTTTAGCTAAAAATATCTATCAAAGTGATATGAAGTATCACAGGAATTAAAATTGTGTGAAAATATGATTAAAAAATAAAACATAATGTTATTTGCCACAAGTTATTAGCATCACTCCCCAGAAAAATATTAATGTGATAGTAAAAGAAAGATCAGGTAAGGTTTCTGTTGATTTAACAAATGGGAATACTTTGAGATGGTTGACATTTTTATTTCCATTTTTCTTCCGGGAATTACTTTTTGGCCAACAACTACAACATTTTCTGAGTTTCTTTTTGTATCATTTAATTCCACATATATTTTACTTTTAACCATTAGTGACAAAGACAGAATAATCTTATATATATCAGAGATGTTTTCCCCTAATAGTGGTTTAACTAACTGCAGAAGAGTAACTGTGTACTGCGATTATGCAGTCCCAAGCTTGTCTCTCAGAATTGTGACTAACTTAGGTTTCCAAGGTAGTTTAACATTTTTTGGTGATAGAATTAAAACAATTAAAAGCAAAATGTTATTTCTTAATAAATATTCTATGATGTACAGTTATCCATAAAGTAACTAGCATTTGTTTCCATATGGGAAGTTCTTAACATTTTTATAAGGAGACAAAAGATCACAGGTGGGCGTTAGAAGCATTATGTATTTGTTTTAATGTTTCATCATCAACAATCTAGTCTCTGCACATATCACTAGCAGCAGTCTCAGTAGACATGGTTAATTATCACTATTCCAATAATATGATAAATACTAAATTAATAGTTGCTTCGTTATGAAGGAGAATTTTTGCACTGTTAAAGCTGGCCTGAACATTGTTCCATGTAGTTCTTCTATCTAGAGATTTTTTCCCCCTAACTAACAGTGGCCACACAGCTAATGATTTTGAGAGTTATTACTGGAATTTTACAACTAACTCTAGCAAATGAACCAGACTTAATTTTTAAATACTGTTCTCTGGGATAGACTGAATAATTTTAGTGGCTTCTAATTGAAGATTTATATTGTTCTTTCTAATAGCAAATTCATTCAGTATAAACATTACTTGATTTTCTTTAACTTTAAATACACGCGCATGAGCGTGCACACACACACAAACACACATACAATTAACTTTAGTCATGTTTACCCTCTTACTACACTGATCTTGTCTTACTACCCTGATCTTTTCTTCCCTACTGAATCAAAGATTCCTCCTCCTGTTTTCATATCTATTTTGTTTATGTGAACTACCAAGTCACATAAATGGGCATGAGTGGAAGGATTATTTTTTATTGAATATGAGTTTATTGGTTGTGAGACATTTCTATATGTCCATCAGATGATAAACAGGTAATGAATAAGTAGCATGTATGCACAATCAAATTTTATGATGCACTGAAGAAAACTGAAACAATGAACCCTTATAAATTAATGGATAAGACTCTGAACAAATATGTATTGATGGTCTACTCTAGGCTGAGATCAGCAAGTGTCATGTTTTTCTAATGTGCACCCAGTTTTGAATATTAATAAACAGTGTAACTGCAGAAGCAAAAAAGGTAGATGATTTTACTGAGAGGACAGAGAATAAGAGAACATAGGCACTATATAGATGAAAGGGAAAGACAGCAGGGGAAAGTGTTAAATTAGGAAGGCATCTGTTATCCCTTGCTTGATCCTATTGTCAGAATAGAATCAGGCAGGGGATAACAGATGTCTAAGACATTTATAAAATCTATACAGCTCTGTAATATTTATATTTGTATTAAGCCATAATTGAAAATATTGGACTACAAGTACTACATGGGGAAAAGAATGCTACTCCCGGAAGCCTTGGGTTATTAATGGTGCACAGTGTATCTTATCACTCCTTTAATTACTGGCCAGGGATGTTGCAGAGAACATCAGAATAGTATAGGTTATCAATATGGGCCTTGTTTATACATGAAAACTTGCAAATTAATTCCTGAATCTAGCACACAATTGGCCAAAGTGCGTGGATAGATAAAGAGTAAATACATTTTGGGTTTTTTTGGTTGTTGTTGTTGTTTGTTTTGTTTTGTTTTTTAGACAGGGTTTCTCTGTGTAGTCCTGGCTGTCCTGGAACTCGCTCTGTAGATCAGGCTAGCTGCGACCTCAGAAATTCCCCTGCTTCTGTCTCCCAAATACTGGGATTAAACGCATGTGCTACCACCACCCAGCGAGTAAATACATTTTAAGCTTCATTATTTATTCTTGAATCAGGGCGATAGGTGACTGGAACTTGATAGAGAGAATGACTTAAAACTATCTTTAAAAAGCTAATAGCTGACAGAGTCATTCTTTTTCTGAACTTTCGATGTTTAGTAAGTAGTAATATATAGGCACTTAAATCTTCAATTTGATTGTCAATAAAGGCATGCTAAATAAAATAGAGAAATTCATTGTTATCAATCATGAGTTTTGTGAATGTATATATGAATATATATATGACATATGCGTATATGTATTTGTTTATATGTATATATCCTTATACAGTCAAAACCCTGTATATTTTTTCAGATTTCATTAAATGATATGCAAATAGAAAGCATTTCTCATAGCAGACTTGTGAATTCAACAAAAAGCAAGAAATGTCTTTTCCTTAATTTTCATGTGCAGTTGTAAAAGTAAATTTATAGACTAACTTATCATTCTATAAATACATATGGAAAAACATATTTCTATCATTAAATTAGAAAATTCTTGCAAGCAGTTTTAAAGATTTTCTCTGCTCATACTAATTTTTCTGAGAAATAATTGCACTCCTTGCTCAAATATTTTGTACATTTTTATAAAAATAAAATCAGATCACTTTTCTTCTTTTGTTTCCTCTCTCTAGTTCCTCCCAAAGGTCCTCCCTACAACTCATTTCAGGCCTGCTCTTTTTCAAATTCATAGCTTTTTCATCGCAAATTGTTTTTGTTACTTACATATATGTGTATATGTGTGTATGTATATGTGAATGTATGTGCATTTGTGCATACATACAAATATACAAGTACAACCTAATTTTTATATTTGTGTGTATATTGTTTCTGGGATGACAATTTTGTATCAGAAACTATTTATTATCATTATTATTATTTTACTTATTCATTTTTTTATCCTACTCACTGCCTGCCTCCCATTCACCTCTTCTCACAATTCTTTCCCATCTTCCCTCCCCTTCTCCTTGGGCTGTTAAGGAACGCGTGGGTATTCTCAGCTGGTCCACCAAATCTCTGTACCTGGAACATTAAACTAATTTTAAGAGCCTCATCTTATGGAGAACTTGACTTTCCCTATCTTAGTAGTATTTAGTTGCCTGCAGTTCCAGGTCCAGAGATGTGATCCATGAGAAATGCCATTTGATATCATCTTGTCTACTTACACTGCCACTATTCTTATCTTGACTATGCAGCTATTTCAAAGAAAACTCATTTTGAAGCATAGTTTTGTTCCTATTAACTGGATCTAAACTCCAGTTAAATATCAATTGGTTACCACCAATGTATGAGTGACAATAATCAAGCATTCACAGTTATCTTGCCATGGTTGTCATTATTGGTATTTGTAGATGCCACACCTAGATAAGACTGTGTTAGCGGGCTGGTGAGGTGGCTCAGCGGTTAAAAGCACCGACTGCTCTTCTGAAGGTCCTGAGTTCAAATCCCAGCATCCACATGGTGGCTCACAACCATCCGTAATGAGATCTGACGCCCTCTTCTGGTGTGTCTGAGGACAGCTACAGTGTACTTACATATGATAATAAATAAATCTTTTAAAAAAAAAAAAAGACTGTGTTAGCTTGCTTGGCATTTTCTGGTGCCATTGAAGCTATATTACAAGCAAGGGGCTTTCAGGTAAAAGATAGATTAATTAAAGTGACTCCCATGTTTTAAATGTATTTTGGCTTTCAGAAATAGGGGCTAATCCTTGATCCCAAGAGTCAAGCAAGATCAATAGCATGGTCTCTCTCTCTCTCTCTCTCTCTCTCTCTCTCTCTCTCTCTCTCTCTCTCTCTCCATATATACATGCTATATGCATTATACATTATACTACATGTATTATTTGCTATTTAGTATGTGTATATTATTATGTATAAGGCCTGATATATTAGGACGCTATTATAGTTTTCAGGCATACTTTTATGATTTTTATAAATATAAAAATAACATAAAAGTTAATATAGTTCATTTTAAGTTGGTCATGGTAGCACATGCCTTTAATCCCAGCATTAGAAAGGCAGATGCAGAAATATCTCTGTGAGATTGAGGTGAGTCTACTTTACAAGAGAGTTCACAGATAGCCAAAACTGTTTGTTACTTCTACGCATTTGAGGTTCAAATTAAGAATCACTAATATTATCTTAGTTTTTGCAGCACTTACACATATAGTCCTTCTTTTAGCTTTCAAGGCACTTCTTATAGGCAAGACACACTGCTTCTAGTGTGGTGTAATAGAAGACCTTCATGAAATTTACTAACTTACTAAGGTCACATAGCTAGTAAAGAGCGAAGTCTATTTTGAGACACTGTCTTCTTTCTGGATTTTGATTAAACAATACATATTTCTGCTTTGCCCAAATAAACAACAAGAGGAGAAAAAAGAAAATCGGTTGATTAAAAAAAAGTAGCCATTTATGGTGAGTTATTCAGCTTAAACTATTATGGAGAAATGTTATGAATAGAAGAACAGAAAAGAAAGAAACAACAAAAAATCCTTGTCATTCAATAAGGGATGCATAAGCTTTCCATAATTAGTGTCTTCTTGATGGTTATTACACATCCTTTCCAAATTATTGCCGTACACTTATTATCTCTGTGTATGGGTAATAACTTTCCTTTGATATCGCTGTCTCATATCATGAAACTAGTAATGCATGAGAGCTTGTTTTCTATTCAAGGAGGAGCTAAGTCCTTAAATATTTGGCTCTGCACAAAAGTTGTATGGTGATTAAAGAAAGTAAGAGTGAATCCATGAAGGAAGCTGAGATGTTCAATGCCTAATTACAGCACAGCAGTACATATCCTCAATGAGAGGAAGCAAGGGATGGAGAATGTTATATCAGGTCCAGTAACTGCTGGAATAATTAACAGGGATCTACTCACAAGAACATTAAGTTCTTGGAAGAATATGTGATTCACTATTGACATGGAAGTGAATCAAGAAAGAAAAGGAAAAACAACGACTTCATTTCTCTTCCCTTTTGTTCTACAAATGCTTGATACCTGAGTCCAGTCTACATTCCAACGATGTTGAAGGTACCATAATTTATTGAGTCCCTTAAGGGTTATAGAAACTGATGAGTATCTTAGAGATTATTGTTTAGTTTTTTTTTTCTGTTTCTTAAAGTAGCTACTATATTATTTAATTTTAAATCTCTTCATCCCCATTGGAAGCTGAACACTAATTGACCTAATAATCTCTTTTCCAATCTATTTTTTTCTCCCAAAGTCCAATTAACCCAGTAGACTTGTAATTTTCTGATTATCACTCAAAGTTCAGTAAGAGCTAGTTCTCTATATAATAGAAACATTATAAAAAGAAGCTTTGAAGCAAACACATTCATTTTGTAGCATGCATTAGAGGAGCAAGGCTTATTTGAGAAGAGGACAATTTCTATGTTCTCTGATGATGTACTGTCTCTTTTTAAAGGAGACAGTCCTGGCTAAAAGCAGAATCAATACTGCCATTCAATTCTATGTCTTCTTTCATGAATGCCCTGGTATTACATCCACTCTGAATATTTAAAAGCTCTGGCCAACCCTGCTGTGATGGCTCTGGCTTTCACAAGTAAGTTTTGATTGTGAAGAATGACTAGAGGATCTAACTGCTATGCCATTATTTAGTATTTTTATTGTTCAAAGACATGTCCTTACTTTATACTCCCTGCTGTTTTTTATGATTAATGGATGTGTCCCTTTCTCTGGCAAATTTTGAATAAGTCACTGACTGAATGGCTATAACTATAAGGATGTTCTTCAAACCTGTCTCACCTACCCAGAAAGCTGGTAAAGATAAAGCAACATAAGGAATGGTGAATGCTTATGCAACTGTAAAGTACTATTTATGGAACTATTTATCTTCAGGTTAGAATGGGCTTTTTTCATATATGAATTTTAAAGTGAAAATGGAGCCATCATTTCTCATAATTTACTAAAAAGAACCATAATCATTTTAAATTATTTCTCTTATTTTAAGAATGTAATAAATCTTGGGTATTTAGAGCTGCTGCACTAATACCCACTTATCAGTTATGTGCATACCATGTGTGTTCTTTTGGGATTGATTACCTCACTCAGGATGATTTTTCTAGTTCCAACCATTTGCCTAAGACTTTCATGAATTCATCATTTATAATAACTGAGTAGTACTCCATTGTGTAAATATACCACATTTTCTGTATCCATTCCTCTGTTGAAGGACATCTGGGTTCTTTCCAGCTTCTGGATATTATAAATAAGACTGCTTTGAACATAGTAGAGCATATGTCATTATAACATTTTAGAGCATCCTCTGAGTATATGCCCAGGAGTGGTATAGCTGTATCCTCAGGTAGTACTATGTCCAGTTTTCTGAGAAGCCACCAAACTGATTTCCAGAGTGGTTGTACCAGCTTGCAATAACACCAACAATGGAGGAGTGTTCCTTTCTCCACATCCTTGCCAGCATCTGCTTTCAACTGAGTTTTATATCTTAGCCATTCTGACTGGTGTAAGGTGGAATCTCAGAGTTGTTTTGATTTGCATTTCCATGATAATTAAGGATGTTGAACATTTCTTTAGGTGATTATAGTCCATCCCATAATCCTCAGTTGCAAATTTTCTCTCTCTCTCTCTCTCTCTCTCTCTCTCTCTCTCTCTCTCTCTCTCTCTCTCTCTCTCTCTCAGCTCTGTACCCCATTTTTAATAGGGTTATTTGGTTCTCTGGAGTCTAATACATTCAATATAGGGCTAATATCCAATATATACAAGGAACTTCTTGAATTCCTTGTATATATTGGATATTAGCCCTATATCAGATGTAGGATTGCTAAAGATCTATGCCCACCCTGTTGGTTGGCATTTTTCTTACAATTCACAGACCACATGAAGCTCAAGAAAAAGGAAAACCAAAGTGTGGGTGCTTCAGTTCTTCTGAGAAGGGGAATAAAATACTCACAGGATCAAATATGGAGATAAAGTATAGAACAGAGACTGAAGGAAAGACTATTCAGAGACTGTCCCACTTGGGGATTCATCCCATGTACAGTTCACCCTGATACTATTGCCCATGCCCAAATGCTTGCTACATGGAACCTGTTATGGCTGTCTCATGAGAGGCCCCATCAGAGCCTTACAAACACAGAAGCAGATGCTCACAGCCAACCACTGAACTGAGCGCAGGGTTCCCAAAGGTGGAGTTAGAGAAAGGACTGAACGAACTGAAGGGATTTGCAACTTTATAGGAAGAACAATAATATCAACCAAACAGACATACCCAGATCTCCCAGGGACTAAGCCAAGGAGTATACATGACTTCAGCTGCATATGTAGCAGAGGATTGCCTTGTCAGACATTAATGAGAAGAGAGGTCCATGATCCTATGAAGGCTCAATAGATGCCACAGTGTAGGGGAATCAAGGGCAGGGAGGAGGGAATGGGGTGGGTGGAGGAACACCCTCATAGAAGTAGGGAGAGGGAGGATGGGATAGGGGATTTCTGGAACAGGGGGAGGGGACCAGGAAAGGGGATAACATTTGAAATATAAATAATGAAAATATCCAATTAAAAACATTAAAAAAGAATGTAATCTAACTCCATCATTGTCCCCTTTCCCTTTCTCTATGGTCTTATCCAGCCATGATGACTATTAACCACAACAATGACCTTCATATATACACACAAACCAAAACCAAAAACAACGCCATAAAGATGCAATAATGTAAAACATACATTGGTGTTCACCAAAAGTTCACTAACTGAACTTGAGAACTGCTCATTGAGAGGGATGCCACGGTGGCCCAGTGAAAGTCTGTAAAAATAATTTTTTACAGACAGAGATGAAAGAAAAAATGTCTCCTGGGAATAATGGACCTCCCCGTATATTCAGAAGCTAAGAAGTTCAATTGGCAATTCTGATAGCTGAGACATGGCTTAACCAAGCAAATATAAGAATCCATCTTATAACAAAAAAATTCTGCTTTGCTTCAACCACTTATGTTATTATGGTAGAAATTCTAGTCACTAGTTCTAAGTCACTGCCTTTCTGGACAGATGGTTTCCAAACAATAGCCCAGACTAAGGATATTTATTTCTGAAAAATCTTAGGAGGCCCCTGCCAGAAAGATGAGTGTTTTGGCTAGGTAGAAAAAATTTACATTTGAATTGGTTCCCTAGCCACCTTCCCCCACAAGTTAATCTAGTTCTGCCTTTAACTCTTTTTGCTTGCAAGACAGGCTATCTCAGGCCCACCTGAATAGCAAGGAATGTTTGTGAAGAACTACCTATTGTTTTACCAGGCTGGAGTCTAGAGACTGCTACCAGAGCTAATCATTAGAGCTGATCACTAGGATGGCCCTGGGCTCGGGGGCCTACGATGGCCACAAGCATGACACAAAGATTACAAATGCCAGACAGCTACCCAAGCTCTACAATGCCACCATTTTCTCCAGGAGGCTAAGCATGAGAACCTTCCTTCTTCAGCTCCTGAGCCGGCATGACCTCAAGACCAAGATAAAGAAGCAGTTTAGCCGCACGGGCCCTGGACTTTGGGTAAACACCCTGTATTGCCCAAGAAAGCCTAGCTAGCCTTTTACAGATGTATATGATGCTTAATTCGTGATGTTAACTTGACTGGACTTTGAGAGATACCTGAGAAATACACTCAGATTTTAAACCACCTCTGTGGTCATGTCAGTTTGTCATGTTTCTGCCGGACCTGTGTCTTCCTGGACCAAGGATCCCTGGTTACCCCACGGCAGACCCCCGTGGTCTGTAACAGAAGGAAATTATGACTAGTGTTCAAATCTCTCCAACTATGAAATGTTAGTGAATTTATGGGTGCCATAGAGAATCTACAGCAATCATTTTGCCAAGGGAGCACAATTCCTAACTACATTCCATTATCCTTATTCCGATAAGTATTGTTGACTAATAAAAAGCAAAAGAGTGCTGTGTCAACAACCTCAGTAAATAAGGAATTTTAAAGAGAACATATCAGAATATAAGTTGAGATTAGTTCACATCTATTGAAGAAATTAATGTCTAAAACTCATCTCATTGATCCAATATTCTATACAATTTAATATTTAATATGCCTTGTTCATACAAGTTCTACAACTGAGAAATCAGGAAATTAGTCAATAAGCATTATATGTTCATAATTATTTAGACATAATTGCAAAAAACACTTGATCTGTCATTTTGATTCTCATCATAATAACTTAATTTATAATAACATAAGCCCAATAATATAAGAAGTAGATAAAAGAATATAGAGTGACAAGAGGCAGTACAAAAAAAGACGTAATCTAGAATACTAGAGTGATGATAAAGGAATAGTCTACATTGAGGTAAGCCAAGAGTTAGCATATGAGTGCTTATGATATGATGTATTACGATAGTAATGTAGATTATTGACACAGGAGAAAATATTCATGGCTTCATGTAATTACATAAAAATATGAGGAATTCATATAAAATATTTTAAATAATGATGTTTGATAGGAATGTGAAGTCATGAATTGGATGTGAATTTTATAATTTCATCTGAATGCTGAGAAGGTGGGTACATTCCACCATTTATACTTATTTAACAATAATTGGTGATTACTTGTCATTTTCAAAGTAGAATATACTGTGGAAATTAGCATATGAAGGAAGCTGTATATGACTAAAAGGAAACTACTCAAGTTAGCTACACTCAGGAATTAGGGAGGCTAACCAGCCAGATTAAGAAAAATTTTCAAATTTAGGAACATTTCAGACATATTCTGTGATTGACAACATGGGAAATGTAAGCGTTGAGACTTCCTGTAGATGATACATACTGCTTTCTCTGTGTGGGAAACCATAACACAGAAGACACAATAAGGGGATAATAAAATTACTAAGAAAATTAAACCAGGTTTCTAAATTCTAAGGAATTTGGTGAAGAATTCTTAGCTTTGTGGTAGTGACCACTGTAATACCAAAACACAAGAGGTAAAACAAATAGTCACTAAATAATTGAGGACATTCTGAATTACATGGTAAGTTTAAGGTCAGCTTTCATACATAATCAGACATTGTTTAAAAAACAGAGACAACTCTTTACAATGGCTAGAGAGATTGTTCAGCCATTAAAATCAATACTATTCTTCCAGAAAACCAGGTATTTTTTGTAAGCACTTGTAGTAAGTTGCTTACAAATACTTATCTAGGAAATCCAGTATACTTTTCTGCATGAAATATGCATGTACACACATACACATACACAACAAAAACATATGTATAAATTTAAAAATCTGAACACAATTTTAAAAATCCAAATATATAATATGGACTGGCTCACCATTCATTTTGCTGTGACACATCATATCTTAGAACTTTAATATGCTGCTAATCAGAAAGTATGGACAAAACCTTTCAGGAACAATTCTCTCATTTTCTTAAAATAACTAATTATGGAAACACTCAGCTCTTAATCATTTTCCAAAACAAGACAACAATATATGTGTCCATGTGGGACTTGAACAAAAATGTTGAGTGGAGCTTTATAATTGCTAGAAGTTAGAATCCACCTGCCTTACTGTTTTTTCAGGTTGCTGTGACAAAATTATCTGACAAAGCAGCTTAATGGGAAAAGAGTTAACTGACACTCATAGTGTGACAGGAAAACTATCTAGACAGAAATATTAGAATAATAGAACTATGATCCACATGGTAAAAAATAAAGCATTCGAAAAGCACATATTAATGGAAGCTTATGCTCATTTTTTAACAATTTTTCCACACTCCATGATCAGAACCTGGGTAATGGTGGAAATCACAGTGAATAAAATTTATTATCTCTGTTGATGTAATATAACAGAGCCTGATATCCTTAGTGGTATAGACCTTATCAAATTGATAATAATATTCATAATCATAACAACTGAATATTTATTATTTGCTGGTACAGGACCAATGTATTTTTTTATTGTTTATTCATCAAACCAAGATTTTCCAAGTAGTAAGCATGTAAATGCCACACTATTACAATAATTATTTACTCATGGTTTAATATGTATGATAATTTTGTGCAAAAATATATAATATATTAACAACAATCTATATAAGTAATATGAATCATGAATAACAGTATATTCATTTTGATTAAAAACTCTATAGAAAAAAGAGAATGGATGCTGATACTGTGTTATTTCAACCTCACAAATAAATACAAATATAGTAACTTTTATATTCTACAGTTTTAATTATTTGTATTCAAATACGACCAACGTATTTATTTGAAAATTCCAGCAATAATAAATATGATTAAATTCCTTTACTGTTTTGTTTATGGCTGAAAATTTTTCTTTTCTTGCTTAGAACATTCATCTATGAATCATTTCTTAATTCAGCATTTCTATAGTGAATAGAATATGAAATACTTGATGCATGTTGCTTGCTTTCTGTACAATCAACCAGGTTGAGGATCAGCAGATAGGGTTTCTATTTTCAATTAATCCTCATTGGGTAGTTTACTGTTATGATAAAGTAACTACCTCATTCACTTCACTTTATCTCACAGAGGCTTTGTATCATGCATCATTATCATAAGAATGGTAGTATGTAATAATAAGATATGCAGAGGTAGAATACTCAATTAAGTTGTATTATAGTATATTGATGAAATCTTTCTTATTTGTTTCAGTTGTTTATATGTTACTATGAGTAAGATGTAAATTTAAATCTTGGTGTAAGGGTACATTGGGGAAATAACATGGGCTTTTCTACCAACTATGAAATCAGATGTCCACTGACATGTTGTTGAGGAACTTACACACATAAAGTAAGGGAAGTAATTGACCAAAGTTACTGCAAATATTGGAGGTCTTTAGATAGGGATATAATGTAGATAGAAGCCAGAAGGATTGATGGAACCATTGGATCATGTTTCAATATCACCACTCTAATTATGTAATGGTGTTTAATACTTACTAAATTTTAGTTGACATAAATAAATATGGATACTTTAAATTTGTTAGCTAACTACTGTTCATTGCTTATTATTTATGCCTTAGCTTTGTTTGTTATTAGAGTAAGATAAGAGTTAATTTGGGGGATAATGTTGAGTTTTAGCATAAAACTCTCCTCAGTACAAAGAGACAAAAGAAATCCATTGAATTAACATTGCTAAGACTAGTTATGCTCAGAACCCTCAGGGCACAGGAAATGCAGAGCAGCCTCGGACAGGATTTTTTCAGTTTCCTCCTGCACCCTGGAGATGACCATGTGTCATAGATCTCTGTACCCAAATCCAACCCTGAGAGAGCTGGTCACCCAGGAGTGCTGACATACCAAGGATCACAGGGTCATAGAGATCACAGGCCCACAGGAGGGACAAGCTCCAGTCAGAGACAGCAAGACCAGATAACAGCAGAAAAAAACTTGCTGGTAAGAGACAAGTACAAGAACCTAAGCAAGAGAAACCAAGGCTGCTTGGATCATCAGAAACCAGGTGTCCCACCACAGCAAGCCCTGGAACCCCAACATACTTATAACACAAGATTTTGATTTAAAATCACATCTTGTTATAATAATAGAGAACTTTAATAAGGACATAATTAAATCCCTTAAAGAAAAACAGGAGAAAACAGGTAAACAGATAGAAGCCTTTAAAGAAGAAACACATAAATCACTTAAAGAAGATTAAAAACTCAGGAGACAGCAGGTGTTGGTGATGATGTGGAGAAAGAGGAACACTCCTCCACTGCTGGTGGGGTTGCAAATTGGTACAATCACTCTGGAAATCAGTCTCGTGGGTTCCTCAGAAAACTGGGCATGTCATTTCCGAAAGATCCTGCTATACCACTCCTGGGCATATACCCAGACAATTCCCCAGCATGTAATAAGGATATATGCTCCACTATGTTCATAGCAGCCCTATTTATAATAGCCAGAAGCTGGAAAGAACCCAGGTATCCCTCAACAGAAGAATGGATGCAAAAAATGTGGTATATATACACAATGGAGTACTATTCAGCCATTGATGACATGGGTACAGGGGGAAAGTTCCTGAACAGAACACCAATAGCGTATGCTCTAAGATCAAGAATTGACAAATGGGACCTCTCCTCCTTTTGATGTCCAAAAAGATGATCCTCTGCCACATATGCAGCTGGAGCCATGGGTCCCTCCATGTGTACTCATTGGTTGGTGGATATTAGCCCAAAAGCTTGAAATACCCAACATATGACTCACAGACAAAGCAAAGCTCAAGAATAAGGAAGATCAAATAATGAATACTTTGATCCTTCTTAAAAGGGGGACAAAATACACATGGGAAGAAATTGATCCATACTTATATCCTTGTACAAAGCTCAAGTCCAAGTGGATCAAGGATCAACCAAGTGATCAAGTCCAGTGTATCATAGAACCAGATACACTGAATCTATTAGAAGAGAAACTGGGGAAGAGCCTTGAATACATGGGGAAATTTTCCTGAAGAGAATACCACTGGCTTATGCTCTAAGAACAAGAATCAAAAAATGGGACCTCATAAGATTTCAAACCTTTTGTAAGGCAAAGGAAATTATCAATAGTACAAAATGGCAAACAACAGATTGGGAAAAGGTCTTTACTAATCCTACATCCAATAGAGGGCTAATATCTAATATATACATAGAAGTGAAGAAGTTAGACTCCAGAGACAAAATAACCCTATTAAAACAGGGTTACAGAGGTTAACAAAGAATTCTCAACTGAGAAATATCAAATGGCCAAGAAGCACCTAAATACACCTTCAACATCATTTTTTATCAGGGAATTTCAAATCAATGCAACCCTGAGATTCCACCTCATAGCAGTCAGAAAGGCTAAGATCAGAAACTCAGAAAAAAAGCACATGGGGGTGAATATGTGGAGAAAGAGGAACCATCCTCCATTGTTGGTGGGATTGCAAGCTGGTACAACCACTTTGTAAATCAGTCTGGTGGCTCCTCAGAAAACTGGACATAGTCTTACCTGAGGATTCACCTATACATCTTTGGGCATATACCCCAAAGATGTTCCAACATATAACAAGGACACATGCTTCACTATTTTTATAGCACCCTTATTTATAATAGCCAGAATCTGGAAATAACCCATATTTCCCTCAACAGAGGAATGGATACAGAAAATTTGATACAGTTACACAAAAAGTACTACTAATCTATTAAAAACAATGGCTTAGTGAAATTTACAGGCAAATGAATGAAACTAGAAAATATCATTCTGAGTGAGGTAACACTGCCACAAAAATTACACATTTTATATACTCACTGATAAATGGATATTTGGCTAAAAACTCAGAATACCCATGACAAAACTCATACATCATTTGAAGCTCAATAGGAAGGAAGAACAAAGTGTGGATGTTTCAGTTCTTAGAAGGGGGACCAAAATATTAACAAGACATAGAGGGTGGATGAGACTTGGGAGGTAGAAAGGAGGGAGAAATGCAAAAGGAGGGCAAGATGGGAAGTAATGGGAGGAGGTAGGGTGACTTACAGAATGTCAGGAATTTAATCAGATGTGTAGCAATGGGGTATGGGGAATTGGGAGTAGCCACCAGGAAGTCCCAAATGCCAGGAAAGCTAGATGCTCCCAGGATCCTTGTGGGATGAGATTAACTGAAATACCCAACAAAGGAGACAGAGAGAACCTCTGGAGACTGTATCCAGAGGTTTATCATGCCCCCCCCCCATTGTGGGATAGGGCCACACACTCATCTCCAAATTTTTAACCCAGAATTGCTCCTGTCTAAAGCAAATACTGGGACAAAGTGTGGAGCAGATATTGAAGGAAAGGCCATCCAAAGATTGCCCTACCTGGGGATCCATCCCATTTACAGACATCAAACCCAAGATGCTCTTGCTGATGCCAAGAAGTGCTTGCAGTCAGGACCCTGATACAGCTGTCTCCTGAGAGGCTCTGGCAGAGTCTGACAAATACAGACATAGATGCTCTCAGCCAACCCTTGGACTGAGTGCAGGGTCCCCAATGAAGGAGTTAGAGAAAGGACTAAAGGACGCTGAAGGGGTTGTCAACCTCTTAGAAAGAACAACAATATCAACCAACTAGACTCCCCAGAGCTCCCAAGGACTAAACCATCAACCAAAGAGTAAACATGGAGGGACCCATGGCTCCAGTCGTAGATGTTGCAGAGGATGGCCTTGTCGGGCATTAATGGGAGAAGAGGCCCTAGGTCCTGTGAAGGCTTGATGCCCCAGTATAAGGGAATGTCAGGGTGGTGATTTGGGAGTGTGTGGGAGGGTGGTAGAGAACCCCCATAGAAGCAGAGGGAGGGGCATGGGATAGGAGAAACAGGAAAAGGGGATAACATTTGAAATGTGAATAAATACAATATCCAATAAAAACATTTTTTTTGCTCATGAAAATTTCCATTGGTTGATTTCACATTTCTTCTACATTCCTTTATTCATCTAAATTGACCATTTTTATTTGTGTTGCCTTGTTAGTACCCCACTCATGGATTCTCTAGTCAAAGCCGAATGTTATTTTCTTACATTCTTCACATTGACACTTACTTTTGAAGTTTTGTTTATTGCATTGTTTCTTAACCATTTCCAAACAAAACAAAACAAAACTAAACTGAACTAAACTAAACTAAAAAACAAAAAAACAACAGCAAAATACTTTTTTCAATAGAAATTGCAGGGCTGCATTCTTATTCCAAAAGATATTATAACAATATGCATAAGTTTATCCAGTCTGCTTAAGACCATAAACCTCACCATATTAGATAAATTAAAGAAAAAGGCACAATAATGTGTTGTGATTTTTATAACATTTGAAATGTGAATAAATACAATATCCAATAAAAACATTTTTTTTGCTCATGAAAATTTCCATTGGTTGATTTCACATTTCTTCTACATTCCTTTATTCATCTAAATTGACCATTTTTATTTGTGTTGCCTTGTTAGTACCCCACTCATGGATTCTCTAGTCAAAGCCAAATGCTATTTTCTTACATTCTTCACATTGACACTTACTTTTGAAGTTTTGTTTATTGCATTGTTTCTTAACCATTTCCAAACAAAACAAAACAAAACTAAACTGAACTAAACTAAACTAAAAAACAAAAAAACAACAGCAAAATACTTTTTTCAATAGAAATTGCAGGGCTGCATTCTTATTCCAAAAGATATTATAACAATATGCATAAGTTTATCCAGTCTGCTTAAGACCATAAACCTCACCATATTAGATAAATTAAAGAAAAAGGCACAATAATGTGTTGTGATTTTTATTCATGTGATGCAAAAAAACCAAAAGTATATAAACATTTATATACTTTTATAAATGTTTATATACTTTTCAAAAGTATATAACTATTTCAAAGAAGGATTCCTTTTGCCAGGAGGTGGTGGCACACGCCTTTAATCCCAGCAATTGGGAGGCAGAGGCAGGCGGATTTCTGAGTTTGAGGCCAGCCTGGTCTACAGAGTGAGTTCCAGGACAGCCAGGGCTACACAGAGAAACCGTATCGAAAAAAACTAAAAAAAAAAAAAAAAAAAAAAAAAAAAAAAAAAAAAAAGGATTTAAAAAAGTATTTTTGGATGCATTTATTTTATTTTATTTGTTCAAATATTTCTTCTGCCTGTATGTTTTCCCATTATATATGTGCCTGGTTCCTCCATAGGACAAAAGATGTCTTATTTCTCTGAAGCTGGAGTTAAAATTATTGTGAGCTCCCATGAGGTTGCTTGGAGGTGTACTCAGGTCCTGTGCAAAGGCAACAAGTGCTCTAAACTCCTGAGACATCTCTCTAACC
Organism: Apodemus sylvaticus; assembly: GCF_947179515.1. Taxonomy (NCBI): domain Eukaryota; kingdom Metazoa; phylum Chordata; class Mammalia; order Rodentia; family Muridae; genus Apodemus; species Apodemus sylvaticus. The sequence goes on along the minus strand of NC_067482.1, from coordinate 49,311,625 downwards.
ACTCAAGAAAGATAATTTGTTTGTTTCTTTTTCTTTAAGACACATCACGCAGTATAGAGCAAAATCAGAACAGGAAAGTGGGAAGGGTTGGGTGGGAAAACAGGGGGAGGGAAGGGGACTGATGGGACTTTTGGGGAGTGGGGGTCCAAAAAGGTGAAATCATTTGAAATGTAAATAAATATATCAATAAAAAAATAATTAAAAAAAAAAAACACATCAAGAACTTACATTCCAGAGCAGTGAAATGGAGTGTGTTTTCAGGAAAAGAACATAGCAAACAAAATTGAACATACTAGTTTTGTGTTTTAGTAAAGACAACTATCAGTTGTATAAATGGAGACTATGTTATTCAATAAAGCTGGTAGTTTAGGTTGTCTGTTCTGAAAATGAATTAGAGATGAAAAACACTTATGATAGGAATATTAGAGAAGGAATCCTTTAACATATGGTTTATGATGAGTTGATGAAAAATTAATTACTTTTTTCCAGCAATCTGAGGAAGGTGTCACAGAACACATATCCTAGAATCCATATCAATCCTGTTTCCTGAAGATAATATTTCTTGAAATAGATCATGTCAAAGAGGTTCTAAAATCTTGTATACAAAACGCAAATTCATTTTCATAGCATAAATGGCTGGGGGACAGGAGTAGAGTATTCCAAAGTATTTCCTAAGACAGGACTGCTGGCTTTTCTGGAACAAAATGAAACACATACACTCAAGAGGAGTAGATGGCAGGAAATAATCAAACTCAGGGCTGAAATCAACCAATCTGAAACAAAGAAAACAATATAAAAAATCAGCAAAATCAAGAACTCGTTATTTGAGAAAATCATCAAGATAAATAAACCTATAGCCAAAATAAAGGGCACAGAAACAGTATCCTAATTTAAAAAGTCAGAAATAAAACAGAGACATAATAACAGAAACTGAGAAAATTCAAACAATTGTCATCCTATACTCCACAAAACTGGGAAAGCTAGATGAAATGTATGATTTTATAGACAGATACCACATACTAAAGTTAAATTAAGATCATGTAAACTATCTAAACAGTCCCATGACTGCTAAGGAAACGGAAGCTGTCCCTAAAATTCTAAAAAAAAAAATAAATAAATAAATAAATAAAAGGCTAGAGCCAGAAAGTTCAAGAGTAGAATTCTTCCAGTCCTTCAAAGAAGAATTAATACCAATACTCCTCAAACTACTTCATGAAATTAAAACAAATGGATGTTAATTTCATCCACTTGATAATGTGTTGCTGGCTTTAACTGGTAAAAGGAACGCTGAGATATTAAGACATTAATATCCACCATTTAATTATAATCAGATATCAGACACCTTCTCTTGATCAGATAAAATGATAAAGAATGTAGAAATTATATTTGTAAGGATGAACTACCATTTGAAACTATAATAAAGTTTCAGCATAATTTTCATGAGTACCTGTCCAGTAATTATAAGATATACATTTATTTCTCTCCAATACTCTGACAATGGTTGACAGATTAAGGCTCATTTTTGTCATTTTATTTTTGTAACTCTGTTTGAAAATTGGAAGCTCCTTTCTACCCTTACATTTTGTTATTTTAATGCAATAATATACAATTATTGATTCTTTTTAAGCAATTCCATCTTCATCCACAGACCAGATAGATAGATAGATAGATAGGTGGGTAGGTAGGTAGGTACATAGGAAGGTAGATAGATAGATAGATAGATAGATAGATAGATAGATAGATAGAATCATTAAGTACTTCTAATACTACCATATGCTATGGAATGGACAATGAGTTTCTTAGAACTTTTCATAACCAAAAGTAATAAAAGTTTACTATGTATAATTGTATTTTTCCTGGGACTATTCTAGGATTGACTGCTAAGAGAGTCATTATGACCTCCAAAAAGATCACCAAGGAGCTGAATCCAATGTAATTGCCTTAGGATCTCTTTATTCAAGCTTGAGTTGGACTACACCACATCTCTGATGCAGGAGATCAGGAGGTGGGGATCCTGAGCCAAGTTTCAGGCAACTAAAAAATTAATAAAAGCAAAAAGTGTAGATCTAGCCTGGTACACATCTGATTAGGAAGCCATTATGGCCTTTAACATATTGGGCTGATGCTGGGAGCCAAACCATAAACTGAACCTATGTTTTCCTTCTGATTGGTAATTGTGAGAAAGTGGATTGTCAGGGGTAGACTTGTAAACTGGAGGTTCAGATTTTTGGAGAAATAACCTGGAAACTGGTGTTAATGTAGGTCTTGTTGGAGGGTAACCTGGAAACTAGTGCTAGGTACCAGACTGTTAGTTAACTTTAGTAAAACCTTATGTCAGGTTCTCTAAGATGGAGGTTGAACCTAAAAGATATGGACTCTCAATAACAAGGAATAAGCAGCCACCACTATTTTTGTTTTAAATTCTTTAAGCTATATTTTATTTCTTCTTTTAAAAAGGAATACAATAACAGAGTTCCTTTCCCTAGTAATGTCACATTAATAATTAAACTCATCTTTTTTCTTCACTTCTTACTGGTCAGACTTGTTGCAAAGCCTTCCCAGTTAATTCCTTTAATCTTTGTACCAACCCACTCCTTCAAAGGACTGCTGTTCTCTTCTGTCACCTGTTGTCCTCCAGGTCACTCTGGTCAGAAGTCACCTTCTGTCACAGTCTCAGGGGGAGATGCATTTTATATTTTTTTTTAAATATTTTTCCTTTTTTATATTTTTTTATTTTGTATTCTTTGTTTACATTCCAAATGATTTCCCCTTTGCCAGTTTCCCCCTCCTCATATGTCCCATAAGCCTTCTCTCCACACATTCTCCAATCACCACCCCCCTTTTTCTGTGTACTGGTACTACCCTACAATGCTAGATCAAGCCTTTCCAGGATCAGGACCCTCTCCTTACTTCTTCAAGGGAGACATTTGTTATGCTAATTGTGCCTTGGATATTCAGACCTTCTGGGCTAATTAAGATCCACTTATCAGAGATTGCATTCCATGTGTATTCTTTTCTGATTGGATTACCTCACTTAGGAGGTATTTTTTCCAGTTTCAACCATTTGCCTAAAAATTTCATGAATTCATTGTTTTTAATTGCTGAGTAGTATTCCATTGTGTAAATATCCCACATTTTCTGTATCCATTCTTCCACTGAGGGACATTTGGGTTCTTTCCAGCTTCTGGCAATTGTAAATAAGGCTGCCATGAACATAGTGGAGCATGTGTCTTTATTGAACGCCAGGGAATCCTCTGGGTATATGCCCAGGAGTGTTATAGCAGGGTCCTCCGGAAGTGTCATGCCCAGTTTTCTGAGGAATGGCCAGACTGATTTCCAGAGTGGTTGTACCATCTTGCAGGAGTGAAGGAGTGTTCTTCTTTCTCTGCATACTAGCCAACACCTGCTGTCTCCTGAGATTTTATTGTTAGCCATTCTTACTGGTGTGAGGTGAAATCTCAGGGTTGTTTTGATTTGCATTTCCCCAATGACTAATGATGTTGAAAATTTCTTAAGGTGCTTTTCAGCCATCCGAATTTCTTCTGGTGAAAATTCTTTGTTTAGCCCTGTACCCCATATTTAAATAGGGTTATTTGGTTCTCTGGGGGCTAACTTCTTGAGTTCTTTGTATATATTGGATATTAGCCCTCTATCAGATGTTGGGTTGGTGAAGATTTTTTCCCAATTTGTTGTTTGCCATTTTGTTCTTTTGACAGTGTCCTTTGCCTTACAGAAATTTTGTAATTTTATGAAGTCCCATTTGTCAATTTTTGATCTTAGAGCATAAACTATTGGATTTCTGTTCAGGAACTTTTTCCCTGTGCCCATGTCCTCAAGGGTTTTCCCCAGTTTCTTTTCTGTTAGTTTCAGTGTGTCTGGTTTTAAGTGGAGGTCCTTGATCCACTTGGAGTTGAGCTTAGTACAAGGAGAAAAGAATGGATCAATTCACATTCTTCTGCATGCTGACCTCCAGTTGAACCAGCACCATTTGTTGAAAAGGCTATCTTTTTCCCACTGGAAGTTTTCCACTAATTTGTCGAAGATCATATGACCATAGGTATGCGGATTCATTTCTGGGTCTTCAATTCTATTCCACTGGTCCACCGACCTGTCACTGTACCAATACCATGCAGTTTTTAACACTATTGCTCTGTAGTATTGCTTGAGGTCTGGGATATTGATTCCCCCAGAAGTTCCTTTACTGTTGAGAATAGTTTTAGCTATCCTCGGTTTTTGTTATTCCAGATGAATTTGAAAATTGCTTTTTCAAAGTCTGTGAAGAAATGAGTTTGGATTTTCATGGGGCTTGCATTGAATTTGTAGATTGCTTTTGGCAAGATGGCCATTTTATAATTGGCCTATATTAAACCTGCCAATCCATGAGCATGGCACATTTTTCCATTTTCTGGTCTTCGATTCCCTTCTTCAGAGACCTGAAGTTCTTGTATAGATCTTTCACTTGTTTGGTTAGAGTCACACCAAGATACTTTATATTGTTTGTGGCTATTTTGAAGGGTGCCATATCCCTAACTTCTTTCTCAGTCTCCTTATCCTTTGAGTATAGGAAGGCAACTGATTTGCTTGAGTTGATTTTATAACCAGCCACTTGCTGAAGTTGTTTATCAGCTGTAGGAGTTCTCTGGTGGAGGTTTTCGGGTCACTTAAGTAGACAATCTTGTCATCTAAAACTAGTGATAATTTGACTTCTTCCTTTCCAATTTGTATCCCCTTGACCTCCTTATGTTTTCTAATTGTTCTAGCTAGAACTTCAAGTACTATATTAAAAAGATATGGAGAGAGAGGACAGCCTTATCTAGTCCCTGATTTTAGTCAGATTGCTTCAAGTTTCTCTCCATTTAATTTGATGTTTGTTACCAGTTTTCTGTATATTGCTTTAACTATGTTTAGGTATGCGCCTTGAATTCCTGTTCTTTCCAAGACTTTTAGCATGAAAGGATGCTGAATTTTGTCAAATGCTTTTTCAGCATCTAATGAAATGATCATATGTTTATTTTCTTGGAGTTTGTTTATGTAGTTGATTGCATTGATGGAATTCCTTATATTAAACCATCCCTGCATTACTGGGATGAAGCCTACTTGATCATGGTGGATGATCGGTTTGATGTGCTCTTGGATTCGCAAAAATTTTATTAAGTATTTTTGCATCAATATTCATAAGGGAAATTGGCCTGAAGTTCTCTTTCTTTGTTGGATCTTTGTGTGGTTTTGGTATCAGTGTAATTGTGGCTTCATACAACGAGTTGGCTAGTGTTCCTTCTTATTCTATTTTGTGGAATAGTTTGAAAAGTACTGGTGTTAGGTCTTCTATGAAGGTCTGATAGAATTCTGCACTGAAGCCATCTGGTCTCATGCTTTTTTTGGTTGGGAGACTTTATATGACCCTTTTTATTTCTTTAGGGGTTATAGGACTATTTAGATGATCTCTTTGATCCTGATTTAATTTTACTGTCTGATATCTGTCTACGAAACTGTTCATTTTTTCCAGATTCTCCAGTTGTGTTGAGTATAGGCTTTTGTAGTAGGATCTAATGATTTTTTTAATTTCCTCAGTTTCTGTTGTTATATCTCCCTTTTCATTTCTAATTTTTTTTAATCTGGGTACTGTCTATTTGCCCTTTGGTTAGCCTGGCTAAGGGTTTATCTATTTTGTTGATTTTCTCAAAGAACCAGCTCCTGGTTTTGTTGATTCTTTTTGTGGTTCTCTATGTTTCTACTTGATTGATTTCAGCCCTGAGTTTGATGATTTCCTGCCTTCTACCCCTCCTGGGTGAAATAGCTTCTTTTTTTCCAGGGCTTTCAGGTGTGTCATTAAGCTGCTAGTGTATGCTCTTTCCATTTTCTTTTTGGAGGCACTCATGGCTATGAGTTTTCCTCTTAGCACTGTTTTCATTGTGTCCCATAGATTTGGGTATGCTGTGTCTTCATTTTCATTAAATTCTAAAAAGTCTTTGATTTCTTTATTTCTTCCTTGACCAAGGTATCATTGAGTAGAATATTGTTCAGTTTCCATGTGCATGTAGGCTTCCTGGTTTTTTTTTTGTTGCTATTGAAGACCACTTTTACTCCATAGTGATCTGATAGGAGACATGGGATTATTTTGATCTTTTTATATTTGTTGAGGTCTGTCTTGTGACCAATTATATGATCGATTTTGGAGAAGGTACCTTGAGGTGCTGAGAAAAAGGTATATTCTTTTGCTTTAGGGTGAAATGTTCTATTAAATATCCGGTCAAATCCAATTGGTCCAAAGCTTCAATTAGTTTTACTGTGTCCCTGTTTAGTTTCTGTTTTCCTGATTGGTTCATTGATGAGAGTAGAGTGTTGAAATCACTCACAATTATTGTGTTAGGTGCAATGTGTGCTTTGAGCTTTAGTAAAGTTTCTTTTATGAATGACGGTGCCCTTGCATTTGGAGCATAGATGTTCAGGATTGAGAATTCTTCTTGGTGTATTTTTCCTTTGACCAGCAAGAAGCGTCCTTTCGTGTCTCCTTTGATGACTTTAGGTTGACAGTCAGTTTTATCTGATATTAGAATGGCTACTCCAGCTTGTTTCCTGAGACCATTTGCTTGTAAAATTGTCTTCTAGCCTTTTACTCTAAGGTAGTGTTTGTCTTGGCACTGAGGTGTGTTTCCTGTATGCAGCAAAATATAGGGTCCTGATTAAGTATCCAGTCTGTTAGTCTATGTCTTTTTATTGGGTAATTGAGTCCATTGATGTTAAGAGATACTAAGGAATAGTGATTATTACTTCCTGTCATTTTTGATGTTATATTTTATATTTGATTGGTTATATATGGGGTTTCTTCTTTGGGGTTTGATGAAAGAAGGTTACTATCTTGCTTTTTCCAGGGTGAAGTTTATATCCTTGCATTGGTTTTTATCTGCTATTATCCTTTGTAGGGCTGGGTTTGTGGAAAGATATTGGGTAAAGTTGGTATTTTCATGGAATATCTTGGTTTCTCCATCTATTGTGATAGAGACTTTTGCTGGGTATAGTAGTTTTAGCTGTCATTTGTGTTCTTTTAGAATCTGCATGAGATCTGCCCGGGATCTTCTAGATTTCATAGTCTCTGGTGAGAAATCAGCTGTGTTTCTGATAGGTCTTCCTTTATATGTTACTTGACCTTTTTCTCTTACTGCCTTTAATATTCTTTCTTTGTTTAGTACATCTGGGGTTTTGATTATTATGTGACAGGAGGTATTTCTGTTCTGGTCTAGTCTGTTTGGAGTTCTGTAGGCTTCTTGAATATTCATGGGCATCTCTTTCTTTAGGTTAGGGAAGTTTTCTTCCAAAATTTTCTTGAAGATATTTGCTGGCCCTTTAAGCTGTAAATCTTCACTTTCATCTATGCCTAAAATCCTTAGGTTTTGCCTTCTCATTGTGACCTGAATTTCCTGGATGTTTTGGGTAACAAGCTTTTCACATTTTTCATTTTCTTTAACTGTTGAGTCCATGGTTTCTATAGTGTCTTCAGCATCTGAGATTCTTTCTTGTATCTCTTATATTCGGTTGTTGATATTTGCATCTATGCTCCTGATTTCTTCTCAAGATTGTCTACCTCCAAAGTTTTCTCCATTTGCCATTTCTTTATTGTTTCTAAAGCTTCTGTTTTTAGATCCTGGATGGTTTTGCTCAGCTCCTTCACTGGCTTGTTTGTGTTTTCCTGTAATTCTTTAAAAGATTTTTGTGTTTCCTCTTTCATGACCACAGCCTGTTGACCAAAGTTCCCCTGTATTTCCCTACGTGATTTTTGCATTTCCTCCTTATTGACCCATATTTTCCTGAATTTCTTTCAGTGATTTTTGTGTTGCCCTTGTAAGGGCTTCTAACTTTTGATCCATTTTCTCCTTGAATTTCTTTAAGAGATTTATTTATGTCCTTCATGTGTTCTTGTAACAGCATCATGACCAGTGATTTTAAATCCAAATCTTGTTTAAATCCAAATATTGGTGTGTTAGGGTATCCAGGACATGCTTTTAATGAAGTATTGGGTTCAAATGCTGCCATATTGCCTTGATTTCTGTTAGTAATGTTCCTACGTTTGCCTTTTGCCATCTATTTTTCACTGGTTTTAGTTGGTCTTGTTGTCACTGCCGGACTCACCAGTGCAAGCTGCCTCTTCCTAGCTGGCCTCCAGGTGCACAGCTGGCCTCCTGCACTGCCTGGAGATGGGGGCACCATACCCCAGGCTGTTCCCGATCCAGAGACAGAGACTGGAATACTCCCGCCAGAGGCCTTAGGACTGGATCCTCTGTTCTGCAGTTCCAGACTCACCAGTGCACGCTGCCTCCTCCCAGCCTGTCTCTGGGTGCACAGCTGGCCTTTTGCACTGTCCCCCGCTATTTTTTTCTCAGAGACAATTAAGTAGGAAATTGCTTAACAAACTTTTAAACTAGTCCATATGTATTGTCACAGAAGAGAAGAGGGCTATTATACCACCTTGATACCAAAAGCATATGTTTAACAAATGTCACTCCTAGCAGACAATATTGAAAGATAATTGGAGACTCTGTGTTCACAGTGATTTTTGTCAGGTGTGTGCTGTCTTGGGGAGAGGGAAGGACTAGAGGTTTCTTTGAGCAATTTGTGATCCCACTACTGATATGGCTGGAGATGGCTTATAGGAGGAATGAAGTCATACATGCTATTACTTATATAAATGGAAAGAAACTGGAAAGTGGAGGAGTATTCAGTCTACATTCTTTCCTCTTTCTTATCTGTTTCATGGGTGTCCCAGTGATACATATTAAGAAAAAAACAGCACAGAGAAATGTGAACATGGAAGTGGAAGAGGTTGTACAAATATGTATCCAAAAATACCTAAAAAACAATGCTATATTTAGTGTACTAAGATAAAAAGGGAAACACACACAGAAAAATTATTACTTTGTTATTTTAGACAAATAAGAATCAATACATAGTAGAGGAAATAAAAATGACAGAAAATTTAATGAGAAACAATAAAGATTACAGATTATTATAAATACTTAGACACCCTTATATGGATGAGCAAAAAAAAAGTCTTAATCCTACATATAAAAATTAATCAGAGAAAAACACAATTGGAAATATACATATATATATAATATCATTCATACTGACTATATATATACATACATATATATATATATATATATATATATATATATATATATATATATATATATATATAAAATCTTTTAAAAATCAAGGAATAGTCTACAGAGGAGTTTAAACTGAGAAATAGGAAGAAGAAAATTATCTTTTATTACAATTGCAGGGTATAAATGAAAAAATTTTTTAAAGAAATAAGATTGTTTTCATTCATACGATTTTCCTCCCGAGAGCTGTGATTGAAGGAATGTTTCACCATGCCTGGTACTAGCAACATAATTTTTTCAAAAGCAAATAAAAATCTCTTTGAAAAAAATTGGTAATCATTTATGGTAATCATAGGAGATAACTGAGATATGTTGTTAGTACTGGGCAAGGTGAAACATCCCTTCAAACACAGCTCTCAGGAGGAAGATCACATAGGTCTTGTTGAGTGTAAGTTTGAGTTCAGCTTGGTCTACATAGTGAGTTACAGCCCAGGCCAAAACTGCAGAGAGAGCCCCATTTATTTGTTGATTTTATGGGGATTCCATACATGAATATAATGTTTTTTAAACATACTCACTCCATAATTCACTTCGTAACTGTTCCCATTCCCAAATTCACTGTCTTCTCACCAATCCCTTTAAAAACTTAATGTATTTTTTTCTGTGTAATTAGTTTACCTTCAGAATGCTTTCTCCTTTTCAGGTTCCCCCTACCCCATCGGTCTCATAAGCCCTCTTCTTTCTGCCCATTTCCCAATCATCCCATCTCATTTCTCTGCCTGGTACTCCCCTAAAATGCTGGATCAACTCTTTTCAGAACCAGGGCCCTCTTCTTCCTTCTCCTTGGGAATCATTTGATATGCTAATTGTGTCTTGAGAATTCAGAGTTTCTGGGCTAATTAATATCCACTTATCAGTGATTGCATTCCATTTGTATTGTTTGTGATTGGGTTACCTCACTTAGGATGATATTTTCTAGTTCCAACCATTTGCCTAAGAGTTTCATGAATTCATTGTTTTTAATTGCTGACTAGTATTTCATTGTGTAAATATACCACATTTTCTGTATCCATTCCTCCATTGAGGGACATCTGGGTTCTTTCCAGCTTCTGGCTATTATAAATAAGGCTGCTATGAACATAGTGGAGCTTGTGTCCTTATTGCATGCTGGGGAATCCTCTGGGTATATGCCCAGGATAGGTATAGCAGGGTCCAGCAGTGGAGGAGTGTTCCTCTTTCTCCACATCCTCGCCAATACCTGCTATCTCCTAAGTTTTTAACCTTAGCTATTCTGACTGGTGTGAGGTGAAATATCAGGGTTGTTCTGATTTGTATTTCCCTAATGATTAATGATGTTGAACATTTCTTAAGGTGCTTCTCAGCCATCCGAAGTTCTTCAGGTGAAAATTCTTTGTTTAGCTCTGTATCCCATTTTTAATAGGGTTATTTTGTTCTCTGGGGTCTAACTTCTTGACTTCTATGTATATATTGGATACTAGCCCCCTGTCGGATTTAGGGTTGGTGAAGATACTTTCCCAATTTGTTGGTTGCTTTTACAGTGTCCTTTGCCTTACAGAAACTTTGTAATTTTATGAGGTCCTATTTGTCAATTCTTGATCTTAGAGCATAAGCTATTGGTGTTCTGTTCAGGAAATTTTCCCCTGTACCCATGACCTCAAGGGTCTTCCCCAGTTCCTTTTCTACTAGTTTCAGTGTTTCAGGTTTTATGTGGAGGTCCTTGATACACTTGGAGTTGAGCTTAATGCAAGGAGATAAGAATGGATCAATTAGCATTCGTCTGCATGCTGACCTCCAATTGAACCATCACCATTTGTTGAAAGGGCTATCATTTTTCCACTGAATGTTTTCAGTTCCTTTGAAGAAGATCAAGTGATCATAGGTGTGTGGGTTAATTCCTGGGTCTTCAATCTTGTTCCATTGCCTGTCACTGTATCAATACCATGCAGTTTTTACCACAATTGCTCTGTAGTACTGCTTGAGGTCCACGATACTGATTTCCCCAGAAGTTCTTTTACTGTTAAGAATAGTTTAGCTATCATGGGTTTTTGTTATTCCAGATAAATTTGAGAATTGCTCTTTCTCACTCTATGTATAATTGAGTAGGGATATTGATGGGGATTACGTTGAATCTGCACATTGCTTTTGTCAAGAAGGCCATCTTTCCTCTATTGCTATTTACTGTATTTTTAACATGCAGTATTGAGTTCAATTAGTATTCTTCGCATATTCCTGGGTCTGGGCCCATCAAATAAAATGTGGACAAACATCCAGAGATCACAGTGAGAAAGATAAATCTTCTAAATGTAACATTTATCCCCTATCATTAGTTAGGAATAGGAACTTGTGGACCACTCACCTTCCTAGCATTGTGGAATGCTGACTGCATTGAGCTTGTGAGGGTCTTTAACTGGTAAGCATAGTTGCTGTGATTTCATGCATACTTAGGTTATGTAATATGCAGAAGAATCCACTTGGTGGAGGCATCCTTGTATCTAACCTTTACAGTATTTCTGCCCCATCTTTCATGATTTTTCCTAAGACATGGGCAAAGAGTGTTTGATATAGATGATCCATTTGTGGCTACTAACTCTGAAACATTTATTTTGTCCATTTTGAACAGTTTTAACTTTTGTTCTTAACTGACATTCTCTTCACATGTATCTCTGTTGTGGACTAAGTGCCACATCATCCAGTGGACAAGGATATAATGTGTATGTAGAGGTATACACTATTCAAGGTACATATTCAAGGTATGTACAGTGAATTGTGATAACATGCCCATATAGCAAAAGGATAGCAGCAGGTTTACCTCTAGTGACTTCAAGCTCCTAACCACTGGTTACTAGTTAAATTTACATTTAAATGTGTTATCTCATGTAGAACAAAGTCTCAAACTCAATAAGAAAGAAAATGTTTATCTCAACAACATTCAAGTCATTATTGCATGGATGTTTAAAACAGACTTTTATTTGTAGACTGTGACATTCATAACTGGCCAAGAATGTTGATTTTTTTCTCTCAGGAATCAATATAAAAAAGAAAGGAGGTACTGGAGAAGGAAGACGAAGGATATTAAATGAAAGACATATATTCTTATTTTATAGATAATTGTATTAGTTTCCTTTAATGAATTCTGAGTTTTTAATTATGGTTAAAAGACATCCTTTCCTTCGGTCTGCTCTACTCTTTGTCTCTGCATTTCCTTTAGACAGGAACAATTCAGGGTTAAAATATTTGAGGTGGGTGGGTGGATACATCCATCAACTGTTACCAGTGGCTATCCACAGGATATGGTCTCTACAGGTTCTATCTCCCCTTTGTTGAATATTTTGGCAAATGTCTTCCCAGGCAGCTAGGACAAATGTCTTATGTATAGCTCACATCAGTGACACACCTATACTAACAGAGCCATAACTTCTAATAGTGCCACTCCTTGGGCCAAGCATATACAAACCATAACAGAATTTGACCTAACATTATTTGAATATAGCTACTGTTTATTTTGTATTTTAATATATGTATATATATGTATTAAATATATACATATATATGTTTAAAGAAAGTAAATCAAATACATCTGAAACTTGTTAAAATCAGGAGATAATGACATTGAATTATGGCTAATCTAAAATTGTAGAGTCCCAATTCCATGATTGTTTTCATGTTGCAACTATCATCTAACAGGTAATTGGCTTTAATTCTTGTGGGTTTGTATGTTGCACACAAGTGTGCTTTCCAGTCATACCCATGGCTTTCACAGCTGTTTCATGATATCTTAAATAGGTTCTCAGATCAAGAGCTGAGTTCAACACACATAGGATTAGTTCCATGTTTACAAGTGATAGTTGTTCGTCCTAAGTATGAAAACTTAGTAAGTCCAAGTCAAATTTGCTAGAACAGCAAGTAGGTCTCCCCATGCATTATACAATGTATTAACAATTATTTTCAGAATGTGTTCTCAAAATCATTTTGAATTCTCTCCCTGGGAACACATTCATTTAAATATTTAATAAATAATTGATTGAGTTTAAAAATGTTAATAGACTTATATTCTATTAGGACATATTTAGCTTACATTTTAGCAAATCTATGATTGGTCCTTTTAAGTAAAAGCCTGTATGAAGAAATTTCACCTTATTTAGAATTAAGTGGTGTTAGGATTTTAAGATTTCTTTTAGACATGAAAAAATAGTATGCCAGTATAGATATGAGAGTGAATTAAGATTGTATGAATCTGTCTCTGTCTCTGTCTCAGTCTCTGAGACATATATATGTATGATATATATATATATATATATATATATATATATATATATATATATATGTGTGTGTGTGTGTGTGTGTGTGTGTGTGTGTGTGTGTGTGTGTGTGTTTGTGTGTATAAACATACCCACATATACATACACAAACACGTATACATATATATGTATTTTATAACTTATTGGATTTAAGATTCTTGCACTCACAAAACCCAATTTTCTACATATCATTGCATGGCATCTTCAGAGCAATTATAAATTAGATTCAACTTCCAAAATCCTAACTTAATTACTTATGAGGAAAATGGATATTGAAGCAATCTTCTTTCTCATAGCAGCAATCTTCACAATTTTGGTTAGCTGCCAGGCTAATTCTCTTTGGAATGAACTAACTTTATTTATTTATTTTTTTGCAGGAAAGGGGAGAGTAACTCAGTAGCATTTATTGCATGCTTTTTCATAACAAAAAATTCATGGCACTTTGAGCCACACACTAATTATTTTATATTATAGTATCTCCCCTATAACTCACATAATTGCTGGTCACTCCTGAAGGTACAGACAGCAAAAGGCACTGTTCCAAGTTTTCAAATTTATGTGACTTTCAAATAAGATTAGATTTCTCTTCTTCCAAGAAGATGGATTTAAGAAAACATGATTTTTCATCATAGGCATACACAAATCTTAAGATGTATAATATGTTTATTTATATATTAACATAGCCTACATGTATATTATCCTATACAAACCCATATATTCTATCACATCCTGGAAGTTTAGATAACTTTGAAATGTGTCAGAATTTTTCACATTCAGATAATTAGAAATTAACACTGAAAATATTCAAAATGAGGAATAGCACATTTGATATGTTCATTCAGTTCTTTCACACTATACAGATATATTTTAAACATTTAAACACTTTTGATTATTTTCCTAGGGAGGCTGCAATAATTAGCACTGGCGATGATTTCAGACTATATAAATTTCTCATAGTTCTGAAATTAATTAACCAAAAATTCCCACTTCATTGAAAGAGAATGTGAGCCAGGCAGCACTATCTCCAGGAAACTAGAGAAGGGGACATATTCCATCACTTTCTGAATATCCGATGTGATGATGGCTTATGGTCAGATTAGCTTCCGCCCATCTTCTCATCACTCTTTGGGTATTTAAGTGTGTACTGTCCATGCGTTCCATTAATATCACTTTATAGATTCAATCTTCTTCATCTGCAGAGTCTGAATTTATAAATGCAAAATTTTTCCCATATAAGAGAAGACTTGCATGCTCCAAAGATTTTATTATGATATACTTGACAGCTATTATCAGCTTATGATATCTTTTTTCTATTAATCATGTCTTACACTTTGGTAATGGTGTGGATGTTATGCTTTCATCTACTTGGATGATTTAACTCAATGAAGGTTTTTAATAGTTTACTCCTTTCATATTTCTGTACAATGTTATTTTGAATAACATGTGTCACAACAGGAAAATATTCTTATTTTTTGGCCAGTAAAACAGAACAGATTGAGTTGACAGTTGTAAAGTGATAGTCATGCCAATTTCAACTGAATCAAACCAGCAGATTCTTCAAAATCACTGGACACCCTTCGGTCAGTGTTAGGCATTGCTAATTTGACTTGAAAAATGATGAACTGGATTGGAAGGAAGACTCACTTTCTCTCATTCACCTACTTGCATTTTGGGACTGAGAAACGGCTAGATCCTTGGACTTTCAATACTTTTTGTTGTTGTTGTTGTTGTTTTGTTTTGCTTTGTTTTCGAGACAGGGTATCTCTGTATAGTCCTGGATGTCCTGGAACTCACTTTGGGAGCCAGACTGGCCTTGAACTCAGAAATCCACGTGCCTCTGATCCTTGGACTTTCAATAACAACTGCTGCTGACCATTGTTGGGAGTTATACTACAGACTAAATGCAAGCTGTGCTTAAAAGTCTTCAGCAGAAAACTCAAATAAAAACACTTTCAGTGAGCAAACTCCACAGTCTTCTATGCACAGCACATCTGGAGAGAGTGATCTCCCAGCAGCGCCTTCACTTCTGAGTGCAGGGGTGAGATCTCCACCTTCTCTCTGGAGGAAACCAGTTAGAAGCACACAGGGCATAAGATCAGTGGAGCAGCTAGGATGAAAGTCTTCCTGCTGCCACTTGCACCAGGGAGCCAGGAGACACCACAGTCTTCTGTGCATAGCCTGCCAGGAGAGAGTGATCTCCCAGCAGTGCTTTCATGTTTGAGCTCAGAGGAGTAAGGACAAAGGCTTACAGGCCCACAGGAAGAACAAACTCCAGCCAGAGACAACAATACAAACTAGCACCAGAGATAACTAGATGGTGAAAAGCAACAAAAGAACCCTACCAACAGAAACCAAGGCCACATGACAACATCAGAATACAGTTCTTCCTCCACAGCAAGTTCCGGATACCCCAACACACCAGAAAAGCAAGAGTTGTATTTAAAATCCTATCTCATGATGCTGATAGAGGGCTTGAAGAAAGACTTAACTGCCTTAAAGAAATACAGGAGAACATTGGTCAATGGGTAAAAGCCTTTAAAGAGGAAACACAAAAATCTCTTAAAGAAATGAAGGAGATCATGGGTCAACAGGCAGAAGCCCTTAAAGAAGAAATGCAAAAATCCCTTAACGAATTACAGTAAAACACAAACAATCAAGTGAAGGAACTGAACAAAACCATCCAGGATCTAAAAGTGGAAGTAGAAACAATAAAGTTATCACAAAGTGAGACATCTCTGGAGATAGAAAACCTTGGAAAGAATTCAGGAGTCATAGATGCAAGTATCAACAACAGAATACAAGAGATAGAAGAAAGAACCTCAGGTGCTCAAGATACCATAGAAAACATTGATTCAACAGTCAAAGAAAATGCAAAATGCAAAAAGTGGGTAACCAAAAACATCCAGGAACTCCAGGACACAATGAGTAAACCAAACCTGAGGATTATAGATATAGAGGAGAGCATGGATTTACATCTTAAAGGCCCAGTAAATATTTTCAACAAAATTATAGAAGAAAACTTCCCTAACCTAGAGAATGAGAGGCCCACGAATATACAAGAAGCCTTCAGAACTTCAACCAGACTGGACTAGAACAGAAAGTCCTCCCAGCACATAATAATCAAAACACCAAATTCACTAAAGAGAGAAAGAATATTAAAAGCAGTAAGAAAAAAAGGCAAGTAACTTATAATGGCAGACCTATAAAATCACACCAGACTTCTCACCAGAGACCAGGAAAGCTATAAGATCCTGGGCAGACCTCATACAGACCCTAAGAGAACACAAATGCCAGCCCAGGCTACTATACCCAGCAAAACTATCAATCATCATAGATGGAGAAACCAAAATATTCAATGATAAAATGAAATTTATACAATATCTGTCCACAAATCTAACCCTACAAAGAATAATTGATGGAAAATGCCAACACAAGGAGGGAAGCTACACCCTAGAAAAAGCAACAAAGTAATCTTCCAACAAACTCGAAAGAATATACCCACACAAACATAAAAATGACATCAAAAATAACAGGAAGCAACAATCACTATTCCTTAATATCTCTTAACAACAATGGACTCACACCCCAATAAAAAGACATAGACTAACAAAATACTCATGTAAATCTTCAATTTTATCAGAAAGTGTAATTTCCATTTTTATTAATTTAGTAATGTTTTTATGTCTACCATTTTATCTGTATTCTTTTTCCTGATAATCGTCAATTTTAATATGTCTTTCTATATATTTCCTGTATTTTATTAGAAATGTTTTTAATGTAAATCTTTGCTTTTATCAGAAATGTTTCTAATTCCAACTTCAATTAATTTAGAACTTTTACATCTACAATTTTATATATAAATTTTTCCATAAAACAGTCAATTTTAACGTTTGCCTATATATTTCTTGAATTTTACCAGAAATATTTTCCATGTAAATCTTTGATTTTATCTGAAAATGTTTATAATTCTACCTTCAATCAACTTAGAATTATCCTTATGCCTATCATTTTATCTGTATAATTTTCATGATAATCTTTAATTTTAACATGTTTTTCTATATATTTATTCAATTTTATCAGAAATATTTTCCATGTAAATCTTTAATTTTATCATAAAGTGCTTTTTACTTCCTTTCTATAAAAAAAAGACAAAAAACCCAAACAAACAAAGAAAACAAAAACAAAAAACACTTTGAGCAAAGTGGCATGATACAAATTCAACATTTGAAATTCCTCAGCTCTTCCAAATGTCAATAATGAACGTTTTGGGAAAGAAATAAAAGAAATAAAAGCCAATTCTTAAGAAAATTTAAAAAATTATAAGGATATGGGTATATCTCAGATAAAGTACTAGCCACACAAGTGTAAAGACAGGAGTTCAGATCTCCGGTACCCAATGGTGAGTGAATCTGACTGCTACTCTATAGTCTGATTTGTCCCAGGCATAAGCTGGCTAGATAGAGTAGTCAAACTCTGTCTGAGTAAATAATGTGTAGAATCATCAAAGATAAGTATCAACATGTGTTCTCTACATTAACAGGTGCCCAGAGACATAATCTTTTACTATGTACTCCTATATACTTGGAAACATATTATACTCACATCTTATTAATATCCCCTACTCTCTCTCTGTATCTCTGTCTCTCTGTCTGTCTCTCTCTTTATGTCTCTCTGTCTCTCTCTGTCTCTCTGTCTCTCTCTCTGTCTCTCTCTTATACACACACACACACACACACACACACACACACATACACACACAACAGCAAGGGTTAGAGGAACATAAGTAGGAAGGAAAATTAAGTCAGGCTCCCTGAGATGGTGTCTTCTTTTCCTAGAAGACTCTGCCAAGAGAAAAAGCAAAAATGCACACTACTGATCATCTACAGAGGAACAATCTAGAAAGTAAAAAACTAAGGACCCTCCCTATTAAATATTCAAACCAGCATCTGCTTAACTGACATCAAGTCTCAAGCTTCCCCATTCAAAGCATATAAAATTATCAATTTGTTTTCCTATGAATCTTGGTTTTCTGGCTTTCTTTCCTGGTAATCCAGTTGGTTTTTTATGGAAAAGAATAAAACTTGTCAATTACATAAATACCAATGACCATATCCATTAAACCCAAACACAAAAAATAAATCAATAAAAGCACTTGTGTGAAAAAAATAAAAAAATGATGAACTGTCCACATTCTCCTTATATTTTATTTAGAGCAGGCTGTTACATATTGACTATTTCTATCTTTTCTAAAATTCGAGTATTTAATTACTCTTGTAAATATATTGGGTATCTATTTCACCAACTTTCAGTGACAGCTCCAAATTTAATGCAAATTTAATGGAAAAGGGAAAATCATTTGAAATGTAAATAAAATATAACAATTAAAAAATACCTGCAAAAAAATTTAATGTAGTATGGACAACCCACATGTGATTGAAATGAGAAAGAAGCTAATCCTATGAGCAGTTTTTGATATTGAAAATCTGAAATAGTTTCAAATACAAATTATGTTATATAAAACTAAAGAAAGGCTATGATGTACAGAAAACAAATACTTCATTGTTTGCTTTGAAAAGGATTCATAGAACCAGGGGGGAGGAGGATGGGATAGGGTGTTTTTAGAAGGAAAACCAAAAACAGGGATAAGATTTGAAATGTAAAATTAACCAATAAAAAGTTTTAAAAAGAAAAACAGAAGAGAATATATAAAAAAACGAGAATTAAAGATTTGCAGCACTCAGAGCAGTTGATAAGAAACTTCCAGAAATCCCACATTTGTTGCTTGGAGCCAAGTACAGCCATCACCACCAAATCTCATGCTCACTCCAAATACCCCTCCCTTCATATCCAGTGCTTTCTGCTGGGGCAGAAAACTAGTTAGTTTGCTCCACTGTAGATACCATATCCTGAACCAACCCAGATGATCCACTACCCACAGGGCAACTGACACTATAGCAGGAGACATCTAAGGAGATCTGCTTCACACAGGGCAACTGAACAAGTGATCTCCAACTTGTCTACACCCCTGAAGACACCACAGCTTGAAGGCATCCCAGGAGCTCCTCTGTACAGGGCAACTGGGCAACAGACACTGAAGTTTGAAGACCTCCTATGGGCTCTGTGGCATGCATGGCAATTAACCCAACAGACTGATAGCCTCCCTGGAATACTGCTATAGAGAAAAACAGAAACCACTGTCAGTAGACACCCCTGGAGAACATCTTCACACAGGACAATAGCCTGTCTGCTCCTCTGAAGACAAAACAGTCAGAAGGCCTCTCAGAGAATTTACTGAAGCCAGGGAAACAGATCAGCAGCTTCTCTGCTCCTCTGAAGAGCTCCCAGTTAGAAGGTGCCACAGGTGGTCTGCCACAGCCAGGACTAAAAGCCTATCAGGAGACCTGAAGCTTCCCAGAGGCAAAAGAGGCAGACTCCAGACAGAGTCACCAAGACCATAAAACACCATGGACAACCAGATAGCAAGAGGCAAGAACAGGACCATAAGCAACAGAAACTAATGTACATGGATACCATCAGAACCCAGTTCTCCCACCACAGAAAGCCCTGAATACACCAAAGCATCTGATAATCAGGAAGCAGACCTAAAATCTATCTCATAAAGTTAATAAAATCCACTGGATTGTATAAATAACTCACTGAAAGAATTACAGAATAACAAAGTCAAACAGGTAAAGGAATTGAATGAATCAGTCCAAGACCTGAAAGTGGAAGCAGAAACAATAAAGAAAACAAAAATGTAGGCAAACCTGGGAATGGAATACTTAGGAAAGAGGTCAGGAATTACATATGTAAGTATCACCATCAAAGTATAAGAGATAGAAGAGAGAATCTCAGGTGTAGAAGATACTGTAGAAGAGGTTGACAAAATTGTCTAAGAAAATTCAAAACATAAAGAATTCCTAACTCAAAGCATCCAGGAAATTCAGGACACAATGAAAAGGCCATATCTAAGAATAATTAGAATAGAGAACGAAGATTCCCAACTCAAAGGACCTAAAAATGTCAACAAAATAATGGAAAAAATATCCTCTCCCAACCTTATAAAAGAGAAGACTATAAAGGTACAAGAAGCCTATATAACACCAATTAAATTGGACAAGAAAAGAAAATCCTCTTGTCACATAATAATTAAAACATTAACCATCAGAACACTGAAAGAATACTAAAAACTACAAGAGAAAAGGGCCAAGGAACACACAAAAGTAGACCTGTCAGAATTAGACCAGACTTCTCAACAGAGACTATGAAAGCAAGAAGAGCATAGTCCAAAGTTATACAGACACTAAGGGAACACAAATGCTAGCCCAGGCTACAATACCCATCCAAAGTCTCAATCAAAATAGATGGAGAAACCAAAATATACCGGGACAAAACCAAATTCAGAGAGTATCTTTCTACCAATCCAGCCCTACAGAGGATACTAGAAGGAAAACTCCAATACCTACACCAAAGAAAAGACATTAAGCATCTTACCACAAAGCCAAAGAAGAGAACCAAAAGGAAATAAAGTCACCTACAAAAACAATCATATCAGGAACCAACAGTCATCTGTCTTTATATCTCTCAAAATTAATAAACTCAAGTCACACACACACAAAAAAGACATAAGCTAAGAGACTGGATAAGCAAAAAAGATCCAGATTTTGCTGCATACAAGAAACACATCTTAATAACAATGACAAATACTATCTTTGAGTAAAAAGTCTTCCAAGCAAATGGTCCCAGGAAACAATTTGCCATTCAATACCTAATAAAATAGACTTTTAACCAAAAGTTACCAAGTGTGATAAGGAAGGAAATTTCATATTCATCAAAGGGAAAATCAACCAAGAGAAAGTCTCAATTCTGAACATCTATGCTCCCACTGTAAGGGCACCCAAATTCATAAAAGAAACTTACTAAAGCTCAAAACACACACTGAAACCAACAAAATAATAGTGGGAGACTTCAAACCTTTCTCTCAACAATGGCAGGTCATTGCAACAGAAACTAAACAGAGACACAGTGAAACTAGTAAAGGTTATAAACAAAATGGATTTAATAGATATCTACAGAACATTTCACCATTAAACAAAAGAATACACCTTCTTCTTAGCACCTTATGGTACTTTCTCTAAAATCAAGCATATAATTGGTCACAAAACAATCCATGCATTCCAATATAACTATGGCCTAAGGCTGGTCTTCAATAACAGCAAAACCAAGAGAAATCCCAGATACACCTGGAAAGTGAACTATGCTCTACACAAAAATAACTTGCTCAGGGAAGAAATAAAGAAAGAAACTAAAGATTTGCTGAAATTTAATGAAAAATTTGACACACCCAAACTTATGGGACACAATATAAGAGGTGCTATGAGGACAAATTGTAGCACTTGGAACCTTGGGAAAGAATCTGGAAAGAGTGCCTGAGAGTTCTAGAACAAAAAGAAGCAAAAACACCCAAGAGTATAAGACAGAAAACAGTCAAACTCAGGGCTAAAATCAATCAAACAGAAACAAAGAGAACAATGCAAAGTTCTTTGAGAGAATCAACAAGATAGATAGACCCCTAGCCAAACTAACTAAAGGGCCTAGCAGCAGTATCCAAAATAAAATCAGAACAGAAAAGGGAGATATAACAACAGAAATTTAGGAAATTCCAAATATCATATAGATCTTACTACAAAATCCTATACTCAACAAGACTGGAAAATCTAGATGAACTATTTGGTTTCCTAGATAGATACCACATACCAAAGTTAAATCAAGAGCAGATAAACTATCTAAATAGGCACATATCCCAAAAGGAAATAGAAGTTATTAAAAAACAAAACAAAACAAACAAACAAACAAACAAAAACTCAGAACTGTAAAATGCCCAGGGCAAGATGAATTTAGTGCAGAATTCTACCAGAATTTCAATGAAGGCTTGACACCAATATTTCTCAAACTATCATAAAATAGAAACAGAAGGAACACTACTCAATTCATCCTATGAAACCGCAAACACTCTGATACCTAAACTACACATGGGCCCAACAAAAAAAGAGAACTTCAGACCAACCTCGCTTATGAATACAAATGCAAAAATACTCAATAAAATTCTTGAAAACTGAATCCAAGAACATATCAAAAGCATCATTCACCAAAATGAAGTAGGCTTCATTCCAGAAATGAAAGGTTGGTTCAATATATAAAAATCCATTAATATAGTCCACTTTGTAAACAAACTCAAAGAAAAAAAATCACATGATCATCTCCTTAGAGGCACAAAAACTATTTGGCAAAATACAATACCCTGTTAAAAGTATTGGAGAGATCAATAATTCAAGGCTCATACCTAAATACAATAAAAGCAATTTACTACAAACCACTAGGAAATGCAAAATTAAATGGAGACATACTTGAAGCAATTCCAATAAAGTTGGTGACAAGACAAGAATGTCCACTCTCCCCATATCTATTCAATATATTACTCAAAGTACTATGTAGAACAAGACAACAAAAAGAAAGCAAGGGTATATAAATTGGCAAAAACAAAATAACAGTATCACTATATGAAAATGATATGATTGCAAACATAAGCTACCCCAAAAATTCAGGGAACTTCAGCTGATAAACAACTTCAGCAACGCAGCCAAATATAGGAGTAACTCAAATAATTCAGTAGCCCTCCTCCTTTATACAAATGTTAAATGTGCTGAGAAAGAAATTGTGGAAACAACTCTCTTCACAATAGCCACAAATAATATAAAATATCTTGGGATGACTCTAACAAAATAAGTGAAATATCTGTACCACAACATTTCAAGTCCCTCAACAAAGAAATTGAAGAAGATTTCAGAAAATGGCGCGATCTCCTATGTTTATAGATTGGCAGACTTAACATAGTAAAACTGGACATCCTACTGAAGGCAAGAATCAATGCAATCACCATTGAAATCCTAACACAATTTTTCGAAATCATAAAAATAGCAATTCTCAAACTCATCTGGAAAGGCAAAAAAAAAAACCACCAAAAACCAGAGTATCAAAAACAATTCTTAACAATTAAAGAATGGATGGAAGAATCACTACCTCTGGTACAGAGATAGACACATTGATTAATAAAATAGATTGGAGACCCAGAAATAAAACAACTCACTTATGGCACTTGATCTTTGACAAAGAAGCCATACACATATAATGGAAAAAAAGAAAGCATCTTTAATAAAGGGTGATGGTCTAACCAGATGTGAATATATAGATAAATGAAAATAGATCCATATTTGTCACCTTGCACAAAGATCAAGTATAAGAGGATCAAGGACCACAGCATACAACCTGATACACTGAATCTAATAGAGGGAAAGTGAGAAAGACCCTTGAACTGATTGGCACTGGGGGAAATTTCCTAAACTGAACTCTAGTGGCTCATGCTCTAAGATCAAGAATTGATAAATGGGAACTCGTGAAACTAGAAAGCTTCTGTAAGGCAAAAGACATAGCCAATAAGACAAATCAGTAACCTACAGATTGGGAAAAAATCTTCACTACTCCCACAGCTGATAGAGGGCTAATATTCAATATACATTAAGAAATCAAGAAGTTAACCATCAAAAACTGAACAAGCCAATCAAAAAGTGGGATATAGAACGAAACTAAGATTAACAACAGCAGAATCTCAAATGGCTTAGATCAAGTAGGCTTTATCCCGGGATTGCAGGGTTGGATCAATATACGTTAATCCATCAATGCAATCCACTACATAAACAAACTCAAAGAAAAAAACCACATGGTCATTTCATTGGATGCTGAAAAAGCATTTGACAAAAATTCAGCATCCTTTCATGCTTAAAGTCTTGGAAAGAACAGGAATTCAAGGCCCATACCTAAACATAGTAAAAGCAATATACAGCAAACCGGTAGCCAGCATCAAACTAAATGGAGAGAAACTTGAAGCAATCCCACTAAAATCAGGGACTAGACAGGGCTGCCCCCTTACTCCTTATCTTTTCAATATTGTACTTGAGGTACTAGCTTGTGCAATTTGACAACATAAGGAGGTCAAAGTGATACAAATTGGAAAGGAAGAAGTCAAACTATCATTATTTGCAGATGACATGATAGTCTACCTAAGTGACCCAAAAAACTCCACTAGAGAACTCCTACAGCTGATAAACCACTTCAGCAAAGTGGCAGGTTATAAAATCAACTCAAGCAAATCAGTGGCCTTCCTATACTCAAAGGATAAGCAGACTGAGAAAGAAATTAGGGAAATGACCCCCTTCACAATAGCCACAAACAGTATAAAGTATCTTGGGGTGACTCTTACCAAACATGTGAAAGATCTGTATGACAAGACCTTCAAGACTCTGAAGAAGGAAATGGAAGTAGACCTCAAAAAATGGGAAAACCTCCCATGCTCATGGATCGATAGGATCAATATAGTTAAAATGGCCATTTTGCCAAAAGCAATATACAGATACAATGCAATACCCATCAAAATCCCAACTCAATTCTTCACAGAGTTAGAAAGAGCAATTCTCAAATTCATCTGGAATAACAAAAAAACCCAGGATAGCTAAAACTATTCTCAGCAACAAAAGAAAGTCTGAGGGAATCAGTATCCCTGACCTCAAGCAATACTACAGAGCA
The DNA here is from genome assembly GCF_947179515.1 of Apodemus sylvaticus. Taxonomy (NCBI): domain Eukaryota; kingdom Metazoa; phylum Chordata; class Mammalia; order Rodentia; family Muridae; genus Apodemus; species Apodemus sylvaticus. The sequence goes on along the minus strand of NC_067482.1, from coordinate 49,286,562 downwards.
ATTGTGTTAAAAACTGCATGGTATTGCTACAGTGACAGGCAGGAGGATCAATGGAACAGTTTTGAAGATCCAAAAATGAACCCATACACCTATGGCCACTTGATCCTCGACAAAGAGGCTGAAAACATCCAATGGAAAAAAGATAGCCTTTTCAACAAATGGTGCTGGTTCAACTGGAGGTCAGCATGCAGAAGAATGCAAAATGATCCATCCTTGTCTCATTGTACTAAGCTCAACTCCAAATGGATCTAGGACCTCCACATAAAGCCAGACACTGTGAAGCTAATAGAAAAGAAACTGGGGAAGACCCTTGAGGACATTGGTACAGGAAGAAAGTTTCTGAACAGAACACCAATAGCGTATGCTCTAAGATCAAGAATTGACAAATGGGACCTCATAAAATTACAAAGTTTCTGTACGGCAAAGGACACCATCAAGAGGATAAATCAGCAATCAACAAATTGGGAAAAGATCTTCACCAATCCTACATCAGATAGAGGGCTAATATCAAATATATATATAAAGAACTCAAGAAGTTAGACTCCAGAAAACCAAACAACCCTATTAAAAATGGGGTACAGAGTTAAACAAAGAATTCTCACCTGAAGAACTTCAGATGGGGGAGAAGCATCATAAAAAATGCTCGACTTCATTAGTCATTAGGGAAATGCAAATCAAAACAACCCTGAGATTTCACCTTATACCAGTCAGAATGGCTAAGATTAAAAATTCAGGAGACAGCAGGTGTTGGAGAGGGTGTGGAGAAAGAGGAACACTCCTTCACTGCTGGTGGGGTTGCAAATTGGTACAACCACTCTGGAAATCAGTCTGATGGTTCCTTTGAATACTGGGCACCTCACTTCCAGAAGATCCTGCTATACCACTCCTGGGCATATACCCAGAGTATTCCCCACCATGTAATAAGGGTACATGTTCTACTATGTTCATAGCAGCCCTATTTATAATTGCCAGATGCTGGAAAGAACCCAGGTATCCCTCAACAGAAGAGTGGATGCAAAAAATGTGGTATATCTACACAAGGGAGTACTATTCAGCCATTAGAAACAATGAATTCATGAAATTCTTAGGCAAATGGATGGAGCTAGAGAACACCATACTAAGTGAGGTAACCAAGTCTCAAAAGGTGAATCATGGTATGCACTCACTAATAAGTGGATATTAACCTAGAAAACTGGAATACCCAAAACATAATCCACATATCAAATGAGGTACAAGAAGAAAGGAAGTGTGGCCCCTTGTTCTGGAAAGACTCAGTGAAGCAGTATTCGGCAAAACCAGAATGGGGAAGTGGGACCGGGTGGGTGGGAGGACAGGGGGAGAGAAGGGGGGCTTACGGGACTTTCGGGGAGTGGGGGGCTAGAAAAGGGGAAATCATTTGAAATGTAAATAAAAAATATATCGAATAAAAAAATGCTCCTAATATAAAAAATCCGGGAAATCCAGGACAAAATGAGAAAACCAAACCTAAGGATTATAGGTATAGAAGAGAATGAAGATTTCCGACATAAAAAGCCAGTAAATATATACAACAAAATTATAGAAGAAAACTTCCCTAACCTAAAGAAAGAGATGCCCATGAACATACAAGAAGCCTTCAGAACTTCAAATAGATTGGACCAGAACAGAAATTCGTCCTGTCACATAATAATTAAAACACCAAATTCACTAAACAAAGAAAGAATATTAAAAGCAATAAGGGAAAAAGGTCAAGCAACAGGACCCAACATTATGCTGCAGACAGAAAACACATCTCAATGTCAAAGACATTACCTCAGAGTAAAAGATTGGAAAACAAGTTTTCAAGCAAATGTTTCCAGGAAACAAGCCATAATATCAGATAAAAATAGACTTTCAACCAAAATTCATCAAAAAGACACGAAAGGATACTTTATACTCATCAAAAGAAAAATCTACCAAGAAGAACCCTCAATTCTGAAATTCTGTGCTCCAATACAAGGGTACCCTCATTTGTAAGAGAAACTTTACTGAAGTTTTAAGCACACATTGCACCTCACACAATAATTGTGGGTGACTTCAACACCCTACTTTCCTCAATGGACAGATCAGGGAAAGACAAACTAAACAGAGACACAGTGAAACTAACAAGTTTTGGACCAAATTGATTTAATAGATATCTATAGAACATTTCATCCTAAATCAAAAGAATATAGCTTCTTCTCTGCACCTTATGGTACAGTCTCCAAAATTGAACATATAAATGTTCACAAAACAGACCTCAACAAATAGAAGATCAACCTAATCCCCTGTCTCCTATAAGATCACTATGAAGTAAGGGTAGTCTTCAATAACAACAAAAACATTAGAAAGCTCACATACACATGGAAGCTGATCAATGCTCTACTCAATGATACCTTGGTCAAGGAAGAAATAAGGAAAGAAATCAAATTCATTTTAGAATTTAATGAAAACTGAAGGCACACATACCCAAATTTATAGGACACAATTAAAGCAGTGCTAAGAGGAACACTCATAGCTCTGAGTGCCTCCAAAACAAAGCTGGAGAGAGCATACACTAGCAGCTTAACAGCACACCTGAAAGCTGTAGTACAAAAAGAAGCTAATACATACAAGAGGAGTAGAAGGCAGGAAATCATCAAAGTCAGGGCTGAAATAAACCAAGCAGAAACAAAAAGAACTATACAAAAGAAGAAAAAAAAAAACCAGGAGCTAGCTCTTTGAAAAAAATCAACAAGAGAGATTAACCCTTAGCCAGACTAACCAGAAGACACAGAGAGATTATCCAAATGAACAAAATCAGAAATGAAAATGAAGATTTAACAACAGAAATTGAGGAAATTCAAAAAGTCATCAGACACTACTACAAAAGCCTATACTCAACACAACTGGTAAATCTGGATGAAATGGACCATTTCCTAGACAGACACCAAACACCAAAGTTAAACCAGGATTAGATAGATCATCTAAATAGTCCCAGAAGCCCTAAAGAAATAGAATAGATAATTGAAAGTTTCCCAACTAAGAAAAGCATAGAAGCAGATTGTTTTAGTGTATAATTCTATCAGACCTTCGAAGAACTATACCAATACTCATCAAAGTATTCCACCAAATAGAAAGAGAAAGAACACTACCCAATTCATTCTATGAAGCCACATTTATGCTGATAGCAAACACACACAAAGATCCAACAAGGAAGAGAACATCAGACCCATTTCCCTTATGAATATCAATGCAAAAATATTCAATAAAATTTTTTGCCAACTGAATCCAAGAACACATCAAAACAATCATTAAGCAAGATCAAGTAGGCTTCATCCCAGTGATGCAGGCATGGTTCAATATACTGAAATCTATCAATGTACTCCACTACATAAACTCAAAGGAAAAAAAACCACATTGTCATTTCATTAGATGCTGAAAAAGCATTTGACAAAATTCAGCATCCTTTCATGTTAAAAGTCTTGGAAAGATCAGGAATTCAAGGCCCATACCTAAACATAGTAAAAGCAATAAACAGCAAACCATTACCCAACATCAAACTAAATGGAGAGAAACTTGAAGCAATCCCACTAAAATCAGGGACTTGAGAAGTCTTCCCTCTCTCTCCATATTTATTCAATATAGTACTTGGATTTCTACCTAGAGCAATTAGACAACTAAAGGAGGTCAAAGGGATACAAATTGGAAAGGAAGAATTCAAATTGTCATTATTTGCAAATAATATGACAGTATACTAAAGTAACCCAAAAAACTCCACCAGAGAACTCCTACTGCTGATAAAGAATTTCAGCAAAATGGCCGGATATAAAATTAACTCAAACAAATCAATTGCTTTCCTATACTCAAAGGATAACCATGCTGGGAAAGAAATGAAGGAAACCTGGCAGTGGTGGCACACGCCTTTAATCCCAGTACTTGAGAGGTAGAGGCAGGCAGATTTCTGGGTTTGAGGCCAGCCTATTCTACAGAGTGAGTTCCAGGACAGCCAGGGCTACACAGAGAAATCCTGCCTCTAAAAAACAAAAAACAAAAAAACAAAAAAACAAAAAACAAAACAAACAAACAAGCAAAAAGGACAGAAACTATACGATTCACAATAGTCACAAACAATATAAAGAATCCTGGTGTGACTCTAACCAAACAAGTCAAAGATCTGTATGACAAGAACTTCAAGTCTCTGAAGAAAGAAATCGAAGAAGACTTCAGAAGACGAAGAGTTCTCCAGTACTTGTCGATTGACAGATTAATTTAGTAAAAAATGGCCTTCTGGACAAGAGCAATATACAGATTCAATGCAATTCCCATCAATATCCCTACTCAATTCTTCACAGAGTGAGAAAGAGCAATTCTCAAATTTATCTGAACTAACAAAAACCCAGGACAGCTAAACTATTCTTAACAGTAAAAGAACTTCTGGGGGAATCAGTATCCTGGACCTCAAGCAGTACTCCAGAGCAATAGTGTTAAAAACTGTGTAGTTTTGGAACAGTGACAGGCAGGTAGATCAACAGAATAGAATTGAAGACCCAGAAATGAACCCATACACCTATGGTCACTTGATCTTCAACAAAGAAGCTAAAACCACCAAGTGGAAAAAAGATAGCCCTTTCAACAAAGGTGCTGGTTCAACTGGTGGCTAGCATGCAGAGGAATGCAAATTGATCCATTCTTATCTCCTTGTACTAAGCTCAAGTCCAAGTGGATCAAGGACCTCCACACAAAATCAGACACACTGAAACTAATAGAAAAAAACTGGGGAAGAGCATTGAACACATGGGCACAGGGGAAAATTTCCTGAACAGAACACTAACATCTTATGCTCTAAGATCAAGAATGGACTGCCTGTAATCCCAGCATAGGCAGGCAGATTTCTGAGTTAAAGGCCAGCCTGGTCAACAGAGTGAGTTCAGCACAGCCAGGAATACACAGACAAACCCTGACTCAAAAAACAAAACAAAACAAAAACAAAACAAAAACAAAAACAAAGAATTGACTCATGGACCTCATCAAATAACAAAGTTTCTGTAAGGCAAAGGACACTGTCAATAGGACAAAATGGCAACCAACAAATTGGAAAAGATCTTTACCAACACTACATCTGACAAAGGGTTAATATCCAATATATACAAAGAACTCAAGAAGTTGGACTCCAGAGAGCTAAATAACCCTATTAAAATGGGGTACAGAGCTAAACAAAGAACTATCACCTGAGGAGTATTGAATGGCTGAGAAGCACCTAAAAAATGTTCAACATGCTCTACAATCAGGAAAAGGCAAATCAAAACAACTTTAAGATTTCACCTCACACCTGTCAGAATGGCTAAGATTAGAAACTCGGAGACAGCAGGTGCTGGATAGCTTGTGGAGAAAGAGGAACATTCCTCCACTGCTAGTGGGAATGCAAGTTGGTGTAACCACTCTGGATATCAGTCTGGTGGTTCCTCAGAAAACTGGGCATGACACTTCCAGAGGACCCTACTATACCACTCCTGGGCATATACCCTGAGGAGTCCCCAGCATGCAATAAGGACAAATGCTCCACTATGTTCATATGTTCATATCATTTATAATAGCCACAAGCTGGAAAGAACCCAGATGTCCTTCAACAGAGGAATGGATACCGAAAATGTGGTATATTCACACAATTGAATACTACTCAGCTAGTGAAAACAATGAATTCATGAAATTCTCAGGCAAATGGGAGGAACTGGAAAATATCACTCTAAGTGAAGCAGCCCAATCACAAAAGAACACACTATGGTATGTACTCACAGATAAGTGGATACTAGCCCAGAAGCTTGGAAAACCTAAGACTCAATTCACATATCAAAGGATGCCCAAGAAGAAGGAAGAACAAAGTATGGATACTCTGATCCTTCTTAGAATGGGGAACAAAATACCCACAGAAAGAGATACAGAGACAAACTGTGGAGCATAGTCTGAGCGAAAGACAATCAAGAGACTACCTCACCTAGTCTTCCATCTCATATACAGTTACAAAACCCAGACACTATTATTGATGCCCACAAGGACTTGCTAACTGTAGCTGAATATAGGTGTCACCTGGGAGGCTCTGCTAGTGCGTGACAAATACAGAGTGGGACACTCTCAGCCAGCCATTGAACTGAGCCCAGGGTCCCTGGAGCTAGAGAAAGAATCCAAGGAGCTAAAGGGGTTTGCAGTGCCATAGTTGGAGCAATGATATGAGCCACTCAGTACTTCCCAGAGTTCACAGGAACAAAAACATCAACTAGATTGTACACATGGTGCTACCCATGGCTCCAGAAGCATAGACAGCAGAGAATGGCCTTGTTGGACATCAAAGGGAGGAGAGGCCCCTGGTCCTGGAAAGACTTGATGCCGCAATGTATAGGAATACCAGGACTGGGAAACAGGAGAGGGTTAATTGAGGAACGGGGGATGGGTGATGGCTTATGGGTTTTTCAGGGGGTGGAACCTGGAAAGGGGAAATGATTTGAAATATAAATAAAGAATATATCTAATAAAAAGTTAGTTCTGAGAAAAATAATGTGCTGCATGTCAGACTTAAAATAACTCAAAGCCTCTGATTCTTGGAACCTTGGGATGGTTGCACAAAATTTGTAGTTTTAACAGGAGAATGACCCAAGTATCTCAAGAGCTAATTATTCTTTTTAATCATTCACAACTAGAAAAATACATTGAAAATTTCTAGATTTAAATTACAGATATATCTAGATAGAGAGAAAATTGTCTTCTACTGCAATAAGTGCTCTGATTTAAAGAAATAAACAGGAAAAGAAATATTGTCTTCTGTGATTTATTGACTACAATGTATGTAATTCTATAACTTTAAACTAACTATAATCTGTGGTGCATTAGTTGAAGTGACTTACATTTGTACTTGGAAATATTTTTTCTTTCATAGCATAAAAAGAAATTATGATATCCTTAACCTGAGGGAATAAATGTGAATGTAGCATTATAAGTTTCAAAAACCCAAAGTGAATACAAAGTAATATTTATATCAGTTAATTCACCTCAGTTTCAACATCTCATGAGGAATGCCCTTTGAGTTCTACCCTCTACTGTTAACATGCTTTTATTATACCTGATAAACTCAAAGCTCTACTTTTTATTTCATTACCATAGTTGGCTATCTGGAATAAAAATTGATTAGGAATTCTTGAAATATATGTTACGCTTTTATCTTCTGGCAAAGGGAACACAGATGATAGAATAAAACTGGAACACATTGCTATTGTAATTAAAGAATATCAGAAAAGAGGTATAGAGGGGCATCTTTATGGCATTTCTTAGTAAGTAAAAGAATAAGTTATTTTGTTCTACAATTTTACATTGATAATATTTTTGAAAGATAAACTAAAATTGCACATACAGTCATCTTCCTGTAACAGTATTTAGACTGACCGAATTTTGTAACAACATATTCTTAATTATTCACATATATTTTATTATAATATCGAGTCGAGGAAGGCCAAACATTTAAAACATTATTACACTCAGGTTTCCAAATGTCTAGAGTTTATAGAAAATGTCTTTTTTATAGAGTTCTTGTGATGTGGAGCAGCTACTTTAAAATACCCGCAGACTGACACAGTATAAAACATGATTAGATTTCAGCAACAGCTCTTGTGGATGACAATAACACAAGAGGCAAAATTGACCTTTAGAAGTGAACTGTGTGCCAAAGTAAATGTTCATCAAAAAGAAATCCTATAAAGAGAAATCTCATGGTCCAAGAGTCAAAGCAAAATTGTGTTTCCAAAATATTCTAGTCTATTCTCCTTCCAGATGCAGAACTAATTGTAACATCTAAGTTTTCTGTTTTGTCTTATTATCTTCATCAACTTGCCACTACTAAAACAAACACTGGAACAATATAAAGAATAATGGTTAATGGTATTTTACAGCTTTAGAGTGGCTTGCTCCAACACAAGTTGCCCTTCTTCCTTAAAGGCCTATGACAGGCAAATAAGCTCATCATAGCAAAAGCATCTGCCCGAGTGAAAATGGTTTCCTCTAGTTTAGGGAGGAAAGAAAAGTATGGGACTAGAGCACAAGCCTTTTAACTTAAGGACCTCCTATTAAAATCTACATCATAAAGTTTCAGCCACCCTTCAACAGGTCTACATTTAGGCCTTACCTCATGAACATTATCAGAACTTAAAGATTAAATTAGAATATTTATTATAGTCCTAGATATTGCTATTGCATAGATTTGAATGAATTTCAAAAGGAAAAAGATAAAGATTTTTGTTTTCCTGCTGTTTTCTCTTTAATTCTCCATTTCCTCCTATCTGTATATGAATAAGGATGAGAGGATGAATATACAAAAGTAGTATATGACTGTACTGGGTGATTTTGTATGTCAACTTGACAAAAGCTGGAGTTATCACATAGAAAGGAGCCTCCGTTGAGGAAACCTTTCCATGAGATCCAGCTGTAAGGCATTTTCTAAATTAGTGATCAAGAGGGCAGTGCCCAGACAACTGTGGGCTGGTAGTCCTGGGTTCTGTAAGAGAGCAGGCTGAGCAAGCCAGGGGAAGCAAGCCAGTAAGTAACATCCCTCCATGGCCTCTGCATCAGCTCCTGCTTCCTGACCTGCTTGAGTTCCAGTCCTGACTTCCTTTGCGGATGAACTGCAATGTGGAAGTATAAGCCGAATAAACTCTTTTCTCCCTGGCTTGCTTCTTGGTCATGATGTTTGTGCAAGAATAGAAACACTGACTAAGACAATGACGAATGACAGCTTTTATTGTGCATTTTATAGCTTCATTTCCACACCGTGTGTGTGTGTGTGTGTGTGTGTGTGTGTGTGTGTGTGTACATTTATGTAATTTTAGAGTAAATGTTGCCATTGTAAACTTTTATTCACTATTACTTTAATAAGTAGACATGGGGTAGTGGTAGTCAAAATAAACTCTAGTGATCAGTCCTGAAAATATACACACAAGTAGCATTTTATAAACTGAGAAGGTTATATTTAGGAATTTATGCATAAACAAATACATATATGCAGGCAACTACAGCTCATTTAAAAAAGAGGCTTTAAATTTTAAGGGAAGTAGAAAGGGTGTATAGGAAGGTTTAGAGAAAGGCAATGAAAGGGAGAAGTGTTATAATATTATCATTTAAAAACCAGACAAAATGATTTAAATGGTAAAAGTGGAATTAGTTCATTCTGCTAGCATCTGACCTAAGTAGTGGCTTATATTACAATGACTGTCTCTGCAGAATGAGCTTAGAGATCAAGAGCAATAAATCCAACAAATGTTTTAGTTACTATTAGCATCCCTTGTCAAATTAATTCAAGTACTGACTTCAATATGGAGGAAATAAATAAAATAAAACTAGAAGAGTCCAGACGAGTAGAAAGTAGAAAGTAGAGCTTTTTCCACAAGTTGGAGGAAATAAGAGGTTCTCACCTGCAGTTAGTAAAGCAATAATCAGAAAAAGAAAACTAATGAGGAGCACAGTCTAATTCAACTCACATTTGCAGCAGAGATTAATGCAAGTCCACAGTACCATGTTCATTCTTAGAAGTTCTGGCTCAAATTGGAGCTCTCACAATTAAGACTCAATTCAAGTTGATCACCCCAAAATTCAATTGCACAAAATGACCGTCAGTAAGAAAACCGAAATATCATTTACATACTTTCAGAGTATGTATTATGGCGAGTTACATCAGAGAAGCATGGTGTAATTAAATAATTAACATTAATTAATTAATTAGTATTTAACAAGTATTTAATTAGTATTTAATTAGTATTAGTTAACACTAATAATTAACAGAAAAGATAGAGTCAGGAAAGAAAAGGCTTGTCATCAGTCAGGGAACTATATACAGTACAATGTTTATTTGATACCAGTACAGAGTTAAGTAACAAGATCTTAAGGAAGATTATTGTCTTTGAAGAGAAGTGCCACCCATAATATCATACCTGCAAGTGGAGTGGAAAACACTTGTGCATCTCTAGACAAGAATAAGAACATATTGGTTCTTATAATATGATTATCCTACAGACAGCAGTTGAGAAGTGATCGTAAGTCCATTTCTTCTGTATGTCTTAGTCATATTTTCTGAGAAATTCCCTTTCTTCTTTCTACTGCCTAAATCTTTGGAGGTGGAAATGAAATTTACATATCTTTGGAAGCCTAGCTTTTTCAAACACTCAGCTTCTAGTCTGCTGTGGTTTGTACCTAACCATGGAGTCACACGTGTTGAAGGCAAAGGATAAAGAATTACAACTTTGGACATTTAAAGAGATTTTCAGGGCTCTGACCTCCTCAATAAACTAATCTATTGAAGGCCTTAAAACTGAATGGGCCATTGCGAACAGTTCAAAGTTTTAGAGATTGGAACTAATCAAGAACTAATGTATCTTCCCTCTTCTCTTCTCTACTAGTTCCAGACTTTCATAATTACATGAGCACCTGCTTCATCATCCTTCTCTACCTTGACATACAGCCCCATACCTGGCCCAAAAACATGGAGTCAAGCCATTATAGGAGCAATGCTGCCTTTGCTCCTTTATACATATTTTTGCCAAATGTCTTATAATATTGATGGAGCAAGAAGACTCTGATGGTAGAAGATTGATAAGCATTTTAATTCTCTTAAGTGCATCAAGGCAACTGGTATACATAACTTTTCTTTCTTAAGTCCTTACTTCGACCTCAATATTACCCTCATTATAAAAACTGTTAAGAAGTATGATGGTTTTTCTTCATTGTACATAGTTCTAACTGAAGCATTCTTCTTCACAAAATGTTTTATTATTCATGTAACTTTATCTTTTATTTTTAAATTTGGAATGGAAAGCCAAGTCTATCTTCCAGGATAATACAATCAACTTAAATGAGTTTTCTCCCCAATTCCACATTTGTTTGGAATGCAAGAACTGTGATGAGAATGTGACCATGGGAACCTGAAGAGAACACTCTATTGGCACCTATACCTTTATTCCTAGTTATTACAGTGCAGACAGGTTGCTGCTCCAAAGCTTTAAAGAAAAAGATTACTTTATTGTCTGTAAGTGACAAGGATATGCTGACATGTTATAAACTTCAACTGGTTTTTATTTACTACATAATATATAATGGGTGTTGAATCAATTAATAAATTATCAAAGTTTGAAGTATTTTATTCAGTGTTATTTTTATTAAAAGTAATCATCAAATAGAACTAAAGTGTGTCCTTTTTAACTTACCTTTATTTTATTGAAAAAGGTATTGATCTTTAATACTGTTTCATTATCAATAATAGATTCCAAGTTAAATACAATCAGAGCTAACTACATATACAACTGTATGTCAATTTGAGAATAAGTTATAATATATATGTGTGTATATGTGTGTGTGTGTACACACAATGAGGAAAATAATCCTATACATAGTATTATCTTTTAATTTTAGTGTAAAATATGTACCTTTAATATCATTTTAATCTTATAATTGACAATATTGCTTGAAATTTATATTTGTGTTATGATTTTGATACATTTAATTCCCTTTATATTCTTCATTTATAATATTTAATTGTGATCACTACAATCATATGAATGATTAAATAATCATACTGTATGTCACAGTTGTGAGTAGCTACTATAGGCACAATAGAAAAATTTAATCTTTAAGTATAAAATATACTAAAATATACAAAATGTAAATATAGACTTTAATGTCTTATTGCCTTTGACTGAAGAATCCTTATAAATTTCACAATGCTTTACTTGAATGTATAACTAAAAAATAGAATTTGTAATTAAAAGTTGAATGAATTATGGTAAAGAAACTTTATTCTCTTAAGTAAATTATATTTGCTGAAGAGATATTTCATGGGTTACCTACCATCAGGCCTTATATCTTGAGATAGTCAAATAATAACGTTCACTACCTGTGAAAAAGTGATACTTGAAGAATGATAAAATAGGCTTCATAGATGCCATAGGTCAACACTGGGCATACCTGAGGAAGTAAAGACGGAAACGTTAAGATTAGCCAATTCACAACAAATCTCAGGAAACTTACACATGGTGTGAGGACAGAAATCACATAAGTAATTTGAGAAATAAGCCCAGAAGTACCATCCTGTTTGATCCATTCAAAACAGAGTCTTGTATCATACTTATTTTAAGGAGGTATGTCAGTAGCTATATTAAGCACAGTGTAAATTCCCACAGACTATCAGCTAAGTACAGAATACTTTCTATCTATAAGATGATTTACTATCTTATCTGTAATAAGTCAGGAGCAAATTATGAACAACCAGGACATCTGTGATGCTACACAGACTGATCAAAAATTCTGACATCTATTTTTGCAAAAAACCCTCAGCTTAGGATTTTGTGTAACAACACACTATGTAGCTTGTTGTGTATTTTGTATGATCAGTTATATCTCAGAGGGAGCTTTAGAGTATAGTTTTGCTAAAATTATTGATAAAATCAGAGAAAAAGAAGTAAATGTTCTATTATAATCGTCATGACATAATTACTCACAAAATTCTATTTAATGTAACTGTGATCAGAAATAATTACAATAAATGTTAACACTTGATATAATCTTTCATTAGTCTATAGAATATCCTTTATTTATTGTATTTTATTTAGTTTATCTTTTGACGTTTTTATTCAGTGTATTGGATGTGAGTCAGTGAGACTTTTATAAAACCCTTCTAATTTCTGAAAACTGTAGTTTTAAACATTTAACTATGTAGTTATATATTAGGTTTTAACAATCTATAAAAATCTTTGGAATATATGCTAATGTTTACATGTACACATAGAGAGATATAAATAAATAGGCATACATTTGCAAATGTATATATATGCATATACACATATGCACACATACATACATATATGCATATTCATACACACATACACACAAACATTGTTTATAGGAATGATGCTTCATCTCAACTGAATATAATTCTTACTGAAGCAAGAGGAATCATACTATTTTTATTCATAGTTTTCATAAAACTTTGCTGTAGTACCATTCACACAACTTATTAAAAATTTTGTAACAGACAGCATTTTTTATTGGTTATTTTATTTACATTTCAAATCTTATGCCTCCCTACTCCCTCCCCCATTCTCTCCACATCTATGAGGGTGCTGCCCTAACCACCTATTCCCACTTCAGCCCTACAGCATTCCCTACACTGGGTCATTGAGCCACCATAGGATCAAGGGACTCCCCTCCCTTTAATGCCAAATAAGGTTATCCTCTGCTACATGTGGACATGGAGCCTTGGGTCCCTCCATGTACACTCTTTGGTTGGTGGTTTAGTCCCTTGGAGTTTTGGGAGCCTGGTTGGCTGATATTACTGTTCTTGCTATGCGGTTGTAACCCTTTCAGTTCCTTCAGCCCTTTCTCTAACTCCTCCATTGGTGTCACTGTGCTCAGGCTGATGGTTGGCTGTGCATCCGCATCTGTATTGGCCAGGCTCTGACAAAGCCTCTCAGAAGACAGCTATACCAGGCTCCTGTCAGCTAGTGCTTCTTGACATCAACAACAGTGTCTGGGTTTGGTGTCTGCAGATGGGATGGATCTAGGACCCAACAGGAATGACCTTAGCCAAAATACCCAACAAAGGGGAGATAGAAACTATAGAGACCATATCCAGTGGATAGGCATAGCCCCTGTTTGAGGGATGGGACCACTGACCAATCTCAAAACTATTAATCCAGAATTGCTTCTGTCAAAAAGAAATGCAGGGACAAAATGTAGTCAGAGACCAAAGGAAAGGCCAGAGAGCTTTGTGATAGCACAATGCTCTTAATTCATGTAATTTTATCTATTCAAATATTCACTCAATATCAGCATGTAGCATATTTCTATATTCTTATACATGAAACAGTTGATAATTCTATATTTAATATCTGTCACAATTTGCTTGGAATATGGAAACATATACATACATTGTGACTACTGCCAAATAGAAGTGTGCACTTGGTGTTGTAATACAAACTTGTTTCAAATAAACTACAAAAAGTTTAAATGAACATAATTAGTAACAAATATAAAGCATAAATATTTAATATTTTATATTGTATTTTCTTTAATATTTATTCTTTTCATTTGTTCCATGTAAATTCTTCTATACTTTATTTGACACTGTGGTTCACAGCTTCTTTTTCATCAATTGTAAGAGCATGGCAATAGTGTTTTTCTTTAGAACTTAGGAAAAGGGTAGCTATTAGAGTACTTAGATAAATAGGATTGCTTTTTATTTCAGAACAAAAATTGTTGGTAGATAAATATGTGTACATAATGTCAGCATGGAATCTTCCTTTCAAAGGGAAAATTTAAGAACATAAACATGACTCATAAACTTTTAATCTTTCCTCCAAAATATGGTGATGGTTATATAATTTGGGAACATGTGAACACGAGGAGGCCGGGAGTGATGAGCAAGTATGAGTTTGCTAACTGCATCACCATGGAGCACCAGGGAGCCTCCAAGTTACTCAGAAGGGTAATTATCACCTCTCAGGCATCAGCCTTTCCAGAGATAGTGTTCACCCTCAGATAAAAGGGGAGGGCCCCTCACAGGAGTTCTGTGCCAAGCAGCAATGGTCTTTATTTTCAGAAGTAGTGGTTATGAATTAAGGCCCACTGCTGCTCTAATAATTAGGATTTGTGGTGTTTAAAAATTACTCCTATTAGACATGTAAAATGGTATTAATAGTGTGAGTGCCTGCTGAGAATTATAGAAACACCACTTCCTAAGACAGCTGTTCAATTGTTGTTAGAATGTGCAAACTCCCAGAAGGGAGGGTTGATTTGGAGTCAATCAGTGCCTGGCAAGGAAAAACAGCAATAATGGAGAGAAATAATAACCCCGAAGATATGAGAGTCCTCTTGAGCTGTTGGAACAATTACAACACAATCTACATCACTAAGGGATCACAGAATTGAAGAGAGGGAGTAAAGCTATATTCCCACAGAGATCTACAAAGACAATAGAATTTTCAAGGCAAGTTTACTTGAGAAAAACGTCCTTAGATTAGATTGGAAGATTTAACTTGTGTTTTTTAGTAGCAACTGAAAACCATTTGTATTAATTTACCCATCAAATCATTGATTGTATATGCCATATAAATGTTTTAACTTGCTAAATCTATAAAAAAAATTTTTTTCATTTAAGTGTTGTACATTAGTCAATCAATTGCCAAGTCAAATTGGGGAACCACTAAGGGAAATGTTTCCAGATAAATTAAATTTCAAATGTATTCTTAAAGAGCTTGCTGACAGAGCCTGGTAATGGCTGTTCCCTGGGAAGCTCTGTCAGACAGAGGCTGACCAATACTCAGTCAGATGCCAGCAGCCAACCATCAGACTGAGCACAGAGGTCCCCAGTGATAGAGTTAGGATAAGGACTGAAGGAGCAGAAGAGGATTGCAACCCCATAGGAAGAACAACAATATCAACCAACCAGACCCCCCAGAGCTCCCTGGGACTAAGCCTCAACCAAAGAATACATATAGCTCCAGCTGCTTATGTAGCAGAGGATTGCCTTACCTGGCATCAATGGAAGGGAAGACCCTTGATCCTGTGGAGACTCAATGCCCCAATGTAGGGGAATGCTAAGGCAGTGATGAGGGATGGAGTGAATGGGTCGGGGGACGGGGGGAGCTCCCTCATAGAAGCAGGGAAGGTGGAATGGGATGGGGGAATTGTGTAGGGCAAATTGAGAAGGAGGTGACATTTGAAATGTAAATAAATAAAATAACCATTTAAAAGATAGTAGCAAAAAATTCATTTTTAAATTTCCTTTTCCTTTTTTTAAAATATGATTTTAAAAAATATGATTTTACAGATGAGGAAACTGAGGCTAAACAGCTTGAAGATTTATTTATTTATTGTGTATATAAGTATATTAAAGCTGTACAGATGGTTGTGAGCCATCAGGTGGTTGCTGGGAATTGAACTCAGCTCACTCTGGTCCCAATCACTCTGACCCAAAGATTTATTTACTGCTAAGTATTCAAACATACCAGAAGAGGGCATCAGATCTCATTACAGATGGTTGTGGGCCACCATGTGGTTGCTGGTATTTGAACTCACAACCTTCAGAAGAGCAGTCAGTACTCTTAACCACTGAGCCATCTTACCAGTCCCAAATTTCATTTTCCTATTTCTTAAAATATTAGTGTGCTTAATAAAATAGAAGTTTATAATGTGTTAAAATATTTTATTTGCTACAATGTGTTGAGGATACAAGAAATATAACGGCATAAATTTAAGCTACTACTTTTCTAAAGAAAATATTAGGATTGTCAGCGCATCCTGGAAAAAGAATGGTCTGAGAAAAAAATAGAAGTAGTGTTTGAGTTGAATATGATGCAAATACAATGTGCACTTGTATGAAATCATAAAAGAAAAAAGAAAAAATTTAAAAATCTTGATTAATACATTAACTTTTAAATTAAGATTTACTACTAAGTAATATTTTGTTCCTTTTTAAAAAAGAGTTAATGAAAGAATCTTGTATGTAATTTTTAAAAAATATTTTATAAATATTTGATAATTATATACATTGAAATTTTTCATATTCATACTCTCCTTAATCTTTAAGATCTAGTCCTCTGCCACAGTTGTTCAATTTTCTGTCCTCATTTAGTTTAAACTAATTTTGTCCTAGTAGTGTTGCCTATAAACTTTTTGTTATGTGACTTTTGATGGGATGTCAAAACTTGTACATGTAGATTTTGTGACAATAGGGCAATGCTAACAAAACTCATTTGAGCAGTATATTGAAGAAAGGTATTAAGTATAATAATAAAAGTGGAGAAGAATTTCACAAGAAAGGATAGGTATCAGGCAGAGAAGAGAGCATGATGTATACTCATGGGAATTAGGGACAAATGCTATATGATAGTATCAGTAATGAAGAGAACGTAAAATTCTAAAAGACATGTCTGTTGTAGTTGTTCTGTTTCAGTCCTTGTATAGACAGTCATGTGGTTGAGACTCTATGGGTGTAGCTTTTCAGCAAACTCCCTATTCTTCTGGATCTTAAATATTTTCCATTCATTCTTCTGCAATTATTCTTGAGCTTTACAATAAAATGCAAAAGTAACTTTTATTGGCCTTATGTAAATGTTTCAGAATAAGCTTAGAATTTTTAGGTCTTTCTGAACTCTGACTGGCTGATTCAACTTAGGTGTTCTGCCTCAAAGGCCTCTCCATGCTGATTGCTTCAAATTTCTTCCCTAGGCTTTTAATTGAATTGTTCTGCTTGTTCTCCAATTTATTCTGTTTTAATCTTCTGGTTCCTTCTTGTTCTCTGACTTCAACCACTTCTAATGACTGGATCTAAAGTTTATGAACTTACCAACAAACTCTCTCCCAATTTACTGAACTGAATCCCACCAAACTACATTGACTGAACTCAATGGACTCTACTTAATTACGTTAACTCAACTGAACTGAATCAACTTGAACTCAACTTTCTCTCTTTTTGCATTTCTCTTCAATAATTTCCTTTGTCTATCTGCTCTCATGAGAGTTCAGTTTATCCTATCTCTGACTCATTCTTTCAAATCTTTCTCTGATTTGTCATTTTGTCTGTTAAATAATTAGATGCCACTTTCAAAAATGACTGTTTCCTTCTCCAAACTAACCTTACTTACACTGTTTGGGATTAAATGTGTGACTAAAGGTGTGCTTGTCTTCCAGCAGTTAGGTATGTTGCTGGATTAACATTCCATTAAAAAGGTAGGAGGCAAGAGTTTGGAATTGAGTAAGGAAAGGGAAGGTGGTATAATTATTTTGTAATCTCAAAATATAAAAGATACAAGCTTTTAAAATCCTATGGGAGTTATAGACTGGAGAATCAACTGTAGTCTAATTATATTGGAATGGATCATTTAGAGAATTTGAACACAGAGGTAACATGCATGGGATTAATTAGTATATCTAAAATTCAATCATAGAGTTATAAATGTGGGGGAAGAGAGTCCTTTTCATCAGAGCCACTTGTTTTGGACCTCCAATCATCACCAACTTTTTTCAACATGCCAATTAATGAGGATTTAGTAGGAGATGGGGATCTGAGGACATTAAGTTGGAGACTACCTTAGACATGCAAAAGAGCCAGAGTCAGGGAATAAGTAACATAAGGCCCAAAATTAGGTGACAATGAAGCGAGTAGTGAATGCGAGAGGGCAGAGTGTGCAATGCTGGGACAGAAAAGAGACAAACTAATTTCTTGATGAACAAGTAAACCTCACTATGAATAACTTAAGTAAAATTCTAATACAGTACCATATTTATGATATAATTCAGTATCTATGGGACACTCAACAATTTTAAAGCTTATTCCAGATTAGTTTCAATAAGAAAGAGGCATTTCTGGTAACATGTAATGTAAAGATGAACTGATGATCTCCAGTCTTCTTGTTCTTTCCAAGCAAGAAGAGAAATTATAATTAATTCCTCTTAATTTTAGCCTTCTTCTCAATTGCTATAGAACTGATGAAGTGCTGAAATTTCAGACACACCTTTCAAGTGCCAAAAATTTTCAGGCCCCCATAAACTGTAAGAAGTGAACTATCAGCCACCAGGGTGAAAGTCATTTTCTTATAAAAAAACATGGATGGAAATAAAAAGCATATTTGTCATCATAGAATTGTTGGTATGGCTCTAATGTCTACAGAGGCCACCATTAACAAGCAAATGTTAAAGAATAATGAGCTGATGATGCTCCAAAGTTGAATGATGGATGAACTTTTTTCTAAGGTACCATAGGGCATTAAATGATGAACACACATCAGGGCAAATCTTGCTTGCAATCTTGCAATCCATTCCCATGCATGTCCTGCACATGAACTTTCTAAACCTTAGTCAGACTAAGATATAAACATTTGAAAACAAAATTCTGTCATGACAATGCAATGTGTATATTTATTCATTTTCCTGAAAGTCCGAAAGTTTCAATGAGGTACAAAAGAGTAAGGCTTTGGGATGGTGTCATTCCTCTACATTTCTAAAACAGTTTGATTCTGAACACTAAAATTATTAATTTATATTATTATTACTACTATTATTATTATTATAGCTTATAAATTATTTTATTACTCACCTAACTAGAAAACAAAGCAGTTAAAATTTATATTCACATTTAATAAAATAACTAACGAGTTTTAAGAAGACATATACTCCGCAAACTGCAGCAGGTTTACCATGCATGAGTACCCAATAATAAGCCCTTAGTAGCCTGTGTAATTAGCTGATATCTCAGCTTCTGTTTTATGAGAACTCACTTACATATGCAGTTTCACATCAATATGTTTTTAAAATCTCTGTTGAATTAACTGAAGGAAAGTAAGCAGGTAACTAATTTTCCCACCCCAAAATCTGAATATATTTGGGTTTGTAAACATATGAAGATATTTACTTCCATCTAAATATATAAACTGTAAAGAAAATGTGAGTTTCATTAAGTATAAATTCATTTCCTGTATTCTATTTTACCTTTTAATTTGGCAATTACGCATGAGTATGAATATATTGCCATTGATTAAGGTGAGTCAATATATATTAAGAACCCAGAGGATATCAAATCTTTCTGTACCATAAGAATTTAAAACCTGGGTCTGCCTGCACTCAGGAACTGAGCACATAAGCAATTTGTCTGCCAGTCCACCAGGCTTGGGGCCTGTGTCCTGCCCAGAAAGCAGCAGAGGAAGAAATTCCCCGCGGCCATATTTGCTCCCTGCCAGGACAGAAAAGCATCACTAGGTACTGTATCACCCTGAGCTTTAGACCTCTGGGGTTGCAAACCACCAGGGGTCTGCCTGCACTCAAGAACTGAGCACATAGGTGGTTCATCTGCAAGCCAGTCGGTCACAGAACCTGTGTCCTATGTGAGAATCAACAGAGGGAGTGACCCCCACCATACCATCTTCACTCCATAACAGAGCAGTCAGAGAACACCTGGTTCTCCTTGACAACCCAAGTATAACATTGCTTGAGGCAAGACTGAGCAGGGATCCAAAGGCACAAAAAGGAAGACAGCATATCAGTAATCTGTGCCAGAGGAAATCCAGTCATCCAGTGTTGCAAAAATAACCTTAAAGATCCACAGTAGGTTGAAGCACCAGCCAGTGACAATAAGACCATCTAACACCAGGGAGAACTAGATGGCTAAAGGCAAATGTAGGAACGTTACTAACAGAAGTCAAGGCATTATGGCAGCATCTGAACCCAATTCCCCAACAATAGCAAGTCCTGGATACCAGAACACACCAGAAAAACAAGAGTTGGATTTAAAAGCACTAGTAAGGATGCTGTGAGAGGAACACATGAAAGACATAAAAAGAAATTCAGGAGGAAAATGATCAAAAGCTAGAAGCCCTTACAAGGGAAACACAAAAATCACTTAAAGAAATTCAGGAGAATATGGGTCAGAAGTTAGTAATCAATAAGGAGGAAATGCAAAAAATCACTTAAAAAATACAGGAGAAGTTTGATCAACAGGCAGAAGTCATGAAAGAGTAAACACAAAAATCGCTCAAATAATTAGAGGAAAACACAAACAAGCAAATGACAGAACTGAGCCAAAACTTCCAGGATCTAAAAACATAAGTAGAAACAACTAAGAAAGCACAAAGGAAGACAACTTTGGAGATAGAAAACCTTGGGAAGAAATCAGGAAGCATAGATGCAAATAACAACAACAGAATACAAGAGATAAAAGAAAGAACCTCAGATGCCAAAGATAACATAGAAATCATGGACTCAACAGTCAAAGAAAATGCAAAATGCAAAAAGCTTGTAATCCAAAACATCCAGAACATCCAGGACACAATGAGAAAGCCAAATCTAAGGATTATAGGCATTGATGAGAGTGAAGATTTGCAACTTAAAGGGCCAGCAAATATCTTCAAAAAAATTATGGAAGAAAACTTCCCTAACCTAAAGAGAGAGATGCCCATGAATATACAAGAAGCTTACAGAACTCCAAACAGACTGGACCAGAACAGAAATACCTCCTGTCTCATAATAATCAAACCCTAAATGTACTAAACAAAGAAAGAATACTTAGGGCAGTAATAGAATAAGGGCCAGTAACATATAAAGGAAGACCTATCAGAATTACACCAGACTTCTCACTAGAGACCATGAAAGCTAGAAGATCCTGGGCAGAGCTCATGCAGACTCTAAGAGAACACAAATGCCAGCTGAGACCACTATACCCAAGCAAAATTCTCAATCACTATAGATGAAGAAACCAAGATATTCCATGACAAAACCAAATTTACACAGTATCTTTCCACAAAGCCAGCCCTACAAAGGATAATAGGGGGAAAACACAATTAAAATGAGGGAAACTATACCCTGGAAAAAGCAGGATATTAAGCTTCTTTCATCAAACCCAAAAGAAGATAACCACACAAGTATAAAATTAAAATCAAAAGTGATAGGAAGCAATAACCACTACTCCTTAATATCTCTTAACATCAATGGACTCAATTTCCCAATAAAAAGACAGACTAACAGACTGCTTACATAAACAGGACCCTACATTTTGCTGCATACAGGAAACACACCTCAGTGTCAAAGTCAAAAACTACCTTAGAATAAAAGGCTAGAAGGCAATTTTATAAGCAAATGGTCCCAGGAAACAAGCCGGAGTTGCCATTCTAATATCAGATAAAATTGACTTTCAACCTAATGTCATCAAAAGAGACATGGAAGATCACTTCTTGCTGGTCAAAGGAAAGATCCAACAAGAAGAACTCTCAATCCTGAATATCATTGCTCCAAATACAAGGGCACCCTCATTCATAAAAGAAACTTTACTAAAGCTCAAAGCACACATTACACCTAACGCAATAATTGTGGGTGACTTCAACACTTCACTCTCACCAATGGACCGATCAGAAAAAAAAAGAAATTAAACAGGAGACAGTGATAATAATTGAAGCTTTGGACCAATTAGATTTAACAGATATATATAGAACTTTTCATCCCAAAACCAAATAATATACGTTTTTCTCAGCACTTCTTGGTACCTTCTCCAAAATCGATCATATAGTTGGTCACAAGACAGACCTCAACAAATATAAGATTGAAATAATCCCATGCCACCTATCAGATCACTATGGAGTAAAAGTGGTCTTTAATAACAATAAAAACAATGGAAAGCCCACATACACATGGAAACTGAACAATACTCAATGATACCTTGGTCAAGGAAGAAATAAAGAAATAAATCAAAGATTTTTTAGAATTTAACGAAAATGAAGGCACAACATACCCAAATCTATGGGACATAATAAAAGCAGTGCTAAGAGGAAAACTCTTAGCTTTGAGTGCCTCCAAAAAGAAATTTGAGAGAGCATACACTAGAAGATTAATGGAACAACTGAAAGCCCTGGAACAAAAAGAAGCTAATTTGCCCAGGAGGAGAAGAAGACAGGAAATCATCAAACTCAGAGTTGAAATCAATCAAGTAGAAACCAAGAGAACCATTCAAAGAATCAACAAAACCAGAAGCTGGTTCTTTGAAAAAATCAACAAGATAGATAAACCCTTAGCCAGACCAACCAAAGGGCACAGAGAAAATATCCAAATTAACAAAATTAGAAATGAAAAGGGAGATATTACAACAGAAACCGAGGAAATTCAAAAAAATGATCAGATCCTACTACAAAAGCCTATACTCAACACAACTGGAAAATCTGGAGGAAATGGACATTTTCTTAGGCAGATACCAAATACCAAAATTAAACCAGGATCAAATAGACCATCTAAACAGACCCATAACCCCTAAAGAAATAGAAGGGATCATAGATAGCCTTCCAAACCAAAAAAAGCACAGGACCAGATGGTGTCAGTGTAGAATTCTATCAGACCTTCAAAGAAGACTTAACACCAATACTCTTCAAACTATTCCACCAAATAGAAACAGAAGGAACACTACCCAACTCCCTCTTTGAAGCCACTATTGTGTTGATACCAAAACCACACATAGATCCAACTAGAAAAGAGAATTTCAGGCCAATTTCCCTTATGAATTTTGATGCAAAAATACTCAATAAAATTCTTGCAAACCGAATCCAAGAACAAATCAAAATGATCATCCACCATGATCAAGTAGGCTTCATCCCAGGGATGCAGGGATGGTTCAATATAAGGAAATCCATAAATGCTATCCACTACATAAACAAACTCAAAGAAAAAAAAAACGTGATCATTTCATTAGATGCTGAAAAAGCATTTGACAAAATTCAGCATCCTTTCATGCTAAAAGTCTTGGAAAGGACAGGAATTCAAGGCCCAAATCTAAACATAGTAAAAGCAATATACGGCAAACCAGTAGCCAACATCAAACTAAATGGAGAGAAACTTGAAGCAATCTCACTAAAATCAGGGACTAGACAAGGCTGCCCGCTCTCTCCATATCTTTTCAATATAGTTCTTGAAGTCCTAGATAGAGAAATGAGACAACATAAGGAGGTCAAAGGGATATAATTGGGAAAGAAGAAGTCAAACTATCACTATTTGCAGATGATATGATAGTATATTTAAGTGACCCAAAAAACTCTACTAGAGAAGTCCTACAGCTGATAAACAACTTCAGCAAAGTGGCTGCCTACAAAATCAACTCAAGCAAATCGGTAGCCTTTATATACTCAAAGGATAAGCAGACTGAGAAAGAAATTAGGGAAATGACGCCCTTCACAATAGCCACAAACAGCATAAAGTATCTTGGGGTGACTCTAACCAAACAAGTGAAAGACCTAGATGACTAGAACTTCCATGCTCCTGGATTGGCAGGACTAATATAGTTAAAATGGCCATCTTGCCAAAGGCAATCTACAATGCTATCCCAATAAAAATCCCAACCTAGTTCTTCATAGAGCTAGAAAGAGCAATTCTCAAATTCATCTGGAATAACAAAAAACCCAGGATAGCTAAAACTATTCTCAACAGTAAAAGAATTTCATGGGGATTCAGTATCCCAGACCTTAAAGTTTACTACAGAGCAATCATGAAACTGCATGGTATTGGTACAATGTCAGGCAAGCAGATCAATGGAATAGGATTGAAGATCCAGAAATGAACCAACACACCTATGGTCACTTGATCTTCGACAAAGGAGCTGAAAGCATCCAGTGGAAAAAAGATAGTCTTTTCAACAAATGGTGCTGGTTCAATTGGAGGTCAGCATGCAGAAGAATGCCAATTGATCCATTCTTATCTCCTTGTACTAAGCTCAACTCCAAATGGATCAAGGACCTCCACATAAAACCTGACACATTGAAACTAAATAGAAAAGAAACTGGGGAAGACCCTTGAGGACATGGGCACAGGGGAAAAGTTCCTGAATAGAACTCCAATAGCTTATGCTCTAAGATCAAGAATTGACGAATGGGACCTCATAAAACTACAAAGTTTTGGTAAGGCAAAGGACACAGTCAAAAGGACAAAATGTCAACCAACAGATTGGGAAAGGATCTTCACCATCCCTAAATCTGACAGGGGGCTAATATCTAATATATATATAAAGAACTCAAGAAGGTAGAACCCAGAGAACCAAATAACCCCATTAAAAAGTGGGGTACGGATGTAAACAAAGAATTTTCACATGAAGAATTTCGGGGGGCTGAGAAACACCTTAAGAATTAGGTGTTATTAATCATTAGGGAAATGCAAGAGGCCGACTGGGAGGACACAGCCAGTGTGCTCCCGTGGGTCGGGCCCACAGAGCTTAGGTTCAAGTCCTGAGGCCTCTGGCTGGAACCTTCACATCTCTGCTTGGGGATCCAGAACAGCCTGGGCTACAACACCACATCTCCAGGCCTTGCAAGGGGACAGAGGGGCACCCAGGACGCCGGCTGGGAGGAGTCAGTATGCTCTGATGTGTCCAGCAGGCCCCAGGCAGGAAACTTCAGGTGTCTGCTTTGGGATATGAACAACCTGGGCCATAGCACTCGGTCTCAAGGAAGTGCAAGAGGCCTGGTGTGCACCCAGAGGCAGAATGGGAGGACACAGCCAGCTGCTCCAGTGGGTTGGCCCCACAGAGCTTAGGTTCCAGTCCTGAGGCCTCTGGCAGGAGCCTTCAGATCTCTGCTTTGGAATCCAGTACAGCCTGGGATACAACACCTCATCTCCAGGCCCTGCAAGAGGACAGAGGTTCACCCTGGAGGCCGGCTGGGAGGAGTCAGTGTACTCTGGTGAGTCCAGCATGCCCTGGGCCGGAGCCTTCAGGTGTCTACTTTGAGATCTGAACAGCCTGGGTCACAGCACCCTGTCTCCAGGCAGTGCAGGAGGTCAGCTGTGCACCAGAGGCCAGCTGGGAAGAGGCATCTTGCACTGGTGAGTTGAGCATTGACAACAAGACCAACTAACACCAGTGAGAACTAGATGGCAAAAGGCAACCGCAGGAACTTCACTAACAGAAATCAAGGCAATATGGCAGCATCCGAACCCAATTCTCCTTTAACAGCACGTCCTGGATACCCTATCACACTAGAAAAACAAGATTTGGATTTAAAATCACTGGTCATGATGCTGGTACAGGAACACATGAAGGACATACTTTAAAAATTCAGGAGAAAATGGATCAAAAGTTAGAGGCCCTTACAAGGGAAACACAAAAATCATTGAAAGAAATTCAGAAGAATACAAAAGCCAATAAGGAGAACACAAAAACCACTTAAAGAAATACAGGAGAACTTTGGTCAACAGCTGAGGTAATGAAAGAGGAAACACAAAAATCTCTTAAAAAATTACAGGAAAACACAAACAAGAAAGTGAAGGAGCTAAGCAAAACCATCTAGGACCTAAAATCAGAAGTAGAAACAACTAAGAAAACTCAAAGGGAGACAACTTTGGAGATAGAAAACCTTGGGAAGAAATCAGGGGACATAGTTGCAAATATCAACAACAGAGTACAAGAGATAGAAGAAAGGATCTCAGACGCTGAAGATACCATAGAAACCATGGACTCAACCATTAAAGAAAATGCAAAATGCAAAAAGCTGGTAACCCAAAACATCCAGGAAATCCAGGACACAAGAGAAGACCAAACCTAAGGATTATAGGCATAGATGAGAGTGAAGATTTACAACTTAAAGGGCCAGCAAATATCTTCAATAAAATTATGGAAGAAAACTTCCCTAACCTAAAGAGAGAGATGCCCATGAATATATAAGAAGCCTACAAAACTCCAAACAGACTGGACCAGAACAGAAATACCTCCTGTCACATAATAATCAAAACCCCAAATGTACTAAACAAAGAAAGAATATTAAAAGCAGTAAGAGAAAAAGGCCAAACCAAGTAACATATAAAGGAAGGCCTATCAGAATCACACCAGACTTCTCACCTGAGACTATGAAAGCTAGAAGATCCTGGGCAGATCTCATGCAGACTCTAAGAGAACACAAATGCCAGCCACTACTATACCCAGCAAAACTCTCAATCACCATTGATGGAGAAACTAAGATATTCCATGACAAAACCAAGTTTACCCAATATCTATCCACAAACCAAGCCCTACAAAGGATAATAGGAGGAAAACACCAGTACAAGGAGGGAAACTTCACCCTGGAAAAAGCAAGATAGTAACCTTCTTTCATCAACCCCAAAAGAAGATAACCAATCAAATTTCAAAAATAACATCAAAAATGACAGGAAGTAATAATTACCATTCCTAATATCTCTTAGCATCAATGGACTCCATGCCCCAATAAAGACATAGACTAACCAACTGGATACGTGAACAGGACCCTACATTTTGCCGTATACAGGAAACACACCTCAGTGTCAAAGACAAACCCTAGCTTAGTGTAAAAGGCTGGAAGACAATTTTACAAGCAAATGATCTCAGGAAACAAGCTGAAGAAGTCATTTTAATATCAGACAAAATTGACTTTCAACCCAACGTCCTCAAAAGAGACTCTGAGGGACACTTCTTGCTGGTCAAAGGAAAAATTCAACAAGAAGAACTCTCAATCCTGAACATCTATGGTCCAAATGCAAGGGCACCCTCATTCATAAAAGAAACTTTACTAAAGCACAAAGCACACATTGCACCTAACACAATAATTGTGGGTGACTTCAACACTGCACTTTCCTCAATGGACCGATCAGGAAAACAGAAACTGAACAGGGACACAGTGAAACTAATTGATGCTTTGGAACAATTAGATTTAATAGATATATATAGAACATTTTACCCTAAAGCAAAAGAATATACCTTTTTCTCAAACCTTTTGTTAATAACCCTTGCAATGCATTTACTATAAAGTACAATTAAATTATTTTCAGATTAATATTATTTTCATATATTAAAAAGTATGAGTTTTCTGTTGATTTCCTTTGCAGCATATCTATCATCAATTTAAAAATAAGTTTGTTTTTAAAATTATTAATATGTAGATAATATATGAAATGCACTGGTACTCAAAAAGTTTTACCTTATCTTTCTGCTGAGGGAAAGTTAGACAATGCTACCAATTTAGTTTTGATAGTAATCACTGAGCTTGAAACTACACACACACACACACACACACACAGACACACACACACACACTTACAAACACACTCTCTGCCATGCAGTATGATTTTGCATTATTATGAAAGTATTTATTGAGGTTATACCAAACAACTCAGGTGTTCTTTGGACCTCCCCATTCCTTCTATTTTTGCATTGCCTTCTTTATCCCACTGACAACTGAAATTTACTTTCCTAGGTTTTTCATTTGTTGCTTCAGGGCTAATAATGAACCACACACACAATAATAAATACTAGATATGAACCCTAGACTAAGAGAAAACCCTACTATTACCAGTCAAGAGAAGTCTCTTTAGGAGTGGTTTATTAAATCAGTACAAATGACTTCTGAAACAATATAGACTATGGCCACTGCTCATGGTTGCCTCTCCAGAAGTTATATGTAAAAGTCTCCATTGCTGATGACACCTGATTCTTAGGATACTGAACGTGGCGGACTTGAGATCCAGCTTACTTAAAAGCCAATTTTCTGTGATCTACTTTATATGTGAACAGAAAATACCAACTCGGTAACCAAGTGAGCAGGAGACAGAAGCAAATTATAGTCTTACCTAGTTGATATACCTATGAATGATAATAATATTTATAATGACAAGATATTCAAAAAGGTACAGAATCATTCACATGGGGGTAGTAACCAAAATTGTCTAATTGGACTTACTCTAAGGCTTACTCAACAGGAAGGAAGCAGTGCTTGGTACTGTAAACCTAGCCAGATTTGCAGGGCTAGTGAGATAACAGAATCAACTACAGCAGCTTTGCTAGAGCACCATAATTCCTAGCTTTATTCTAAATCCTATCTTTATATAAACAGATAGGTCTAGCTATCACCCCCTCATCAAAAAACCTACTTTTTGTAGCAAATGGAGACCATCAAAGGAAAACACAGCTTTTCCAAGTACAGAGATAAACAGATTAAGAAGCACCAAATCCCAGTAGGTAACTCTAAATGAAAACATCTTGATTTATAGTTCAGATGTCATGTAAGATGGTGGGATTCTAATAGCCACAGTGGCCGAGAATGTGATATATTTAATAAAATGTCTGTACAAACAAGATATGAACAATGATAGTATCCATGGACAAACTTGTGTCAAAGGAAAAGTAGTATAATTGATTTTCAATTAAAATATATAGACACAAAATAAAATAAAATATATTTAAAAGTTTAATTTTTCTTCTTTTGATTTTGCCATATAAACCAGTAAGTAAATTTTGAAAATATATTAAACAATGTGAAGAGAATTAGAGGATCTTATACAACACCATTTAGTCAACGTGTTTTCCTCATAAAGTTTATACTATATGTCTTGCTTTTGTTTTGGTTCTTTTAAAATTAAATAGAAAAATCACTAAGGAGCTATTGTATTGATTACTTCATGATGTTTTATAGAACCTTTAATACATAGGCATTAATGATTTTAGTCACATCTTTCATACATTCTTACATACAACATTAATAAATATGTATCTTATGAAAAAGTATTTTATATATTTTCTTACTATTTAGAAAGCAGTAGCATTGTAACAAATGTATTGTCTAGTTTTTAAGTAACATTATGTGCACACTATATTTCACACTACCTGAGATATTCATTTAGCTTCATTGATATTTGATTTGAATGCTATATTTATTCAATATATATATATATATATATATGTATATATATACACATGTGTGTATATGTGTATATATGTGTTGCCACATATATCTATATCTATATCTATATCTATATCTATATCTATATCTATATCTATATCTATATCTATATATAAATTACCATAACTTCTCAAAAAGATGATGAATACAGGCCTGGGGTTTAAGGAAGAAGTTAATTAAAGTGATTGACAATACATTGCCAATTTATTATAAGATAAGGAAGAATTTAATATTTTATTGAGAGAGAAAATAAAGTGCTCAATCTTTATTGATTAACAGCTTATGGTGCAAACACCAAATTTAAACAGTTCATTTGATTTTGTTTCTCAAATGTTTTGCTCACATTCAAAATATTAGATATTGCAGGTAGGAAATAAGACATTTAATGAAGATCTGTGTCTGGCTTACTATCTTGCAAAAATGAATAAATGGGTTACATAAGCCAAAACAAATCATACTCCCAACTTTTACCATACAATTGCTGCATTCAAACTGCCGCTTTGTTCAACTTTACCATATATATTCAAGGGAACATGGATTATATTTCAGAAGGTAGCTATAAAATATGTCCTTCAGGAACTGTCATTCCTATTTCATTGTCTTGTTACATTATGTATTTATTTCCTATTTATTTTGCATGAGATTAATTTAATATACAGAATGCTTAAGGAATAAATAAGTTGGTGACTATGAACACATCATAAATAAAATTCTCATGTGATCTAGCTATCTCATACCTTATTTTTAAAATAAAATATGGGCTCTAGCTTCTTTTCTCTGTCATGATACGATATGGTAGCAACAAGTTTACAGGATGTCTTAGTGTTCAAGAGCGGTAAAGAGACACCATAACCATGGCCAAATTTATAAAAGTAAGCATTTAACTCGGGCTTGCTTATATTTTCAGATCTTTAGTTCATTATCATCATGTCAAGAAGTATGGCAGCATACTGGAAGACATGGCAATGAAGAAGTAGCTGAGAGTTCTACATCTGGATCCTCAGGCAATAGGAAGAAAGCCACTGAGCCTCACCTGGGCCTTTATAAGCATTCAAGTCACCTCCAGGGACCCACCTCCTCCAACAAGGCCATGCCTCCTAAGCCTTACAAATTGCCTTCTTCCCTGGTGACCAAGATGTGGTGTGACATACTTTACCATGTTACAGTCTTCATGAGGGGAATCACAGCAGAGACTCAGGCAGAAAGTAAAATTATAGTTTTGTTGAGTAGAGTCACTGTAGGAAAAGCTACTATTGAGGGTAGGCTGCATGGTAGATGGCCAGGTGTAAAAGAACTTTAGTGCACTTTTGGAGGATCCTGTCTTATCACCGTAGCATCCTTCCTCCTTTATTCTGTCCTCGCTCCCTTCTTCCCTTCATTCCTCTCTCAAGCCCTCCTTTTTCTCCCTCCCTCTATTCCTCCCTCCTTCCCTTTGTTTCTCTGTCTCTCTCTGTATCTTTGTCTCACTCTCTCTGTATCTGTCTCTCTATGTGTGAAAATATCTGCCTCTCTTCTGTCTCTGTCTCTTTGTCTCTCTATGTGTCTCTCTGTCTCTGTCCATGTCCTTGTCTCTGTCTCTATATCTCTCTCTGCCTATCTCTCTCTCTCTCTCTCTCTCTCTCTCTCTCTCTCTCTCTCTCTCTCTCTCTCTCTCTCTCTCTGACACACACACACACACACACACACACACACACACACACACACACACACAATACTTTTTCCCCTAAAAATCCTTTGTGAGTATATTATGGCTCTGATGTTGTGGTTTTTGAGTTATGAGCTTTCTTAGTGTACAAATATGCAAACACTTGGCTTTCTTTATGTACTTTTTTATATATGTTTGTGTGGGGGGGTGGTCTTGCTTTCTTTTCCTTGTTGATAGTTTCAACCTATTCTGATATATTTTATTTTATTTTATATCATTTTTTTTATTTTATTTATATTGGTCTGCCTGAAGAACATGTTTGAGTCCTAATGAAAGATAGATGTGTGGCAAATATGAAGAGTATAGTAGTTGGGGAGGAATTAGGAAGAATAAAGCGAAAAGAAACTATAACAGGACACAGTATATGAAAAAAATATTTTCAATACAAGAAGAAATAAGAATAAAGCAGAAACCATAGAGGTATGCTGCTCCCAAGAGTTTATTCTTTTCATTTTTTAGGAGCTGGGTACACAATGATCAACACTGGGCCATCCCACATCAATTAGCAAACAAGAAAATACTCCACAGACATTCCCAAAGTCTGAGGGAGTCATTCCTTAATATGCTAGGTCTGATGGAGGCAATGCCTCATGTGGGATTCCCTCTTTCCAACTATAGCTAGTTTCTAGTAGAATTACAATGCCTAAAATCTGCATTAAGCTTTTTCATTGATGCAAATGATATGTCACCTTATGGAGTATTTGCCATTTGCTGTTTCAGAAGCAAATTTATATTGAATTATATAAACACTAGCAAAATTAGTTTTTCCAGTAAAATGCCTGATGAGTTGAAAACTTTCTATAAAATATGAGCCTATAAAAGGGAGGTCAAATCAATATCCATATCCAATTTATTTGATTTTGCTTCTGCCTATATAGTGAGGCACCAACCTCTGCTGTACTCATTCATACAGAAAATGAGTAGAGATTCAATGGACTGGAACTTACGTTTGCCAGTAAGATTAGCTTGTTTCTAAAACCAATTTGTGTGTGTGTGTGTGTGTGTGAGTGTGTGTGTGTGTACACGTATGTGTGTGCACACACACTCGCACATGTTTGGGTATGTTAGTATATGACATATATGTTTGTATGTATTATTTACTATCATTATCAGCAGGATAAGATTTAAAAGGAGGACATAGCTACCTGAATTTAACTATCACATTGAACTATCCACGGTATAATCATTAGTAAAAATTTGTTGCTTCCCTCCCTTCTGCCTCTTAAACGTAGCTCTGCAAAAACTGAAAACTTTGGTGTTAAGCACCTCTGTAATTTTCCACATCTTATTATCTTTAAGGAAACAACTTAGATTAATGTGTATAAATTCACTTATTTCTTCAAATAAAAGCAGGGTTTAATGAATATTAGAGGAGACTCAAAAATAACATGATACATATATATATATATATATATATATATATATAAAATGAAGTCTACATGTTAATTGTTTCTCTTGTTTTCATTTTAAGATGACCAATTTTTTGAACTTGATTGAGTTGCACATGGAACACAGCTAAGTATGTATATAAAATAAAAACAACCCACAAAATAAATGAATAGAAATGGGAGGATAATGGAGAACACTGACATGCATACTTTTCAAGTAGCTTTATGTGCTTTAACCTGATTATAGTGAACATGGATCCACTCCTGATGGCATAGAATTTGAAAATCCCACAGGATGGGGTGAATAATAACTGAGGTGTATGTCATGTAAATAAAACCAATAATTAAAAAGTTTGACTCATTGATTATAACATATACCAAAACTTAACATTCACATTAATATTAAGAGATGGATACTATATATTCTGGGTACTTCTTAGTGATTTTTTAACTTTTCACTTTTTATAAATTAAAAATCTATTTTGAATCTGTAGTTGTGAAATTTGATTAAACTATCAGTTGGATTTAAGGCAGCCTATCATCAGAGCATAAAGAGGCTTTAATGTCTTCAAAACTGTTTGGTTTTTATTGAGTAGCTTCTAAGCTAATTTAGCTACTGTATTGATTTTAATCAAATGTTCTTCAAATGGCAAGCACCACATGACTCTGGCCCTAGGTGGGTTCAGTGCATGAGGGGCAGTTCAGCTTTCCACAGATATCTCTTTCTAATGATAATGACACTTGAAAATACGTTCTGCCGTGTTTAAAAACTAATGAACAAACGTGTAAATAGAACATTTTATCAAGATACATAATAAACGGAATGTTATTGATAGTTAAGTATAACTTTATTCTTTTGTTTCATAATATTCAGAATTATTAGATAAAATTTTTCTCCTGAGATAATATTAAAATTCTTCATTTTTACTAAAATATGAAACTTTTAATTAGTTCTCTTGACATTTTGACTTTGTTTTTGGTTTTTTGAATTTGTTTTTGTCCAAACAGGGTATCTCTGTATAGCCCTGGCTGTCCTGGAACTCACTGTATAGACCAGCCTGGCCTCAAACTCAGAAATCTGCCTGCCTCTGCTTCCCAGAGTGCTGGGCTTATAGGCGTGTGGCACCACTGCCCAGTTGAATTTTAGACTTTTTAATCTTTGTTTTTGCAAGTAACAAGTTTTCCACAATATATATTATATATTTAAAATTAGAAAATAAACATTTTATAATATAGTCAATATCTTTACACAAAAATATGAAATTTATTTGCTAATATATTTTAACTGGGATTTAGACTTAATATATAATAGCAGAATAAATCATAATACATAAATTATAGAAAAATACTGATAATAGATTTGCTACTCTGAATCTCCAGTGGTTATTATGAAGTGTGAATGTTTCTCATACAAGGAAACCTGTTTATAACACTGCTATCTTCCCTTCCACATGCTGAATAATTTAAAGAAGATGTTGATTAATGCATGAGTATAAAATAAAGCAGGCTGTGGTTTCAAAACCTGTCCAATTTTTACTTGCTGCTATAAAAACTGTTGAAGGATTTTTTTTCTCCTGTTTTGAGAAAAGTCTGTATGGTCAAGTTGTCTCAAACGCACAGCAATGCTATTGCCATGGTATTCCTAGTACTGACATGCAACCATGTACCCTACCATCTGGTGCAGTTTAAAATAATTTTTAATAGTAACCATTCATTAAGATAGATATCACTAGCCCTTAACTGAAGTAATAAATGTTAAAACATTGAATGTAATAAAATGAAATTCTTGGCTCTTTTAGCAGTGTACCTGGGAGATATTTTAGTGGATATTTTCTTTATTGACATTTCAATTTTTATCCCCTTTCAAGGCTTTCCCCCTGGAAATGCGCTATCCCATCACTCCTCCCTCTGCTTCTCTAAGGGTATTCCCCACCCATCAAGCCATTCCTGCCTCCCTCCCTGGCATTCCCCTCACTAGGTTTTCAAGGGGCCTCAACTTCACAGGACCAAGGGGCCTCTCCTCCCACTGTTGCCAAATAAGGCCATCCTCTGTGACATAAGCAGCTGGAGCCATGCGTCCCTCCATGTGTACTCCTTGGTTGGTCCTTTAGTCCCTGGGAGCTCAAGGGGGTCTGGTTGGTTGATGTTGTTGTTCTTCCTACGGGGTTGCAAACCCCTTCAGCTCCTTCAGTTAGTCAGATTTTAGGTACATAGGTAAATATATTTGTAGGATTATTAATCATTGTAGTCTCTTATTCATAACTAACAACATGAGAGAGGAACATTTTAATTAGTTTTCATTGATTTGTTTCATAAAACTAGACAATAATCCTATAATATCATTAGCTGTTTATTAGTTTTATAAGATTTTTTTTCTTATCAAAAAACAGACCATGGTTCTCCCTTATTAAGTTAGACTCATGTACTTTATTTTTTATATTACAGAAGTTGACAATTGATGGATTTGGGCAGTTTTAGAGACTATATTTTCCATTTTTAAAGTGTTTTAATTCTTTACATATTGTGGGATTTTAAAGATACACTGTTTTACATTCTGATATTATTACAAGAGCTTGGTGAAAAAGAAATGAAAGGCCATGGTTAACAGTAACCTCTTAATATCTTGACAATTGTGCTATTCAGTTTTGTCAAATTCACAGGAAATTTGGTCAACAATGAGGATATGCATACATAAGAATACCCTGTAAGCAAAAATGAGGCTTGTTGTGTTGTAGAAGGGCTCAGCCTTTTGGACATGATTCACAGCTAGGATGTGAGCCTTGGTTTTAAAGGAAACGAGCAGAAAAAAACAATGAGCAGGTTCAACCATGGCCCAAGTGAGCCATGATAGAGAGCAAAGGAGGAAGCAGGTTCCTCCATGGTTTCTGCTTCAGTTTCAGCTTTCAGATCTCTGCCTGAGATTCCATCTTTTTTTTTAATTGAAAGTACTCTTTATTTACATTTCAAATGCTATTCCCTTTCCCAGTTTCCCCCTCCCAGAAAACCCCCAACCTATCCTCCCTCTCCCTTCCACGTGAAGATGCCCTATCACCGAACCCACTCCCACATATCCTCTCCCCTTGATTTCCTCACTCTGGGACATCAATCGAATCTTTATACGACCAAGGACCTATCCTTCCACCAATGGCTGACAAGGCATTCCTCTGCTGGAACCATGTGTACCCCTTAGGTGATGGCTTAGTTCCTGGGATCCCTGGGGGGCTGTCTGGTTGGCCAACATCATCTTTCTTCCCCTGATTCTGCAAACCCCTTCAGCTCCTCTAGACCTCTCTTCAACTCTTCCATTGGGGACCCCACACTCAGTCTAATGATTGTCTGCTTGCATCTGCCTCTGTATCTGTAAGGTTCTGGCAGGGCCCCTCAGGAGACAGCCATACCAGGCTCCTTTCTACAAGGACTTCTTGGCATCCACAATAGTTGATAGGATGAATCCCCAGGTAGGACAGTCTCTGGATGGCCTTTCCTTAAGTCTCTGCCCCATAATTTGTCACTATAATTGCTCCTATAGGTATTTCATTCCCCTTTTCAGAAAAACCGAAGCACTCACACTTTGGTCTTTCTTCTTTTTGAGCTTCATGTGGTTTGCAAATTATATCTTGGTTATTCTGAGCTTTTCAGCAAATATCCACTTATCAGTGAGTGAATACCATGCGTGTTCCCTTGTGATTGGGTTGTCTCACTCAGGATAACACTTTCTAGTTTGATCCATTTGCCTAAGAATTTCATGAATTCAATGTTTTTAATAGCTGAGTAGTACTCCATTGTGTAAATATACCCCATTTTCTGTATCTGTTCCTCTGCTGAAGGACAGCTGGGTTGTTTCCAGCTTGTGGCTATTATAAATAAAGCTTTGTGGCTATTATAAATAAGGCTCCTATGAACATAGTGGAGCATGTGTCTTTATTATATGTTGAAACTTCTTCTGGGTATATGCCTAGGAGTGGTATAGCTGAATTCTCAGGTAGTACAATGTCTAATTTTGTGCGGAACCACCAAACTGATTTCCAGAGTGGTTGTACAAGCTTGCAATCCTACCAGCAATGGAGGAGTGTTTCTCCCTACATCCTTGCCAGCTTCTGCTGTCCCCTGAGATTTTCACCTTAGAAATTCTGATTTGTATGATGTAGAAACAAATGGGGTTTTGATTTGCATTTCCCTGATAACTAAGGATATTGAGATTTCTTTTAAGTGCTTCACACCCATTCAAGTTTCCTCAGTTGAGAATTCTCTGCTTAGCTCTGTGCAACATTTTTAATAGGCTATCTGACTCTCTTGAAGTCTTTGTATACATTAGATATTAGCCCTCTATTGGATGTAAATATCTTTTCACAAACTGTTTGATGCCATTTTATCTTATTGACAGTGTTTTTTGCCTTACAGAATCTTTGCAATTATATGAGGTCCCATTTCTCAATTCTTAATCTTAGAGCATAAGCCATTGGTATTCTGTTCAGGAAATAGTCCCCCGTGCTTATATGTTCAAGCTCTTCCTTGCTTTCTCCTCTATTAGATTCAGTGTATCTGGTTTTAAGTGGAGGTCCTTGATCCACAGGTGGACTTGAGTTTTGAACAGAGAGATAAGAATGGATCAATTTGTATTCTACATGCTAACCACCAGTTGAACCAGCACCAATTGCTAAAAATACTGTTTTTTTCCACTGGATCTTTTTAGCTCCACCGTCAAATATAAAGTGACCATAGGTGTGTGGATTCATTTCTGGGTCTTCAATTCTGTTCTATTGATCTTCCTGCCTGTCTCTGTATCAATACCATACAGTTTTTGTAATTATTGCTCTGTAGTATAGCTTGAGGTCAGGGATTGTGATTCTCCCAGAACTACTTTTGTTGTTGAGAATAGTTTTCCCTATCCTGGGTTTTTTGTTATTTCAAATGAATTTGCAAATTGTTCATACTAGCTCTATGAAGAATTGATTTGGAATTTTAATAGGGATTGCATTGAATCTTGCAGCAAGA
Organism: Apodemus sylvaticus; assembly: GCF_947179515.1. Classification (NCBI taxonomy): domain Eukaryota; kingdom Metazoa; phylum Chordata; class Mammalia; order Rodentia; family Muridae; genus Apodemus; species Apodemus sylvaticus. Next base: position 49,249,267 of record NC_067482.1, on the reverse strand, counting down.
TTAAATTAATTAATTAATTAATTAATTAATCCTGCCAATCCATTAGCATAGGAGATCTTTGCATCTTCTGAGTTCTTCAATTTCTTTCTTCAGAGGATTGAAGTTATTGCCATACAGATCTTTCACTTGCTTGATTAGACTCACAACAAGGTATGAAATATTATTTGTAACTATTGTGAAGGTTGTCATTTCCCTAATTTCATTCTCAGTTTGTTTATCCTTTGTTTGAGTAGAGAAAGGCTACTGATTTGTTTGGATTAATTTTATATCCAGCTACATTGCTGAAGTTGTTTATCAGGTTTAGTAATTCTCTGTTGGAATTGTTGGGGTCACTTATATATAAGATCGTATTATCTGCAAATAGTGATATTTTGACCTCTTCCTTTTCAATTTGTATATGTTTGACCTCCTTTTGTTGTCTAATTGCTCTAACTAGAACTTGATGTACTATATTGAATAGATAGGGAGAAAGTGGGTAGCCTCATCTGGTCCCTTTTACTTTTAGTGGGATTTTAATTTTAGTGGGATTACTTTTAATTTTAGTGGGATTGCTTCAAGTTTCTTTCCACTTAGTTTGATGTTTGCTACTAGCTTGCTATATATTACTTTTACTATGTTTGGTTATGAGCCTTGAATTCCTGTTCTGTCTAAGACTTTTAACATGAAGAGAAGCTGAATTTTGTCAAATGCTGAAAAAGCATCTAATGAAATGATCATGTGTTTTTTTTTTTCCTTGAGTGTGTTTATGTAGTGGATTATATTGATGGATATATATTGAACCATCCCTTCCTTCCTGGGATGAAGCCCACTTGATAATGGTCAATGATCATTTGGATGTATTCTTGGATTTGGTTGACAAGAATTTTATTGCATATTTTTGCATCAATTTTCAGAAGGGAAATTGGTCTGAAGTTCCCTTTTCTTGTTTTGTCTTTCTTTGGTTTAGGAATAAGGATACTTGTGGCTTCACAGAATAAATTGGATAGTATTCCTTGTGTTTCCATTTTGTGGAATAGTTTGAAGTGTATTGGTATTAGGTCTTATTTGAAGATCTGATAGAATTCTTCACTAAACCCATCTGGTGCTTTTTTATTTATTTATTTATTTATTTATTTATTTATTTATTTATTTATTTATTTATTTATTTTGTTTGGGAGACTGTTAATGACTGCTTCTATTTCCTCAGGGTGTATAGGAATCTTAGGTGGTTTATCTGATCATGTTTTAACATTGGCACCTGGCATGTGTCTAAAAATTTTCCATTTCATCCAGATTTTCCAATTTTGTTGAGTATAAGCTTTTGTAGTAGAATCTGATGATTTTTTTAATTTACACAATTTCTATTGTTATATCTCCCTTTTTATTTCTGATTTGATTAATTTTGGTACTGGCTCTGTGCCCTCTGGATATTCTGGTTTATCTTGTTGTTTTTTCCAAAGAACCAGCTCCTGGTTTTGTTGATTCTTTGTATAGTAGTTTTGTTTGCTTCCATTTGTCTGATTTCAGCCCTGACTTTGATTATTCCCTGTCATCTACTCCTCTTGGGTGTATTTTCTTCTTTTTCTTCTGGAGCTTTCAGGTGTGCCATCAAGCTCCTTCTGTAAGCTCTCTCCATTTTCTTTTTGGAGGCACATAGAGCTATTAGTTTTACTCTTAGCACTGCTTTCATTGTGTCCCATAATTTATAGTATGGAGTGTTTTCATTTTCATTAAATTCTAAAATCTTTCATTTCTTTCTTTATTCCTTCCTTGATCAAGTTATCATTGAATAGATCATTGTTCAGCTTCCATGTGTACGTGCATTTTCCATTTATTTATTTATTTATTTATTTATTTATTTATTTATTTATTTTATTTATTTCTGGGACCTAAGACCAGCCTTAGACCGTGGTGATCTGATAGGGTACACTGAATTATTTCAATATTCTGGTATCTGTTGAGGCCAGTTTTGTGACCATTTATATACTCAATTTTGGAGAAGGTACCATGAGGTGCTGAGAAGGTATATTCTTTTGCTTTAGTATGAAATGTTCAGTAAATATTGGTTAGATCCATTTGAGTCTTCTTGGTAGATTTTTTCCTTTAACCAGGAAGTGTAATACCTTATCTTTTTTTGACAACTTTTGTTTGAAAGTTGATTTTATCTGATATAAGAATGTCCACTCCTGCTTGCTTCTTGGGACCATTTGCTTGGAAAATTGTTTTCTAATCTTTGACTCTGAGGTAATGACTGTCTTTGGCACTGAGGTGGGTTTCTTCTATGCAGCAAAATGTTACGTCCTCTGTCTTCTGGCTTTTGTAGTTTCTTGTGAGAAGTCTGGTGTAATTCTGATAGCTCTGCCTTTATATGTTACTTGTCCTTTTTCCCTTACTGCTTTTAATATTCTTTCTTTCTTTAGTGCATTTGGTGTTTTGATTATTATGTTACTGGAGGAATATCTGTTCTGGTCCAGTCTATTTAGAGTTCTGTAGGCTTCTTGTATGTTCATGGGTATCTCTTTCTTTAGGAAGACAAGTTGTCTTCTATAATTTGGTTGAAATATTTACTGGCCCCTTAAGTTGAAAATTTTGCTCTCTTCTATACCTATATAGTCCTTGGGTTTGGTTTTCCCATTGTGTCCTGAATTTCCTGTATATTTTGTGTCTGAATCTTTTTGCATTTTGCATTTTCTTTGACTGTTGTGTCCATCTCTTATAGAGTATCTTCTACACCTGAGATTCTCTCTTCCATCTCTTGTTCTGTTGGAGATACTTAAATCTGTAATTCCTGACCTCTTTCCTAGGTTTTCAATTACCAGGTTTGCCTCCATTTGTGTTTTCTATGTTGTTTCTACTTCAGCATTTAGTTCTTGAATCCCTTTATTCAATTCCTTCATTTTTTTACCTGTGTTTTCCTATATTTCTTTCAGTAAGTTATTGATATCATCCTTAAAGGACTCTATTATCTTCATGAAATAAGATTTTAGGTCAGTTTCCTGATTTTCAGCTGTGTTGTTGTATTCAGGGCTTGCTGTGGTGGGAGAACTGGGTTCTGACAATGCCCACTTATATTGGCTTCTGTTGCTTATGGTCTTGCACTTGCCTTTCACCAGCTGGATATCCCTGGTGTTTGTTGGTCCTGGTGATTATCTGAATTCTGTCTCTTTTAATCCTGGGTTGCTTCAGGTATCCTTGTAGACATGCAGTCCTGGCTATAGCAGACCACCTGTGGGGCTTCAGTGGGGGGCTCTTCACAGGGGCAGAGAGGGTACTTATATGTTGCACTGACTGCAGTAGATCTCCTGGGAGACCTTCAGACTGTTGACTCTAGGTGCAGCAGGTTCTCTAGGATAGATCAGGAGATGGTATCTTCACTGGAGCAGACAAGCCACAAGTCTGCTGCAGCAGAAAGGGCAAGTTTCCATTGTTTTACTGTCATCTGGATAGTCAGCTATTTGACAAAATAAAACTTTTATTTCCTAACTTGTTTTTGCAATTGTTTAATTATAGAAATAGAAAGGAAATGACAATACTATAGTAGAGTACCATGATATTCCAAATACACATGTTAAATGCATTAAATATATCAAAGGAAGAATGCATGAATTGATGCAGCAAATACCGAATTTAAGGTGTTTGTAGTTTTTATTGCAATTTATTTACATTTTAAAAATTATTCCTGCAAAACTATATTAATTCCATGCTTGTCATAACCACTATATATTAAGACATCAGCAAGAGAGGGAGATATTGAGAGAAACAATTTTCCTTTGCAAAGGTGAAAATAGTCAAGCATTTGATAATATAACTACCAACAAATAGAAAGGGTCTACTAAATCTTAGGACTGCTTATCCTAGACAAAATAAATAGAAAAAATCCAGCCTTAGAGATAGTCATTGAAACATGAATATTGCCTCTTAATCTATACAATGAAGTCATTATGAAAATCAGATATGTTATAAAGTACCTAATGCTTTTATTAAAGGCATCCTATCAAAATATAGAAATAAGTAAGAATAAGTTAGTGGCTAACTGAAGTGGACCAGAATATAAGGTCACTTCCTGCTTGACCACCTAGGGTAGATTCCCAAGACACAGATGGTAGAAAGAGAAAAACAAAAGAAACTAGTTGTCTTCTGACTTCTACACATAAACCATGAGACACACACACATAAACACATACACACACACACACATACACAAATCATAAAATAAAGTAATTAAATCAAATATATTAAATATTTATACTAATATAATATAATATAATATAGTAATATATTAAATATATTATGTAAATTTTATTAAATTAAATTATGTAAATATATTTAAGTCCAAAAGAGAAAGCATAATGAAGAATTTTAAGCTTATACTAATCTCCAGTTTTGTGAAATATATGTCTTTATTATTTCAACCAATATTTATAGTTCAAATTATGTAGATATTTATGGAGGATACTGAAAGAGTAAAAGCTAGATGAAGAAGAAAATGAATAACTGTAAATTCATCTACTGTGACAAAATAAAAAGTCAATACTATTTCAAGTATATGGCATTTTCCCAAATGACTTACCACTTCATTTCATTTTCAACCTATTAGGTGAACATAGCCATAGGTTGTGACTCATTCCAATAATCCTTGGACATGAGAGTATATGGCTTTACATTATCATAGGCTTTACAATGGCCTATAGTATATAGTGAGTTCTATAGTGAGAGGCTTCAGAATAAGATCATGTACCAAAGTAACAACAGAACCCCAAAAAACTACAACAACAATACTGACAAGAAGAAACAAACAAGTAAAGTGTGTGTTCTCAGTCCACAGAAAGAAGATGCATTCACAATGGTTTAACAGGTCTGTTTTAACTTTCCTATATTCTGTGATGTTCAACATACAGAGATCAAGACTCTCTGGACTTGTGTCACATGTGACATTGTCACATAATAGATAATTTATCTATTTTTCTATCAAAGGACATGAAAGATGGTTTGGATTCAGGAAACAACACATGGCAGAAAAAGGAATCTCATCCTCGAATCTCAAAATTTTAAATCCAGAAATGTTCCTGTCCAATGGACAAACAGGGATAAAGAATGGAATAGAGACTGATGGATAGGCCATCCTGAGACTGCCCCATCTAAGGTCTATCCCATCTGCCAGCCAAACCCCCTCACTATTGCTGAAGCCAAGATGTGCTTGCTGCCAGGAGCCTGATATTGCTGTTCCCTAAGACATGAACAATACCTTTCTAGATACTTATAACCAACCTTCCAACTAAGACTGAAGACTCCAGTTGGGGAGCTAGGGAAGGACTGAAGGAGCTGAAGGGGATTGCAACCCCATAGGAGGAATAATATTCGCTAACTGGATTACCCAGAGCTCCCAGGGACCAAAACCATCATACAAAGGGTACACATGGAGGGATCCTGGACTCCAGATACATGTGTAGCAGAGGATGGCCTTATCTGATATCAGTGGAAGGGGTGGGAGGCTTGATGCCCCACATTAGGAGGATGCTAGATGGGTGAAGTGATAGTAGATGAATGGGTGGTGGAGCACCTCATAAAGGCAATGGGGAATGGGAAGGATGGACAGCATGTGGGTTTGGTGAATGAGTAACCTGGAAGGGAGATATTATTTGAAATGTAAATGAATAAATTAATTATTAATAAAAATAGGTACATGAATGAATACATCAACTAATGGTTTGTTTTTTTGTTGTTTTTATTGTGGTTTTTTTTAATGATGGGTAAATCTATCCAGATTGAAGTGTTATCACAACTCTCTTTCCTCTGTGTTTGCAGTTGAAGTGAACCGTGGGAAAGTCTTAAAGACAGAACAAAAAAGAAGCAGAGTTGACAAGGGGCTCTTTAGCAGAGAGTAGAACTGAGAGGCATTGGGTATGATGTCTGTGTCTGATTACTTCTTTCCTGAATTCTGTTCCAGTCTCCTTGATTCCCCAAATAGGAGAGATTATCAGCTTAAAAAGTGGCCACTTCTATAGAATAATCTTTCCCAAAGTCACAGGCCTGAGAACAGTAGAAAACTTTAGTCTGTTCTGTTATGAAATCAGCTTATACTCATAGCACTCTTGCTTTCATCTGATCTTTTGGTTGTGAAAGCAATAGTTGCTCTTCCCTGTACTCATGAACTTGTGTGCATGTGTGTGTGTGTTTGTGTTTGTGTGTATCCACATGTACTGACACAGTCATATACATTCACACCAGAAGATGATTCAAGTACATGAAATTTTTTGAACAATGATAGTAGAAAATTTACCTGGTGATGTTTTTGATATAGAACGAATTAACATCATACCTGCCTCTCCATGAGATAGAATTTCTCATGACAAGTGGCTTTTTCTTATTTTTCTTCACACATTCACTCTTGCTGTAAGCTCTTTCAATCTCTATGGAACTTGTTGTTTCTTCACTATAACACACACACACACACACACACACACACACACATACACACGCACACACAGCTAAGATTCTTTGTGGTTAACGCCTCTTTATTGGCTATACAGATGTTCATCTTTCTGGTTTCCTTTTCCTTTAAATGACAATCCAGATGTCAAGACCTGGGAAGCTACTCTTTAGCAATAAGCTTGAATAAGATCTATGCTATCATTCAATGCTTTTCTTCATATTTATCATCATTTTATTATTAAATAATTAAATACTAAAAATTAAATTCTATTCATTTTCATTTTCTATCACCCATCTAGACTTCAAACTTCTTAAAATATTGAATGTACTTTTTAATTAGTTAATCTGCCTTGGCTCCCAGAAGGGTTTTACATGCACTGCACCTGCTCAAGCACTCTCTGGATTCAGGAGTGTAACACACACAAACATACACACACACACACACGGACCCACACACACACACACACACAAACTCACATTTTGATACACCTTTACTAGCTCAATGGCTGGACACTTTTAAACCTCCTCACAGCTAGCACATACTTATCTCCTATATTCCTGGCTTAATACCTCTAAATCCTGGTTCCTTCTGGTAAGCTCCATATTAAGGCCACAGATATTACCTCTGCACTCACATTGTTGCATGTTTTCTCTCCTGCAGCTCTTAAATCTGATCTCTCTCCTGAGTCATGGAGAGTTTCCTCTTCCTTTCCCTCTCCCTTTAGTACCTTGCCTATACAATCTAAATGTCCCACCTCTAACTCCTTACACAGCCATTTTGCAATTCTTTATTACCAATTGAAGCCTGCTGGGGACAGGGACCCTCAGGTCTGGAAGTGCAGCCTTGGGAGTCAAATTTAAAAAAAAAAAGCATTAGAACAAATTTCCAACAATTGGCAATCTCTATCATGTAATTTTTCCTTACTGTGAGAAAATATCAGGTAAAAGCAATCTAAGGGAAAACGGTTTTTGTTTGTTTTGTTTTGTTTATAGACTACTATGGCAGAAAAAAAATTATGGTGAAAGGAGCAAAAGATGCCCTGGTCACAACAAATATGCCATTAGAAAACAGAGAAATGACACACATGTTAATCCCATTTGCTTCATTTTTATGAGTTTGGGACTACATCTCCTACAATGGTGCTACTCACATCTGAGATGGATTTTCACATCACTGACATAATCTAGAACATCTTGACAGAGGAGAAAGACAGAGGAGAAATGTGTTTCCAGGGAGATTTGAAAACCATCAATTTGAAAATCAAGATTAATCACCACATTATTTATTGGTTATTGTATATCTGATAAATATGGCATCATCTGGTACATTGTGTATGTTTGCGTATGTGTGTGTGTGTGTGTGAGTGTGAGTGTGTGTGTGTGTGTGTGTGTGTGTGTATAAGAGATAAAGAGACCTCAAAAAATGTAATTATAAGTTATAAGGATATTTATTTAATGCTGTGGTTTTGCTTTTATAATTTGCATATAAAATATGCTTTCTCTAATTACCTACAAAGAAATAATCATAGAAAATTTTCAGTATTCAATATAAGGGATAATACTAAATAAGTATTGATAAAGTATCATGTGCCTGCTCTTTCTGTATACAAAATTTAAGTGATTGTTCAATCAATAGTAGTACATTTTATCTATTGTTTTCAGTGAAGACAAAAATATGTGTGTAAGTGAATTAACACTGTAAACTTTTTTCTTGATTTTCTGTTTCTTTTGACTAATCTTATTTTATTATTCCCTATACACTTGACTTCCTCATATATGGTTATTTTAAAAACAAGTATTTACAAGCTCCTGGCTTAGCATGAATGCCAATGCTAGTAGTGCTGAAGAGAATTAAGAGATGGTCCCTTATTGACATAATGGCTACTCACTACCCATCAGTAAGAAGGGGGAACAAAATACCCATAGAAGGAGATACAGAGACAAAGTATGGAGCAGAGTCTGAAGGAAAGAACATCCAAAGACTACCCCTCTTAGTGATCCATTCCATATAGAGTTACAAAATGCTGACACTATTATTAATGCCCACAAGTACTTGCTGACTGGAGCAGGATATAGCTGTCACCTGGGAGGCTCTACTAATGCATGAGAAATACAGAGGAGGACCCTCTCAGCTATCTATTGAACTGAGCACAGGGCCACCAATGGGGAACTAAAGAAATGAGGACTCAAGGAGCTGAAAGGGTTTGCAGCGCCATAGAAGGAACAATGATATGAGCTACTCAGTACTCCCAGAGTTCCCAGGGACAAAGACATCAACCAGATAATATTCAGGGTGTTACCCATGGCTCCAGATGCATAGGCAGCAGAAGATGGCCTTGTTGGACATCAAAGGGAGGAGAGGCCTTTGGTCCTGGAAAGGCTTGTTGCAACACTGTAGGGGAATACCAGGACAGGGAAGCAGGAGTGGGTTGATTGGGAAACAGGAAGGAGAGAAGGCTTATGGGACTTTCAGATGGGGGGGGGAGCACCAGGAAAGTGGAAATCATTTGAAATGTAAATAAAGAACATATCTAATAAAAAGATGTGTATTCACTTTGAGTAGGTTGATAATAATTACTTGGTTATCATTTAAATATTGTAAAACTAATTCCATGACAATGTTAAACTCTCGGAAAGTTTATTCTCATCTTTACCCTGTGCTTCCACTTGCAGTTTCATTAAAGTGCACACAGTGACATAGTGAGAGACAATGAAAAACTACTCTGCTCTCTAACTAAGAGTCACTCGCTGGAGAGGAGTCCCAAGAGATACAATGCAATGAGAGCAAGCACACTGGAACTCTCAGGGGGATCTTTGGACTCAATTTTCCAAGAGTGGCAGAAGAAAAGAACAGAGGTCTGTCAAGTTCCGGAAGATCATCACTGCCAGTCCCACGAGAAATGCGTAGAGAATGGGCATTGCTTTTGTAGCTTTTAAAGCAAGCCTACTCCAGTCTAATACTGCTGTCAGTGCCCATTAAACTGCACCATGACCTGCTTTAAAGAAAGAAATATTGGAAAGGCAAATGACAGCTTGAAATCTTCATACGTAGTGTCTGCATGGACCTGATGGGGGATAGAGAATAATTTTAGGCTTGAGGACTGCTGCTGAGCTACTGAGAATAAAGGACTCAGAAAGGACAATGGGTTTGAAGAATGAAGAGTTCTTACATTCAGCCCAACCTTTTACTGTAATTCAGTCTGAGATGCTGAAAATACCTTATATGTTACTGGTCCTTACAAAATTAGTATTCTCCAAACTTGCAAAAGACCTTTTGTATCTCTAGATTAGATAAAAAATATTTAATGTAATAAAGTCTTCATTTGCTTAAAAAAATTAAGGAAATTACAGAACTTACTAAGCTTAATCAAAATCACATGAAAAATTTTAACCTTTCAACTTGAATATTATGATTATTTTCTGCTATGAAAAAATATCATTGGTTCATTATGTTTTTACCAAGTTGATAATATAACAAAATAAACAAGAATCAGATTTAAAAAGTCTTCTAAAGCAATATACTTTAAAAATTATAATTGTAATGTTGGAAATTAAAAAGGATATTGCTTAAATTATGGAACTCCTATTATGAAATCTAACTATCTGAAAATTCTTAGCCTCTTAATGTTTTGAGAAAAGAGAAACAACTTTGTGTGTAAGCATATATAATATTTGTGTCTCTGTGCTCATAGATATATGCAGGTCTACTAAACTGTACACAGGTTGACTTCATGGGCACAGTATTACTCTATCAATCTCTCTATAAATTTAAAAATCTTTTTAAAAATACCTTTGTCTATATGTGTATATATTTTAGTGTAATAAAGTCTTCATTTGCTTAAAAGAATTAAGCAAATTACAGAACCTGCTAAGCTTAATGAAAATCACATGAGAAATTTTAACCTTTCAACTTGAATGTTATGATTATTTTCTGCCATGAAAAAATATTGTTGGCTCATTACAATGTTTTTACCAAGTTGATAATATAACAAAAAAAGAATTAAATTAAACCTTATATATATAATATAAACCTAATATATATATAATATATATATCTATGTAACATACCAAAGATATGCCTCATGCCTCTAGAGGACACCAAAATGCAGTCAAATCACTTGGAAGTGGACCTACCAATATCTGTGAGCTACCAACCATGTGGATGCACAGTAATTGAACCTCAGTCCTTTGCCAAAGCTTCCACTGCTCTAACCCATTTAAGCATCTTCCCCATGTGCCTTTAGCATACTTATTGAAAATTTGCTCACTAATTCATCTGGACAGACTGGCAACAAGTCCATGGTCATTGTTATATCTGTTTCCACAGCTTTGAAACAAGCCTTGCATTTTCTTAAATGATAGCTACCAATACTCAGGTAGTCATTCTAAGCTATCTTCCTAGCCAGGAATTATTTTATTAGTAGTAGCCAACATTTTTGAAAAATTTTTCATGAGTGCTCTTTCTGTATATTCAAGGTTATAAAATCTGATATGGTAATGTATTAGAGTATTTATTTATAGAAACTCAGAATCTTATTTTATTATATACCTAATTTCTTTTGCATAACATTTGATTAAAGTTATTAATACTAAATTTGATTGATTTGTCAGTATAATCTTATTTTATCTGAATTATATTTGTAACTTGCTTGCCATTTCTGCCATTCCCTTTGGAGGTCACATGAATATTCTTTTCTGTAGAAAATAGAGTAGATTAATTTAGGAGCAAGCTAAAAAGCTAAATACAGTATTTTCTGAAATTTTTAATTTTCACAAATCTTGTAAAATGATTCCATTGAAAAACATTCAACATCTTATTTTTATGCACATTAGATTGATATAAATGTGATGTATATGTTTCTAAACAATATTAATCTCTTAATATGAAGCATTATATATTTTAATATACGTCTGAAAAGTTTTCCTGCACATGTATATGTGCTCAGTAAGTATGCCTGGTGACTGTGGAGACCAGACAAGGAAGTTGAATCATCTGAAACTGGAGACACAGGGCATTATGATCTACTATATCATGCTTTGGACTCAAACATGACTCTTCTGCAATACTAACAATTCCTCTAACTGAAGGAACCATCTCCCCAGCTATAATCATGAGCTTTCAAAATCTACTATGGGTGTATCAACTCTCAATCAGTACTTATGTACAAATTTTCATTATTTTCAAGGACAATCTTATTTTAAAATTAAGGAATGCAGAGACGTACCAAAACTTTTACAAATTATTTCCAACTGATTTATTTTAGAAATCATTCAGATATCAAAATGAAATACTAAATGCCAGCCTCAAATTTATTGTAATATAGGTTTAAATTTTTTTTCATTCTTGGGACAGGGTTACTACAGTCATGAAATCTGGGATTTAAAGGCAAGAACATAAGGAAGCCAAATATATATCAGTAAAAACAAATTATTTAGAGAATGATTTAGAAAAAATGAAAATGTGATTGTTTTACTATTTCTTTTATACAGAGTACAATTGTTTGGAATGAAATTACACCAGCCTCACAGAAATAAGGCATGTAGCTGAGGAGGTGCCTTTTAGTATTTATGGCTTCCTAAAATTTCCGTTTAAAACATGGATTCCACCACAAATGACAGTCTTCTTACCCACGGCATGAGCCGCACATGAGCAGATACAAATTACAGGCATCTATCTGTATAGAACATATTCAACAGCAAATGCAAATGACATGTAGTGTTCTTGATTAAATATCTGTGTTAAAGTTTGTTATGGTAAAAACAAGATTGGAGATTACAAGTGCACTCTTAAAACAGCAAATGACAGAAGGACAAATGTATAGTAAAAACTGTAGTGCAAGACTGCTTTTGTTGTCTTAGCCAGTTCATTTTCATGATAAAAAAGAAAATAAGAAACAAGAAAAACAAGAAAACAAAGCTATCTCACCAATTTAATAAACTGCCTGGAGAATAAGAGTTGATAATAACATTTGCTATTCCCTTTATTTATTTTGTGCATGAATTTTAATATTGTTATATCATTTCCCTCTTTCCTTTTGTTCTTTCATTCACCCATATACACTTTCATGCTCACCTTCATGGCCTTGTTTTTACTTTGTTATATACCTGTATATATGTTTATATATATATTTAAATTATATTTTCATATATTCATATTATGTACTTATAAGTATATAAATATTACCTGGTGGGCCTGTACAATATTCCTTATATTTAGTTTTTCATGGCTGGCAATTTTGTACTACATAACTAATCATTGTGCTTTCTTCTCAAGTCACCATGGACTTTAAAAGTGACTGAACTAAAACTTTTATCACTTCTAAAAAAATTTTAGGAATCCTCTCTATGTTTTCCAAATTATTGCAAAATTCTTAATTTTGTGCTTTTGATACAAAAACTTATAAGAAAAGAAACTTAATCTTTCAAGACTCTTTAAAAACAGAATGGGGCCATGCAGTGGTGGTGCATGCCTTTAATCCCAGCACTTGGGAGTCAAAGGCAGGTAGATTCTGAGTTAGAGGCCAGCCTGGTCTACAGAGTGAGTTCCAGGACAGCCAGGGATATACAGAGAAACCCTATCTCAAAAAACCAAACCAAAACAAAGCAAACCAAAACAAAACAAAACAAAAAACAAAAAAACAAAACAAAACAAAAAAACCAGAATGAACAACATTAAGTAATTTGTTTAAGAATTTTATTTTTGTTTGAGTCCTAAAGATCCATTCTCAATCACACAAATGCACACAAGTACACAAGTGGGTGATGACTTGACAAATGTCTTTCTTTTATCATGTATGTTTTAATATGCGTGCTTTTTAGCTGTAATGCAATGACAGAACATTTATAATCTGTCTTCATAAGTAACATAAATATGTTTTGAAAAGGGTTTGTGAATCTATAATAGTTGCTTTCTATTTGTTCTCAAAAGAGGGGTCTCTGAAGACAATTAAGCAGGAGAGCTTCAAACCGTCCACTTGGACCAGTTGAGGAAATGAAATTCAAGGAGGTGAAAGCAAAGGGTGTCTGCTAGATTCTGAAAATACTGAAGAGATTAAGGAAGCAGATGCAACTGAAGCTCATAGGCCAGAGTGTTCTTGAAGGAAGGAAATCCACAAAGAAAGACGACCTGAAGGAGATTCCCTTCAGGTCTTAAGATCATGAACATCTAACCTTATAATGCACATATTGACTGATGCCCAAGAAGAAGGAAGAACAAAGTATGGATACTCTGGTCCTTAGAAGGGGGAACAAAATACCCACAGAAAGAGATACAGAGACAAAGTGTGGAGCAGACTCTAAGTGAAAGACCAACCAGTGACTACCCCACCTAGTGATCCATCCTATATTCAAAACCCAGACACTATTATCAATGCCCACAAGTGCTTGCTGACTGGAGCAGGATATAGCTGTCACCTGGGAGGCTCCACTAGTGCATAAAAAATTCAGAGGGGGCACTCTCAGCCAGCCATTGAACTGAGCAGAGAGTCCCCAATGGGGGAGCTAGAGAAGGGACACAAGAAGCTGAAGGGCTTTGCAATGCCATAGGAGGAAAAATGATATGAGTCACCCAGTATTCCCAGAGCTCCCAGGGACAAAGACATCAACCAGATAATACACATGATATTACCCATGGCTCCAGATGCATATTCAGCAGAGGATGACCTTGTTGGACATCAAAGGTAGGAGAGGTCCTTGTTCCTGGAAAGGCTTGTTGCAGCCAGTATAGGGGAATACCAAGACAGGGAAGCAGGAGAGGGTTGACTGTGGAATAGGGGAAGGGGAGATGGCTTATGGGACTTTTGGAGGAGGTGGAACAGGAAAGGGGAAATCATTTGAAATATAAATAAAGAATATATCTAATAGAAATAATAATAAAAATAAAAATAAATAAAAATATCACACACACACACACACACACACACACACACACACACATACACACACAAAGCTACCAAGCTCAAGAAGAATGCTGTGGAACTACCCATAGATGCCATGCACAGCCTAGAAGTGTTTCAGGTCACACCACCTAACATGAAAATACATTAAGACAATGACTATATATTCCTTCAGAGACTTTTAAGCACATGTTCCAGAGGCCTTTATTTCTTCTAATACGATGAAATATCTAGTAATCTGTAGTCATGTAAATTGTGACATATTCATCAAATGAAATACTTCTCAGTCAGAGAATCAAACAAAATATTGATAGATCTATGATTCAATTAAACTGAAGAAGGCAGGAAAAAAATCCTGTTTGAATTAGCTTCAGGCAATTCAAAAAACCAAGAAAATAGTAAAACTGCTTGCCTACAAGTTAGCTTTTGAAGGGTGGAAAGCTTAACAATGTTCATTACAATAGGAATAAAATACCATCTTTCTTTAATGATACATAGTCATAAAATTACAAAGTTAAGGCAAGGGACACTGTTAAAAGGACAAAACGGCAACCATCAAATTGGGAAAGGATATTCACCAACCCTACATCTGATAGAGGGCTAATATGCAATATATACAAAGAACTCAAGAAGTTAGACCCCAGGGAACCAAATAACCCTATTAAAAAATGGGGTACAGATCTAAACAAAGAATTTTCACCTGAAGAAATTCGGATGGCCAAGAGGCATCTTAAGAAGTGCTCAACATCATTAGTCATTAGGGAAATGCAAATCAAAAAACCCTGAGATTTCACCTTACACCAGTCAGAATGGCTAAGGTCAAAAACTCAGGAGACAGCAGGTGTTGGCGAGGATGTGGAGAAAGAGGAACACTCCTCCACTGCTGGTGGGGCTGTAAGATGGTATAACCACTTTGGAAATCAGTCTGGAGGTTCCTCAGAAAACTGGACATGACACTTCCGGAGGACCCTGCTATACCTCTCCTGGGCATATACCCAAAGGATTCCCTGGCATGCAATAAAGACACATGCTCCATTATGTTCATAGCAGCCTTATTTATAATAGCCAGAAGCTGGAAAGAACCCAGATGCCCCTCAAAGGAGGAATGGATACAGAAAATGTGGTATATTTACACAATGGAATGCTACTCAGCAATTAGAAACAATGAATTCACAAAATTTTTAGGCAAATGGTTTGATCTGGAAAATATCATCCTAAGTGAGGTAACCTAGTCACAAAAGAATACACATGGAATGCAATCTCTGATAAGTGGATATTAATTAGCCTAGAAGCCCTGAATACCCAAGGCACAAATCGCATAACAAATGACTCCCATGAAGAAATATGGAGAAGGTCCTGATCCTGGAAAGAACTGATCTAGCATTGGAGGGGAATATAAGGACAGAGAAAAAAATGGAGGGAGGTGATTGGAGAATGGATAGAGAGAAGAACGTTTATGGGACATATGGGGAGGGGGGATCCTGGAAAGGGAAAATCATTTGGAATGTAAACAAAGAATATAGAAAATAAAAACATTAAAAAAATAAAACAAAGCTTAAAAAATAGAAAAAATAGCATAGTCTTATTTATAAATATTAATGTTAACTTTAAGAATAATGATTGACTTTGTATATTGCTTTTATGTACTTATCAAACAGACCAAACTTTCACATATAAAAAATGCAAGTCTGGAGGTGGTGGCACATACCTTTAATCCCAGCACTTGGGAGGCAGAGGCAGAGGCATATGGATTTCTGAGTTCGAGGCCAGCCTGGTCTACAGAGTGAGTTCCAGGACAGCCAGGGCTACACAGAGAAACCCTGTCTCGAAAGAACAACAACAACAAAAAAATGTTAAGTGGCTTTAGTGGAGGAACAATATTTTGATTTACATTTGATATATGTTTCTAATGGCGGGTGTTATTGTGTTAGTAAAGTGGCAGTTGCCTCTATGGTCATATGTGTTTGTCAATTTTTGTAAACAGACATTTCATAATTCATTGTTCTTTTATGAGGTTCCAGAAACCATCAATGTTGCAGGCACCATTACCCACGAAATAGAAAACATAACATTTAACCTGCCTGTAATGAGATTTCACAAGCACATTTAATTCACACACATAAACTTCAGAGGGAAAAGAGAATATTGCTCTCTAATAGTTTTTCTGGGAAAATAAAAAAGTTCACATTGCTTTCTGTCACATATTTGCTTCTTAGATGCTCCTTCATGAAATTAAAAAAAAAGTGCTGATTGGTGTATCAGCTAGAAAATGAGCTGCAATTTCTCCATCAATTCTCTTCTAACATTGCATATATAATTTTTTCTAACCTATGTGACTTAAAGGCTGCCAGGCTCATACATAGTCATAAGGTAAACAACTTTTTAAGAATACTACTTTACATGTAACAAAATAACATTGTAACAAATTTATAAATGTCAAATAAGGATATAATTCTATGTGAATTTAATTATCTCCCTCACAGAAAGCTTTTCTAATAACAAAAACAAGAAATAGTGACTATTTACTGTTGTTATTATTGACACAATGTTATTATTTACACAATGAATTTAAACTACAATTTTAAGGATGACAGACGTGGGTTTGCTATAGCTGCTTAACAACTATTTACTGTTGTTATTATTGATACAATGAATTTAAACTAAAATGAAAGAACTTCTTAATTGACTAAATAAACGGGTTATGAAGAGATAAATTACACCACTTATAACCTAAAAGAATTTGTGAAAATAAATAGAAAATAATATTAACACGAACAAATTAAATATTGGGCACATCAGACTAAGTAAAACCCCTAGGAATGATTTGTTAAATTTGGGAATCTACAAGATTTATTTCTTTATCAACCCATTCAAAATTTAGATTTTAGTATAAAGTCATTTCAGGGAAGTCATTGTAATGTCATCAATTAGTGTAAATGCAATTTTTTTTCTTGACTCTTGTATACATTTACAAAATGCAAAGTGGCATTTTAAATGTGTAGATGGCTGGTATTGAGTTACATATCACCTAGGCAACACTTCATCCTTCCTAATTCATATTTAATATGTATCATTAATATAGGAAAACGACTCTCAAATGTGCTAGAGCCACACAAGCATGGTTGAGAAAACACAAGGATTCATCCTTTTGACTGAGGGTCTGCCCTTGGCCACAGAATCCCACAGTTTGCCCTTGAGATATAGTCTCACACCATTCTGCATTCTATAGCTCCATCTTGTGTCATTCCGTTATTTACAATTGCTTTCCTTTTTTTTTTTTTTCTGGTGTGCTCATAATTATACTTTTGCTCTCAGAGGACACTGAAGGACGACAAAAGTGGGTGTGCTGTAGCTGCCTGAGCAAATACTTTGCACAAGCGGTAACAGTAAACAGATGGGTGGTGCAGCTACTGTGCAGTGCATTTGATGACCATTCCATCAAACTCCCTGGTAAACAGTGAAACTCTAGTTTAACCTTGAGTGTCTGTCTCCTTCACTTCAAGCTCATGTGTGATAAGGAACATCAGCAGAGCATTGCAGTGGCCAGCTGCTTTGATCTTCAGCAGCTTATTAAACTAATCCTTTTAGTTTGGGTTCATTTTTAACAAACAAATTGATCCTGACAGTAGATCTTTATAATCAGTGAGCTTGTCTTCAGGAGTGTCAGATTTCATAGATAATAGTCTGACTTGTTTCTTAAAGTATTACTGTAAACATGGATTTTGATTTCTTGTTCTTAGGGTGTTTAGCAAGTTAAAGGTAAATGCAAACACAGATTCAATATAGGACATATGTCCTTAGAGTTCTTGAGATAAGACAACTGCATGGGGAAAGCTGAACGCCACAGAAAATATAAGATGATGAATTAAAAAGAAAAGAATTTAATCTGGTTTCTTAAGTAGTTTATCATTGATAAGTATTACAAAAACATTATTGGCAAATTGCATCCTCTTTTTTTGCATGTTGCTGTAAACATTTAAATTACTATACATATTTATTTAGCCTTTTGGAGCTTTCCACACTATATGGAGGAGATAATATAGAAAAATCTATGGGAGTTGGTTTTCTCCTACCATATATGTAGTGGAGAAGAGAATTGAAGCTAGATTGTTAGGTGAAGAAGCCAGTGAATTTACATGGTGATTCAAAACCATGCTCTTGTTTCATTTTAACTGAACATAATTTTATGCATTATCTTTATAAATCTCTTCACTGACTTTAATGAACGTATAAAATGATCTGCTTTCCCCCATAAAATTAATATCATCCTAACTTTAGAAGATAAAACATAAATAATGTTTGCTAAACATGAATAAGGTAAAATTAAAGTCCCCTTATTAATACTATTTCATGTTAAGACAATTATTTAACTTAGCAAAAATTAATTGTTAAAAACAAAGTCATTTCAAAAATGGGAACCTTTGTTAAAAAGCCTATGTTGTTACTTACTTGTGTGCATTCCGTATTTGTGCAGAAACACCTGGGCATGAGTTGAGTTATTGTAGAGTGGAGAGGCTGAGTCATTAGCATGTTCACTTTCACTCTCTGCTTTTGGCAGTGGATGAATTTTTTCTTCAAATTCCTGCTACCTTGACCTGCTCATAGTGATGCACCATAACTTGGGGAATTGGAAGGCAAAATAATTTCTCCCTAAGTTGCTTTGCATTATTATAAGTTGCTATTGGTATTATTGGTATTATTGGTATTATTCTTATACCAGAAATGAAGCTAATGAATGTCATGATGCATTAAAAATGTACAGTATGTCACATATGATAGAAAGATTTTTTATTAATAGCATTAAGGACATAAGATATATCAATAGTGAATTTTAAAAAACTGGTATCCCATCTAGTATAAGAAATTTAAATGAATTGTAAGAAATTACAGAAAAATTTCTGGAATCATTTAATAATCCAAATGTGTCCAGTTGATGAAATATTATATTGATAAAGAATAATATCACATTTTTTGAAAACATGGATTTTGTTTCTTTAAAAAAAATTTATGCATAGATGGGTGGTAATGCCATACTACTTTAATCCCAGCCATTAAGAGGCAGAGCAGATGAATCTATGATTTGGAGGCCAGCAAGTTCAAGGACACCCAGGGCTATACAGAGAAAACTTGTCCTTAGTCATCAAGGAAAATCAAATCACAACAACTCTGAGTTTCCATCTTCCACCAATCAGAATGGTGAAGGTCAAAAACTCAAGTGACAGCACATGCTGGTGAGGATATGGAGCAAGGGGAACACTCCTCCAATGCTGGTAGCAATGGAAACTTGTACAACCATTCTGGAAATTAATTTGGTGGTTCCTCAGAAAACTGGAAATAGTTCTACCTCAAGACCTGGCTGTATTATTTCTGGGAATATACTCAAAAGATGTTGTACCATACAACAAGGACACTTGTTCAATTATCTTCAGATATATTTTTAAGAGGCAGAAACTGGAAGTAACCTAGATCTAGGTCAATCAAAGAATCCATCATGATCAAGAAGGCTTCATCCCAAGGATGTAGAAATGTTTCAGTATATAGAAATCCATCAACATAGTCCACTATATAAACAAACTCTAAGAAAAAAAATCACACGATCATCTCTTTAGATGCTGAGAAAGCATTTGACAAAATTCAACACCCCTTCATTATAAAAGTCTTGGAAAAATGAGGAATTCAAGGTCCATACCTAAATATACACACCAATCCAGTAGCCAACATCAAACTACATGGAGAGAAATTTGAAGCAATTCCACTAAAATCAGGGAATAGACAAGGCTTCCCACTCTCTCCCTACCTATTCAATATAGTACATGAAGTTCTAGACAAAGCAATTAGACAACAAAAGGAAGTTAAAAGGATACAAATTCAAAAGGAAGAAGTCAAAATATTACTATTTGCAGATGATATGATAGTATACTTAAGGGGCTGCAAAAATTCCCACCAGAGAACTCCTAACCTGATAAACAACTTCAGCAAAGTGGATGATTATAAAATTAACTCAAATCCTCTACTCAAAGGATAAAGAGACTGAGAAAGAAATAAGGGAAATGACACCCTTCACAATAGTCACAATTAATATCAAATATTTGGTTAGTGTGACTCTAACCAGACAAGTAAAAGATCTGTATGAGAAGAACTTGTATTTGAAGAAAGAAATCGAAGATTTCAGAAGATGGAAACATCTCCCATGCTCATAGATAGGCAGGAATAATACAGTAAAAATGGCCATCTTGCCAAAAGCAATCTACTGATTCAATGAAACCCTCGGCAAAATTCCAATTCAACTCTTCATAGAGTTAGAAAGAGCAATTTGCAAATTCATTTTCTCAAAATTCAAATTCTCAAGAATAAAAGAACTTCTGGGGGAATCCCCATCCCTGACCACAAGCTGTATAACTTATCTTTTTAATACAAGTTTTACTTTTTGACTAAATTTAGTTTATTATATATTGTCATTTAATACAATTTTAAATTTAAATATATTTTGATCATTTTTCCTCTTGCTTCCTGATGATCTTCCTTCCTTACCCAGTCAACTTTCAGTTCATTATCTTGAAACAAATGAAAATACCAATGCAAAACAAAACCCCCAAGCTAAGAAAACAAAATAGAATCACTCCTACAAAAATAAAATAAAATAAAATAAAAACCAACCAGATCAACAAAACACACCACACTATAACCAAATAAACACAAACACACACACATACACACACACACACACACACACACACACTCCAATGACTTTGGCATTCATATGATGGCATTCACATGAAGCAGACAGCCTTTCTGTCTGTGTTTAAAGCTATTGACCAAGGAGTTTCCAGGTTCCTACAGGGGCTACTGCCAAAGGCATCCAGCGATTAAAGAAGTTACACAGCACACGTTTTTTCTGAGGAAACAAAGTTTAACATACTGGGGCTGGCGGCAATCTCTATGGTCAGCAGTAAAACTGTTAACTCTTCTTGGGGTCAGCGAGAAAGAGAAGAAGAGAGAAAATTTACATGTACACACACACACACACGCATACACACACACACACACACCACAGTTGATGGATGGGGGAAAAAGGTTGCAGCCACATAACACCAATTTTTATTCTTCTGAAGCTTGAATATCCCAAGAAAATCTTTCAAGCAGTATACAATTATAATGTAATTGCATTTCAGTTTTCTTCTAATAAATGATTATGAAAAACAATATGTATTCCAAATCAAATACAAGAATTAACATTATATAATACAGGGAAAGAGAAAAAATGATTATCAAAACCCACATACATTCACAAACAACTTGTTATAGATTAACAACGTGTAATCAAGTAAGATAGTTTTCTCAGACAGTTTCTCTTACTGGCAGGCAGCAATTTGTGGTCACAAATAAAGAAGTAATTATTTTATTCATCTTTCAAACTAATCTTGTAAAAATATTAAAAGAAACACATACCTAAATTTTTAAATAAAAATTAGTCATATCAAGATTAAGTCCTCAAAATTCACCATCTACTTATCAATTCTTAATAAATAATATTAGGAGGCTGAGGGCAAAAACTAAAATACAAAATCAATTATCACCATTTCAGCTTCAGAGAGAGTCACGTCAGCCAGTGCTGTCATTGTCCTGGTTCCCTGATCAAAAAGGGTCCCTAGCTTAACTTAATAAAGTTAATAAAAGTGTGTCTCTTGAACTTCATATTGTTCCCCAAGATTTTTTACATCACAGACAGTAGTAAAAATGTTTTCTAAGGGTGGTAGTCATTGTTGACAATCTAAATATTTAAATTTTTCTCTAGGGTGATGATAGAATCATTAATCTGCTCCAGCTGGAATTCCTGGAAGCGATCCAGCATTACTATTGTGAATGTCAGAGATTATGCCCAGTGAGGGACTGAAAGTCCCTTCAAGTTTTAACATGATTCTTAGATTAAGACTGGTGTGAGGACAGCAAGCAGGGAAGAACTCTATAACAACATATAGTCCTCAGGACACATAGGCCTAAGGGATGTGCCACATAGAGGCCCATTCATGGGGCTGTGGAAAGGTAAGGGCTGCATTCTATGAGTTGTAAAGCCATTTTTGGTTCTTCTTGTGTCACTCTTGGCATACACACACACACACACACACACACAACCTGTGGAAAATCTTACATGTTGGTCAACTATCCTGAACATGAGGCCTATGCCGGATTGTTTGATATAACCACTGTCACTCTATTGTAGAAGACTTATTTTTCTTCTTCAAGCAGGTGTAAGTGACAGTTCAGTTATTAACCTTTAACTGAGATGGCTAGGTTTTATTTCTTACTTCATTTTTTTTAGAAATAAAACAACATAAACTACAATATAATTAACAAAACCAACACCTAGCATTTGGACTCAATCTACCAACAAGAGCAAAAAGAATAAGAAGATAGCATAAGGATCAGAGACCCACTGATTCACATAATCACATAATTCACATAATGAACCAATCAGGAATCCCATAAAAACAATAAATGAGAAGCCATAAAGTAACTGCAGCGGACCAAATACAGACGTGTGCCAAGCCCTGTATAAGCATTGGTCTCTGTGGGTTTAAATGAGTTTGTGTTCTTGCCATCTTCGATGCTCACTGGTTCTTACACTATTTCTGCCCCCCTATTTCTCAGGAGTCCTTTCAACTCTGAGGAACAGTATTTGATGGAGTAATCTCCTTTAGGGTGGTGTTTGAAGGTCACATATGCTGTGTAATGTCTGGCTGTGGGTCTCTATATTTATCCCCATTGCAGGAGGAAGCTTCTCACATGGCAACTTAATAAGGCACTCTTCTATGAGTATGACAGAATATAACTAGGAGTCATGTTATCCCTAATTTTGTAGGCCAATATTTATTTACACATAACTCCCTGGACTACCTAGTATCAGGTTTTCAGTCAAATAAGTAGTGCCAGCTATTGGTTCCAAATAGCATAACTATAGGGAAGGAAGAGATTTAACTGATTAAGAAAGGAAATAGAAAAGTCATGGATAGATGGAGGACAGGGATTGGCATGGGAGGATAAAGTGTGGAGGGGGAGAAATGAGGAGTTGTAGTAGGGAATAAAGGGGAGAAAATTAAAATTAACTATGCATTTATGAGATTTGATATAAATGAATGACTAAATAATGGGGAAGAGAAGATTCCAATTGGCTACCTCTTAGCTCCCAATGAAATTTCTAGTACTGACTCTAAGTTACACCCAACTGATCTCTGGGCCAACAGTGGCCCATAGGAATCCAGAAACAATTCAGGTTATTGCTAAGATTATGTAGGTTATTCTCCATAAACTGACAGCAAGGTCGCACTGCTGAAGACATCACCTACACAACTTATTTGAGATGAAGATGTCAAACTGTGCCTACATAGAGGTTTCACCCCTATGTTTCTTTGATATGTTACAGGAACATTGTCTGCAGACTCTTAAAAGTGAAACATTAACAAAAGCTTTGTCTGCAATGGTGTACTGTCTGTAAGATCCACAGAGGTAGAGGTAACACAAACTTGTAAAGGAGTAATGAACCAATAACTGATTTGACTTGATACCCACTTAGCAAGACCACACCCATACGAGTTAATGTCTTAGTTTTTAATCCGGATTTGAAAAATCACATTCCAAAAGCTGAGTCACTGTTGAAAATTCTGTATTTACATTATTCAATGCATTACATATAAAAAATATAAACAAAACACCAAGATTTGGTGAATTTCAAATTATGGTATGTATAGACTATATCATAGCCTCAGAAATAAAAAGATGAATTTCTTAAAGAAATTTGGAAAAGCTAAAATGCAGAAATACTATTTAAGTAACTTATTTATTCAATGTATGATTTATATTACAAGCATGTATCCATATATCTATTTATTTAATTTAGTACTTGTGTGTATGTGAGGGAATGCATGCTCTGTAATTCCTATGGAAATCAGAGGTCAATTTGCTAGGATTAGTTTCTTTCTTCTAAGGTAGGAGTTCCAAGTATTGCATTCAGAATCGCAGGCTTGGTGTCAATTACTTCAAGGTTGAGTCATATCACTGACCCTTAATTTATGTGTTTAAAGAATGTAGCATTTTTTTCTTTCTTTTGTTTAATATGTGAAATATTTAAGTAAGGTGATAATTGTCAAGAAAGTTTAATAAAAGGTTACCTCTATAAACAAGGCACTTTTTTTTTATTTAACCTTGTATTATTCGATATATTTTTTATTTACATTTCAAATGATTTCCCCTTTTCTAGCCCCCCCACTCCCCGAAAGTCCCATGAGCCCCCTTCTCTCCCTCTATCCTCCCACCCACCCCTTTAAAAATATATTTAGCTTCAAGTTTGTTTAATATTTGTAAAATAATTCATTGAGGCTCTGTATTAGTTTAGATATATAAAACACATTCTAGAAATTTAAGTGCCAATAAGAATAACTGCTTAATATGAATGAAAACATAATAAGATCCAGAATTTTAAGTAGAAAAGCATATTTCATGCAGTTTATCAGTAAATAGTAGGAGGTTTAATTTGATAGCCTAGAAGCACTTCTGAGTGATATATTTGCTTGTGTAATCAGAACATTATGAAGTAGATTCCTATTTTTACACATTCAGCTAGTATATCACATCTGAGGGTGTGGGAATGAGTTTCACTAGAAAATGTGTCTATGTGTGTGAAAATTTTCAAAAATTAAAAATTGCTGGGCGGCGGCGGCGGCGGCGGTAGCAGTGGCTGCTCCAGCTGAAGGGCCATCAGCAGTGGAACCAAGGCGACACAGGGTCCAGTTAGGCCCTGCGCCCACGACCACTGACCTTCGCTGACCAGCCGGGCGGCAAGCAACTGCGGTTCTGCGGAGCCTTTCGCTGCACGGAAGCCACTTCAGAACTCGGCTGCCCGCCAGTCAGGAGAGACTCACCGCCATCTTGATCCCGGGCTCCAGAGATCCGTCAGACTGAGGTACACAAACATAATCCTAGGCCCAACACCGCAGGGGTCTGAGCCAGACGGGCGTTGGCCTGCACCCAGGCCCTGGGCTGTTTGAGTGGCCATCGGGGCGCCAACCCAGCCAGGAGTTTTTTTTTTGCCCCGGCCGGTGCACGCGCCGCCATTTTGCCTACAGGAGCCAGAGTGCTCCGGAGGGCAGAGACTGCTAACAAGCGTAGCCTGAGGCTAACAAAACGGGGGTCTAGGCCCCAAAAGGCACAGGACTGACCCCAAGAACTGGGCGGCTTGGTGGGCCATCTGTGTGTCAACCAGCCCAGGAGGTTATTAGCACAACAGACTCTCCCGGTGCTTTCGCGGAGCGCGGACGCGCACGCCCGCCATCCGGGTCACCTGGCGGACCCAAATAACAGACATAGCCCTAGGGGAACTTTGCTCGGACCTTGGCCTCCCAGGCGTTTGCCTGGACTCAGGGCCCAGGCGACAAGGCTAACCTAGTGTGCGCCAGCCCGGTTGGGGAAATCGGCTGCCCAGCGGAGTGAGCGGAGCACAGGGGAGGTCACAGCAACATTCACCTTCGGAGCTCCCTGGGGGTGCACACGGGTTCCACCTGGTCCACAGACACAATCTGGGGCAAGGCCTCAGGCAGAAGCCCCCAGCTCAACTCTCTCCGCTTCAGATCAGCCTGGGTGGCCGCCACATCTCCAGGTCCCTCAAGAGGCTAGTGGGGGCTTCCGGGCGGCCAGCTGGGAGAAGTCGGTGTGCTCCAATAAATCCTGCGGGCCCCAGCGGGAGCCTTCAGGTGCCTGCTTCGGGATCTGAACAGCCTGGACAACAGCACCCTGTCTATAGGCAGTGCAGAGTGTAAGCTGTGCACCAGAGGCCAACGGGGAAGGGGCAGCTTGCACTGGTGAGTCCAGCACTGACAAGACCAAGTAACACCAGTGAGAGCTAGATGGCAAAAGGCAAACGCAGAAACGTCACTAACAGAAATCAAGGCAATATGGCAACATCTGAACCAAATTCTCCTCTACCAGCAAGTCCTGGATACCCCATCACACCAGTAAAACAAGATTTGGATTTAAAATCACTGGTCATGATGCTGGTACAGGAACACATGAAGGACATTGAGGAGAAAATGGATCAAAAGTTAGAAGCCCTTGCAAGGGAAACACAAAAATCATTGAAAGAAATCCAGGAGAATACAAAAGCCAACAAGGAGGAAATGCAAAAAACACTTAAAGAAATACAGGAGAACTTTGCTCAACAGGCTGAGGTCATGAAAGACGAAACACAAAAATCTCTTAAAGAAATACAGGAGAACTTTGGTCAACAGGCTGAGCTCATGAAAGAGGAAACACAAAAATCTCTTAAAGAATTACAGGAAAACACAAACATGCAAGGGAAGGAGCTAAGCAAAACCATCCAGGATCTAAAATCAGAAGTAGAAACAACTAAGAAAACTCAAAGGGAGACAACTTTGGAGATAGAAAGCCTTGGGAAGAAATCAGGGGACAGAGATGCAAATATCAACAACAGAATACAAGAGATAGAAGAAAGAATCTCAGATGCTGAAGATTCCATAGAAACCATGGACTCAACAGTTAAAGAAAATGCAAAGTGCAAAAAGCTTGTAACCCAAAATATCCAGGAAATCCAGGACACAATGAGAAGACCAAACCTAAGGATTATAGGCATAGATGAGAGTGAAGATTTACAACTTAAAGGGCCAGCAAATATCTTCAATAAAATTATGGAAGAAAACTTCCCTAACCTAAAGAGAGAGATGCCCATGAATATACAAGAAGCCTACAGAACTCCAAACAGACTGGACCAGAACAGAAATACTTCCCGTCACATAATAATCAAAACACCAAATGTTCTAAACAAAGAAAGAATACTAAAGGCAGTAAGAGAAAAAGGCCAAGTAACATATAAAGGAAGACCTATCAGAATCACAGCAGACTTTTCACCTGAGACTATGAAGGCTAGAAGGTCCTGGGCAGATCTCATGCAGACTCTAAGAGAACACAAATGCCAACCAAAACTACTATATCCAGCAAAACTCTCAATCACCATAGATGGAGAAACTAAGATATTTCACGACAAAACCAAGTTCACCCAATATCTATCCACAAACCCAGCCCTAAAAAGGATAATAGGAGGACAACACCAATACAAGGAGGGAAACTCCACCCTGAAAAAAGCAAGATAGTAACCTTTCATCAAACCCAAATAAGTTAAGCAATCAAATTTAAAAAATAACGTCAAAAATGATAGGAAGTAACAATCACTATTCCTTAATATCTCTTAACATCAATGGACTCAATGCCCCAATAAAAAGACACAGACTAACTGACTGGATACGTAAACAGGACCCTACATTTTGCTGCTTACAGGAAACACACCTCAGGGTCAAAGACAAACACTACCTTAGAGTAAAAGGCTGGAAGACAATTTTACAAGCAAATGGTCTCAGGAAACAAGCTGGAGTAGCCATTTTAATATCAGATAAAATTGACTTTCAACCCAAAGTCATCAAAAGAGACTCTGAGGGACACTTCTTGCTGGTCAAAGGAAAAATACAACAAGAAGAACTCTCAATCCTGAACATCTATGCTCCAAATGCAAGGGCACCCTCTTTCATAAAAGAAACTTTATTAAAACTCAAAGCACACATTGCACCTAACACAATAATTGTGGGTGACTTCAACACTGCACTTTCCTCAATGGACCGATCAGGAAAACAGAAACTAAACAAGGACACAATGAAATTAATTGAAGCTTTGGACCAATTAGATTTAACTGATATATATAGAACATTCTATCCTAAAACAAAAGAATATACCTTTTTTTCAGCACCTCATGGTACCTTCTCCAAAATCGACCATATAATTGGTCACAAGACAGACCTCAACAAATATAAAAAGATAGAACTAATCCCATGCCTCCTATCTGATCACTATGGAATAAAAGTGGTCTTCAATAGCAACAGAAACAACAGAAAACCCACAAACACGTGGAGATTGAACAATACTCTACTCAATGACACCTTGGTCAAGGAAGAAATAAAGAAAGAAATTAAAGACTTTTTAGAACACAATGAAAATGAAAACACAACATACCCAAATCTATGGGACACAATGAAAGCAGTGCTAAGAGGAAAACTCATAGCCCTGAGTGCCTCCAAAAAGAAAATGGAGAGAGCATACATTACCAACTTAATGACACACCTGAAAGCCCTAGAACAAAAAGAAGCTATTTCACCCAGGAGGAGTAGAAGGCAGGAAATCATCAAACTCAGGGCCGAAATCAATCAAGTAGAAACAAAGAGAACCATACAAAAAATCAACAAAACTAGGAGCTGGTTCTTTGAGAAAATCAACAAGATAGATAAACCCTTAGCCAGACTGACCAAAGGGCACAGAGAAAGTATCCAAATTAACAAACTTAGAAATGAAAAGGGAGACATAACAACGGAAACTGAGGAAATCCAAAAAATCATCAGATCCTACTACAAGAGCCTGTACTCAACACAACTGGAGAATCTGGAGGAAATGGACAATTTCCTTGACAGATACCAAATACCAAAATTAAATCAGGACCAACTAGACCATCTAAACAGTCCCATAAAGCCTAAAGAAATAGAAGGAGTCATAGAAAGTCTTCCAACCAAAAAAAGCACAGGACCAGATGGTTTCAGTGCAGAATTCTACCAGACCTTCAAAGAAGAGTTAACACCAATACTCTTCAAACTATTCCACAAAATAGAAACAGAAGGAACACTACCCAATTCCTTCTACGAAGCCACAATTACGCTGATACCAAAGCCACACAAAGATCCAACAAAGAAAGAGAACTTCAGACCAATTTCCCTTATGAACATCGATGCAAAAATACTCAACAAAATTCTTGCCAACCGAATCCAAGAACACATCAAAACGATCATCCACCATGATCAAGCAGGCTTTATCCCGGGAATGCAGGGTTGGTTCAATATACGGAAATCCATCAATACAATCCACTACATAAACAAACTCAAAGAACAAAACCACATGGTCATTTCATTGGATGCTGAAAAAGCATTTGACAAAATTCAGCATCCTTTCATGCTTAAAGTCTTGGAGAGAACAGGAATTCAAGGCCCATACCTAAACATAGTAAAAGCAATATACAGCAAACCGGTAGCCAGCATCAAACTAAACGGAGAGAAACTTGAAGCAATCCCACTGAAATCAGGGACCAGACAAGGCTGCCCCCTTTCTCCTTATCTTTTCAATATTGTACTTGAGGTACTAGCTCGGGCAATTCGACAACATAAGGAGGTCAAAGGGATACAAATTGGAAAGGAGGAAGTCAAACTATCATTATTTGCAGACGACATGATCGTCTACCTAAGTGACCCAAAGAACTCCACTAGAGAGCTCCTACAGCTGATAAACAACTTCAGCAAAGTGGCAGGTTACAAAATCAACTCAAGCAAATCAGTGGCCTTCCTATACTCAAAGGATAAGCAGGCTGAGAAAGAAATTAGGGAAATGACCCCCTTCACAATAGCCACAAACAGTATAAAGTATCTTGGGGTGACTCTTACCAAACATGCGAAAGATCTGTATGGCAAGAACTTCAAGACTCTGAAGAAGGAAATGGAAGAAGACCTCAAAAAATGGGAAAACCTCCCATGCTCATGGATCGGTAGAATCAATATAGTTAAAATGGCCATTTTGCCTAAAGCACTATACAGATTCAATGCAATACCCATCAAAATCCCAACTCAATTCTTCACAGAGTTAGAAAGAGCAATTATCAAATTCATCTGGAACAACAAAAAACCCAGGATAGCTAAAACTATTCTCAGCAACAAAAGAAAATCTGGGGGAATCAGTATCCCTGACCTCAAGCAATACTACAGAGCAATAGTGTTAAAAACTGCATGGTATTGGTACAGTGACAGGCAGGAGGATCAATGGAACAGGATTGAAGATCCAGAAATGAACCCACACACCTATGGCCACTTGATCCTCGACAAAGAGGCTGAAAACATCCAATGGAAAAAAGATAGCCTTTTCAACAAATGGTGCTGGTTCAACTGGAGGTCAGCATGCAGAAGAATGCGAATTGATCCATCCTTGTCTCCTTGTACTAAGCTCAAATCCAAATGGATCAAGGACCTCCACATAAAGCCAGACACTCTGAAGCTAATAGAAAAGAAACTGGGGAAGACCCTTGAGGACATCGGTACAGGGAGAAAGTTTCTGAACAGAACACCAATAGCGTATGCTCTAAGAGCAAGAATTGACAAATGGGACCTCATAAGGTTACAGAGTTTCTGTAAGGCAAAGGACACCATCAAGAGGACAGATCGGCAACCAACAAATTGGGAAAAGATCTTCACCAATCCTACATCAGATAGAGGGCTAATATCCAATATATATAAAGAACTCAAGAAGTTAGACTCCAGAAAACCGAACAACCCTATTAAAAAATGGGGTACAGAGTTAAACAAAGAATTCTCACCTGAAGAACTTCGGATGGCGGAGAAGCATCTTAAAAAATGCTCAACTTCATTAGTCATTAGGGAAATGCAAATCAAAACAACCCTAAGATTTCATCTTACACCAGTCAGAATGGCTAAGATTAAAAATTCAGGAGACAGCAGGTGTTGGAGAGGGTGCGGAGAAAGAGGAACACTCCTCCACTGCTGGTGGGGTTGCAAATTGGTACAACCACTCTGGAAAGCAGTCTGGCGGTTCCTCCGAAAACTGGGCACCTCACTTCCAGAAGATCCTGCTATACCACTCCTGGGCATATACCCAGAGGATTCCCCACCATGTAATAAGGATACATGCTCTACTATGTTCATAGCAGCCCTATTTATAATTGCCAGATGCTGGAAAGAACCCAGGTATCCCTCAACAGAAGAGTGGATACAAAAAATGTGGTATATCTACACAATGGAGTACTATTCAGCCATTAGAAACAATGAATTCATGAAATTCTTAGGCAAATGGATGGAGCTAGAGAACATCATACAAAGTGAGGTAACCCAGACTCAAAAGGTGAATCATGGTATGCACTCACTAATAAGTGGTTATTAACCTAGAAAACTGGAATACCCAAAACATAATCCACACATCAAATGAGATACAAGAAGAAAGCAGGAGTGGTCCCTGGTTCTGGAAAGACTCAGTGGAACAGTATTTGGCAAAACCAGAACGGGGAACTGGGAAGGGGTGGGAGGGAGGACAGGGGAAGAGAAGGGGGCTTACGGGACTTTCGGGGAGTGGGGGGGGGCTAGAAAAGGGGAAATCATTTGAAATGTAAATAAATTATATCAAATAAAAAAAAAAGACAAAAAAAAAAATTGCTGAAACATTTTCCAATTTGAGTAAAGGCAGAAGTTTAGATTCTAAACATAAAATTGTGTTTTGTTAGGTATTAGTGATATCTTTATTCCTTTCAATCATTTTTCAGTATTTTATATATCTTACAAGTTAAAAATTAAATAAGTAAAATTTGAATTTTTTAAACAAAATGAAAGTACCTGTTGTATATTTTTCTAATTGGTTTCTTTGATCTTCATAGAACATGATTTAATATGTATATTCAAAAACAAGAAACCAAAAATTTTTTAAAATTTCATGGTTTACTACTTTTTCTTGGTAATTCCTTCTTCAGCTCATCCAGTCTTATCAATTTTAACTATGAGAAGTTAATGTGTATGGGTTCTATCTTAAACATTTGGCTTCAATATCTCAAGTGAAATGTTGGCATATCTTTCCCATGTTCCATTTTATGTAAACAGTAGGACATAATTGAGTCACTAAATCCTTTGCCCTTCTAGTTCCAGTTTTCTGGGTTTTTTTATTTGTTTGTTTTGTTGTTGTTGTTGTTGTGTGTGTGTGTGTGTGTGTGTGTGTGTGTGTGTGTGTGTGAGAGTGATATGTTTTTTTCATGAATATATGAGGCTACATCAGAATGAATTCTATGCATCATATATGTGTACTAGAATTTTCTAAGTGATTGCTCATGATTTACCTACATACTTGGAGGTATTTTCTTCGTTTCTCTTCTTTTATTCTTGAGCCCTTGTTTTTTACATTTATCTGCCAACAATTCCTTCAGAGAAACATAATCCTTTCTTACAGAATACCTCTAAACTGCCCCAACCTCCAATTCATTCCCAAAGCTTTCACAATTTGTGAAGTATTTCTAAAGAGAGCATTATACTTTTCCCCAAATCCATTTTGATATGAACAATGACAGAATGATAAAAATAGGATACATTAATTCAGAGAAAGTTGTGCACCACTCAGCTTCAGATTATATCCCATGATTAATATAAAGTATGCCTATATTAAGTTGTAGATTTTTGGGTTGACATAAATGACTACTTACATTCTTGGAGGCCACTGGTGACCACAAATGGTCCCTGTGCATTAAAAGTGGAAAAAGTCACATGTATACTATGAGTTCCAGTTTGTAGTAGAAGGTGTCTGCAAAAAGCATTCCTAATTCAGTGAAGAGGGACTTAGAGAAGCATATTCTGCTCTGCAGAAAAAAAAATAATTGTGGTAATTTTATATCTAATGATCATATTGTATCCAGTCAATATAAATGAAGGAGAAGCCAGGCATTAGTGGTGCATGTCTTTAATCCCAGCACTTGCAAGGCAAAAACAGGTGAATCTCTGAGTTCAAGGCCAGCCAGGTCTATAGAGTGAGTTACAGGACAGCCAGTGTTATACAGAGAAACCAACCAACCAACAAACAAACAAACAAGAAATGTGTTTTCATCATTATTAGGAATTGAACTCAGGGTCTTACAAGAACTAGATAAGCACTCTAATATTTATTAATAGCCCCATTTTTCTTTCTGGTTTTCCTGTGGAAATATCATCTTGCTTGATTGCTAGAGATAGCCTAGAACTTGCTGGGTAACCCATATAGTGTTTGCATTTGTCATCCTCATTTTTCAGACTTCTAAATACTAAGAGTTACTTGGATTTGAAAAGAAGCCTGGATATAAGACATTTGAATGATGATACATTCCTGATGTTGTGTAACCACAATGTTCCAGGGTATTAATATATTTTCCTGTCCAAGATAAAAATTTCTTTTCTAGGTTTTATACACATAATGTCTTATAAAGGTTGGAAGTATTGTTTTGAGGTAAAACATAATCCCACTTCTATTACAGCAAAACTCACATTCTAACCAGACTTAGATATTTTGAAGTGTGACATCCTTTTTTTATGAGAATAACATTTAATTTATATTACAAATAAAATTATCAATGTTGTCTTATTCAATGGAACTAGGCATTAAGATAAATGAAATCTATAGTATGAATTTCTCATATTTAATAGAATACCTATCCCTTTTGTCTGTGTCCCTTCTGACCCTAACATGAAAGGGAACAAAATATAATACTGACCCTTACATCTTTTTCTAGCAGAAAATGGCTTCTGGTGAGCTAGACCATGACTTTCTGGTACAATTTATAAGTAAAAATAATAAATAATCAATGGTAGTCGAGAGATGTCTCAGTCTTGAAAGAAAAACACTGCACTTTCTGAGAACCTAGGTTTAGTACCAGAAGAAGCTACATAAACACTTCTAACTCAAATTCTGTCCATTGGGATGCCCCTTTCTGGCCTCCATAGGCATGCAAATAACGTAGGCAATATATAAAAATATAAATATATATACACTAATGAGCAGTTTCAAGATGAGAATATGAAACTACACAAATTTAAGTATTCAAATAATTAAGAATTCTAATAATTAATTTAATTCTAATAATTAAATAATTAAGTTTACTCTTGATAGTTATACCAAGCATTTAGTTAGTTGATGGTTTAAAGTAATTTTCAAAAATTATTTATACTTGATATCTATAATATGTACCAATATCATGTGCTATATCCTTTTATACGCTGTAAAACTAAACATATGGCATAAAATCTCTTTATAAAAGGTTTAATAAGCTGCTTAGCAATTGAGCTCAGATTTGAAGTTGTATCTCTGATTCTTCCTTGTATCTACCACAAACTTACATACAGTGATATGTAAGTTATTCCTTGGAGTAAAAAAATATCATTATTGAAGTTAATTATTATAGATATATACTAAAGCTTTCTGTGTAAAGGAAAAAGAACTTTACTCTGGCTTGGGGAAATATGAAAAACCTATGTATAATCACATTCTATTAGATTATAATCTGTTTTCTAGGGTCTTTGTCTTCTTACTGTCTTTAAGAAAATAAGTTGTTGTGAACAACTATTTCCTAATGGGTAATACCTATCAAGAAAGGGCTGATCATCTAACAACTATCATAAACTGAGGTCCTCAAATTATCAGTCATTTAGGCATGCTGAGGGTGATCAATAACCACATGAATTTGCAAGAGAAGTGGTTGAGTCGCTGCTGATATGAATTCAACTTGAAGCAAAAGAAATGAATAACTGTTTAGAATTCTTCCCAGCAACAGTTGTGAAATAATAATTTTCATTGTCAAATGGAAAACTCATAGCAATACTACATATGTACCTCAGTGAGGAAAAAAGGGCTTTGGTAATTATGTATAAATACACAAACCTTGGGTTTCTAGCTAACCAAGATTATAGCAAAATAATACTTTAACTTAAACATATGTATTGTACATATGGTCATATAAAACTAACTCATATTTAAATATTTCTTCATGTGAAAATGATTCCATAAGAGATATATATCACAGTTAGATAAATAAAATTAATTACTTAAAAGTATTATGCCTAAGTGTCTTAGCTCAGATAATGAATAAAACTTTTACAAGTAGAGAGGGCCAAGAACTTCACTGAGACATTTGTCAAAACTTTGACAGCCTGTGGCTTTTTCCCAGAAAATGCCAAATTCTGAGGCCACCACTACTCTTACAGACTACAAAAATAAAAATAATATAGTTTTAAAATTTCTCCCTGTGTAATGAAAGGTTAAAAGCTGAAATGTCTGTTGCCATAGCAATAGTTTTTTCTTGTTTTTTATTTATTTACAGCACTTGTATTTTCTAAAAGTCCATTAAAAGGTAGGAAAGAACCTCTCAGGTCTTAGCATTGTGGTAAACATGTAGCTTCATTTAGTACAATATTTCAATATTTGTTCATTTTCTTCTTGAGAAGCATAAAATATTCAATTACTCATTCCAACAGCTTTAATGAAGTTTGGCATTTTTACTTCAGTACGTCTTAAGAAAGTGAATATGTACCAGTTGATCCCACTGAATCAAATTAAATGCACAAATGTATCCCTAAGTATCCACACAGTCCTCACCATGATTCTCAACAGTCTTCTAGGCAGGGTCATTCCTCTCATTCACTCACAGCTGTATCAGGATGTCTCATCCTATTTTTCTTTACTTTTTGATAATGCATATTAACTAAGATACACTATACAAACTAAAGGAGGGATGGTAATATTCCAATCTCATAAAACAACAGGTATTTACTTTAGAATTACCTGAGGTTCAATTAGAGGTCTGAGTTTTGCCATCCATGAATTCAATTATCCAAAATTGCTTTGTATTATGGCTCAGCATCTTTAAATCAAAATTCCACAAATGGTTTACAAGGGAAAGTAAGTGATGATTGCCACATACCAGCCTAGGCTTGGAGAGGGGATCTCAGGAAGGGGTATTGGAAACTGGAGAAACAAAAGGGTTGAAGTCAAATGGTGGCTCCATGCTGGTGGTGCATGTTCTGCTTGAGACAACTTTACAGCCTTCTCTCTCTTTGTTCTGGTTTCTTTCTCCCTCATACCTTTTTCCTCCCTCTGATCTGCTTTTTCTCCAGACAGCTCCCTCCATGTACTGCATGTGTCAGTTCCCAAGCAGAACTCTCTTGCTAGTATAAAAACTTCTCTGGATAGCCTATCTCCTGCAGATCATAAGCCCAGTCTTTTATCTTAAGTATCAATCCACTCATTTACTTTAGGTTTCCTTTTTATTATCTTATGAATCTGCATCCTGTGACACCCTCCCCCACTTCCCACAACCCCTTAATTCTTAAGAAATAGCAAGCACACATTTTCTTTTAACATTGTGAATTAATTCAGAGATAAGCTTGCCTCTGTTAAGTGCAGACAATAAACTAACAAATAACTAACCTCATCCTGAAATTGGAATTTCTATCACACCTCAGCCTAACCTTGCTGTGTCCCAGTCTGACCTTGAACTCAGGAATTTGTTTCACTTTATTTCTGCATGTTTTTGTATCTTTCTGTGAAGCTGGCTCATATTGTAGCTACCTCTGTTCCTCTGTATTCATTAAGCCCCTAATAACTCATATTACATCCTTATATCATGCATAGTTGAGAAATGTATTTTTTTTCTTTTCACAATAATTTTATTTTTTTTCAATTGGATATATTCTTTATTTACATTTCAAACATTGTCCACTATCCTCATTTCCCTCTCCCAGAAAACCCCTATCCTATCCTCCGTCCCCCTGTTTCTATGAGGGTGTTCTTCCACACACCCAACTCCTACCTCGCTGCCCTCTATTCCCCTATGCTGGAGCAATATGGAGCATTCATAGGACCAAGGACCTCTCCTCCCAATGATTCCTGACAAGGCAATCCTCTGCTACAAATGGAGCTGAAGCTGCCTGTACCCCTTGGTGCATGGCTTAGTTCCTAGGAGCTCTGGGGAAACCCATGTTTTTAGAGTAATTTTCCAAAGCCTTAAGGGGTGTTCTGAAGGTCCAGGCATTTACCATTTTGCTGAGAACCACACCTTTGTCTCCTGCACTACTGCTGTCTCAGATTTTCATGGAGCCATTAACACTAAGAGGGAGGAATGTAAAATATGTACATTATTATAGAAATTAGCCTTATGCCTTTGGCAGCCATAGACAGTCATGGGGACACATGTCCTCTGTCCCTATCCCAGGGATAGGAACCAAATCATTCTGACCCCAGCAAGGCTCTGCTGGACTCAGCAGATGAGCATATGCTTCTAACAAAATCATACCAATCATAGCTATCCCAAACTGCAGCAAGGCTAGGACAAACAGGCCCTACTCTATTTGTCAAGTGTTTAGAATCCATTCCTAGTTGCCATCCACATATTATTGACTTTTCTTATGTGTGTTTTTACCTCTGTAGAAGTGGTTTTTGTGTGTGTCTGTGTGTGTGTGCGTGTGTGTGTATGCACGCATACCCATGTATATGTATAGAGAAGTCACTTTTGGGCATATTTCTTTTTTGCGTTATTTGTAAGACTCTCTCTCTTGAAACTGAAGCATATAGGTAAAGCTAGTCTGACCATCCAGAGTTCTGTTTCTGCCTTCCCAGTGCTGAGAGTGGAGGTGGCCATAGCCATGCAAGTATCTTTTGTATGTGTGTCTATACATACTCTGGATTGAGCTCAAACAGTCATGCTTAGATGGCCAGATCGTTTTATTGGCAGAACCATATCTAGGCATTTGTAATCACTCTATAAGGCTTTCTTTAACTTTGGTCTACTCCATTGTTGTATTACTTTGCATGCCAAAGTAGTGCTCATCCAGTGAAATGCACCTAATTTCCATTGCTTTAATTTACCTTAACATTCATTTGCTTCCTCTTATACCTCAATAGGACTGTGTATAGTTCATTAAAATTTCTGTAAATTTATGTTGTTTCCTCACCTAAACTTGGATTCGCTTTTTATTAATAAATTTGTAGAGTGTGTTGCTAATAATAACCAAGCAGTTTTAAAGTCATCCTGGGACTGATTATCTCAACTCAGAAAAATTATCCTTTTCCAACAGTCCCACATGCATTTGGCCATAAAACAAACAAGCAAACAAACAACCAAAGCATTCTAGTGAAGTTTTATGACTAATATAGTTTATCTTATTTTCTAATCCTGATAATTCATTCTCATACCTCTACAAGGACATCCTTCTCTCCTGCATTTTAAACTTCCTCATTCTATCAAGAATAGAGAACATGGAGTAACTATGATATAAATGCCCATGGTAAATAACACTTCTAGGTAAATTTACACCATTTATTGTTGTGATAACTCCAAAGTGTAGCATAAAACCAGTGTGTATTTATTAGCTCAATAAATGATGAACTTCATTGCTATTAAAAGAAACACTAGAGATTAGTAATAGAAGACACAATACCATATAATGGTATGTGCTTGCTCTATGACACCTGTATATTTTCACTTATTTGAAGGAAATGCTTTGTCAAATCCCAATATTCATTTGAGAATACATAGTTCTTATAATATGAAAATTTAAGCATAATTTAAACATTCTATATTTGTGAGCATATGTTTTCAATATCCTATCTGCTAAGTAAGATACATAGTATGGATAGGGACATTGAATTAGAGCTGAAATTTCTGTTGTGAATGAATTAAATGGAAAAGTTTCTGAAAAAGCCAGTAAAGTGAAATATTTGCAAGTAGTTATTTGATGTAACTGGTAGCAAGCCATTTGGAGCTGATTTTTTTTTTTAATTTGTAGGTTGCTTCAGAGAACTACAGAACATCAACAACATGTTTCTTCAAAATATAGTGCTTAAACATGATTCTGAGCTCCCTGATGTGAACAATCTATCCCTGTTGAAATGTCCTCTAATTTTACATCAATCGTCTAATGATCTAGATTACCCATCGCTTCTAGTTATCTTTTCATGTTTTATTTGGTTAAAGAAAAATTAGCTTTACATTGTGAAAATGCATACTGTCAGTGAATTGTGAATTTGTGAGGAATTGTGCTGTAATTACTGAATATTGGCTCTCCATGAACATGTTGCTTCAGTGTGGGAAGATCTGCCAAGGAAATTAAGTTTCTCTCCTCAGCAGTCCGTCATTACAGCAACAATGGAGGAAATCAAGTGAGACGTGGAACCATTTTTGATTGCCTTAAATGGCACATTTATTCGTGCCAGCAAGAATCTATGTTTCAATATAAATTGAAAACTGGATATGAAACAGTCAGTGGATGTGGACCCTCTCGGGTTGAATGTAGGTGGATCAGCTTTTACTTAACATCTGTTCAGGCTGCAAATGCAGGGGAAGTTTGATATGTTTACTCAATTGCACTGCTTCCTGGATGCCAAGGCAGAAAATCTGAAACATGTGACTTCTATTCACACTCCGAGGGAGCTATTTAGAACAAAGGTGATGATCCTGGAAGAAAATATGGAGATGCTGACTAGAATGGCAGCGCAGTTGGAATTCATTGCTGCCAGCAATCAACAGTCCTTAAATATCAACACGGCAGGATTTTGTTAACCACCTCACAGGATAACTTAGAAAAACATTTAAGAAAGAATAGCAAAACAAACCTGGTATATTTTTAACACATCAAGAATATCAATGTATAGTCTCCATCTTTTTTCTCTGTTCTGCTCTTCAACTCTATAAAACCATGAAGTATTTAGCATAGCTTTCTAAGTTAGACATGTTATTCTCAAAGCAAAAATGTTCTTAGAATGGTTTGAATACTCAAATACACTTTACCTAGCCAGGCAGCATTTTGTTACAGAATCAAAAATCTGTAAATCAATGCTCGCTGACAGAATCTGCACCTACAAAACTAATTGGTCTATCTGGTTACTAATAATCATGGGTTAACTTTAACTCTTAAATACCTTGCTGTTATTCACCTCTGTATATGACCAACATCGCTGTTACAATTAAGTATATCCCTTGAAATATACAAATGGAATCCCTAGATTCAACTAACCTCAAAGCTAAGGCAGTCATCACATAATATGGAAGCCTGTAAGCACAGCTGTCTTGCTTTGCTCTAATCTGCCATTGAATAGGCCCCAATGTGTTTAAAAGTGTTTTATTTATGAGTTTATGTATTATGTTGCAAAAATAGTAAAGAGACTAGAAGCTACCTCATGGAAACATGAAATTTACACAAACCTGTGTCCACATAGTCACCTACATTTTGTTTCACAATGAATTATTTTTTTATCCTGTTTTAGAGAAGAATGGAATTTTCTGTTTCAACAAAAAAAAAAGAATCACAAGGAAATCCTTTAGTAAGTAATACTCTCTTTTTCAGAATAATGAATTGAAACTGATTTTACATACATACATATATATTATATGATATTAGAATATAAATTATATAATATTAGAATAAAGCCTTATTAAATCAAAATCATTTTCACTGATGGAAATGAATGTTTTACTATTAATGCATAGGTTCTGTGCTATGTTTTTAGTAGTTAGAATCAAAATATCTTTCATTCTTAAGATGCTCAGTTTAGATTGGGAAGTAAAAGGACAGGAGCTGCAATCAGTACTATGATTTTTTTTGAACGACTATATTCCATAAAATATCCAGGAGGGGTAACAAGGAGTCATAGTTTAACCTGTTATGCCAATTTTAAAAAGTATCACAGTTGTTATTTGAAGTGGATGTTGAAAGATAAATGAAATTTCACTGCCTAGAGAAGAAAAATATAATGGACTGAGGAAATTGCCTGGAAACATTAAAAGTAATGGGGTCTTAATAATGAATATTAGTAGAATTCAATGCATGTTACCTGCAAAACTATGCAATACAGAAGACAAAACCACAAAAATATAAGAATTTAGAATCCTATAAAGGGCTGCAGGAAAGAAAATATGGAAAATCCAGTTTATCAAAGATGACCATGGCTTTTGATTAGTGTGAAGCTGGTTTTTCCACACCATCCCTTGGCCTTTATCTTGTCTTCCTCTTCTTTAACACATGCTATGATCCTTGCCATGTACATTTTTATAAGACAGCAATAAAATCCTCCATACATTTATACTAGAGTTACTTAATAGATACAATGTGATAATATTAAAGAATTTTTGCATACATTACAAAATAAATGGAAAGACATGAATGTTTACCTTCATAACAATATAAATTTTCCAGATGTATTTGAAAGAATGAGATAGATCTTTTTATAAATAGTGAAACATGAGCAAGGTCTTTCCAAGCAACATTACATCAATATTTATTTATAAATCACTTGGTTAGAATAACAGAAATGACCAAGGTATTACAGGTGCATTACCAATAGGCATAAAAGTCATCATTATTTTTAAATATTTTACAAAACATTATATATCATATGAAATAGGTCAACATTGCAACTATTCTTGAGAACATACAATAGTTAAGGAGTGTAATTTAGGGTTTGATAAGGTTACATGAAGATAAAAATTGCTTTAAGAGAATTATATGCATATAACTTAAATTTATATATTTAAATAAATGAATTTGGTAATGAAGAATATATAAAATATTAAATGTGAGTACTGGTAAAGAAATGATACTGTATTTGTATCTATCCCTTGACAGTAACAGTGTAGGTACTTATTTTAATGAGACTATGATGAAATTAACTTAAAATACTCTAATAAAGATTTAATGACAAGGAAATACAGAATCTATTTACTATATTTATCCTAATTTCTCTCTTGTTAAATATTATCTGGGGGTCTCAGAATGGAAAGGGAATGCAAAGTTATCACTTTAGAAGTACTGACTGCCACATTTCAAATTAAAACCAGGCAGAATTAAATTATAGGTGTTTTAGTTAAAGTTTGATCTCATAGTAACTTACTGCAATCAACCAGCGTAAGGCTGTCTTCTAAAATGCCTAAACAAATACAAGAGCCAAGCACTTTAGGACTAACCAAAATATCTGACAATAAACCATAACAGTATTTGTTTTAGGGAGGTCTTAGGTGACTAATGTCAACAGGATTTCAACAATAGCAGCTATGTTTGTAGGCTATCAATTTTCACCATCATGTAACTACAGAAAATATCCTGTGGTAACAAATATATGATGTTCCCGGGTCCCTCCACCCACGTATACATAAATTAATACAAAGAATTTCAAGAAGTGAAATGTTGCTTAAAGTTGTATACATATGCATGTGATTTAAAAGTCCTTCTCATTAGGAGGGTAATCACACCATTGGGCTAAGTACACACACTTCAAATCATAAACTGTAGTAAAAATCAAATATGGAATGACACATTTATTTTAAACCAGTGAGTGCCGTTTCTGTGAATTTGGACCATTTGTATGCTTGAGGTTTAATTTTGAAACTTTCTCTAACTTTAATTTTAAGATAATTCTGTAAGTATTAAAGTCCAAAATTATATACTATGATTATATAATTTGTTCCACTGAGATATGTGTCTTTATATAACTGATATATAAGTTTTACATTTGTTTTATAGATGTGATCTTAGAGGGAGTATATGTGTGTAGAATCTTTACAATTAACAGGATATTAAATGTTGAGATTGAGGCAGTATAAAACAAAGCAATTGAAATATTAACATAACAATTAACTTTTAAAGGGAAAACCTGGCTTTTGTAATTTGCTCACAGAATGTCATATTTGTACTTTGTCAAGACTGATAGGGAAGAACAGTGGGGCGTGTTATAAATCCTGCCAGTGCCAATGATGAGAAAACACACAGATAAGCTTGCTCGCTGGAGTCTGGCACGAAAAATGCCATGCTGAGCAGAGTGCATGCTGGAATGAGAACTTATTCATTAAGGGTTCCACCTGAATCTGATTTCGTTATCCACATTAGAACAAAAGACATCCCTAAAACTACTCATCCTTCCTTTTAAAAAGTCTAGTTGAACACACTGCACTTTTCTTTAACAAACTCTCCTTAAGTTACCAAAATTTCCTACAGGTTATTCCTGTGCAGTTTTATACTGTGGAGATTTTACTGTTTTAACAAAAGGCCTGACTAATTTAAGCCCATGAAAAGAAGCAGTTAAGGTCAGTGAAATAGCATTATCATATATTGTCTTCTTCAGTGAAATACTTTTAAAGAAGAACTGTCCACTTATACCCAATCTGGTCATTGTCAGAACCTGTCAGGAATGCTGACATTTCCAACCTGTTATTCAGTTCCCCTTTGCATTCAAAGAGTTAAGGGATAAGTAACTACCTTTTAGAATAAATCGAAGTTAAGAATATTGTCTAGCACAATGTTTCTTCCTATGGGAAGCCAGACAGTTGAGAGCATGAAATGAACCAGAGATAGAATAGAGCATCCAATGGTTCACCACAGAGATTCACAATAATCTTCAAAAATGACTCAAGTGGGTTGTCCTCCAAATGATTTGACTATACCAACAATCTGGTAAATGTTAAGGGTTCTAACTGCTTCTCTGTAAATAAGTAGTCAATTAGTATTAAAATGTATAAAACAATAAAAATCTTGGAATAAGTACAGGCAGAAAACAGTTACAGCAATATAGTATAATGAAACTAATTTTTTATTTTTATATTTTAGCTATTTGACCCAATAAGTGAGTCAAGGATATCAAGCTGTGTCTACTTTACTTTTCTTTTTGGTGGAAATATAAAATAATAAAACAGACTATAAAAAAGCAAAGAATCATTTTTTTTCTTTTTCTTTTTATCACTCAGGTTCCTACATTGTTTCTTCAGTACTAAGGTTTTTCATAGGCATTCACAGAGAATGAAAGGACAACCAAGAAGTTTGTATTGATCTTACCTAGGTCCTCTGCATAAATGTTATCATCATATAGCTTGGTGTTCTTTGGAAACTCCTAACAATGGGAGCATGGGCTATCTCTGACTATTTTGCCTGCTCTTGGGACCCATTTCTTCCCATGGGGTAACTGCGTTACCCCATTTGGCCTTGATAAGAGATTTTGTAGCTATTCTTGTGACTTGTTATTCTGTATTCAGTTAATTTCCATAGGAAGCCTGCTCCTTTCTGACAGGAAGTGGAAGCATAGTAGATCTGTAGTATAAGAAAAATTCAAGGGTGACTGGGAGAAGGGAGTGAGACAAAAGTGTGGTTGGTA
The DNA here is from genome assembly GCF_947179515.1 of Apodemus sylvaticus. NCBI lineage: Eukaryota > Metazoa > Chordata > Mammalia > Rodentia > Muridae > Apodemus > Apodemus sylvaticus. The sequence continues at coordinate 49,205,168 of NC_067482.1, read as the reverse complement.
TATAGTATTTGAGAGAAGAATAAACTTCAAAAAATATTCTGATGTATGAACACATAATGTTCCATGTATAACCTCTGTTGGAGTATGTTTTTCCCATGATTTTTATCTTAGCTCATTTGTCTATAGCATATATAAGACTATCAATAGCTCCTTCTTATAAAATTTCACCTACTACAAAATTATTGTAATTACATTAAGACATGTGATCCTGTCCTATTGAACCTTTAGGTCTTTGAACATTTCTGATCATAAAAGCCTATCAATTGGAAGTACAGATCCTCCAGAAGTGAACTGTACTTGAGAACGCAAACACACAAGCACAAACAAACACATACACACTCATGCACATACATATCTCCTAACTTTAAACACTATATTCCTTTGCATTTCAAATGAATATTTAAAAATTGATTCTTCTTTGTTTAACATATTTCAAAAGCTTTCTCCTCCTCCACTCCTCCCATCTCCCCCAATACCTCCCATTTACAGGAATCCAATCCTCCTCCATCTGCCATCAGAAAAGAGAATGCTTCTAGGAGATCAAGCAAGCATGGAATAGTAAAATTCAATAAAATAAGGCAAATGTCCTTACCCTGAAGCAGGACAAAGCAAACCAACATTATAAAAGTCTTAAGATTAGGCAAAAGACTTAGAGATGTATCAATACCCACAGTTAGGATTCTGACAAAAACAGCAAGCTGAAAGCCACAACATATACATAGAGGACAAAGTACAGACTAATGCAGGACCTGTGCTTGCTGATTCAGTCTCAATGAGCCCATATATAACTCTCTTATTAATTTAGACATACTCTCCTGATGTTCTCCATCTCATCTGACTCCTAAAATCATTCTCTTTCACTCTTTCACCAGATTTTCCAAGCTCCAAGAAATAGACTGGATAGAAACTCCAAATTAGATTTTTTTCCACACCCACTTCCATCTCCTGCCAGTTAAATCCTCTCTGATGATGACTGAACAAGGTATGATTATAGCAGAATATCATTAGGAATCTTTCACTGAATTTTAGTTTCAGTACAGTCATGCATGTTTGGGTCTACCTTAGGTCTCTGGGCAATGCAGTTTCTGCCTCCTGACTATTCAAGCAGGATCAGGGATGGACTTCTTCTTCTTGAGTGATCCTCAAGTTATATCAGACATTGGTTGGCCCTCCCTACAAACTTTCTACTAAGATTGCCCTAAAACACCTTGCAGGGAGGATGGATTGCTGGTCAATAGTTTTGTGACTGGCTTTGTGTCCACATTGCTCCTCTTTTGGTAACCTGTAGAGGACATTCCCATACAAAAGCAACTAGATTACAAGAGAGAAGGCTTCTTGTGGGCACTAACTACGTGTTAAATAACATAACATGAAGATATTGCTCTCAGCAAGAGACCTGTTTTCAGTTTGCAGAGGGCATCATTCTGTACTTGTTTGGTGAACCCCACAAGACACTCCTTCACCCAAACCTATAAAATGCAACCCAGTCTTGCTATTGGAAGTCATTTCTGGTTACAAGATATAGCCTGTGAGTCTCCTCACTTCTGCATACAAGGAGTTCTCACTAGGGTAACTCTTACATTGACCAGGGAGTTTCTACTATACTGTATTCATACATAACCTCACAAATGACCCCTGAATTCAAGCTTTCTCTTCCAGTACTCCATCCTTCTATCCCATACCCATCTCTTGATTCTTCATGCTCCTCTCAGCAGCTTTCCCCAGTCTACCCAAAAAAATGTGTAATTGTATTCCTATTCCCTTTTCCCACTAGACCCCCCCTGCTCTGAACCTACACTTTCCATGCCTATGGATTGTTACTTGGTTGTCATGAGGCTGGGTTACCTTACTAAGGATGATGTTATTCCTAGGTATAACATATTCCAGCACATTTTATAATGTCATTTTGTTAACAGCTGAGTAGTAGTACTCCATTGTGTAAAAGTCCTACATTTGTTTATCTATTTTTCAGTTGGGACATTTCTAAGTTGCTTTTACTGTATTGATATTATGAGTAAATCTACAATGCACATGGTTGAGCAAGTGTCCTTATGGTAACATGGAGTGTCCTTTGTTATGTATATGCCTAAGACTGACATATTTGTTCTAGAAATAAATTGATTCACAATTTTCAGAGGAATATCGATTGTCATAATGTCTACATGAATTTGTAGTACCCTCCTACCAGGAATGTGGGATTGTCTCTTTTGCTTTGACCTTGCCAGAATGAGGTATCATTTGTGTTATTGATTTTAGCCATTCTGACAGGTGTAAGATGGAATCTTAAAGTAGTTTTGATATGCATTTCCCTGGTGGCTAAGGATATTGAACACTCCTTTTAGTGATTCTCAGACATTTGTGATTCCTGAATCAAGAATCCTCTACTTATATTTGTACCCTATTCTTAAGTGGATTACGTGGGTTTTGATATCTAGTTTTTGAGAACTCTATGTATTTTGGAAATTAGACCTCTATCAGATTTAGAGTTGGTCAAAATCTTTTCCCATTCTGTAGGCAAGAACTTTGTCCAATTGATGGTCCTCTTTGTATTACAGAAGCTTTTCAGCATCCTGAAATCCCATAATTAATTGTTGATCTTAATGCCTGTTCTTTCAGTGTTCTGTTCAGAAAGTCATCTCCTGTGATTATGCATTCAATACTAGTCCCCACTTTCTCTTCTATAACAATCTGTATATTTAGTTTTATGTTGAAGTCTTTAATCTACTGGAAATTAAGTTTTCTTCAGGATAATAAAAAATGGAAACATCTACATTTTCCTACAGGAAGATATCAATTTTGACAAGCATCATTTGTTGAAGATTCTGTGTTTGTTTGTTTTGGGGAGTTTTTGTTGTTCTTGCTTCTTTTTCAAAACTCAGGTGTCCATGTGTGTTTGAATTTCTGCTGTTTCTTCAGTTTGATTTCACTCATCAACTTGTCTTTTTCTATGCTTAGACTATGTGTGTTATTTTTTTAATTGATATAGCTCTATAGTTGGGGATGGTAGTAACTCCAGTAGTTTTTTACAGTTTTAGCTATTCTATTTTTGTTTGTTTGTTTGGTTGGTTGGATGTGTTGTTGATTGGTTCTAATGCTTCGACTTATTTTGACTTGCCAAAATGGAATCCTTACAGAACTGAGACACCCTTCCCCAAGCTGACTTTGATTGAAAATAAAGACTGATAATAAAGCAAATGGCTGAGCAGAAAAACAACAGAGGCAAGACTTTTTAGATTGTGTGAGTGAAGGTACGGGAGAAAGAGGGAAGACAGAATCATAATGGGGAAGCAGAAAAATGAAATATAAAAGTCTTCCAACATGTAAGAATTTGGGAAAATGGCTATAGGGGCCACTTCCCCAGTTGGGTTTGGGGTAGCAGAGATGAATCTTAATTTGGCAAGTTGAGTCAGGAAAGGTGGAGGGGAAGAGATATGCTAGCCACAGGGAGAATCTGAAATGCCCAGCTATTGAGCTAGTCATTACAAATCAAATTAGCTGGTGTGTGTGTGTGTGTGTGTGTGTGTGTGTGTGTGTGTGTGTGTGTGTTTGTATGGGGGGTGGGGTGTATGTGCTTTATTTCAAAATCCACAGAGCTCTTGTCTTTGTTGGGTGCAGCACCTGCACAACCCACTGGGAGCCAAACTGCTTTAACTAATTTACCTCCATATGGTTGCTTGATTGATTGGTTTTGTTGTTTATCTATACAAAGTAAATAATTGCCCTTTAAAAATCTATAAAGAGAGGTATTTCCTTGAATGTTTAGATTGCTTCTGGTAGGAAAAGTATTTTTACCATATCAATTCTACCAATGTATGAACATGGGAAATCTTTTCTTCTTTTGGTATCTTGTTAAATTCCTTTCTTCAAATATTTGAAGTTCTTATCGTAAAATTTCTCACTTATTTGGTTTGAGTTATCCATTATATTTTATATCATTTAAGGCTATTCTGAAAGTTTTGTTTCCATGCTTTCTTTCTCAGTCTGTTATTTTATATAAGAGAGGTACTGATTCTCAGGGGTTAGAGGAGTATTAGTCTTGAATCCAGTCAAATCACTGATTATCGGTATCATCAGTAGGAGTCTCCTGGTGGCATTTTCTGGTAGCTTATGTATACTATCCTATTAGCTGCAAATTAAAGTACTTTAATTTTTCTCCTAATTTGTATCCATTTGATCATTCCATTGCCAGTTCAGTTATAGCTAAAACTTCAAGTATAAAATTAAATAGTTTTGGAGATGGGGAACAAGCTTGATATTTTCCTGAGTTTAGTGAACTTGATTGAGGTTCCATCTATTTAATTGGATTTTGGCTATAAACTTGCTAAAATTTAACTGTACTATGGTCAGGTATGGCTCTTGCATTCCTAATATCTCCAGTACTTCTATCATGAAGGGGCTTGGAATTATATCCAAAAACTTTTCTCTATCTAATGATATGATATTATGTTTCTTCTACCTTTTAATTTTTATATGGTAGATTTCATTTACTGATTTTTGTATATTGGACCATTCTTGAATCGTTGGACTGAAGCCTACTTCATCATGGTGGATACTTTATGTTGTATTTTTATATTTGGTTCATAATTATTTAATTGAGTATTTTTTGCACTTTTTGTTTATAAATGAAATTGGTTTGTAATTATCTTTCTTTGCTGGTTTGGGTATTAGGGTAACAGGCCTCAAAAAATGAATTAGGTACTGTTCATATGTTTCCCATTTTGTGGAATAATTTAAGGAGTAATGGTACTAACTTTTCTTTAAATATCTGGTAGAATGCTGTGCTAAAGGTGCCTGGCCTTGGGGGATTTGTTTGGAGACCTTTTATGATTGCTTCTATTTCACTAGGGGTTAAAAGTATATTTAAACTTCTTATTTGTTCTTGATTTGTCTTTGGTAAGTTGTGTCTATCTAGAACATTATAACTTTCTCTTCAATTTTTCAATTTGGTAGAATACAGACGTTTAAAGTATGGCTTTATGATTCTATGGATTTTTCTCAATGTCTCTTGTTATATCCCTCATATCATTTCTGATTTTATTAATTTGGATATTCTCCATGTCTTTTAGATAATCTTGATAAGGATTTGCTATTAATGTCATTTTATTATTGTTTGATGAAATAGAGTTTTTCTCTATCTTCTTTCCTTTCTTTTCTTTGAGATCAAAGATCTGTATTTCTTTATTTCCACAAGTATACTTTAAAACACTTAAATCAATTACCTCTATTTCTTTCTTCTATCCTTAAAACAATGCTATTTTCTTTTATTCCTCCCTTCCAAGGATATTAGTATCTATGTATATATAATTATAGTCCCTTTCCTTTTACATAATTTGGATTAACACAGTTTGCTATGTATTTAACTTCAATTAAATTCTCTTCTATTTTCTATGTAAGCCTATTTTCAGGCTAATTTATGAATGAATGTCATACTAAACTATCCCAGAATTCACACATTCCAAGAATCCAGTTGCCATGACTTCTTAAATTCCCATCAACTCCTCCATTCCCATCTTATTTAGCCTGGTTACAGGTCCCTGCCATGTCCCAGCAGAAGCTCAGAATTTCCACAGCTTGGAGAGTACCCCATGGCTATCTCTACTAAGATACCAGTTCTCCCCACCTCCTAAACTTAAAGGAAAGTAATATATATTTTATTCAAGATTCTCCAATTAATTTTTCAAAGAGAAATTCTTGAGAGACATATTCAGTGTCATCTGTAGAAATAATTATTCATAAATAAATCCCTGTGGCAGATTTGGTACCCACCCCAATGGTTTATATTGCTGAAAGAAAGACACACATACATACAACATTTATATTTTAATATGCCTTAAACTGCACCATAGCTGAATAACTGCTGAACCTCCACGCTGTTAATCTGCCTCCTGCTGATAATCTCTAGTTAATAGTCACTAAACTCAATATTCTATCTTGGCATCTCTAGATCCAGTTGGGCAGCCCTCTAGGCCACACTCTCCCAGTTCTGTCACATGGCAGCTACATCTCTCTGGTTCTCTACTCTTCACAGGTATGGCACCTCTCCTCCTTGCCATACACTGTGGAAGATCTTCTTCTTCTTCTCTTCTTCCTGGTCCCAAGTCCAGGAAATCCTAAAACCCTACATCTCTCTTTCCTCCCCAACTATTGATTATTGGTGCTTTCATTTACCAATCAGAACCAACTTGGGGGAGGCTGATTCTCAGAAACCATATTCAGGGGCTCTCACTGTAAGCAGTATTTTTGAGGAGGGTGCATTAATATTCATAATACAAGCAGCCTCAATCACCCTTGAAAAAAATAAAGTAGACCTAGCCTATCTGTAAGCTAATCTATGATTGTCAAGATAAATAATTTTATCATCAATAATAATTTTTTAGAAGAAAAAGAAATTCATGCTTTACTTTCTCTTATAATGCTAACCAGTCTATTAGAATTCCTGTATATTTTAAACATGGATTCAGAATCTAGAGATTTTCAAAGTCTTCAGTGTTCTAATCTAGTTTGAACTTCCACTATTACAAGTCCAGGGCTAGCAATCTAATGTTTTTCTTTGTCTCCTACTTCTAGACTTGTGAGGATTTTCTTCTGCAAAAATATAAAGACACATTATAAAAACTGAGCTGTTGTAGCAGTATTATTATTATTATTATAGTGCTTGTATTCACATTATAAAAGAATACTTAACAAAGTTATTAAAAGCCCATAGCATCTTTTAACCCCTGTTATTCCTTTCATGTCATCTGTGTTCACTTATAGGTTCATACCAATCACATAAGTCTAATTACTACTGATTAAAGTTTTATTCTTTCTTTCAGCTGACTCCAAATGATTTGTACATTTTCTTTAAATTTTATCAAATACTCTGTGTATGACATGAAGATAGCACTCAGTGGTTATGTGCACTATTAAGCTTAAAGACACCTGAAAGTGCATTTCTTGGTGTCCATGATATACTTTTGCCTTCTCTAGAAAATACACAAAAAGGAAAAATTAAAAATAAAATCTCTGTAAAGTGTAAAGTTGTATTTGACTTCTTGCCCCCCACCCCCATGTGTGTATGGTGCATACATATATGTTTATGTACTTGGTTGTGTGGTGAGTATGTGTGTGTGTGTGTGTGTGTGTGTGTGTGGTGTGGTGTGCGTGTGTGCGTGTGTGTGTGTGTGTGTGTGTGTGTGTGTGTGTGTGTGGTATGTGTGTGTGTGTGTGTGTGTGGTGTGCATGTGCGTGTGTGTGTGTGGTCTGTGGTGTGCATGTGTGTGTGTGTGTGTGTGTGTGTATGTGTGTGTGTGTAATACCTGGCTGTCATTATAAGGAACCCATTCTACCTCCAATAGTATATGAGCTCTCATTGGCTTATAGCTCAAAAAAAAAGGAAATAAAAGCTAGCCATATAATCAAGGAATATTCCTGTTTTGCTTCTTCAACTCCCAGAGAACAACCATGGGTCATTATGATATTTTACTGTTAAGTATGCTAAACTCAGTTTCTCATTCTTGGGAACCAAACACTATAGCAACTGAGTTATATTTCCCATCTAATATCTATATTTAAAATTCATAATTACAAGAGGTAATTGTTGAGATATTATAGAAATTATTACAATTACAATTTTTTTCCTTTTTCTAATTTGTCATCATTCAAATGCTGCCAACTGGGTTATATTTTCTTATTTACATGTAAGTGATTTTAATTCAAAAGCTTTTATATAAGTACAAGTAAGGGTGGAATGTTTACACAAATCTACTTAGATAAAATAGTTATTTTATATTGCATCTCTCATTTACTGTGGGAAAATATGCCTTTGATTTGCATAAATTAATGCAAATGAAATATATGGAATGCATACAACTAAACCTAATGTTCATTGAATTTTTTCAATGTTATTAAAAAGGATAAAATTTTCTTTTTTTGTTTGTTTGTTTGTTTTTTTTCGAGACATGGTTTCTCTGTATTCCTTGGCTATCCTGGAACTCACTCTGTAGACCAGGCTGGCCTCAAACTCAGAAATCCGCTTGCCTCTGCCTCCCAAATGCTGGGATTAAAGGTATGCACCACCACTGCTGGCAAAATTTTCTCAAAAGATTTCCTAATGTTCTAAGAATGTTCATTGATTAAAACCTTTGTGTGGAAGAGTGGAAACCATTTTTGAGACTCATATGTAAACAGACTGAAGCAGTATATTCATTCATTAATCCCCATTTATGGTTGGAGAAAGAAGGTCATGATAGTTTCTAGACAGCATTCTATTGAAACCCCAACTTTTAGACTCAGTTGAAAAACCCTGTCTCAAAAAACAAATGTAGAGATTGAAAAATTCTTCAGATGCTATTCCTTGCTTCTTTTACATGTGCCCACTTGAGAAAATATAGCTACACATGTAACTACACCACCCACACATTCCATGTGTAGACAACACCCCAACCCACAAATTCCAAATTTTTAAAAGAGAAAAAATGGCTGACTGAGAACTATTTTCTTCATAGTTTATAAGTATAAAAGTTGTTTATTAAAATATGTCTTTATCATTGTGTATTCAGAGTTATTTTCTAGTATTCAATTTTAACCATATAGATCAATAGTTGAAAATTCAATTTTACAAAGCCATGTAATTTAAACATGTCCCAAGGCTATTATGAACATTTAAAGGCAACATCGATCTGAATAGCTTCAGAGGTGGCAAAGATCTACGAGGAAACAGGGAAGGCAAAACCATACTATGAATATAACTTATAAAAACACAGAAATTATAGGCACATAAATTATAGTAAAAACAGAAATAAAGGCACCTTCAGAGTTAAAGGAATGGTGTGAATATTCAAAACTTATTCCAAGAATAAGAAATAAAAAAGCAAGCTGTGTTAACAATAACAGTGAGGAACAGCTAATAAGCAGCTCATTGTTTCAGGGTTCTCATTCAGTCTCTATTTCCAGACTCCTGCCTTAAGTTCCTGCCTTGTTTTACAGCAATGGCAGGTTTTTATGTAGTCAAACTTTTCTCCATAAGTTGATTTTTCTCATGGTGTTTATCATATTAATAGATAACAAACTAGACTGGAAATGTACTAAAATGCTAATGCTAACAAATGATACTAAAACTTTAAACACCATCTGATAATAAACCCATTTTCATATTTACAGTATATATAAAAGAACATTCTTACAGAATGACACCCTAACCACTTTTAAAAGTTTTCAACATTAAAATGAATGAAACACAGTGCTCTTAATTATAGTAATAGAATGTTTTCATTAAGAAATAAAGTTGAACAAAATTATTGCTGAAATTATTAAAATAAGAGAGCAATAGAAGCAACAAGAAAAAATATCAGAAACAATAAGAAAATGTATAATGCCAAATAAAATAAAATATTATAGGTATGTTTATAAATATATAATATATACATATATATTACATATATAATATATGTAGTATTTGCCAAAATATAGGAGAATTTAGAAATTTGAATTCATATTAGACTATTAAATTAATATATCTTGTAGTTCATTATGAATAATTTATTAATGGTCAATATTTCAGTTATTTTTTATGTCACATATATATTAAATGCTGACATAAATGTCATAATATGTATAATGTTCAAACATTTTATATAATGCCCTATGCTTATAATATCTTTTTCCAATTAGAAAAAATTTTATTGCTTAAGGATTTTTTATCAAATAAAATCTACAGTCCATAAGCTAGGGGCTACTCTTTTACACGAAGAATGTATCATTTTTTTAAAGATTGAATTGGTAAAATGACTAAAGATTTTGATTTGACACTCTATATTGGTCATGGCCTGAAAAGTTATGACTGACAGCTTGCTTCAGACCCCTGAGACAAATCTTTAGAAGAAGGGTAGTGTCCAAAATCAAAGTTCACAGAAAAGGTCTGAAACAGTGCAAGGCTAATACTTCAGAGGGTAACAAAAGCTGCCAAGGTCAAATTAAAATCAATCCATCAGTTTATAGGCAACTTGTGTAGCAAAGACAGGGCCATAGTTCTGTGATTCTGTTCCACACAGTCAAGTTGGGCTATTTTTATGAATTCTACTCAGAAGAGCAAGTGCAGTCCCTTATGAAAGTAGCACATACACTGTCAATCCACTTCAACTGTCTGATAGGATCTCACTCCCTTCTACATCTTGCAATATTCATTGTATCATGAAGCTGGAGCTGCATAAATATATCATTTAACAAAATTTTTTTTGTCATGTCTCAGCTGTGAAATATCTCTATAGCAATGAAAATAAATGGCTTCCAGTGATACGATGAGGCTTTATTGGTAGGTAGAGGGAGACACCTTTAAAGAGTGTTTAGAAAAGTGTTAATAGAGCTAGTATCACAATCTGTATTCCTTTAAAATATTAGTTAAAAATACAATATGCAAAACTCACTATGTGATTAAAATGCACATTTTCAGGCTAGAATCATATAATCTTCAATTCATGAATATATCCCCATATTTACCTAATATGGCTATATAAAATGGTTATAAAAATCAAGAAACACTTTAGAGTTTAGAAAAGAACATCCATGAATTTGCACATGTAATTGGTGAGAATGCTGAGGACAAAATAACATATTTTGAGAAACATGTACATTATTTCATTAAATTAAACAAAATTATTTCTTAAATAATTATTTTCATTTAGAATGATTATAAAATGTAATCTGTCATGTTTTAGGTAATCACATAAGCCTAAATAGAAAACCATTAAAATATTTTTCCCATTCATAATATTTTTGATATGAAGAGCAAATCAGGTAGTTTTTAATAATACAAAATCAGATTTTTCTTCAAGTATTTTTCGATCTATACTTACAAACAATATTTCTTAATCCAATTCTAATACTAATCAACAGAAAAATGTGGAGACTTCAGAATCCTAAAACTGTAATTACCTAGGTCACATTGATTCACATGGTTGAATTGGCTAAGCTTTTCATGATGTCCTGGTTAAGCAGCTTGTCTTATGGTACAAAAGTTACAGATCAGGGTGAAAAATAAGTTTCTTTGCTCCCCATTAATTATTTTCTACTTTACATCATCTTGTGATGTTCTAAAGATTTCTAATCATATATGTTATACAATTTTCTGTAACTATATTAACTATATATTTTTAGTTAAAATATATGCTAGGGACAGTGATATTATTAAATAGTTTGCTATTATTTTATTGTTATTCATAGGGATATTTTTGATTCATGTATAGTTGTGATAAATGCATGTCTAGTGCCAACTCAGGCCAATGAGAGTGTGTCAGATCCCTTGGAATTTATGTTATAGATACTTATGAGCTACAACGTGGGTTCTGGGAACCAAAAATGGAAGAGTATCCAGTGCTCTTAACCTCTGAATATTTCTCCAGCCTAATAATATTATTGCAAATGACATATAATAATGTGTCTGTGGGGCTTAAATGAAATAAAGTAGAAACATAAATAGAGATAAAGCAATGGAAAGAAAATTTAAAGAATGGATAGCAGTAAATTAATTACAACTTGAAAAATATTTCAATGATAAAATTAATATATGAGAAAATACTTATAATAATATTTCTTCTAAACTTACAGTAGCCACTATGTATTTCCTGAACCAATACACCATGTATAATATTTTATATCCTATTGTACAGAGCAATATTGGGGCATTCATGCACTTTGTTGGAGTTTGACATTGGTCAAGGACTATCTCTGCCTTTGGGCAGGAATCTGCCTTTAGTACATAATAGGGAAGTAGGTTAAAGCAGGAATTTTTATCCTAGGGTGGAGAAGCTCAGTGAAGGTTAAGCTCATTGTTCCTCCAGTTCTAGGAATTCCTGAATTAAGCAGTTAACCCACCCAGCTCCCGGAACAGTCAAGACATGGACCTCCAAGAGAAGCTAGACAACTTCCACCTGGAACTCAGCCCGGAGTCTGGGGGGAAGGGTTTGCCCAAACTGTTAAGAAGTCTGACCACCATTAAAGTTTCCAACCTTGATCAGTGAAATATTGTCTTGGCCTTTCTTTCTTTTCATCCCTTCCCCATCTATCCCTCGACTTTTGTTCCAGCAATCCAGTTCGTAATAGCTGCAGGCAGCTATGGAATACAACAGAGTGGTGCCCGGACGTGGGGCTGGATTCAAGAAGGCTTCCTGAGGTGATCATGTTTTGGTGAAGCTTCGCAGAAAACAAAAAAAGGAAAAGATGGTATCCTGCATGGTAAGCTAGAGGATACGGAGTAAGTGAGACAGTATGGACCCAGTGCTGAACTCGCTTAGGGGGCAGACAGTGAAATATGGGGTAGGAATTTGGTAGGCATTTGTCCAAAGCACTTAAGAGCTGATTCAGATGAAAAAGAAAAGGGTTTTAAAAATAGGCATATGTCCACAGCCTCTAAGAGCTGCTTTAAGAGGAAAATGGATGCAACTGCTTAACAACAAGAGCGCTACTCTTTCTGTGTATCTTTCTGTGTTTCCCGGTGCAACGACTGTTTATCTATGTGTATGTTTATGTCCTCTCTGGGTTTTTGTGTGAATGACTGTTTGTTTAATGTTAAAAAGAAAACTTGGTAAGGATTTCATCTGCTGGCAACCTCTTGAGCCAGCTGCAGTTTGTGCAGGGACTGATTTAAAGCCGCACTGCAGTGCAGCTCACTCACCCAAGAGGCAAACATGGCTGGGGAAAAAGCTGCTTTGAAAAGCCCAGAAGCCTCAAGGTTTGGGACAACTTTGGTTTAACTTATGAAATTTGTGTAATCGCTTTATTATTGTTTCTAATTGGTTTTAACGGTATAAGGTTTTGCATATCTTGACTAAACAGTTATAAATTAATTGGTTATGATTTAAAAGGTATAGTGAAAAGGTTAGTTTAAAACTGGTGGTTCAGTGTTGGAGCCATCTTAACTAGCTACAGGTGGCCTAACACAATGTATGCTTTGTTCTTGTTTATAATTGGTCTTAAAGGTATATTTTGCATGTCTTGACTATATAGAATATTGGCTTTTAAGTCAGTGGACATGATTTTAAAGGTATATGTTATTAACAAAAAGTTAGGCTAAAGCTGGTAGTTTAGGGTAGTCACCATTTTTAAACAACACATGGCATGATGCAACCCAGGAAATACAGGCCTTTAAGATGCTCCTAAATTGGCATGGTGTTTTGTGTGAATTTTTTTTTTTTCGAGACAGGGTTTCTCTGTAGCCCTGGCTGCCCTGGAACTCACTCTGTAGACCAGGCTGGCCTCGAACCTAGAAATCCACCTGCCTCTGCTTTTCAAGTGCTGGGATTACAGGCGTGTGCCACCACTGCCCGTTTTGTGTGAATCTTAACCTAGAAATTAGACTTATAAAGATTAAGATTTAAAATAATGTCTCTTTAATAAGTTACACTGTCATACACTTGAACATAAGAACTGGTAGACAAACCTTGTACTGTAAAAATGTGTTTGCCATTGATTTTAAAGAAAATAGATTGTTTAAAATTGGGATTTGCTTCCAAAATTGCAGTTGTGCCCTAAAGCAAGGAAAAATTGAGTTACAATAAAAATTATCAGTGTGTCATTGGCTGCAGTTTTCAGTTTGCAGGCTCACGATTCTTAAAATATCTTGTAATTAATATAACTCCGAGAGTGATACAGCTGTGGCCATTATAGGCCCATTGCCACTTTTCCACAAGTTTATTGGCTACAATGGTAGAAGCAAAATTTAACACTTCAAGATTAAAAAGGAGATCTCAGTGGAAATGTATTTGATATCAAGCAGGTTCTTTGACTACGAAATTACAGGTTCCTTTTGTTATTTAATCCTCAAAATGTCCATGCAGGGCAGGTAGATAGGGGTCTGGTCTTAGATAAAAGGCTCAGATTAGAACATATTTACATTTGAGGAATCTCATACAATGTCCTTGCCAAGGACTCAAGGTGGATCCTAGGGCAGATAAAAAAAAATTTACATTTGAGTTAATGCAAATCTTCGAGCTGCCTCAGGGAAAGCTAGTGAGGAAGTTTGAGAAATTTTTTCAGCCTTACAGGCCACACCTAGGGAGTGTTTGGCTTAAAAAAAATTCTTGACTTATCCAGGTGTTGTTTAAAATACAGTTAAAATCTCTGAAAGGTCAATAAGACTATAAAGGCATTAACATTTGGCCTGTCTACTCCCCTACAAAATTATTGTGGATTTAAAAGGGTTGATTTTTGCTTTACATTCTGATAATTATACAAAAATTTGCTTCTAACTTTAAAGAAACAATAAAGCAATTTCATTAGAAGGTTTTTGCCTCAAGGATGGCTAATAATAGCCTTACCTCATGTGAGAAAAAATGTTTTGTATCTGTTTCAATACAAGAAGCTAGGATCTTAAATTTTTCAGTGTATAATGTTCATGGAATGTTTGTTACAGGCCTTTGCTACTAACTATGTAATTATAGAATTTTTAGGTAAATGATTTTCAAAGGTTGTTAGGATATATTATTTGGCTTTATCTTATATTTACCTCATCTTAAGCTTGCCACAGGAGGTCTTAAACCTCTATTTTCAAGGTAGAAAACGTTTGTTCTTTGTTTCAAGCAGCAATCAAATTATTAATGGTTGATCTATTACATGACAAGCCTTTTTAGGCAAAATTAATAATTGTTATCCAAAAGATAATTTGTTACCATCAGATCACATGTTCCATTAAGTTTCTCCCTGCTTATGCACAAATACTATAGCAGCTATTTTTGAGATGTTAAAAATCAAGCTTTTAATAATAGTAAATATATATATATATATATATATAATGGTTTATAATTGCTTAAAATGGTTCCATTTTTAATACTGCTAATTCTTAATTTTTACAGTTTATGCAAATGTAATTCAAATTTCAAAGGATATGTTTTGTAAATGACTGTCCTTTAGATATTTGAAAGCTAAACCAAAGGCTAGAGAGACAGCTATAATATGCTCATATAATCAATCTTTAAAAAGGTACCTGGACAAGACCCCTTAATTTGTATCCCAGACAGGCTATATAGAAACAATCAGATGTACAAGCATATTATTTATATCATCAAAAGGGTAATGGCTCAAAAAATAATTTTGTATTTTGTGCACATCAAATTATAAAGACTTGTTCTTGATGTCCTCAATTTTTACCTCTACCACATAATGGTGTTAATCCTAGAGGACTTAATTATTACAGATAAATGATATTCATATTTCTAATTTAGAAGATTAAAAAATATGTGCAAGTGACTAATGATTCATTTTTAGGCTTTCTAGTTGCAACTGCTCTAACAGAAAAAGCAACTAAATGCTATGTTTATTTTCTATAATTACATAGTTATTGCCTATGTTATGGCATATACTTTGTGTTACAACTTAAATTAATAAAACAATACCTTCCTGGAAGAGAGAAGAGAGGGAAAATTGTGTCCCTGTGCATATCATTTAAATTATGCTTGCATATTTTTAAGAAAATTTTAAAATTTGGATGCCAAGGAACTCCTTGCTGAGTGTATATGACATCCTGTAATTAGGCATATTGATGTCTAGGTGAAATGAAGGAATTCACTTATTGACATATGCCATGATCCTGATTTAATATTGGGGAAGAAGGCATGTCCCCTATGTTTTTTCCACAGAATGTTGCAGAAGCATGCTAGCTGCCAGAGTGATTGGTGTGGCATGCTGAAGATATGCTGACTGTGTGCTTGCTAAATGCCCAGAAAAATGGGAACATAAGAGATATATTGGGTATATGTTCTTGACTTACCTTAATTGTCAAATGTCCCAGGTTAGATAAATTACCTAGCTTCAAGCTTTTAGACTTTGTGTGACAGAGCATGAAAACTGTTAAGCTAGCTTAGGAAAAATAAATCTAAAGAGGACTCTTTTCTTTAATGTGATCAGCTGACTCAACCATAGACTGGTCTAGAAATAATTCCAATATTGAAGATTCCAATTTTGAAGATGGCTAACAATCTTCAGCCAGTTGTGTTAATTTAAAATATAGTCTCCTCTTTCCACTTTTCCTGAGAAGTAACAGCTTATTTCTTGATACACAAGGCTACCACTACCACCCCAGAGGCCAGGCTTTGTGTCCTTAAAGTTGCTAATTTGCAACTGAGTTGAATACTTCAGGGACAAGTTAATCCCATTCCACCTTTAACTCTTAACCTTGTTTGTTAAGCAGACTGGCTTCCCTGGATGGAAGGATTGCCTGTCTGTTAAAGACACTTGCAGACCCCCTGGCTTCAAAACTTACACAAGTGGATCTCCAAAAAGGGAGCCACATAGAACTCAGAAATATGCTTCCCCTCCTGGTTAAGGCCCGCCTTCTTTTTTTTTTTTTTATTCGATATAATTGATTTACATTTCAAATGATTTCCCCTTTTCTAGCCCCCCACTCCCCGAAAGTCCCGTAAGCCCCCTTCTCTTCCCCTGTCCTCCCACCCACCCCTTCCTACTTCCCCGTTCTGGTTTTGCCAAATATTGTTTCACTGAGTTTTCCAGAACCAGGGGCCACTCCTCCACTTTCTTCTTGTACCTCATTTGATGTGTGGATTATGTTTTGGGTATTCCAGTTTTCTAGGTTAATAACCACTTATTAGTGAGTGCATACCATGATTCACCTTTTGAGCCTGGGTTACCTCACTTAGTATGATGTTCTCTAGCTCCATCCATTTGTCTAAGAATTTCATGAATTCATTGTCTCTAATGGCTGAATAGTACTCCATTGTGTAGATATACCACATTTTTTGCATCCATTCTTCTGTTGAGGGATACCTGGGTTCTTTCCAGCATCTGGCAATTATAAATAGGGCTGCTATGAACATAGTAGAGCATGTATCCTTATTACATGGTGGGGAATCCTCTGGGTATATGCCCAGGAGTGGTATAGCAGGATCTTCTGGAAGTGAGGTGCCCAGTTTTCGGAGGAACCACCAGACTGATTTCCAGAGTGGTTGTACCAATTTGCAACCCCACCAGCAGTGGAGGAGTGTTCCTCTTTCTCCACACCCTCTCCAACACCTGCTGTCTCCTGAATTTTTAATCTTAGCCATTCTGACTGGTGTAAGATGAAATCTTAGGGTTGTTTTGATTTGCATTTCCCTAATGATTAATGAAGTTGAGCATTTTTTAAGATGCTTCTCTGCCATCCAAATTTCTTCAGGTGAGAATTCCTTGTTTAACTCTGTACCCCATTTTTTAATAGGGTTGTTCGTTTTTCTGGAGTCTAACTTCTTGAGTTCTTTATATATATTGGATATTAGCCCTCTATCTGATGTAGGATTGGTGAAGATCTTTTCCCAATTTGTTGGTTGCCGATTTTCCTCTTGATGGTGTCCTTTGCCTTACAGAAACTTTGTAATTTTATGAGGTCCGATTTGTCAATTCTTGCTCTTAGAGCATACGCTATTGGTGTTCTGTTCAGAAACCTTCTCCCTGTACCGATGTCCTCAAGGGTCTTCCCCAGTTTCTGTTCTATTAGCTTCAGAGTGTCTGGCTTTATGTGGAGGTCCTTGATACATTTGGATTTGAACTTAGTACAAGGAGACAAAAATGGATCAATTCGCATTCTTCTGCATGCTGATGTCCAGTTGAACCAGCACCATTTGTTGAAAAGGCTATCTTTTTTCCATTGGATGTTTTCAGCCTCTTTGTCAAGAATCAAGTGGCCATAGGTGTGTGGGTTCATTTCTGGATCTTCAATCCTGTTCCATTGATCCTCCTAAGGCCCGCCTTCTTTTTTTTTTTTTTTTCAAAGGCTTTTTCAAGATTCTTCTTCTGCTAAGAAAATGGAAAATTATAAATACACATTAGAGTATCAAAACACATCTGGTTTAGCATCTATGCCTGCACTGAGCTAAGCATGTATAATCAGTGTATCTAGGAACTTCTACTCTTCTTCCAGTCCACACAATCCAGTTGAGGTCTGTGCAGAGTTAGCAGCTGATTGTTTGGCCACATTTCTGGGGGCTCAGAGATACCTCAGCAAATGCTCTCCTGTCCATGTGTGAGGACACAGGTGGTTAGTACCTGCTACTGAGACTTTCCCTTCACTCAGGCTTCAGAAGGGTCTCTCAGACTCTTTTTATCTTCAATTGCACACAGTATTGTTGCCATTGTTCTCAGTTTCAGAGTTTCCCTGTATAACCCAGATGAGCCTGGAATTCAGAGTATAGCCCAAGCTTGTCTCAAATTCACAGTTCTCTGACATGAGTCTCCATATTTCTTGGATTTCAGGTGTATTGAGCCAAGCTCGGCTCTGAAGTCACTTTTTAATCCATTTATTTTTTTTTAAATATTTTTTTATTCGATATAATTTATTTACATTTCAAATGATTTCCCCTTTTCTAGCCCCCCCACTCCCCGAAAGTCCCGTAAGCCCCCTTCTCTTCCCCTGTCCTCCCATTCACCCCTTCCCACTTCCCCGTTCTGGTTTTGCTGAATACTGTTTCACTGAGTCTTTCCAGAACCAGGGGCCACTCCTCCTTTCTTCTTGTACCTCATTTGATGTGTGGATTATGTTTTGGGTATTCCAGTTTTCTAGGTTAATATCCACTTATTAGTGAGTGCATACCATAATTCACCTTTTCAGTCTGGGTTACCTCACTGAGTATGATATTCTCTAGCTCCATCCATTTGCCTAAGAATTTCATGAATTCATTGTTTCTAATGGCTGAATAGTAGTACTCCATTGTGTAGATATACCACATTTTTGCATCCACTCTTCTGTTGAGGGATACCTGGGTTCTTTCCAGCATCTGGCAATTATAAATAGGGCTGCTATGAACATAGTAGAACATGTATTCTTATTACATGGTGGGGAGTCTTCTGGGTATATGCCCAGGAGTGGTATAGCAGGATCTTCTGGAAGTGAGGTGCCCAGTTTTCAGAGGAACCACCAGACTGATTTCCAGAGTGGTTGTACCAATTTGCAACCCCACCAGCAGTGGAGGAGTGTTCCTCTTTCTCCACACCCTCTCCAACACCTGCTGTCTCCTGAATTTTTAATCTTAGCCATTCTGACTGGTGTAAGATGAAATCTTAGGGTTGTTTTGATTTGCATTTCCCTAATGACTAATGAAGTTGAGCATTTTTTAAGATGCTTCTCTGCCATCTGAAGTTCTTCAGGTGAGAATTCTTTGTTTAACTCTGTACCCCATTTTTTAATAGGGTTGTTTGGTTTTCTGGAGTCTAACTTCTTGAGTTCTTTATATATATTGGATATTAGCCCTCTATCTGATGTAGGATTGGTGAAGATCTTTTCCCAATTCGTTGGTTGCCGATTTGTCCTCTTGATGGTGTCCTTTGCCTTACAGAAACTTTGTCATTTTATGAGGTCCCATTTGTCAATTCTTTCTCTTAGAGCATACTCTATTGGTGTTCTGTTCAGAAACTTTCTCCCTGTACTGATGTCCTCAAGGGTCTTCCCCAGTTTCTTTTCTATTAGCTTCAGAGTGTCTGGCTTTATGTGGAGGTCCTTGATCCATTTGGATTTGAGCTTAGTACAAGGAGACAAGGATGGATCAATTCGCATTCTTCTGCATGCTGACCTCCAGTTGAACCAGCACCATTTGTTGAAAAGGCTATCTTTTTTCCATTGGATGTTTTCAGCCTCTTTGTCGAGGATCAAGTGGCCATAGGTGTGTGGGTTCATTTCTGGATCTTCAATCCTGTTCCATTGATCCTCCTGTCTGTCACTGTACCAATACCATGCAGTTTTTAACACTATTGCTCTGTAGTATTGCTTGAGGTCAGGGATGCTGATTCCCCCAGATTTTCTTTTGTTGCTGAGAATAGTTTTAGCTATCCTGGGTTTTTTGTTGCTCCAGATGAATTTGATAATTGCTCTTTCTAACTCTGTGAAGAATTGAGTTGGGATTTTGATGGGTATTGCATTGAATCTGTATAGTGCTTTAGGCAAAATGGCCATTTTAACTATATTGATTCTACCGATCCATGAGCATGGGCGGTTTTCCCATTTTTTGAGGTCTTCTTCCATTTCCTTCTTCAGAGTCTTGAAGTTCTTGTCATACAGATCTTTCACATGTTTGGTAAGAGTCACCCCAAGATACTTTATACTGTTTGAGGCTATTGTGAAGGGGGTCATTTCCCTAATTTCTTTCTCAGCCTGCTTATCCTTTGAGTATAGGAAGACCACTGATTTGCTTGAGTTGATTTTATAACCTGCCACTTTGCTGAAGTTGTTTATCAGCTGTAGGAGCTCTCTAGTGGAGTTCTTTGGGTAACTTAGGTAGACGATCATGTCGTCTGCAAATAATGATAGTTTGACTTCTTCCTTTCCAATTTGTATCCCTTTGACCTCCTTATGTTGTCGAATTGCCCGAGCTAGTACTTCAAGTACAATATTGAAAAGATAAGGAGAAAGGGGGCAGCCTTGTCTGGTCCCTGATTTCAGTGGGATTGCTTCAAGTTTCTCTCCATTTAGTTTGATGCTGGCTACCGGTTTGCTGTATATTGATTTTACTATGTGTATGTATGGGCCTTGAATTCCTGTTCTTTCCAAGACTTTAAGCATGAAGGGATGCTGAATTTTGTCAAATGCTTTTTCAGCATCCAATGAAATGACCATGTGGTTTTGTTCTTTGAGTTTGTTTATGTAGTGGATTGTATTGATGGATTTCCGTATATTGAACCAACCCTGCATTCCCGGGATAAAGCCTACTTGATCATGGTGAATGATCGTTTTGATGTATTCTTGGATTCGGTTGGCAAGAATTTTATTGTGTATTTTTGCATTGATGTTCATAAGGGAAATTGGTCTGAAGTTCTCTTTCTTTGTTGGATCTTTGTGTGGCTTTGGTATCAGCTTAATTGTGGCTTCGTAGAAGGAATTGGGTAGTGTTCCTTCTGTTTCTATTTTGTGGAATAGTTTGAAGAGTATTGGTGTTAACTCTTCTTTGAAGGTCTGGTAGAATTCTGCACTGAAGCCATCTGGTCCTGTGCTTTTTTTTTGTTGGAAGACTTTCTATGACTCCTTCTATTTCTTTAGGCATTATAGGACTGTTTAGATGGTCTAGTTAGTCCTGATTTAATTTTGGTATTTGGTATCTGTCAAGGAAATTGTCCATTTCCTCCAGATTCTCCAGTTGTGTTGAGTACAGGCTCTTGTAGTAGGATCTGATGATTTTTTGGATTTCCTCAGTTTCCGTTGTTATATCTCCCTTTTCATTTCTAAGTTTGTTAATTTGGATACTTTCTCTGTGCCCTTTGGTCAGTCTGGCTAAGGGTTTATCTATCTTGTTGATTTTCTCAAAGAACCAGCTCCTGGTTTTGTTGATTTTTTGTATGGTTCTCTTTGTTTCTACTTGATTGATTTCGGCCCTGAGTTTGATGATTTCCTGCCTTCTACTCCTCCTGGGCGAAATAGCTTCTTTTTGTTCTAGGGCTTTCAGGTGTGTCATTAAGCTGGTAATGTATGCTCTCTCCATTTTCTTTTTGGAGGCACTCAGGGCTATGAGTTTTCCTCTTAGCACTGCTTTCATTGTGTCCCATAGATTTGGGTATGTTGTGTTTTCATTTTCATTGTGTTCTAAAAAGTCTTTAATTTCTTTCTTTATTTCTTCCTTGACCAAGGTATCATTGAGTAGAGTATTGTTCAGTTTCCACGTGTATGTGGGTTTTCTGTTGTTTCTGTTGCTATTGAAGACCACTTTTACTCCATAGTGATCAGATAGGAGGCATGGGATTAGTTCTATCTTCTTACATTTGTTGAGGTCTGTCTTGTGACCAATTATATGGTCGATTTTGGAGAAGGTACCATGAGGTGCTGAGAAAAAAGGTTCCATAGAAACCATGGACTCAACAGTTAAAGAAAATGCAAAATGCAAAAAGCTTGTAACCCAAAATATCCAGGAAATCCAGGACACAATGAGAAGACCAAACCTAAGGATTATAGGCATAGATGAGAGTTAAGATTTACAGCTTAAAGGGCCAGCAAATATCTTCAATAAAATTATGGAAGAAAACTTCCCTAACCTAAAGAGAGAGATGCCCATGAATATACAAGAAGCCTACAGAACTCCAAACAGACTGGACCAGAACAGAAATACTTCCCGTCACATAATAATCAAAACACCAAATGTTCTAAACAAAGAAAGAATACTAAAGGCAGTAAGAGAAAAAGGCCAAGTAACATATAAGGGAAGACCTATCAGAATCACAGCAGACTTTTCACCTGAGACTATGAAGGCTAGAAGGTCCTGGGAAGATCTCATGCAGACTCTAAGAGAACACAAATGCCAACCAAAACTACTATATCCAGCAAAACTCTCAATCACCATAGATGGAGAAACTAAGATATTTCATGACAAAACCAAGTTTACCTAATATCTATCCACAAACCCGGCCCTAAAAAGGATAATAGGAGGACAACACCAATACAAGGAGGGAAACTTCACCCTGGAAAAAGCAAGATAGTAACCTTTCATCAAACCCAAAAGAAGTTAAGCATTCAAATTTAAAAAATAACGTCAAAAATGATAGGAAGTAACAATCACTATTCCTTAATATCTCTTAACATCAATGGACTTAATGCCCCAATAAAAAGACACAGACTAACTGACTGGATACGTAAACAGGACCCTACATTTTGCTGCTTACAGGAAACACACCTCAGGGTCAAAGACAAACACTACCTTAGAGTAAAAGGCTGGAAGACAATTTTACAAGCAAATGGTCTCAGGAAACAAGCTGGAGTAGCCATTTTAATATCAGATAAAATTGACTTTCAACCCAAAGTCATCAAAAGAGACCCTGAGGGACACTTCTTGCTGGTCAAAGGAAGAATACAAAAAGAAGAACTGTCAATCCTGAACATCTATGCCCCAAATGCAAGGGCACCCTCTTTCGTAAAAGAAACTTTATTAAAACTAAAAGCACACATTGCACCTAACACAATAATTGTGGGTGACTTCAACACTGCACTTTCCTCAATGGACCGATCAGGAAAACAGAAACTAAACAGGGACACAATGAAACTAATTGAAGCTTTGGACCAATTAGATTTAACAGATATATATAGAACATTCTATCCTAAAACAAAAGAATATACCTTTTTCTCAGCACCTCATGGTACCTTCTCCAAAATCGACCATATAATTGGTCACAAGACAGACCTCAACAAATATAAGAAAATAGAACTAAGCCCGCCTTCTTATGAAGGATATTTATCCACTTTTTTTCTACCTCCTGGATTTCAAATTAATAAAAAAAAAAAGGGAGGAAATGTACAGAGCCATATTGGGGCAGTCATGCTCTTGGTTGGAGTTTGACATTGTTCAAGGACAATCCCTGGCTTTGGGCAGGAATCTGCCTGTAGGACATAATAGGGAAGTAGGTTAAAGCAGGATTTTTTATCCTAGGGTGGAGAATCTCAGTGAAGGCTAAGTTCATTGTTCCTCGAGGTCGCCCCTTCCCCATCTATCCCTTGGCTTCTGTTCCAGCAACCCAGTCCATAATAGCTGCAGGCTGCTATGGGATAAAACATCATATATAATATTTTAGCTTATTTTGTTTGTTTTTACATAGATATTTTTAATGTATATTATTTATTTTAATTTGAGTGCTTCATGCTTTACTTAATTCCATTTGAGATAATGGACATTCTTACTCTAGGGTACTGTCTTATTCCACTCTGACTAAAACTGGGCGTGGAGAAAATATAATCAATTTGTCATCAGATAAGCTTCATGAACTACATTGTTCTTTGTTTTAGATTTAGAGGTTCCTCCTAGCTCCCTTTTTGCATTGAAAGGCAGAAAGTTATTATATAATACTTTTAAAAATATAATTTACTTTTTGGTATTACAATGTACTTACATCATTTCCCCCTTTTTATCTCCTCTTTATATTACCCTATCTTAGTTTCTTTCAAACTAGAGACTTTTTGAATTACTTTTTGTTACATGTATATATATATGTGTGAACATACATATATATGCCTAATATATCCAGCTCAGATTGTATGTTTTTAAGGCCCTCATTTCATTATTGGATTAGAAAGTAGGGGAAAGATGATTTCTCATACTGTATCTTACTTTCAATATTTCTGACTTACCAGTAGAATGTTTAGTGGAGGATTGCGGCTTCCCCTTTCTTCTTTAGCAAAAAAGGATACACTGAACCATGGCTGCTGCTTAATGAGGGACTATAACATGCATACCACATGTACTTTTTTTTGCTTAACAATTATATATATATATATATGCCATCAATAAAGAATATTAGTCTCTTTCCTTTCAAATTTGATAACTTTTAATACATATGTCCAAGTTTTCAGATTTTATTATCCTTATATGATTGTAAAAGTAGCCATAAATTTGGTTATTTGAAAAGGAGATTATATTATAAATATAATAGAGACAAGTAATGTTCCATTACAGTATAAGACCTGAAAATGCCTTTTCTTCTAGAAAAAAAGAATGAGCTTGTATATTTAATAAACTATATACTTATAATTTTTTATTAGCAACATTTTATACTTTTTCATATATAATTTAAATGTTTATCTATATATTACTTATCATTCACTTTATGTGTGTATGTATGTGTGTGTGTGTGTGTGTGTGTGTGTGTTTGTGTGTGAGCATTTATGCCATGGTGTTTAGGTGGAAATCAGATGACTTGGAGAAGATGGTTCTCACATTTCATCATATATGCAGCACTCCAAAGCAAGGTCTCTTTGGTGGTAAGTGGTTTTTCAGTCAACCGTGTCATAGCCATCTGACACACTCTCCATTCATTTTACATTATCATTGAGAATTTGAGCATTTTTTCTAGGCATATAAAAATGTTGAGTAAATCCATCATCTACCCCTCTTCTCCAATTATTTTCTTTACCTCCAACCATGTTACCTTCTCAACTTCATGTGTCTATATATATATATATATATATATATATATATATATATATATACACATGTGTGTGTGTGTGTAAATTGGTGTTGTCTCCTTTTAAAAAATGTACTTTTTCTACTTCTACTTAATGCTGATCAAATATATGTAATTTGTTCATGATTGTTCACTTAATGTAACATGGGGAGAATCAAACTGAAGAGGCAAAATCTCTGAATAAAACTTACTCGGTCACCCCTAGCAAGTATAATTTTCTTTCAATATAGTATAAATAGACTCTTTCAATATGCTGAAACTAGCTTTTGATAAACTAGCTTGTAGATAACAGCTAGAATTTTTCATGTCCTCTGACTCCTATCTGCATTTATTTCACCAATAAGTTCTTAGCAGCAAATTCTAGAGGATAGTAAACAAAGGTAATAGCAATGGCCTTCTGTGTCTATTGAGTCCATGGGGCTCCAATAACCTTAATCTCGAAAATCCATTTCTAGCACTAAACTTTTTAACTGATAGGCGATAAAAACTATGGGAGATAATGATCCCCTCTTTAATTCCATTAATACTCCTTTTATTTTTATGTATGGTTATAGACATATACGCATATATTTGCGATTCCTATTTAGTAGAAGATTACCATATAGCATTTTAAACAGTGTTTAAATAAGTAAGGGAAGAAATGTATCTGCCTATAGTCTCTCCTCTAGTGTGAACTTCTATTCCAACACCATTTAACAATTTCATTTCCATTACTCAGTTTTCCACCATTAAACATCCTGCCTTCTGTTTCCTTACTTTGATTTCTATGAACACATTCTCATGAAAGCATGTATGCTAATTTATATGGTTATGCCAACTGAAAAACACTATCTAAAATTTCAAATCCTACATCAACATATGAAAAAATATGATTCCATGTTTCATTTCTAACAACATTGAAAGACAGGATGTCATGGCTATTTAAAACTTAGTAATATTTTAATGGAAAATAATAGTTGTTAAATAATTAATGATGGTAATAATGTTTCTTAATCTTTTCATATAGCATAGAAACAGACATTCTGAAATATACAGCCATATACATGCATTAATTTGTATGAATATGATTGTAACTCACACATTCTTATAACTTAAGCAATGTAGTTTTAAAGAACATGAATTTGGCAAACCACAGTATACATTACAAATACAATAATAAAGTCTTCTGAAAATACAAGTTTTAGTAAGGTATAATCAATCATATTAAACATGAAAAAATATATAGATATGAAAATAAATGTGCTGTTCCAGCTTTGTAACTTAAAGCTAACAGTAAATATTTTCAAGGTTTGATATCATAATTATATGTAATATGAATTATTCATAAGTATTGCTTAATTTGTCTACTTTTTACAAAATCTTCAAGAATTATATTTTGTTTTCCATGTGATTTTCATCATGTTTATAAGGCTTTCCCATGAATTGTTTCTTTGGATTTAGTTTTCAACTCTACTTCCAGCTCAGCTTTAGTTCAATTACTTCTATTATTTCCAATTCAGAATTGCCTTCACCAATCCATTCAGCCTTGTGTTCTCTTTTCCTTTAGTTTTATTTCTTTAAGTTCATCAAAGTTTTTTTCCAGGTTTGTAAACAATGGGAATATCCTTACACAAAGCACAAATACAAATGGATCAATAATAGACAGGGCCCCCAGGTGAGAGATGGGGCCACACACCTACATAAAAATTTTTTGACCCAAAATTGTTCCTGTCTAAAAGAAATTCAGGGACAAACATAGATCAAAGAAACGGAAGGGGAAGGCACCCATAGGGAGAACAAGAGCATCAAGTAACCTGGAACCCGCAGAGCACCTAGAGACTAAAGCCCCAACAAAAGTGCATACATGGGCAGGTCCGTGGCCCTGAGCACATATTTAGCAGAGGACTGCCTTCTTTGGACTCAGTGGAAGAGGATGTGCCTAATCCTGTAGAGAGCTGAGGCCTCAGAGGAAGAGGAGACTGGGGGCAGTGAGGTGGGTGTAGAGAGTGGGGGGGAGGAACACCTTCTCAGAGCCAAAAGATTGTGGGAATGTGCTGAAGAACTCTAGGAGGAAGAGCTGGGAAAGGGGCAACATTTGGAATGTGAATAAATCAAATAATTTAATAAAATCAAAGCCTAAAGGATTATGGGTAAAAGATATATTCTAGATATTAATTTTAGTATATCAGAGTTTGGATAAAAATGGTTCATTACCTTACTAATGTGCTACCCCTTCATAAATATTTATAAAAAAAATAAAATACACAACAAAACACCCAGTAAAATGTTGTATCTCCTTGGGGCAGGTCATTCTTAAGTCAATTTGTGGTGTGTGATTTAATTTTATTTGTAAAATAAGCCACTTATGTTATTTTGGCTTCTGAATGCACTTCTTTCATTTAGGGGCATGTAAACTGAAAAAAAAATCTTTTAATTACTTATATATCAGGAAAAGTAAGCCAGATCTTCTCTAAAGAGTATGTGTCAGTAAGAATATGATTATGAGCCAGGCATTGGGCATGCATACCTTTAATCCCAGCACTTAGGAGGCAGAGGTAGGCAGATTTGTGAGTTCATTGCAAGCCTGGTCTATAGACTGCGTTCCAGGACAGCTAGGGCTATATAGATAAACCCTGCCTTGAAAGACAAAAGAAAAAAAGCAACATGACTGTGTTTCATCAAAATGTATGATAGAGTCTTCTGTTACTTCAAGATGCCACTATACTTAAAGATAAGGTCTTCAAGAACTAGAACAGAAATACAGACACAGTCATGGGAATCATCCTTAATTACACAGAATAAGTACTCTTGTAGCAAATTGGGATATAGAGACATAAGAAAGACAGTGTGGTCACACAAGAAGATGGGCATCTATAAGCTAAGGATTGGAGTCTAAAGTATACCAAACTAATCAAAGGTTGGTTTCATATTTCTACCATTCATATATATACTACATTTCTACTGTTGAAGTCAATATGCTATTTTTTCATTGCGAAAGCTCTAAATTAATATGCATATTGAAACTAGAAACCACCCTAATGTGTATGGTGATCTGAGAACATAGATCTTCCTGAAGTGTTAAATGTACCAACACTTAATATTTAACTGTATTCTGCAAGACTATTTCAAGTTTCAAGATTGAAGATATTAAATAACAGATCTTTAAATACTTTTACATGAACTTTATTTTGAAAAAAACTATTTCCACTTGAAAACCGATGATGAAACCTAATAAGATATGATTTTGTAAGTAAAAAGAATAAACAAGTTAAAGATAGGGAAGAAGCAATTCATCCAAAATGGGAAGAACAGTAAAATCGTTTGCAAAGATTTCAGAAAGGTGAAGTATATTGTTGCCTATAGAGATAAAGAGAGAAAATGAAAAAACAAACAAACAAACAAACAAAAAAACCTCACTGACAAATAGCCAGGACCTCTCCAGAAAATTTTCTCCATAGTTTCTCAAGTCAGAGTCATGACAATAGGTTATTTCAGAATAGATTCTTCCTCTTTAGTCTCCATGTAGTAGATTTCCTGTACTGCTACAGTTCATACTGCTGAGCTGTTATTTTCATTTATTCTTCTGAAGATCTGGATTGAAAGTGGTAATAATGTTTGGGTTTTGAAGCAGTGCTTTAGATAAAATACTTTACTCAATAGGGAGTAAAACAGGATTATGCAGGACTCCCATAGCCAAACTAAAGTACTCAAACTCTATTTTCAACAGTGATTTTTATGGAAAACCCTACTATATTTGAAAATATTTCTCAGTTATCATAATAGCAAATTAGTGTTTACTGATATTTCAAAAATTTTTAATAAGATAACAACCAATAAAGTATAAAGTTAGACAAGGCACACTCTATATCTTATCAAAGGGCATTCGTTTCTACACCTTACTCGTATATGAGCATTTATTTCTAAGTTCATATTACCTAACTTTATGTTCTCATAAAATGTGAAATAGGTTCCACCTACTCACTTCACAGGATGTTGTGAAAATTAATGAAGTAATATGTAGAAAGCTCCAGAAGCCTTTAAATAGTGTCATAAAAATCAGTATTTTATCTCAGTAGGTCGGTCCCATTTTTTCTACTTACTGATTTCCAACATAGAAATAGAAGACATAATGGACAGCTAAGTGAATAGAAGGCAGATAAGAGCTTGGTGGGAAGAGGAGGAAAGATAATACATAATAATATAAGGAAATAACTTCTAATTTTAGTGCAATTATTTTGACCATCTAAACATGTAGACTTTAGTTATTTGCAAACTTTCAATATTTGAAGCTATCTGTTTTCTCCCTTGTATTAGTAGACAGACTTAAAGAAATAAGGTTAATCTTCATTAAGTTCATTATATTTTTTCTGCCATTTGATGAAGCAGTTTCTTTTAATGAAAAAAATCTACCAAGACCTACAATTTTCAATATATATTTTTTAAAAGTCCACTGTCATAAGGCAATATATATTTTCCTACTTAATGATGTTTAATATTTTGGCCTCATATAATTCATTCTGAGTTAACAAATATCAAAATGTATATTGATATTTGTAAATGAGTTGTTTTCAAGCCTGATTTTGATGAAACAAAGTAGAATTAAAAAGCATAGTTGGCAAGTAACTTGAGATCTCTAAAAATGGAACAGACCTTGCATGCAAAGTCAGATGTGCTGTGAGATTATGTTAACTAACCACTTTCTATTCCAAACGCAGGAACAAAAATATGTTTCCATTATCATGAAAAACCTCACAATTCCCATAAACTGTTAGTAAATTCCAGGCCGTAGCAAATCTCCTCGAGCCTCAAGATTAGTCTTCCACTGAACCTCATGCTGACAATATATGGAATTTGTATATGTAAAATTAAGCTGAGAGCCTGTGGTATTTTACAATAATCCCACTCCCCAAAATGACCGGAGATTAAAGTTAAATGTCCCTCATTGATGTAATAAGCCTGAATTATTCATCCAACATGTATATGTTATCTGGAAAAGGAAAACAGGATGAACACTTTTCAAATGGAGATGAGATTTTAACCTCTAGATGTGCAACAGTGAATCTTCCAAGTGATACCTCAGAAGGCACTGTCATCTGTAGTTGGGAGATTACTGAAGTCTGCCATCTAAGATGAAGATAGCGGTGTACCATGGCTGCCCTTCATATGATGCCTGTCCCCTCACTTATGATCTCACAACTACAGTTTTCTGAGTCCAGGCAGAGAAAGAAATAATACTGCAACAGGAAGAAAGATTTGTTTGGCTCTTAGAGTAGAAGGATACTTAAATTGAAATAATCCAGACTGATGGAATAAAAAATTTGATCTTAAATTTAGATTTCTGCTTTTATAAGAATATATATATATATCATCATTTAAACTAGTCTTTATATAGATATTGTACTTATAGAATATTTGATAGCTTAGTACTATGAGACTGTCAAAACTATGTCTCATGTGCCTGGAATTTCATTTGAAAACAAAGAGAATTATGTTTTCTATGAGCTTTGAAAAGGAATTAATAAAATTCAATCAAGCCATTTTATTTTACAATCAAGATTCCATTGCACATATATTATGTAATGTATGAAAACTCTCCTACATATCATTCTTTGAATGCAAATTAGGATATTGTTCAAGTAATGAAAACACTAAGAAAATTTCCCTGATGAAAAAATGAAGTTATTGATTTCAAAATTAATTCTCTTAAATATTAACATAATTGATATGCTATATTTCATATGCTCAATTAATTCTAATTTTTGTTAAAACAAATATGTTTGTGGGTATGTATGCGAGTATATTTTTCTTCTTGTTGATCCTTTAGATTTAAAATCAGTTGGTGAAAAGCACTCATCCTCATAATGCTTACTAGTGAGATTATGTAGGATTATATTTAAGTGTTCCATGAGTAAAGAAATAATTAATTTGTGCTATTCATGTGGTAAGGACAATATAAAGTATCAAAGAAAATATCGGTGACATTTTTGTTTACTTGGCAACTCATATAATATTTCAAAATGGAATGTATCTTCCAACTAGATGGAGCCTTTAAAAGAATTCCCTTCAAATTTTGCTTTCTCATTATTCCTGGTAGTAAAATAATTTCATTTAGATTGTTTTTTATTGGTTAAGTTTAGGTTGAAAGTAGTTTTTTTTTCCTACACTATATTTTGACTATATTTACCCATCAGCAAAATTCAACCAGACACCTTCTACCTTCCAAATCTGTACTCTGTTATTTCTCTTTTTAGAGAAATAAGCCTCATTTAGAGAGATAAGTCTCATTGGGATACAAAAAGATAGTTTTAAAATTAACAAAATAGTCAGATAAAATAAAATCAAGCCATTTGCCTAAAAATTTTGTGAATTCATTGTTTCTAATTGCTGAGTAGTACTCCATTGTGTAAATAATGGTTTGATCTGGAAAATATCATCCTAAGTGAGGTAACCCAGTCACAAAAGAATACACATGGAATGCAATCTCTGATAAGTGGATATTAATTAGCCCAGAAGCCCTGAATACCCAAGGCACAAATCACATAACAAATGACTCCCATGAAGAAGTATGGAGAAGGTCCTGATCCTGGAAAGAATTGATCTAGCATTGGAGAGGAATAAAAGGACAGAGAAAAATGGAGGGAGGTGATTGGAGAATGGATGGAGAGAAGAAGGTTTATGGGACATATGGGGAGGGGGGATCTGCGAAAGGGGAAATCATTTGGAATGTAAACAAAGAATATAGAAAATAAAAATATTAAAATAATTAAAATAAAATCAAGCAAACCTGTATAGAACATGATATATAAACATATAAAAGAAGCAGAAGGAAAAAAAACACAAGAGGGTGTTCCCACACCCACCCACACACTCACTCTAGCCTCCCTGCCCTCAAATTTCTATACACGGGGGCATCAAGCCTTCACAGGGCCAAGAGCCTCTCCTCCCATTGATGCTCAACACAGCCAACCTCTGCTACATGTGCAGCTAGAGCCCTGGGTCCCTCCATCTGCATTCCTTGGTTGGTGGTTTAGTTCCTGGGGACTCAGGGTGTCTGGTTGTTTGATATTGCTATTCTTCCTATGGGCTTGCAGACCCCTCAGCTCCTTCAGTCCTTGCTCTAACTCCTTTATTGGGGACCCAATGCTCAGTCCAATGGTTGGCTGTAAACATCTGCCACTGTATTTGTCCAGCTCTGACAGAGCATCTAAGGAGACAGCTATATTAAGCTCCTGATTTTATTAATTAATTAATTAATTAATTAATTATTTTTTCTGGGTGCAGTGAACTTTATTCATGGCATTTAAGAAAGTGGGGCTCCCCACTCCCCTTATATTATTATGTGTATATGGGATGGAAAGTGAGGGAGATTCTCAGTGTTTTGAGTCAAGTTGGGACAGGAACTACTCAGCAACCAAGGACCTCTCTCTTGTGCTCAGTGTCTTGACTGGGGCTGAGTGGTCCAGGGTTTCTTACTCATTGGAGTTCGTGTAGGGCAAGAGTCCTCCACCCTGTTGTTGTAGCCATACTTGCTGTCATAACAGGAATTGAGCTTTACAAAGTTGTCTTTGAGAGTAATGTCAGGCCCATCATCAAAGATCGAGTGGAAACTATTGTTGAAGTGGCAGGAGAGAGACTGGTACTCATTGTAGCCCAGGATGCCCTTTAGCAGACCCTGAGATGTCTGTTTCACCACCTTCTTGATGTCATCATACTTGGTAGGTTTCTTCAGGAGGCATGTAAGGTACACGATGAATTCAATGGGGGTAGGAACTCAGAGGGCCAGGACACTGAGCTTCCTGATCATCTCTGGGATGACCTTGCCACACCCTTGTCAGCACCAGTGGATACAGGGTTGATGTTCTGGGCAGACTCATGGGTATCACACCATAGCTTTCCAGAGGGCCCATCCACAGTCTTCTTAGTGGCAGCGATGGCATGGAGCAGTGTAATGAATCCTTCCATGATGTCAAAGTTGTCTTGGATGACTATGGCCAGAGATTAGCAGTTAGTGATTCAGGATTGCATTCCTAACAGTTTTGAAAGAGTTGTCATACTTCTTGTGGTTCACACCTATCACAAACTTGGGTGATGAACAGAAGGGGCAAAGATAGCAAACCCTTTGGCTCCACACTTCAAGTTGATGCTATTTCTATGCACATTCCACTTGTTTCAGAAATAATAAAAACCACAGAAACAGTACATTATTGTGTTTGAAAGTGATAGTTGTCGTGATCTTTGTGCCTTTGTAAAAATTCCTTGTTCTTTAGGTTTATAATCTAATGATAATAATAATAGAAAACAGTGTTATAAGTATAAAGTAAATTAAAGTTTATGGAACACTTAAAACACTTGGCCCAGAAATAGATAAAGAGACAATGTGTGGAGCAGAGACTGAAGGAAATACCATCCAGAGACTGCCCCACCTGGGGATCCATCCTATATGCAGTTACCAAACCTAGTCATCATTGTGGATGCTAGGAAGGGCTTGCTGACAGTATGTAGCTATTCCCTGAGAGGCTCTGCCAGAGCCTGACAAATACAGAGGCAGATGCTCCAAGCCAACCATTGCACTGTATATGGGGTTCCCAATGGAAGAGTTAGAGAAAGGTCTGAAGGAGGAGAAGGGGTTTGTAACCCCATAAGAAGAACAACAATATCAACCAACCAGATCCCCCAGAGCTCTAAACCACCAATCAATGAATATACTTAGAGGGACCCATGGCTCCAGTTGCATATGTAGCAAAAGATGGCTGTGTCCTTTTAAGGCTTGATGCCCCAGTGTAGGGGAATGTCAGGTGGGGGAGAGGTATAGGTGTGTGGGTGGGAGAACATCTTCATAGAAGCAGAGGGAGAGGGGATAGACCAGGAGGTTTTCCTAAATCAGGAAACCAGGAAAGGGATAATACTTGAAATATAAATAAAAAAAAAATCTAATACATTTTTAAAAGATTTTGTGAAATGAAAATTGTTTCAGTTTGTTTCTTTTATATAATATAGAATTCATACTTGTAGTTTTGTTGTAATTTTTTAAACTTATATTATATTCACATCCCACATAATTTGTACCTTTACCTTGAATTGCTATCATTTTTAACTTTTCTGAAACTGTTAAGGTATTTGGTAACTAATGAAACAAATCTACTGGACATGTCCAACACTCAGAGATATTCATATAGCCACTTACTAAGGTAATTTGACCCACAACTACATAACACTACTTATGGATTAAACCATTCCAATAGCATTCTAGAGGGTTAAAATCCCTGTGGTAATGTGAAGACAAGAAGAACATGGATATACTATATCTTGTAAGTGCTATGCTTGGAAGGCAAGACCATGGTTATTATACATGGGAAAGAAGCAAGGTGTAATCAATTCTTAAAGGTCCATTGCCTGAATGTTAGTCAGAGAACAAGGATATTTTTATATATTGCTTTTATTTGTCCAAGTAGAGTGTGGGCTGCTTATTCCTTGTGTGAAATGAAGGACTAGATGGTCTATGGTAGGAATAGAGGCAGTCATTTCTTACAGAGAATAACAGGGGATTTAATTTTGTGATCCCATTCACCTCTACTGCTCTTAAAGTAATTGTAAAGATATAATACCATTACTGACCATTATTGACAAATATGATAAGAGGGAAGATGTCACTACCTAATGGCCTTTTCAATTCTGCTATCACTAGCATTATTCACCATTGAAGAGTTAATTATAAAGTCTAAATTTTGAGTGGGAAAACAAATCCAAAATTAAAAGTAGAAAAAAAATTCACATAAGAAAATTGGTTTATACATAAACTTTCAGCATCAAATACTGGAATTTTATGACAGTTGAAATTAGATGTGGTCTAGGTTTTGTCATTCTATAGTTGGGCAGAGCATAATAGTCACAGAAATGCACTAGAGTGTTTTGATAATGAGTTCTACACTAGGTTTTGAAATACTGGATTTATCTGAAAGATGAGCTGTCATCCAGCCTGAAGCTCAGCTTCCGCTTCCACACCAACTCATGCTTCCATGGAAAAATGGTTTTGGTAAGAATGAAATATTAGTTTGCATGTCTGCTGTTTAACTTGTTCTAAAAAAAAACTAGATGACATCCTGTTCTTTCATAATATTATCATCTAGAACATAGTAGCATATAATATTTCAAAGACAAGTTTTTCTCATATGCAAAGGAGACATGAAAATTATAAAATTACAAGCTGGTAATTTGAAAGTTAGGACCAAACCATCTTCATATTAAGGGTAATAGGTGGGCAATGGCATCATATCCAGTATACTCTTTCAAAGAATATAATGCTTGATTTTACCTAAAAGCTTCATTATATAGAAGTAAATCTTGATGAGTATTATTGAGTCCATCTTGTCCTGTCCAATGGACCAGATACATTTTTGTTTCATATACTTAACATAGGATAGAAATAAGTGAAGTGGAAATTATTTGCCTATATGTGAAACTCACATTCCTACATTGACTTATTATCACTAGATGATGTTCACTGAATCTCTGACTCTCTTTTTCTCTCTCTTCTCTTCCTTCTTCTCCCTCTGTCTCTACCCTCCTCTATGTATGTGTTATGAGTACATATCTTGTGGTATATGGGATCACATATGTGTTCATGCTAATATCAGTGAATATTCATGTGTATGTGAAAGTCAGAATTAAAAAATGGATGCCTTCCTTGTTACAGTACAGATAAGGTCTATCACTGAAATAGAAGATTAGTAGTTGGGTTGAATGACTGGTCATCCATTCCCAAAGATCTTCCTCTCTCTGTATGGCCTCTTTCTCCTCTGTTCAGTACTACTATTACAAATCATGTCTGTTTTTTAAAATATGTGCTGGGGAATTGAAATAATTTCTTAATGTTTGTATGGAAAACACTGACTGATTACTCAAGCCACCATTCTTATTTTTTAATGTATTATCCATGACTTCATTCACATAATCATTCTTAAAGTTAGGACAGAAACTTTATGGCATCTGATAATATGTATATCTTCTTTTACAGTGAAAGTTGGCTGTTAACTCTCCTTGTCAATAGTGTTAGAACAGAAACTTCAGTTTTGATCCTGAAAAAATCAAATTCAAACACAGAAATTATTATTAGTTATTAATTTTTACATAGTAATAACATCATATCTGAATGCATAGTATGTGTGTTAATAAGTGTCAGAATAAGCTCTTCCTTCCTTTTACCAAAATGACAACACACTGCTTTTCCCTAACAGTTTATATATATATGTTATCACCTCTGTACATCTCCAAATGGCAGTGGTATCCCAGTCATGGCTGATTCATGACAGAACATGTCTCACTGCCTTTCTCACTGTTAGGATTTCCTCAAATCATATCAGTCTCACACACTCTGTATCTCTGCATTTGTAATTACTTTGTAGCTGATATAACAGATGTAGTATTATCTGCATTCTTGATGGAAATGAGATATTTAAGAAAACCTTCTCCCAAGTAGTATTAACTTCAGTTTATATTTGAGTCTGCTTTAGATATATGAGAAAACATTTGTATCTGTCTCCTACTTGTAGACATTAGTGTGCAAATAGTAATGAGCAAAACACTCATCTTCCTATTAGTGAGGATCCAGAATTAGATGCCATTCTGAGCAGTGAGTTTCAAGATCAGTGACAGAACAGTATACATATAGCATTAAAAGAACTAGAGTATATTCTACTCTTCCTATTCTACTAGACATATAGCATGCTATGTGACTATATGGGTCAATAGTCAACATAGCATGTTATACGGCTAGAAGAATGTTCATACTAATATTGTCATATTAAATACAATATGACAAAAGGTAATTATTGTTACCTTAACAAGTTGATCAATATTTGATTGTACATATGTATTTATTGCTTATACTTTTAGTTATTGATGAATAAATATTTCAAAAGTTCAGTTCCATGAATTTGAGATTCAAAGATTACACATCATATTTTAACAATTATTTGCACAAAAACATCACTGGCACCGCAAAAATATGCTTTTCTCCAGATGCTTGGATATAAAACATCATTGCTCAAATACTTGGCACCATATTCATTCTATGTAAAGGACGTTTTATGTCTAATCTACAGCTTCCATGACTTCTTCTCTGCTTGGCTTCTGCTTTGGCATGTCTCCTAATTTCTTTGGAAAACAGAAAAAATCCTATTTTTTAGGTTTGAGGTTCTTCATATATTTCTACTCAACACAGAGGACCTGTCTATTGCAACCCAGATTATTAATGCTGAGCCTATTCCACTTTTTCAGACTTCTTCACTCTCAGCATTGTGGACCTAGATGAGTCATCAGTTACTAAACAACTGACCCTATACAAATGCTGTGAATTTAGCACTCCATGGGATCAAGCACATTCAGTGAGAAGCAAGAGATTAAAAAAGTACCTTTCATATTGATATATTTTCTTTCATATCACCAAAAGTTCTTCTGACAGGAATAGAATAGTGTACTGACATAGAAGATATCCTGCCAGACATAACACTCCTTTCTTTGAACACAAAACCATCCTAAATACAAAGTTTCCTTTTTTTCCTGTAATCCTCATGAAGCCTTATACAATAAACTTATGAATGACATTTGTGGTATCTCAGACTATGTTTAATAAATCTTTGGTAAGACATTCATTTACATCAAATTCAATCTCTTAAAGGAAAATATTCTTCCCATACCAAGGTAATTTGATTAATGTTTTATACTAACATTTTCCTTATATAATTAAATATTATTTATCAACATGTATAGCAAAGAACAGTGATATAGACATAACTTTCAACATTATTTTGGGGGCTGGAAGCTCTGCATATGCCAGGTGATGTTAGTCATGTCATACACAACAGATCCTCAGTCTTGCTTTTCTCTTTGACTTAAGAAGATGTGTAGGCTGCTATGGTCATTTCAATTTAACAATCTCATTATTTTCTATTACACTTATATCATATACATGATTATTTGTCAGATAAAGTATAAAATGATTTTCCAAAGATCATAATTGCTAAAAATAGATGTATGAAGCTAAACCTAGACAGTAGTATGAAATGGTACTTTATACCTGGTCAAGAAACTATGGCTGGAGAAGTTAATAACAACAAGATAATGTTATTCTTGAAATAGCAGGGAATTGAGAAAATGTGTTTTACAATATATGTTGTTTGCTTAAGACACTCACTTTCCACATATGAGATTCATTTATTTTTAATAGTCACTAGGTAGTGATTTGGGGGCCAAAAGGCACAGTGTCTAGTTATTAGTGTAGTTTTATGATCTATTAAATTTGCTGTTCATAATGGGGTATAGAATTATCTGGGGAAATTAGCAATATTGGCTTTTAAAAAGTGTGGCTTTGTAAGGTTGACTGAATATACACTCCAAATGCAGATAAAGTGGTGTCCAATAAATATGACTTGACTAACTTGCATAATTATTAAAATCATCCTACATTTTTCCTAAATTCTTCCCTTCCTGGTATTTGAGTATTTCCTTTTGATCAGTAAGAACACTGTAGCACAGCGATAGAAAATGTTTGTCTCATTAAAATTTAGCCTACTGCAAGTTCAGAGGATTCTAAGTGTATGTATAATTTTATTTCCGCTGGGTGATTTTTGTAATGTGTATGAGCCATTCTCTCTAATGGAAAGTGCAATGGTAAGGTACTTTAAATAGGCATTAATCCTTGGAATACATCTGCAAGTTAGGTAAGCAACATGAAGCGTGGAGCCATAACACGCATTATCCATATTCATACACCTTCACAGCTGCAAAACTGGAAATCACAAATCATGAACAAAGGACATTTTCAGAAGGAATGGAAGATACATTTGGGATATTTCCTTTTGGATTATTATTTGAATATTAAGTTAAAGAGCCAAAAATTCAAAATATATTTTTTAAAAATGAAGCAAAGTTAAAATAAAGGAACATGAAGCCTTATAAAAAAACAATCACTATATAAGAAAGGAAGCAGGGAAACTTGAGGGTTTTTAACTAAACGAAGGCTTTGCAGCAAGTTTTCTTTTCCTGAAAAGTATGCTTTTCTTCAGTGTCTTTTTGGTGAATGAGTTAATTGAGATGTCTCAGAAATCCACTGAGATGTGCATGTAAAAGAAGGCAAAACTGAAATCTAAACAACAACAAAAAATGATCTTGCATTGTCATTATTTTGAAAAATAAAGAGCACTTGTGCATGTATGGATCACAGAACTATAGTGTTTTCATTCACTCAGTTTTCTAAGTGTGTCTGTTTAGTCACTATCTGAAAGACAGTAGCTAGGTTTTGTCTTCATCATGTCCTGGAATACACACTATGTTAATTTTGAATTTCACTAATGGAAACATAGATACAATTGTCTATTAAGTATGCCAAAGAAAATTAACGATACTGAAATTCCTTTTTTTCAGTAAATCTTTAACTTATTAATGCCATTTAAATTGAACTAAATTCTTAATACATGCATACTTACATAATAAAATGTCACCAGACACAGTGAAACTAATAGAAAGGAAACTGGAGAAAACCCTTGAGGACAGGGGCACAAGGGAAAAGTTCCTGAACAGAACACGAATAGCTTATGCTCTAAGATCAAGAATTGACAAATGGGATCTCATAAAATTACAAACCTTCTTTAAGGCAAAGGACACTGTCAAAAGGACAAAATGGCATCCAACAAATTGGGAAAAGATTTTCACCAACCCAAAATCCAACAGAGGGCTAATATTCAATATATGCAAAGAACTCAACTATTAGACCCCAGGGAACCAAATAACCCTATTAAAAAATGGGGTACAGAGCTAAAAAAAGAATTTTCACCTGAAGAACTTCGGATGGCTGAGAAACATCATAAAAAATGCTCAACTTCATTAGTCATTAGGGAAATGCAAATCAAAACAACCCTGAGATTTCACATTACACCAGTCAGAATGGCTAAGATTAAAAATTCAGGAGACAGCAGGTGTTGGCGAGGGTGTGGAGAAAGAGGAACACTCCTCCACTGCTGGTGGGGTTGCAAACTGGTACAACCACTCTGGAAATCAGTCTGGCGGTTCCTCAGAAAACTGAGCATGTCACTTCTGGAGGATCCTGCTATACCACTCCTGAGCATATACCCAGAGGATTCCCCAGCATGTAATAAGGATACATGCTCCACTATGTTCATAGCAGCCCTATTTATAATAACCAGAAGCTGGAAAGAACCCAGGTATCCCTCAACAGAAGAATGGATGCAAAAAATGTGGTATATCTACACAATGGAGTACTATTCAGCCATTAGAAACAATGAATTCATGAAATTCTTAGACAAATGGATGGAGCTGGAGAACATTATACTAAGTGAGGTAGCCCAGTCTCAACAGATCAGTCATGGTATGCACTCACTAATAAGTGGATATTAGCCTAGAAAACTGGAATACCCAAAACATAATCCACACATCAAATGATGTTCAAGAAGAATGAAGGAGTGGCCCCTGGTTCTGGAAAGACAGTGTAGCAGTGTAAGGCAAAACCAGAACACGGAAGTGGGAAGGGGTGGATGGGAGAACAGGGCGAGAGAAGGGGACTTATGTGACTTTCGTGGAATGGGGGGGCCAGTAAAGGGGAAATCATTTGAAATGTAAATAAAAATATATCGAATAAAAAAATGGGGTACAGATCTAAACAAAGAATTTTTACCTGAAGTAATTCAGATGGCTGAGAAGCACCTTAAGAAATGCTCAACATCATTAGTCATTAGGGAAATGCAAATCAAAACAACCCTGAGATTTCACCTCACACTAGTCAGAATGGCTAAGGTAAAAAACTCAGCAGACAGCAGGTGTTGGCAAGGATGTGGAGAAAGAGGAACTCTCCTCCACTGCTGATGGGATTGCAAGATGGTGCAACCATTTTGGAAATCACTCTGGCGGTTACCAGAAAACGGAACATGGCACTTCCGGAGGACCCTGCTCTACCACTCCTGAGCATATACCCAGAAGATTCCCTGGCATGCAATGAGTTGTTCTAATTTTATATTTACAAATTGAGTTGATGAGTCACATAGAGGAAACCAACTATTGTTTCAGTAAGCACTGAACATATCTGCATCCAGAGACTAAGGATAGACAGTAAGGATACAGTAAGGTTCAATGCTAATAGAAGAGGTTTTGATCAAGAGTTCATAAAAATTAAAAATGCCTACTATAAGGAAAAAGATACATTATACTAAAATGATTGGATATTAGATCAGATATAATAAATTTTTTTCCTAAAATTATCAAGATGAATTTTCTGAGATCTAATTCTGTACATTGACTAAAGAAGTGTAAATACCCAAAGCTCCCAACATTTTTGTGAATATGATGAAGAATTTTATGGCAAACCTTGGAAATTTTCAAATACTAATTCTTAAGCTCAAATTATACATTATTTCTTTTAAATAATACTTAGGATCTTGATTTTTCCTTGGCATTTAATATTTCTTTCCTGAGAAAACCTAAACACCTTCCATCTGTTTACTGAAAATCCATCCTAAGTTTTCCTTCTTAACTGTGTTTTCCTGATGTTGACTCCAGCCATTCTAAATTAACCAAATTCCATCTCTCTGTAAAAGTTTCATTTCCTACTCCATGACCTTTATCTAGAAAAAATTAAATGTTACCCTTTGAATATCTGATTATCTAATTGTGTGTGAGGTTTCCTTGATAAATATTTGGAAATGGTATTCTAAAGAGGAGTCCAGCTGACAATGTACATCAATCATTACATGTTTGAAATTCAGAAATATGCATGTGTGGTTCATAGCTGTATTATTGGTCAAAAGAGTGTGGATAGCTGGGCTGCACTGAAAGAGTATTCAGAAAACTGCAGACGCCTCCTTTACACCAATTGTCCCCCACCACGTACACTAAAGGCTT
Source organism: Apodemus sylvaticus (assembly GCF_947179515.1). Taxonomy (NCBI): domain Eukaryota; kingdom Metazoa; phylum Chordata; class Mammalia; order Rodentia; family Muridae; genus Apodemus; species Apodemus sylvaticus. Next base: position 49,163,396 of record NC_067482.1, on the reverse strand, counting down.
TTAGCGTTGTGAAAGCATACTCATTGGAAGAAGTTTGCATCACAAATTAGATAGGAAAATATTAGAAAATCAGTCTTGCCTGGGTATCCAGAGCTCTCTGGGCTATTAGCAATATCAAAATCCTGCATTTTAATAGGAAAAATGAACATCAAAAATTTTGGGAAAATCTAAGAAAAGAATGTTTCATCTCCAAGAGATAATTTATTTATTTTTCAACAAGTGAATGATATATCATTCAATGTATTTATGTGAGATTTTTGAATATTTGTAATTTAGAAAGTAAAAACAATTCCCTCAAGCTTCCAATAAGAGAGCATAAGATTTTTCTTATGAATTTTCTTAAATTTTTGGTTGTGAACCAGTCTGCTTTCACAACACCAGAAGACTTTTGTGTGTGTGGTCAGGGGCAATTAGTAGGAAGGAAGCTGAACCATCTCTCCAGCCCAAATTGTCTTATAGATTACTTTTACAGTAACTTGGGTTTACTGTTTTTTTTTTCCTTACCACTTCATTCTCAAACTATGCTAGAGGATAGATGCAGCTGTGCCTCTAATTTCACCTATGATTTCAAAATAATTTAAAGAAAGACAATTATTCAATGTAATCTGCAAAACATTATTAAAGTAATGTGTTTATTACCTAATTTTATGTGTTAGGAAATAACAAATATTTTATATTAATTATTCTGATACTTTTTAGTCATAATGTTTGTGCTTTCACTTGTTCTCTATAAAATTCATATTGAAAACCTGTAGGTCTTGTCAGTGGACAGATGACCCCCAGGCTCTGCTGATCATCTTTCCATTTAAGTACACAGGCACTTCATAGAAATTCCTGTAATTCCTTCTAAGTGAAGGTGAATGGAGGATGTATGAATAGTAGACAGGAATAATAATCTTTTTCTTTTCTAAACAGCAGTCCCCTTGTGTTTACTTCAGTAATCTATAATGCTCATAACTATGAGCAACTCAGTGCTGCATCGTGGTTTTATGGATAAGAAAACTATAACCTTGGAGGTTAATTAAATTGTTAGAGGTCACACACTAAGTAATTAGTGAGGCATGAATTTGATCTTGGGTTAAAGAAACAACACTCATCCATGTCCAAACAAGATGATTTGAAGCATAAAGAATGCCAACTAGGAAAAAAAAATCATTCTATTTGGCCATAAAGAAAACTTTCATGGGTGTGCCTGAGTATTCTTCAGCATTGATGAGCGGGAGAGCAATCAGACCCTCAGGCAACCTCAAAACAAGGGAAGAATATGACAGATACCATCAAAAGAAATGAGAATTAGGAGGTGGGTGATAGAGGCAGAGCAGCAGTGTACGACTCAGCACATGGGGAGTGGAGGGACATAGGAGGAGATAAGCCTGTTTCTCCAGTGAGGAAGCAGTGCCATGTAGAATATCTTGTAAGTTGCTCCTCACTTCCATGGTTCTTAGAGCTACAGTTACAGGTGGTTATGAGCTGCCTCAATATTAAGGACTGCTTACCACCACTCAACCGTCTTTGCAGCTTCAATTGAAAGATTTTTTTTTCCAGAAAAAAACAAAACTATGGAAACATACTTCTGTGCAGTCGCAAGATCATATTTCCAGAGCAATTTAATACAGTGGGAAAGACCTACCAGGAATAGATGAGGCCCAAGTCATATAATGGGGTCATTGGATGAATAAACTGAAGAAACCAAGCTAAGATCAGTCTCTACTTTCTGACCACAGGTTGTACCTAGCTACTTCATGCTCCTGCTCTTACGATTTCAACAACAACAAAAAAGGGATTATGTCCACAAATTCAGAGAGGAAACTGACATTTTCTTCTAATTTATTGTCACAAAAATGAGACAAATAGCTAATGCATGACCTCTCAGAAAGTGGAATTTTATTGTGGATGGGCAACTATTACATGTTGAGATTAATATTTAGCATAAGATATTAATTCTTCACAAGAAAAAAATAGATTATATTAATTTGGTGAATTGGTTCATGATATAATCCTATGATATTTCTAGGTGTCTCTACAGCTGTTGTCCATATTAGGTAAAATTTTCAATTGACCAAGCCTAAGAACATAAGTCTCAAACAAAAGTATGCATAAAATTAGAATTTTTTACTAATTTTTGGATTTGTAATAAATATAAAACAACATATATATGCATTTCTGATTGCATATTCTTGCAAACAATAAATACCTCAGATTTATATTATTTGTTTTGATATTTAGTAATACAATTAAAATGAACATATCAATAATCAATTATATAAATCAAGTATTACCATAAATTATTTCATATAGAATAAAATTGGGAAATACGTTACATTTTTCTCAGTAAATAATTTATAGGACAAGGGGAAAAATGACATCATACAGATAACATTTTACTTCTGAAAATACCTGTTCTCTAGAGTCCAACTGAATGACTCAGGTTTAAATACATCAGATATGAGTATGGGAAAAGACACCCAAAATCATTACTCAACGGAAAACAGTTACTAGAATGAATAGTCAAGAATATATTAGTTTGACTACAATTAAAAAGCCAATATAAAAAGTGCTATTAAAGCTATACGGAAGCTTAAATCTACATATACTATTAGGAAGGTTGTACAACAGTGTGAAAGCTATAGAAAAATTATAAAGTTCTTTCAAAACCTTAAACAAATGTCATATGACTATAGCTGATACAAAACATGCAGAGTGAATTGTCAAGAGTTGCTTGTCAAAAGTCAAGACATGGAAGCTAATAGATTGTCTTGATAAAGAAAATATTATAGATGTATATAATAGCTGATGACTAACTCATGCAAATGAAACATATCATGTTATCTAACACAACCTAGGTAGAACTTGAGGCTCTTATTCTAAGTGATGTGTGACAATAATAAAGAATTAAATACTAAATAAATTTCTTTTTTTGAAATTTTCTTTTTGTTTTATTTGATATATTCTTTATTTACATTTCAAGTGATTTTCCCTTTCCTGGATCCCCCCTCCCAGAAAGTCACATAAGCATTCTTCCCTTCCCCTGTTCCCCCATCCACCCCTTCCAAATTCCCTGTTTTGGTATTCCTCTACACTGCTGCACTGAGCCTTTCCAGGACCAGGGGCCACACCTTCCTTCTTCTTGGACATCATTTGATATGTGTATTGTGTCTTGGGTATTCCAAACTTCTAGACTAATATCCACTTATCAGTAAGTGCATACCTTGAGTATTCTTTTGAGACTGAGTTAGCTCACTTAGGATAATGTTCTCCAGTTCCATCCATTTGTCTAAGAATCTCATGAATTCATTGTTTCTAATGGCTGAATAGTACTTTTTTTTGTATTTTTATCATATTTTCTGTATTCACTCCTCTGTTGAAGAACATCTGGGTTCTTTCCAGCTTCTGGCTATTATAAATAGTGCTGCTATGAACATAGTGGAGCATGTATCCTTAGGACATGCTGGGGAACCTTTGGGTATATGCCCAGGAGTGGTATAGCATGGTCTTCCAGGAGTGTCATGATCAATTTTCTGAAGAACTTCCAGATTGATTTCCACAGTGGTTGTACCAGCTTGCAATCCCACCAGCAGTGTAGGAGTGTTCCTCTTTCTCCACATCCTTGCCAACACCTGCTGTCTCCTGAGTTTTTAATCTTAGCCATTCTGACAGCTGTGAGGTAAAATCTCAGGGTTGTTTTGATTTGCATTTCCCTAATGACTAATGATGTTGAACATTTCTTAAGGTGCTTCTCAGCCATCCAAATTTCTTTAGGTGAAAATTCATTACTTAGCTCTATACCCCATTTTTAATAGGGTTATTTGGTTTTCTGGGGTCTAACTTCTTGAGTTCTTTGTATATATTGTATATTAGCCCTCTGTCAGATGTAGGGTTGGTGAAGATATTTTCCAAATTTGTTGGTTACCATTTTGTCCATTTTAGGTGTCCTTTGCCTTACTGAAACTTTGTAATTTTATGAGGTCCCATTTGCCAATTCTTGATCTTAGAGCATAAGCTATTTGTGTTCTGTTCAGGAACTTTCCTCCCTTGCCCATGTGCTCAAGGTTCTTCCCTTGTGTTTCATTGTGTCTGGATTTATGTGGAGGTCCTTGATCCTCTTGGATTTGATCTTAGTATAAGGAGATAAGAATGGATCAATTCACGTCCTTCTGCATGCTGATCTCCAATTGAATCAGAACCATTTGTTGAAAAGGCTATCTTTTTTCCACTGGATATTTTCAGCTCCTTTGTGGAAGATCAAGTGACCATAGGTGTGTGAGTTTTTTTATGGGTCTTCAATCCTATTCCATTGATCCACCTGCCTGTCACTGTACCAATTCCATGCAGGTTTTAACACTATTGCTCTGTAGTATTGCTTGAGGTCCAGGATACTGATTCCCCTAGAAGTTCTTTTACTGTTAAGAATAGTTTAAGCTATCCTGGGTTTTTTGTTATGCCAGATAAATTTGAGAATTGCTCTTTCTACCTCTATGAAGAATTGAGTTAGGATTCTGATGGGGTTGATATTGAATCTGTATATTGCTTTTGGCAAGATGGCCATTTCAACTTTGTTAATCCTGCCAATCCAAGAGCATATCAGATTTTGGCATTTTCTGAGGTCTTCTTCAAGTTCCTTCTTCAGAGACCTGAAGTTCTTCTCATACAGATCTTTCACTTGTTTGGTTAGAGTCACACCAAGATACTTTATATTGTTTGTAACTATTGAAGGGTGTCATTTCCCTAATTTCTTTCTCAGCCTTCTTATCCTTTGAGTAAGGCAAGGCTACTGATTTGCTTGAGTTAATTTTATAACCAGCCACTTTGCGGAAGTTCTTTATCAGCTCTAGGAGATCTCTGGTGGAGTTTTTTGGGTCACTTAAGTATACTATCATATCATCTGCAAATAGTAATAGTTTGACTTCTTCCTTTCCAATTTGTATCCCTTTGACCTCCTTATGCTGTGTAATTGCTCTAGCTAGTATCTCAAGTACTATATTGAAAAGATATGGAGAAAAGGGGCAGCCTTGTCTAATCCCTGATTTTAGTGGGATTGCTTCAAGTTTCTCTCCATTTAGTTTGATGTTGGCTACCGGTTTGCTGTGTATTGCTTTTACTATGCTTAGTTATGCGCCTTGAATTCCTGTTCTTTCCAAGATTTTTAGCATGAAAGGATGCTGAATTTTGTCAAATGCTTTTTCAGCATCTAATGTAATGACCATGTGGTTTTTTTCTTTGAGTTTGTTTATGTAGTGGATTGCATTGATGGATTTCCCTATATTTAACCATCCCTGCATCCCTGGGATGAAGCCTACTTGATCATGGAGAATGATCATTTTGATGTGTTCTTGGATTCACTTTGCAAGAATTTTATTGATTATTTTTAAATCAATGTTCATAAGGAAAATTGGTCTGACATTCTCTTTCTTTTTTGGATCTCTGTGTGGTTTTGGTATAAGAATAATTGTGGCTTTGTAGAATGAGTTGGGTAGTGTTCCTTCTGTTTCTACTTTGTGGAATAGTTTGAAGAGTATTGGTGTTAGGTCTTCTTTGAAGGTCTGATAGAATTCTGCACCAAAACCACCTGGTCCTGTGCTTTTTTTGATTGGAAGACTTTCTATAACCCCTTCTATTTCTTTAGGGGTTATCAGACTGTTTAGATGGTCCATTTGATCCTGATTCAATTTTGTTATTTGGTACCTGTCTAGGAAATTGTCCATTTCCTCCAGATTCTCTAGTAGTTGTTTTGAGTATAAGCTTTTGTAGTAGGATCTGATGATTTTTTTGAATTTCCTCAGTTTCTGTTGTCATATCTCCCTTTTCATTCTAATTTTGTTAATTTGGATACTGTCTCTGTGCCCATTGGTTAGTCTGGATAAGGATTTATCTATCTTGTTGATTTTCTCTAAGAACCAGCTCCTGGTTTTGTTGATTCTTTGTATGGTTCTCTTTTTACCACTTGATTTATTTCAGCCCTGATTTTGATGATTTCCTGTCTTTTTCTCCACCTGCATGAATTAGCTTCTTTTTGTTCTAGAGCTTTCATGTGTGCCGTTAAGCTGCTAGTGCATGTTCTCTCCATTTTCTTTTTGGAGGCTCCCAGGTCTGTGAGTTTTTCTCTTAGCACTGCTTTCATTGTGTCCCATAGACTTGGGTATGTTATGCCTTCATTTTCATTAAATTCTAAAAAGTCTTTGATTTCTTTCTTTATTTCTTTGGCCAAGGTATCATTGAGTAGAGTGTTGTTCAGCCTCCATGTATATGTGGGCTTTCTGTTGATTTTGTTGCTATTGAAGAACACTCTTACTCCATAGTGATTTGATAGGAGGTATGGGATTAGTTCAATCTTCTTATATTTGTTGAGGTCTGTCTTGTGACCAACTTTATGATTGATTTTGGAGACGGTCCCATGAGGTGTTGAGAAAAAGGTATATCCTTTTTCTTTAGGATGAAATGTTATATATATGTTAAATGCAATTAGTCCAATGCTTCAATTAGTTTCACTGTGTCTGTTTAATTTCTGTTTTCCTGACAGGTCCATTGAGAAGAGTGGAGTGTTCAAGTCACCCACAATTATTGTGTTAGGTGCAATGTGTGCTTTGAGCTTTAGTAAAGTTTCTTTTATGAATAAGGATGACCTTGCATTTGGAGCATATATGTTCAGAATTGAGAGTTCTTCTTGGTGGATTTTTCCCTTGACCAGCAATAATTGTTCTTCCATGTCTCCTTATATGATATTATATATGAGAGTTATGAGAACAGAATAATTTGGAGTTTAAGAAGAGAGGAAATAGATAAAATGGGGAAAATGTTCATTACATGCAAAAGGAGAATATGAAAAATGTGTTCATGTAGATTTATTTCAGAATTATGAAAATATGGTTAATTGTATACACTGTATATTTAACAAATAGGACAGAGACTATGGGGATGTCCATGTGTTTGCTAGAAAATTAGTAGCTGAGTTTGAGTGCCAAAAGCATATATAAAAGGTATAGCTTGAAAGTCTCTACTCCCAACACCCTTTTCTTTTTGTCCAAGGGAAAGCATAAACTAAGTAGCTCACATGCAGTTTAGCCTATTATGTGGAAATACAAAACCAAAGCAACCAACCAACAAAGAAACAAAAAAAAAAAAATTAAGAAAACTTTTGTCTCAAACAAAATAATTGGTTTTTTACCTCAATATCCATACTGAAATGTAGAAATTAACATAAACTCCAGTACCACATATTGTAATACATATGCCCAGGAAACAAGAGCAAATGAGGTGTTTATCATTTTAACACCTATGTATATAACACAATTACTCACACATAAGAGTAAGGATATACCTAAATACATATTTAATTCATTACATCTAATATTACTTAAGAAATTTGGTCTCCCAATGTTTATCTTTACTGAATAATAGTACCTATAATAAATACCTAAGACATTAGTTTTTTAAGTTTAGTTACTTAGGTAATATATGAAAGAGACTTTTCATAATGTCTCTGAAATACTATTAAAAAACAAAGAGAACTGGTAGTAATGAGCTGTACAAATAGGTACTTAGAAAGATTACTATGGAAATCAAAAGTTAAATTATAAGTGTTTCCAGTGTTAATTTGTGATTCTGTGTGTTGTCTTGTTTCAGCACACAGAAAAAAAATGTCTCAGAAAATTATGTGAAATATTTTGTTCTTATTTATTAATCACATTCTATAGCAGAGTTGAGATACAGAATTCTATCATGAATCATTCTGTTTCAAGACACCTTGACAAGCTCTGTTTTGTTGTTATTTGTTTATTTTGTTGTTGTTGTTTTTCTAATTTTATTAAAGTATCATTTAAAGTCACAATTTGCCAGTAGTTGTTGAAATAACCGGAAGCAAACTGCCATTGTTTTCTATGATAGCCTCCTATTTAGACAATTATGATAAGTGACTAATTAAAACAAGCATGACATTAAAATCTGCATGTTCTAGTGAGTTGAAGGTACTATTAGCTATATGGAAAAAAAGAAAGAATGAATTTAAAACCCCAGAATTTTAGTCACATAATCTGTCCATCTTCTTACCTACTGTTTTATCTTTAATTTTTTTCCTTTCCCTCATTATGTCCCCATCAGTGATCATCCCACACTTGAGTGCTTTACTCTATTAAAATTTAAGATAAAATATAGTAAAGTCTTCCTATATTTGTTATTATCCCTCCTTTCAGATTCTTAGATTAAGTATACTAGAAAAAGTGTCTGTGTACGTGTGTCTATATCTGTATTTTTTTTGCATATTTCTCACTCTCTCTGTCTGTGCATATGTGTATTTATGTCTGTTTATGTGTTTAATTGTGTGTGGGCCTTTGTGGGTATATACGGCCTGTATATATGTATGAGAGATAGAATGAGTGTATGAGGACTAAAATTATTCATTGTATGTGCTCTTAATTTGTATATAATTAATGGGAAATAAATTGATTCATATTTGTTTAAATACTTGGAAACTGATTAGGTAGGCCATACAATGGTAGGTTGGGGTCCCTTGGGAATCATTCTCATTTACATCTTCCCTTCATTTTTCAGACCATTTGAGATGCTAATTCAAATTGCTTTTGATTGGGCTGATGACCCAGGTAGTAGCACTGTTGAAAGAGCTCACCATTTGAATAATCTTTCCTGTAATGAGCATGGCTGACTGAGGAAGTCTGAAGGAGGCATTAGGAATAGATTAATACACAGACTGACTATGTATTTTCAGATGGAAGAATTTTAAATATGTTGTAAGCATACATACGGATATTTTTTAAAAGAATGAATATATACAATTTTGTTTGAAGCATATATATGTGTTTGTATATTTCAATATTACTACACTATAAACCATATGCAGAAATCCAAATATTTTCAGAGATCAAAACCAATTAAAACTGATATTCATACTATTTTATATTTTCATATCAAAAATGCTAAATAGTAAAATGACAATATATGTACCTTAGCAAATCAAACTGGAGAGGAATTTTAATTCAGAAAGATGGCTGTTATGGCAAGGGATCCCATCTAAACACCTTCTAGGTCTATGTGGCTTGTTTTGATTTGCAAACCTGAGGTGGGTTACTGTATTTCTGTCTCCTATACAGGCACTCCCTTAGTACAAACCTTTAATCCCTAAAAATGAAGGTAAGTCTAGTTTGTGAAAAGAAGCAACCATCTTTGAAAGTGGCTTCTAATTAAAATTCAGAGTGATGAATTATAGAAAGATATGATAGGATGAGTCAGAGATAAGATTTGCCTAACTCTCGTGAGAATAGACAAAAAGGAGGGACTACTTTAGAGCAGTTAAGAGAGTGAAAGTTGAAGCAGTTTTAGTGGGACAATTTTACAAAGATAGAACAAAGGCAGACAGTAAAAGTCAGATACAGATAAAGGCACAAGTAGTCAGAGAATGAATCAGAGCAAGAAAATGAATACATACTACCAAAGTTAATATGAAACAAAGCAGAATAGTTCAGTGAGAAGCAGGGTGAGGCTGGATTGAATCTTAGATTACATGGTATGGAGGCCAGAAGCTGCTAGGTCCAGGATTAGTGATTGACAGAAGAGAAAGAAATTCTCTGGGAGTAGGCCAAGCTATGCATTTGCAATGCTAGGGTATGGCTCTCATCTCTTCCCTTCATGAGAGAAAGTATGAGAGATGTTTACGTTAAATTATGATTTGAGGATTTTGTGATTATTTTGATAGTCATTACTTCAGTGTGCTCAATCTCAATATACTCGCAACATTTTAGTCTGGTCCTATATTCAATGCAACAGAACTGAGTTTTGTATTGCAGTCCCCAGATATGACTTCCTGATGTGCACTGACATGGCAACTTGATTTGCAGAATACTGTTTGCTAAACAAAATGTTCCTAGCTGAAATCAGCTTTGATATGTTTGTTTTATTGCCGTACTCATCATTAGTTATCTTTTATAGGCAGAAAATACTGAGTTATCACCTAACCTCCCTGATACCTGATGTGATAGTCTAAAGTACCTCTGCTTTCCTACATGAGAAGGAACATTTCAAAATCAACAATAGGTGAGCAGATGTCCAATAGGTTCTTCAGAACACTGGGCTTGGGAAAAAAAAAGAAATTTGTTCTTTCCTTCCCTTCCATCATTTTTATGTAGAGAACAAAGAGACAATGCAAGCAGTGCCTGGTGCTGTCATCTCTCTCCAGCTCAGTGAAGGCACACATTGTCCAGGTTTCCTGGCTGTGCATTAATGAGGGAATTGTCAAAGGGAAAGAAAAAGTGAGTTCATGGTTCTCAGTTCCATATGTCAGTTCTTCAGCTACCAACCCACTTCATTATGGCTTCTCGGAAATATGTGCCAGTCATTAGTAAATTCTAATTTGGAGAACATTTATAAATTTACTGCATAATCTTATTGACCCTCCCCAGCAATATTCATTAACATTTTGGGCAAGGATTTGCCTCTCTAATACTGCCCTACAGCTTCCACTCTCCTCAAATAGACTTGTGTTGGCAACAAGCCATCTCTAATTATTTCTCATTACTTTCCCTCTTCTTTCAGCATGTTCTTACTCTGTGGAGATTTGCCAATTGCTGACAAAGCCAAATGGAAAAGAAAGCGGAAGCCACTTTGATGAGTATTCTGCTTCAGCAGCACGGTGGTACCACTCTAAACCCCACTGGAGTCTGCTTATTTCCAAAGATCGTACCTGCTGTCTGAGATGGCTAACATACGAAACCACTGTCATAGCCGTGTTAGTTTACTAACTCCCATGCCTTGGATGCTCCACAAGGAGACAGCAACAAGAAAGAGGTACACCAGTTTATTTATACATGATTATTAAAAAATAATTTTTAAAAATGTCTCCTTCCTTAAATTCTGAATTCTGTAATTCCTATCGTGCTTTTAAAATGAAATCAGCTAATCATTCCCATTTTTCAATAATTATCTTATATTTTTAAAAATTGAAAAATATTTTTTATCATTTTATTGAATATATTCTTCATTTAAATTTCAAATGTTATACGCCTTCCTGGTTTCTCCCCTCCACAAAACCCCCAACCATCCTTCCATCCCCTGCCTCCAAGAATATGCTCTTCCACCCAAGCAACTCCCATGACTCCCCACTCGATTTCCTCACACTGGGACCCCTGTTGAGCCTTCACAGGACCAAGGACCTCTCCTTCCACTGATGCCCGACAAGGCATTCCTCTGCCACTCTTTTGGCTAGAACTATGTGTACCCCTTGATTGACGGCTTAGTCTCTGGGAGCCCTGGGGCATCTGGTTGGCGACATTGTCTTTCTTCCCATGGGTCTGGAACCCCCACTCCCAGGACCTCCAGTAGCCTCCAACTCCTCCATTGTAAATGTCACACTCAGTATAATGCTTGGCTGCTAGTATTCACCTCTGTATCTGTGAGGGTCTGGCAGGGCCACTCCAAAGACACCCATAACAGGCTCCTTTCAGTATGCAACTCTTGTCACTCATAGTAGATTTGGGGTTTGGTGACTGTTTATCAGATAAATCCCCAGGTAGGACCGTCTCTAGATAGTCTTTCCTTCAGTCTCTGCTCCACAATTCATCTCCATAATTGTACCTGTGAATATTTCGTTCCCTTTCTCTGAGAAACCAAAACATACCACCCCTTTGGTCTTCCTTCTTCTTGAGGTTCCTGAGGTCTGTGAATTGTAACATGTTTATTTTGAGCTTTTGAACTAATATCCACTTATCAGTAAGAACATCAGTTCTTCTTTTGTTCCTCTCTCCAACTCCTTTCATTGAGCTTTTCCCTGCTCTTTCTCAACTTCAGCTCCTCTTTTTAAAAATTATAAATAATATATAATATATGATGTATATGTATATACAGGGACAGAAAATATGTATGTAAATGATATAACATATATATTTGTATTACATGTTCCAAAATATTCAAATACAATCTGCTCAGTCCATATAATGTTATTTGGATATGTATGATTATAGAACTCAGCAATTAACATTGAATAACCATTTAGAGGATTATTTTATATGGAAGACTGTTTCTCCTGCATTTCTTAGTGTAATGAAAGTCTATGTTTAGATGAAGTCCTATAATATATTCCTCTTCCATTAACATGTCTTAGGCCTCCCACTACTGTGAAAACACACCATGACAAAGGCAACTAATAAAAACATACATTTAAGTGTGTCTGACTTACAGTTTCAGAGGTTGATTCCATTATCATCATGATGGGAAGCATGGATTCTTGAAGGCAGACATGGTGCTGGAGGAGCCAAGAGTTCTGCATTTTGAACTGAAGGGATCCAGGAGGAGACTCTCTTCTGCAGTTAGTCAGGCAGAGACAATTATTTTCTCTGCGTGGTTCCTGAACATAAGAGGAGGACACTTCTTCCAAACATGCCACACCCACTCTAACAATGCCACACCTTCTAATAGTGCCACCCCTCATGAGCCAAGCATTCAAATGCATGAGTTTATAAGGGTCAAATAGATTCAGACTACCACACCTGTATATTGCTATCATACTCATTTAGGTCTTTTCTAGGCAGCTGATTTATTGAGGCATCACATGTGTAGCTTTCCTGAAATTTCTAGGAGAAAATATTTAAAAGATTTTTTTTGCCTTGCTGTCTAATAAACTTTTTCTGAACTATCTGTCATGAAGTTCTGAGTCTTATGTACAGTTGTGTTATTGATAAAACAATTGTGATAGGCATAACAATACAATAATCCCAAAAATATCTTGGTGGTAAGCAAGTGTGAAATTATGCTGGTAGTGGAAACTTATCTAACTACCAGGGTTGTGTGAGGTCATGGAACTTAGAGACATCATACTTCCAATTTAATAACACAGAATATTTCAATGGATATTCATCCAGCAAAATATATTGCATGGTTTCTATGCCCAAATAGTAAATCATACAAATGCAAAAAAAAAGACTACATATATTCCCAGCTAAGAAAACATATTTCATAGGTAAGGGAGATCAAGAAAAGCTTTAAAAGATATTATACTTCTAAGTTCAAAGAAAAGATAAACAGTTTACAGAATAAATGCAGAAAGAAGGTGAGTTAAATCTGGAAGAGCCAGATTATAGGGAAGTCTGGTGTGAAACATTCAGTCCTAGAAGGAGGTGTATAAGCCAGATTGGAAACTTAGATTATGCTAGATTTCAGAATGTAGAGGAGAAAAAAAAACAGATAAATGAAAGATGATAATTTGACCTTTAGAAAGGTTGGTGTAAGCCACCACAGAATCTTGCTGCTGTAACTAAGGCATACATTCTAAACAAGATGATTTCACACAGTTTTAAAATAACAAGCTACAAGAAGAGAGGAAGACAAGGTCAGACAGAGATGGGAAGGATCATTTGCAACTTCTGTGTTTCTTGTCATGTGGATATGATATACAACTAACTGTGTATAATATTTTTTAGATATAAGAAAGAGGAAATTGACTCATCTTCTGTTTAGGAACTGTCAAAAATTACCCTGGGTGAATCTCTGTAGAATAATGCTATCATAAGAGAGGAAACAAAATATCATGTCATTCCTTTTGATAAATTTCCCATTTCTCACCACTATTTCTGCCTCATGGATGTTACTACCTAAAAATAGGAAATAAATTAGTCCATAGAATTCAGTATCATAACAAAGTATATAACATAGAGGGTATGTTGGAAAATGAAAAACTATTGCAGGTAATCTTTAAATATTTAGGAACCCATAAATATTATGTCATTTCTTCAATGTGTTTAGTAGGGATATATTTAAAAATATTATTTTTGTAAGTTTGAAATTAATAACAAAATACAAACAATTTGATTGGACAATTTCAGTGTTTATTACAAAAGAATGAAAATTCATTCCAGATGCAAGTGAAAGTTTGTTTGTAATTTATTCGAGGGAGACAAAATTGTAGTTTGCTTATAGATGATACTACGAAATTTTCTGACTTCAATATTAACATGTTCACTGATGTAACCATTGTTCAGTCTTCCTTATGTACCTCCTTCTACAAATGCACATTTCACATCAGAATTCTTGGTATTCTGGTTCTTACAATCTTTCCATTCTTTCTTCTTCAGTGTTCCCAGATGATCTTGTGCGTTTATATGTGTGTGTGTGTGTGTGTGTGTGTGTGTGTGTGTGTGTATTTGTTCGGCTCACCATGATCTGTTGATGTTTGTGTTATGTGCAGTTGAAGTTTTCTGTGATGGTCTCCATTAAAGCAGCATCTTTGATGATGTGTAGCAGCAACATTTCTGAAAGAAACAATTATCCATTCTTGTGTAGCAATGTTGTAGAAAGGAATTAGCAAGCAATCTGTGTCTATATATTTATGTTAATATTTATGTTTATATACTGAAATACAATTTGTTTCAGAAACATCTCTCTGTCTCTGTGTCTCTGTCTCTATGTCTGTCTCTCTGTCTCTCTGTCTCTCTGTCTCTCTCTCTCTCTCTCTCTCTCTCTCTCTCTCTCTCTCTCTCTCTCTCTCTCTGTGTGTGTGTGTGTGTGTGTGTGTGTGTATTTGTTCGGCTCACCATGATCTGTTGATGTTTGTGTTATGTGCAGTTGAAGTTTTCTGTGATGGTCTCCATTAAAGCAGCATCTTTGATGATGTGTAGCAGCAACATTTCTGAAAGAAACAATTATCCATTCTGGTGTAGCAATGTTGTAGAAAGGAATTAGCAAGCAATCTGTGTCTATATATTTATGTTAATATTTATGTTTATATTCTGAAATACAATTTGTTTCAGAAACATCTCTCTGTCTCTGTGTCTCTGCCTCTATGTCTGTCTCTCTGTCTCTATGTCTCTCTCTCTCTCTCTCTCTCTCTCTCTCTCTCTCTCTCTGTGTGTGTGTGTGTGTGTGTGTGTGTGTGTGTGCTTACATATACCATTAACAATTAATGAAAAAAAAGACTATGAACCTGGGAATGAGGTGTATGGGAGGTACTCATGGCAGAGTAGCTAAGCAGATCAGGAGGAGTAAAGGAAAGAGATATAATTATTTTCAATTAAAATAAAAATGTAAAAAGGGGAAAATGAATAATTAACTGCCAAAAGATTTAATTCAATTTAAAAACAATATGTATTAACATATTTCAAATGTCTACCTTACTTTTTCAAAACATTCACTTTGAATGAAAGAAATATATGCCAGTATTTTATTGAGCTGTGTGTTTTTGAAAAGTTTATTTTGTTTGGATTATGCTTTTAGCAACAAAAGTTATGATATTGAATTCATCAAAATGCATGAGAAAAACCCATTTCAGTAGGTTATCATTATATCACTTTCCCCAAACTCATTTAAAGATTATGGCATATTTTCAAAACATGTAAGAAATTTTGCTTGTAATATTATAATTGTACATTTGGTTCTGCAAAATGAAATCTCTTGAAATATAATTAAATGCATAACTATTTATACACAAAGTTTGGGATATGCAATAAGTAAAACTCTATTGAAACTTTGAGACAATCTTTGTGATAATACAAGATTCTAAATCATTTTAAATGTAGAGTGCTTATAAAGAAATATTATTATGGTTTAATCTTACTTGGAAAATTATGAGTGTGTTATGTTTCAAGCCTTATACCTATAATAATTTAGAATTTATGTCTTTCATCTAGTGTACATTGAAATTTATTTATATCATCTTATTATATTTAATTGCATTTAATAGTAATCTTTTTCATCTTCTCAGATGAGCACCAGTTTTTAACATTTTAAATTGAAAATGTTTTTCCTCTAAAATAAACACCTTAGATTAATCATTATACATTCAAGTCACCAAGAAAAAGAATGAAAGTAATACAATAATGGAAAAATTAAACAAGCACAAAAGCCTAATATTTTTAAAGTTGTGGCACAGATATTTAATATAATAGAAAGACTATGTTATCAGGTGATTCTCTCTGGACTCCTTAAAAGATCAGGATAGTACATGAGAGTAATAAGTTCTAAACTAGTCTATTTCACTTAAAGTTACTCCCACCCCTCATTCAAAATCAGAAATTCAGAGGCTTTAAATCTCTAAAATATGGTAAGTGCAGAAGCTGGAGAAAACAGGGCCGGGTTTAGGATGATGTCTTGAGAATGGTACGTGCTGCTATGGTACCCATCAGTCATGTGTCATCCTTCTTTCAGGAGGAAGTCATCTTTGTCCATTTGGTTATTTATATGTGTTCAATAAATGATGTTCAGTTTCTAGGAAAAAAATTTCCTTAGTTTTTTTTTTTAATTTTTTTCCTTTATTGATATATTTTTTATTTACATTTCAAATGATTTCCCCTTTTCTAGGTCCCCACTCTCCGCAAGTCCCACAAGCCCTCTTCTCTTCCTCTGTTCCTCCATCTACCCCTTCCCACTTCCCTGTTCTGGTATTCCCCTATACCATTGCATTGAGTCTTTCCAGAACTAGGGGCCACTCCTCCATTCTTTTTGGACATCATTTAATATGTGGATTATGTCTTGGGTATTCAAAGTTTCTAAGTTAATATCCACTTATCAGTGAGTGCATAGCATGATTGATCATTTGAGACTGTGTTATCTCACTTAGTATGATGTTCTCCAGCTCCATTTGTCTAAGAATTTCATGAATTCATTGTTTTTGCAATGAGAGTTTAGGCCTGATTTGCCAGAATTGGCACATAGCTTATCTTAAAATGAGATAAAAAAAAATCAGTCCTTACTTCATAATTCAAGGCCATTACTTAAGTGTGTAAAATCCCAAAATGAAAAGTTGCCACTATCCTTGGCTTATCTGGAATAAGCATCTCCTGAAGGCAGTTTCAAGTCAGAATATTTCCACAATCAAAAATGAAAAAACTACAAATACAACGTTAAAATATTATCACAAGTAAAAAAAAAAAAAAAACTCACAATTTTTTTAACTTATCAGTTCCTTACCAAACATTGAAATAAAATGACATAAATTAATTTGTAAGCATGAAAAATATATCATGGTGTTAAAGGCTTATGAGAAAAGCATCCTGGATTCTCTGTATGTTGAAGAAAATGATGCCATATTAAAGATGAGTATTGTATATTGAAAAGCTTTTTGTTAGGAAGGACCAAAATATTGTGTCATATGTGATGTACTCCTCATTCAGGCATGCTTATGTGGTAATCTTTGTGTATCTCTCTACTACAGGTATCATGTATAAACTCACAACTACAAACCACACCCTCACTGTACTATTCACTCTAAAAGTCATAATATTGAATCCAATCATAATCACGATGTAAACTGTTGAAGAATAAAGTAACATCTCAGAACTTAAATATACAATGTGGATTTAAAGATTCAAATATTCCAGTCAGAATAGCTAAGATCAAAAACCCAGATAACAGCAAATGCTCCTGAGGCTGTGGAAAAAGAGAAACACTACTGTGGTGAGATTGCAAGGTGGTACAAACACTCTGGAAATCAGTCAGGCAGTTCCACAGAAAACTGGGCATAGTACTGCTTTAGGACCCAGCTATACCACTCCTGGGCATATACCCAAATGATGCTCCATTATATAGCAAAGACACATGTTCCAGTATGTTCATAGCAGCCTTATTTATAATAGCCAGAAGCTGGAAAGAATTCAGATGTCCCTCAAGAGAGGAGGGGATACAGAAGATATGGTACATTTACAAAATGGAGTACTACTCAGGTATTAAAAACCATGAATTCATGAAATTCTTAGGCAAATGGATAGAACTAGAAAATATCATCCTGAGAGAGGTAACCTAATCACAATAGAATATACATGGTGTACACTCACTGATAAGTGGATAATAGCCCAGAAGCTCATAAAATCCAAGATACAATCCACAGACCACGTGAACCTCAAGAAGAAGGAAGACCAAAGTGTAGGTGCTTTAGTCCTTCTTAGAAAGGGGAACAAAATACTCACGGGAGCAAATATGGAGACAAAGCACAGAGCAGAGACTAAAGGAAAGGCCATCCAGAGACTGTCCAACCTGGGTATTTATCGCAGATACAGTCAACAAACTCCAGCACTACTGTAGATGCTTGAATGCTTGCTGAAAGAAGCCTCATGTAGCTGTCTCCTGAGAGGCTCTTCCCGAGCCTTACACATACAGAGTTAGATGCTTGCAGCCAACCATTGCACTGCATGTGGGGCCCCAATGGAGGAGTTAGAGAAAGGAAGGACTGAAGGAGCTGAAGGGGTTTGCAACCCCATGGAAAAAACAACAATATAAACCAACCAGACCCACCAGAGCTCCCAAGGACTAAGCCATCAACCAAGGAGGACACATGGTTCCAGCTGCATATGTAGAGGATAACAATTTTGTCAGAATATCAGTGGGAAAAGAGGTCCTTAGTCCTATGAAGGTTTGATAGATGCCCCAGTGTAGGGGAATGAAGGGCAGGGAGGTGGGAGTGGGTGGGGGAGTGGAGGAATACCCTCATGGAAGGGACATAGGAGAGGGGGTTTCCAAGAAAGGGGGAAATCAGGTAAGGGGATAACACTTGAAATGCAAATAAATTAAAATAAATTAAAATAAATTAAAAATTTAAAAAAAGATTAAAATATTACTTCCAAACCTAATTCTTCAGATTTATAGACTACTTCATTGGCTAATTCAGTTGTCTATCTTATAATTATTTTTTATCTCCATATTTTCTTCTTTCATAAAATATATTAGAGTTAAAATTAAAGATAATATAAATGTAATCATATATTATAGAATAAATGATACATTATACAATGTCAGGTAAGCATCAAAATCCTGCTCAAGACTCCCAAGAATAAAGTGCACTCATTTTACTGCATAATAGTCTAGAAAAAGTTAAGATGACCCGGCTCTTGATGTGAGCTAATTATCTATTATACAGCATGTCTCTTATCCCCATGCAAAGAAGATGAAGCTATTACCTTGCATTTCTTCAAGTTTATGTTTAAAAAGATAGTTCCCAGTATCTTCAGAGAGACTTTTCTAGATTACAGATAATTTACATCTCAAAGGGGTAAAAAATGATTAACAATAGCAAGCTAACTAAAGTAAGTAGTGAAAGAAAGGGGAAATTGCAGCCTATGATGAGGAAGCAACCTGCCAAAGGTTTTGTCAAGCTCAGAGAAAGTTAAAAGGGTTTGTTCAAGGGTGTGACTATCCCTGACAAAGGAATAATCACTCAATGCCAGAAAACATCCTATAAGTAGTTACATTTTTCTCCCTTTTTTTCCTCTACTGTGTAAGTGAATGAAGTTTGAGCTGTCTTTCTCTGCAGCTGTATTTTTAAGAATACAGTGGATTCTTCAGAATAGATAGTTACTTTGTTTTATTAAGTAGTTGACAAAGTAGGGTCATAAAATAGAAATTTTTGTAGAAATTCCATACTTCAAATATAACTAACAGTTCTCCCAAGAGTCATGATAAAATCCAAATTCCTTACTCGCATTGACTGAGGCCAAAATTATATTCTTTCATGTTTCTACTTTTCCAAACTGAATCACTTATATTTCAAAGTTATATTTATTTCTTTTTAAATTGATCATTAAGAATTTCTTGTAAGTTTTTGTTAATCACATAGCTTCGCCCCAACTCTTCCCACATGCTCACCACCTGTTCCATATGTTTTTTCTTTACAAAAAAATTAACCTATTAAGTATTATGATCAATTTGTGCTTTCCACTTATTGTTCTGTGTGTGGTCTTCTACTGGCGAGAGGTTAACTTAATTATGATAAGTTTTCTCTTAGGAAATTCTCTCTCTCTCTCTCTCTCTCTCTCTCTCTCTCTCTCTCTCTCTCTCTCTCTCTCTCTCTCTCTCTCTCTCTCTCCCTCTCTCTCTCTGTCTCCCTCGAGGTTTCTTTGTCTCTCTGTCTCTTCTTCATTCCCCCTTCTTTTTTCTCCTAAGGCTCATGAATATCTCCATGAGTGGTATGGGATTTCATGCCTAGTGATTATCACCATGCTGATACTTATTATGATTATAGATGTTTACAGATGCTTATAAATGTTTTATATATATAGTCCCCAAAACTGTAAGTTCATATATTCATTTGTCATGTCTTGACTAGAATACAGTTTTCTTCTCCTATTCATTGCCTCTGACCCATATACACTTTTTACTTCCTCAAATGCTATAATGTTCTATGAAGAGACCATATGTGTATGTTCTATAGAAGAGGCCACAGTAGTATATATCATATTTAGCAATGACTGTATTGCAGTCTCCTATTCTCTGCAATATACCCAGTTTGTGGATTTCTGCATGAATATTTCTTCTTCAAAATAGAAGCTTTTCTAATAGAAGATAAATGACCCACTAGTCTATGAATATAATGGTAATTCATTGGGAGTCAATTTAATACGTTCCTTTTTAGCAGAACAACAGTAGCAGGCTGTGCTGGGGCCTTTGATCTACCTATTCTTAGGTTTGTGTTCTGATAATGGTATTAGATATGAGGTTCATCTTGTAAAATGGAACAAACACCTAATCAGAAAGTATTTGTTTACTCCCATGATGTTCATGATAATGACTGTTGTACCAGAAATGTCTTCCCAGTAAACCATTATTTAGTTCCTAGAGTTTATAGCTGGGTAGGAACAAAGACTGCTTTTCTCTACTGAGAAAATGCTTAGCGTCTTCTTCTAATATGAAAGCTATTAAATAGGAAAATATTTCAAAATTTATTTTTAGTTTTGAGAATTTCAAATACCCACACAAATTGTCTTGATCAACTCTTTCCCCGTCTTTTAAAGTTCTCAGTCACTAATCTTAGTCCTTTTTGTTCAGATAAACTTATACCAATATATCCTCATTATTGAGCTATTAAATTACTTCATGCTTTATAAATCAAGTATACTTGCTCACTTGATTCAGTTATCCTTTTCTGTCTCCAAAACAAGTTCTTCTTTTCTCAATTACATTTTTCTTATACTGATGTATCATGGTCAATGCAAGGCCAAGTATTTAAATATATAGTTTCTGTGGTTTTTCCTGAAAGAAATAATTGGGAAATAATTAACTTATAGAGTAAATATATTTAATTCTGACTCAAAGCTTAAGATTTTTCAGTCTATGGTTAGTTGGCTTTACTGGTACAGATCAGGAGTAAAGAAGAACCTTATCACAGTGGAAGCTGAACAAAAGGATAAAATTGCTCATCACCATAGCTGAGAAGCCAAAGGGAAGTGATTTGATATCTATGATGCTCTTAGGGCCATATACTTAATGACTCAATTATGTCACCAAATTTTATCTCTTAAAGGTTCTACCATTTCTAAATTTTGCCAAAAAAATGTATATCAAGCTTACAGCATTGAACCATTGAACCCTTAATTTTATGCTTATCTCATAATACTAAACTGTCTTTACTTCTTTACTAAAGAATCTATGAGTATTGACTCTAACAGTATTGCTTAAATACTGAAATTCAGTATTTCTCTAACATTCCCAGTGAATTAAGTCATGAACCATTATAAAAACTAAATAGGAAGTATTTATGTATCAAAAATATTGTGTGAGAAACAATGCATAAGCATTGGTATTTAAAGAGAAGAGTAAAGTGGCTGATGTACTGTTTCACTGACTCAGAACACTAGGTTATTCTCCAGAAGATCTGGGTTCAGTTCCAAGAATGCTTATAACTGCTTATAATTTCAGTTCCAAAGCCCTCTTCTAACTTCCTGAATCACAGGCATGAAGGTAATATATAAAAACATATATAAAGACAAAGCTATCATACACATCCTCAAAATTAAATCAAATTAAACATTAAAAGGACTAGGCAAATATCAAAATAATCTAGTGTATTGATTCAAGGATAAATCCAGTACTATTGCGTCCTTGGTCTCATGTTGGAATGTAGGGCACACTGTGGTATAATAAAATTACCTATTGGCCCAGTAGATCTATTGTTACTCTCTACATGGTTATTCTCTTGGACATCTTTCAACAAACAGCCCTTGTTATTGGGATTTGTAGATTCTTAGAGTCTGTACCACAGATTACTTCATAGTTCATATTGAAAGGGGTTTCCTGTAAAGGCAATAAAATAGCTAGTCTCTGAGGGTTTCCTTGGAAATTTGAAAACTTGATAGTGCTGCCTTTAAGTCTATTCAGCTAGGTTTGAAAACGAAAATCACATAGCGATGCCCATACTGGCTACTATGTAAGCTCTATTTGTGTCTACTTGAACCATCACTACAACATAATCTGAGTTCCTTGCCCACTAAATATTTACAAACAGATCATAAGTCATTTTGGTTTCCGGTAGTTATTACAGAGATCTTGTAGAAAAATTTTGACCTAGAAAATCTTTGATGTAAAATTCCATCTTTACAACTCTACCTGTGATGGATGTCACATATTTGCTAGAAGCCTTACAGGCATCATTCAAATCGCCCTAATCAAAGCTCTTCTCTCTTTTCTCATGTTGCTAACATCTTTAGTATGTGCACATTCTTTTAGCAAACATTCACATGCATCAGTTTTATAACTTATTTGGAAATTGTCCAAATTCTTCTGCGTGAAATTTGGGTGTTCCCAACTTTCACCTCACATTTATCTTTAGATCAAACAGTGACAATGATGCAACACACTGAGATCTTTACTGCTTTGAAACTTTTCCTAACAAATAAAAAGTTAGTTGCTTTTAATTTCAATCTTTTACAATACCTGTCTGTGGACAAAGCATAGTCTAATTTTTGGCATGATGTACAAAAAAAGGACCTTGAGTCAATGTTCCACAGTTCTAATTTTCAAATGAAACACCAACGAATTCTTCAATGTCTGCAAGCATATCACCATTATCGTATTCTGATGCTTCCTCATTACCCTTGAACATTCTTTTTTTAAATTCGATATATTTTTTATTTACATTTCAAATGATTTCCCCTTTTCTTTTTTTTCCATCTATGTCACTCATTATTTTTTTTCCTTTTATCCATTTTTTATTGATATATATTTTATTTACATTTCAAATGATTTCCCCTTTTCTGGGTCCTCACTCCCCTCAAGTCCCATAAGCCCTCTTCTGTTCCCCTGTTCTTCCATCTACCCCTTCCTACTTTGTGTTCTGGAATTCCCCTATACTCTTGCACTGAGGCTTTCCAGAACCAGGGGCCACTCCTCCATTCTTTTTGGACATCATTTAATTTGTGGATTATGTCCTGGGTATTCAAAGTTTCTAGGCTAATATCCACTTATCAGTGAGTGCATACCATGATTGATCTTTTGAGACTGGGTTACCTCACTTAGTATGATGTTCTTCAGCTCCATTCATTTGTCTAAGAATTTCATGAATTCATTGTTTCTAATGGCTGAATAGTACTCCATTGGGTAAATATACCACATTTTTGTATCCATTCCTCCGTTGAAGGACATCTAGGTTCTTTCCAGCTTCTGGCTACTACAAATAGGGCTGCTATGAACATAGTGGAGCATGTGTCCTTATTGCATGCTGAAGAATCCTCTGGATATATGCCCAGGAGTGATATAACAGGGTCCTCAGGAAGTGACATGCCCAGTTTTCTGAGGAACCGCCAGACTGATTTCCAAAGTGGTTGCACCATCTTGCAATCCCACAAGCAGTGGAGGAGTGTTCCTCTTTCTCCACATCCTCACCAACACCTGCTGTCTCCTGATTTTTTGACCTTAGCCATTCTGACTGGTGTGAGGTGAAATCTCAGGGTTGTTTTGATTTGCATTTCCCTAATATTTAATGATGTTGAACATTTCTTAAGGTGTTTCTCAGCCCTCTGAAGTTCTTCATGTGAAAATTCTTTTTTTAGCTCCGTACCCCACTTTTTGGTTCTCTGGGTTCTACTTTCTTGAGTTCTTTGTATATATTAGATATTAGCCCTCTGTCGGATTTAGGGTTGGTGAAGATCCTTTCCCAGTCTGTTGGTTGATGTTTTGCCCTTTTGACGATGTCCTTTGCCTTACAGAAACTTTGTAGTTTTATGAGGTCCCATTTGTCAATTCTTGATCTTAGAGCATAAGCTATTGGTGTTCTATTCAGGAACGTTTCCCCTGTGCCCATGTCCTCCAGGGTCTTCTCCAGTTTCTTTTCGATTAGTTTCAGTGTGTCAGGTTTTATGTGGAGTTCCTTGAGCCATTTGGAGTTGAGCTTGGTACAAGGACCTAAGAATGGATCGATGCATATTCTTCTGCATGCTGACCTCCAATTGAACCAGCAGCATTTGTTGAAATGACTATCTTTTTTTCCACTGGATGCTTTCAGCTCCTTTGTCGAAGACCAAGTGACCATAGGTGTGTTGGTTCATTTCTGGGTCTTCAATCCTATTCCATTGATCCACATGCCCGATATTGTACCAATACCATGCAGTTTTATCAATATTGCTCTGTAATAGAGTTTAAAGTCTGGGATACTGAATCCCCCTGTAGTTCTTTTACTGTTGAGAATAGTTTTAGCTATCCTGTGTTTTTTTTTTGATATTCCAGATGAATTTGAGAATTGCTCTTTCTAGCTCTATGAAGAACTGGGTTGTGATTTTTATGGGGATAGCATTGAATCTGTAGCTTGCCTTTGGCAAGATGGCCATTTTACCTATATTACTCCTGCCAATCCACGAGCATGGAAGATTTTTCCTTTTTCTGAGATCTTCGATTTCCTTCTTCAGAGATCTTAAGTTCTTGTCATATAGGTCTTTCACTTGTTTGGTTAGAGTCACCCCAAGATACTTTATGCTGTTTGTAGCTATTGTGAAGGGGGTCATTTCCCTAATTTCTTTCTCAGTCTGCTTATCCTTTGAATATATAAAGGCTACTGATTTGCTTGCATTGATTTTGTAGCCAGCCACTTTGCTGAAGTTGTTTCTCAGCTGTTGGAGATTTCCCCTTTTCTGGCTCCCCACTCTTAACTTACTCTTTCCAATTTCTTCTTGAGCAATTAGCCCCTTTGCTTTCAGAGCTATAGCAAATGGGATAATGAATTATGATAAGAACTCACAATAGTGTCCCACCCTAATCCATTTATGAAAATTTGAAAGCAGTGAAAACGGGAGCCTCAAAATATGCTTCACTTCTCCACATTTCTCCCCATTTTACTCTACTAAAGAATAGCTCTGTAATATGTAGTGTTATATGTGGAGAGCTATTCTTGAGCCACAATCTCTATTGTGGTTTTGATAATCAACAATTACTGTTTGCTTAACCTAATGCTACTGGAAAGTGATTGTTTCTGACTGTTTTGTACTACAGATGTCAGCTATGGTTTCAGAATTGCCTTAAAGAATAGAGTTTTAATGTGGTTTATGAATGTTCTTTATATAATTTTTATATTTTTTAATATCAAAATTTAATTATTTTCCAGCCTAGTGTAAGAGAAATATTCAACACGCGTACCTTTCAGGTTTTAAATTATATACCGCACCCAACCATAAAATATCAAGATATTCTATGTGCTTGTATTATGCTATTTCGTGCTGTTGTTACAAAAACATCTGAATCAACTAACTTACAAAGAAAAACAACCTTTGGTTTACATATTGTACTTTTGATGAGAGTGCCGCATCATAGCAAGTACATGGACAAAGCATGATTATGATGAGATAAGGAGAGAGCAAGGTAAGGACTGACACTTGCATTAGAGGTCCAGCATAACTCTTCTAGAATATTCTTCTGTTTCTATAGGTTTTTCCCATAATAATGCACTTCGTAAAGATTCCAGAACATCTCATTAGTAGCACCACAAAGCTGTGAGATTATCACATAGAATTATGTGGGGGATCGCCAGGATACAGTAACACTTTATTCAAACATAGTTTTTGTGAACATAATTAAGGTTCCAGTTAAGACAAGTTTAATGTTCACTAGTGTAAAATCTCAATATAATTTGAATGTTATTTTTATAACAGATATTACATAATAATATCTTGATTTTGATCATGTGAGTCTCAGAGTGGAGCACAGTAAACTTTATTTAAAGCTTATTTGGTTTGATTTAATTTTAGGCAATTCTATGCATAGCATAGAATTCAGTATATAGTTGGAAACTAACAATACACACTTTTTATTGGTTATGTTATTTATTTATATTTCAAATATTATCCACCTTCCTGGTTTTCCCCTCCACAAATACCCTGCTCCATTGTCCCCACTGCTTCTATGAGAATGCTCCCCAATCTACTAACTCACTCCTACCACACCAACCTAGCATTCTTCTACACTGGGGGCATCTGGCCAACAATACACATTTTAAGTAATATTTCTAAATGTTTTGACAATGCACATTTTCAAGAAAATATTTGTTAAAAAGAAAACCAAAGATCAATATAAATAAATAAATATTATTTGAAAAAGAAGCATTTCTGGAATCAGACATCACAACACAAGAAGTGTGAGCCAGATGTCATATTAAAAGAGCTGTATAATTCAGATTCATAAGAAAAGAAAAGAAACTGCCACATAGAAAATATTTGTTTGGCTATTGTGGCATGTGATGTGTGTAAGCATGGTCATATTACTTGGCACCATGAAACTTTCTAAAGCTTGACAGCTGCGATTGACTGGATATCAGTTGCTGGGTAAGCTTATAATTAATTAAAAAATATAGTTTGTTTTCATATTATATCCACTTCTAATTTACTATGGAAAATTAGGACCTATATAGAATAACATCTTTATCTTTTATATATTGACAAATAACATTCATCATAGCATATAGCATAGTCAGATAAACTACATGTTTTGCATTTTTTCATTCCCTTCTCTGAAGTAATTCTTTTGAAATACCCTGCAGATTACAAAATTAACTGGAATTAATTAGATTTACTAAATACTTATTACAAGTTTAAAATGATAATTCTATCCAAAGTATTTCCATTTCTTCTTTAATCTAATAATCATAAAGTTTAAACATCTTTTGTTCTCTTTGTCTTGCAGTGACTGAACCTTAACTGGTGCTCATGAAATCACCACTAAATGACTTTATTCCAGTAAGAGGCTGCATGAGTTAGTTCCCTTTGATTATAAATTAGCTTATACAAAAATTACTATCCAAATTAGGTGGTTTCTTCCCTTCCTGGCAGACACCTGTAGTTGAAATAATAAATGTATTTTGAACATGTCTTGTGCTATTATCTAAAAGTCCAAATGAGTACCTTTCCATCTCAAATATCTAAATAATTATTTTAAATGTAGCTTTCCTGACTTCCTCTGCCATTGCGGTGTAGTTGATGGGCATATGTTACAAGACCACAAAGTGCATTTCTCATCACTTTTTTCCCCACACAGTGAAGTGGAGATTACATATGAACTATTAATAATTAAATTAGAGTTGCAGGCTGGGGCTCGTCATACTGAGTCCTTTTCCTTTCAATTTGGCATGAGGCCAATTTCAGTGTTTAATAAGTCAGCAAAGAATAAGGGAAGAGACTCGTAAAGAGCCCCAAACCCTCCACTCAGCTTTTCAAAGCCTAATGATTTATGAATGAGCTGTATTCTTTTTGTACAGGAAGACATTAAAATAGCAAAAATTTAATAAGTGTGAGCTCAAAATTCGATAGTAAAGCCACATAGTAAAAACAAGGTAATGATCCTTTAATCAGTGATTTGAATATTATCTCATAGATAAAAGTAAATGCTAACTTACCTTCTAAATATTTGTTTAAATGGAAAAAGTAATGAACTTATAAATGATATGATGCAGCAAGAAGCATATGAAACTAAAAACAAAATATATGATGAATTGCATTATAATTTTAGTATTATTGCACCAAATTTGGCATGGAGAGTGTTACATTAATTATATTAGTGTGTGTGTTTCTATAATATGAAAATCACTTTATTCTCTGCAATATCCAGTTAATCATATATTCTTGAAAAGTGTCAACAAGTGCTTGCTGACAGGAGCCTGATATAGCTGTTACCTGGGAGTTTCTGCCAGTGCAAGACAAATGTAGAGGGGGATACTTTTAGTCAGCCATTGAACTGAGCACAGGGTCCCCAATGGAGGAGCTAGAGAAAGGACCCAGGGAGCTGAAGGAGTTTGCATCGCCATAGGAGGCACAACAATATGAACCAACCAGTACTCCCAGAGCTCCCAGAGACTAAACCACCAACCAGAGTACACATCGAGGGACCCATGGCTCCAGATGCATATGCAGCAGAGGATGGCCTTTGTTGGACATCAAAGGTAGGAGAGGCCCTTGGTCCTGAGAAACCTAGATGCCCCAACACAGGGGAATGCCAGGACAGGGGAGTAGGGGTGGGTGGAATGGTGAGCAGGGGGAAGTGGAATGGGTGAGGGGATTTTCTGGCGGGGGGAAACAGGGAAAGGGACAACATTTGAAATGCAAATAAAGAATATATCTAATGAAAAGTACAGAAAAAAAAGAGAAAAGTTTGTAGAATGTTCATTACTGATTTTAAAAATCACAAATCAAATCAGTGCTAATGAGTAAAACACATTAGGAAATACTCAAGCAAATTTAAATTACAAATGTGAGTTTTATATTTTATAGCAATATTAATTGTAATGAATACAAGCCAAATATTTATATTTGGCTCATGTCTAGTTTATATACTTAAAAATTAAACTTGAGAAGTTGTAAATGCCAGTTCACAAATGAACCTGAACTCCTTTTTATCCTTAGGCTCTCAAGATAAATAAAAGCAATAATAAGTAGAAGATTCTTCTCTGAGTATACAATATATTTGTAACAAAGTATGGTTATGGCATGACTCTCAAAACTAATGAATCTTTTATAAGTCTCCATTGTAATATCTTACGTAGCTTTCCTGCCTTAACATTCCTTTATTTCTTAAACAAAATATTATTATGCAAATCTTACATTGGGTTATAACAAATATACTTAAAGTGATGTTCTACACATACATCTTTTCTACTTGAAACTCCCCTTTTCACTCTTACATTTTATAAGTGTTTTAATGTTTCTATGAACTAGTTTCCTTCCTGTATGGAATGACTCCTCCTCTCTTCTTGTGTTGTTGATGCTTCTTTGTTTTCTTTTGTTTTCACATTAAATTCTGCTTATAGAAATTGGCTCTTCAAGCTGCCTCACAATGTGACTTCAGGTTCTGTCGCTAATTAACAGAAGCAGGGAAAGAAAAAAATGCAGCAATCCCACGCTTGAGAATTATAAGTAGAGCTAACTTTTAAACAAATTGTTCCCTGATATATAAGGGATATATATACCCCAAATATAAGAGTATAAATTTAGAATATAGTTGCAAAAATTAAGAAGAAATATGATGATAAAGTTTCACCTAACCTCTCTGTGGTGGTGTTAAGCCTCTCAATATTGTGAGTCACGCGAATCATCACAAAACAGCAGACATGTAATCCTCTGAAAACGAACACTGGTTGTTTCACAACAAACTATTCTGAATGTATGAACACCAGTAGTGTTACACACACTCAACAAGTTATATTTGGGAATATATATGCATACACAAATATATACTTGCATACAATAAAAACTGATGCACATGTGGCCATGAATTTAAATGAGAGAAAGAAAGGAAATATGAGATGTTGTGAAGGAAAAAAGAGAAGGGATAACTATTGTAGTCAAATATAATTGCATGCAAAACAAAGAAGCAAAAAAAGGCATGGTCAGTTCTTTAAATCTTATTGAATCTGGTACTTATTTGCTAATATATGACACAGTAATTATGGTTATGCCTAATGTATATTATGTTCTATTTTCAAAATCATGTTTACTGCTTAATTTTTCCACTTTCATTTTGTTACTAAACATACTACACAATGAAACTTAACCAGTAAATAAATATGTTTTAAGAATATACAGTATATGAGACAAAAAATGGAAAAGGTTTTATGAAAAAACAGAAGCCGAGGAAGCCGTCAACTAGACTATCACTATCACCAACTAATGATAACACATTTTGATCAATTTCAAAATAAACAGATTTTTATTTATCCCTGGACTTTAATATATTGTTTGATTTACCTTTATTTATTTATTACCTTTAGCTTTCTTTAAAATTTTAGGTATGTGTGTTATTCATGTTTTCTGTAGTTGCTTCAAGGAACAACTTGAAGTTCATTGGAAAAACAAAGACCAATTTTCTTTCTTTCCCCAATTCTCAGGAGCCCTCTAGGAAAGGAAAGAACTAGCAGTTGGCCTTCAGGAAGATGGTACGCCTTTTTGCATGGTCTAACATGTGTGTGCTCTGGGAGGCAAGGAAGTGAGAGACTTCACCTCAGGATTGTTTCTTGCCTAGGATATGCCTTTCTTATCACTATCACATAGCCTAAGGATTCCTGAGCCTTAGCCAACCCTGGGAAGCAGATTTTCTTCAGATTAACATCAAAATGAACTTCCATCAATCAATGCTGTTTAGATAAATTAATGTGTAAGCTTAGAGTTTTCAAAACCTACATTTAATAAGGGTTCTTTATGCTTTAATGTCTTTTTTAGACCACTATTTACAATCTAAGCTATGTTGACAGGATATCAGCAGTTAATTCACCTGAATGGGCAGTGGCAGCTAATTATACTTGAAAACACAATTCACAAAGAAGCAATGGAAGGTACATCCTGAGGAAACCATAGGGTTCTGTCAATCAGCCTGAATCTGTAGGTGCCTCAAAAAGCAGCCAGAAGACCACAAGAATTTTTTTTTGGCACATTTCAATTTAGGAAGTCTAACAAAGAATGGTAAGGTGTACCAATATCATCTAGCATTTTCCACTGTCCATTGGGATATATTTAAATCCTTTCTAAGCATCCCATGTACTCTCAAGCATCTGTTCTAGCAAAAGATCATATGCCATTTTTCCAGGCTGCCTCCAGAAAAACACCACCTCTTTGTTCTTAGCAAAACATCCTCCCATGTGTCTGCTTTAGCAAAAACATTCACTCATGATAAAGTTTCCAGAAAAACATCAAATGATACAACTGACTCTCCAGAGAAACCAGAAATTTCGACTTCATTGTTGATTTTATAGAATTCCTGATCAGATTCAAATAATCTTAGGAAGAAAGTTTTAAGAGATGGTTCTATTCCTTTTGCTAGAAATATGTAATAAAGTTAAATTCAAGAATGTGCCAACATGTATTATATAGTAAAGGCTAAACAATAAGGAATAGACTGAATTTTCATGATTACACTCAAAACATAAATAAGCTTGGGACAAATTTGTGTTCAAGGAAAAACATTCAAGTCAAAGGATAAAGACACAGGTGTGTATTATGATAGGACAAGATCATGTGAAACTGTTGCCTTGAACTTATAATTAGCATGTAAAATGAAACACTGCGTTGAACTTAATACCTTTTGGAAATTGCATTTTGTGTAACCTATTATCAATGAGGTAATTTTCTAAGAATTTTTGTGTATAAAAGGCAACTGAAAAAAAACAAAGAGGGTTGGAGTTGGCTTGGGGAACTCTGTTCCATTCATCCAATGATATATATATATATATATATATATATATATATATATATTTGTTTATATATGTGTGTATGTATGAAAGCATGCATGAACACACATGGAGTTGTTTGAGACATGTGGCTGGGCTTGGCCAAAATGTGTGTATGTGTATGAATGTATGTATGTCTGTATATAACTGCCTGTGTAACCGATTTTAACTTTTTCCTTTTTTTCCTCTCTAGTTCCCAATGAATTAACTAGCCAGACAATCCAGGGGCTCCTGGCTGTCTTGTCAGAGTGCTAGAAATAAATTTTTACCTAATTTCCTACTATTAAGCAACAGGTGTTAATCATTCTGAAGCCATAGGCTTCTGGCCCCAGAAGAACTAAGACTCAAGATGAGTACACATTGTCAATGCTAAGCCACCTTGACTCTTCCAAAACCATGTTTTTCCTCCTGCCAGTGCTCAGCTATTATGACTGCTTTCTCAGAGAAGGCTCCCGGCACCCCCAGTTATTTAAAAATGAATTCTTTTCTCATACAGTATTTCCCCTTCATAGTGCCCACTCCTTCTACAGCTCTCAACCACCAGCCACATACCCTTTCTGTCTCTCATTAGAAATGAACAGGCTTCTTAGAGATAAAAACCAAACGCTACAAAACAAAATATAATCGCATGAGGCAAAAACTCTCATATTGACATTAGATATGGCAACTCAAAGGACGAAACGAGTCCCAAGAGCCTGTAAAAGACTCAAGAGAACAGCAAGCTCTCATAACCAAAACTCTAAAAAAAAAGCAAACTAAAAAGGACTAAGCTAATATTGATAATGTATATGGAGAGGCTCTGAACAGGCTACTGAGGTCTCTGTGAGCTCATATGTGCCATGCTAGAGCCCTGACTATCTATATACTGGGCCCTTTCCTTTGGAAAGATTTTCTCTAGGCTACTGAAAGAGCTTTGAACACCAAACACGCCAACAAAACCTTTAAATTACAATCTGTCCTGCCTGCAACATATACTTTTGGGATTAATCAATCAATGTCTGATTTGATTTAAGACTCCTCCCTGAAAGGAACTTATCCATGACACTGCTAGGGAAACCAAGAAGCAGAGACTAGATAACACTTGGACCTACGTTAAAACCAAATGCCATTGACCTAAAAAGGATCAATAACATGACTCCTAATGATCTTCTGCTATGGACATAGATTAGTGCCCAATCCAGGCATTGTCAAAGAGATTTCTCTAGCAGCAGATAGGAACAGATATTTGCACATACAGCCAGACATTATGCGGACAAAGAGTCTAAATTGGATATCTCCAACAAATCACTCTCCCCAGACTTCTCAGAATCCAGTGAAAGAAGAGGCATGAAGATTTCCAGAGCCAGAGAGTTTGAAGAACCCCAGGAGAATGAGGCCCTCTGAATCAACTAAACAGACTAATTTCTCAATGGACGATAGGATGCCTTAAGCCTGGTTTATGCTGAAAGGAACTCTGCATAATTAAATATGGAACAGCTGCATCTGACAACTAAGTTCAGAGCAAGAAAACTATTACTCTGAGAATAAAAAAGTAACTTTTTAATAGGCTATTATACATACTGTAATGATTGCTTATGTGAGATTATATCAGAAATAAGAAAAATGTCTAGCAAAAAACCATGATATAGACAAATACTTAGAATATATCTTAATGAATAATTTTCATTTCTAATTGCTTAATACCTATGGATTTTTTGTGTTGAACTGTAACCTAAATGCTTTATAGATTGTAATTAATTCAATTCTCCTGCAAGTATTCTTTTTTTTTATTCGATATAATTTTTATTTACATTTCAAATGATTTTCCCTATCCTGACTCCCTACTCCCAGAAAGTCCCATAAGCTCTCTTCCTTCCCTCTGTTCCCCCATCCACCCCTTCCCACTTCCCTGTTCTGGTATTACCCTATACTGCTGCACTGAGCCTTTCCAGAACCAGGGGCCACTCCTCCGTTCTTCTTGACCATCATTTGATATGTGGATTATGTTTTGGGTTTTCCAAGTTTCTAGGCTAATATCTGCTTATCAGTGAGTGCATACCATGACTGACCTTTTGAGAGTGGGTTACCACACTTAGTATGATGTTCTCCAGCTCCATCCATTTGTTTAAGAATTTCATGAATTCATTGTTTCTAATGGCTGAATAGTACTCCATTGTCTATATATACCATATTTTTTGCATCCACTCTTCTGTTGAGGGATACCTGGGTTCTTTCCAGCTTGTGGCTATTATAAATAGGACTCCTATGAACATAATGGAGCATGTATTCTTATTACATTCTGGGGAATCCTCTGGGTATATGCTCTGGAGTGCTATAGCAGGGTCCTCCAGAAGTGACATGGCCAGTTTTCTGAGGAACCGCCAGAACTCAAGACCTTTGAAAGAGCAGTCAGTGCTCTTAACCACTGAGGCATCTCTCCAGCCCCTCCTGCAAGTATTCTGAAGCCTAGGCTTGCGATCACTGTCTAAGTAAAGCAACAAACAGAAAGTTTAACAGACAAACTAAACAACTGGGCTACTAAGTTACAGAGAGATTCAGAGACCAAAACCATACTCATTTCAATATGATCTCTCTCCAACAATATTGATTGCAGTATACATATGTGCCAAATCAGAGGTGCTGGTTTGGAGTTGTAAGCTTTGTTTTGTACGTCCCACTTTCAGAATAACATTATTATCAAATAAACATGATTATTTTGAATATGGTAATACACAGTGTATTAGTTTCTTTTACCTTTTTATGAAGTCTGCTTGATGAAATACAATTTAATATTATTTTTTATTACTTTTGTTTTTTACAGTCCAGCTGTTGCCCCCTCTTCTTCCCACCTCCCACAGTTCCTCATCCCTTTCCTCTTTCTCTTACCTCTAAGAGGATGTTCACTGCCCCCTCCCAGGCCTCCCCACTCCTTGGGGTCTCACCTCCACTGGAAAGACAGAGCATCATGTAGAGGAATAGCATTACTAATCCACAGTAAAAATTTCTGACCTTGAATTGTTCCTGCCTAAAAAGGACTGTAGGAACAAACATGGAGAAGAGATTGAGAGAAAGGTGGTCCAATGATGGGCCCAACATAGGATCCATCTCAAAGTGAGGCTCCAAGGCCTGACACTATTACTGGTGCTATGGTGTGCTTACAAACAGGAGTCTAGCATGGCTGTCTTCTGAGAGGCTCAACAAGCAGCTGTCTGAGACAAAAGCAGATACTCATACCAAGCCATTAGACTGAAGTCAGGAACCACTGTGGTTCAACTAGGGAAAAGCTAGAAGAAACTAAGGAAGAAGGCTACCCCATAAGACCAGAAGTTTCAATTTAATATTATTTTTACAAGTCATAGAGGAAACACAGTTCTCAGAATTACTATGGTGAGAGCCATGGAAGCAGGCAATTGGATTGTCTCCAGCATGTACTTCCTAGTTCTAGCCTCAGTTAAATCTCTCTTCTCTCTGATCTGCCACTGCATTCATCCTGGTATCGTGAACTAACAACAGTTCCTGTCATTGGTCATTGGTCATTGAGAGAGCATAGCCACTTGATAATGGTTTTAGCAGGCATTTCCTATGGGCCTTTTATAACTGTAGTCAGGTATACTTTCTTAGAAAATTCCCTGCATTTTCTCTTTTTAATTTTTCTAAAAAACTCTTCTCTCTCATATATTACATCCTTACTGCAGTTTTCCCTCCTTCCTCTCATCCTATTCTTTTCCTTATGTGACTCACCAATATATCCTCTTCTATCTCCCCGTGAATAAAACAGACCTCCCAGGAACATTAGCCAAACACATCACAACAAAAAATGTTCCTGGAAGACCAGGAACATACCAGTACATCCAGACTTCACAAGGCAACCAGTAAGAGAAAAATGGTCCTCCAATAGGCAAGAGGGTCTATAGCAGCCCCAGGCTCCCACTGTTAGGATTTCCACAAGGACACCAAGCTAGTCAGCCATAATATATTTGCAGAAGACCTAGGTTACACCCCTCACAGGATCCTATGAGTTCCAACTAATTAATTCTTTGACTGCCTTTTTCTGTTTAGTGATTTGCCACAGAACCATATATTTCCTCAGATCTTTCTTCCTGCTACTACACAGGACTTCTAAAAATGAAATGTTTGACTCTGGTTCTTTGCATATGTTCCCATCAATTGCTGGATGAAATCTCTGAAGATGGCTCAGACAATTAAGACTAAGCTTACGACTAGAAATATAAGGGACTGTTTTACTTTGTAGATTAATGCTATATTAAAGATCTTGGCAAATTGAAAGTAAGTAAGACTAAATTAAAAATAATTTTTGCAGCTATAATCAAGATTATAAAGCCAAAATTTTAGATGATTAATTTGTCTATAGTTGAACCTATATTGTAGTATATGTGTAAATATTCTCATTTCTTTGTTTCACATATTTTAAAAACAACTATAGCTTCCATGCTCTTCTGTTTTCATCTGTCATTCAAATTCAAATATTTTAGCCCATGGAATCCAGTTAGCATTTGGACTTACTGCCCTCAAAATGAAACACTAGAATTGAGTTTCTACCTCCTATTGTGAATGAATGCACCCAGTGGGATAGCATTAATAATGTGCTACTAGCACACTTTATATTTGTCTTTAATAGTAACTCCTTTGACTACATATCTTTGCATGATTATATAATTTTTGCATTTAATTGCTGCAGTTATTTTTTTCCCTGCAAACCTTGAAGAGAAAAATTGTACTTCCAAGAAACCATTTGAATCATTACCTTTTCTTGCCTTGAATTCACTGTCACAAATTCTATTTAATAGGAAAATGTTGTTCCAAATATAAACTACATCAGCTCTGTAAGGTACACACTAAGAGGTAAATTCTAAGAACAGATCCTTTATACAAACCTCAGCAGTCATACATATGCAAGAAGTTCTCAGCTTTAACCCCATTACCACAAAAAAGACAAAAACTTTTCTTATTAAACCCTTCCATTTGGAATCACATCTCTGTCACTTGGGGACCAGAGTATTTAAAACGTGAAACACTCCCTTAGCTCTTTGCCCTAGCTTGATTGAAAAACTCTCTGCTGGAAAATTAGGTAGTAGGAAGAGGGCATTGACTGTGTACTTGAAGAGGCACCTAACTCAGGAACATTGATATGCTCCCCTAGCACCCACTTGCTTCAAATTGGGTTTTAAGATATGGAGGAGACCAAATGTCCATATGCAAATACATGAGTCTTTGTGTGTTTGGTTTATTGTTGGTTTTAATATAGTAAGAGAATGTTTATCCAGTGAAGACCTTTTTTGTCTTTTATTTTTTGAGATTAAATTACAATTGCATCATTTTCATTTCTCTTTTCTCCCTCTAAACTTTCCCATACACACCTCCTTTTTTCTTTTTATGTCCATTAATTATTGTTACTAATGTGTGTGCATATAGGAATATATAAATGTGTGTATATATTCCTAAAAAGATAGATACCTGCTAATCAATCTGTATAAATTTACCTATAAGTATGTTTTCAGGAAACTTTAAAGGAAAATTGCTCTACTGTCTTTTTCATATTTGGAAATGAACACTGGCAAATTTTAAATCTAGGTAAAGTCAAGAGAAACACATAGAAATTAATGTCCTTGTGTTCTGATGCAGTAAAATTCATGTTTCAGCAAAATTTAACACCTTTCTTTATGCTACAGAAGAAGACAGAAAACCCTTGCAGCACACACACCAAGAAAAAAGCAATAACAAAAGAGGATCAGGAATTTATGTAAATAAAGCAGACAAAAGAAACAAAAGAAAGCCCTTCCAGCAATATCCATAGACAGAAGTTCTTCTAAGGATTAACACTAGGTTACTTAAGAATGCTGGTAGTCAGAAGGGCTTTATTTTTTGACCTGGAAAAATACATTTTCCTATTCTGAAGTATGTCAAATGAAGCCAGAATCTCTGTTTATGCTACAGCTTATTAAAGATGCAAATTAAAAATTACAAGAAGCAGAGAGATTTGCTTAACCTTTGACAAGTGTAAATCTTTAATCTGATCTTAATTTGAACTTTCCTGATTTGCTTTAAGTTCCATAACACTCTGAACTTGAGAGGTGTTCAAAGTAGCTTCTGTGGTCATGTATGGCACTTTGAAATGGATAGAAGAAGGTTAATTTGAAATCCAGTCGGAAAAATCACTTTATACTGCACAACCTGTATCTGCTTTAGTGAAAAACTGACAAACTGCAAATGCCTCCGAGGAAAAATTCTGCTGAATTAAAAGCAAGATTAATGCATGTGGAAATACATTTGCATCCAACTATAAAACAATGCAAATACACTAACTTCATTTTACTGTGGAATAACCAGTTATTTCTGAAGTTTCTATGACTAAATTTGATTATATAATGTGAAATGGATTTGATAATATTAAAAAATTCATTGCAAGGTATTATATAAAAAATATTCTAATATATATATATATACATATCTATTCTTTGAATTTCATACATGTCTAAGATCAATTTTCAGCATATCTACCCTACTAGATTAGTGATGTTTTCCTTGCTCACAGAGAAGATTTTTTTGTGCAGTGCACTGTGCCTAACAGAGAATCACAACTGGTCAAAGTATAAGACATACTGGACTGGGACTTGCTCAACACTAAATCAAAAATCCATATCACAACCTTCACCCATAAAGCTCAGGGAAAAAATACAGAAAAGAGGGTAAAAGAGTTTAAAAGCCAGAAGATAGAGAAATCTGCTCTTGGACTTGACAACGCTGTCATACCAATGAAATGGCTACAGTGGACATTGCCTTTACAGACCTGCATAAGATCATGTGAGGTAATAATACGGAATGAATGGGGAGGGATTCCAGAAACCCACACCTAATAGGGAGCGTTGGAAGTTAAAGGCTGTTCAAGTAGGGAGAATCAGTGTTCCTTAAGGATAGGGACCGTCCATGCTTATTCACTTTCCATTATGTGCATATGAGGCAGCACTCAATAGACTTAGGGACCTTAAACAAAACTAAAACATAGAATGGGAAACAGGAAGTGAGAAAGTGAGGAATAGATTTTATAGGTTGTCTACTATTATTTATTTATTTATTATCACCATTTACAGTAAATGTAAATTTTCCATGGCAAATTAAAAAGTGTAAAGTTAACAATGAGTAAATACTGATATATCTTTAAAACAAGATTTTATGTTACTACGTTAAAAGTACAACTAATAAAATCTCTATAATATGCCATTGACAGAGACATGAGTCCACTTTTTACTTTTTCACAAGCTACTGCTTTTACATTCTATAACTGAAAGCTATTATTTCTAAAACTTATACATGTATGAAAATATTTTAAAAGGAGTTACCTGCAATGAGGTGAGACAGCACCCTAACAGCCATCATATGCTACCAAGTAAAACCTAATACTAAAATTGTGTTACATATTTTTTAATTTGATGATCAGAAGGCCTTATAGCCCCCTCCTAAATATTATTGTTTTTAAAAAATTCTTGTGGATAGCATCAAAAGCTTATGGCATTATTAGTAAAGACATAACACATTTAAGTCATCATAGATAAATAAATGTTGATATTCATCTGTACACTTTACTCCTACTGACTAGATTTTCTGGTTTTGTAAGAAACTATGTCTGCTCTCAGAGGAAAAATGTATCCACCAATCTTACCCAACTAAGGACCCTGCAAGCTACCATAGTGTTCTAGCAGCAGGAAGTGGTGATGCATGCAATAGTGGCACAATATTAACAATTGTAACAACAATACAAACAAATCTCCAAACTCTAAAGTTAAGTTACCTAAAGTATTCATGTGTCTTTCTTTCAGACAGAATGCCAAACATATATCTACAACTAAATATACACAACCTTGAGAATGTACTAAGTAATTTAATGAACATATTATCAAGCTACAATCTCTCATCTGTTTTACTGGAGTTCTGTTCAGAAAAAGTGTTTTTAATTAGCATATCATTTCTATCTTTGATTTAAAAAGTTATATTCTCTAATCAAAGTCAAATAAAGTTTGAACATTTTAAATAGCACGTAGAACAAAATTTTAGGATAAACCGTGAAAAAATCTGTTATACACTTATAATATGATTGGATTCTCCATTTTGGAGGTAAAATTAATAAAAATGCTATAATAGTTTAATCCTGGAAAATATAATGCTGTCATGTAAAACTTAAAGTTAAATAGCTTCCATGTGCTGAAGAAAGACATTTTTTCGATGAAGAATGAGACCTATATGTCTCTTTGGTTATAAGAAAGGAAACTGGAAAGATCAGAGTAGTAAGTTCTCCACCATGACCTCTCCAACAATAAGTTTTTGCTTAAGTTGATAAGCAGGCATGTTTCACCCAACTTAACAAGCTTTAAATCCAATTAGACTTGTTTTTCCAAACATACAAGTACCATTATTGTACCAGTGAGATTTCTTGACATTCCTGTTGCTAATGTAGTTTTCAACCTTTAAAACTGAAAAATTACTGCAAACTTTTCTCCATTTTCATCTTATATACCAACATTCAGCACTGTAACAGTCAGCTTTCCAGGAGGAAGCTCTCCTATCTCTCGCCTTAATTTCTCCAGTCACATAAGATGTGGCCAGTGTCTTCAGGAACAGGACACAACTTATTGAAATAAGAGAATAAGTGAAACTGAGATGTTTGGACACAAAATGAACATCTATACACAGGTCCTATATCAAAGGTTTAGGAGACATAGTGGACAGGGTCAGAGAGAATATAAAACCATGAAGAGCTGCTGAGATATACTGTCTTTAGGACAGGATAGGTTGTTGTACCCAAGAACTCTCAACAATAGGGTTGATTAAATGAATCCTGAACACTCTAGTCAAGAGGCCAGCATGAAAGAAGAAAAATTTTACCAGATACCAACCCTAGAGAAAGATCGATGGGTGGTTAATGGCTACTATGGGAATGAGAAATAGCCCCTTTTTAGGCTGGGACCACAACCTGAAAGTAGTCAGTCCTAAGCTCATGCTAATATGTAAATAAGAGCAACAACTAACTTGACTTAGTAGGGTATATATATATATATATATATATATATATCTGTGTAACTGGCAATCTGAGGAAAAAAGTTGCATAGGAAAACATAATATCAGTGAAATTCACAAGTGGCAAAAAATATGGAATAAAAACAGTTAAGGTCAATGAATAGAAGATAAAACAATGACATTATTTTACTATAGCAGTACACATCATGAAAAATGTTGGCCTAAAAATAACAAGTAAGATAGTGTAAGACTATCAAAACAAAAAGGCAAAAAATATAGCATATACATGAAATCATCTTTAACTATAATAAAGTAGATGTACATAATGTATCGTGAAGACATATAATGCCTATACTTGTCAAAATAATGTGTGAGTGTCTCTCTGGATTGCAGAACAATAAAGATACAGCAACAGATTTTATATGCTATTACTCCAAGAATTCACACAGAAACTGCTGTGTATATGTCTAGCAACAGAATATCAAAGACTGACAGAGCTGCTAGGGATAAATATGAAGCTTCCATTATTTCAGGAGAGTTTGTCATTTGTAATGAAGGGATAACCTCAAGCAGGGAGAAACATAACATAGTAAGGAAACAACTATGAACTTCTGGGTAGCATAAACTCATGCCATATAATAGACACAGATAAATTTTCCTAAACGCACCCTGGTAAAATTGAAGTCATGGAAAAATGTAGGTTCCATTTAATGAAAATAAAGTGAAGGAAACAATGGAATAAACTAGTCAATCATAATGAATATCAAAGTCCTTTATTTTACAGGGTGCACAATCACACAGGCAGATGCAAGGAAAATTGTAAAATTCAATATTAACCAATGAACTTATATTAGTCAGGAGGATAATACAATCTGTTAAGCCAGCATACTACACCATATCTGGAACAAGCAGATCAATGAAGATAAAAGGTCAGTTAGATATTATGGAATTATTGGGATAGTGATAAAGAATAAACTGAGGGTTGATATAATAAAGAGAAGGAATAATTCCTTATATGACTGAAGTGATAAATTCTATAAAATCTCCATCTTTTAAAATTCTTACAACCCATTACAATGTGCAACACCATAAAGGAACTACATTGTTATTAGTTAACTTGAACTATGACTAATAACAAAATAAATGACTAAGCATAACAACTCAAAATCACACATACATAAGAGTGCTCATACAAAAATCATATACATCTATGTATATCTATGATCCATAGAGAGATGGGTTGTATATACAGAAAGAGACGACAGTTATATGGAAATACTGACTTCTATCAATTTTCTACAACCTAAAACAGAAGTTTAGAGTTTAACACAAAATAATATGAATATCAAAGTCCTTCATTTTACTGGGTGCACAATGTCTATCACACAGGCGGATGCTATCCAACTGACAAAATACATGAATAAGTACAGGGAGAAAAATATGTGTAACTGTTTAAAAAGGGGTCTCTTCATAAACACCATAGAGAATTTGATAAAATAAGGCAAAACAATAGGTGTACTGAAATATGTGTCAAACAGTGAATCTCACAAACTGTTCTTTCTTAATATTAATATTCAACCTTAAAAGACTCATTGGTAAAATAAAGGAAAGAGTAGTGATTGTCATAACTCAACCTCACTTTAAAATGATAAAACCTAAGCCAGTGTACCTAGACACCTACTAAATTGCCACAGGTATGGGATAGACCATAGGTTTTAAAAAAGAGAAATCACAGAATACAGATTTTTAAAGAAATCAGTCATGTGAAGTTAGGTTGAAAGAAGGAGGATGAAAGATAGCAAGCTTTAGGGAAGAGATGAAACAATGCCCTTAGACAATGACAAATGAAGAGGTGGAGGGAAGCAAGGCACAGAGGGAGAAGGGGAGGAGGGAAAATACAGAACGTTCTTGTGAAAGGTCAAT
Organism: Apodemus sylvaticus; assembly: GCF_947179515.1. Taxonomy (NCBI): domain Eukaryota; kingdom Metazoa; phylum Chordata; class Mammalia; order Rodentia; family Muridae; genus Apodemus; species Apodemus sylvaticus. The sequence goes on along the minus strand of NC_067482.1, from coordinate 49,121,077 downwards.
TTCACCTTCACATCCATATCTAACTCAATTTTCTGGATATATTGTGTGACTAGTAATGTCTTATTAACTCGGTTTACCCTGACTGCAGCAAGAATCTATTCTTAGCTCTTAAAAGTACAGTTCATGGAAAGATGTGAGAATGGCTCATAGATTGTCAAATTTATGTTTACAACCATCCAGAAATCACTCTGGCAATCTTCCTAAAGTTGTGGTCCAATGAATATCCACATGCTAATGTGTTCATGGTTTAGAATCCTTGGTTTCTATTACAGGGAAGATCCCTATAATCATCTCCATTTACTACAAGTTGAATAGAATCAGAAATTTAGGAGAATATTTATGGGTAAGAAGAAAGATTTCCTAGAGCTGTTTCTTGAGCATTTCCCTATCTCAGCATCATAGCACTCCAAAACCTGTCTACACATCTGTGAAAATCAGTTACATCATTTTAGTAGTGTAAAGATGCAAGAGGAATAGTCAGCTGGACACACTTACTGTTGGACACAAATTTATGCCATTTGCCTAGGTAGTTCTTTTAGAAATTACCAACTGTGACCACTGTGTGTTAAATATATCCTGCACAAGAAAATGTATAATTATGAATCATATATCATCAGTGCCAAGCACATACATCACATTTCACATTGATACATATTTAATGTTATATTATTAAGGGGCATAGATCATACAATTAACCCCAGTATATTAGAGGGCAGTTGGGATCCTGAGGTACACGTAGTTTATTAGTAATGTGCCTAAGGTTAGACTATTTCTCATAATTGAGGGCATATGTATTTCAAGCATTTCAAAGAGGCATTGCTTCTTGATAGATTTTTTTAAATATCTGAAATTTATATAAATATACGAACATACACACATACACACACACACACATATATGAAATCACAGTAATTTATCTTGAAGTATACTTCAAGAAGAAAGAATGTTTCATTTTTAAAATGCTCTGGTAGACATTGAGCACTTTATACTTAATGGCAATTTATCATTGGAACATAAAATAAAGATAATAATATGGCATCTTATGATTTATTTGACTTAGGCATTTAATGGCTTATGAAAGGGCAGTGGTTTCCTAGGAGAGAAATTTAATACCCGTGGCATCTGTCATGAAGTATTATGTATATATTATTATTGTTAATTAATTAATTAGTTAATTAATTATAGACATTTTTAGTTGCTTCATATTGTTTGAAAGGCATACCTTTCATAATTAATTTGGACAGCCACATGCATAATCATACTAAAAACTTATAAAGAGGTTCATATTTGATACCCTGGAATTCTCCTTTTTTTCCTTTCACTGAAACATACTTATGACACAAATATGTTCAAAAGACACCGTGCAAAAGCTTATTAGATATTTATGAGTCTATTTAAATGGATTTGTTGAGCATTGCCAGCAACAGTGTCTTGAAGAAGTTATAAGCAGAATAGTAGTGTGTGCTAGAGACTGAAGGATATGGACCAGCACACATCATCAGTGTGAAGTGAAACTCAGAAATGAGGAGCCCAGTGTCAACAGCAGTGCATGTGCCCCGCCTTCTTGTTTTTCCCGTGGCCTGCCTTGCCCTGACTGCTTCCTCCTGCCCCCCATGCAATGTCAAGTTCAATAGAAACTGAAGTATTTCAAACAAATTCCAAAATAGACTTCAAACACTTGTTAAGAGGACTCAAGTGATTTAAGTAAGATGTAACAATGGATGAAAAACTTGCTGTTCAAAGTGGCATCTTTCCCCTATAACAGCTATTTGAAAGTTTACTTTCATGTCTGGAAGTTTACATTCTCAGTTCTGAGCCTTTGAATCAGGAGTGTCAAATCCTGGTTTACTAGAACAGGCCTAGATACAAGAGAATATGACCCAGATATAACCCAATTAAGTTTCCATGGAGAATCCACTCAACTTTACCTATCATGGTTTTAGGAATTTTGTTCAGGTTTACTGTCATGTGTGTGTACATGCATGCGTGTGTACGTGTGCATGTCTGTGTGTCTGTCTTTGTCTGTAGGCTTGTGTTTCAAATTATATGAGAAAGGTTTTGGTTCCATTTCCTTAATTCCTTTACTTTCTATTATATTTCATGTTTAGCTCACCGATCTTTGGTTACTTTGTGGGCATAGTGCAAATCTATTTGGTAATTTTGACAATTTATCATATTACATACATTTCTTCTGCATTAGCTCAGCTAAGTACTTAGAAGAATGGCCTTGCAATAGAATAAACTAAAATCTATGCAATCACCAGCAAATGATATCAATTTTGGAACATGTGAAATTGAGTTGAATCCTGAGGTGACAATGGCCAGCTGAAATAATGGGAAAGCCTCAGCCCTGTGATGTTCCTTTCACACAGTGTCAACTCTACTTATACACAATGCAGGATATTGACCATTAATTGTTAAACTTCAGATCAGGTTTTGGTTTTCACCTCCTGTGCAGCCAGATAAGAGTTTATTGCCTTTGCATTTACTACTACCGGGTGATGGTCAAACACTTGGAGATGATGTACAGTAAGAGTCATCAGTCATTTGTACTCTGACCTATAAATTGTCTTGCAAAGTGCTAATGCTGATTCACACTAAGAATAAATCTGAATAACCTGAACAATCTGATGCAATTACTTTTTCTAAATATCTTTGGAAATGAACAGTTTTGGGTACAGAAGATGCTACATTACAGCCATGCATATACATCATGTGACCTATACTTTTTGACTCCACAATGTAAATGAAATAGTATGTTAAAACCTAGGAGAAAATGTTGTTTGTGATGACAATATAAATATACACATCTTATTTGAATGTCTTTCTGTCCTTTGCCTGATTCAACACCAATAAGTCCTATCTTAATAATATAAATATATATCTAGAAATTACATATGATATAATTATCCTACTTTTATAATTTTGCAAAACACTTTGTCAATCATACATGTTCAGGATTTTGTTAGAAGTTGTGTAATCATCCTGAACATCCTAATCATTTAACTAATATTTGATTGGAATTGCACTCACATCATACATCTGTTAATGAACATTGCAATGAATTTCATTATAACAATATTGGATATGCATATATGTTTTTATTTTCTACATTCATTGTACAGGTATTACAGATTCATTAATTTGTTTGTTATAAGACAAAGGATAAACAAGGCCTTTTTTTCCAACTAACTATTCTGTCTGTGACTCCTCAGTGCTTGAATGATAAATGTGTGCTCTCATTGTGCTTCTTGAAAGTTGTGCATGAGGCTGTCCCCCATGTCATTTCTAAATATGTACACACACTTTAAAAACCATCTATTTTCTATTCATTACCATTGTCACATTTATAAGGTGATAAAAACCAGTCATTCAGTCAATTATTAAATGAGTATTGCAGTTAAGATATTTTGCTGTCATGAATAATGAGAAGTTTTGAAAGAAAATTATCCTGGAAACCTGTATGACCATACACTGCATATTTTCTTTTGTTGATTTCTAAACTATAAAGGATCTCTTACAAACTGTTAAATAAATTTGCATTACAAGAGAGAAGGCTGATATTAGATAACTTGAATAAATTTTAATAGTTATTTTATTTATTTACATTTCAAATGTTATCACCCTTCCTATATTCCCCTCTGTAATTCCCTACAATTTTCCGTGCCTCTCTGTCTCTGTCTCTTTCTGTCTCTCTCTTTCTGTCTCTCTGTCTTTGTCTCTCTCTCTCTATCACTCTCTCTCTCTCTTTGTTTAATCTAATTTTACACTCCAGATTTTATCCCCTTCCCCATCCACCCTCTAACTGTTCCACATCCCATACCATCTCCACGAGGATGTCCCTATCCCCCACCCCACCAGACTTCTAAACTCCCTGGGGCTTCAAGTCTCTTGATGGTTAGGTGTATCTTCTCTGACTAACTAGAAACCCTGCAGCCCTCTGATGTATGTTTGTTGGGGCTCATATCGGCTGGTATATGCTGCCTGTTTGATGGCACAATGACTGAGCGATCTTTTGGGTCCAGGTTAATTGAGACTGCTGGTCCTCCTACAGGGTCACTCTCCTCCTAACCTTCTTCCAGATTTTCACTAATTCAACCACAGGGGCTTGCAGATTCTGTCCATTGGTTGGGTGTGAATATCTGCATCTGACTCTTTCAGCTACTTGTTGGGTCTTTCAGAAGGCAGTCATGATAGGTCCCTTTTTATAATGACCCCATAGTCTCAGTAATAGTGTCAAGCCTTGGGCCTTCCCCTTGAGCTGGATCCTACTTTCACCCTGTCACTGGACCTCCTTTTCCTCAGACTCTTCTCTATTTTTCTTCCTGCAGTTCTTTCAGACAGGAACAATTATGTGTCAGAGTTTTTGACTGTGGGATGGCAACCCCATCCCTCATTTGATGCCCTATCTTTCTATTGGAGGTGGTGTTGAAAGTTCCCTCTTCCCACTGTAGTGCATTTCATCTAACGTTCCTCCCTTTGAGTCCTGAGAGTCTCTCACCAACCAGGTTTCTGCTGAATTCTAAAGGGTCCTCTTCTACCTCCTACCTCCATAATTGCTTGTTTCCATTCTTTCTGGGGCCCTCAGGACTTCAGTCCTGTTCCCCCTACCCAATACTTGTTCATACTCCCTTCTTTTCCTCCCTGTCCCCCTTCTCACCCAGGTTCCTCCCTCCCTCTCCCCTCCTGTGATTGCTTTCTTCTCCCTTCCAAGTGTGATTGAGGCATCCTCATTTGGCCTCATTGTTTGTTAACCTTTTATAGTTCTGTGGATTACACCCTGGGCAACATAGCTGTCTTTTCTTCCAGATCCACAACTATCTTCATTAAAACTGTTGAGAATTGGTCTAGGTGCTAATCTATGTGGTTGCAGTTTTGTTGGTTTTGTTTTGTTTTCCAATCCTGTTAGTGTCTCTAGGTTATCCACCTTCACATTCCTGGCCATGCACACAGTTTCAGACATGGACTCACTTTTGTAACATGGGCCTGAAGTTGGACCAGTCAAAACTGATGGAAGAGCAGTGGTCCACAGGCAAACCTTATGCAGAGCTGGGGAGAAGGGGCTGTTGAAGACAGCTTTAAAACAGGGCTCACAGAATCAACTAAGCAGGACTCATAGGACTCACAGAGACTTAACAAATAATCAGGGAGCCTGTATAGGCTAGGTCCTCTGCCTGTATCTTATGGTTCTGTAGCTTGGTGGGTTGTTTGTTTGTTTCTTTATATTTGGACTCCTATCATTGGGTAGTGGGGTTGTTTATGACTCTTTTCTCTGCTCTTATGAATCTTTTCTCTGACAGAGTTGCCTTGTCTAGCTTTCATATGAGGATTTGTGTCTAGACTTATGGTAACTTGTTAAGTCATGTACAATTGATATTTCTGGGAAGCCATTTCTTTTCTGAAGGCAACAGAGGAGTGGATCCAGGGTAAAGGAAACCTAGGGGGAGGGTTGGGTGAAGGGGGAAGTGAGATTGTGTTAGGATGTAATATAATGGAAGAATAAAATGAAACAAAATATTATGCATTGAAGAGTATTCCTTCTTTTGTTTCAGCAGCAGACATTATCTTCCTAGATTTTTGGTACAAAAACATTTCAGAAACTATCATTTGAACACAAATATAAAAATATAAAAGAGCAAGTATTTATTTCAATTTGGTTTTTGGAGCTCAGCATTCAGAGAGAATACATATGCATTCAAAATTTACATCATCACTGCTGCTGATAAGGCCCCAGAAAGCTGATTCTTCCCATATACTGATCTGCATTCTCAAAGGAAACAATGTTTCTTTCATATCTCAAGCTTTCCAGATGCCATTCCATCTCATTTGGACAATTCACATTGTTTAAGAGAATAACGAAGAAATCAATCAAGTGTCTCTTATATAATAAGGAAAAATAAATATAAGTAAATAAATCTATCCCAAGGTAACAAAAATAAATCACTATAAGTAATTACAGAGATCTATTAATATTTTTCACTTTTGATTACTTCCTCCTTTGTTCGCAAACCCTTTTGTTTTTTCATTCACAGTTTTGCAAACAATAACAAGTTAATGAAATTTAAAACAGTTTCAGTTCTTGAATAACATTTTTAATATTTCTAATCTTATGTAACATGTAGTCATATTTTTCTAGTCCAAATATGTGTGGAACATTATGTTAAATTTTCACAATGTCACCTAAGGAGATGCCCAACTAATTTTGTTAATGAATTTATTTCTATAATTAGTATAAAGATTTAACAAAACATTGAAAATAATTTGGATAAATAATTTACTTGAAAGTTGGAAATAATACAATTGCATTGTGATATAATATTGAAATATTTTTACAAGATTATAAACAAATCATGTAGTTCCTTTTTAATAACATTATTTTTATTTTTAAAAATTTGCCTGGTCATTAAAATAGTAAATATTTGTATGCTACTATATTCATTCAAATATTTGGATCATAATATCATTGTATAGTAAAGTATGATCTTGAGCATTCTATACTTGAGAAACTAGTGTCAAGATTAAAAGCATGCAGCACCATATCTGGCATTACATTTAATTTATTTATAATTTTAAACAACAGTTATATATTGTAAATGTCACTTTTATTTCCTCAGAAAAAGTAAAGAGATGAGAGCCATACCCAAGCTGTGCAAATACATGGCTTAGACTGAGTCCAGAGCGTATTTCTCTCTGCTCCAACTGTCTCTAGACCTAGGTCTGGAAGCTTCTGGCCTCTGTAAAATTGAATCTTCCAAGCTGACTGATTCAATCTGGCATCTGTCTGCTACTGACTGGATTTCTCTCTCTAGCTTCATGCTAACTTTGGGAACATAATTCTACTCTTATGTCTCCATCTCGTTCTGTGGTTCACTCTGTCTTCACCACTGTCTAGCTTGTTCTCTGTGTAACTTGTCTCTGTAAAACTGTCCTGGTAAAACTGTCATACATACACACACACACACACACACACACACACACATACACACACACACACATACACACACACACCACACCACATACCACACACCACTCACCACATAACACTCCAGAACCATGGAGTAATTTAAATTATAAATAAATGGTTTTTCTATTTCTGTTAATATTTGTTTTCCTCTGCTCTTCTTCTATAAGTTGGAGGTATCCTTCCTCTGACCCATTCTGTCAAATCTTTCTCTGATTTTGTCTGGCCCTTGAATAGAAGTTAATTTAAAAAACAGCTGCTTCCTTCTACAAACTAAACTTACCTTCATTGCTAGGGATTAACATTCTGTACTAAGGATATGTGTGTATTCCAGCCCAATATCTTCTTTCAGAAACAGATGTATTAGAACTCATACAACATATCAAAGTAAAAATATTAATGAAGTTAACAAAAACAATCTGAAAATTGACATAGGTTTAGAAAATGCAACAATTGGGCTGGAGAGATGGCTCAGTGGTTAAGCGTACCGGCTGCCTTACTTGAGGTCCAGAGTTAAATTCCCAGCAACTACAAGATGGCTCACAACCATCTGTATGTTCTGATGCCCTCTTCTGTGAAGTCAGGTCACTCATATACATTAAATAAATAAATAAATAAATAAATAAATAAATAAATAATATTTTTAAAGGAAACAAAACCTAAACAAAAACATAACAATGATCTCAAGAAAAACTTTTTTCATTAAAATTTAATTGCTTATGATTACATTTTGACATATATTTTGAAAGAAAAATTAGAGCTGAAATCACCTGTACTGGCTGTTCTTGGTTGTCAACTTGACTATATCTGGAATGAACTACAATCCAGAACTGGAAGGCCCACCTGTGATCCTAATCTGGAGGCTGAGAGATACAAGTTTCTGGCCTGGATCTTCGCATAATGGGTATGGATTCTAGAAGATTAAGACAGGGGGATCTCTAAGTTCAAGGTCATCTGAGATTAAAGGTATGTTGGCAAATGCTTTTATTCTGGGCCATACCTTCTGCTGGAGACCTATATAAGGACATTGGGAGAAGGAAGATCTACTCTCTTCTGTGCCTGCTTGCCTTGAGGGACTGAGCAACTGCTAGATCCTTGAACTTCCATCAACAGCTGCTGCTGACCGTTGTTGGGGAGTTGGACTGAAGACTGTAAGTCACCAACAAATTCCATTACTATATAGAAACTACCCATACATTCTGTGACTCTAGAAAACCCTGACTAAATACATCACCCATTTAAAATTTATAGAAAAATATCAGAAAATACTAAATGACAAGAAATTAGAGAAACATATATTTTGAAAATGAGATTAGAAATATTATATCTGTAAACTCCCAAGCCTCTTAGAAATATGCATTTTAAATTAAAATAATTGAATATATATTAATACAATAGTGAAATTAAAATGTACATGAAAACACCAAAACCTTTAATAGGGTTTTATATAAACAATAAGCAACAATATTTATATGGCAAAATCATTTATTTCCAGATACAGCATAATATGTTAATATTTATTTATAATTGAATAAAATGCTTTGCACACTTAATGAGGAATCTAGAAAATTATATATATATATAATTATATATATAATTAATATGTAATATATATATATATATATATATATATATATATATACTCAATAAAAAACACTCTTGCCCAATGTACCTTAAAATTTTTCTAGGAACTATGACCCCTAAATATTTGAACAATAAATAACTTGAAATTTTTTTTATAGAGATTGAAAACAAAGATGACTTTACACAACAATACATGCTTTAATTATTTTCTTTTATTTTTAATTACATATGTTTATGTAGGTCTGTGCATGTATGAATTTATGTATGTATGTATGTATGTATGTATGGAAGTGTGCTGGAGTGTACATGTCAGTGTGAGTGCTGAGAGATAGCAGAAATGTTGTCATATAGCTTCAGGCAGTTATGAAATGCCTATCATTGGTGCTAGAAATCAAACCCAGATCCTTTATGAGAGCAAGAAGTGAAATACTTTTCAGTATGGAACCAGGGACAAAGAGTGGAGTAGATTGTTCCAATCCCTGGATTCGACCTCCTTGCTATCTCAAAGGAATTAAGAAATGAGTATACTAAATATATAGCAATTTAAAGTCTAATAAAAATAATAATGGACACAATATCTCCAAAATGGGAGAATGGAGGACTAAAATAACATGAAAGAACATCAGTATATTTTATAGTTCTAATTTTTAATGTACTAAATATATTGTTTTGTTTTTCTCTCTGAAAATTGTACTATTGGAACAATTTCATTTAATTATAAAGTTGATGATTTTGCTGTCAACTTCTATTGGAAAGAGAAAGAGAGACATGGGATGAGACAGAAAGGTACAGAAAGAGAAAGAGACAGAGAGAAGGGGAGAAACATAGTGAGAAAGCAAGCACACTGTGTTTCTATGCTCATAAGACAGTGAAACAAGCAGGAACCTAAGCAGATTTCCTATCGATATTTCCCTCACCTCATGCTGTTTTAGAATGCATCTAAAACATCTTTTCTAGCACCAGCCAGAATGCCCTGATGCTTGATCTCAGGAATATGATCAGTATTATGGAGAAAGAATTGAATCAAGATTCAGAAAATCTATTATTATTCTTTCTCAAAGCTCTGACCACTTAACATCAGATTAATTTAAATAACACTATAATTTCCTTAATTTCATTACATGTACATCTCTTTTTACTTTTTATTGGTTTTTTATTTATTGACATTTCAAGTGTCATCCCCCTTCCGAGTTTCCCCTCTACAGCCCCTATCCCCTCCTCTTCTCCCTACCTCTATGAGGGTGCTCTCCCACCATCCTAACCATTCCTGCCTCAGTGGCCTTGTGCTCCCCTATCTTGGGTCATCAAGCCTCCACAAGACCAAGGGGGCTCTGCTCCTAGTGATACCAGATGAGGCAATCCTCTGCTGCATATCTAGCTGGAGTCATGGGAATACCCTGTGTACTCTTTGGTTGTTGGTTTATCCCCTGGGAGCTTTGGGGGGGGGGTCTGGTTGGTTGGTATTTTTGTTCTTCCTATGGGGTTACAAACCCCCTTTAGCTCCTACAGTCCCCATTGGGGTTCCTGAGCTCAGTCCAATGTTTGGCTGTGTATATCCACATCTGTATTGGTCTGGTCCTCCAGAGAATCTCAGGGGACAGCTGTAACAGGCTCCAGGCTCCTGTCAGTAAGCATTTCTTGGCTTCAACAATAGTGTATGAGTTTGTTGTCATCAGATGGGATGGATCCCTAAGTGGGGTAGTCTCTGGATGGCCTTTCCTTCAGTTGCTACTCCATTATTTGTCCCTGCATTTTCTTTTGACAGGAGGAATCCTGGATAAATATTTTTGAGGTGGATGGGGGGCTCCATCCCTCAACTTGGGGTCATGCCTTATCCACTGGATATGATCTCTAAAGTTTCTATCTCCCCTTTGTTCGGTATTTCGGCTGAAGTCCACCCTGTTCGGTCATGGGAACCTCTTGGGTACCTAGCATCTGGGACTATATCTTCAATAATAGCACAGAGGTGTTTGTGAAATGTTTTCCATTTTAATTTTAATAATATTTGTCTCTATAAAATGCTGCTGAAAATGCTTTATGTATTTTGTACCATTATATCTCTATTAATTCCAATTCCCCAGCATATATAAAAGATTGTTTCTTTACATATTTAATCTCTATTGCATTTTATTAAATGTTATTCCATTACTTATTTTACAAGAAAAGTTAATCCATGAAATATGAAATTAATCTATACTCATATAAATATTATTTGTGTGATAAAGGGCTTGAGAGTTGGCTCAGAGGCAAAGTACCTGATCTTCCAGTGAGTTTGAGCATTCACACAACAACTTAGAACATCCCACAATATCAGTGAATGCAACTCTCTCTCTGGACTTCACAGGTACCAGGCGCATATATGATACATAGACAAACATATGGACAGAAACTCATATGAATGAAAGTAATAGCAATTCAGTTTTGGTTTACTTTTCAGTCAAATACGAATAATTGAGTCAAATTTTAAAAAAGTGAAAAGGACATAAGAACAGAAAGGAAAGAAGTGAAAGGAAAACAAATAGAGTAGGAAGAAAGGTCTATACAGAAAGGAAAAGACATCCAATATCCCTCTAATCGTTCACCTGTGAAGTAATAAAGCAGCAATGGAAGGGTCAAAAATATCAAGAAACTCATTTCCCCCAAGAACTCATTTAGTCTCACAAGCACAATTTTTGAGTGCTTTATTTGGCAGCATTTTCACTAAGTTATTGTGTTCACACCATTAATAACCTATAATTCCTTTTGAGTGGTATCTCATAAACACACTATGTGAATAACTAATTGAGTATTACAGTGTTGTTATTCTACAGTCTATTAGCATTCACTAAATACATAAAAATCCCAATTTATTTTCCTTTACAACACAAAACTTTCTAGCTTACAATTTATTTAATTTAACACCATGATGTTCAATCTCAGAACTCCTAGTTTTAATGCTGTAGAAGAATATCAACCTTTGTTTTCTAGAGTAAATAAATTTGTATATGATGCCCCAAATTTAATATTGTGGATCTTTCTTAGTTTGAAATTGAATTGTGTGTGAATATCATTATAGCCAGTCTCTTGTGATATCTCGGGATAACAGACGTGACAGATGTGAATACATTAGACAAAAAAATAAAAAATGAGTATTATGGGAAGGGTTCTTCCAAGCATTAATTATTTTGGTATTCTGAATGTAAATGTGAGCAAATCATGCCTATGTCATATCTTTGTGAAACACTGAGTAATTAAGTAGAAGAGAAAGTTGTGAATGATGATGATTTGCAGCCATTTTGCTGCTTTCTCAAAAACTACAAAATAAAGGCTACTTTTTACTATTGATTTCTTATTAAACAAAGCATATGGAAATTGGGCACATCACAGTGTCAGTCATTCTAACAACTCTGGATCAATGCTCAGATCAGTTCCATCTGTAGTTAATAAGGATTGGTCTGTAAAGCTGAAGTGCAAGAGGAAGACTCTGGATTAGATATTTTAAAAAACAATGTCTCAAAGAAAAATTACATAAACATTTTAAGATGAAGTTAGTATGTGCAGATATGTATTATTTGAATGGTTGCTTAATAATAAGTTATTTGTCTCAAAATAGAAACAAGATGAATTCTCAGGGATGCAGCCTGTCTTCATCCACAACATGAATATGAGAGCTTATGTCTGTATGCACTGGAAGTCAAGTCAGCTGTTATCCACAGAGGGTCAGAGAGGCCTACATATCACCCCTAAAATGTCCTATCACTTCAGTGGTGGTGAAAAGAGCTAATTGGGAATTATTAAGGTGCTCAGTTTTGCTGGGGACTAGCCCTGCTTGGAGGGGTCTTCTTTCTTGATGGTTCTTCTTGAAGTAGGGGAGGTGGAAGAGCATTGGAGGGTAAGACTTGGTCTTAACAAATTTCGGGGGTAAGACTTTGTCTTATGAGATATTTAGAGTTGCTGTATAATAAAAAGTTTACTTATCTAAGTCTAAGTTACTATGCTCTTGTAGCTGACCTACCTTCTCTGTTCCTCTGAGGCCAGAGACTGCAGTCTCAGGCACTTAGCACCTCATTCTAAAACAGCAGGAGATTAAGTAAAGGATTAATTGCAAGACCCTATGGTCCAGATGCCTCTTACTTGTCAGGCTAGGGGGAAGTTTGGAGCAATAAACATCTATTGATCCAGGAGAAGAGAATAAAATTCACAGAAGGAAAATCTTTTACATAAGTGAATATGCATAATCTCACATAAGTTCATACACAGCTTCATGCATCCTAATTTATACATTTCCATTCAAATCTAGTTGTACCCTTCTTGCATACATTCTCACAATTACATACTTACACACCCATGCATGCATTCTCACAATTACATATTTACACACACATTCATACTTACTTATGTATATGGTATATGAAAAATCAGTTCCAATCTTTACTGCATAGAGAAAGAAAAAGCTTCTACCCTTTTAATGCTAAAGGAATTAAACCTATGTATGTAAGAAAAAAGGTTTGTTCCTTTTTAAAATTTTTTTTGTTAGTTATTTTCTTTATTTACATTTCGAATGTCTTTGTTCCTTTTAATAATAAGACTAAGGCTTGTTATTAGGAAAGGAGAACAGGGGGAGGGAAGGGGGCTTATGTGACTTTTGGGGAGTGGAGGACCAGAAAAGAGGAAATCATTTGAAATGTAAATAAAAATAAAAAAAATAATAAAAAATAAAAAGAAAGGACCTGTTCTGTCCCATGGTGAGGAGAAGCCTGCCTGCTCCTTCTGTTCTTTGCATCTTCTTCGTTTTTCCTGTTTCCTTCTGCATTCGGCACATTACTCTCTTAGTATTTTATATTACCTACAGTTTCTATGTTATTCCACTCTGCATTCTCCTCTTATCTTGTTCTCTCCTGCTCTGATGTCACAAAAATGCCCTTACTCTGAATGCCTTTTCTCCCAATGCTGTGCCTTTACGTCTAAGTTCTTCCTGAGTTTTGTCTAAAAAGTGTGCTGACTAAAAACTTCTCCTCAGCTCAGTTCCTCCCTCAGCTCTCTTCTCACCTCTTTTCTTCTCTCCTCAGTTCCTCTCACCTTAGTTCCTCAGTTCTGACTCATCTCTTTGTCCTCAGCCCTTAAACATCTTTCAGATGTGATCACACATTAAAAAGTTCAACAAAAGTTCGCATACAAAATCAAATCATAAAGAGAAACAGAAGTTTACAACAGAATGCTTATGTGCATATTCATTAGGAGTAATTATCTCGCTAAACATCCATTACCTGTCTCAGCTCCAAAGGTTCAATGAAGGTTTAAAACCATAAATAAGTTATTAGTGAAGTTTTATATAGATAAACCCAGTTAATATTTTCTCTCTGATTCTAGCACCTATAATAAATCATTAGCTCCCTTTTCATGATCTTTGGTTAGTTGTTTGACAATCTGTTGGAATGTGTTCTGAGTAGGAGAAAGTCTGGTTACTAACAATTAACTGGTGACAGTTGGGAGACTGGCAGAGTTCTCGTTGCAATTTTGACTATCAGAAAAGGACCTAATAGAAGCCCCACTATAAAAGAGCTTAATAATCACAGATATAATTTTAGGAATTCTCATAAGATCATCATTAAAATTTAATTCACCTATTTGTCTATATAGCATCTACAAGACAGTACGTCTTTGTGGATCTGCAGAAATGTGCACCAAAGGGGTGTGCTATTACTTAATGATTGTTATATATGTTTAATGACAACATGGAATGCATATCAATAACAGAATCTTTCCTAAAATGAATCCCTTACAGCCTTGTTAATAAGGGCTCACCTGTCGCAGATTATATAATAATCAGAAGCAGGACATTTCAGGATAATCACCTGCTTGTTATTAGTTTGTCCCATTATGGCCCCTGACACAGTTTAACAGTGACAAACTGGGCCTCTTTCAATTATTAGGAAGCTTTTACATTCTTTTCAGTGGTCATATCCAGGGCACTTTATACTTTTTCATGCTGCCTCACATCAAACCACTACCTATAAGAAAAGTAAGTTTTGACTGCAAGATTTAAGACAATAGCCTATGGCCATGGACATGTTCATTTCATAGTTCAGTTTACCAAGATAAAACAGAATATTTTTTTGCTGTCTTGAAGAAATACATCTAATGATACAGACAAACACCAATGTATGACAAATGATGAAAAAGTATATTCCATTGCAGAAGAGAGGACAGTAATATTGCCAGAGTCAAAAGGCCAGTAAGTCTTCTGTAAGATTGTGCCTGTACTATAATAGAGAAGCTACACAAAAAACCAAAAGAAACAAAGAGCCCACTACAAAATATGGAGGTTTTCTGCTTTTCCTTTTGTTGTGGTGTGTGAGTGTGGATGTGTGCGGGGTGTGTGGGGGGGGGGGCATGTGTATACTGCTCAAATACATCTCAGTTTGAGAAGTAGTACTTCCCAGTATGTACTGGAATATGCTTGATGTACTCAGTGATATTCTCCTTGAGAAATCTGATTTCCTTTTGCCACCAGCTATCAAATGCAAATAGCTCTGGGCTAAGAGGTGGTATTTTGGATCTACTTCCCCTTTATAAGTCTTGGAATTTATCCGACTTGAACTTTTAAAATCTTGTACATGCAGCTACAGTCTCTACTATCAAAAGTGTCAAGATATAGACCTAATATATTTTTGGGATTCTTTTGGAACTGGAATCAATAGCAACAAAAATTCCTAATTTTTCACTGCAAGACAAAAACACAGAAATTCACTCTTGCATATACTTCTTCAAAAAATGATATATATCATTGAAAAGCCATCAGTTAATAGCTTTCATCATATAGATCTATGAAGAGGCATGGATGTTTCAAATTTAGAAAGTAACTTAGGATATAAGTATTTAATACTGACTTTAATAATGCATGATGAATTTTAAAGGCATTATTATAACAATTAGAAAAATTAATATTAATAGAGCACATAGTGGTATTCTTTGCAGTATGTTATATCATGAGTAGCCCAGAAATACTTATTTCTCTATAAATAATGAAATAACTAATGTTTTCAAATAACTTTAATATTAACATCCCACTTAGAATACTTCAATCAACATTTAAGACAGATGTAGTAGTGTCCATCATTAGTCACCATGACTCATTAATGCAGACATTTTTTAATCGTTGCTTTGAAGAATGATTTATTTATTTATTTTATGTGAGTGCACAGCCACTCTCTTCACACATACCAGAAGAGGACATGAGCTTCTATTTCAGATGTGAGCCATCATGTGGTTGCAAGGATTTAAATTCAGGAACTCTGGAAGAACAGTCGGTACTCTTAAGCACTGAGCCACCTCTCTAGCCCCAACACAGCTATTTTTTAAATATATTTTGTATTGTATGTTAGTGTTGCCTGACTATATATAAGTGCACCATGAATATGTCTTATTCACACTTAGGCCAGAAGACAGTGTTAGAACCTATGCATCTGTAGTTACAAGTGTATGCCAGCCACCTTGTATGTGACTCAGGAATCTTCAAGAAGAGGAAGTACTCTTAAGTACTGAAACATCTCTCTAGTTTAAATCAAGAAATTTTAAAAATTGTAATAAAGCAAAGTTTTCCATAGAAGTCAGAATAAAGTAAAATACTGGATTTTTTCCCCAACAATTGTTATCTATTTTTCAGTCTGAAGGAAGACCTCTAGGAGGCAGGCCTACAAGCAAATATTTGGAGAGCAGCACAGTCCAGATAACAAAACTGACAATTGTGCTTCTTTCACCATTGTAATTGACTCAACCTAATTGTCTGTTCTGCTTAACTTTAATACTGTGCTTCAAACTGTTGTACAGACAGGAAAGCAACATCAGAGGAACTACTCTAGTGTTACATTCCTTCCTATAAAAGTACTTTGAAGTCAGGCAATAAAGTTAAATGGAAAACGCTGTGTACTTGATTTTCAATTATAGCAAAGGCAGGAAGCCACAATTATCTCTTTCATTACCATGAAGTTCTTCATTGCTGCCTGGGCAAAATCTCTTCACTGCCGTTATCTGATACTACTGTGACTCTTCAAGTGAAGAACACTGGAAATCAAAGGTTAAAAGCAAGGGGACAAATTATAGATGTAACAAGTTAAAATGTAAAAATGTACATTAAAAATGACAAAAATTGCATTAAGTGTATAATTGAATTCCAGAAGCTCTGTAGGGAATGGAGTTTTGACAAATTTATTATTTCCTGTTCAAGTTTTTAATTTGGTTTTGCTACTGCAATTTAGCTACGCATTTTTAAAAGACATTGGCAGGCAATATATCTCAGTGGATAAAGGCAATGTCTATCAATCCTGATGACCTTAGGACAGCCAAGGTGGAAGGAGAGAACTGACCTCTACAGATTGTCCTCTGACCTGCACTTGCATGCCATAGAGTATAGACACTCACACACAGAAAAACAAAATCAATAAATATATGTGGAAATCATGTTATTAGTTTTAAGTTCTCAAACAGTGATTGCTAATTTATTGCTATTTCAATGTTTATAATACTATTTTGATCATAGTATTTTCTATATTGTGTTCACAAATATTTTTTTAAAAATTGTGTGTAAAAACTTCTAATTAGATTATACTAGGATTTTTCATTGTCACGACTGACAAATTTATTATGAATTATTTTTCTTGATAATTGAAATATATTAACATATTTTTAATAGTTTCTTACTCTAAATATTGAAGTTTAAAGTGACTGTTTTTATTAAGTCTATTTATCTCATACACTGTGTGATTTAAGCAACAACCAAAACCACTTAGCTCATCTCATATTTCTGGTCAATGGAAATATAAAATTAAGATACAAGTAGCATCATATCCATGTGCATATTCTATGATATACAGATAAAAACCTTCTATTTTTATGCTCATGTTGTAAAGTTCTGTCCTCTTCCTGTCTTTGTAAGACCACTAATTATTCCAAGAATACACAATAAATGACAACAAGACTGTAACATATGGCCATCTTCTAACACAAGTATTCATTTTATAATCAACACTTAATGAGCTCACTATACTGTATATAAGCTAGGACAAAAACTAATCCAAAACTGTTATGTTAAATAAACTATAGAAAAAGAAAAAATTATTACAAAAGTAATTTAAAATCTCTATGGAATCCTTTAGAAATTTTTCGTTATTTATAATTATTTTATATCTTTAGGTTTTTACCTGCATATATATATATATATATATATATATATATATATATATATATATCACATTTGCTCAGTGCCCATGAAGGACAGAAGAAGGTGCAATATTGCATGTAATTGGTGTTATAGAGAGCTGTGTGGTCCCTTTTATGGAACAGGAAAAGAACCTGATCCTCTTTAGTGTAGCCAGCTGCTGTTCACTACTTACTGAGCGTAGCTCCATGCCCAAGACTGAACTCTTCAATGGATCTTTTCTTAGAAATGTAAAAATTAGATATCTGACTTGTTGCTTTATGAAGATTTTCCAGAGTATATGAATGAGAAACACAGAACACATCTGTACTTATGTGCATATAGGCAATTATTAAAATGTTTCACACATATGCCAGAATGTGTGTTCTTTAAAAGATGCTGTAATTATTGAACCATTCATTCTAAACCATTTACTGAAATCTAATAAGGATGCATTGCTACATGTTCTTGTTCCACCAGAATTTAAGACTATATAAGACAATTGTCTACTACTAGCTACATGCAGCCACTGGGAGTCCAGTTGACTCAGAAACAATCGCCCCCCAAAGCCCCTGCCTGCTGGATACCACTCCCCCTCTGTCCAGTCTGTTCTGATTGAGCAGAATGCTACCCAGTCAACTCCCCTGAATACAACATATCCTGAGCCATCCCTGAATATCGACTGCATTCAGAGCAGCCAGGTAACTGATAAGAGCCTCAAGGCATCCCAGGAGATCCACTACAAACAGGGCAACTGGGCAGCTGATGGACATCTTATCTGCTCCCCTGAAGGGAACAGAGCTTGAAGGCATCCCAGGAGCTCCTCTGTATACCGGGCACCTGGGCAACAGAGAACCACAGTCTGAAGACCTCCTGGTGTCTCTGTGGCATGCAAGGTAACTGACCCAAGAGACTAAAAGCCTCCCTAGAGTTCTGCTGCACACAGGGAAACAGAAAATTCAGTCCACGGGAACCCTGCAAAGTAGCCTCACACAGGACAACAGCTTGACTGCTCATGAAGCAGTCTGAAGGCTTCCCAGGAGATCTAATAAAGTCAGGGCAACAGATCAACAGTTTCTCTGTCCCTCTGCAGAGCCAAGAGTTAGAAGGTCCCACAGGTGGTCTGCGACAGCCAGGGCCTCAAGCCTAACAGAAGACTTGAAGCAACCCAGGGACAAAGGAGTCAGACTACAAAATGTGACACACAGACCAGGAAACATAAGGGTTAACATGTGGCAAGAGGCAATAGAAGTCAATATACATGGGCATCATCAGAACCCAGTTCTCCCATCACAGCAAACCCTGAATACACCAACACATCTGAAAATCAGGAAGCTGACCTTACGTCCTATCTCAGGATGATAATAGAGTCCTTTAAGGAGGATATAAATAACTCATTAAAAGAAATACAGGAAAACACAGGTAAACAGGTAGAAGCTGTTAAAGAGGAAAACATTATAAATTCCTTAATGAAATACAGGAAAACACTATCAAACAGGTAAAGGATGTAGCAGTTCATATAGCATATAGCAGTTCAAAACCTAAAAGTTGAAGTAGAAACAATAAAGAAAACACAAATGTGGGCAAACCTGGAAATGAAAAACCTAGGAAAGAGGTCAATAATTATAGACATAAGTATCACCAACAGAACATAAGAGATAGAAGAGAGAAATTGTGGTATAAAAGATACTGTAGAAGAGATTAAAACAACTGTCAAAGAAAATTCAAAACACAAAGCATCCAGGAAATTCAGGACACAATGATAGGACCAAATCTAAGAATAATCAGAAAAGAAGAGAATGAAGATTCCTAGCACTAAGGTCCTGAAAATGTCTTCAACAAAATCATAGAAGAAAACTTCCTCAACCCAAAAAAGGAGATGGCCATAAAGGTACAAGAAGCCTATAGAACACCAAATAAATGGGACCAGAAAAGAAAATCCTCTCATCATGTAATAAACAACACACTAAATGCACAGAACAAAGAAAGAATATTAAAAGCTGCAAGAGAAAATAGGGAGGTAACATAAAAGTCAACCTTTCAGAACTACACCGGACTTCTCAACAGAGACTATGAAAGACTGGCCAAAGATCATACAGTCTCTAAGAGAACACAAATGCCAGCCCAGGCTATGATACTAAGCAAAACTCTCAATCAACATTGAAGGAGAAACCAAAATATTACAGGACAAAACCCAAATTCAATCAGTATCTATCTATCTATCTATCTATCTATCTATCTATCTATCTATCTATCTATCTATCTATCTATCTACCTATCCATCCATCCATCCACCCACCCACCCACCCATCTATTTATCTATCTATCTATCTATCTATCTATCTATCTATCTATCTATCATCAAGCCAGCCCTACAGAGGATCATAGAAGGAAAACCCCAACACAAGGAAGGTACCTACACCAAAAAAAAAAAAAAAAAAAAAAGAGAGAGAGAGAGAGACAAGATACTAAGCATCTCACTACCAACCCTTAAAGTAGAGATATGCAAGCACATAAGGTCACAAACAAAAACAAACATATCAGGAACCAACAGTCATCTATCTTAAATATCTCTCAATTTTAATGAACTCAACTTACCCACAAAAAGCTATACAAACAAGATCCAACATTTTGCTGCATATAAGAAACATAACTCATTAATAAAGACAGTATCTATCTCAGAGTAAAAGGATAGAAAAAGTTATTCCAAGCAAATGGTCCCAAGAAACAAGCTGGAGTTGCCATCCTAATATCCAATAAAATAGACTTTCAACCCAAAGTTATCAAGTGTGATAAGGAAGGACACTTCATATTCATTAAAGGGAACATCCAACTAAAAAATGCCTCAATTCTGGACATCTATGCCCAACATTCATAAAAGAAATTCTACTAAAACTCAAAACACATAATAATAGTGGGAGACTTCAACACCCCATTCTTACCAATGGACAAGTCATTAAACAGAAACTAAACAGAGGATCAAGGTCCACATAAAGCCAGACACTCTGAAGCTAATAGAAAAGAAACTGGGGAAGACCCTTGAGGACATCGGTACAGGGAGAAAGTTTATGAAAAGAACACCAATAGCATATGCTCTAAGATCAAGAATTGACAAATGGGACCTCATAAAATTACAAAGTTTCTGTAAGGCAAAGGACACCATCAAGAGGACAAATAGGCAACCAACAAATTGGGAAAAGTTCTTCACCAATCCTACATCAGATAGAGGGCTAATATCCAATATATATAAAGAACTCAAGAAGTTAGACTCCAGAAAACCAAACAACCCTATTAAAAATGGGGTACAGAGCTAAACAAACAATTCTCAACTGAAGAACTTCGGATGGCGGAGAAGCATCTTAAAAAATGCTCAACTTCATTAGTCATTAGGGAAATGCAAATAAAAACAACCCTGAGATTTCACCTTACACCAGTCAGAATGGCTAAGATTAAAAATTCAGGAGACAGCAGGTGTTGGAGAGGGTGTGGAAAAAGAGGAACACTCCTCCACTGCTGGTGGGGTTGCAAATTGGTACAACCACTCTCGAAATCAATCTGGCGGTTCCTCCAAAAACTGGGCACCTCACTTCCAGAAGATCCTGCTATACCACTCCTGGGCATATACCCAGAGGATTCCCCACCATGTAATAAGGATACATGCTCTACTATGTTCATAGCAGCCCTATTTATAATTGCCAGAAGCTGGAAAGAAACCAGGTATCCCTCAACAGAAGAGTGGATACAAAAAATGTGGTATATCTACACAATGGAGTACTATTCAGCCATTAGAAACAATGAATTCATGAAATTCTTAGGCAAATGGATGGAGCTAGAGAACATCATACTAAGTGAGGTAACCCAGACTCAAAAGGTGAATCATGGTACGCACTCACTAATAAGTGGTTATTAACCTAGAAAACTGGAATACCCCAAACATAATCCACACATCAAATGAGGTACAAGAAGAAAGGAGGAGTGGCCCCTGGTTCTGGAAAGACTCAGTGAAGCAGTATTTGGCAAAACCCGAACGGGGAAGTGGGAAGGGGTGGGTGGGAGGACAGGGGGAGAGAAGAGAGCTTGCGGGACTTTCGGGGAGTGGGGGGCTAGAAAAGGGGAACTCATTTGAAATGTAAATAAAAAAATATAGAATAAAAAAAAGTAAAAAAAAAGAAACTAAACAGAGAAACTGTGAAATAAATAGAGTTTATTAACCAAATGGATTGAATAGATATCTACAGAACATTTCACTCTAAAACAAAAAAATATGCCTTCTTCTCAGCACTTCTTGGTACCTTCTCCAAAACTGACCATATAATTGGTTACAAAACAACACTCAACTAACACAAGAAGATTGAACCCATACAACCTATCAGATCACTGTGGCCAAAGGCTGAACTTCAGTAACTACAAAAACAACAGAAAGCTCATGTACACATGGAAACTGAAAAACTCTCTACTTAATGAGAACTGCATCAAACAAGCAATTAAAAAGGCAAGTATAGACTTCTTGAAATGAAAGAAAATGTTGGGTTAAACCAAACCCAAACTAATGGACATAATGGAAGCAGTGCTAAGAAGAAAATTCATAGCACTAAGAGCCTGTAAAGAAATCGGAGAGATTATACTCTAGCAACATAACAGCACACCTGAGAGCTCTTGAACAAAAAAAGGCAAATGTACCCAAGTGGCATAGACAGTAGGAAATAGTCCAACTCAGGGTTGAAATCTACCAAATAGAAACAAAGAAAGTATACAAAGAATCCACAAATCCAAAAGCTGGTTCTTTGAGAGAATCAACAAGATAGATAAACATCTAGCCAAACTATTTAAAGGACCCAGAGGCAGTATCTATATTAACAAAATCAGAAATGAAAAGGGAAACATAACAACAGAAATTGAGGAAATTCAAAAAATTATCAGATCCTACTACAAAAGTCTATACTCAACAAAACTGGAAAATCTAGATGAAATGGATGGTTTTATAGACAAATACCCCATACCAAATTTAAATCAAGAGCAGGTAAACTAAACTGTCCCATAGCCTATAAGGAATTATAAGAAGTAATTAAAGACCTCTAAACCAAAAAAATAAATAAATAAAAGCCCAGGGCCAGACGGATTTAGTGAAGAATTCTACTAGACCTTCAAAGAATACCTGATACCAATATTCCTCAAACTATTCCATAAAGTAGAAACAGAACACTACCTAATTCATTCCAAGGAGTCACAATTACTATGATACCTAAACCACACAAGGACTCAACCAAAAAAAAAAAAAAAAAAGAACTTCAGACCAATCCCACTTATGAATAATGATGCAAAAATACTCAATAAAATACTTACAAACCAAGAACAGAGCAAAACCATCATTTCTCACAATCAAGTATGCTTTATCCCAGTGATGCAAGGTTGGATCAGTATACAAAAGTCTATTAAATAATCCACTATATACAAAACTATAAAAATATAAATATTATATAAAAACAGAAATAGGTTCTTATTTGTCACCTTGCACAAAGCTCAAGTGGATCAATGACATCAACATAAAACCAGATACACTGAATCTAATAGACGAGAAAGTAGAAAAGAGCCTAAAATTCACTGGGGGAAATTCAGGGGGAAATTTCCTAAATAGAACTCCAATAGCTCATAATCTAAGATCAAGAATTGATAAATGGGATCTTGTGAAACTGGAAAGCTTCTGTAAGCAAAGGCAACAGTCTATAAGACAAATAGGCAACCAATAGTTTGGGCAAAGATCTTCACTAACCTCCCATTTAATAGAGAGCTAATATCCAAAATATATAAAGAACTCAAAAACTAACCACCAAAAACCAAACAACCCAATCAAAAAATGGAGTTTAGAACTAAACTTAGAATTCACAACAAAAGCATCTTGAATGGCTGAGAAACACCTAAAGGACTGTTCAAAGTCCTTAATGATCAAAAAATGCAAATCAAGACTATGCTGAGATTCCACCTTATCCTAATCAGAGTGGCTAAGATCAAAAACTCAGGTGACAGCACATGCTGGCAAGGATGTGGAAAAAGAGTAACACTCCTCCATTGCTGGTGGGATTGCAAACTGGTATAACCACTCTCGAAATCAATCTGGAAGCGCCTCAGAAAACTGTAGACCTAGCAAAACCATTCTTTGGAATGTACCCAAAAGATGCCCCACCATGCAACAGGTGTACATGTTCTACTGTGTTCCTAGTGGCCTTGTTTGTGATTGCCAGAAGCTGGAAACAAAAATGTGATTCATTTACACAATAGAATACTACCTAGCTATTAAGAACAAGGACATCCTGAGTTTTGAAGGCAAATGATGGTCATAGGAAATATGATCCTGGGAAAGGAAACTCAGACCCAAACAGACATGCCTAGTATTTACTCTCTAATAAGTGTATATTAACCAAAAATAAAAGTATAGCCTCCCCAAGATTCAGTCCACAATACTCAATAAGGTCAACAAACTGAAAGGCCCAAGTGAAGATGCCTCGGTCCCACTTTGGAGGGAGAAGAAAGGAATCAGGAGAAGGTGTGGGTGGAGAAAGGGAGGGACAGAGCAGGGAAAGTGCATAGGGGTAGGCGGCAAAGAGGGGAACATGATCTGCTATTGGTGGGGGACGCAGAAGGAAGCCCTGCAGGCTAGTAGAAAGAACGGAAACAGGCAACCTTGGAGGTAGGAGTTTGGGAAGACCCTCCAGAATGTACCAGAGACCTGGGAGTTGAGAAACTCTCAGGACTCAAAGGGAAGAACCTTAGATGAAATGCACTACAGTGGGGAGAAGGAACTTGTAGAGCCCACGTCCAGCAGAAAGATAGGGCATCAAGTGAGGGATTCAGTTGCCATCCCACAGTCAAAACTCAGACCCATAATTATTCCTGTCTAAAAGACCTGCAGGAATGGAAATGGAGAGGAGTCTGAGGAAAAGAAGGTCCAGCAACAGTCCCAAAGTGGGATCCAGCTCAAGGGGAGACTCCAAAGCCTGACACTATTACTGAGGCTATGGATCCCTCACAAAAATGAGACCTATCATGACTAACTCTAAAATCTATCTATGCAGATATTGCACCCAACCAATGGACAGAATCTGCTGACCCCTTTGGTTAGATTAGGGAAAAGCTGGAAGAAGCTAGGAGGACAGGCAGTCTTAATTAACCTGTTCCCCCCCCCCCCCGCAGATCTGTCAGACCCTGGATCAACAACCAGGAAGCATACACCTGCTGATTTGAGGCTCAAGTACATATACAGCTGAGGAATTCCAGGTCTGGGTTCAGTCAGAGAATGTGCACCTAACCCATATGGACTTGATGCCCAGGGAGTTAAGATGTCTGATGGAGTGGGAGAAGGGGTTGGGACATCCTTGTGGAGACAGTGGGCTGAGGAGGAGGTATGGAATGTGACACAAAGGGCAGACTGTTAAGGGAATAAAATCTGGAGTATAAATAAAGAAATAAAAGATTAAAAAACCAAGTAGCTATATATTTCTACATTCAAAATAGTATATTTATTTTTTTATTTTTTATTCGATATATTTTTATTTACATTTCAAATGATTTCCCCTTTTCTAGCCCCCCACTCCCCGAAAGTCCCATAAGCGCCCTTCTCTCCCCCTGTCCTCCCACCCACCCCTTCCCACTTCCCCGTTCTGGTTTTGCCGAATACTATATTTATAAACTAAAGCTCATTCAATTTATTTAAAAAAAAGAAAACTGTTCATATTAATATTGTATATATAATGGTTTTGCATATGCATAGAACTTTACATTTAACTGCTAAAAGATATTATCACTATTTTAAATATATTGAACCTAATTTGAAAGAGAATTAGAAAAGCTAATTATTTGGGAATCAATGTACATGATACTCAAAGCATCACTTAGACATTATAATCAAGTAAATATTATTGTTCTTGATAACTAGTCTATCTAAACATGTGGAATTTTATTATCACATGAATGGCACAGTTACTTTTGGATTTTAATCAATTCTTATATTCTGAATAAGATTCTATTATTTCTGTGATATGTGTTTTTGACAACTTAAAGGTCAAGTCTCTGTAGATGTATTGTTTGATATATTTCTGGGTCATCTAATGTATTATATTGATATGGATATTTGTTTTGAGCCAGTACCATGTGAAGATTTAATACATATTAATTGACTAAATTTTTATGAAATAAGTAAAGTGATTTGATATGTAAGATACTTGGTACTTTTGTTTTGTTGTTCTGTTTGTTTTGAGGTTGTTTGGTTTACAGGTCCAGTTTCATTACCTATAAACTATATTGAAAGATGTCATAATCCATTTGAATTTGCTATAACAAGAAATTCCAAAAGTTGGGTACTTTCTAATGTAGAGAGTGTTCTGTCACTGACATCTGTGTGACTGCATACAATATGGCATATAATCTCTTATGTAAGGGGAGGAAGCAGTGCATGTAATAAAAAAGCACACATGCCCTTGCTTTATAGGAATCTATTATCTAAAGATTAACCCACTAATGAGGTAAATATTAATCCCTTCCAAGAACTTGACTACCTTAACCTATTTATTTTCAGTAATCTTCACTTTTTAAAGGTCACACCACAATTATCCTCTAGTACATGAGCCTTGAAGCACCAACTTAACAGCACCAGGAGAAACATTAACTACTTCAATGATGATTACAGACAAAGACAAATGGAATGAGTAGTGAACTATCAATTAAATTTATGCTAATTGCTAATATAAATTAAAACTCACATCTGCACAATAACTCATTTTATTATTTTGGTCCTATTGTAGGGAAATAATTTCCTGTGCTAGGTTTTTAACAGAGAAGTTGGAAAGAGGATAAACAATCAAATTTGTCTCATCTTCTCAAAAGGCTCTGTAGTTAATTTTCCAGTATCTTACCTGACCATCAATGCCACTGTTCTATATTACAAAGATAATTTTCCAATTATGCAGAGAATATTACATAATAAATCAAAGAAACATACTTCTCATGAATTCTTAGTAATTTAACCACTTGTTGGGGTTCAGGAATTGCCACACAAACTGCTCAGACTCAAGTCTGATTTCTTTTACTGAGGGCACTTTTACTGAGCTCACACCATAAGATTGATGGATCAGTATCACAGCATAGGCTCTGTAGCTAAGGGTGGTCTTCAAATATTTATTAGGGCCAGCTTACAAAGAAAACACATACATGCACACACACACACACATACACACACAGTGAACTCATGTTCATGTGCAGGAAGTGCTGCCCAGTGGTCTGCTCTTACTCAAGTCATTTTGGCTAGCTAGGTGCAGCCTTTGGTTGTAGAATTTCTTAAGAGTAACAAACCTCAGAACATTCATAACATAACAAAATATGTGGTCAGCTTGACACTGGCCTGAGTCAACCCACTTTTCAATGTCAATGATATAAAATAGGTGGTAGACATATTGCAACAACATTGAGATATGACTGCCAGGCATGGAAGAAAATGGCTAGAGCCACGTTAGAGGAGCAGGAATCAATACTATTTATATTCTAAACATATGAGGATCCCCACAAGATCTGTCAATCAGTACACATAAGGCTGTATGAAGGAGACCCATAGTAAGATTGGAAGTTTTAAGTTATCATTGCGAAATTCAGTTATCTAGAAGAAAATTCATACTCCTTTCTTCTGAGCTGTGGTTGTTTTCCTGCCTACTTATATCCACTACCTTAAAGAATTTTAATCCAGCGATATGCCGTATCAGGCAGTGGATCATATTCAAATATATAGACATGTGCTTAGTAACATCTCAAACCCATAAGGGGAAAATTGATGGATCAGAGAAAGACTTGATAGGATGAGTTAGAAACAGGATACAAAAACCTCTAACTAAACATCATACTAAGTGAGGTAACCCAGACTCAAAAGATGAATCATGGTATGCACTCACTAATAAGTGGATATTAACCTAGAAAACTGGAATACCCAAAACATAATCCACACATCAAATGAGGTACAAGAAGAACGGAGGAGTGGCACCTTGTTCTGGAAAGACTCAGTGAAGCAGTATAGGGCAAAACCAGAACAGGGAAGTGGGAAGGGTTGGGTGGGAAAACAAGGGGAGGGAAGGGTGCTTATATGACTTTCGGGGAGTGGGGGTCTAGAAAAGAGGAAATCATTTGAAATGAAATAAAAATATATCGAATTAAAAAAAAGAAAAAAAAGAAAAGAAAAGAGTGGTTACTTAAAGAGCAGTTAGGGTATTATGAATAAGCTGCTTTACACATAGTTGAGCAAGTGTCTTTGTGATACAGTGGAGCATATCTTGGGTAAATATCCAGTAGTTTTATGGCCAGTCTTGAGGTAGAACTCTTCCTAATTTTCTGAGAAACTGCCAAATTGATTTCCAAAGTAGTTGTACAAGTTTGCACTCCCACAAGCAATGAAGATTTCTTCTCCTTGCTCCACATCCTAGCGATCATTCATTATCACTGAAGTTTTGATCTTAGTCATTCTGACAATATACAATGGAATGTGAGAGTCAGTCATGTTGATTTTCAGATTCCTAATGACAAAAGAAGTTGAACATTTTCTTTATATGCTTCTTGGTGATTAGAGATTCTTTTGTTGAGAAGTTTAGCTCTGAAACCTAGTTTTTAATTGAGTTATTTGGCTAGGTGCTGTCTAATTTCTTGAGTTTTTAATATATTTTGGATATTAGTTGTCTGTTGGATATAGGTTTGGTGAAGATCTTTTCTGATTTTGTAGGCTGCTATCTTGTTCTATTGATTGTGTCTGTCTTCAGAAGATTTTCCTTTTCATGAGATCTCATTAATTAATTGTTAATTTTAGTGCCTGAGCTGTTGCTCTTCTGTTCAGGAAGTTGTCTCCTGTTCAATTTTGTTCAAAGGTATTCCCTCTTTTCTTCTAGATTTTTTTCCACAAGGAAGAAATATTTTGTCTCACACCATAGCCAGAATGCAATAAGATGAAAGGAGCCAGCATCTCACAGTTCCCTTGAGGATCAGACTTTACATCTTAAAGGTTCACTACCTCCCTTCAGTAGCCAAGCCCTGAGACTTTAGGTGACCTTCCAAGTTCAAACCATATCATGATTAAAATGGTAAATTTAAAGCTGGGATACTAGTGATCCCGGAGTTGTGAATTTTGAAAAAGAAAAATTTCCCTTAGCTGAAGAATGATAAGGAGTACTACTCAGCTATTAAAAACAAAGACATCATGGCATTTGAAGGCAAATGTATAGAACTAGAAAATATCATTGAAGTGACATAACCCAGATATGTGCTGCTTTGTCTGGCCTCACCAAGGGAGGATGTCCTTAGTACTTCTGTGACTTCATGTCCTAGGGGAGGTTGTTACACATAGGGGCTTGCTTCTGAAAGAGGAAGGGAGTTATTGTGAGTGTGGGACTGAATGGAGTGAGACTTATGATCAGGATATTAAATAAATGAATTAATGGATAGATAGATAGATAGATAGATAGATAGATAGATAGATAGATAGATAGATAAAGCAAGCAAGCATCAGCGAGGGAGAGAAGGACAGTTCAGTTGAGTGCAGTTCAGTCAGTTGGCAGTCAGTGTCATGATGCAACACAGTGGATCTTAGTTTGTTCGTCTCTAGGTTACACACACACACACGCACACAAACACACACACACACACACACACACACACTGATTTTGGTTCTTTCTCCCATACAGTTCAGAACAGTTCAGTAGAGGCTGCTGGAGCTAGAGAATGAGGAGCCAGAAGACCAGCACAGATTGCCAGAGTCAGTTTAAAGCCAAGTAGAAGATTCTGACAGAAGCTGAGAGAAGTGAGCATGAATCAGCCAATCACCTTGAGAGGAGTTTGAGCCACGACAGTTGAGTTGAACCATTCAGAAGTAGTTCAAAAAACCTAGTAAGGGTGAACTTATTCAGCAGTAAGTCACAGTGGCTGAAACATTCTAGGCCCTAATTAGCAGGTGAAGACTGGAAAATAGCTTAAGCATTCAAGGTCCAGGCTTGCAGATTAAATTTATGGAGGCCAGAACCCTGCAGGCCAAGGCCTAAGGATACTTCATGTAGAAAACCAAATGCTCTGGCTTCAATCCAACATGAATGTGACTCATGTTGTCAGTACTATTGCCAAAATAAAAGAAACATTTACTTCATTTTTATTTTTGTAATTCAAGGGGGAGTTAAGTAACATTTTTTCTTACTACTAAGTTATCCCATCACAAACTTAATTTCAAACTACTCATTTCTATTAAATGGACCTCTACAGTCCCACCAAAGACCACAGCAAGCATGCATTTTTATCTTTGTTTTGGAAAAACATTCATCTGCCTGAAATGACAATGACATTTGATGCTTTTATCTTTTGCTTGTCATTTCAGTACCATGATTTCTATCATAATTTTACTAACAGTGTTATATTTACTATTTACATATGCTTCATTCCTCTTCATTGTAGATGTTTTCACAAGTAAACATAACCTGAAAGGTTAGTTTTTCATCAATTATGTGAATTTCTATTAACTATGGTAGAAAAATTTTAAAGTATCTGTCCTAGAAGAATAGATATGGGAAAATATATCTTTTTGAGGAAAAATGAATGTATGTTTATTGAAGAATGAGAAATTTTCTTCTACTATGCATTCAATAAAGAAATATGCTCTGCTTGGAATATTTTCTTTGAAAAATATTTCTATTTAATGTGGCACATAAGTTAATATTAAATCAACATGTATTTTTGTTAGTGGAAAGCAACAATTGTTATGTATGAGTTTTTATAAGTTTATTATTTTATATTTTATCTTTGTGTCTCATATGAATACTAAGTATATAATTTAGGATTTATTGCTATGTAGAGACACCATGACCAAGGCAACAATAGACAACATTTATTTGGGTCTAGCTTACAGTTTTAGAGGTTCTGTCCTTTATCATCATGGTGGGAATCATGGAATCATGCAGACTGACTTGAAGCTGAAGGAGCCAACAATTTTACATCTTGATCCAAAGGGAGCCAGGAGGAGACTCTCTTACACAAGTATCCAGGAGAATGGATTCCTTTGTGCTGGGCAGAGGCTGAACAGGGGACCTCAGAGTCTCCACAATGATACACTTCCTCTACCAAGTTCAGCCTTCCTAATCGGGCCACTTCCCATGGGCCAAACAAGCACAGTCAAACCACCACATTAAGTAACCCAAAGGCAGAAGTAAAAACTTGAAATTTGATTCTGCTGATTTAACA
Organism: Apodemus sylvaticus; assembly: GCF_947179515.1. Lineage (NCBI taxonomy): Eukaryota > Metazoa > Chordata > Mammalia > Rodentia > Muridae > Apodemus > Apodemus sylvaticus. Next base: position 49,090,112 of record NC_067482.1, on the reverse strand, counting down.
ACTTTGTTAAGGTACTCATTAGCAATTTTAGACAAATCTATAGTTACCATTTTATATATCTCCCAATATAAATAACATTTATAAAATGTAAGTTTTGTTCTTTTATAGTTAATATATTTATTCTTTATTTTCTTTTCTTTTAATGAGAACAAGATTTTTTTTCTCATACAATATATCCTGAGTATGGTTTCTTCCTCACCTGCCTCTTTCAGTTTGCCCTCATCTACATTCCCAAAATAATGTACATCTTGTTTTGTCTGCCATTAAAAAACAAAAAAAAAGGGCTTTTAAGGGATAATAGTAATATAAAATAAAGCAATAAGTTGAAACAAAATTAACACATCAAAATAGGGCAATGAAAACAAACAGGAGGATCTGAAGAAAGGCATTAAGAAACAGAAAAAAACCACAGAGAAACTGCCTGTTTTTACTCTCAGGAGTGCCACAGAAACATCAAAGGATCTGTATGGTTACAAAAGTGGAAATAATAAGAAAATATTATGTAGATACACACATATATACATACTACATTTATGCATATTATATTATTTAACAAATATATTGTCTTGTGTCAATACCATGAAATCATGCTGTTTTTATTACTATAGCTATTTAGTACAACCTGATTCAGCATTTCTTTAATTATTAAGAGTAGTTTGAGGTATCCTGTGCTTTTTGTGCTTCCATGTGAAGCTGAAGTGTGTCCTTCACAAAATTTATAAAGACTTGTCTTGATTTTCATAAGGATTACATTGAATTTTTATATTGATTTTGGTGGAATGGGCATATTTACTTTATTAGTCCTATCAAGGCAAATGTGTGGAAGATGTTTCCATCTCCTGGTATCTTCTTCAATTTCTTTTTTCAAAGTCTTGAAATTCTTCAATGTCTTGAAATTTTTATAGTACATGCCTTTAACATGAGTTACACCAAGGTATTTTATATTGTTTGAGGCTAGGATGAAAGGTAGTGTTTTTCTGATTCTTTCTCATTACTTTTGTCATTTGTACGTAGGAAGACTACTGTGTTTTCTAAATACATTTTGTATCCATGGACAATTTCTGAGTGTGTTTTTCTGCTGCATAAATTCACCAGGTGGAAATTTTAGATCATTTGTGTAGGATCACATAATCTATAAATAGTAATACTTTGACTTTTACATTCTTGTTTGTGTTCTCCTTAATCATCTTTTGTTCTCTCATTGCTCTAGCTAAAACTTAAGTACTATATTGAATATCTATAGAAAATGTGCCTAATATTGTCTTTCTTCTCATTTCAGTAGAATTTTTGCTTCTTTCTAATTAGTTTAATGTTTGGCTATGAGCTTTCTATGAGATGCCTTCCTTTTCTTTTTCTTTTTCATTTTAATTAATCATTCCATTCATTTACATCTCAAATGATATCCCCATTCTTAGTTACCCCTCCAAAATGCCCCCATCCCACAGCCACCCTCTCCTCCCTCCCCTTTGCCTCTATGAAGGTGCTCCCCCACCCACTGACTCACTCCTACCCCACTGCTCCAGCATCCCCCTATGCTAGAGCATCAAACCTCCACAGGACCAAGGGCTTCCCCTCCCTTTGATGCCAGACAAAGCCATTCTCTCCTACATATGTATCTGGAGTCATGGGCCAATCCCTGTATACTACTCGGTTAGTGGTATAATGCCTGGAAGCACTGGGTGTTTCCACCAGCCAACATTGTTTATCTTATGGGGTTCAAATCTCCTTCTGCTTCTCTAGTCCTTCTGCTAGCTCATCCACCAGGATACCTGAACTCAGTCTGATGGTTGGAAGCAAGCAGTGAGATGGTTTTCTTATATTTAGCTATGTGCCTTGTATCCTCAATTTCTCTAGGACCTTTAACATAAACAGGAGTGGGATATTGTTAAAATCCCTTTATGCATCTAATTACACAATTACTTTTTATTTTATTTGTTTGAAAGGTGGATTACATTTACTGCTTTTCATATATCAAACAACTCCTGTATCTTTAGGCTCAAACCTAGATGATCACAGTGGATGATCTTTTGAGATGCTCTAGCATTTGTTTTGCAGAATCCTGTTGAGTAGTTTTGCAATTATGTTCACCAAAGAAGTCAGTCTGTAATTTTTTTTCTTTTTTGGGTTTTTATGTGATTTGGTTATTAGGATAACTGAGGACTCAAAGCAAATTGGAAAAGGTTTTTTTCTGTTTCTATTTTGTTGAGTAAACAAAATAGTATCATCATTAACTTTTTGAAAGTTCAGTTATCCATTATATTAGATTTTCAAGTTTGGTGGTGTACAAGTTTTTAAAATATGTTAAAATCATTTGAAATGTAAATAAAAATATATTGAATAAAAAAAAGTTAAAAAAAATATGTTACTCCATGTCTCCTGATTTTCTTGGTGCCTGATGTTATGTCTTACTTTTCATTTCTAATTTTGATTTTCTTTGCATTTTAGTTAATATGGATAAGGCTTTATCTCGTTTGCTGATTTTCAGAAAGAACAAAATTTTTGTTTCACTGAGTGCTTATATAGTGATTCTGTTTCTATTTTATTGATTTCAGCTCAATATTTGATTACTTCTTATTGTTTATTTCTTTTGAGAGAGTGGCAAATATTTTTTTCCTTTTGTTCTTGAGCTTTCAAGTGTGCTGTTTAGTTATTAGAGTAAACTATGTTAATGTATATATATATATATATATATATATATATATATATATATATATATATATAGTTTCCATATTCCCATCATTTATTTACATGCATGCATATTGTGATTTTGAAACATTATGGTGATAATCCTTTGCTTGGAAAAACAATCATATACATGTGTTTACTAAAATTGTCTGGGATGCTTAGTCCAATGAATTTTCTTTCAAAACATTCTTCATTGGGTTCCAAAATACTGTGCATGTTCTGTATTCTTGCTCATTCAGTTCTAGAATTCTTTTTTTTAAGATTTTTAAAAATTATTTACAGTCCAACTGTTGCCCCTAGTCCCCCCTCCAAAATCCCTCATCCCATTTCTTCCCACCACTGTCTCTGAGAGGATATTCCCCTAGCACCAGGCCTCCCTGATACCTGAGGCCTCAAGTCTCTGAAGGATTCTCAAGAGTTAGGGGCTTCTTATCCCACTGAGGCCAGGCTAAGCAGTTCTCTGCTATATATAAATCTCCTCAGACTTTCCTGGTTGGTGGCTCGGTTTCTGGGAAGTCCCAAGGTTCCATGTTAGTTGAGACTGCTGGTTATTCTTTGGTCCTCTTCTTCTTTCTCCCATCCTTCCCCTAATTCAAACATAGGGGTCCGCTAATCAGTCCATTGGTTGGGTGTAAGTATCTGCCTCTGTGCCAGTCAACTGCTGGTTGAGCCTCTCAGAGGAGAACCATGTCGGCTCCTGTCTACAAACACATCATAACATCAGCATCAGTAATAGAGTCAGGCCTTGATGTCTCCCCATATTGTGCTGGTCACTGGGCAGTCTTTCCCTTGGTTTCTTCTCCATTTTTGTCCTTATAGTTCCTTTAGACCAAAACACTTTTGAGACAAAAAGTTGACTTTGAGCTGGTATATCCCTCCTCTTGAGGCTCTTTCAATCTACTGGTGGTAGACTCTTTGAATTGATTATCCCAACTTTTGGGCACTTCTAAAGTCACTCCCATTGAATCCTGTGAGTCTCTCACCTCCCAGGTCTCTGGTATTTTTTGGAGAGTTTCCCTACTTCCCACCTTCTGAGGCTACATATTTCCACTCATTCTGCTGGCCCTAGGGTCTTCTCTTCTGCCCTTCCCCCATTACCTATAAGGCAAAAGGATAAAGTCAATGGGACAAATATGCAACCTATAGAATGGGAAAAAATCTTTTCACTAACCCCACATCAAATAGAGGACTAATATCCAAAATATATAGAAAACTAAAGAAGCAAATCTCCAAAACTACCAACTAACCCAATTAAAAAGCTAAACAGAATTCACAACAGAGGAATCTCAAATGGCCAAGAAACACTTAATGATAGGTTCAAAGTCTTTAGTCAACAGGAAAATGCAAATCAAAGTGACCCTGAGATTCCACCTTACAACAATCAGAATGGCTAAGATCAAAAACTCAGGTGACAGCACATGCTGGAAAAGATGTGGAGAAAAAACACTCTTCCATTGATGGTAAGATTGCAAACTGGTAAAACCACTCTGAAAATTAATCTGGCAGTTTCTAAGAAAATTAGAAATAGACCTATCTGAAGACCCAGCTATACCACTCTTGGACATATACCCCCAATATATCTCATTATACCAGAGAATCATATGATCTACAATGTTCATAGTGGCCTTATTTGTAATAGATAGAGCTGGAAACAACCCAGATGTCCCACAACTGAAGAGTGGATACAGAAAATATGGTACATTTACACATGGAATATTCTTCAGGTATAGAAAATGAGGACATCATGAATTCTGCAGGCAAATGTATGGAACTAGAAAATATCATCATGAGTGAGGTAACAAAGACTCAAAAGACATGCATGGTATGTACCCACTAATAAGTGAATATTAGCCAAAAAGTATAGAATTGCTAGGATAAAACCCACAGATTTTAAGAACTTTAGTAAGCAGAAAGGCCAAGTAAAGATGCTTCAATCCCATTTAGTAGGGGAAAGAAAATATTCATGGGAGGCAGAGGGAGAATGGGAGGCAAAAGGGAATAGTATCAGTTCTAGAATTCCTTAATTTGTATCTTGATCCATTTATTCTTTTTTAATTCTTCATTTTCTATGCCTTCACAAGATTTCTGCTATTTCTCATTTTCCTGCATGTTATTGATTGATTGATTATTTAATTGTGTGTGTGTGTGTGTGTGTGTGTGTGTGTGTATGTGTGTGTTTGGTTTTGCTTTTTTGGGGGGTCTGGTATATAGGCATTGGGTTTGAAACAATTAGAATGATCAGTTCTAGACCTGGCACCCACGACCACTGGTCATCGCTGGCCAGCCAGGCTGCAAGCAGCGGCGAATTTACGGTGCCTTTCACCACACAGAAGCCACATCAGAACTCTGCCTCCCACCAGTCAGTTACGAGGGCTCCATATTGGTTCTCGGTCGCCAGAGAAATCAGACTGAGGTACGCAAATATAACCCGAGACCAACATCGCGGGGGTCTAAGCCCGACGGGCTTTGGCCTGCACCCAGGCCCTGGGCTGATCGGGGGGCCACCGGGGTGCAAACCCGGCCAGGAGGTCTTTTTTCCTCCCGGGCCGGCGCGCGCACCACCACCATTTTGCCTAAGGGAAGCCAGGGAGACCTAGCAGGCAAAACCAAACCGGCTAACAGGCATAGCCCGAGGCGGACATAGCAGGGGTCTCAGACGGTCAGGCCCTGGACTGCCCCCAGGTCCTGGGCTGCTCGGCAGGCCATCTGTGTGCCGACCCAGCCAGGAGCTTGTTTGCCTGGGCCGGCGCGCACCGCCGCCATTTTGCCTACGGGAAGCCAGAGAGACCTAGCAGGCAAAACCAAACCAGCTAACAGGCATAGCCCAAGGCGGACATAGCAGGGGTCTCAGACGGTCAGGCCCTGGACTGCCCCCAGGCCCAGGACTGCTTGGTGGGCCATCTGTGTGCCGACCCAGCCAGGAGGTTGTTTATCGGGGCCGTTTGCGTACCACCGCCATTTTACCTACAGGAAGCCAGAGAGACCTAGCAGGCAAAACCAAACCAGCTAACAGGCATAGCCCGAGGCGGACATAGCAGGGGTCTCAGACGGTCAGGCCCTGGACTGCCCCCAGGTCCTGGACTGCTCGGTGGGCCATCTGTGTGCCGACCCAGCCAGGAGCTTGTTTGCCAGGGCCAGCGCGCACCGCCGCCATTTTGCCTACGGGAAGCCAGAGAGACTAGCAGACAAAACCAAACCAGCTTACAGGCATAGCCCAAGGCGGACATAGCAGGGGTCTCAGACGGTCAGGCCCTGGACTGCCCCCAGGCCCTGGGCTACTCGGTGGGCCATCTGTGTGCCGACCCGGCCAGGAGGTTGTTTATCCGGGCCAGTTTGCGCACCACCGTCATTTTGCCTACTGGAAGCCAGAGAGACCTAGCAGGCAAAACCAAACAAGCTAACAGGCATAGCCCAAGGCGGACATAGCAGGGGTCTCAGACGGTCAGGCCCTGGACTGCCCCCAGGCCCTGGGCTGCTCGTTGGGCCATCTGTGTGCTGACCCAGCCAGGAGGTTGTTAGCCCAGCAGACTCTCCCAGCACTCTCAGGGAACTCGCGCACGCCACCATCCTAGCCACCTGACACACCCTATTAACACCCACAGCTGAGGGGAACTTTGCACCGACATTGGCCTGCCAGGCTTTTGCCTAGACTCAGGGCCTGAGCAGCTAGGCTAACCTTGTGTGCACCAACCCGGTTGGGAGTTCTGCTGCCCAGATCAGCCTGGGCAGCAGCACCACATCTCCAAGTCCTGCAAGTGGCTAGCTGGGTTTCCGGGCGGCCAGCTGGGAGAAGTCAGTGTGCTCCAGTGAATCCAGCGGGCCCCAGCAGGAGCCTTCGGGTGCCTGCTTTGGGATCTGAACAGCCTGGGCAGCAGCACACTGTCTACAAGCAGTGTAGGAGGTAAGCTGTGCACTAGAGGCCAACTGGGAAGGGGCAGCTTGCACTGGTGAGTCCAGCACTGACAAGACAAACTAACACCAGTGAGAACTAGATGGCAAAAGGCAAACGCAGGAACGTCACTAACAGAAATCAAGGCAATATGGCAACATCTGAACCCAATTCGCCTCTACCAACATGTCCTGGATACCCCATCACACCAGTAAAACAAGATTTGGATTTAAAATCACTGGTCATGATGCTGGTACAAGAACACATAAAGGACATACTTAAAGAAATTCAGGAGAAAATAGATCAAAAGTTAGAAGCCCTTGCAAGGGAAACACAAAAATCATTGAAAGAAATCCAGGAGAATACAAAAGCCAACAAGGAGGAAATGCAAAAAACACTTAAAGAAATACAGGAGAACTTTGGTCAACAGGCTGAGGTCATGAAAGACGAAACACAAAAATCTCTTAAAGAAATACAGGAGAACTTTGGTCAACAGGCTGAGCTCATGAAAGAGGAAACACAAAAATCTCTTAAAGAATTGCAGGAAAACACAAACATGCAAGTGAAGGAGCTAAGCAAAACCATCCAGGATCTAAAATCAGAAGTAGAAACAACTAAGAAAACTCAAAGGGAGACAACTTTGGAGATAGAAAGCCGTGGGAAGAAATCAGGGGACAGAGATGCAAATATCAACAACAGAATACAAGAGATAGAAGAAAGAATCTTAGATGCTGAAGATTCCATAGAAACCATGGACTCAACAGTTAAAGAAAATGCAAAATGCAAAAAGCTTATAACCCAAAATATCCAGGAAATCCAGGACACAATGAGAAGACCAAACCTAAGGATTATAGGCATAGATGAGAGTGAAGATTTACAACTTAAAGGGCCAGCAAATATCTTCAATAAAATTATGGAAGAAAACTTCCCTAACCTAAAGAGAGAGATGCCCATGAATATACAAGAAGCCTACAGAACTCCAAACAGACTGGACCAGAACAGAAATACTTCCCGTCACATAATAATCAAAACACCAAATGTTCTAAACAAAGAAAGAATACTAAAGGCAGTAAGAGAAAAAGGCCAAGTAACAAACATATAAAGGAAGACCTATCAGAATCACAGCAGACTTTTCACCTGAGACTATGTAGGCTAGAAGGTCCTGGGCAGATCTCATGCAGGCTCTAAGAGAACACAAATGCCAACCAAAACTACTATATCCAGCAAAACTCTCAATCACCATAGATGGAGAAACTAAGATATTTCATGACAAAACCAAGTTTACCCAATATCTATCCACAAACCCGGCCCTAAAAAGGATATTGGAGGACAACACCAATACAAGGAGGGAAACTTCACCCTGGAAAAAGCAAGATAGTAACCTTTCATCAAACCCAAAAGAAGTTAAGCATTCAAATTTAAAAAATAACGTCAAAAATGATAGGAAGTAACAATCACTATTCCTTAATATCTCTTAACATCAATGGACTTAATGCCCCAATAAAAAGACACAGACTAACTGAATGGATACGTAAACAGGACCCTACATTTTGCTGCTTACAGGAAACACACCTCAGGGTCAAAGACAAACATTACCTTAGAGTAAAAGGCTGGAAGACAATTTTACAAGCAAATGGTCTCAGGAAACAAGCTGGAGTAGCCATTTTAATATCAGATAAAATTGACTTTCAACCCAAAGTCATCAAAAGAGACCCTGAGGGACACTTCTTGCTGGTCAAAGGAAAAATACAAAAAGAACTGTCAATCCTGAACATCTATGCCCCAAATGCAAGGGCACCCTCTTTCATAAAAGAAACTTTATTAAAACTAAAAGCACACATTGCACCTAACACAATAATTGTGGGTGACTTCAACACTGCACTTTCCTCAATGGACCGATCAGGAAAACAGAAACTAAACAGGGACACAATGAAACTAATTGAAGCTTTGGACCAATTAGATTTAACAGATATATATAGAACATTCTATCCTAAAACAAAAGAATATAACTTTTTCTCAGCACCTCATGTTACCTTCTCCAAAATCGACCATATAATTGGTCACAAGACAGACCTCAACAAATATAAGAAGATAGAACTAATCCCATGCCTCCTATCTGATCACTATGGAGTAAAAGTGGTCTTCAATAGCAACAGAAACAACAGAAAACCCACATACACGTGGAAACTGAACAATACTCTACTCAATGATACCTTGGTCAAGGAAGAAATAAAGAAAGAAATTAAAGACTTTTTAGAACACAATGAAAATGAAAACACAACATACCCAAATCTATGGGACACAATGAAAGCAGTGCTAAGAGGAAAACTCATAGCCCTGAGTGCCTCCAAAAAGAAAATGGAGAGAGCATACATTACCAGCTTAATGACACACCTGAAAGCCCTAGAACAAAAAGAAGCTATTTCGCCCAGGAGGAGTAGAAGGCAGGAAATCATCAAACTCAGGGCTGAAATCAATCAAGTAGAAACAAAGAGAACCATACAAAAAATCAACAAAACCAGGAGCTGGTTCTTTGAGAAAATCAACAAGATAGATAAACCCTTAGCCAGACTGACCAAAGGGCACAGAGAAAGTATCCAAATTAACAAACTTAGAAATGAAAAGGGAGATATAACAACGGAAACTGAGGAAATCCAAAAAATCATCAGATCCTACTACAAGAGCCTGTACTCAACACAACTGGAGAATCCGGAGGAAATGGACAATTTCCTTGACAGATACCAAATACCAAAATTAAATCAGGACCAACTAGACCATCTAAACAGTCCCATAATGCCTAAAGAAATAGAAGGAGTCATAGAAAGTCTTCCAACCAAAAAAAGCACAGGACCAGATGGCTTCAGTGCAGAATTCTACCAGACCTTCAAAGAAGAGTTAACACCAATACTCTTCAAACTATTCCACAAAATAGAAACAGAAGGAACACTACCCAATTCCTTCTACAGAGCCACAATTACGCTGATACCAAAGCCACACAAAGATCCAACAAAGAAAGAGAACTTCAGACCAATTTCCCTTATGAACATCGATGCAAAAATACTCAATAAAATTCTTGCCAACCGAATCCAAGAACACATCAAAACGATCATCCACCATGATCAAGTAGGCTTTATCCTGGGAATGCAGGGTTGGTTCAATATACGGAAATCCATCAATACAATCCACTACATAAACAAACTCAAAGAACAAAACCACATGGTCATTTCATTGGATGCTGAAAAAGCATTTGACAAAATTCAGCATGCCTTCATGCTTAAAGTCTTGGAGAGAACAGGAATTCAAGGCCCATACCTAAACATAGTAAAAGCAATATACAGCAAACCGGTAGCCAGCATCAAACTAAATGGAGAGAAACTTGAAGCAATCCCACTGAAATCAGGGACCAGACAAGGCTGCCCCCTTTCTCCTTATCTTTTCAATATTGTACTTGAGGTACTAGCTCGGGCAATTCGACAACATAAGGAGGTCAAAGGGATACAAATTGGAAAGGAAGAAGTCAAACTATCATTATTTGCAGACGACATGATCATCTACCTAATTGACCCAAAGAACTCCACTAGAGAGCTCCTACAGCTGGTAAACAACTTCAGCAAAGTGGCAGGTTATAAAATCAACTCAAGCAAATCAGTGGCCTTCCTATACTCAAAGGATAAGCAGGCTGAGAAAGAAATTAGGGAAATGACCCCCTTCACAATAGCCACAAACAGTATAAAGTATCTTGGGGTGACTCTTACCAAACATGTGAAAGATCTGTATGACAAGAACTTCAAGACTCTGAAGAAGGAAATGGAAGAAGACCTCAAAAAATGGGAAAACGTCCCATGCTCATGGATCGGTAGAATCAATATAGTTAAAATGGCCATTTTGCCTAAAGCACTATACAGATTCAATGCAATACCCATCAAAATCCCAACTCAATTCTTCACAGAGTTAGAAAGAGCAATTATCAAATTCATCTGGAACAACAAAAAACCCAGGATAGCTAAAACTATTCTCAGCAACAAAAGAAAATCTGGGGGAATCAGTATCCCTGACCTCAAGCAATACTACAGAGCAATAGTGTTAAAAACTGCATGGTATTGGTACAGTGACAGAAAGGAGGATCAATGGAACAGGATTGAAGATCCAGAAATGAACCCACACACCTATGGCCACTTGATCCTCGACAGAGGCTGAAAACATCCAATGGAAAAAAGATAGCCTTTTCAACAAATGGTGGTGGTTCAACTGGAGGTCAGCATGCAGAAGAATGCGAATTGATCCATCCTTGTCTCCTTGTACTAAGCTCAAATCCAAATGGATCAAGGACCTCCACATAAAGCCAGACACTCTGAAGTTAATAGAAAAGAAACTGGGGAAGACCCTTGAGGACATCGGTACAGGGAGAAAGTTTCTGAACAGAACACCGATAGCATATGCTCTAAGAGCAAGAATTGACAAATGGGACCTCATAAAATGACAAAGTTTCTGTAAGGCAAAGGACACCATCAAGAGGACAAATCGGCAACCAACAAATTGGGAAAAGATCTTCACCAATCCTACATCAGATAGAGGGCTAATATCCAATATATATAAAGAACTCAAGAAGTTAGACTCCAGAAAACCAAACAACCCTATTAAAAAATGGGGTACAGAGTTAAACAAAGAATTCTCACCTGAAGAACTTCGGATGGCGGAGAAGCATCTTAAAAAATGCTCAACTTCATTAGTCATTAGGGAAATGTAAATCAAAACAACCCTAAGATTTCATCTTACACCAGTCAGAATGGCTAAGATTAAAAATTCAGGAGACAGCAGGTGTTGGAGAGGGTGTGGAGAAAGAGGAACACTCCTCCACTGCTGGTGGGGTTGCAAATTGGTACAACCACTCTGGAAATCAGTCTGGCGGTTCCTCCGAAAACTGGGCACCTCACTTCCAGAAGATCCTGCTATACCACTCCTGGGCATATACCCAGAAGACTCCCCACCATGTAATAAGGATACATGTTCTACTATGTTCATAGCAGCCCTATTTATAATTGCCAGATGCTGGAAAGAACCCAGGTATCCCTCAACAGAAGAGTGGATGCAAAAAATGTGGTATATCTACACAATGGAGTACTATTCAGCCATTAGAAACAATGAATTCATGAAATTCTTAGGCAATTGGATGGAGCTAGAAAACATCATACTAAGTGAGGTAACCCAGACTCAAAAGGTGACTCATGGTATGCACTCACTAATAAGTGGATATTAACCTAGAAAACTTGAATACCCCAAACATAATCCATACATCAAATGAGGTACAAGAAGAAAGGAGGAGTGGCCCCTTGTTCTAGAAAGACTCAGTGAAGAAGTATAGGGCAAAACCAGAACGGGGAAGTGGGAAGGGGTGGGTGGGAGGACAGGGGAAGAGAAGGGGGCTTACGGGACATTCGGGGAGTGGGGGGTCTAGAAAAGGGGAAATCATTTGAAATGTAAATAAATTATATCGAATAAAAAAAAATTTAAAAAAACAAGAATTATCAGTTCTGGTATTATATTGCCTTGGCATGATATTTTGTTTTTTGCATTCTTTTTCCTACTTTGGATCTTAGAGGAGTATGTTAGCTCTGGTTTGCTGGGTAGAATATTCTGGTCTTCTGGTAGGTTTGACCATTGGGAATTCTGAGTAAAATACAAATACACAACTTGTTCTTTGGAGCTTATACTTAGGAATTGGGATAGGCATGGGAGGGAGTCTGAGGAGTTCCACAGGTATGATAAAAGTATTGTGTTCTACTAGAAACTGCTTATTCCCCTGGCAATGGGAACAAAAACCAAGAGAGGAGAGAATATGTCCTCTGCTACAGATCTAGAGATGAAAATGTTGGTAGGATTTAGAAGAAAAAAGAATGAAGCTGTGAAACTTGACTACCTGTTTTGATTCTCTTGTTTGACTTCACTTATTGGTTTCCAGGGAATACCTGGAGTTTGGTGCTCAGATTACAGGAGGAGTAGGGAGCAAGGTTGCAGGAGAAGATTCATGTGACCTACTGAAGATTTAGACAGAGAGGAGGAGAAAACCTTCTTGTTGGTCTTAGACCAAGTAGTGGCTAAAACCGTGGGATTAGATTTAGAGGATAGCAGAGGAAATTGAGCATATGTACATATGCTTCCTGCTTCTGGGTCCTCAGGGAATCTTTAATTTTTTTTGAAGTATATCACCATTCTTGAGCAGTTTCTCTAACAACAAAATAATTTTGACTCACTTGTAATTTTTTGCAGTATCATAAATTTCCAATTTTTGAATAATCAGATTATGTTTTCTCCAAGCTATCACTAGATAATATCTAAATTAACAAACTGTACAAATTTCCTTCTCATTTTCAAAGCCTTACTCATGTGAGCAGAACATGTAATCATTATATTTTAATGAAACTAGATGTGTAGCAGATTTTTATGTGTCCCAGAAGTCTTACTCTACCATTAAAGAATTCATCTTGTATGTTAAATATGGACAAGAATACCTGCTCACTTTTTTTTATATTAAAAAAGATGACACAGATATCCTGATTAAAGCTCTATTTTTTATCAGGAAAATGATATCTTTCTGTCCAACAATCTGGTAAATGATAGGTTTAACAACAAGCAATATATTTACAGAATATATTTGCTATAAATTTGAAAGGCACGTATGAATGGGCTTGATTCCCCTGTATAGAACACATGGGAAATGAACTGAGATTTGGAATAACCAGTAGACTTCATCAGCAGAATGATGGATACAAATATCTAGGAAATTAGACTCAATATGGAAAATAGCAAGATTAGAGTATATCTACTCCTCTGGGAAAGCCACATCTACATGTCTTCAGAGTACTGTCATTTATCTAAGCAACATAGTGTTGCCACACTTTTGAATTATTACTTTATTATTGGTGGAAGAAAAACACTATGTCACTTTATTAATGAGGAAACAGTGTTATTGAAATTATATTTATATAATACTCAATTCTAGAGACTAATATAACTCCTGATGTGTTTGAGAAACACTAAAAATGTTCTTGTTCTCCATAACAATATTCTCAAATTTATTTCATAAACATGAAAACATGTGGATTGCGTTCTCTCACAATAAAATAAAAATTAAATTAATTGCCAAAATAAAAAAAAAACACTTGTCACCGAGAAGTACTGCATTTTAAATCATTCATTGTGTAAGAAGAAAAGAAAAAATAAGAAGAAATTATATCTTTTTTTCTGATAAATATAAGTAAAACTTTTGGTGAAATGCACAACTTCAACATTTAATGAAAGTATAGAAAAGATAAATGGTCATTGAACATAACTAGATGAGATAGAAGGGATATAAAATATTGAACCATAATTAAGAAACAATATCATAAATATGTTTGAAATGAAGGAAAAAAGGATCATTAAACTTATCAAAGAAAATCAAGGCAAGATGAAGCTAGAATTGAGAGGTTCTGGTTCAATATATATGAAAGAAAGCAGTAAATGATTACATTATCAAAACATAAAATGAAACCAATGGTAAACATTTCCTAGCTGAACAAAAAACAAGAGCTTACTAAATATACAAGACTGATGCAGTCAAATTGAATTTCATTCCAAAAAAAAAAAAGGGCAAATAATGTGAAAGGAAAGAGTAGCAACTTGAAGGAAATTTGTTGATATCTGTATGGAAAGAAGATCAAAATCTGGTCAGATTGTTGCCTCATGCCACCTGTATCCCTAAGCACAGACCTAATATTAAATTTGTATAATTTATTAGAGGAGAGGCAAGTGGGCAAGCCAAGGAGGTCTAAAGTCCTAAAAGGAAAGCAGAAGACTTTTTATTTTAAAGTAACTTGATTAGTTAGCTAACTGAAATATTCCAATTGATGCCACTGCAAAATATGGAAACACCACAATGTTCCTATACTTATTTACACACACACACACACACACACGCACACGCACACGCACACACACACACGCACACACACACACACACACACACTGAGAGAGAGACAGAGATAGAGACAAAGACAGAGATAGAAACAGAGATAGAGAGGTGTGAATGCCAGTTTAAAGATAGATATAAAAACCTCTTTTTCTAAACCGTATTTAACGCAAATTTATGGAAAAATTTTTTGCATTTTTTTGAAAAAAGAAATCTCAGAACCATTTTTATTCATAAAAAAGTTATAAGAGCATTAAATGATATTAATGTAAAACAAAAATAAAATTGTCAGACTTTATTTATGTTTTCTACAAATGTGGCCTATCACCTTGTCTATTAGTGATATATAGTGTTCAAGGATATTTCCTGACAAATAGGTCATATCTGTAGGATTTTTTATATCTTCCCATAGTAAAATTATAAAACAATTGCATTTTATAAGTTTTAGACAAATACAATATATGCTAAATTTTAGCTATATTCCAAGTAAATGAAAAACCTTCAATTAACAAAATGATACATATTTATAAAACTAATTTTTCAATCTTATTATTTAATTATGCGTACTCCTTTTCAGCACTGGGACATTTCATTAAGCTTTCCACATAAACTGATGCCAAAAGTACAAGTAAACAGAGGCCAAAGTGATGGATTGTAAGTTTGTCTGTGTTAGTTTGAATTCAAAGGAAAGAATTACATAGTCAGTCAGGAAAAAGTGCTCATGTGTATAATGAGGAAAGCCCCCCTTGTTATTCTTAAATACTCTTGAGAAGTGGTGGCAAAATGATCTTGTGGGAATCTCCTTGCTTGGTGTCTCTCTTTCGAGGTCATTCCTACTGATAAGTCTACCAACCATTGTTAACACAACAATTCTTTTTTATCTTCATGAACAACACCAAGGCGAAAGAAATCCACCAAACTTCCTGTGGGGCTGCATGCTGTAAACCTGGAAGAATGCATAGTGCTTCTGTGGCCAGGTGCACACAACAGGAAGGAGTTAAGATGGAGCCATCAGAATGATAACAACCTCGACTTGATGAGTTCTTGTTATTTTAAGACACACCTGCTCCAAGTCAGCAGGATTTCTGAAGAAAATAAGAAGTGTGTTGGATGTATCCCAAGGCGCATAAAAGATTGAATTCGATTCTGTCTAGCTGATGTTTGGAAATTTACAGCAGTGCTGACTGGGCTAAATGTCTTTCTTACTAAATTCCAGAAGACACCTTGTTGCTTTATTTTTCAGAGAAAATCACAATGCCAACCTTGGTTAAAAATGCATCACTCCCATCCAGTCCGACTTTCCTCTTTCCCTCTGAAGACATCACCAAAGTGGAACCATTCAATATTTATAAAGAAAGATGGAATTTCTTTCATTACTTCAGCTTTAATTGATGACAGCTCTAAGTCTGTACCCCAAACAGTTGATATTAAACAGGGAAAGTGAGTGGGGTATGGCTGAGTCACAGCATACTTATTATTCAGGAATAGCAGGTCAAAAATCAAGCACTAACTGAAACAAAGAGTACATGTATCAAGAATGTGTGAGTAAATATAAAATCATAGGAAAAACAATCTATATGCTGATGCAAACAATTGTGTTCATTTTGTTGTAATTGTTTATTATTTACTTAATTATATCCAATGTCTCTTCATCAGTTTTACAAGGCAATAAAGGCTTGTTTGTATTTTAATATGGAACATTGTACTGCACAGATGGAAATTTAAACAAATGACTAGCAATTTTAGAACATTTAAATGAAACAATTCGTGGTTTATCTTAATATGTTTAAAATTAAATATTTTCCATTCTTATATATCTTATAATCACCAAGGAATATAGTCAAATTTAAGATGTCACATAATAGGATTCATTTCCAAAATATTCACAGAATTAATCATATCTATAGTACTCATTAAAAAACTAATGAAAATATTTGAAATTACAATTGAAATGCAAAATTAGATGGTGACATTAAATATAACAAAAAAACAATGAAATAAAATGAAACTTTTCAGGCAAGTTTGAACAATGGAATCTCATTCTGCTTTTCCTATTTGTTTTTTATTATAAGATGGAAATTTATTAGATGAAGACAACACAACCATCAATAAACACAATCAACTTCATGTTACCAGATGACTGTTATCAGAACAATAGCAGTAACGATGTAAGCAAATTGGTCTGGGTCCTTAGACTATCATCCTACCTTCCCTCTAAAGAGAAGGCACTTTCCCCTGGAACATATATAAGATTTCAACTATTTAATATAGTGACAGTTTCTGTAAGAATACAAAACACAGATATAAAATGAAGGTATGATGAAAGATTTTATAATAAATAAAGAAATTATTCATTGAGGAGATTCAGTGCATTAATTTACTTTTGACAAAGACACTGGCCAAGCACAGAAAGCAGGGACTCAATACTTCAAATTCATGGTGTTTTCCTGTTATTGATGTTGATTATCATAAATAGAGTGGAAATAATAGCGGAGTCTATTACTTAGTGCTGAGATAGAACAAGGATGGTGGTTTTTCCTCAGAATTTGGAATATGAACCAGCAAACCATCACATGATTTCATATTGTTTCTCAAGAAGAAATGAAATGTATTGTCATGAATGAGCCTAGTCATGAATGGAAAGACCATCTCTCCAGCCCTAAAGTCTCACCAATATGATTGCCAAAACATGAACTGAACAATGATAACATCAAGAGATGTGTCAAAGTAAACATAACAGCCCACAAAGGTTCAGCCATACTCAGAAAACCTATAGACCAATAATGAATGCTGAGCATTCTAGGAGAGCATGCCATTGGAAGCCCAATACCAAATATCAGACCTGAAAACACTCGTACAAGTAGTTTATACTGACTGAACAGGTTCTGATATGAAATTATATATATATAATTGTTAATATATATATATATATTGTTAATAAGAAAAAGAGACTATGAATTTGAAAGAAAATAAGGAATGTAACTTGGAAGGATTTGGATGGAAGAAAGACACAAGGGAATAATCTGATTATTTTATTTTCCTTAGAAAAAGAGAACTTATTTCCACTTTAAATCTCACCTAAATAAACAACATACAGTATCCCCCAATACAATAGTTTCATCAACATGTATATTCCTAGTTTTGAGTGATGGGGAAATGCACAAAAAACAAGCAAATATGGACAGGAAATAAAATGTATTAATGTTAAGAGTGTTGGGAATTTCAAGTAAACAATATTGTCATGATTCTTTACAATGGAATTTTTGTAAGACTCCTAACAGTGGGAATGGAAGTGTCTCTGATATTCTTGCCTGTTCTCAGCCCCTCTTTACCCTATTTGGGTTGTCTCATTCAGACTGGACAGGAGGGTTTGTGCCTCTTCTTTACGTACCTTTTCATGTCATGTTCACATGATAACCATAGGGAGCCTGGTCCTTCCTAAAGGAAAATTCAGAAGCAGTACATCTGGAGGAAATGAAAAGGTAGGGAGAAGAACTGGAAGAGGTGGAGGGAAGGGAAACTGGTCAGGATATTATGAGAAAAAAGTATTGTTGGAGAGAAAAATAAATAAAAGTTAAAATGAGTGTTGACATGGATTAAATTATAATTTATCATCAACCAGAAATATAGAAGAACTCAAATAATACTAAATCTTTTTCCCTGTCACGAGTCTCCTTTTATAGGTTGTGAATTAGAGAGCTTTATTCCTCTTCACAGAGAAGATACACTCACATTACAGATTGCAAGGGAGTGACAATTATCCTAGCCCTGTCATTTATAACTTCAAGTCTCATAATTTTAGAAGCCCCCGTTAGTAGTATAGTTACTTCTGCATCTGAAAATGGCATCGTGCTTAAGCCCTGGGTTAATAGGCACACTGCTAAATGTTCTTTGCATAAAAGGTCTGAATTCTGGTCCAGAACTCCTATGTTTCTTCTAAATTAATAAATGTATAAACTTGATGAAAGAATCCTGCCTCATTTGCTTCATTCTGACCAACTGATTTTTATTTCCTGTGAGAAAATAAAGATCCCCGTGTCTATGGTAACATATCTTGGTAAAAAATAATAACGGAATTGGTAATTTGAATTCAAGGCTGCTGGTAAATTTGCCTCTCCATTTCTATCCTGGTACATACAGAGATTATTTGCCACTCTGATTTATATAATGTTCTTTAAAGTCATAATTTAAGCCATACCATATTTTGAATGAAAATTATTTAATAATTCCCAATGCCATTGGTAACAAAGTCCTAATTTTTTTTATTCTTTTTATTGCTACTGATTTTTGTAATCATTATCCTTCCCATGTCTCCCATTAATATCTTTCTCGTCCCATTTCCATTTAGATTACCCACAGTTAGGTGTGGCACTCTTGCTTCTCATCTTTAAGAGGTATCAATATCCTGACTGCCTCTTTCCATGTTCCCTGCTTTGTTTTTTTCTTATTCAAATTATTATTTACAGATTCAGCTTACAAGATAGTGCTTATCTTATTCATTTTAGCACACTTTTTCTTTTCTAAAAACAGTATTCTAAGTTGGTTTCTTGTTTTCAATGACAATAAAATTGCTAAGGTATACTAAACATTGAAATCAAACGACCTGCTTTAGCTTCCTCAAGCTTGGCATTACACCATAGTTGCAATAAACGAGAAGAGCTATTGATCAAGCTATTTGTGGCTATAAAATGATATTTAAAACAAAGAGTATAATATTATAATAAAGATGAGCTGGTTTATAGAAACACAGACTAAATGTAATTAGACAGTCAATCACAACTATTGATGCTGCTAACAGGACTCAAATTAGTGCCAGCATTGACTGCTTCTTCTCTGACAATTGCTTTATGAGTATTAAGTGGAATGCAAAACAGCAAAGAGTTCAAAGGAATCCTGCTGTTCTTTCCTTCAAATGCAGCTCATGGTCACTTTTATACATCCTTGCATCTACTCCTCTTCTGTTCTAGCTTGTTATAACATTGATCCTAAGTCCTTGATCTTTCCTTAGTTGCATCATATATAAGCTTTTATCAAATATCTTGCTGAGATAGAGGTAAAAATCTCCCACTGCCTTTCCCTCATTAACTTCCTTCCTTACAGTAAACACTTGATCAGAGATTATTCAGAGCTCACATCCAATATCTGAAAATGGTGTACTTATCTTTTACGAAACCTGCAAACAACTAATTAATTTTCTAATTAGAAAATTGAACATCCTAAACAACTAATTTTATAAAACTTTTTATTTTCTCAGTGCTTTTGTTTTGTTTTGTTTTCAGTTGATGTAATAACACTCAATATTTCCTTTGTCCATCCAGGTTCAAGGGCTGACAAGTAGCATCATGTCTCAGTATTGCACAACTTATACCTGATTCTATCTTACTTGGAGAACTGGCCCATGTGACTATCAGAATCATTTTGCTACCTGGACTTTTATGCCACTTAAAATGAAATAACTAAGAGAATGACATAGTGTCCTAAATTTATTTTGTGTCTGATTGATCACTGAATGAACTGTCACCAGCCAACAACCACATTCACCTCAGTACTGACTTTGTGGACTGTCCATGCTCATGACATTGATTTGACTGTATTATACGGTGCCTGGAACATACTCATATTTCCAGGGAAAGCAAATGTGACTAGGCAAGTCAAATCCTTTGCTAATATCACCCCTGCACACACCCTCAAACATGGAAGGAACTTCAGATTTCAGTTTTAAAATGCTGTGCCCCTGAGCTTTGGCCTCCAGAGACATTTCATAGGCAAGAGCTTTCTCTTGGTTTGGCCATTATTAATAAAATTACTAATTTAAGATAGCCATAACTATCTTGTCAAATTATTCCAAAACACTGACATATTACTGTTTAATTTCTGCCTTAGTTTTCCTTTCCCTGATTTTTTTCAAAAGTAATTATTATACTGATATTGAACACATATTCTGTATTTAAGTCTTCATATTTCCCTCACTTTATGCATTTTCTGTGCGAGGTGATTAAACAGTGTCTAAATATCTGTTCTTTTCTTTAAAATCCATTGTTACCTCTTGCCTAGGCATTCTAAACATGGCTTTTCACAGCAAAATGTATATATTTATTTATGCTTTAATCATGAAGACATTTTATTTTAATTTAATGATATTCCTCTACCTAATGTCTAATTCACAATATTGAGAGGTACAACAACTTCTTTTTTATTTTCATTTTTATTTTTATTTATTTTTTTTATTTACATTGCAAATGATTTCCCCCTTTTTTGGGTCCCCACTCCCCACAAGTCCCATAAGCCCTCTTCCGTCCCCCTATTCTTCCATCTACCCCTTCCCACTTCCCTGTTCTGGAATTCCCCTATACTCTTGCACTGAGTCTTTCCAGAACCAGGGGCCACTCCTCCACTCTTTTTGGACATCATTTAATGTGTGGATTATGTCCTGGGTATTCAAAGTTTCTAGGCTAATATCCACTTATCAGTGAGTACATACCATGATTGATCTTTTGAGACTGAGTTACCTCACTTAGTATGATGTTCTCCAGCTCCATCCATTTGTCTAAGAATTTCATGAATTCATTGTTTCTAATGGCTGAATAGTACTCCATTGTGTAAATATACCACATTTTTGTATCCATTCCTCCGTTGAAGGACATCTAGGTTCTTTCCAGCTTCTGGCTATTACAAATAGGGCTGCTATGAACATAGTGGAGCATGTGTCTTTATTGCATGCTGAAGAATCCTCTGCATATATGCCCAGTAGTGGTATAACAGGGTCCTCAGGAAGTGATATGCCCAGTTTTCTGAGGAACCGCCAGACTGATTTCCAAAGTGGTTGCACCATCTTGCAATCCCACCAGCAGTGGAGGAGTGTTCCTCTTTCTCCACATCCTCGACAACACCTGCTGTCTCCTGAGTTTTTGACCTTAGCCATTCTGACTGGTGTGAGGTGAAATCTCAGGGTTGTTTTGATTTGCATTTCCCTAATGATTAATGATGTTGAACATTTCTTAAGGTGTTTCTCAGCTCTCCGAAGTTCTTCATGTGAAAATTCTTTGTTTAGCTCCGTACCCCACTTTTTAATGGGGTTATTTGGATCTCTGGGTTCTACTTTCTTGAGTTCTTTGTATATAATAGATATTAGCCCTCTGTCGGATTTAGGGTTGGTGAAGATTCTTTCCAAGTCTGTTGGTTGACGTTTTGTCCTTTTGATGGTATCCTTTGCCTTACAGAAACTTTGTAGTTTTATGAGGTCCCATTTGTCAATTCTTGATCTTAGAGCATAAGCTATTGGTGTTCTATTCAGGAACTTTTCCCCTGTGCCCATGTCCTCCAGGGTCTTCCCCAGTTTTTTTTCAATTAGTTTCAGTGTGTCAGGTTTTATGTGGAGGTCCTTGATCCATTTGGAGTTGAGCTTGGTGCAAGGAGATAAGAATGGATCGATGCGCATTCTTCTGCATGCTGACCTCCAATTGAACCAACACCATTTGTTGAAAAGACTATCTTTTTTCCACTGGATGCTTTCAGCCCCTTTGTCTAAGACCAAGTGACCATAGGTGTATTGGTTCATTTCTGGGTCTTCAATCCTATTCCATTGATCCGCTTGCCTGATGTTGTACCAATACCATGCAGTTTTTATCACTATTGCTCTGTAGTAGAGTTTAAAGTCTGGGATATTGAATCCCCCTGAAGTTCTTTTACTGTTGAGAATAGTTTTAGCTATCCTGGGTTTTTTGTTATTCCAGATGAATTTGAGAAGTGCTCTTTCTAGCTCTATGAAGAACTGGGTTAGGATTTTTATGGGAATAGCATTGAATCTGTAGATTGCCTTTGGCAAGATGGCCATTTTAACTATATTAATCCTGCCCATCCACGAGCATGGAAGGTTTTTCCATTTTCTGAGATCTTCAATTTCCTTCTTCAGAGATCTGAAGTTCTTGTCATATAGGTCTTTCACTTGTTTGGTTAGAGTCATCCCAAGATACTTTATGTTGTTTGTAGCTATTGTGAAGGGGGTCATTTCCCTAATTTCTTTCTCAGTCTGCTTATCCTTTGAATATATAAAGGCTACTGATTTGCTTGCGTTGATTTTGTAGCCAGCCACTTTGCCGAAGTTGTTTATCAGGTGTAGGAGTTCTCTAGTAGAGTTTTTAGGGTCACTTAAGTATATGATCATATCATCTGCAAATAGTGATAATTTGACTTCTTCCTTTCCAATTTGTATCCCTTTGACTTCCTTCTGTTGTCTAATTGCTCTAGCTAGGACTTCAAGTACTATATTGAAAAGATATGGAGAGAGGGGGCAGCCTTGTCTAGTACCTGATTTTAGTTGGATTGCTTCAAGTTTCTCTCCATTTAGTTTGATGTTGGCTACCGGTTTGCAGTATATTGCTTTTACTATGTTTAGATATGGGCCTTGAATTCCTGTCCTTTCCAAGACTTTTAGCATGAAAGGATGCTGAATTTTGTCAAATGCTTTTTCAGCATCTAATGAAATGATCATGTGGTTTTTTTCTTTGAATTTGTTTATGTAGTGGATAGCATTTATGGATTTCCGTATATTGAACCATCCCTGCATCCCTGGGATGGAACCTACTTGATCATGGTGGATGATCGTTTTGATGTGTTCTTGGATTTGGTGGGCAAGAATTTTATTTAGTATTTTTGCATCGATATTCATAAGGGAAATTGGCCTGAAATTCTCTTTCTTAGTTGGGTCTTTGTGTGGTTTTGGTATCAGCGTAATAGTGGCTTTGAAGAAGGAGTTGTGTAGTGCTCCTTCTGTTTCTATTTGGTGGAAGAGTTTGAAGAGTATTGGTGTTAAGTCTTCTTTGAAGGTCTGATAGAATTTTGCACTGAAACCATCTGGTTGGTCCTGTGCTTTTTTTGGTTGGAAGCCTATCTATGACCCCTACTATTTCTTTAGGGGTTATGGGTCTGTTTAGATGGTCTATTTGATCCTGGTTTAATTTTGGTAATTGGTATCTGTCTAAGAAAATGTCCATTTCCTCCAGATTCTCCAGTTGTGTTGAGTACAGGTTTTTGTAGTAGGATCTGATGATTTTTTGAATTTCCTCGGTTTCTGTTGTAATATCTCCATTTTTATTTCTAATTTTGTTAATTTGGATACTTTCTCTGTGCCCTTTGGTTAGTCTGGCTAAGGGTTTATCTATCTTGTTGATTTTTTTCAAAGAACCAGCTTTTGGTCTTGTTGATTCTTTGTATGGTTCTCTTGGTTTCTACTTGATTGATTTCAGCCCTGAGTTTGATGATTTCCTGTCTTCTCCTCCTCCTGGGTGAATTAGCTTCTTCTTATTCCAGGGTTTTCAGTTGTTCCGTTAATCTTCTAGTGTAAGCTCTCTCGAATTTCTTTTTGAAGGCACTCAAAGCTATGAGTTTTCCTCTTAGCACTGCTTTCAATGTGTCCCATAGATTTGTTTATGCTGTGCCTTCATTTTCATTAAATTCTAAGAAATCTTTGATTTCTTTCTTTATTTCTTCTTTGACCAAGGTGTCATTGAGTAGAGTATTATTCAGTTTCCATGTGTATGTGGGCTTTCTGTTGTTTTTACTATTACCAAAGACCACTTTTACTCCATAGTGATCTGATAGGAGGCATGGGATTATTTCAATCTTCTTATATTTGTTGAGATCTGTCTTGTGACCAACTATATGATCTATTTTGGAGAAGGTACCATGAGGTGCTGAGAAAAAGGTATATTCCTTTGCTTTGGGATAAAAAGTTCTATATATATATCTGCTAACTCCAATTGGTTCAAAGCTTCAATTAGTTTCATTGTCTCCCTGTTTAGTTTCTGTTTTCCTGATAGGTCCATTGGTGAAAGTGGAGTGTTGAAGTCACCCACAATTATTGTGTTAGGTGCAATGTGTACTTTGAGCTTTAGTAAAGTTTCTTTTATGAATGAGGGTGCCCTTATATTTGGGGCATAGATGTTCAGGATTGAGAGTTCTTCTTGTTGGATTTTTCCTTTGACCAGCAAGTAGTGACCTTCCATATCTCTTTTGATGACATTAGGTTGAAAGGCAATTTTATCTGAAATTAGAATGGCAACACCGGCTTGTTTCCTGGGACCATTTGCTTGTAGAATTGTCTTCCAGCCTATTACTCTAAGGTAGTTTTTGTCTTTGACATTGAGGTGTGTTTCCTGTAAGCAGCAAAATGTAGGGTCCTGTTTACATAACCAGTCTGTTAGTCTATGTCTTTTTATTGGGGCATTGAGTCCATTGGTGTTAAGAGATATTAAGGAATAGTGATTGTTACTTCCTGTCATTTTTGATGTTATTTTTTAAATTTGATTGGTTAACTTCTTTTGGGTTTGATGAAAGAAGCTTAATATCCTGCTCTTGCCAGGGTATAGTTTCCCTCGTTGTACTGGTGCTTTCCCCCTATTAACCTTTGTAGGGCTGGGTTTGTAGAAAGATATTGTGTAAATTTGGTTTTGTCGTGGAATATCTTGGTTTCTCCATCTATAGTAATTGAGAGTTTCGCTGGGTATAGTAGTCTCAGCTGGCATTTGTGTTCTCTTAGAGTCTGCATGAGCTCCGCCCAGGATCTTCTAGCTTTCATGGTCTCTGGTGAGAAATCTGGTGTAATTCTGATAGGTCTTCCTTTATATGTTACTTGCCCTTTTTCTCTTACTGCCCTACATATTCTTTCTTTGTTTAGTACATTTGGGGTTTTGATTATTATGTGATGGGAGGTATTTCTGTTCTGGTCCAGTCTGTTTGGAGTTCTGTAGGCTTCTTGTATATTCATGGGCATCTCTCTCTTTAGGTTAGGGAAGTTTTCTTCCATAATTTTGTTGAAGATATTTGCTGGCCTTTTAAGTTGTAAATCTTCACTCTCATCAATACCTATGATCCTTAGATTTGGCTTTCTCATTGTGTCCTGGATTTCCTGGATATTTTGGGTTACAAGCTTTTTGCATTTTGCATTTTCTTTAACTGTTGAGTCCATGGTTTCTATGGTATCTTCGGCATCTGAGATTCTTTCTTCTATCTCTTGTATTCTGTTGTTGATATTTGCATCTATGTCCCCTGATTTCTTCCCAAGGTTTTCTATCTCCAAAGTTGTCTCCCTTTGTGCTTTCTTAGTTGTTTCTACTTCTGTTTTTAGATCCTGAAAATTTTTGCTCAGTTCTGTCATTTGCTTGTTTGTGTTTCCTCTAATTCTTTAAGCGATTTTTGTGTTTCCTCTTTCATGACTTCTGCCTGTTGATCAAGGTTCTCCTGTATTTCTTTAAGTGGTTTTTGCATTTCCTCCTTATTGGCTTTTGTATTCTCCTGAATTTCTTTCAATGATTTTTGTGTTTCCCTTGTAAGGGCTTCTAATTTTTGATCCATTTTCTCCTGAATTTCTTTAAGTATGTCCTTCATGTGTTCCTGTACTAGCATCATGACCAGTGATTTTAAATCCAAATCTTGTTTTTCTGGTATGTTGGGGTATCCAGGACTTGCTAATGTTGGAGAATTGGGTTCAGATGCTGCCATAATGCCTTGGTTTCTGTTAGTCACGTTTCTACATTTGCCTTTAGCCATTTGGATCTCCCAGGAGTTAGATGGTCTTATTGTCACTGGCTGGAGCTTCAACCTACTGTGGATCTTTAAGGTTATTTCTGCAACACTAGATGACTGGGTTTCTTCTGGCGCAGATTACTGATATGCTGGCTTCCTCTTTTGTGCCTTTGGAGCCCTTCTCTGTCTTGCCTCAAGCAATGCTATACTTAGGTTGTCAAGGTCAACCAGATGTTCTCTGTTTGCTCTATTATGGAGGGAAGAAATTGTGGTGGGGGTCACTCCCTCTGTTGATTCTCACATAGGACACAGGTCCTATGATGGACTGGCTTGCAGGTGAACCGCCTATGTGCTCAGTTCCTGAGGGCAGGCAGACCCCTGGTGGTTTGCACCACCAGAAATCTAAAGCTCAGGGTGTTACAGTACCTAGTGAACCTTTTGTGTCCCTGCAGACAGCTAGTTTGGCTGCAGGGCTTCTCTCCTTCCACAGCTTCCTGGGCAGGATATGGGCCCTGAGCCCGGTTGGCTGGCAGACAAAAGCCTCCTAGGTGCTCAGTTCCTGAGTGCAGGCAGAACCCTGGCGGTTTGCACCACCAGAAATCTAAGGCTCAGGGTGTTACAGTACCTAGTGATCCTTTTGTGTCC
Organism: Apodemus sylvaticus; assembly: GCF_947179515.1. Taxonomy (NCBI): domain Eukaryota; kingdom Metazoa; phylum Chordata; class Mammalia; order Rodentia; family Muridae; genus Apodemus; species Apodemus sylvaticus. The sequence continues at coordinate 49,063,422 of NC_067482.1, read as the reverse complement.
CTGCAGACAGCAAATATGGCTGCGGGGCTTCTCTCCTTCCACTGCTTCCTGAGCCCAGCGGGCTGGCAGACAAAAGCTGCCTAGGTGCTCAGTTCCTGAGTGCAGGCAGACCCCTGGAGGTTTGCACCACCAGAAATCTAAGACTCGGGGTGTTACAGTACCTAGAGATCCTTTTGTGTCACTGCAGGCAGCAAATATGGCCGCGGGGCTTCTAAGGCTTCCTGGGCAGGACACAGGCCCTGAGCCAGGCGGGCTGGCAGACAAAAGCCTCCTAGGTGCTCAGTTCCTGAGTGCAGGCAGACCCCTGGTGGTTTGCACCACCAGAAATCTAAGGCTCAGGGTGTTACAGTACCTAGAGATCCTTTTGTGTCCCTGCAGGCAGCAAATATGGCTGCGGGACTTCTCTCCTTCCACAGCTTCCTGAGCCCGTTGGGCTGGCAGGCAAAAGCCGCCTAGGTGCTCAGTTCCTGAGTGCAGGCAGACCCCTGACGGTTTACACCACCAGAAATCTAATGTACAACAACTTCTTAAGCACATTATCCTGATTATAATGTTGTAAAGTTTCCAATTTGGCTTTTATCTGGGAGGTTTAGATACTATTTCTCTCATGTTATAACAAGAGACATACTAAGCATGATCACCATCAATGAGTTTGTGAAAGCTACTTGCACACAGCATCTTGAACGAGAACACCTAGACATCTACTCTGATAATCTATCAAGTGTACTGTACCTTCAGAAGTTGAACTTGAAGCTGCATTCTTTTGACAATAACTATATATTAAGTGCACTGTGGACAACTCTATCCATTATGCCACAGATTTGTCTTACTAAGTCTTATAACATTCATTTACTAAACTGATATTTGAGAACTGACTATGTCATGAACTGTTTTCTTCTTGATTTAAATGATTAAATTGGAAAGATAGAGTTTCTGTGACTTAGTTCTTATGTAGACACCACGTGTAAACTACCTTCTCTTCTTTAAGGCTATTTTAAAACCACTCATATATATTCAGTTGATATCAGGTAGTTTTAATAACCAATTTCTAGTAATAGTTTGTTATTTAATGTATGCTTCAATATATTATTAAGACAGTTTAAAATCACAATTTGAAACCTAAATGATATATAAATCAAAAATTGCAGAACACACACATAATGACTGCTCTTGGTAGTCAATTTGATACACGTAGAAAAAGGGGCACTAAGTTGAGGATTTACCTCCATCATATTAAGTTGAGGGCAATAATATCTACAGATCATTTTGTAGTTTTTTATTCTTTTATTGTGTTTTTAAAACTTTCTGTTGTCTTTTTGAGAATAGAAAATTAATCCAAAATGTTTCTGTTCCCCTAAACTCTCCCATATCTACTGCTCTGCTTTTTTTTTTAAAATACATGGATTCTTTTTACATTAACTATTGACAGACATTTATAAACACAACCTCTGGGACTCTGTAAGGTTAATTGAGTATATATTTTCAGGGTTGAGTAGTTGATATTGAATACCAAACTGGTCTGAATTTTGCTGAACAAGACCTAGAATTCCTTAGCTGCCTACAGTTCTTTGTGCAGAGTTAAGGCTTCCTTGGCTTTTTCCATTTACTATACCTGCATATTGGTGTTATTCTTTTCAGCTCATATTTGGGCTGCCACATTAGTAAGACTTTTAGCATTTAACTTCTGCTATGTCACAGAAAGATTATTTATTTTCTTATTTTGCAATCTTTCTGCCACAAGAGCTCCTCTGCTGTGAGAAAAGGAATTTCTCTGTAGGAATATCAGTTGAAACTGGCTTCTACAACTCTGAATTGTTATTATTGTCTGTAGTTGTTCTATAATAGTGTTCATGAAGAAGATTGCTTAATAAGGAATGAAGATTATATTTATCTGTGGCAATATTTAGAATGTTGTTAGGTATTACTATGGATTAGTAAAGTGTTCTCCTCCAAGATCCATGGTTTTATTAGAGCTGGGTAGTTGGTTTGATTTGCCCTCATAGGCATGAAGGGTTCTTAGTTCTTATTTCAAAGATACTATGTATCACAAAATTATATGTGTCACTGCTATACCCTTAGTGTATTAGTGACTTTATGGTCATTGGTGTGGTTGATAGGTATCATATCTGGTTGGGGCAGTTGACTGCTTCCTTTCTTTGAAAGTTCTCATGATATTTTATGGTAACATGAAAACTAACACTTAGGAAGTAGACATTCAGCTGAGGTCCAGCTCAGAAATTCTGTGGCCTGTTGTTAGAATTACAGAGTGTTTTCATCAATAGGGACTTAACTTACACAGCAGAGATGACAGATGTGATAAAAGTAGTATATTTTTGGAGTTTCTTAGATTATCTGAACCAGTAACTCAAACCGAAGCTTCTCATGCCTATAGTTAGATTTTTATTAGGAGATCTTCTCTTTTCAGGAATATTTGTTAGCACATATGAGAAAAAATATTTATACAGTATATTTATATATGCATAGTTATATTGTATAAATATACTAATATGCATAGAATATATATGTATATATTGAATATATATAAATATATGCTCATAAATATATGTGTGTATAAAGTAAATTTATATATAGAATATTGCATATATTTTATTTATATATCAATAAATATATACTTTATGCATTTATATATGGATATATTTATGCATACATATATAAATATATGCATATAGTAGATTTAATATATAGAAATAGGTATATATACACAGTATATTAAATCACAGATTTTTCTTTTTCAAAAAATTTTAGTTAAATAGGTAATAATGGGACACATTACAATATTAGACATCTTTATATTCCTTTGAACCTTCTTCCTAATATATCATCTTCATCCTACTTCCTAATAGAGGCTCATTTTTACCCATTTCTCCAATCATATTACATGTTTCATGACTTGTGAAGGAATTTCTTGATTAAAGTTTGATGTATTGAGTCTTAGTCCATGTTCAGCGGAACATCTCCTAGGCTTGTGGTCTGGAATCTCATCAGAAACAGCAATAAGGAAGCCAGTAAGCAGCATTCTTCCAATGTCTGCTTAAGTTCATGACTCCAGGTTCCTGCCTTGAGCACCTGTCATGGTTCCCTTTGATGATGGATTGTAACACATAAGCCAAAATAACCCTTTCTTCTGTAAGTCCATTTTCATTATTGTTTTATATCAGCAATAACAACAGAAGAGCAAAAACATTTTTAAAATTACCATTATCATAAATATTTTTATTTTATTGATAGATATATAGTTAAATTATAATTTGGGCAAAAAGAAAATTGTTTTATTTGAAAGTCAGACTCTTGTTTCCTATTTATGAAAAAAATTGATTTTATAACATTGATGTGGGACACAAAGTCCTATTTCTAGTATCTTTGTTTCTTTCTATAAATCATTGTTCAGAACCTTGAGCCAATTTACTATTAGTTTCATTGATCTTTCCCACTGATATTACAAGACTGTAAAGAATTTTGTCAAAAGCTTTCTGAACATCTAAGTTTAAAATCCCCTTTAACTCCCTTTCCACATTTGTCTACCTGGAGAGAAGTCCCTGAAGACTTTCACAAAAGTAGTGAGTGATTCCTTTTATTCTCCAAATGTGCGTTGTTGGCTCTTAATCAAGCTGAGCTTTTCAAAGCTAGCCTCCTTAGATCTCTAAAAATAGTTTCTCTAAGTTTCCAACACAAGTGAAGTTAAAGGAAGCTCTCTGAAATACCAGAGAATGACTTTAAGACTGGTTTCAGTTAATATTTTGTTTTTCTTTCACATATAAAAGGATGCTGTTTTAATAGAAAAATATCCAATATTGGTTGTTTTTTTATTTAAAATTTCAAATTTGAAGATATTCTTAGTATCATGTGAATCAGTATATTTTTAAATGATACTATTTAACAATGAATAGCAAATTTTTTTATCATCAGAGTGATCAATCTCTCTCAGGAATTCTAATTCTGGCAAACTTTAGAAAAGTGAGTGTTGGGGAAACATCAGTATTGTTACATTTATTTTAATCTCCTACTACTCTTTTATGGGAATTCAGTACACATCTCTATTTAGTATTGGACTCACAGTTACAGAAGCTTACATTAATTTGTTTTGAAATATCTGATAAAGATATAGAACTCTTATCATTTTCCTGGGGATAAATGCCCAAATAGTTTAAATTGTCAAAGCTTCAGTTTCCCCATAAAAACAAAATAATCTAGAAATATTTTAGAAAATAGAGCAGGAGGAAGGCAGTACAATCACAATGAATGCCTGTCTTCAAAACTAGTTGGACATATAATAATAATATATTTACAACATTATTTACACAATGTTATATATGTTTCTCAAATTTTGCCTGTGCTGGCATTAATCTGGTCACAGTGATGCAGCTTTACCCCCCTGCCACCTGTCCATCCAGATTACTCCAACTTCTCTCTTTTCTTTCGATGTATTTTTATTTTATTCGATATATTTTTTATTTATATTTCAAATGATTTCCCCTTTTCTGGTCCCCCACTCCCCCAAAGTCACAAAAGCCCCCGTTCCTCCCCCTGTTCTCCCACCCACCCCTTCCCAATTCCCTGTTCCGGTTTTGCTTTATACTGCTACACTGAGTCTTTCCAGAACTAGGGGCCATTCTTCTTGTACCTCATTTGATGTGTGGATTATGTTTTGGGTATTCCAGTTTTCCAGGCTTATATCTACTTATTAGTGAGTGCATACCATGATTGATCTTTTGAGACTGGGTTACCTCACTTAGTATGATGTTCTCCAGCTCCATCCATTAGCCTAATAATTTCATGAATTCATTGTTTCTAATGGCTGAATAGTACTCCATTGTATATATATATATACCACATTTTTTGCATCCATTCTTCTGTTGAGGGATACCTGGGTTCTTTCCAGCTTCTGGCTATTATAAATAGGGCTGCTATGAACATAGTGGAGCATATATCCTTATTACATGCTGGGGAATCCTCTGGGTACATGCCCAGGAGTGGTATAGCAGGATCTTTCGGAAGTGAAGTGCCCAGTTTTCTGAGGAACCGCCAGACTGCTTTCCAGAGTGGTTGTACCAATTTGCAACCCCACCAGCAGTGGAGGAGGGTTCCTCTTTCTCCACATCCTTGCCAACACCTGCTGACTCCTGAGTTTTTAATCTTAGCCATTCTGACTGGTATAAGGTGAAATCTCAGGGTTGTTTTGATTTGCACTTCCCTGATGACTAGTGAAGTTGAGCATTTTTTAAGATGTTTCTCCGCCATCAGAAGTTCTTCAGGTGAGAATTCTTTGTTTAACTCTGTACCCCATTTTTAATAGGTTTATTTGGTTTCTGGGGTCTAACTTCTTGAGTTATTTGTATATATTGAATATTAACCCTCTATCTGATGTAGGGTTGGTGAAGATCTTTTCCCAATTTGTTGGTTGCTGATTTGTCCTTTTGATGGTGCCCTTTGCTTTACAGAAACTTTGTAGTTTTATGAAGTCCCATTTGTCAATTCTTGATCTTAGAGCATAAGCAATTGTTGTTCTGTTCAGAAACTTTCCCCCTGTACCAATGTCCTCAAGGGTCTTGCCCAGTTTCTTTTCTATTAGCTTCAGAGTGTCTGGCTTTATGTGGAGGTCTTTGATCAATTACTCCAACTTCTCTTAATAGTGTTTTGGTAAATAAATCTGGAACAATATGATGATGCTTCTTTACTTCCAATCTGATAGTGACTTTTAAATTGCAAGGTTCTTTTAATAGTGAGTTTTATGTGGAAAAGCTTGAGTTCTTCGTTTTACTTAAAGCCAATGGTAAGGAAATAAGTCATGGAGACCAACCTGGAAAGGTATACCAATATAAACACATATCTTGAACATTATAAAAACCTCATAAGACTGGATATTCTCAGCAAATAAAATGTTGAAGAACATTATCTAATAAGGAAAAGATTTCACTCTATCTACACAGCACAGTTTTCCCAAAAGGACATGAAAAAGATTTACTTGAATCAAAGTTCAAACTTTGGAGGGATTGCAGGCGTTAGGGCCCATAGGCACATTGAACATTCAAAACAGATTTCAGATGATCTTTCACTTGATTAAATTGTGTATGAAGCACTGTATCCATAGATCTTGCTGTACTTTCATGTCAATTTAATGTCTAATAAGTATAGAATCTCTTATGATGGGTCCATCATATGTATGCAGCATACAATATCTATTATATGTACAAAATGCTTATGAAATATAGTATATAACAAGTAAATATATACAAATTGCCAATTTTATTTATTCTTGTTTTAATAATTTTAGTTAAATAGAAATTAAATATAGTTGTTTTCCTAATAGATAAGAATGGGTTTACTTAAGCATAGACACTCACATACACACACATACACAATACACATACACGTGCATACACACATATGTTGATGTTTCCTTGTTTATGCTGGAGCATTCTATTTTTTCCTTAGTAATTTTGAATAACTCAACTAAAGTCTCTGATTATCAACTAATTTTTTCTAGTTTCTAAGATACATTTAAAAGGACAATCTTCAGTTATCAGATTAAGAAAAATATCACAACCAGAGAAAAGAATAAATGACACAGTTGGTTCTTTCCTGAGAATGCTGGCTGACTACCTGCTACACTGATTGTTTATCCTTTTCTAATTTATTAATTATCATTATTCCTATTTCCATAGGTAAATATTTTATCAACTAAGAAGGCAGGAGGTGTTATCCATATCAAATATTACACTAGTATGAATTTAAGTCTTTTCATTGATGATAATGTGAAGTATGATATCCAGAATAAACAAGTCTGTTGGTTATTATATTAGCAAAGAAGACTAAAATTCAGAAAAGTATCCTGTCCTGCCTATTAAAGGCAGAACTTGAACTATGTATATGAGATTTATAAGATACATTCTAATATCTAGGGATTAAAGATAAATATTGAGTAACCATCTTTACTTGCTAACTCTCTACTCAGTAAAGATGCTACAAAAACTATTGTATCTTAATTGAGAAAATTTGATATGTTTGACTCTTACAAATTCTTGGACATAGCTATTCAATCAGCTAACATATAGGGATCTCATATTGTGATCTCATAACTGAAAATAAAGCAATAATGAATTCACAATAAAGCAATCCAGTTATTACTCATAACTTATAAGCAAGTTTTCTACACTCTGAATATCAGAAATCCAGTTCACTGTTAATTTTTTAATTGGTCCTAGGATGTGTCATGCATATAGTAACTTATAGAAATCTAAAAATATTGTTTTATTTGTATTGTAGTTTTGTATTGTATTGTATTTGTATTGTAGTATTATGTTGTAGTTTGTTTGTAGTAACCATTGTTTTCTTTTAGGTCTCATATTTCTAGAAGACATTCTGCTTTGTATACTGCCTTAAACTATGCTGTGATGAGTAAACAACAGATGGTTTTATTCATTACACATAATTTTTGATCATAAATTGCACACAGGCAGCATGTGACACCACACTATTTCAATCACATAATACATGATTCTGCAAGGAGACATCAGATCAATGTTTAGCTGAATTTTTCACCATGAGATCAATAATGTGTGAGTTCTTCTGTATGCTAACTTCTACTATGACTTTTTAAAAGAAATTGTTATTTTTTCCTTAAGTTTAAGATCCATAGAATCCAAATAACATGAAAATTAAAATGGACATATAGACAATGTATCAAACTTAAAGACATTATATTGCCAATTACCCAAGTAAATTCATGTGCACACCACATTGCTTATATGTAAAATATGAAAAATAAATGTTATAGAATATGCAAGTGGAATAGTAGGTAACAGGTATCAATAGAGGAAATGACATGTAGTAATGAAATGTTTTGTAATTGAGTAAAACCCAACAGTTGAGATGACTAATATGCAGTTTCTCTGATGTGATAATTATGCAATGCATTCATGTAGAAAAAATTCATATCAAACCCCAGTATAAGTATAATCATGTGAAATAAAAAATTTTAAAATCCGTCTTTCATTCAATTTTCCACTTCAAAAGATAACCAATCAATCAGGAAGAAAATATACTTAGTGTACTTGGGAGAAAAAAAACTTCACATTACGTTCTATATTCATAAATTTCATTTAAAGGTGAAGTTGACGCATATATATGTACAAAAATTCATCTGATATAATGAAAATATGGTATATTTGAACATTGAAAATTGATCTAAAATTATGAACCAAAAAAGTCCTGGAAATTATGCAATTCGAAGTGCATGGTTTGATGTGATTTAAATCCCAGTAAAGAAGTAAGGCATTAAAAACGAATACGCAAATATATCAAGACATTCTTAGAAATAGTCCCTTGACATAAATTTTGACCACATGTTCATAGAAGGAAAATTGATATAGACAAGGAATTGAGGGCCATCAAAAGAATTCAAGATACTTAAGAAAATTATATGGATTTTTTTTTTACAATTTATGAAAGATATAATTGCATTAAACAGCAATGCTAAGAGTGTAATGATTGTAATGTATCAACACTTGAGATAAAGGTCAAGAGTACTCAGTATTATGGGAGCAGTTAGAAATCCCATTTTTCTGAGCGAGGGGGCAGCAGCAGCAGCAGCAGCAGCAGCAGCAGTAGCTGGTCCAGCGGAAGGGCTATCAGCAGTTGAACCAAGGTAACAGGGTCCAGGCAGGCGTTGCACCGGCTACCACTGACCTTCACTGGCCAGCTGGGCTGCAAGCGGTGGCAGATTTACAGGCCCTTTCACCCCACAGAAGCCACATCAGAACTCTGCCTCCTGCCAGTCAGTTACGAGAGTCTCTCCACCATCTTGGATCTGGGGCACCAGAGAAATCAGACAGAATGAGGTAAGCAAATATAACCTGAGGCCAACATCGCAGGGTTCTAAGCACAACGGGGGTTGGCCTGCACCCAGGTCCAGGGCTGTTTTGGGGCCATCAGTGTGCAAACCCGGCCAGGAGGTTGTTTGCCCTGCCTGGCACACGTGCCACCATTTTGACTGCGGGATGCCAGAGAGTTCTAGCAGGCAAAGTTAGCTAAGAGTCATAGCCTGAGGCTAACATAGCGGGGTCTAAGCCAGACAGGCCTTGGACTGCTCCCAGGACCTGGGCTGCTTGGTGGGCCATCTGTGTGCCAACCCGGCCAGGAGGTTTCAGACTCTCCCGCCACTTTCAGGGAGCACAGGCTCACACTCCTCCATCCTGGACACCTGACAGACCTGGATGATGTCCACACCTGGACATCAATTAACAGTCATAGCCCAAGGGGAAATTTGCTCTGGCCTTTGCCTGCCAGGCTTTTGCCTAGACTCAGGGCCTCAGCAGGTAGGCTAGCCTTGTGTGCACCAACCCGGTTGAGAGATCAGAGTGACCAGCACTCAGAAAAGGTCCCACAGCACACACTGTCAGCACTCCCTGAAGGAGCAAATGGGCATCTCCAGGTTCACACAGACAATATGGGGCAAGGCACACTAGGGCTCCAAGGGTACACAAGAGGAGAACAGCACACCAGCAATCTGTAACAGGGGAAACCCAGTCATCCAGTGTTGAAGAAATAGCCCTACAGCCTCAAAGAAGGCACAAACAACAGCCGGAGACAAGACCAACTAATGCCAGCAATAACAAGATGGCAAAGGGCAAAAGCAGGAACACTATTAACAGAAATCTAGAAATCTGCCACCGCTTGCAGCCCAGCTGGCCAGACACTCATCTGAGCCAAACACTCCAACATCAGCAAGTCCTAGTTACATAAACACACCAGAAAAACAAGATTTGGATTTAAAACCACTGTTCATGATGCTGCTAGAAGAACACAAAAAGGACATAAATGAATCTCTTAAAGAAATACAGGGGAAAATGAATAAGCTAGAAACATGTATAATGAAAACACAAAAATCACTTAAAGAAATTCAGGAGAATAAGGCCCAAGAGATAGAAGACAATAAAGAAGAAACACACACACACACACACACACACACACACACACACACACACACGAAATCTTGAAGAAATGCAGGAGAAAGTTAGTCAAACAGCAGAAGTCATGAAAGAGGAAACACAAAAATCTCTTAAAGAATTACAGGAAAACACAAACAAGCAAGTGAAGGAATAAGCAAAACCACCCAGGATCTAAAAATGAGAAGTAGAAACACCTAAGAAATCACAAAGGGAGACAACTTTGGAGATAGAAAACCTTGAAAAGAAATCAGGGACCATAGATGCAAATATCAACAACAGAATACAAGAGATGGAAGAAAGAATCTCAGATGCCGAAGATACCATAGAAACCAATGAATCAACAGTCAAAGAAAATGCAAATGCAAAAAGCTTGTATCCCAGAACATCCAGGAAATCCAGGATACAATTAGAAGACCAAACCTAAGGATTATAGGTATAGATGAGAGTGAAGATTTACAACAGAAAGGGCCAGCAAATATCTTCAACAAAATTATGGAAGAAAACTTTCCCAACTTAAAGAGAGAGATGCCCATGAATATACAAGAAGCCTACAGAACTCCAAACAGACTGGACCTGAGCAGAAATACCTCTCATCACATAATAATCAAAACCCCAAATGTACTAAACAAAGAAAGAATATTAAAGGCAGCAAGAGAAAAAGGCCAAGTAACATATAAAGGAAGACCTATCAGAATCACACCAGACTTCTTAGCAGAAACCATGAAAGCTAGAAGATCCTGGGCAGATCTCATGCAGACTCTAAGAGAACACAAATGTCAGCCAAGACTATTATACTCAGCAAAACTCTCAATCACAATAGATGAAGAAACCAAGATATTCCATGACAAAACCAAATTTACACAATATTTTTCTACAAAGCCAGCTCTACAAAGAATAATAGAAGGAAAACTCCAATACAAGGAGAGAAACGAAACCCTGGAAAAAGCAAGATAGTTACCTTCTTTCATCAAACCCAAAAGAAGATAACCACTCAAATATAAAAATAACATTGAAAATGACAGGAAGTAATAATCACTATTCCTTAATATCTCTTAACATCAATGGACTCAACTCCCCAATAAAAAGACATAGACTAACAGACTGGATAAGGACCCTACATTTTGCTGCTTACAGGAAACACACCTCAATGTCAAAGAAAAAAAACGACCTTAGAGTAAAAGGCTGGAAGACAATGTTACAAGCCAATAGTCTCAGGAAAGGAGCCGGAGTAGCCATTCTAATATCAGATAAAATTGACTATCAATCTAAAGTCATCAAAAGAGATACAGAAGGACACTTCTTGCTGGTGAAAGGAAAAAATCCACCAAGAAGAACTTTCAATTCTGAACATCTATGTGCCAAATGCAAGGGCACCCTCATTTGTAAAAGAAACTTTACTAAAGCTCAAAGCACACATGGCACCTAACACAGTAATTGTGGGTGACTTCAACACTCCACTCTCCTCAATGGACCGATCAGGAAAACAGAAACTAAACAGAAACACAATAAAACTAATTGAAGCTTTGGACCAATTGGACTTGACTGATATTTATAGAACATTTCACCCTAAAGCAAAAGAATATACCTTTTTCTCAGCACCTCATGGTACCTTCTCCACAATCGACCATATAATTGGTCACAAGACAGACCTAAACAAATATAAGAAGATCGAACTACTCCCATGCCTCCTATCAGATCATGATGGTGTAAGAGTGGTTTTCAATAGCAGCAAAAACAACAGAAAGCCCACAGACACATGGAGGCTGAACAATACTCTACTCAATGACACCTTGGCCAAAGAAGAAATAAAGAAAGAAATCAGAGACTTTTTAGAATTTAATGAAAATGAAGGCACAACATACCCAAATCTTTGGGATACAATGAAAGCAGTGCTAAGAGGAAACTCACAGCCTTGAGTGCCTCCAAAAAGAAAATGGAGAGTGCATACACTAGCAGCTTAATGACACACCTGAAAGCCCTGGAACAAAGAGAATCCAATTCACCCAGGAGGAATGAAATCATCAAACTCAGGACTGAAATCAGTCAAATGGAAACAAAGAGAACCATACAAAGAATCAACAAATCCAGGAGCTGGTTTTTTTTTTTTTTTTTTTTTTTTTTTTTTTTTTTTTTTTTTTTTTTTTTTGAGAAAATCAACACGATAGATAAACCCTTAGCCAGACTGACCAAAGGGCAGAGAGAAAGAATCCAAATTAACAAAATGAGAACTGAAAAGGGTGATATAACAACAGAAACTGAGGAAATTCAAAAAATTATCAGATCCTACTACAAAAGCCTATTACTCAAAACAACTGGAGAATCTGGAGAAAATGGACAATTTCCTAGACAGATACCAAATAGCAAAATTAAATCAGGACCAAATAGATCATCTCAACAATCCCATAACCCCTAAAAAAATAGAAAGGGTCATAGAAAGCCAACCAAAAAAAGCACAGGACCAGATGGCTTCAGTGCAGTATTCTATCAGACCTTCAAAGAAGACCTAACACCAATACTCTTCAAACTCTTCCACAAAATAGAAACAGAAGGAACACTATCCAATTCTTTCTACGAAGCCACAATTATACTGATACCAAAACCACACAAAGATCCAGCAAAGAAAGAGAACTTCAGACCAATTTCCCTTATGAACATTGATGCAAAAATACTCAATAAAATTCTTGCCAACCGAATCCAAGAACACTACCATGATCAAGTAGGCTTTATTCCAGGGATGCAGGGTTGGTTCAATATAAGGAAATCCATCAATGCAATCCACTACATAAACAAACTCAAAGAAAAAAACACATGGTCATTTCATTGGATTGTGAAAAAGCATTTGACAAAATTCAGCATCCTTTCATGCTAAAAGTCTTGGAAAGAACAGGAATTCAAGGCCCATACCTTGAAAGCAATATATAGCAAACCAGTATCCAGCATCAAACTAAATGGAGAGAAACTTGAAGCAATCCCACTAAAATCAGGGACTAGACAGGGCTTCCCCCTTTCTCCTTATCTTTTCAATATTGTACTTGAGGTACTAGCTCAGGCAATTAGAAAACATATGGAGGTCAAAGGGATACAAATTGTAAAGGAAGAAGTCAAACTATCATTATTTGTAGATGATATGATAGTCTACCTAAGTGACCCAAAAAACTCCACTAGAGAACAGCTGATAAACAGCTTCAGCAAAGTGGCAGGTTATAAAATCAACTCAAGCAAATCAGTAGCCTTCATATACTCAAAGGATAAGCAGGCTGAGAAAGAAATTAGGGAAATGACACCCTTCACAATAGCCACAAACACTATAAAGTACCTTGGGGTGACTCTTACCAAATATGTGAAAGATCTGTATGAGAAGAACTTCAAAACTCTGAAGAAGGAAATGGAAGAAAACCTCAAAAAATGGAAAAACCTCCAATGCTCAGGGATCAGCAGGATTAATATAGTTAAAATGGCGATTTTGCTAAAAGCAATATACAGATTCAACGCAATAACCATCAAAATCCCAACTCAATTCTTCATAGAGTTAGAAAGAGCAATTCTCAAATTCATTTGGAATAACAAAAACCCAGGATAGCTAAAACTATTCTCAACAACAAAAGAAATTCTGGGGGAATCAGTATTCCTGACCTCAAGCAATTCTACAGAGCAATAGTGTTAAAAACTGCATGGTATTGGTACAGTGACAGGCAGGCAGATCAATGGAACAGGATTGGAGATCCAGAAATGAACCCACACATATTGCCACTTGATCCTTGACAAAGAGGCTGAAAACATCCAATGGAAAAAAGATAGCCTTTTTAACAAATGGTAATGGGTCAACTGGAGGTCAGCATGCAGAAGAATGCGAATTGATCCATCCTTGTCTCCTTGAACTAAGCTCAACTCCAAATGGATCAAGGACCTCCACATAAAGCCAGACACTCTGAAGCTAATAGAAAAGAAACTGGGGAAGACCCTTGAGGACATTGGTACAGGGGGAAAGTTTCTGAACAGAACAACAATAGCTTATGCTCTAAGATCAAGAATTGACAAATGGGACCTCATAAAACTACAAAGTTTCTGTAAGGCAAAGGACACCGTCAAAAGGACAAAATGTCAACCAACAGACTGGGAAAGGATCTTCACCAACCCTAAATCCAACAGAGGGTTAATATCTAATATATATAAAGAACTCAAGAAAGTAGAACCCAGAGAACCAAATAACCCCATTAAAAAGTGGGGTACAGAGCTAAACAAAGAATTTTCACATGGAGAACTTCAGAGAGCTGAGAAACACCTTAAGAAATGTTTAACATCATTAATCATTAGGGAAATGCAAATCAAAACAACCCTGATATTTCACCTCACACGAGTCAGAATGGCTAAGGTCAAAAAAATCAGGAGACAGCAGGTATTGGCGAGGATGTGGAGAAAGAGGAACACTCCTTCACTGCTGGTGGGATTGCAAGATGGTGCAACCACTTTGGAAATCAGTCTGGCGGTTCTTCAGCAAACTGGGCATGACACTTCCTGAGGACCCTGCTATACCACTCCTGGGCATATATCCAGAGGATTCTTCAGCATGCAATAAGGACACATGCTCCACTATGTTCATAGCAGCCCTATTTGTAGTAGCCAGAAGCTGGAAAGAACCTAGGTGTCCTTCAATGGAGGAATGGATACAAAAAAATGTAGTATATTTACACAATGGAGTACTATTCAGCCATTAGAAACAATGAATTCATGACATTATTAGACAAATGGATGGAGCTGGAGAACATTGTACTAAGTGAGGTAACCCAGTCTCAAAAGATCAATCATGGTATGCACTCACTGATAAGTGGATATTAGCCTAGAAACTTTGAATACCCAGGACATAATCCGCAAATTAAATGATGTCCAAAAAGAATGGAGGAGTGGCCCCTGGTTCTGGAAAGACTCAGTGCAAAAGTATAGGGGAATTCCAGAACACGATGTAGGAAGGGGTGGATGGAAGAACAGGGGGACGGAAGAGGGCTTATGTGACTTGCGGGGAGTGGAGACCCAGAAAAGGGGAAATGATTTGAAATGTAAATAAAAAATATATCAATAAAAAAAAAAGGACACCATGAAAAGGACAAATCAGCAACCAAAAATTGGGAGAAGATCTTCACCAACCCTACATCAGATAGAGGGCTAATATCCAATATATATAAAGAACTCAAGAAGTTAGACCCCAGAAAACCAAATAACACTATTAAAAATGGGGTACAGAGTTAAACAAAGAATTCTCACCTGAAGAACTTCGGATGGCAGAGAAACATCTTTAAAAATGCTCAACTTCATTAGTCATCAGGGAAATGCAAATCAAAACAACCCTGAGATTTCACCTTACACCAGTCAGAATGGCTAAGATTAAAAATTCAGGAGACAACAGGTGTTGGCGAGGATGTGGAGAAAGAGGAACACTCCTCCACTGCTGGTGGGGTTGCAAATTGGTACAACCACTCTGGAAATCAGTCTGGCGGTTCCTCAGAAAACTGGGCATGTCACTTCTGATAGATCCTGCTCTTCCACTCCTGGGCATATACCCAGAGGATTCCCCAGCATGTAATAAGGATATATGCTCCACTATGTTCATAGCAGCCCTATGTATAATAGCCAGAAGCTGGAAAGAACCCAGGTATCCCTCAACAGAAGAATGGATGCAAAAAATGTGGTATGTATACACAATGGAGTACTATTCAGCCATTAGAAACAATGAATTCATGAAATTCTTAGGCTAATGGATGGAGCTGGAGAACATAATACGAAGTGAGGTAACCCAATCTGAAAAGATCAATCGTGGTATGCACTCACTAATAAGTGGATATTAGCCTGGAAAACTGGAATAGCCAAAACATAACCCACATATCAAATGAGGTACAAGAAGAATGGAGGAGTGGCCCCTGGTTCTGGAAAGACTCAGTGTAGCGGTATAAGGCAAAACCAGAACAGGGACATGGGAAAGGGTGGGTGGGAGAACAGAGGGAGGGAAGGCGGCTTACGGGACTTTCGGGGAGTGGGGGGCTAGAAAAGTGGAAAACATTTGAAATGTAAATAAAAAATATATCGAATAAAAAAATTAAAAAAAGAAATCCTGTTTTCATAAAATGCTGGTATTACATGAAGAAGGTTCATGCTAATTGGCACATGCAGAATCTCTGAAAATACAAGTCTCAAGAAAACCCAATATATCACTTTAAGAAAGAAAGTAAAAATGACACATAAATAAAGATTTCAAACTGGGAAGTAAGGTCAATGCTGATTAATTTGCTTAGCAAGAAAAAAACTTGGCATTGATACCCAGCACTGCAGATAAGAGAAGCACATAGGCACATAAAATTCTCCACAATGTGCTCCACAGAAAGGAGCATAGAAAATATGAGTCACATGAAAACTGACAATAGTTTCAAACAGAGTACATTCAAATATCTAAATTATCAACAATAATTTTATATAAAACAGCTAATATTGGTTATGGAGATTAAGTTTGAATAATTAATAAGCAATTGGTGATTAATAATTTAGTAATGTACCTTTAAACTATCTAATAAAACAAAACTGTATATGACAGTTTCACATTAAATGATATTAATATCAACACTAATTATTCAATAATTTATTAAATTGCATGAGGATTTCATTCTCTTATTTTCCCAGATCATAGTGAAAATGTCATCATTCATATGAGGTGACAGTAACAGAATTTTGGAGTAATGATATGTTATGGAAAGTGCAAATTTTGATAAATATTTGAAACAATTTAATAATAAATGAATACTTGATTGTCACTCCAAATTCTTTTATGAATTCTTTTATGGTATCAGTTCATCTTTGTGACAAAATTAAAAGCACTTCCTATGATATAAGCCTCATTTTATTAATACTTTACAGTACATTGTATAATAATTACTTAATGTTTTATTTATTAATGTCTTTATTACTTTCTATTTCCATGTTAAAACAACTGATGAATTTTATCATTATGCCACCAATAGTACTTTTTAAAGATTTCTTTATTTTTCGTCTACATGAGTGGACTATCACCAGACACACTAGAAGAGGACATCAGACCCCATTACAGATAGTTATGAGCCACCATGTAACTGCTGAGAATTGAACTCAGGACCTCTGGAAGAGTAGTCAATGGTCTTAACTGCTGAGCAATCTCTCAAGCCTCCCTACCCAATAGGATTTTTTAAGATTCTCTAATTAAACTCAGTTTCATCTAGAAATTTGTTCAAATTAGGTGGTATGTATAGGTTTTGTTAGAAACATATAGTTTTAAACAAATGAAAAAAATTTAGAAC
Organism: Apodemus sylvaticus; assembly: GCF_947179515.1. Classification (NCBI taxonomy): domain Eukaryota; kingdom Metazoa; phylum Chordata; class Mammalia; order Rodentia; family Muridae; genus Apodemus; species Apodemus sylvaticus. The sequence continues at coordinate 49,046,138 of NC_067482.1, read as the reverse complement.
TCCTATGGACTGACTTGCCATTCTCCCAATATGATTATTGGATGAATACTCATACATTTTGTGCCCACACTTTTTTGTTTTGTTTTGTTTTTTGTGTTTTGTGTTTGGTATTTGGTATTTCGTGTTTGGTGTTTTGTTTTTTGTTTTTTGTCTTTTTTTGTTTGTTTTGGTTTTGGTTTTGGAGTTTTTTTTGGCTATAAACACATATAACTCAGTTATTTTAGAAAGAATGAGTTTAGGGCCAGGGAGATGCTTCCAAGTTAAGAGCACTCGCTTTTCTTTCTTAGCACCTAGGATCAATTCCAAGCTCCCATATATTGATTCAGAACTATTAATAACTCTACTTGCAGTCTATTCAACACCCTCTTCAGGCCTCTGCTTGTACCAGGTATACAAATGTTACACAGACTTATATGCAGACAAATACTTATACTCACGCATAGGAAATACAATTTTCAAAAGAGAAATGATTTGTTGATGTGTATTATATACTTATGTGTATAGATACAAAGGTGTGATTAATGTACATGATCATGCATTTGGATGGCAAAGGTTAATATCTAGTGTCTTTCTTAGATTATGATTAATCTTTACTTTTTGAGACCAGGTCTCTCATTAAACCGGCAGTTCATCAGCTCACTTACACTGGTCTCAATGAGCTTGAGAGATGTGCAGTTCTCTGGTTTCTAACCTTTTACTCCAGAAGTTTTAGATTTACAGGCACAGCTCATGCACTGTGTGTGTTTTCTCACATGTATTTCAATGGTTTGAAGTCAATTGCTTGTATTGTTCAGTGTTCTTTAATGGGCCAAGCTTTCCTGAGCCAAGAATAAGCCCTTTTTGTTTTGTTTGTTTCCTGAAGTAAAAGTCAAAAAGGCTGAAAACCATTCAGTAAGTATTATATTAATAAAATTTGGAAAACAACCATGTTAAATGATGAAGAAATGAAGCAGTAAAATTCTGCATTCAAATTATTGGAATATGCACATTTAATTTCTTTTTTATTAAAAATGAATTTTTCATATGATATGCTCTGACTATAGTTTCTGTTCCCTGAGTCCTCCCAGTTTCTCCCTATTCCCTGTCCTTTATGGACCCACTACTTTTCTGTCTCTCCCTAGAAAACAGACCAGCATCTAAGGAATGATAATAAAATAAAATCAGATAAAACACAAATAAGAATAAGGTACGACAAATAAAGAGAGAAAAGAAGCCATAGGGCAAATAAAAGAAATGCATACATAGAGGGAGACATACATTCTTCCTAACAGCAATCCCACAAATACACAAAACCATAAGCTATATAATACATACACAAAAGACATGGAGGTAACAAAATAAAGTCACAACTCAATATTGCAATACAAAGAACCTTTAAAGATCAATTGAATTTATTTTGTTTTGATCAGCAATTCCAGGGCATGGGGTCAATCAGTAAGAGTGGTGTATTTATCCAGTAAGAATCCCTTGGAGAAAATTAGTTTTTCATTTCAAGCGAGCATAAATTGGCAATAGCTTCTGATTTTGAGATGGAGTTGTGTCCACCCTCTTTTTAGTTCTAGAACCCCATGTGCTGCAGACTCTTGAAAGATCTGCAAAAAGTACCATGGTTTCTTTGAATTCATATGTGTAGACGCCTTCTTGTATCTGGAAGGTCTAGATCCTTTGGTGCCAGTCCTCCATCTCATCTGGTTGTTACACTATTTCCACATCCTTTTCTGCAGAGTTCCCTGAGCCTTGATGGGAGCTATTTGCTGAAAGCATCCCATGTAGGGATGAGAGAGAGTTTTATGATCTCTTACTCTTTGCATATTGTCTGTCTGAGGGGCTTTGTTTGTTTCCATCTGCTGTAAAAGGCTTCTCTGAAAATGGCTGAGCAAGATGGGTCTGTGAATATAGGAGAACACTGTTAAGAGTTACTTTATTTCTCTGCTTCTTTAACAGAACAATCATATTTAATTCCCCCCTTGGTCCAAGTATAAATAAAATTAGTACTGTATTCTAAACATTTCATATCTGTTACCAAAATGTTTAATTTATAATCCTTTGCAACATCAAATAATACTACCTAAAATGCTCATTGTAAATGTGAAAAAAACTTATTATTCCTTCAGTACCAGAAAAATTGATATCATGTAGAATTTTTACAATATGCTATTTATCTACATAATTAAGGAGAGATATTTTAGCAGAAGGCACAACATATTACTGTATAATTTATTGATTCATAAGCTGTTATAAGCTTTTGAATAATTGTATCATTTTAAATTATGCCCCTACATTGGAATTTTATTTTTACTTAATAATTTTGTACAAAAGCATTACAATGAGAGTTGAAATTATATATAACTAGCATGTTTATTGAAAAAAATCTACACAGAATGGAGGCAAAGGTGAAGTTGATGAAACTGGTCTGATTTTGGAGACACTGTGTTCCTTTTCATGTGGATGTCCATGTGCTTTCCCTTGCTCAGTTTGCTACTTTGCATTGTAGATATGCATCAGAGCAATCACTAAAAGCCAGATTATTCCTTCTCTAATTATAAATACCCTTCAATTATTAGTATTATAAAATGAATTGGATTGTTGTTTCTAACACACAGTTTATTAAGAGTTTAAACTCATGAAAGAAGTCTAAGTTTTGCTTCATTGAATGAAATAAACGATGTGAAATCAGTTTAAGTTCACCCTAGATTTTGTAGTCAATAAATGTTAATATTTGAGAGAATTCCATTCCATCGATTTATTTATTTATTTATTTATTTATTTATTTATTTATTATCTGTTTATATTAGTTTATTATTAGTTATTTATTAGTTATTCACTTACCATTCTGTTCACAGTCCCCTTTCTGGTTACCCCTCCCATATTCTTTCTCTGATGCCCACTCCCCTTCCTAACCGTGTCCGCTGAGTGGTTGGGCTCCCTCACCTTGGGTATAACTTCCCACCCTGGTACTTCAAGTCTCTGCTAGGCTAGGAGCTGCCATTCCCACTGAGGTCAAACAAGGCCTCAGCTAGTAGAATATATCCCATTGTCAGGCAACTGTTTTTGGGACAACCCTAGTTCCAGATGTTCAGAACCCACAAGAAGGTCAACCTGCACATCTGCTACATATGTGCAGGAAGGCCTAGTTCCAGCCCCTGCATTTTCTTTGATTGGTGATTAATACTCTTACAGGAGCATGCTGTTCTCTGAGAGGATCCACCCAGCAGCTGACTCAGACAGATATATACAGCCACAGCTAAACAGTGGATGGAGCTTGGGGACTCTCATAGAAGAATAGGAGGAAGGATTTCAGGCCCGGAAGGGGATAGGAATTTTGCAGGCCAATGCATGGATCTTGTGAATATCATTCTGAGTGAGGTAACCCAGTCTGAAAAGGATATGCATGTTATGTACTCACTACAAGTGGATATTATCCCTAAAATACAGGTACCACGTTACACTCCACAGACCCAGTAGCTAAAAGAGAAAGAAGACCCAAGCAAGGAAGCTCGAATCTCACTTAGATTTGATTTCTCACTTAGATGGGAGAATAAAATAGCCATAAGATAGATCGAGGGAGAGAAGTGGGAGGGAGGGATAACAGGGAGGGGATAGGGTGTTTCAGGATCAGGTATGGCAAAGGACAGGAGAAATGCCTAGATATTCATGAAAATTTATGGAAATTTGCAATTGACAGGGGTAAGGCAGTGGGGCATCTCTATGACAAGACACAGACCTGGGATGAGGGAAGGGCGTAGGAGTCCATGGGGGTGACCTTAGCTGTGACTCACTACACTTGGATATGGAAGCTGCACAAATTACTTCCTGTAGTCCAAAGGAGAAATTGAGACACCATCCCCCCCATAAAACATTTAACCAAAACTTGATGCTGCTTAAAAGAAATACTGTCTTGTGGGAAGGAGCAGATACACTTCTGTGTATCTGGCCAACCAATAACCTGTTCAACTTGAGACCCATTCCATGTGCAAGCACCAATCCCTAACACTAGTGGTGGCACAAACCTGTAGTCCCAGCACGTGGGAGGCAGAGGCAGGTAGATTTCTGAGTTCAAGGCCAGCCTGGTCTACAGAGTGAGTTCCAGGACAGCCAGGGCTACACATAGAAGCCCTGTCTCGAAAAAAAAAAAATCAGATACTCTGTTGTGCTTACAGACTGGAGTATGTTGTTCTCTGAGAGACTCCACCCAGCAGCTGACTCAGATACAGACACCCACAGCCAAACAGAGAATGCAGCTACAGAATTTTATGGAAGAATTGGAGGAAGGATTGCAGGCCCCGAAAGGGATAGAAACTCCACAAGAAGACCAACAGAGTCAACTAAAACTTGGGGCCCTCAATTGCTTTTTTTCTTTTTCTTTTTTTTTTTATTGGATAGTTTATTTATTTACATTTCAAAGTTTGCCTTTTTCTGGTTTACCCTCCACAAGCCCCCCACTTTCTATGAGTGTGCTTCCCAACCTATCCACTTCCTCCTCACTGCCCTGGCATTCCACTATATGGGGGCATCAAGCCTTCAAGAGACCAAGGGCCTCTCCTCCCATTGATTCCAGATTAGGTCATTCTCTGTTACATATGCAGCTGGAGCCATGGGTCCCTCTATGTGTAGTCTTTGTTTGGTAGTTTAGTACCTGGGAGCTCTGGGGAGTCTCATTGGTTGATGTTGTCATTCTTCTTATGTGGTTGCACACCTCTTCAAGTCCTTCAGTCCTTGTAACACTTACATTGGGGTCCCAGTGTTCAGTCCAATGGTTGGCTGTGAGCATCCACATCTGTATTTGTCAGGATCTGACAGAGTTCCTTAGGAGACAGCTATAAGAGGCTCCTGTCAACAAGCACTTCTTGGCATTAATAATAGTGTCTGGATTTAGTGTGTCTGTATATGGGATGAACCCACAGGTGGGACCGTCTCTGGATGGCCTTTCCTTTAGTCTCTGCTCCACATTTTGTCCCCACATTTCTTTTAGACAGGGAAATTCTAGGTTAAAAATTTGAAGATGAGTGGGTGACCCCATCACCCAACCAACGCCCTTGCCTAACCTCCAGATATGGTCTCTACAGATTCTCCCTCCTTAATTGCTTTCTTAATCAAAAGTCCCAAAGTACAATTCAACCCAAAAAAAAACTTTGGTCAGACCAGTCAGAGCAGGACCCTACTCCTTGGGACCAAATTCTGTCTTAGCCAATGTTCCATTGCTGTGAAATGACACCATGACCATGACAACTCTTATAAAGGAAATCATTTTATTCGGGCCTACTTTCAGTTTCAGAGATTTCATCTGTTTTCATTTTGGGAAGTAGCATGGTAACACACAGGCAGACAGTTCTAGAGAAATAGTTTAAGAGCTCTGCATCTCAGGCAATAGGTATAGAGAAGCACACTAAATCTGGCTTGAATATTTGCAATCCTGAAGCGTACCCCAGTGACATACTTCCTGCAGCAAGGAAACATCTCTTAATTTCTCTGAAGTAAGCCACTCCCTAATAAAGAAACATTCAATTATATAAGGCTATAGGTCCATTCATATTCAAACTACATTACATTTTAATAAATGCATAAGCATAAGCATTCTCCAAATAGAAATGTCTTTGTACTGACTCACTGTTACTTTAGAACACAGTGCTATTCTTAAATTTCACATTATTTGTGTTGTTAATCATATGTCTTTTCATATATAACATTCCTAATTTCATCTTCCTGAATTTGTATTTTGTGTACAAATACTAAGAATCCATACACAATTCTTTTGGTTGTATATGTGATTATTTGAAGATCATGTATTTCCTTAAATAATATATCTATAGAACCAATTATTTACATGAAAACTTCACATTTATACACATCAAAGAAAGGTAAGCTTTGACATTTTTATCTCATTAATTCATAATAGGCATTACCATATTTTTGAATTTACATAATTCATCATGAAATTTTCTTGCATGAAAATTTTAATGACCTAAAATCTCATTAACATATAGAGTCTTTCAGAATAAAATGATTTTCAAATGCTTAGTGGCTATATTTTTCATTTAAAATATATAAGTAAAGCATATAAAAAGCATAATTTGCTGAGAATTCAAAAGAGCAGGTTTTGTTAAGTGGTTTCACTAATTGTTTTGAAAGTTGACAAAATCTCTAATTTTAAAATGTGCAGATGCGTCCTGAGAGATGTTTGCTGTTTTCATCATTTTTATTCTCACTTATACCTTTCCTGCCACTTATTTTTATTTGTTTTAACTTTTGAGCTTAAAAACACCTACAACAAGCTGCTATTTTCTCTCTCCAAGATCCACCGCCCCATATATCCCTTTTAAATCTCTTTCAAGTGCATGGCCTCTTGTTCCATTCATTGTTATTTTTATGCTTATATGTATAAAGGTGTTGCTATTGATGTTTGGATGACTGACCATTGGGCACTGTGCAACCAACTGGAGAAGAATGTTCAAGATCTGTCCATGTGGAGAATGTGAAGAATTTAAGGAAAGGATGGAACACTGGGAGTTAGATCCTGCTGCATGGCAACACTTATTGGACTTCAGATATTTGTTTGTTTGTCTGTGTGCTTGCTTGTTTTCAGGGGAAAGAGCACAAAGCTGGTAGGGTAGACCTGGAAAAGGTAAGAAGCAAGGGTAACCAATGTATGAAATTGTAGGATATTCCCAAATAACTAATTAATATATTATTTTGGGAAAAAACCAAAAATAAACAAATTAATAAATAAGTGATTTTGGTCTGTGTAAAGCCCAACCAACATTTTTTAAGAAACTCCATTTTGTGCATGGCCAGGAGCTATATTCCAATTCCAAGAAGAAAAATCACAAAATCCACTTGAGCAAACATCCAGTGGCACCCCCTAAACCCCTGTAGCACAGCTAGTCAGTCTGCAATAGCAAGACCAAGGTACATAGAGTTAACTTGAGACATTCTGCAGAGAAAGGATACCTTGACTATGCTGCTTCTCAGGTGATTTGCCCCTGTTTTTGCTTCCTGAAGATTACACCAGAAATGCAGTTTTAATTAATTAATTAATTAATTAATTAATATTTTTATACTCCAGATTTTATTCCTCTAAACTCCCCATAAACTTTATGACCTCTAAACTCCCCAGGGCCACCAATCTCCTGAGGGTTAGGTACATCATTTCTGAATGAACAGATCCAGCAGTCCTCTTCTGTATGTGTTTTGGGGATCCCACATATATCAGCTGGTCATCCTGCCCGAGATCATCCTGCCCGAGAGATCACGGAAATGCAATTTTTAAAACATGAACTTGCAACTCATATGGAGACTCCCCAAGCTTGCTGTAACTACAATAAATGTCCTGCAACTTCTTCGTGTGTGTGTATGTGTTTGTGTGTGTGTGTGTGTGTGTGTGTGTGTGTGAGTATGTGTGTGTGTGTGTGTGTGTATGTGTGTGTGTGTATGAGAGAGAGAGAGAGACTATTTTTTTAATATTTTAATCTTTTTTTTAACACTCCAAATTTTATTTCCCTGATAGTCTACCCTGTGACTGTCCCACATCCCATACCTCCTCCCCATCTTGTCTCCCCTAGGATGTCATTACTCTACCTCCCCCACCCACAAGACCTCTTCATTTCTAGGACCTCCAGTCTCTTGAGGGTTAGGTGCATTTTCTCTGACAGTACCCAGACCCAGCAAGTCTTCTGCTGTTGTTGGGGGCCTCATATCAGCTGATATATGCTGCCTGGTTGCTGGTCCATTGTCTGAGACCTCTCTGAGGTCCAGGTTAAATGAGACTGCTGGTCCTCCTACAGGGTGTCCCTCCTCCTGAGTTTCTTCCAGTTTTTCCCTAATTCAACCACAGGAATCAGTAGCTTCTGTCCATTGGTTGGGTGTAAATATCTAAATCTGACTCAACTCCTTGTTGGGTCATTCAGAGGACAGTCATACTAGGTTGAGCACTCATTGCTTCAGTATTAGTGTCAGATCTTGGGGCCTGCCATTGAGCTGTTCCTGTCTCACTTTGACTTGTCTCTGGACCTCCTTTTCCTCAGGCTCATATCCACTTTTGTCCCTGCAGTTCCTCCAGACAGGAACAATTATGGGTCAAAGTTTTGACTGTGAGATGGCAACTCCAATCCCTCACTTGATGCCCTGTCTTTCTGCTGGAGGTGGGCTCTACAAGTTCCCTTTCTCCACTGTAAGGTATTTCATCTAAGGTCCTTCCCTTTGAGTACTGAGAATCTCTCACCTCCCAGGTCTCTGGTACATTCTGGAGGGTCTCCCCATTTCATACCTCTTGAGTTTGCTTGTTTCCATTCTTTCTGGGTCCCTCTGGTCTTCAGTCCTTTTCCCCCACCCAATACTTGACCATGTTTCCATCTTCCCCTCCCTGTCACCTTTTACACCCAAGGCCTTCCCTCCCTCCCACCTCCTGTGATTGCTTTCTTCTCCGTCCCAAGAGGGATTGAGGCATCCTCATTTGGGCCCTTCATCCTGTTAACCTTTTTGAGTTCTCTGGACTATACCTTGGATTTTCTGTACATTTTTGGTCTAATATCCACTTATCAGTGAGTACATAACATCCATGTTCTTCTGTGTCTGAGTTACCTCACTCAAGATGCTATTTTCTAATTCCATCCATTTGCCTGAAAAATTCAGGATGACTTCCAACCCTCTGTAAAGGTGATAGTGTCCTTGCTTGAGATCTTTTAATGAAGAACCTTAAATGTTTGTATCAAAGTTGGCTCCTTGGCAGTCTTTGGGGTCCCTGTAACTTGGGCATAGTAGTCTACACATTGATATTTGGAAGTTATAAGTACAGGAAACAACACAAAACCTGAAAAATGGAATTGCAGTAAAAATAAGTTTCTGTATTACAAAAAATCAAAACTAAATGTAATACAAGAAAAAAATCTATTTCTATGCTAGAGTACATATTAATACTAAAAATATAGAACATTCTTAACAAAATTCAGCACTGAAACACAAAAACTCTCATTGAAACATGAACAAGAAAATAGGATAAATATTTTGAAAAGGAGAAAAATGAACAGTTAAAAAATGTTGATTGATGGCACTATTCTTCAGAAAATAGGAAACATGTTACTATTTAATATAACTTACTACTAGTTTATATAATATATATTACATTACATATATTACATAATATATATGACACAGTAATATATATGTATGTATATATATGCATCAAAATAATTATATTACATAATGATCTAAATTTAAATTTTGCAGCCATATTGAGAATACCAAGACTAAAATGGGATCTACCTCCATATCCAGCAATCCTAATTCTGGGTGTATATGCAAAAGAAATGAAAGCAATATATCCCAGAAGCAGCTATATATTTCTACGTTTATTATGGCATTGAAATTTTGAGCCAATATAAGAAAATAATGTCAATAGATGAATCCATAATAAAAACAGACAATACATGTGCATGGCAGTGATGAACTGTGTTGGGGTTACTAAAAGTAAGAAAATCCTGACATCTGTGACAATGTGCTCTCTTTCTGTGTGTGTGTGTGTGTGTGTGTGTGTGTGTATGTGTGTATGTGTGTGTGTACGTGTGTGTGCGCACATGTGTTTGTCCAATCATGTTCACTCTTAGGTGAGAACCTTCACACAGAAGGTGAGCTTGAGTGTCTTCTCTTTTTGTACCTCACTGTTTTCCTTCTCTTTTTCTAACTTGGTCTTTCCTTTAACCTGGATCTCATCTTGTCATCTACACTGACTGGCCAGTGAGTGATATCAGATCCAAGGCTGTGTACAAACTAGTAATGAGATTACATCCACACTGCTGTGTCTAGGTTTTAAATGGTTTCTGGAGATCTGGACTCAAGCACAGGCAAGGTTTTTTTCCCAGTGAGCCATCACCCCAGGCACCCAGGTTTATCTTAAAAAATTCACAATAATGCTCCATGAGCCCCAGGTAATTCTCTGAAAATCTCTTTGAACAAGTAACTGTGTGTAGGAAGCAAATCAATGATCTAATACTCCATTTTACACTTGCAAAGTGATTCTTAGAGAAGATTTGAGATGTAGCAAATTTTCAATATAAAGGTTGTTGTGTCCACTCTGCAATTACATCTCTGCATTCTATTAAGGTAACATTTAGCTTTTTTTTTGAAACAGGTCATTAAAATATTTTAATCTCATCAGACCCTGCCCTATTTTGGTCACTAATTTTGGTTAATCATTCTGAACCATTTCATTTACAATGTGTAATTTCTTCCCTTGGGAACTCTCATTCTCATTTCCTACTGATGCATTCTATGTTTTCATCCATTCATGTGAAGCAGCTCTCTAGCATCATCTCTCCAAGGAGGCATTCCTGCTGTCTCCTTAGATGCCCATGATAGGAATTAGCCTTTCAGCATTATGTTCATTACTGTCTCTTAAGTCTGGCTGCCCTTTGAGTTAATACAAGTGCCCTATTTGCTGACATAAGTGTCATACATTAAGTGCTAACTAAAAATGGATTTCTTTTTTTTCCCCCCTGTTCTCCGGGAGTCTACAGAACACTTGTCCTCTTTACCCACATGAGAATTACTTGGTATTGGAGCACTTTGTGATAAGGTAAGACATTTCCTTACTTTAAAAAGGTATTTCTAGAAGAAATAAATAAAATGTTAGTCAATGAGGTTAAGAAAATATAGTGATAGAATTATATAAAAATTTGTTTTCACAATATTTCTGATTACACATAACTTCAATTCAAAACTGAAATCATGATAGTCTAGTTACAAAAATGAACATTCAATATAATGAAGAAACCACAATATTTTGACAATAAATTTTAATAATTTTTTTAAAAAAATGCAAATAACAGAGGATTAGAAACTCACTAAAATTTCTCCACATTTTTGAAATAATGGTAGGCTATTACTTGGTATAAACAAAATAACAGTGAAAAAATTGTCCTACAAGTGTTTACTTTATTGTGCAGATAAAAGTTTACTTACTTTGCAGTTTGTGTGTATCATTTATTGATTATTGATCTTAGCGTTTGTGCTAATGATATCTTGTTTAAAATTTTCTATCCTGTCAGTAAGTTCAAGACTGTTTGCCACTTCTATCTGATTCAGTGTATTTAGTTTTATATATTACAGTTCATTTACATATTAATTTTGCATCCTGCTGCTTTGACGAATGGGTTCATCAACTGTAGAAGTATCCTGGTGAAATTTTAGTACTCACTTAAGTGTAAAATATCACTTATAAATAAAGATACCGTGACTTGCTCCATTTCAATTTGCTTCCCCTTATCTCCTTCAATTGTCTTATTGTTCCTTCTAAGGCTTCAAGAACTTTGTTAAATAGATATTACATAGATAATAAAGAGGACAACTTTGTCTTGTTCCTGATTTTAGTTGAAATGCTTTGAGTTTCTGTTAATCCTTTAGGTTAATGCTGACTCTGGGCTAAAGTGAGCCTTTATTTTACTAAGGAGTGTTTCTTGACCCTCTTGAATTTCCAGAATGTTAACTATAATGGTATAATGAATTATGTGGTAGTTTGAATAGGTGCTACCCCATAAAATAATGTGTTTAAATGGTTGGAACTAGGGAGTGACACTATTAGGAGGTGTGGCCTTGTTGGAGGAAGTTAGGCCTTGCTAGAGAAAGTGTATTACTGTGGAGGCAGGGCCTTGTGGTAATATATGGTCAACCTATGTCCAGTGATACAGTCCCCTTCTTATGCCTATGGATCAAGACTAAACTCTCAGCTTTTTCTCCAGCACCACTGTATATGCATGTTTGTCACTGTGATGATAATGGCCTAAACCTCTAAAACCTCTTAAACTTCTAAACTTCTTTGAGAAGAATTGCTGTGGTCAAGGTGTAATTTCATAGCAATGGAAACCCAAACTAAGGCAGAATGTGCCAAATATTTGTCTCTATCTAATGAGATGATCAAGTGTTTATTTCCACTCTTAAATCTGTATGTTGAATATCACTTGTCAAATTACATGTTTTGAACCATTGTTGCATCTCTGAGAAGCCTATTTGATCAATGTGGATACTCCTCTTTATGAGTTTCTAGATTTGGTTTTTTGTTTTTTTAAATTTGTTTATTGTTTTCTCATACAATATATACCAATGAGAGCTTCCTCTCCCACCACTCCTGCAAGGTGCCCTTCCACATCTCCTCTTCCCCAGCTCCTCCTCCTCCCCTCTGTCTCCTCAGGAAAAGAGCAGGCCTCCCAGGAGCATTAACTGGACTGTGCTGAACAAAACACAATAAGATTAAACAAAAACCCTTATATAAAGTCTGGGAAAAGGAACCCAGTAGTAGGAAATGGGTCTCAATAGCAGGCACATGAGTCAGAAACATTCCCACCCAAACTGTAAGGACCCTAAGCCAACAACCAAAATATGTATGCAGAGGATCTAGGGCAGGTTTATGTAGGCTTTACTTCAGTCTCTGTAACTCCCCATGAGCCCTGATTAGTTGATTCTGTTAGATGTGTGCTCTTAATGTCCTAGATATCTCTGACTCATAACTCCTCTTTTTGTTGAGTGTGTTCCCACAAACTCCAAGGGAAGGGACCAATGGAGCAATCCAACCTGGGCTATCTCTTTATACCTAATGTTTAGCTATGGATCTCTATGTATGGTTTCATCAGCTGTTCTGCTAGGCACCAGTCTATGAGGGTAACAAGAAATCATTAGGGATCATTTCCTTAACATATCTTGTGTGTTATTAATTTGCTAATATGAGATTGCTCCATTATTTATGTAGGCACTCATCTTTATGAATGTACATCTTTGAACTGTTTTGAGTCCCATAGCTTTAAGAATGTTTCACTTTTATTTTCATTCAATTAAAACATTAATTTCTCTCCTGACACCTTTTTTTATTCATTATTGAATTATTCAGTTTCTATTTTTTGTAATATTTCTGCTGTTTCCTTGTACTTGCTGTCTAGATTTAAAACGTGGTAGCCAAATAGGATACAGAATATGATTTTAATATTCTTTTATCTGTTGAGATTTGTTTGTGATCAGATATGTGCTGAATTTGGAGAAAGTTTCATGAGACACTGAGAAATGTGTGAGTATTTGTACATGGGTAAAATACTCTGTAAAGGCTTGCTATGTTCATTTGAGCTTATGGCATCATCTAAGTCCAAAATTTCCTTTTGGTTTTATATGGATGATCTCTCTATTGGTAAGAGTAAGACTATGAAATCATCCCATATTTGTTTGTAAATACCAATATAAGATTTTAGCTTAGTGGTATTTATTTTTATGAACATAAACACTCTTGTGTTTGATGCATAGATGATTACTATTACATTATGTTCTTGGTAGATTTGTCTTTCATTGATTATATAGTTCCCTTCCCCATCTCTTCTAATTAGGTTTGCTTTGAAATCTATTTTGCCCAATATTTAATGACATCACTGTTTTCTTCTTAGATCCATTCACTTATAATAATTTCCTAGATGTTGAGATAAGCGTCTTGAATGTAATGGAATAATGGGATCTATATTATAATCTGAGTTATTAATTTATTTATTTTTGTTATGGAATTGAGATGATTGATGCTAAGACTTATTAATGTACAATGTTTACTGATTCCCAATATTTTGTTTTGATTCAGCTTTCATTTCTCCCCTTCTGAGTTTCTGGTCTGAGATTATTCATTCTTTTGTTTTATTGGATGTAATTAACCTCTTAACTTTGAAGCATGTCATAGAGCTGGATTTATATACAGATATATCTGAACTTTGGACTTATTACTGAATTTCTTTCTTTCTTTCTTTCTTTCTTTCTTTCTTTCTTTCTTTCTTTCTTTCTTTCTTTCTTTCTTTCTCTCTCTTCTTCTTCCTCTTCTTCTTCCTCCTCTTCCTCTTCCTCTTCCTCCTCCTCCTCTTCCTCTTCCTCTTCCTCTTCCTCTTCCTCTTCCTCTTCCTCTTCCTCTTCCTCTTCCTCTTCTTCTTCTTCTTCTTCTTCTTCTTCTTCTTCTTCTTCTTCTTCTTCTTCTTCTTCTTCTTCTTCTTCTTCTTCATCTTCTTCTTCTTCTTTTTCTTCTTCTTCTTCTCCTTCTTCTTCTCCTTCTTCTTCTCCTTCTCCTCTTCTCCTCCTCCGCCTCCCCTTCCTCTTCTTCTCCTTCTCCTTCTCCTCCTCCTCCTCCTCCTCTTCTTCTTCTTCTCTTCTTCTTATTATTATAAGGACAGCCTCTCGACATCAACCACTATGCAATCAGGTGTGCTTCCAGGGAACTCAAAGCCAGAAAATATGATCCTTCCCTTATAATGCTTTGTCTTGCACCTCTTACTGGTGCCCATGTCTGTTCTCAAGCAGACACACATAGATCTGAGTTCTATGTGGCTCCTGAAAGGAGGTCCACTAGTAAAGCAAATGCCCTGTAAGTGCAAACTGGCTGGCCCTCACAGCAGAGCTCTATTCAATTCCTGGCGAGCCAAAGAGCTGTGTCTGAAAGAGACCTTCTTGAAAAACAAAGGAAGAAATTAAGAGGGAAAACAGTTTTGACTGTGTCTAGAAGGCCCACAGTGTTTAATTCACATGTAAATTAGTAGTTCTCCATAAACTAAAGCTAACCTCTAGAGTGGAGGAGGTAGCTTTATGAATCAACAGAGACTGTCTTGTGAATGCCAGATAAGATGGCTGATAAAGATTGTTAGCCAACTTCATAATTGGAATCTCCAATATTGGATTTATTTCTAGACCAGTCCATGATTGAGTCAATTGATCACAATAAAGGACAGAGAAGAGTTATTATAACTTCTCCTTAGGAATAATTTTTCTGAGTTAGTTTAACAATATCTAATTTCTCTGCCCCACAAATTCTAAAAGCTTGAAGCAAGGCAGTTTATTTAATCTGGGACATTTGACAATTAAAATATATTCAATATAGCTCTTCTGTTACCATTGTCTGGGAACTTAGCAACAGTCAACGTTAACTTTAGCATGCTGCACCAATCACTCTGGCAGCTAGAATGCTTTTGCATCATTTTGTGGAAAAAACACAAACACATCTTCTTCCCCAAATATTATATACCTGATCAGGATCATGCTGTATGCCAATAAGTGAATTCTTCCAGCTTATCTAGGCATCAGTATACCTAGTTATAGGATGCCATATAAACTCAGCAAGGAGTTCCTTGGCACTCAAATTTTAAATTTTTCTTAAAAATATACAAGCATAATTTAAATGATATGCAGAGGGATACAATTGTCCTTGAGGATAATAAAGAATTAAATTGTCAAAGACATCTCAAATGTCTGATAACATTTACTCATTAAATGGCCAGTTCCATTGTCTGTATTAATTTAAGTTGGAACACCAAGCATATACTGTAATATGGGCAATAACTATGTAATTATAGAAAATAAACATACTATTTTTAGTTGCTTTTTCTGTTAGAGCAGTTGCAAGTAGAAATCCTAAAAATGTATCATTAGCCACATGTACACACACACACACACACACACACACACATATATATATATATATTTGAAATTGGAAATATGAGCATCATTTATCTGTAATAATTAACTAAGTCCTCTAGAATTAACACCATTGTGTGGTAGAGGTAGAAATTGAGGACACCAAGAACAAGTCTTTACAATTTGATGTAGACAAAAAATATAAAATTATTTTTAAGCCATTACTTTTTGATGATATAAAGAATATGCTTGTATTCTTTATATAATTGTTGTTACATAGTCTGCCTGGGACACAAATTTAATGTGTCTTGCTTTAAGGGGTCTTGTCTAGGCACTTTTATAAAGATTAATTTATTATATATATACTATAGCTGTTGTTAGACATACCAGAAGAGGGTGTCAGATCTCATCACAGGTGGTTGTGAGCCACCATGTGGTTCCTGGGATTTGAATTCTTATATTTTATGATTGAGAGCCTAGCCATTAATGACTGAGCCATCTCTCCAGCCCCTGGATCAGCTCTCAAATATCCAGGAAACAGTCATTTTAAGAACATAACCTTTTTTTTAACTTAATTATATGTGCATAAATAATTTAAGAATTAATGGTATCAAAAAAGGAACAATTTTAAGCAATTGTAAACCATGATATATATATATATAATTACAATAATATATGATATATGATATATGATATGATATATGATATATGATATATGATATATGATATATGATATATGATATATGATATATGATATATGATATATGATATATGATATATGATATATGATATAACATAATATATAATATATAATATATAATATATAATATATAATATATAATATATAATATATAATATATAATATATAATATATAATATATAATATATAATATACGATATACGATATACGATGTACGATGTACGATGTACGATGTACGATGTACGATGTACGATATGTGATATGTGATATGTGATATGTGATATGTGATTTGTGATATGTGATATGTGATATGCAATATGTAATAAATATATAATATATAACATATAATATATAATACGTAATATGTAATACATAATATAATATAATATAATATAATATAATATAATATAATATAATATAATATATAATTTATTATTATTATTATTGTTATTATTATTATAACCTTGATTTTCAACATCTTAAAAATAGCTGCTACAGCACCCAAGTCAATTATGTGTGCTGAAGCTGGGGCAAACTCAAAAGAACAAACGTGATCTAATTGTATGAGCTTTACTCCCACAGTTGATATAGTCCTTATAGGATATATATATAAATATAAAAGGAAATTGTAACAATTTATCTTTTGGATAACAATTATTAATTTTTGCCTAAAAAGGCTTGCCATATAATAGATTAACTATCAATAATAATCAATTTGATTGCTGTTTGAAGCAAGGAACAAACGTTTTATCAGGCTCTTAAAATATTCCCTTTAAAATACCTTTATGATTTCATCTTATAACATTTTACTAACACAACAATATCTTCATTGAAGGATGTAAAACCGTTAATAGAAGAGGAAAAAAAAGCTGATTTTATGTTAATGTTCTCTTTGTCAAGGAATGGCAGTGAACATATATCATAAATTGTTGACAAATGTTTATTGTAGCTTTTTCCCTGTTATGTCTCTCACTATTTACATTTGAAAATATCAGAGGCTTAAATCCTTTTGTGGCAAGCTTAAAGCAATGTGTTAGCCAATTAATTTATCCTAACAACTTTTGAAAACCATTTACTTAAAAATTTTAAATCCCATAGTTAGGAGCAAAAGCCTGTAATAAAATTCTCTGAACAACATAGACTGAAAAATTAAAGATCCTAGCTTCTTATATTGAAGCAGAGACAAAACATTTTTTCTCACATAATGTAAGGCTATATATGAACTGCATTTTGAATCACACCTGTATCAATGTGTAAAAAAATTAAATTTTTTTGGCCAGAAACTCTGTGGGGCCTGTAAGAAAAAATAAGCATCTCACAAGCCTCTACTGAGGCAGCTCTGAACTTACAACTCAAATGTAAATATTTTTCGATCTGAGGCTATTGTCTCTAAGTCCAGACCCACACCCACAGATCTTGCATGGCAGTAGCCTGTAGCCAGACCTAAGTGTTAAAAGAAACCTGTGCTATTAGGGTTTTGGAAAAATTCTACTAATTTTTTCTTAGTAGTCAAAAGGAGCCTGTTTGCTATTAAATATATTTCCACTGAGATCTCCTTTATAGTCTTGGGGGGTGGTGGTTAAATTTTGCTCCCACCACCGCACCAACAATCCTGTGAGAAAGTCACAACTGGCCCATAATGGCCACAGCTGTATCACTCTTATAATCATCCCAAGTACAAAGCGTGTCAAGAATTGTGAGCCTCCAAACAGACTGCAAACTGCAGCCAATTACACATTGGAAATCCCTATTGTAACTCTTAATTTTCTCTTGCAATATTAGAGCATAACTACAACTTTGGAAAGCAAAACTCTATTTTCTTTAGAATCAATGGCAAATGCATTACATTCACCTCACAAAGTTTGTCTGCCAGTTCTTATGTTCAAATGTATGACAGTGTAACTTATTAAAGAGACATCATTTTATATTTTTTTTGTTTTTTTTGTTTTTTTGTTTTTTTTAATATTTTTATTTTCTATATTCTTTGTTTACATTCCAAATGATTTCCCCTTTCCTGGATCCCCCCTCCCCATATGTCCCATAAACCTTCTTCTCCCCATCCATTCTCCAATCACCTCCCTCCTTTTTTTCTCTGTCCTAATATTCCCCTCCAATGTTAGATCAATCCTTTCCAGGATCAGGACCTTCTCCATACTTCTTCATGGGAGTCATTTGTTATGCGATTTGTGCCATGGGTATTCAGGGCTTCTGGGCTAATTAATATCCACTTATCAGAGATTGCATTCCATGTGTATTCTTTTGTGACAGGGTTACCTCATTTGGGATGATATTTTCCAGATCAAACCAATTGCCTAAAAATTTTGTGAATTCATTGTTTCTAATTGCTGAGTAGTATTCCATTGTGTAAATATACCACATTTTCTGTATCCATTCCTCCTTTGAGGGGCATCTGGGTTCTTTCCAGCTTCTGGCTATTATAAATAAGGCTACTATGAACATAATGGAGCACGTGTCTTTATTGCATGCCGGGGAATCCTTTGGGTATATGCCCAGGAGAGGTATAGCAGGGTCCTCCGGAAGTAAGATACATCATTTTAAATTTTATTCCTTATAAGTCTAATTTCTAGGTTAAGATTTACAAAAAACATTACGCCAATTTAGAAGTATCTTAGAGAGCTGTATTCCCTGGGTTGTGTTATGCCACGTGTTGCTGTTTAAGATGGCTACAACCCTCAGCTATCAGTTTTAAACTAGTCTTTTGTTACTAACATTATATCTTTTAAATCATGCACAATAACTTATAAGCCAATACTCTATAGTCAAGACATGTAAAACATAATTATACTTTTAAAACAAATTATAAACAAGAATAAAATGATTAGATGAATCTTATAAACTTAAACGAAACAAATTTTTCCTTTTTCTAACTGTAATTTTGAGAGAATAAGAAGCACTTTGAACACAAAATTCCAATTGTAGAGATATTTTTCTAGGAGAAACAACCATTAACCCACTTTTCCTCAGATTTGAGACTGCTGCCCCTTTAAGAAGCAGCCTTTTTCTTCAGACCTGTTTGACTCAAAATTTACTCAGTTAAAATCAGCCTCTGCTGTATAAACTGCGGCTAGATTAAGAGATAGACTTCCAGCAGATAAAATTTTTACCAATTTTTTTCTTTTCAACATGAAACACAGAATGACAGAAATTTAAACAACCAAAGACAGACACAAATTGTCACGTGGACAATTGGTGTACCAAGGACAAAACAATACACAGAGAGGGAGTACACTGTACAGTATTAAGAATATCTCCAGTAGGGTCCACAAAGGAAACAGGACCTCTCTATATTTCCACATTTCCCTAGGACAATTTTAAAATCCATTTGCCTACTTTCTTTCTCACTTTCTTTTTCATACCTTCTTCAAGCAGCTCTTGAAGGCTGCACACATATGCCTATTTTCAAACCCTTTTTCTTTTCACCTGAATCATCTCTTAAAGGCTGTAGACAAATGCCTATAAAGTTCCCATGCCATTTTCCACTGTCTACTCCCAAGCAGCTTCAGCATTGGGTCAATGCTGCCTCACTTAGTCCATATTCCTTAGCACCTATAGTTGCTCACCATGCAGAATACCATCTTTTTTCAGTTTCTGCATGTTAGTATTCTGTCTAAGCTCCACCCCACACTTACCCAGCAACAGCCAGGTATGCTCCACCCCATAACCTGGCCCACTATAAAAGGGGCTACTTGCCCTTCCTCTCTCTCACATTGCTCTTGCCTCTTGGCACTCTCACCTCTCTGGCCCTTTTGGGTTCTCCTCCCCTCCCCCACTCTCCACGTTGTCATGGCTGGCCTCCACTTCTCTACTCTCTACTCTCCACCCCCCTCTCTTTCTCTCTCTCTTTCTCCCTCCCTCTCCCTGCCTTTCTCTGCCTCCACTATACCATTAACTAACCATCCTCTGCCCTGAATAAACTCTATTCTATAAAATGCCTCTGTGTGTGTGGTCCCTCAGGGGAAGAGATGCCTGGGCATGGGCCCACCTAGGCACCCCCTTCCCCCACACTGCCGTGCAACATTCCCCAAATCTCTCTCTCTCTTGTTCTGTCCCCTTCACTGTGAAGCTTCGTGAAGACATAGTCTCCTCAGGAGATCTTCTTGCATCCAGTTCCACAATGGGATGCCATTCTGTTGCTGCCAGCAGCTACTGCGACGTGGGTCCCTGGAAGAGAAGCTGGGGATAGATGGAGGGGGGGGGAGAGAGAAAAATGACATCAGGACAACATTGCTGTTCGAGATGTAATGTTCAATAAGGGTCCCGCAATATATATATTAAGGGCAAGTCCTTTCCCCAAAACTCAGTGGGTGTTGACTTCAGTGTTTCACACTGCTCAGCAGGTAGCCTTCTTGATTCAGGAAACAGTAGGTCTGGTAGATCAAAAGGACTTCAATGCTCTGCCCTGGGCTAGCTCAGGTAAAGCTAGTGGCTTGAAGGTAAAATAAACAGGAGGCTGGGTTGTTTTAAGGAGAACAATGTGCTAGGAACTTCAAAGGCTGAGAACTTGTGATTAGCGGTGAGGTTGGAAAATGCAACTTAAACACTGATTGGGGAAGCACTTCTTCTCCTTCTCCTTCTCCTTCTCCTTCTCCTTCTCCTTCTCTTCCTTCTTTTTTTACAAAATTTCTTCTGGATATAATAACCTGGGATAGCAAGTATTCCCTTTTGGAGTTTTTCAGATATCCACACAGCCCCTTCATGCTTTTAGCATTTCCATTGAGAAATCACATGTTTTATTTTAATAACCCTGTTTTTATATGTCTTTTAACATTGCAGTTTTGAATATTCTTTTCTGTACATTTAGTATATAACCATAAATGATCCCTTTTGCTGCTTAGGAAATGTACAAAACATTATTTCTCATACTACTGAAATGAGTTAATGAAACCTGCAAAATTATACAATTATCAAAGAACATCTATTTGACTTGATAACTAATCTGACTTACTGACTTGTGAGGCTGATGTGTCTGAAAATAATGTCTATCAACTATGAATCCAGCACTAATCCTCCTACATAGAATACACTATAAGTATATGGATATAATTAAGTAAGTAAAAAATATGGCTTTCATCATCTGACTACTGTCATTAAAATATGCTTGGAAATTCACACCCTAAAATATATGTGGTAATATAGTAGTATCTTACTTTCCCAGCCCAGAAAAATCAGGGCCTGACACCCTCCCAAATGCTACATAGCCCATGAGCCTCCCAGGAGGACCACAGTAAACAAAGACACAGGAGGTCCACAGTGACCAGAGGCACAGGAGGTCCAAAGAAACCAGGAACACACAAAGCCTGCTCTAACCACAGACACAGGAGCCCCTCCCCCAACCAGAGATAACACATTCTGCCTCCAAGGAGACCAGCTCTAATTCAGGTCATAGAGTTCTACCTGCCTCCAAGAAGTCCAGTTCCATAGACACCCAGGCCAGTTACCACCAGAGAGAACCAGATGGTCAGAGGCAAGCACAAATCCATAAACAACTGAACCCAATGCAATTTGGCAACTTCAGAACCCAGTTCTCCCACCACAGGAAGCTGCGGATAATCTAACATGCCTATAAAGCAAGTTAATGATCTAAACTCCTATCTCATAAGGATGATAGAGGACTTTAAGGAGGATATAAAGAACTCCCTTTAAGAAATACAGGTAAATACAATGAAGCAGGTGAAGGAATTTAACAAAAAACGGTCTCAAGAAGTTAACTTCCAAAAAAACCAAGTAAACCAATTAAAAGATGGAGTACAGAGCTGAACAGAATTCACAACAAGTCTTGAATGGTGAAATAGCACTGAAATAAATTTTCAAAGTCCTTAGTCATCAGAGAAATGCTAATCAAAACTATCCTGAGATCCCAACTCACACCAATCAGAATAGCTAAGATGAAAAATTCAAGTATCAGCACATGCTGGTGAGGATGTGGAGAAAGAGGAGTACTTCTCCACTGCTGGTGTGATTGCAAACTAGTATAACTCTGGAAATCAATCTGGAGGTTCCTCAGAAAATTGGAAATAGTTCTACCTGAAGACCCAGTTATACCACTCTTATTCATATACCCGAAAGATGCTTCAGCAAATAATAACGATACATGCTCCTCTATGTTTATAGCAGCCTTACTTATAATAGTCAGCAGGTGAAAACAAGCTAGATGTCCCTTAGCCAAAGAATGTATACAGAAAATATGGTTCATTTACAAAATGGAATCCTATTCCAGTATTAAAATGGGGACATCCTGAGTTTTTGCAGGCAAAGAAGTCTCAACTAATCCAGACCCCAGGGAGCTCTCAGAGATTGAGCCACTAACCAGGAGCATACATGGGTCTGTCCGAGGTCTCTGGCACATATATAGCAGAGGTCTGACTGGTATGTCTGCAGTTCAAGAAAACATGTTTAATCCTTGAGATACTTAAGGCCCCAGGGAAGAGGGAGACTTTGTGTGTACCCTTTTGGAGACAATGAGAAGAGGATTGAGATGAGGAGCTGTAGGAGGGGTACTGAGTAGAACAAAGACTAAATGTAAATAAATAAAATCACTCAATAAAAGAACAAAAGAAAAAATACAGCCGTGTATCTACATATTTATTTTTCCTTAATAGATTGTAAAGGCAAGCTTTACAGTAGGAATAATAAGAAAAGAGATTTTAATATCCAGATAATCTGCTTAGTTGTTTGCTACCATGACTAACACAAAGAGGGATCATTTAAGTAAAGGAAAGCCATAATTAATTGCTATTTATACATCATCTTTCCATTTAAAAACATAAGAATAAATGAAAAATGAGAGCAATGTGAGAACAAAATTACCTAATAACATAATTGTAATGCATGGAGTACTAACACCAATAGCTTATGCTCTAAGATCAAGAATTGACAAATGGGACAAATCATAAAATTGCAAAGCTTTTTTGCAAGAAGGCAAAGTACACTGCTGATAGGACAAAACAGCAACCAACACATTGGGAAAAGATCTTTACCAATCCTTCATCCAATAGAGGGCTAATATCCAATATGTACAAAGAACTTAAAAAGTTAGACTCCAGAGAACCAAAAAACCCTAATAAAAATGGGGTACAGAGCTAAGCAACGAATTCTCAACTGAGAAGTAAAGGATGGCTGAGAAACATCTAAAAAATGTTCAACATCCTTAATCATCAAGGAAATGCAAATCAAAACCCTGAGATTCCACATCACACCAGTCAGAATGGTGAAGATCAAAAAATCAGGGGACAGCAAATCCTGGAGAGGATGCAGAGGAAGAGGAACAGTGCTCCATTGCTGGTGGCATTGCAAGGTGGTAAAATCACTCTGGAAATCAGTTTGGCAGTTCCTCACTTGAGGACCCAGCTGGGCATATACCCAGAATATTTTCTAACACGTAATGAGCACACATGCTCCACTATGTTCATAGTATCCTTATTTATAATAACCAGAAGCTGGAAAGAACTCAGATGTCGCTCAGCAGAGGAATGGATGCAGAAAATATGGTACATTTACACAATGGAGTACTAGACAGCTATTAAAAACAATGAATTCATGAAATTCTTAGGCAAATGGATGGAGCTAGAAAATATCATCCTGAGTGAGGTAACCCAATCACAAAAGAACACACAGTATGCACTTGCTAATAAGTGGATATTAGCCCAAAACTTAGAACACCCAAGGTACAACTCACAGACCA
The DNA here is from genome assembly GCF_947179515.1 of Apodemus sylvaticus. NCBI lineage: Eukaryota > Metazoa > Chordata > Mammalia > Rodentia > Muridae > Apodemus > Apodemus sylvaticus. Next base: position 49,022,328 of record NC_067482.1, on the reverse strand, counting down.
CATGAATTTGGAGCTCAAGAAGGAAGACCAAAGTGTGGATACCTTGATCTTTATTGGAAAGTGGATCACAATAGCCATGGCTCACAGCCAACCAATAGTATGAACATAGGGTCCCCAATGGAGCAGCTAGGCAAAGGACATAATGAGTTGGAGAGGTTTGCAGCACTGCAGGAGGAACAATAATATGTACCAACCAGTACCTCCAGACTTCCCAGGGACTAAACTAACCAAAGAGTACACATGGAGGAACCCTTGGCTCCAGCTAAATATGTAGCAGAAGATAACCATTTCAGACATCCATGAGAGGAGAGACCACTGGTGCTGTGAAGGCTCAATTCTCCAGAATAGGGGAAATTGGGGGTAGGATGGGCAGGGGGAAGGAGGATGGGATAGGGAATTTTCAGAGGGCTAACATAGAAAGTAGATACCATGTGAAATGTAAATAAAGCAAATATCTTATTTAAAAAAAAAGTAAAATAAAAAAATAAACACCACAACATTTCTAAACTAAATTCTTGCCAAACAAACACTTCAATAAATGTACCTGAGTAAAACTGTTAAATAAAGACCTCAAGAATAATTAAAGATAAATAAAATGAATTCAACTAAACAAGTATACCAATAGAGTCCTATAAATTATGTCTCACCTCTGATAAGTGTGAGCAGAGGGTTACATAGTTGAACCATGCTAGTCACACCTCTGGGTCCTGTCTAACATGTGGAGTAATGAACATCAGTCTGTTTCTAGACATGCACAGTTGTTCAGTCACATGTAATACAAGACTTTCCTACTAAACAAGGTTTGGTTTCACTCAACTTTATTTTCACTCTATAAATATACTGAATTCTCCAGGATTATTAGGAATTGTAGTAACTCATTTATCGGTATCAACTTGAGAATCCAAAAGCTTAAAATACATTATTCACAATCACAATGTATCCTACAATTTATACATGTAAAATTATTACTAAATAAGATAAGACAGTAGCATGGAAAGCTTTGACTTTCTCTAGACACATACATGAGCTGTGATAGTTTCCATGAATGGACAAACAATAAAGATATAGCAATATGCACATGTTGCAAGGATTTGGAAGAAGAATGAAGAATCTCAACTTTTTTTTCTAACCAGAAGGCAGAAGAGGAACAGTAAATTTGTTCACTTTAACTAAAAGAAATTAATATTTCAAGTGAGTTCCAAGTATATTAAAGGACCGCTAAATACAAATGTTAATATGTAAGTAGTATTCAATAATAATTTTATATGTATTGAAATGAGTATCATTTTACTGTATAGTGGATGTGCAAGGAAAAATGATAACACAATAAGAAGAGGATAGAGCACTTCCAGGAGGTTTGGTTCTGTTTCAGTGACTGCCTTTATATTGTTTAAAGAATGCTTCATTTACCGGTAATAAATTTTTTCCATGTTATAACTTTGCTTAATACCAAAGAACTAAGTTATAGCTGACACTGTAGAAGAGACTGTCAGAGCCTTCTGTAAGATAGTTGTATGCCTCCAAACCTATGCAATGATAAAACCTAGGCCTACCAACAGAGGCTGCCAACCACATTTCTGACCAACCCAGATTCTGATGATCTGTAAAGAGACCTAAGCAGATGAACATGTTTTCTCTATTAAAAAAAATATAGAAAATAAGTGCAACTTGGCTATAGTCACTGGGTTGAATTTTGGAGTTCTTTCCATTGCTATCTCAAATAACATAAAGTAGTTATTCGATGCCTTCACACACATCAGTAGTTTAACTAAACATAGTATTTTTCTACAAGAAGAAACAGAAAAGGTTTTCCTCATGTGCCCTGGGAGAGAAAAGCTTTGTACCTGAGAATCAATGTAGAAATGGATATGGATAAACTATGATCTCATTTTAAGAGATGAAAATGCACCATGCCACATAGTTTGTAAAAAGGATGATTTGAGGCTTTGGCAGGGCTCAGAATAAGAACAGCTGCAAACAACTGCAAAACAGTATTTATGGAGAGAAAAGAGAAAATTACATGCATGAAGAAATGATCCACAGTGACAAGCTTTAAACACATTTGGAAAACTTGGCCACCTATAATTGACTGAAGCTCAGCTGCTGTGATAGGCTGAAACTTAGCTATTTTACTCTTAAACTTTCAGCTAGTTTATACCCTAAGTTAGATTATAGTTTGTTATACTAGGACACTGTGATGTGTTTCCACAGGCTAAAATTAGCTTAAATTAATAATTGATAAGCAGATGGTTCTGGATATAAAGGTTATGTACCTATCATCAATATTTATCTAGCCATACATATTTATATGCCAAAGAAAATGACTAGATATAGATGTAGTTTATCTATGGATATGAGACAAAAACTTAATTGCATAAATACAATAAATACATCTGAAGATGTAAATTATATGGGGAGATCTAATTTAAGAAAGCCAAAGTCTGAAATTTATACAGTGATAATATCTATCTAAACAGAGAGAAATTTATATATAAAATCCATCTCCTTTTTTTATCTGGTGGAAAGATCTAATATTGTGTTCTCAACATATTATAGGCTGAGTTTTGTAAAGGTTCGATTTATTCTCTGTGCTTAAGTTCAACTTGTGAATGAGTTGATTTTTAATCTCCCCTTTAATTTAGAGACAACTTAGGAGATGACTCCATAGTCATAAAACTTCAGAATAATTGTTTTGCTTCTTTCAACATCAAAACGTTCACTACCACTTACAACTTGAGAAAGTGTCTCTCTGACAGCCAGCAAGATTTGATAAGCACATATATAGCAGCCTCTCTGGATTCTGTAAGAAACTAATGAGAAAAGAGCCTAATTGTGCCAGGTTTGAATGTTTGCATGACATACTTTCACATAATTTGGCATGAGACATGTCTTCTGTCTATTTGATCATTAATTAGCTGTCAGAATTAGAAAGGGTTGCTTAACAAATGTTAATTAATTTTCACTGTAACTATATTTTAGACTATAAAGCAGAAAGAAACAAAATTGATTAAAGAACAACAGTATGGATTTAGTACAAAAGGTCAAAATGAGTTAAAATTACATAATTTAATTTAAAGCAAAGATGGCTTCAGGGAAGAGAAAGGAATAGGGTAAGGAAGCAATCCTGAACGGTTTGGAAAATGGGTGAAATTCACCTCCAATTAACATCCAAAGATTCATGTTAACTGTGATAAAGAATGAACAAAATTAGATACATTTATCCAATTATTACATGAAGGATAATAGTAGAATGAGTCCATCATCCTTTCAAATGGCTTACTCCATGTGATTACCATAGCCAGGCAGATAAATTATATCAAGGTTGATGTAAGATCTTGAAGAAGACCCTATACTTACACATGTACTGTAGTGTCATATGGAAGCATCATCTTTGATGTTTAAAACAATAATTATTTCTGTATGGTGGTGCTTCCTGTCTTTAACATAAAATCTATTCATACTGTATCAGCACATGCAACTTCACATCTGTTGCAAAATTTACATATGCCATTATTAAGCCAAGGGTAGCTTTTTGTCCAAATAAAATTAAAAAAAATATTGCTTGTGTTTACCTAACACGAGCACCTTTTTGCATGTTGGTTTATTAATTTTTCTTACAGTATTAAACCCAAAGCATTTGATTCACTTTCTAAAGCTGTCACTGCTTTTTCTAATAATCCTGAAACTGTGCCATCAAATTTTAACAGCCCATTATACTATCATGGGCTTTTACTATCATCCATATACTCTGTATTATTATGAATGCTTGCTCCATGTGATAAAAGGAATATTTATGTATCTTCACTGCACTAACAACAAATTGGATATGAGTTAACTCTCCAAAAATTTTAAGAATAACTCGGTGGCTCTCACATTCCGTATGACACAAATTAAGTCATACTATAACAGGAAAAATATATGATGAGTTGAAAGCTCACAGGCATACAAAGACTTGAATTAGACATGAGGTCAGGCATTATGTAAAATATACTTAGTGATTTATTCTAAGTAAGCTCAAATCACAATACTTCTTCAGTGTTTATGTATTTATTCTCATAATAAACTATTGAGGACAACGCCAATTACAACCCCTTTTAAAAATAGCTGAACAGAGAATAAAACATTTTGCAAAGATTGCATGTCTGCTATTACTAAAGGTACAATTTCCATTTAGTCACATCTCCAAATCCCAACATTGTAATATGTGATATTCATTCCTAAATGTTTTCATAATCAGATTAGGATGTTTTTCTGTCGGTAAGTAGAAATTTTTGCTATTTTTCATATTTTAATATGCATTGGAATCTTTGTTAAATATTTTTCTTCCATTAGAAGGTTCAATAAATTATAAACTACCTAGAGTAGGTAAATATGTATTATTTAGTACATGTATTAATATAGTACATGGTCACATTGTGAAAGCATAAATAAAATTCAAGTAATACCAACCAATACCCCCAGAGCTCCTAGAAACAAAACCACCAGACAAAGCATACACATAAAGGGATCCATGACTGCAGTCACATATGTAACAGAGGGTGGACTTTTCAGACATCAATGACAGGAGAGGCCATTGATCGTATAAAGGTATGATGCCTCTATAGGATCGTAGGGGAATTCCAGGTCAGGAAAGTGAGGGGGGGTTGTCAAGCAGGGGAGGGGGATGGGATAGGGGGTTTTCAGAGGGATAATGAGGAAAGGGGATATCATTTGATTATGTAAATGATTAATGTAAATAAAAATTCATATAAGTAAAAGCAATTAAGGGTTCAGTGCACAAAGCTTCCTGTCATTGGCAATAGGTCATATGAACTCAATCATGCTCCAGTGATACAGCACTCATTTACAGTGAGAGAAGATAAAATGTCATAGGATCCAGCTCTGATAAATGTTCTAGCTGCCTGACTACTGAGGGCAGAAAAGAGTGGTGAGAACTGCTGTGATGACAGTTGTTAATTCAAGGCCTGAAATTCAGGTAAGGGCTATTTCTCAGAGGCTCTGATCCACCTGTTCTGGTATAGGCAAATCCTAGAACATGGAAAAATATTATTTGAGAGAGAGAGATGCTCAGTTATGGCTCTCTTGCAGTGTTGTATTTTCTCTTCTCTCTCTCTCTCTCTCTCTCTCTCTCTCTGTCTCTCTCTGTCTCTCTCTGTCTCTCTGTCTCTCTCTCTCTGTGTGTGTGTGTGTGTGCGCACGCGTGCGCATGTGTGTGTGTGTTTATATGTGGTTCCACATAAATACTTTCAATGTATAATAGAAGTTTGTTATCACTAAACTTGAAATGTAAAATCAGAAATACTCTAAAATCAAAAGTACAATAAATGAGATTAGGAGAACAACAGTTGATTTTCTGAATTAGGGTCTGGTTTGAGGAAGATCTCTCATGCTCTATAAACTTCTAAGATAGAAGACTATGGGAATTGGAAGGAGGGTGGCTCTCAACTGTCCCTGGGTTGCAGTGTGCTCTGAGACAATGATGATGCTAGAGGACTAAGGGAAAGTTTTTATGAGAATCAAAGTGTTGCCCACAAGTGCAAAAATGTTTCTAACCTGATTTCAGTATATGTAAACTTTGACATATAATAAGAATTTGTGCATAAAGCATATATGAAATGTAATTGAATGCTGTCTATAAAAGAAAGATATATCCCAAGAGACTACATTATGTATAAACAGATATCTAAAATTTAAAAAATAGTAAAGAAATTCAGAATTCTAGAAAAAATATTATTCCTTGACAGTTTTTAAAGAGATCATCAACTCAGACATTAATTAACCACTTTATAACTCAATGATGTCTTATAACATGATGTATGATGATCTTTATCAGTGATGGTGAAGGGATGGAAAATACGGCCTGACTCTGGTGACCCCAGGAAATCAGGAGTATAAAATGCTATCTTGCTTTTTTAGAAACTAGGTAAAAGGTCACATTCCAGAGCCCGCCCTTTGTTTAGACCTAGCAGAAAGGCCTTGAATAGGTGATCCTGGCCCCATAGGGTAACTGGAAATGGGCTCAGCTTATCTTCTGTAAACTTACGCCATTACCCCTAAGCAGGAATTCACGCAGCTGTAGACATTATAGGAAAGTAATTGGTCCACTGAGCGCAGGCTCCGATAATTTAAACTGATTGGCCTAAAAACTATGGAGTGGTACAAATCAATTGGCTCGCATTTCGCAGGCTCTCCATGCTAAGAAATGGTTTGTGATTCGCGGGCTCTGTCATAAACTTACAAAAGCTGTCACAATTCGGCACTCGGGGTCCATAGTCCTCTGGCTATGGAACCCAGAATTCTGGAATAAAGAAATCCTCATGCTATTGCATTGAGACCGTTTCTCGTGAGTGATTTGGGTGTCGCCTTCCGGGGTGTGGGGTGCTGGGGCACCCTCAGTTTTTGGAGTCTTACAATGGAGAGTTAGAATTTTCTATACTCAGAATTTTCAGGGACCCACTTTATCAGAGCAGTCTTTATACATTGAATATAATTCCTTAAAAATTTCTACATTTCCTGCGTAAATTTTTATTTCTATGTTTTTGGATCATTAAAATGATAGAATTTAAGTATGTAATTACTTTTTAAAACAATGCTTGTTTTATAGATTTATATTTCTTAGTGGGAACAAATAGATGAACTCAGTCCTGTGTAGAAGACTGGTAGATTTAAGTAGAATCAACCATAAAAGCCAAATCCAGCATTGATGAACCACAAAAATTTGTGATTTTTCTTTTTTTTTTTTTTGCTTATTTTTATTAGATATATTCTTTATTTAAATTTCAAATGATTTCCCCTTTCCTAGACTTATGCATATTCAAGAGTGGTATATTTTTAAAATACAGTAAAATTATTATCTTTCACACTTTAAGTCTTGCATTCCTTTAAAAATGCAAACAGAATGATATTTACTACCTAATATAATATTAAGTATTTCAGAAAAAAATGAAGTTTTATGCTTTTGTTTCCCTCTTCTGGCATAGTGTCTCCCATGTGACTTGGGCTGTATACATTCCTGCAATGATGATGGCCAGTCTAGGCCCTTTTCAACTTTACAACTCACTAAAGACTGCCTGCAGACTTTATAGCATTTTCTGAAACTTTGTGGATTGTCTACAACATGACAACCTCACTTAGCCATGCCCACAGATCTAATGATTTTTCTCATTAGTTCTAGAACTATGTTCTCCCTATTCAAAAACATATTTGTCAACCGCAGCATTTTTAAATATTTTAAGTGCATTTTTATTGAAGATAATGTTTTATATATTATATTCTGATCATGGTTCCCCTTCCTGCATCTCCTCTCAAATCTTCACAGTGTTTATAGGAACCAACTCCACACCCTTTATTTCTCTCTCATTAGAGAACATAAGCGAACAAAATATCAAACCAGAATAATATCCCACAACCTTTAATTAGGTCTTGCCTCCCTATAAAATATAACCAAACGAAATAATATTCACTAATATCTTACTCAATTTCTACACTTGTGCCAGAGCATCAGAGTCTGCGTAGTTTCAACAGAGAATTATATTTCCAGAAAAATCATAAAATACAAAATCGGTGCTGGAAAATTCATATAATATTTTATTATTTGTAGACCACATTCCCACCCAATTTGCACAAACATCCAAAAAAGATAATTTAGTCCACATTTAGTCCAAATGTAAATACACATTTTTAAACTTTTTTATTATTATATATTTTTTTTATTTTCTATATTCTTTGTTTACATTCCAAATGATTTCCCCTTTCCCAGTTACCCCCTCCCCATGTCCCATAAACCCTCTTCTCTCCACCCCTTCTCCAATCACCTCTCTCCTTTCTCTCTGTCCTCATACTCCCCTCCAATGCTAGATCAAGCCTTTTCAGGATCAGGACCCTCTCTTTACTTCTCCATGGGAGTCATTTGTTATGCTAATTGTGCCTTGGGTATTCAGAACTTCTGGGCTAATTAATATCCACTTATCAGAGATTGTATTCCATGTGCATTCTTTTGTGATTTGGTTACCTCACTTAGGATATTTTCCAGATCAAACCATTTGCCTAAAAATTTTGTGAATTCATTGTTTTAATCACTGGGTAGTATTCCATTGTTTAAATATACCACAATTTCTGTATCCATTCCTCCATTGAGGGACATCTGGGTTCTTTCCAGCTTCTGGCTATTATAAATAAGGCTGCTATGAACATAATGGAGCATGTGTCCTTATTGCATGCTGGGGAATCCTTTGGGTATATGCCCAGGAGAGGTATAGCAGGGTCCTCTGGAAGGGTCATGTCCAGTTTTCTGTGGAACCACCAGACTGATTTCCATAGTGATTGTACCATCTTACAATCCAACCAGCAGTAGAGGAGTGTTCCTCTTTCTCCACATCCTCACCAACACCTGCTGTCTCCTGAGTTTTTAACCTTAGCCATTCTGAATGGTGTGAGGTGAAATCTCAGGGTTGTTTTGATTTGCATTTCCCTAATGACTAATGATGTTGAGCATTTCTTTTTTCTTTTTTTCTTTACAAATGTACTTTTTTTTTTTTCTTTTTGGATCTCATTTTTTTTTAATTCGATATAATTTATTTACATTTCAAATGATTTCCCTTTTCTAGCCTCCCCACTCCCCGAAAGTCCCATAAGCCCCCTTCTCTTCCCCTGTCCTCCCACCCACCCCTTCCCACTTCCCCGTTTTGGTTTTGCCGAATACTGTTTCACTGAGTCTTTCCAGAACCAGGGGCCACTCCTCCTTTCTTCTTGTACCTCATTTGATGTGTGGATTATGTTTTGGGTATTCCAGTTTTCTAGGTTAATATCCACTTATTAGTGAGTGCATACCATGATTCACCTTTTGAGTCTGGGTTACCTCACTTAGTATGATATTCTCTAGCTCCATCCATTTGCCTAAGAATTTCATGAATTCATTGTTTCTAATGGCTGAATAGTACTCCATTGTGTAGATATACCACATTTTTTGCATCCACTCTTCTGTTGAGGGATACCTGGGTTCTTTCCAGCATCTGGCAATTATAAATAGGGCTGCTATGAACATAGTAGAACATGTATCCTTATTACATGGTGGGGAGTCTTCTGGGTATATGCCCAGGAGTGGTATAGCAGGATCTTCTGGAAGTGAGGTGCCCAGTTTTCGGAGGAACCACCAGACTGATTTCCAGAGTGGTTGTAGCAATTTGCAAACCCACCAGCAGTGGAGGAGTGTTCCTCTTTCTCCACACCCTCTCCAACACCTGCTGTCTCCTGAATTTTTAATCTTAGCCATTCTGACTGGTGTAAGATGAAATCTTAGGGTTGTTTTGATTTGCATTTCCCTAATGACTAATGAAGTTGAGCATTTTTTAAGATGCTTCTCCGCCATCAGAAGTTCTTCAGGTGAGAATTCTTTGTTTAACTCTGTACCCCATTTTTTAATAGGGTTGTTTGGTTTTCTGGAGTCTAACTTCTTGAGTTCTTTATATATATTGGATATTAGCCCTCTATCTGATGTAGGATTGGTGAAGATCTTTTCCCAATTTGTTGGTTGCCAATTTGTCCTCTTGATGGTGTCCTTTGCCTTACCGAAACTTTGTAATTTTATGAGGTCCCATTTGTCAATTCTTGATCTTAGAGCATACGCTATTGGTGTTCTGTTCAGAAACTTTCTCCCTGTACCGATGTCCTCAAGGGTCTTCCCCAGTTTCTTTTCTATTAGCTTCAGAGTGTCTGGCTTTATGTGGAGGTCCTTGATCCATTTGGATTTGAGCTTAGTACAAGGAGACAAGGATGGATCAATTCGCATTCTTCTGCATGCTGACCTCCAGTTGAACCAGCACCATTTGTTGAAAAGGCTATCTTTTTTCCATTGGATGTTTTCAGCCTCTTTGTCGAGGATCAAGTGGCCATAGGTGTGGGTTCATTTCTGGATCTTCAATCCTGTTCCATTGATCCTCCTGCCTGTCACTGTAGCAATACCATGCAGTTTTTAACACTATTGCTTTGTAGTATTGCTTGAGGTCAGGGATACTGATTCCCCCAGATTTTCTTTTGTTGCTGAGAATAGTTTTAGCTATCCTGGGTTTTTTGTTGTTCCAGATGAATTTGATAATTGCTCTTTCTAACTCTGTGAAGAATTGAGTTGGGATTTTGATGGGTATTGCATTGAATCTGTATAGTGCTTTAGGCAAAATGGCCATTTTAACTATATTGATTCTACCGATCCATGAGCATGGGAGGTTTTCCCATTTTTTTGAGGTCTTCTTCCATTTCCTTCTTCAGAGTCTTGAAGTTCTTGTCATACAGATCTTTCACATGTTTGGTAAGAGTCACCCCAAGATACTTTATACTGTTTGTGGCTATTGTGAAGGGAGTCATTTCCCTAATTTCTTTCTCAGCCTACTTATCCTTTGAGTATAGGAAGGCCACTGATTTGCTTGAGTTGATTTTATAACCTGCCACTTTGCTGAAGTTGTTTATCAGCTGTAGGAGCTCTCTAGTGGAGTTCTTTGGGTCACTTAGGTAGATGATGATGTTGAGCATTTCTTAAGGTGCTTCTAGGCCATCCGAATTTCTTCAGGTGAAAATTCTTTGTTTAGATCTGTACCCCATTTTTAATAGGGTTATTTGGTTCCCTGGGGTCTAACTTCTCGAGTTCTTTGTATATATTGGATATTAGCCCTCTATCAGATGTAAGGTTGGTGAAGATCTTTTCCCAATTTGTTGGTTGCCATTTTGTCTTTTTGACAGTGTCCTTTGCCTTACAGAATCTTTGTAATTTTATGAGGTCCCATTTGTCAATTCTTGATCTTAGAGAATAAGCTATTGGTGTTCTGTTCAGGAACTTTTCTCCTGTGCCCATGTCCTCAAGGGATATCCCCAGTTTCTTTTCTATTAGTTTTAGTGTGTCTGGTTTTACGTGGAGGTCCTTGATCCACTTGGAGTTGAGTTTAGTACATGGGGGTAAGAATGGATCAATTCGCATTCTTCTCCATGCTGACCTCCAGTTGAACCAGCACCATTTGTTGAAAAGGCTATCTTTTTTCCACTGGATGTTTTCCACTCCTTTGTCGAAGTTCAAGTGACCATAGGTGTGTGGATTCATTTCTGGGTCTTCAATTCTATTTCATTGGTCCACTTGCCTGTCAGTGTGCCAATACCATGCAGTTTTTAACACTATTGCAGTATTTCTTGAGGTCTGGGATACTGATTCCCCCAGAAGTTCGTTTACTGTTGAGAATAAATACACATTTTTTACATCAAAAATTAGTTCATACACTCATTTCTGGGTTAATCACTGCTTCAGATTGGGACACTTTAAAATCTGAAATTTGTCACAGAAATTCTTATACTTTTTATTATTCAGTGCATCTAACTGAGAGGATGATAGTATCTTAACTCCTATCCATTCATCATTTCTTGGTCATGAAAGATTCTGATATCACACACAATACAAAGTTCATTTGAATCTTTCCCATCTCTTTTCCTCTGACTCCTGCTTTTGTACCTGCCATGCTCTCGCCTTTCATTACCTTTTTTTTGCCTTTTCCATAATCCTTCTATCTCTACCCTCTTGTCTTCAGTCTTTTCCTCGTTATTTTGCTATTTATCTCTCATTCTTCCCCCTCTCTCTTGTTCACCTCTTTCCTCTACCATACCTCTTCCTTTCTTGCCTGTCCCCAATCTTAACCCTCTTCTCCTCTTCACACAATCCATCTTTCTCCCCTACTGCTTTCCTACCACTCATTTTGAATGGAATAAGCTGCTAAATTGCTTCTTTGTATTGTCAAACGTTTTCAGATTTTCTTATTGCCTGAATATCAACCAGATCATTTGATTCATCAACAAAAGAGAACTGGAATTTCACATAGGCCAAGCCACTTCTTTTAAGAATAACTAAATTAAACTCTTCATTTTTCTGGTTATGAATCCCATTAATTGGCAATTAGATCAAACCTGAATTGAAAGTGGTTAATGTAAATTTCGCTTAAAACATTCCTAAGGTTGCATACGTCAATGTAAAGATTGGGATTAACTGTTATTAATTATAAAATGTAGTCACTTAGCATTAGATTTAAATTGCCTTAACCTCACTCAGTACTTTTCATTCTATTATTAACGTCTCCATAATAGGAAGAATTTAGAAAAAATACAGATTTTAAAAGTGGTTCACAACCTGTGAGCTGTAACCTCATTGGTGTCACATAGCAGATATCCTCCATATCAGATATTATTTTATCAGATATTCCATTTATAATATATCAAAACTACAGTTATGAAGAACCAACAAAGTAATTTTACAATAGGTTTCATTTCAACTTGAGGAACTTTATTAAAGGATCACAGCATTAATAATACTGTGAACCACTGGCATACAATAAAACAATACAGATTTCAAATAGTGGAAGCACAAATTTAAGGAAAAAGTATCTTAAATTGAGAAGAACTGCTCCACTAGTGCACTTATTCCTTTGTAATCATGCATGGAATAAGAAAGTCCCATTAAAAAACAAAATGCAGACAAAGAATATATTAATGTTGCTACTGTTTTTAAATTTTTAATTAAAATGTCCTTGTTATTGTTGCACTGAGAAAGGCATTTTCAATTTCTTATGTAATAATAGTGGATAGGGAGTTACAAATGGAGAAAATCAATTACATTTCGCTTTGCCATATGGAGAGCTAAGCATTTCAGAATTAGATTTTTCTAGCATATATACCTTTGCATTTTACTGAGCACCAAGAGAATCTGCATTATGCAGAGATTTTAAAAAAGACAAATTTTGCTGGTTGTTTCCCAGTGTTAAACCAATATGTATAAACAGGCCTATTAATAAAAAGTAAATTTCAATGTAATATCTGATGGGATATTTTCTTTTCACTTAAATATTACTTGCAAAATATAAGTAGATATCATGTATCATAGACACGAACTATCCAAGGACTGCATCATTGCAAGGAGACATGTTGTGTATACATGGTTAACAGGGGGGAATAAACGAAAAGTAGGCTAAGGCCCAGTATATTTACATGGTTGCAAGCTTACTCAGATATTCTGTAAGAGGTGTGGGATGTGTTGTTCATTTCAGTAAAAGAGGAATTCAGAACTGCACAAGTAAAGGAAGAGATGAGTAGTTGTAGATGTAGTATCAAAAGTGTACAAAAATAGAAGTTTGGAACCCATATCAAGCCATCTATTCTTTAATTCTACCTCCCTCTCACCATCCAACTCTTTCTTTCTTGCTTTGTTTTTTCTTCCTTGCTTGCTTTCTTGATTTCTTCATTCTTATTTATATTTCTATGTAAACCATTCACCCACAGGACTCATGTATGTATGTACCATTTCTTCCATTGAACTATGTTCCAAATCAACTCCGTCTTTTAAACTAAACATGTTGGTAGACTATTACTAAAAACATATATTGGCGATGTGATCTGTCTTTTAATAATCTGGCAGTGTGTTTGTGAAGCCATTGAGAAGAAAGAAAAATTATCTGAAGTGATTGCCGTGATGTTTTCTGTATATTCAAAAGTGAAAAGAGGTGACGTACTCTAAGAGCTTCTATTGATTAATGTCCGTTAAGTCAGTCAAGGCTTTACTAAAATAGGGAGAATGGACAGAAATAATCTGTCATGCCCACATTTTTCCAACAGTGATACTGAAAGTGGTCATACATTATATGATTCTTTGTTTCAGTATCATTGTTAAATGTAGTGGGATAATCTTCTAATTCAAGTATTTGTGACATTTGTTAAGACTGTGAAAACATCTGTAGTTTAAAATAGTTAGAAGTAAAAGTCTCCTTCAGCTCCTTTGGTCCTTTCTCTAGCTCTTCCATTGGGGACCTGTTTTTTAGTCCAATGGTTGGCTGAGAGCATCCACTCTGTATGTGTAAGGTAATGGCAGAGACTCTCAGGAGACAGCTATATCAGGCTCCTGCCAGCAAGCACTTGTTGCCATCCACAATAGTGTCTGGGTTTGGTAAGTCTATATGGGATGGATCAGTCCCCTAAAAGGAACAACAGTACGAATCAAACAGTACACCCAGAGCTCCCAGAGACTTAACCACCAACCAGAATACACATGGAGGGACCCATTGCTCCAGCTGCATATGTAGCAGAGGATGGTCTTGCTAAACATGAGAAGGAAAAGAGGCCCTTTGTCCTAAGAGGGCTCCATGCACCAGTATAGGGAAATGCCAAGACAGGGAAGTGGGGGGCGGGTTTACTGACCAGGGAGAGGAGGAATGGAATAGGGGGTTTTCAGAAGGGAAACCAGGAAATGTTAAAGTGTAAATAAAGAAAATAGCTAATAAAAAAAGAAAAAAGAAATAAAAGTCTCAGTTGTTAGAACCTAATATTTTTAGAGAATTTAAAATTTCTAATAAAATTTAATGGTTTCTGATAAGGAGTTTAATCACCTAGCATATTAAGACATAGCTGTAGGAGAATCATAGCAGGTAAATGGACAGACAGGTTTCTTCTCTTATATGATGGCACATATAAATCAAGCATATGATGTCCAAGAGCTGTACATTTGAAGCTTTGGTGACCTTTACTATTGACAGTGTTCTCTAAAGTAGAATGGACCTTGTATATCAAAACAATAAATAAATAAAAGCAAAAACAAAAAAAATTGAAAAGAAAATGCTATAGTTTTCTCAATGTATGTTTAATGAGAAAACATTATTGACAAAATTGTACTAAAGGGAATAACTTCAATAAAAGATCAACTGGTAAATCATTTTGTTGTAGTAATGATAAAAATCTGTATTTTTGGAAGGAGAAAATTACAATACAAACAACTATGTGTTGGTATACATAAATCATAATTTTTGGAAATTCAGCTTCAATAGGTATATCTGATATAAATAAATAATTATAAACATAATCAGAAAATCAGAAAAAGGAGATGGGTTTGTTTTATATAGGTTCCATAGGTTCACTTGTTTCTGTTTAAAATTTAAAATATATGTTTCTTGTACTTTAAAATGTGTGTTAAAAATATATAAGTATCTATGGGTTTCCCAAGTCATATTTCATTGTAATCTGCATTTAGGGTTCTTTTAAATACAAAACAGTGTTTATTTTGTAAGCAATGGTATATACAATCCCTAAAATTACTTAAAATACATGCATACATGAATGTATGTTTATTTGAATTTTGTTTACTAATACATCTTGATCATGTTCAAATTAATACATAAATAACACAGTGTTTATTTTGTGTTTTGTTTTTTATTATTACTTTTACTTCTTTGGGGGTGGCAGAAGTCCCAAGGTGAAATAGATATGGAAGGACTAAAATGAATTTTGGTCAGGGTGTTAAATGTGAAACTCCTAAAGAATCAATAAAGGTTTTATGTGAATAAAATGAATTACAAGAATAAATTTAATAAAAAAATATGTGTTTGTGTGTTAGTGTGTGTATATATTTCACTTTCTATTTTCTTCATTGAATAAAACTATTATCTAATATCTTCTACTTTATTTGCATAAAAAATCTACATACAACATATTTGGACCACATTTTTTTCCTCTCCACCCAGTGCCCAGGTCCTACCAACTGCCTTAACCATCATATGTTTTTGTCCTAACCACCACTTCAAAAGTAGAATAGATATAATCTATGGAGGAGGGAATTAGAGATTAAAAAATGGACAGGGAGGGAAGGTGGTAAAGGAAGAAATGTGGGGAGGGACAGGTAAAACAGGAACAACTGAGGATTCATGTGAAAATCTGAAATATTGTCATATGTTCATATTACATAAATGTACATATATGATGTTGTTCTAAATGATATTGCCAAATAATGGATTTATCAGAGTCCCACTGGTTATCTTATAACCAAATGAAGCTTTTAGTACCTAGAATGGGTGATATCTAATCAAGTTGTTCTTTATAGTGGTCCCATTGGAACTTCTAAACAACTCAGGCTACTGCCAAGGCTTCTGGTTACTTCTGGTTATCTGCAAAATGACAGCAATGCCTTATTGCTGAAGACAATGCCTACAAAACCCATTGAACACAGATTAATTGATCTGGTTCCTACCTATCACCTTCTTTCCTATGGATGAGTGTTCATAGTACTGTAAGATATTCTGTATGCTATCAAATGAGAAAGGTAAATATTATTAATTGTCTCTTTCTTTTCCACAGATGAAGTGATGAGATTAGATCCATGCACAAGTTGTGTGAAAACATGGCTTGGGCTGAAGCCAGAACATTTCATTCTCTATTCTAACTATCCCTAGGCCTAGGACTTAGATTCTACCCTGTGTACAATCCAATCTTCCATGCTGTCTGGTTCAATCTGTCTTCATTCTCTATACTTTTGAAAAGATCTACCTTGATGTCTTTGTTTCTAGAGACTCTTATATAGATAATAACTGTAGCATGAGCATTTTAACATACTTACAGGTTAAAATGGACATATAGGAATGGAATGTCCTTCATTCATATATGGAATTAGTTCAATCTTTGAAGATCTTCATTCAAGTTCTTCAAAGAATTCCAACAAAAATCTTCTCACATCTCTTCTCAGAACTCAGATTCTCTTAAAGAATACTTTTCAGCTTCATATAGAAAGAGAAAAATCTCAGAATGGAGGCACAAAAGCAGACATTGATCAATGGAATGAAACTGAAGACACAGACAGTTAATTCTGTATAAATAAGCCAGAAATACACACAGGGATAAAAGACACTGTCTTTAACTAATTGTGCAGATTAAACTGGACAGCTTCTTGAAGCAGAACCCAAATAGATCCATTCTTGTCACTTGGCACAAAATTCACCCCCAAATGGATCAAAGACCTCAAAATAAAACCAGATCAGCTCATCCTGATGGAAGAGAAAGCAAACAATAGCATTGAATTGACTGACACAGGAGAAGACTTTCTTAACAGAACATCTGTAACACAAGAACTAAAATAAACAACTAATAAATGGGAGCTCATGAAACTGAAAAATCGTCTCTAAGGCTGTGGACTAATTTATGTGGAAAAAGTGACAGCCTATAGAATGGAAAATACTTTCACCAACTTCACATCCAACAGATACTTCATAAAAATATATAAATAACTCAAAAATAGATATCAATAAAACAAACTAGTCAATGAAAAAATGGAGTAGAACTCTAAAGGGAGAATTCTTATTGATTTTCTCAAAGAACCAGATCCTGGTTTTGTTGATTCCTTTTTATAGTTCTTTTTGTTTCTACTTGGTTGATTTCAGCCCTGAGTTTGATGATTTCCTGCCTTTTACTCCTCTTGGTTGTACTAGCTTCTTTCTGTTCTAGAGCTTTCAGGTGTGCTGTTAAGCTGCTAGTGTCTGCTCTCTCTGACTGCTTTTTTGAACCACTCATAGCTATGAGATTTCCTCTTAGCACTACTTTCATTGTGCCCCATAAATTTGGGTATGCTGTGCCTTCATTTTCATTAAATTCTAAAATGTCTTTGATTTATTTCCTTATTTCTTCCTTGACCAACATATCATTGAGTAGAGCATTGTTCAGTTTCCATGTGTATGTGGGATTTCTGTTGTTTTTGTTGCTATTGAAGACCACCCTTACTCCATAGTGATCTAATAGGAGTCATGGGATTAGTTCAATCTTCTTATATCAGTTGAGGTCTGTTTTGTGACAAATTATATGGTCAATTTTAGAGAAGATACCATGAGGTGCTGAGAAGATAGTATATTCTTTTGATTTAGGATGAAATGTTCTATAAATATCTGTTAAATCCATTTGGTCCAAAACTTCTGTTAGTTTAACCGTGTCTCTGTTTAGTTTGTGTATTCACTGATCTGTCTCATGAGCAGAGTGGGGTGTTGAAGTCACCCACAATTATTGTTTGAGGTGCAATGTGTGCTTTAACCTTTAGTAAAGTTTCTTTTATGAATGAGGGTGTCCTTGCATTTAGAGCATATATGTTCAGAATTGAGAGTTCTTCCTGGTAGATTTTTCCTTTGATGAGCATGAAGTGTCCTTCATTGTCTTTTTTGATAACTTTTTGTTGAAAGTTAATTTTATCAGATATTAGAATGTCTACTTTAGCTTGTTTCCTGGAATCATTGACTTGGAAAATTGTTTTTCAGCCTTTTAATCTGAAGTAGTGTTTGTCTTTGACACTGAGGTACATTCCCTGTATGTAGCAAAATGTTGGGTCCTGTTTATGTAAACAATCTGTCAGTCTCTGTCTTTTTATTGGGGAATTGAGTCTATTGATGATAAGAGATATTAAAGAATAGTGATTGTTGCCTCCTGTTATTTTTGATGTAATTTTTAAATTTATATGATTATCTTATTTTGGGTTTGTTAAAAGAAATTAATTTTTTGATTTTTCTTGTATGTAGTTTCCCTCCTTTTGTTGGTGTTTTCTGTTCATTATCCTTTGAATGGCTGGATTTGTGGAAAGATATTGTGTAAATATGTTTTTGTCCTGGAATACCTTGTTTTGTCCATCTATTGTAATTGAGTGATTTGCTGGGTATAACAGCCTGGGTTGGCATGTGTGCTCCCTCAGGATCTATATGACATCTGCCCTGGCTCTTTCGGCTTTCATAGTCTCTGGTGAGAAGACTGGTGTAATTCTGATAGGTCTACATTTATATGCTACTTGACCTTTCCCCCTTACTTCTTTTAATATTCTATCTTTGTTCAGTGCATTTAGAATTTTAATTATTATGAGATGTGAGGGATTTCTTTTTTGGTTAAATCCATTTGAGTTCTGTAGACTTCTTATATGTTCATGGTCATTCCTTTCTTCCGGTTAGGGAAGTTTTCTTCCATAATTGTGTTGAAGACATTTACTGGCCCCTTAAGTTGGAAATCTTTACTCTCTTCTATACCTATAATCCTTAGGCTTGGTCTTCTCATTTGTTCTGGATTTAATGGATGTTTTGAGTCAGGAGCTTTTTTTATTTTTCATTTTCTTTGCCAGTTGTGTCAATGCTTTCTATGTTATCTTCTGCATGTGAGATTTTTTCTTCCATCTTTTGTATTCTGTTGTTGATGCTTGCATTCATGATTCCTAACTATTTTCCTAGGTTTCCTATGTCCAGAGTTGTTTCCCTTTGTGTTTTCTTTCGTGTTTCTACCTCTATTTTTAGATGCTAGATGGTTTTCTTCAATTCAATCACCTGTTTGGTTGTGCTTTCCTATAACTCTTTAAGGGCTTCTACCAGTTTACCTGTGTTTCTTTAAGGGAGTTATTTATGTTCTTATTGAAGCCCTCTATCAGCATCATGGGCTGTAATTTTAAATCCAAATCTTGCTTTTCTGGTGTGTAGAGGTATCTAGAGCTTGCTGTTATGGGAGAATTGGGTTTGGATGTTGCCAGGTTGTGTTGATTTCTGTCAGTAATATTCCTACATTTACCTTTTGCCATCTGGTTATCTCTGGAGTTAGTTGGTCCTGCTGTTTCTGGTTGGTTCTTGCCCCTCCTGTGTACCTTCAAGCCTGTGTCAGCACCCCTGAGTGACTGATTCTCCCCTGGCACGGAGTGCTTTGGCATTGCCCAGCTCCTGGGTACAGGTAGGGTCCTGGTAGACCCTGCCCCAGCTGTTCTGACACCTTGGTGTTCCCTGAATTCCTGGTTGTACCTGCCTGCACAGTCACAGGAGCAAAAATGGTGGCCTCACTTCTAAACGGAGGACTCCTGATAAATGTGGGACTTCCTGCAGAGCAGATGTCCCCTGGCAGGATAGGTGCACAGATGGCTGTGGTGCATCCCAGCTCCTGGTTGCAGGTGGGACCCTGGAGGACCATGTCCCAACTGTTCTGACACTAGGGAGTTCCCTGCTTTCCTGGCTGCAACCATCTGCTCAGTCACAGGAGCAAAGATGTGCCTAGGTGTTTTTTTAACAAGATATTGAAAGGGAGAAGTTCCAATTGGAAGTAGATGTGAAAGGAATTGGGAGGAGTGGATGGAAGGAAAATTAGAGATAGAATATAATATGTGAATAAATTTTTTTCAATAAAAGGAAAATTTGAAGTAGAATGTAACTATTCTTAAGACATTTAACCTTAATTCACAGTTTTGTTTACTATATATTTAGCCTATAATGGAAATAACTTGTATCATTAAAGTTCTAAACCTCTTAATTAAATGCAATTAGATGATTTTTATTTAGATTAAATAGAAACTGCTGAACCATGAACATAGTTTCTGAAGAAAATCTGCATTTTAATCTGACTGTATCTTGACTATGTGGTTTGAGAAACATTATTGAGTTTCTTATGCCTTAATTCCCATGTATCTAAAGCTAACACAGTAATAGGATATTTTACACTGTTGTTATAGCAAATGACTATGACATTATTATTGTAATGATTGTTAATTGTGTAGTCATTATTGACTGTTTACCAGATGACAAACTGTACTTAATCAGTATAAATAATAAATCACATCTCTGATAAACTCAGGAGTAATTATTCAATATGTTTACATTTATTAATAATAAATTAGAAATAATTTGAGATGGGTGATGTTGAAGAATGTGATTATAAAAATCAAATAGGATATTATAAGAAATCGACATTAGTCTATATACATAGACCTTGTAAGATTCTTTGTAGAAGTAAAGGTTTCCTGAAGAATTAAACTATTTCTTCATTTATGTGGGTTGTTTAAGGTGAATATATCATGAAATTCTAGTTCACTCTCAACCTTCGCATAGCCTTTTAGTCAGTATGAAATTCCAATAGATACAAAATTCTCAATTTTCCTTCTCAAGCCCCGCTCCTCCACACCCTTTCCTCCAATTCTTCTTTAGGAGCTTGTATCTGTCAAGGAAGCTACATGCATATCTAGGGAAATGTTGAGTCCTTCATTGCTTTGGTCAATAAGCAATAGAATAGATTTTATCTTAATGGTTTCCTACCAGGAATTAACCATCATGCAACATCATGTAACTAACCTCCTAAGTCTATGATTTAATCTTCCAGCTGGGTTTTATGTAGTAGCTAGCATAATTCCATCCCAGTATGAAGTGTTTCAAATCAGCTAGACATGATTCAGAATTTATAAACCCCTTTCAGTTGCTGCACTGGAGTGGATTGCTTAAAAATCTATCACAGGCCAGCAGCAGATAAGCTCTTGAAGGTTTGGACCCTGAAATCAATGTGGTACTGATTTGTTTTGCTTAGCTCTGCTGTGTGAATCTCATCTCTCCTTTCATGCTCCTGTTTCCATGTCCCATCATGTGTTGGAGTAACATAAGACTCCCTCAGGTTGAATACAATTCCCAGAGTCTAGAACCATGAGCCAAAATAAACTTTTCTTCTATATAAATTGATCAGGTATTTTGATTATATAATATTTCCATATAATGTTTTAAGAACTTGATTTGTAATATATCATGAAGACTAAATTAGCACTACAGTATTTTTATGATGATGATTATATGTTGGCTTCATGCATCACTAGACTTCTATTGCTCAGCATCACTGATTTATAAACACATTCTAAGAAAGAATGAAAGAATCATGAAGCCACAAAATTATGTCAGAAAAAAGATTTGTGCTGGCAAGCTAATGAGTCTTCTCTAGTCAATTAGCTCAGTATTTCTTAATAGGCTATGAAAGTGACTTTGCCTGCACATGAGGAGCATGGTTAAATTTTTTTATTGAATATCATCTTCATTTGCATTGCCAATGGTAAAACCTTTCCTGATATCCTCCCTCCCCTAAGACTTTGAACTCCCCTTCCTCCTTCCCCCTGCCTCCACATATATGCCTCTCCACCTAACCCACTCCTTCCTCTCCCTCCCCCTTGATTTCCCTTTGTTCAGGCCTCTGTTGAGCTTTTACCTGACAAAGGACCATTCCTCCCACTGATGCCCAACAAGGCCTTCCTCTGCCACATTTTAGGCTGGAACCATGTGTGCCCCTTGGTTGATGGTTTAGTCCCTGGAAGTCTTGGGGTGTCTGGGTAGCAGAAATCATTGTTCTTCCCATGGGGCTGTAAATCCCTTCAACTCCTCTGGACCATCCTCCAGCTCCTCCATTGGGGACCCCATGCCCAGTCCAATAGTTGGTTATTAGCATCTGCCTCTATATTTGTAAGGCTCTGGAAGGGCCCCTCTGGAGACAACCACGGCATGCTCCTTTTGGTAACACTTTTTGTCATTCATAGGAGTGTCAGAGTTTGTTGACTGTTTATAGGATGAATTCCCAGGTAGGGCAGTCTCTGGATGGCCTTTACTTCAGTCTCTGCTCCACACATTGTCTTCCTTATTTTTACCTCTTAAAATACTCTAGCATTTTAATATTTGTTTTAAAAATAGTTTTCATTTCTATGTATAAAGTTCACATTTAAATAATCCCCGTGCAATATAAATGTCCCCATCATTTTCCCAGATGATCATTTAAGATGAGAACCATACCCAAGCTAGGCAAATACATGGCTTGGACTGAGGCCAGAGTGTTTCTATCTCTGTTCTAACCATCTCTTTGTCTAGGCTTTGAGGTTCTAGCTTTTCTATATCTAATCTTCCAAGGTGACTGTTTCAGTCAGGCCTATAGTGGCTTTTGACTGAATTGTTCTGCTTAGCCTCGAGCTAACTTTGGCAGAAGTTTCTAATCTTCTATTTTAATTCTTTGGCTTATTCTGTCTTCACCTTATCTAAATTGTTCTCTCTATAACCTGTCTCTATAAAACTGTCTCAATAAGACTGCCATCCACACACACCACACACCACCACCATCCCTCTCTTCTTTAAACAGCTTTTCTTTCTTGTCTGTTAAGTTAGTTGGGTATATCCTATCTCTGTCAAATCTTTCTGTGATTCATTGTCTGTCTCACAATTAGTCTTCACTTTCAAGCATGGCTATGTCCTCTACAATCTAACCTGACCTTCATTGTTAGGGATTAAAGAGCATGTCTATATTCCAGTCAGGTAATATTGCAATCCATGGCATGTCTGCATTCTGGCTAGATGGTATAGAACTAGAAAGTCTCATAGTCTCATAATTATTATGTGTACTTCTATTTATTTGTTAAAGATTTTTTTCTTTTTTAGTTTTGTGTATATATGTGTATATTTGTTGGTGCACACCTTCCCACAGAGATCAAAAAAAGGGCACCTGAGTCTCAGATACTGGAATTACAGGCATTTATGAGCCAGCCCATGTAGGTACTGGTAACCGCATTCCAGTCTCTACAAGAAAACTTAGTTTATTTAACTGATGAGCCATATTTCCATCCCATATTTATGTTGTGATTTAACTGATAGGATTAGAAACATTAGTGGTGCTACTGGAGTAGTTCGCTGTATTACTTTTGTGAGTGGAAAACTATACATCAAAACCCAAAGTATAAACCACCTTCATAAACATAATAATACAGTGAAATTATTTTTGTATCTTTCAATTTTATCATCTACTTTTAAGATGATTAAAGTATTATACATTTTACAATATGCAAACACATATACATAATAGTATTATGTGTGTGTTTGAGGAAATTGCTTATATGTTTCATATTATTTTACTGCTTTCTAGATAAATTTGAAGAAATATTTGTGGAAAGTTATTTTATGCACAACTCAATAACTTTTATTGCAGCATTCAACATGCAAAACCTCTAGCTGCCAAGATTCTGTTGTCACTGGGCAAAATGTGTAACTTCTCTATAGGAAATTTATTATTTGGCATTAAGGAATATCTGCTTTACTGGCCATTATCATGAAGAACCTGTCCATATCAGTGAAATAACAAGTTTGAGTATGAAATATACAAAAATTCCTTCCATTTAAAATGGTATTTTAAAATGGTGACTATTCTATACTGTCTTTTTATGATGAATTGCCAAATATAAACATAAACAAGCCAATACAATGTGACCTACAAAGCCACTGCTATAGAAAAATTACTACATTATAAGACTGTCCACATCTTAGTGCTTGTATCTAGGACAAGTTTCTGATATATCTTATTCCATTGTGATTTAAGTATGTAAGTGCTGTACGAGGAATGCAGAATTACAAAGAATGAAGATTTTACCTCATAAGGTTACACTTTTAACAAAATGAAAATTTAGTTTATCCCATTAAACTTCTTAAAATGAGAACAAAATTCACCTATCATATGGTCAATAAGGACACATTTGTATATGGCTTAAAATTGTGAGGTGAGTTTTCCATAACATTATTAATGAAAATAGTGCAAATTTGTAACAAGTTTTAGAGCATGAAAATGTTTTTTTACTATAAAGGCAAGCCATTTTATATATATATATATATATATATATATATATATATACATGTATTACTCTTTATATATATATATAAAATTTATTGGCCTTATAGAAGACACTCCTAACCTCAAAAACTTATGGCTCCAAGGAGCAGGGAGGCCTGCTGAGGAGGGCCATCTTCTTAAAGATAGGAGGAGGAAGAATGGAATGATGAAAAGTGAGAGTGCATACCAGGAGGGGGCAATGACTGGACTGTAAAATTAGTAATAAAAATAGTAAAAAAAAGGTTACAACATATACATATACATATATACATACATATATATTATAAAAAGACATAAAAATGTACTAGGACATACTATTATTCATTTCTGTATACTTTTTTGAATGTTGACATATGTGTTGGTAATTCTTATAGGTTTATTTTATCAACATGTTAATCTGGCAATCAATAATAATGCAATATTAGAAAAATTTAAACTGTACTAAATAAATTGCTAATAGCTTAAAGTAGCATTATAATATTGTACTTATCTCTAGGCACCCGAATTAATCTCTGTAAAGAGTAATACATGTCTATATCTATACATGTATATGTAGGTGTTAAGAAAATTAAAAAAGAGATGGTGTTAGTAGTAGAGAAGTAATTGGTCAGGAATGCGATGGTCAAGTTGCAGAAGTCTCAATATATGTCATAATATTTGTGGTATATAGAAAATATGTCTTTAAATACAAAAATACAGATTTCCTGTTACTCTTAGTTTTACAAAAAGTAATGTAACCCAATGCTAGGCCAGATGGTTCAGGAAGCTTTTAAAGTTTTAATGGAATTCCCATGTGTGAACATGTGTGTTTGAATCTATATGTGGCTCCCATGATTTTTCTCCTCTTTGTATGTCTTCTCTCATCCCAATTTTGTTGTCATTGGTTTTATGTTATTATAATTCTTTAGTAATATGATTATTTTCTAAGGAGAGACGGAAATGGAATGTATCAGAATGGGACGAGAATTGGGGAGGGACTAGGAGAAGTAGATAGCAAGAGGCCATATTAAAAATGTATTTGATAAAAATCTATCACCAATTACAGAAAAAAAAGATATTCCGTCTTAAAATTTTCTTGACATGTCTAACAATCTGGGCTTAAAAAAACTTTGTAATTATAAAATAAAGTATTTCAAAATAAATTACTTATCATATTCCTCAAGTACTTCAGATTATTGTTAATAAATCACAACTATACACATTCTGTAATATTTACATTTACTTCAGTAACGCATTATAATGTTAAATAAATATAATATTTCTATTATTTTCTACAACCAATTGTACAAGAAAGAATACGTCTAGGTATTTTTTTAAAGGTACAGGCCCTCAAGTAGAAAACCTTTCTCCTATCAATGTGCTATAGACAACAACTTGAAAATACTGAGGGTGAGCTTTACTTATTTCAGTGTTCATAATAATTCATTGTATATCAGTATTTCTAAGAAAATTTACTTAAAATTGGAAGCACAATGAATACCAGTGGATTTAAAAATGCCATGTGAAGCTTCACCAAAATCAGTTATATTTCTTTAAGGATATCCATAATTTTAATATAGTGCATGCATTTGAGAAGACACAAAGCAACAGTCACTCACAAGCAACTAAACAAAGCATTTTCTCTCCTGTCATAATAGACTACAGTTAATTATTTTCTAGCATTTAGGTTTCTAAAATTTATTTGAAATTATAAAACTATAACATCATTTTCCGTTGTGTGAAGCAGAAACTTAGGCCTAGTCTCCCAACTTGCCAGTTTGCAGCCTGTCATGAAGTCAGCCTGTTTATGGGTACCTCTGTCCATGCCTTCTCCTCTTACCAATTTAGTGTATTTAGGTTGGATTCTCTACAAGTCATAATTTCTCCTCCTTCCAACCTATTATACAGACCCATATTTCTGTTAGACTTTTCGGTCTGCCTTAATTTACCAGGACTCAGTTAATTCAAATATCGAAGGTGTTATCTGTAACTGTCTTAATATTTTTCAGAGATAAAATAACAGTATTTTGTCAAATAAATTTCCAGGTTAAGTAAATAAAATAAATATTACTACAAGCAATATAACTTGAGAATATGTAACTGTGATATTTTTCTACTGGTGATATTTCATTCTATATTTAGATAGATATTTCTATCTCTTATGAATAAAATGGCGATCATAAATCCTTATTAAAGCATTTACTGGCTAATATTCTGAATTCTTTAGACATACTCATGCCATTATGTAGAAAAATTATTAGAAAAGAAATATTGAAAATAAGTCGTTCCTACTGGAAATGAAAATTTATTTGAATGAAAATGCTTCTAGCTATCCGAATATAATGATGGAAGCATACGCTCATTTTCAATGCTATTATTTAAATGCTTTTATCAGTTTTTCTGCAGCAGAAACAAAAATGTAAATTGAAACTAAAATCAGAATAGAATACTGATTTATACTGCAAAATTTTTTTCAAACAATATTTTCTACGTCAAAATTTAATGGACTCTATTATCTTAGTTCTGTTTATCTAAATCAAGTAAGATGAATGTATTACTTTCTAATGTGCAAATTAAGTGAGGAAGTAGGATTTAGTCAAACTATTTCCTGAACTGATGCTCATTTATGAGCAAATGGGCTATACCTCCTTCTGAGTCCATTGCCCAAAACATTTTCAGCTGAATCATTTCACTGTAATAAGGGAATTGTATATACACCAACAATCATATCACTTAGTAAAAATACTTGGCAACTTTATGCTTGAAAGAAAGAACATATACTTTCTGCCACCATACTATATGTTCGTGCATTTGCTCATCCTTCTCTGAACATGCCAATATAGATCACCTGACATTGTAGCAAAACACCCCAGTCCTTTTGGTCATTGGCTGATGGAAGGAACTTGTAAACAGGTGGCTATAGAGTGAGATGGAATGAGATAATTTTTGCTTCTCTGCTTTGTGTCCCATTTCTCTCTGGCATTGTCTGCTTCTTTCCACTATTGTATTCCTTCAGAAAGCCTCTTTTCCTGTGGCGCCACTTCCTGTGGATGTTTCTCCTGTGTGAAGGAGTAGCTCCAGGGCTCTATTATATCACTAAATTCATGTATCCCTCCAATGTGAATGGATACAGCTTCCTGCTGTTTCTAATCTCTGCCTAACGTTCTCACACATTTTGTTCCTTTGGTCTTCAGTCACCCATGTAACTGATTACTTGTGCTGAGTTTTCTTTGACTGAGACACCTAAAGGGTTTTAAGTTTCCCTGCATTCAAATAGATTGTTGTTTCTTTTTCAGGCATAAAGAAATAAAGATTCAAGAAACCCTTAGAGTATTTAACACATAAGTACAATTATTTCTGAGTAGTAGTGTTCCCAAATCAAATTTAAAATAAGTTCAGCTTCATGGGAATTATAATTGCATGATTAGACATCTCTAAAGTCAATCTCTTTACTATATCCCTCAAAGACATTTTATATTTTCTTAAAATAAACACAACACAATATTAAAAATCAATTTCTTCATTTTTTCCTATTTTGTATTTTCTATATTCGTTGTTTACATTCCAAATGATTTGTACTTGTCAAAGTATTCTTCCATATACCCAGAGTCCCATAAAATATGAACTAAAGTATCTGTTCACAAAAATGTAATGGGAGATAAAGCCCCATAAATGAAAACTAGGCAAAATGAAATTAAGCTGTTCAATTCATGATGACTAAGAAGCATGGATGTCCCAATAACCTTTTTAACTGTACTTCTGAAATGAAGATTTTTTTTCATTGTACATCACTTCCTAAACTGCTATCACTCCCAAATGCTGTCAGAAATAAGTGACCATATAGAGCAAGCATTAAATATATGACTCCAGTTCCAAAGTAATAGCCCCATTTTCTCTTTATTTAGGAATTGAATGGAATTTAGTTTGTTCCTTTTTAACTATTGTTTTATTCTTAGAGTGAACTGGGAGATTTTGGGTTCAGAAAACAAGAATAACATAATTAATTATATTGTATATTATCTGTTATTATTATAACCTATAATAATTTAAGTTTTGTCATAATTCTATTGCAAATCATAAAAACTTTACTTTCCTACAAAATATTATACTCAAAAGACTGCTTCATACTTTATTTTAGGTTATTAACTGACTCTCAGCATGTACTAGGCCTTAAATATCTTTGTGAATATTTTACCAAAATATAAACTCTGTGTCTGATTTCATCTTTTCAGACACACTAGTATAATCTACAGGTTTTCTAGCTATAAATGCTTTTAGTTGACAAATTTTATAAAAATTACATGATTCTGTAGCAATGTATTTTGCTAATATCAGAATGAAATAGCTGAAATTTGTCTGGTGAATTGATTTATGTGATTTCATTCTGGGTATCATGACTTCATCTAATTAAAATTTCTTCTTAAAGACACTGATATAATGGAAATTAGGACAACATCATGACAGATTTTGTGGGTCATGAATAGTTTTATTCCATACTACTCTTTTATAATATATATAAATAAAATATGCATGTTTCTTCTTTTATCCTCTTACATTTTATGTTTTCTGAGAATAAGCAACTTGTCATTTATATACATTTATTGCTGGGTAAATGTTGAGTAAATGAATAATTTTCTGATCAATTTAAAGATTTATTTAGGTTTTAGAATTGTAGGTTGAAACAGTATAAATGCAATATAACTGTTTTCATAAATATTACTGGGAATCCAATTCAATCCTTAGCTATGTAACAACGATGAATTTAAAGTTTACATTTAAATTAGATACTGGTACATGGATATTGAATTTATATTTCAAAATGCTAAAGAATTGTATTTAATCAATAAATTTGGGTTATAGTTTACTCATGATGTCAGTAGTTGTTAGCCATAAAACTCCCTCTCCTTAACTGAAATATGACATTCAACCAAAGAAGTGATATTATTCTAAACTTAGTGTAAGCTAATCTTCAAAACCTTCATAAGAAAACTATGTCAGATGTTTTCAACCTTCCCAATACTGTGGCAATTTAATACATGCTGTAGTGATCCCTAATCATAAAATTACTTTCATGGCTACTTCATTACTAATTTTGCTACTCTGATGAATAATAATGTAAATATGTGTTCTCTAATTGTCTTAGCTGATTCTTGTAAAAATGTTGTTCAACTGTCCAAATACTCGCAAACCACAGGTTAAGTAGGACTCTTATAGAACAATTTTATAAAGAAACTTTATAAATAACATTATCCACTCCTAATTTCTTTGGTGTTATTATCAAAGTAGTTTAAATTATCCAGATATATACAACTCAACTCTAATATTCATCATTATCAGCGATAATTTTCTACTCTCCTTTAATTGAATTATTACATCAATTTCATTAAATAGAATTGCTATTAGATGTGGACAGGTATGTATTCATGCCTGCTGTGTGTTGGAAAGAAATCTAATAGGAGGAAGAAGATTAAACTTGCTGACCACACATAGATAATTTATTTCTTACCTACTATTCATGCAAATTACCCCACAATGTTGATAAATCTTACAGTATTCCAGCACTTGAAGTCTAGAAGTGCTAATATATCTGTAGGAACAAGAGTTAAGTGACTGAAGATTGAGGTGAAAATTCTCTACCTAGGATACCGCAAAATATGAGCATACTATATAATGGTGTCTTTACTGCAAGGATACAGCACTAACAGATTATTTTATGTAATTCAGATACTTCCTCATAAAAGAGAAATGTAAAACACAAATAAATAGGTGAATAGCTATTGAAAATCATTCAAACTTTGGTGACTACAAATACATCTTCATGATAAGGAATGCTGTAAAATAATAGAAATGATATCTCAAACTCTAAAGGATTGTCTTTTCTTTTGATTGAAGTATGCTAGAATATACATAATTTGATTTGAAAAGGATTTTAAATGACATCTAAACACTTGACATCATTGAATGCTTTGTTGTTAATTTTCCCTATCAATAAAAATATAACATCACCAGTCTTAATGAATTAATCGTCAATGACTTCTACTAATAACTTTTGAAGCCAGGGCTGGATCACCATTCTTAAAATCTAGAGAGAGTAAGCAATATTGCCTAAGTTGATGTTACTTGTAAAGTTCTTGCCTAATAATCTAATATAGATTTAGTTTGATTGTAAAATGTAGAGAATCTGGTCAGAAGATTATAGTAATGACACTTGCTACAAAACCAGATGACCGAACTTCATTCACAAAAAATAGATTCTTTGAAGTGCCCGGATTACAGACATAAAATGAGATTGTGAGCAGGGCAGTGGTGGCGCACGCCTTTAATCCCAGCACTTGGGAGGCAGAGGCAGGCGGATTTCTGAGTTTGAGGCCAGCCTGGTCTACAGAGCGAGTTCCAGAACAGACAGGGCTATACAGAGAAACCCTGTCTCAAAAAAAAATAATGAGATTGTGGAAGATACTTGTATTTACTAGGAACCAGAAATAAAGGATACTAGTAAACATAGTGACTCATGAGGAAAAGATCCTGCTTTTAATTTGAATTGTTCTACAGCTGTGTAATGTAGAAAAACATGAACTAGTTACAAGGGCAAAGAAAAGCAAATACAGATTTTAACACATCAATAGAATTCTATATACAAAAGATATGAGGTCCATTGCACTGAATACTTCCTTAAGTCTCTGCTCTAGAGATTTGCAGATCTGAAAATAAGAAATATTATAGAATTATACCTGGAATTTGCATTCCACATGAAGAATGGATAATCTTTCTCATTTTTTCTCTGTTTAAAGTTTGTACTTGTGATTAATTGATAAATTGCCAAGAGCCATTCTCACATAGATCTCAAAATGTCCTCCTTTAGCCACCTTACATGCTCAAGCCTGCTTTCAGAAGAAATAATATTAGCTTTCAGGTTTGCCAAATAGCAAGTTGGTCAGCACATATAGAGCTCATGTTGGTTAGAACAAACAGAGCTCACCTGCAGTTAGGTAACTATAGCAATCTCTTTCCACTTAAACTTCTCGGGATCATTTTAGTTTGCCAGCTTCCTTGAAGCCCAAGCCAGCTTTGTCATGAGATTCTGAGAGATGATTCTGAGAGACTACTTCCTAGAGACAAATGTTTAGAGACAGTGCTTGCCCTCTGAGAGACTGTTCCCTGGAGACAATGTTTGCACCCTCATATTGCCTCCCTACATCGTCCTTGCTTTCCTTTATATCGCTGTATGTAAAACACTAAAATTTGACAGCTTGAACACAATGCTGTCTTGCTGTCCATCTTTTGTGTCTCTTGTCCCCCATTTTCTACCTAGGTGGTTCAGGGATCCTGTTAACTGTCCTGTGGGTCTGATAATAAATGAGTTTAATTCAAATGAGGCTAACGTCCAGAGTAATAATAGCAGATTTTTTTAAATGTAGGTTTTTTTAATATTTTGGAATTATCTATTATTCTAAATCTTTGTATGAAAATCTTATCCCCAAAAGGATTTTTTTCTTCTGTGCAAGATCAATACAATGTTTATAGGAATTTTTTATCTATCTATCTGTCTATCTATCTATCTATCTATCTATCTATCTATCTATCTATCTACCATCTATTTATCTATGTTTTTGAGCAACTGAAAATCAAACCCAGGTCATTATATGTACTATGCAATTGCTGAGCTGCTTACATCCCAAGTCTTCATTATTAAAACCTATATGCTAAGACCAGCGTTCATTAAACACTGATTTTCTTTTTAAAGTATATTTTTTGATATCTAGCTGCATACTGCATATAATTGTAGTATAAAATTGGTAGTACATAACAGTGTACCACTGTATGTTTGGAAACATAATGTCAACTTCATAGAAAGGAATTTAGACACTGAGAACTTTAAAAAGGACATAGGAACCCAGCTATAATTCTAAATCTAAATTGTTTTCATAAAATATTTAATTGAGTTTAAGTCTAATGGAATCATATTATACGGTTAATAATTACTCATCATACCATTTTTTATTTTTAACAAGACTTGTAAATGTGCAAATAAAACTGGTTTTTGATGTGATTTACTGAAATAGTAAGCTAAAATTCTCTTCCCTCTTCTACTTGGGATTGAAGCATCCTTACTTATACCTTTCTGCTTGTTAAACTTCTTATGGTGCATGAGTTGTATCCTAGGTATTCTGTGCATTATGGCTAATATCCACTTATTAGTCAGTACATACCACTGATGTCCTCTTTAGTCTGCCTTACCTCCTTCAGTTTGATGTTTTCTAGTTCCATCCATTTGCAAAATTCATGATGTCCTTGTTTTTAATAGCTAAATAGTATCCCATTGTGTAAATGAACCACATTTTCTGTATCCATTCTTAGGTTGAAGGACATATGGCTATTACAAATAAGACTGCTATGAAAATAGTAGAGCATATTTCCTTGTGGTATGGTGGGGAATCTTTTGGTATATGCCCAAGAGTGGTATAATTGAGTCTTTGAGGTAGAACTATTTCCAATTTTCTGAGGAACTACCAGATTGATTTCCAGAGTAATTGTACCAGTTATTGCAATCACACCAGCAGTGGAGGGGTGTTCCTCTTTCTTCACATTCGTGTGAAGACAGTGTACCACTGTATGTTTGGAAACATAATGTCAACTTCATAGAAAGGAATTTAGACACTGAGAACTTTAAAAAGGACATAGGAACCCAGCTATAATTCTAAATCTAAATTGTTTTCATAAAATATTTAATTGAGTTTAAGTCTAATGGAATCATATTATACGGTTAATAATTACTCATCATACCATTTTTTATTTTTAACAAGACTTGTAAATGTGCAAATAAAACTGGTTTTTGATGTGATTTACTGAAATAGTAAGCTAAAATTCTCTTCCCTCTTCTACTTGGGATTGAAGCATCCTTACTTATACCTTTCTGCTTGTTAAACTTCTTATGGTGCATGAGTTGTATCCTAGGTATTCTGTGCATTATGGCTAATATCCACTTATTAGTCAGTACATACCACTGATGTCCTCTTTAGTCTGCCTTACCTCCTTCAGTTTGATGTTTTCTAGTTCCATCCATTTGCAAAATTCATGATGTCCTTGTTTTTAATAGCTAAATAGTATCCCATTGTGTAAATGAACCACATTTTCTGTATCCATTCTTAGGTTGAAGGACATATGGCTATTACAAATAAGACTGCTATGAAAATAGTAGAGCATATTTCCTTGTGGTATGGTGGGGAATCTTTTGGGTATATGCCCAAGAGTGGTATAATTGAGTCTTTGAGGTAGAACTATTTCCAATTTTCTGAGGAACTACCAGATTGATTTCCAGAGTAATTGTACCAGTTATTGCAATCACACCAGCAGTGGAGGGGTGTTCCTCTTTCTTCACATTCGTGTGAAGACAGTGTACCACTGTATGTTTGGAAACATAATGTCAACTTCATAGAAAGGAATTTAGACACTGAGAACTTTAAAAAGGACATAGGAACCCAGCTATAATTCTAAATCTAAATTGTTTTCATAAAATATTTAATTGAGTTTAAGTGGTGCATGTGGTGTCACCTGAATTTTTGACGTTAGTCATTCTGATTGGTGTAAGGTGGAATTTCAGGGTCATTTTGAGTTGCATTTTCTTGTTGACTAAGGACTTTGAACATTTCTTTATGTGCTGAAGAAAATAATCGCAGGAGACAGAAGGAGGGACAGATCTGGATGGGAGAAGGGGGTAGGAAGTGAAAGGGTGTTCAGGATCTGATACGGAGGGGGAACAGAGAGAAGCTCATAAGGCCAGAAAAATGAATGAAAATATGTAGCCTCAAGAGATGGGGGATTTGGGGCACCCTCTAGATAGTATCAGAGACCTGGGAGGAGAGAGACTCTAAGAACACAATGGGGATGAGCTTAGCCAAAATGCCCAGGAATGAGGAAAGGGAATCCAAGAGTCCACCTCCAGTAGATAGACAAGACCTCAAGTGGCAGGACAGAGTCAGGAGCTCACAGTCAAAAATTTTGACCCAAATTGTCCCTGTCTAAAAGAACTAAGGCACAAAAATAGAGAAGAGACTGAAGGAAAGGTGTTTTAGACTGGCTCAAGTTGGGATCAATCTCACGGGGTGGGGCGGGGGGGGGGGGGCACCAAGGCCTGACAATCTAACTGATGCTAAAATGCGCTTACAGACAGGAGCCTTCATGGCTGTCCTCTGAGAGGCACTATCAGCAGCTGACTGAGACAGAGGCAGGTACTTATACCCTCCCATTGAACTAATGTTAGGAATACCTAAGGATGAATTACAGGAAAGATTTTAGGAACTAAAGGGGAGGGTGACACCAGAGAAAGACCAGCAGTCATCTAAAGTGGAATCCTGAGAGCTCCCAAAGACTAAGCCACCAACCAGAGGATGGTCTGAGGATACTGGCAGGAATACAGCAGAGGACTGCTTGGTCTGGCCTCAGTGGGAGAATATGGTCCTAACACTGGAGGGACTTGAGGCTCCAGGGAGGAGGGAGAGGCCTGGTGGAGGTAGAGTATCCTCTCAGAGACAGGGTGTGGATGATAAATTGTGGGAGGGAGAGGCCTGGTGAAGGTAGAGTATCCTCTCAGAGACAGGGTGTGGAATGATAAACTGTGGGAGGGAGAGGCCTGGTGAAGGTAGAGTATCCTCTCAGAGACAGGGTGTGGGATGATAAACTGTGGGAGGGAGAGGCCTGGTGAAGGTAGAGTATCCTCTCAGAGACAGGGTGTGGATGATAAATTGTGGGAGGGAGAGGCCTGGTGAAGGTAGAGTATCCTCTCAGAGACAGGGTGTGGAATGATAAACTGTGGGAGGGAGAGGCCTGGTGAAGGTAGAGTATCCTCTCAGAGACAGGGTGTGGGATGATAAACTGTGGGAGGGGGTGGCAGGAATGGGGCAATTTCTGGAATGTAAGTAGATAAAGTAATTTTAGAAAAGGAAGTTAAAATTCTTCATTCATACTAAAAAAAGTAAAAGAAATGTTTTGAGTGCTACTCTTCTATCGAGGAAAAGGAAGAAAGAGAAGTTATCAGTGACTGAAGCAAACAGCCTTGGACCAAATCGCAGGAACTGTGCATTCTAAAGAGGTAGATAATTGTACAGCATATTGCATAGAATATGTAAGTGGAGCCCAGGGGTCAAAACATAAAAGCAAACCAATTACACTAAGTAACCAGTGAATTGTTTTTCATTGTCTAATTGAAAAGTAATCACAAGGAATCAAAAAAGGTTTAAATTGGAAGGCTTTTTAGTTTCTATTTGACCTTAAACCAATGTTATTTAAATGCAGTAAATTAGGTATTCTAGATGCAACTTTTCCACAAATTCAAATTTTTAATTTTGCTCATATTTATACCAATCCTTCTTTGGACGGTATGCTATATGTGCAGGCTTTTCAGCTGTTAGCTAATGAAAACATTTTATCCTTTTATGCTAAATATGAACATTGCAAATTTAATTTTAAATTAAATTCAACCCTATATGTGTTCACAAAAATGAATTCAATCAGTACTGTTGACGCCGAATTTAGATCATTAAGAAAAACCAGAAAACGTAGGCCTACTTTCATTCTCTGCTCTGGGTGAAAAATTGAGAATGTTTAATGAGGAAAAGCAAGCCTCTGTTTAATTCTTACAGTTTAATTATTTCTTAAGCTGACTGACACATTTCAAAATTAATGATACTATTTTATACTCCTGATAACATTTTCCCCATGTTGATTATGTTCAACAGCATTAGATAGAAACTACTAAAATAGCATGGCAAGAAAAGAGGAAGAAAATTGTTCTTTAAGAATCTATTCAGGGTACGGACCCTGTGCTTTGCCCTTGTGTGAACCATTCTTTTCTGCACTGGGACAGCCCTTAAAATATAGACATAGAAGATCAAGAGGCACCACACATGGCTTCATCAAAAGCAGCATGTGTTCAAACTCAGCTTCTCCATAGACCTCAATGGATTCCCTTTATGAGACTACAACTTTTAAATTGGCTTTAAAAAGACCATTCTGTCTTTGGAAAACGGAATAGGGCAGAAAGGAGCAGCTTCTGCTGCTCTAGTTCTTTGTGTCCCTGATGTTTTGCAGGCTTGACAAGGATGTTGGTTTGAGTCTGGGTGCAGACAGTAGATGAACCTCATAGTTTCTAAGCAATAATCCTCTCCTCTCCTCTCCTCTCCTCTCCTCTCCTCTCCTCTCCTCTCCTCTGCTCTTCTCTCTCTCTCTCTCTCTCTCTCTCTCTCTCTCTCTCTCTCTCTCTCTCTCTCACACACACACACACACACACACACACACACACCCTGTGCATATTGTGCTCTCTCAGTGTTTCTGGAATAATTCCATGAGGCCCTATTAAGACTTTGCTTAATCAGAGAGAATATCAAAGCACTTAATTGTTTGCAATTCTTCTGAAGTTGCAGAAACCAACAGCCAATTAGTACCCAAACTTCTCTTTCAGACAGGAAACTAATCTCCTTTAACTAGAAACTTTTTCTATGCATTTTTTCTTGGAAATACACTTTGCACTCCAAATTACACTCAGAATACAATGAAACAGAATCTGAAATGATATTTTTCTGCAAACTATCATCCTTTCTGGTTCATTTTCAAGATCTTTGATATTTACATATGACCTTTCCATTTTTATTAACAGTTTATTGGATTTTTGCATTCCAGCTAGCAGAAAAGAAAGGTAATTTACAGAAAGATTTGACAGTTATACACACAGCTATAAACTTCAGTCCATTAACTTATTTCTCATGTAACCTTTAGTCAATTCTACCAAAACATCCATATAAGCATATGCTTTTCTCCTTTATGTAAAAAGGCTCTCATTACAAAACCCAAACTGTGGAATGTCAAATGCATGGAAACCCATTTTATCCTGTCTCCGTATGGCTCACAGATGCTGCGTACATGGCTCAGATACATTCATGGCTCTTTTTAAGGCATATGAGTAAAATCCACAGATATTTATGTGTTCTTTGGGTTTCTATTAAATATGATGTGTGTGTATTAGGTATCTTTTATTCACTTTGTAAAAGTGTGATTATACATTTGATAGTGCTAACAGTTTTGTCTATTTAAATTCTACTAATGGCTTAGAATAGCTCCATGGATTTATTCCATTGGCTTCCTGCAAAGTACAATGCTCTTTCTATACAAAATACAGTAAAATGATTTTTTTTTAAATTGAGTTTACATCAAGGACTATCTCTGGCATGTTAGTTTCCAGAGGATTGGGGGGGACATGAACAGACAGATATAGGAATTGTTGACATTGTGTTGAATAGCAAAGTCATTGTACTTTAAAAAGAAGTATAATGAAAATTTAAGAGATGGGATACAGCTTTTGAACATTTTCACCATAAGAAATGAAAATTATTTAGGAAAATAGGTATGTAAGCCATATTCTCTACATCATTCAGCCTCTGCATATACTGTTAGATGCTGCATCAGTCACTCCTTTGGTAACACATGTGCCTTATAAGCACTAATATCTCAATTTAACCTCCAGAATACACATCATAAAATGAGTAATGGTAACTCACAGATGTCATCACACTGCTGTGGAGGTAAAGATGGATAAAGGCCTATAATTTTGGGTCTAAAGGTTAATTATAGACCTCAATAACAGGAACAACAAATGATACATTTCAATTGTCTCAGCAGCAAAATTAGTGTTGCAAGGTGAAGAAAGCCTGTAAAGAACACTAAAATGTGTTTGTTTCGGCTTCCATATGTCTGTGTACAACTGTCCATGCTTGCTTATTCAGAGGGGCACCTGAAACACATCAACATATACATTCATCTTATGTGCACATCATATACAGACACTCAAGCACACCAACACACACATACACAATGTATAGTATAATACTACAAAGATATTTATTTAAAAATATGTATGTTTTGCAATGTAAATAAAAAAATAAAATAAAAAATAAAAATAAAAAAAATAAAGGGGGATAATGGAGAAATGGAGGGAAATTTATCTAGCGAGAAGGTTAGTACAACATAGGTTTCTATGGAGAGGGAGCTAGGGAAAATAGACAAAGGGACCTAACTGGGGGGGGGGGAGAAGAAAAAGAAATACAAAGGAAAAGGGAAATAAAAGGTATCAATAATATTTCAGATGTTTGAGAAATATTGAATGTTTACTTAAAAATTCTTATACAATTCATATTATTCATATATGTAATAAATATGCATGTGCACATATGTATCATAAAAAATATGTATGTCAGTACCTGAAAAGCTAATATTCATAAAAGTAAGTGTAGATTACAAACAAATAAAAATGTAAATTTTAAGGATTCTACAAAGACTGTATATTTATAAATTTCAATATTAATATTCCATGGCAAGGCAATATAACACTATTATATCAGAGTGTTTAGTATTACTCCTTTTAGAATATTTAATAGAAGCACTAAGAATAAGAATTGGCCTACAACTACATTGAAATTTTTATAGGAGTATTATTTTTTTTACTTATAATATTCCTTCATGTAGGAATTTCTCTTACATAACTGTAAACAAAATGTGGTTTAATTATCACTTAACTTCAGGCATTGTGTTTATATATCTTTCATTTAATACAAAATAATGAAAGCTGCAGTTAACCATTAGATCACATAATGTTTGTAGGCCACATAACATTTGAAGGAATGAAGAGGCAAAATCTCCTAATACAATTTGAAAATCCATAAAGAGCTAGAATGAAGTCAGTCAACGTATGAAATTATTAATGATCTTCGCTATGTTGTTGGATTTTTACATGATCAATATGTAGAGTTGTGAAATGTATGTGAAAAGCATTTAAATCAACAATAAATTAAATGTGAACTTTTGGGAACTACTTAGAAAAGCATCTTCATTTTACCCAATGGTGTGTTTGTATTTATCTGATCCTATTTTATTTTTTTATTATTACTTTTAGATGCCCCTTTGTCATCTGAGGAGAGAGAGGAAAGAAGTGCTAATTAGGGTAGTTGGGGAAGTTAGGAAGATATGGGAGCTGCTGGGGGAGGGAAAGGTGTAATTAGACATTATTATTCCAAAATATTTATTCTATTTTCAATTTTAAAAGAAAAATTTTAAAAGGTAAAAGGTTAAGCATATTAAGCTGGCATATTCCTGTGTTGTCCATTATCTAGTGATGTTGGATAACTTTCAAAAGAGAAGTAAGAAAAATTTATTCAATAATAGTTTATTTCAATCTCATTCTATTTGTTCTTGTCCTCTTAAGGAAATGAAAAAGTTCATATTGCCATCTGGTGTCAACTTGGGGAACAGCTTCCTATAAGCAGCATTTTCTAGGGCTGTGTCTGAGCAGACATTCAGGATGCTATTCTTAATAGAAAAATAAAATAAAATAGAAAAGAATTAGAATCTGAATAGGTAATGATCTTTGTATTGACCTTTACATGGTTATCTTTAGGAGTTATGTAATTATTATATTTGTTTTACAAACTACCTACCTACCTACCTACCTATTTATATATTTACAGTCTGTCTTTGTGAGGTTTTATGCATTTGAAAATATGCACTGCATAAATAGCAAGAAACAAAATACTATGAAATTCTTTACTAGTTCATAATAAATCTGATAAAATTCATGATATTGATATGCCTTCCTTAATCTTCCAAAATCTCATTTTAACATATAATAGTTCCTAGAATTTACATAAATAAATTCAAGAAAAATGGTGATAGCAGGTTTCATTAAAACTTGCCATTTTTGTGTGTACATTAAATATAACTTAAGATACCAACTAATATGAAAAACCTAGAGCAGTGACTAATATGCTCTCTCCATGACACACTCCTATTGCCTCTTATTTTGTGTTACAGTGATATGATAATACTTATGGGCACGATACATTGAAATTTTCCTCATTCTTCCTTCCCTGACATTATAATCTATTGATTTTTTCTCAGGTGTCTCATTGATTATTCAGTTTATATTTTCTTTATTAAGTAAATTATTTTTATCCCCTTCTTCTTTCTTCCCTCCTTCAGTCATATGAGAACCAGCACCCTGTCTTCAGTCACACCCTTATGTAGGATATTATGTTGTTTAAAATTTAAAAGAGAAATTAATATGAGCAATGCAACTTCTAGAGTACATTTGGGCTAATTAATGAATTTCTGATGATATTTTGATAGTTAACACTACAAAAATCATTCTTTTTATCTTTGACAAAATTAATATCAAAATTTTAGTCTTTCACATTGTGAAATATTTAACATCTACAGCACTATTTTTCTTTAAGTAGTCTAATAATATATTTATCTATGCATCATTTGAATTTGTTTTTCCAGTTAGAGAAGATATTCATTTACTATTTGTTACCAATGCTAAATGGACACATATGTTATACATCGATTTACAAAGAGTGAAGATTTGAATACATTAATAAGGGGTGCATAGTCCATATTTTCAAAGTTCTCATATCACTCTGGAGTGGGTTCTGAACAGTTGCTGTGTGATGACCAACTGAATGTGGTCCTCGTATTCATTTCCACCTTTCTCTTAATAGCTAACAAAATCTTTTGGTTGTTTTGTGGATGCTGCATTGTTGATTATAACTGAGAATGTAAGCATAAGAAGTGCTTTTTAAAATACCAAGCCCATGTCACGTAATTACACTGTCAGCATTACGTCAAATCATCATAGCATTTTGTTCAATAAAGCATAGAGTAATGAGTCCATAGTAAATTATAGGAATTCTGAAAACACACAGAAACGTATAGACCTATTCTTTTCAAAACATCATCTGTGTGTGTCAAACAAACTATTTATTAACTGTTAATCAATTAGTAAATGATTAAATGTATTAAGGAGCAAGTGAATTGCTTTATGATGGGCAAAATATAGTTGAATGCCTTCATGAATGAAGAATTACAACATTTTTTAGAATGTTATTTTTTAAATTTTGTTTTGACTGAAGCAATGGCAGAGCCAACAAATGATTCAAAAATGGCAGGGGTGGAGCACAGCAAAAGTCAAATCCTGTAATCCACATACATAGCAAGGAATCAGAAAAAATGGATAGGGACTGTATAAACACAGTCCCAAGGCAATATCATGGAAAAAGCAAAAGGAGTGGGGGTTTAGAGGCTGCCTCCTGTGGCCAGGCAGGAACTGCAATGGTGCAATCAGGTCCCCAACCCACACAAAAAACTTTCAGCTCCAATTTTATCTCTATAAGAAGTGCAGGGATTGGGGATGCAGCTGAGACTGAGAGAATGGCCAACCAATAACTGTCTCAATTTGAGTTCCATCCCATAGACAACCACCAATCACTAGTAATGATGCACTGTTATGCTTGCAGGCAGAAGTCTATCAGGACTGTACTCTGAGAGACTCCACTCAGCAGATGATTCAGACATATGCAGTGATTCACAGTCAAACAGAGTGTGGAGTTTGGTGACTCTTATGGATGAATAGTAGGAAGGATTGCATTCCAAAAAGGGAACAGTAACTTCACAGGAAGACCAATAGAGTCAACTAACCTGGACCCTTGGGTTCTGTCAGTCTAAAACACCAACCAAAGAGCAAAGAGTGATGCCACCTTGGCTTCCCTGTACATATACATATGTATGAAGTGGGCAGTTTGGTCTTTATTGGGTCCCAAAGGACTAGAGTGGGGACCCAAAAGCTGTTGCCTGTCCATGGGACATGTTTTTCTAGCTTGTTTGACTTGTCTAGCATTAGTGGGAGAGGAAGTACCTAGCTTCACAGAAAGTTGAAATTCCTGGATTGGGGGATAACCACGGGGGCCCTCACTTGCTCAGAGGAGAAAGGGTGAGGGATGGGGGAGGAATTGTGGAAGGGGG
This sequence comes from Apodemus sylvaticus, assembly GCF_947179515.1. Lineage (NCBI taxonomy): Eukaryota > Metazoa > Chordata > Mammalia > Rodentia > Muridae > Apodemus > Apodemus sylvaticus. Next base: position 48,980,283 of record NC_067482.1, on the reverse strand, counting down.
TGACCAGGAGGGGACAATTAGAGGTATAAAAAGTGAGTAAGTAAAACATAATAAGCAAACAAACAAATAAGATATGTTTACCTGGTGTTGCTCCCAGACATCTGAGGTGAAATGGAAAGAAAAGTTCCTGTCTACTCTGTAAAGACCACATCATTGTTCACATTGAGTGAAGCAGAGATCCTCACTGAAAGTATTTTGTGTTGAAAAGGATTGTACATATCATGGCACAGATCAGGAGAAAAAGTGACTGAACCCTCGCTGTTTATGTATAGTTGAAAGAAATTGAATTTCTGCTTCGTTGTTGCAACTACATTTAATGGACAATGAAAAATTATCTGGGAAAGTAGGAGAAAGCACAGCAGTTACGAGCATGATCAAACACTGGATCCACATTTGAGAGGTAACTTATCCCACTTATCAAGCAGAACTCATTATCTTCTGAATCACATAAAAATCAGAGCAAATGCCATAAAATCAAGACATGGGAGAGATATTTGAGAATACTGAGGCATGAATTGCTATGCATACCAATCCTTAATTAACACAAGTAGGTCAGGCAAGCTATGAATCATTGCCAAAGATGCTTCATGGAAAATATTAGTTTGGATTCAAATATATAAGTAATTGTCACCTTTCATTTCTTGATAAAGTTAGGTATGACAAATATTTCTCATCATGTGGCAATGCTAATTTCTCATGGGCCTTTATGTACAGGGGCAAAAGAATAACTAGAAAAAAATGTAAGGATAAGTTCCAAGAAATATTTGAAACCTTAACATTTGATGTTAACATCTAAAATTGGAAACTATATGCTAAAGAAGAAAGATGCATCATAATTTACCTTCAATCAAAGCACACTGTAAACCACTGCTTTTACTCAAAGAAAGCAATGCATCATGAGCAAACAAGGCTTGTGTTGACTGTAAATTTTTCACTAAAATCACAAAAACCAAGCATGCAAAGATATTATCAATAAGAATCTATGTGGCTATGAAAGATGTTCTTAAGGCAGTACAAATTACATTCATGTGCTATACAAAAGAGGAATATTGCTCTTTGTTCTTTAAAATGATAAAAGATTTGTCCCTTTGGAAAGGAATTCAAATATTTCAATGATAAAATACTATATTCCCTGAGTTTCGTTTCTGATTGTGAATATAAGGATTATGTGACAACTCTTGAGTCCTAGAGAGTGATTCACTACTTACTTGGATTAGGAAAAGGGTCCAGAAACATTTCAAATCACTGTTGAATGTTAAAGCTTCAGAGTGTCCTTGAACTTCTCATTATCTATTATCTGAAGAACATAAACAGCTATCTGTAATGTTTGGTACATTTTCATCACTTTCCTCCAGTCTATCTTTTCTGAAATAATTTGACCTTAAGTTACACATCCAAGAAATCATTTACATTCTTAGACTCACTCACTGAATGTTATGTGTAATCAAGCTAATTCCTAAGAACATTTTAAAGGCATTATTGTACTGAATATTTTATATTAGATCATAATACTGCAGTGTTGCAAATCTATTGCACCTTTGAAATTGGATTCACGGGTCACTTAAACTCATTATTTAAAGATTAGCTGTTTCTGACATAGATCAGCACTTTATACATGGATATATACTATCAATCTAGACAAAAGACTATTCAAAATTACAGAACATTACAAACCTAGAAGGGAGCGGGATTGATGCTTATAAAATTTTTTGTCCTTCAAAATATATTTAAAATGGCTTATCATTTATCTTCTTTTGTCTATAACCCTGTGCTTTTTATGTAGCCTTATCTATATGTCATCTTCAATAGACTTTTGTTAGACTTTTGTTAAATTTGCAAATATCACCTTGTGGCATATTTCTTGCACTTGCCTTACTTGGGGTTATCCATATTCATTGCTCTTCAATGACTTCCTCCTGGAAAGCCATTTTTAAATCTTAGTCTCATAAGTAAATTTTGACTTGATTTATTTAATTATATTTTGGATTATTTTTTGAAATTCTCCAAACAGGGTAATCTACTTCTCTAAAATTAGAAGTTATATAAAATGTCCCACTTGAAAACACATACATCATGAAAATTCATGCCAGTATAATTAAGACAGATATTAAAATTTATTACTAAAAGATACATTATGTATATATAAATGGAGTGATCACAAAGGCTACAAAAACAGCAATGCTGTCTTTATCAGAGATCCTTTCTCTGCTGTATGAGTTTTGTTTATGCGGATGAGCTGAGACAGAAAAGGATTTAAAATTGGGCTAATTGCTTTTAATTAAACAATGACTAAGCCAAAGGTCAAGTATGAGTTTTCTTCTTTGCTCAAAAAAACTACAGAAACATTTCCTGGTAGTTGAGACCCAGTGGAATCATTGAGGCTGCTGATATTCCACAAGAGTCTATTTTATATTAAATATTATTTCAAAAAGTTTGAAGGTATATAATAAAGTTTTACCAGAACTATTAAAAATGAGCACTTTACTCTCTGCTTGATATTAGAACCATTAAGGGGTAGTTAAGATAGATGAGGCATGATAAAAGTACATCTTGCTTATTATTTTCAATTATTATTATTTTATAACTATATCTATATGATATATTGTATAGTGTGTATGGGCACTCACTTGTGATCATATAAATAATACATAGGTCCGAGAACAACCTTTGTGATTCAAACCTTTTCTTCTCATGGATATTGGAAATTTAACTCAAGACTTCAGGATTGTAGGAAAGTATACTTACCTGTTGAGCCATTTTGATTCATTAATAAAGATATTTTCCCATAAATAGCACTTCAGCTCCCATAAAAGAAAAGTTAATCACCAAGCAAAAACTATAGAGTTGATTGTAATATCACCTGCAACAACATGCCTGGCCTGACTAAAGTAATATGTCAAGAACTGGTATGAATTTAAGCTTCTAGAAAGAATAATAAATGAAGCAGATGAAGTTAAAAGTACATATACCTAACTGTCCTAAACTTTTCATCTAAAATTACTATCCCAGAAAGTATAAAATGAGAAAGTAATTTCATTCTAGTATCCTCTCCATTAGACCTCTTTTTGACCACTGAAACACAGTGAAAGAATATCAAATCTCCCTTAAACATCTTTGTGTAAATTTGTTTTTATATATAAGAAGGGGCCTGCCTAGTCATAACTACTTATTTTTCTTCTTATCTCAGTATTAGAATCTGTAGCATAAATGGTTACATGCTGAAAGTATCTTCCTTAGTCTCCTTACTCCAAGTGAAGTGTTTGGTTAAATTCATATTCTAGCCTTAATTCTAGTGTATTATTTTCTTCAATAATTCTATTGTCTAAGGTCACCTTCTACTATATTGGGCTCTCTGGTTTTCCTGTCTTTAGATCACCCTTTTTCCTTAGATCTTTCATCCTTTGAGAATCTGAACATTTTGAAAATGTAATACTTTTCTAACACTCCTTTTGTCATAGTAATCAGCATTATTATAGAATCTGATTTTTCACTGCTACTTGAAGGTTATCTTCCATTATACAGAGCCATTTACCTCAAGGAAACATTGTAAATTATAAGATATTCAATAAGATGTATGACAAACATCATCTAACCATGCTTACATATGAATTTTGAGGCAACATTTGACAGTTCCAAATAGCTTGACTATTTTCTGTCATTGCCTAGACTAGGTTCGTAGGTATTGGCAAATATGCAACTGAGTCAAGTAAGCTAATAGATATGGTGTGTGTGTGTGTGTGTGTGTGTGTGTGTGTGTGTGTGAGTGCATAGTTGTATTTCAATCGTAATTTGCTTGAAACACTGAAAACACTAAAATATAATTTTGTCTATGTCCTCAGAAATGCTGCTTCCCTAAGAAACTCTTCTGTAGACCAGGAGGGGAAAAACAACTGGACTGTATTTAAAAAAAAAAAGATTAAGGAAAAATTTTTTAAAAAAGAAACTCTTCAGAAATTGATTACAATGACTTTATTTTAATAACGTGTACATAAGCTCATATTTCTCTAGTTTGATGAATTGTCACTAATTTAATTTCAAAATACTTCATCTACTCATTGTACTATAAACTGAACTGAACAACATGGAAATTTTTCATTCCACTGATCACCACAGTTTAAACTCGAATCCACTACAGAAATCATTTCAAATGTCTTTTTATGATGGTACATAGTTAGTAATTTTATAGAATCCCATACAATTTTAGCATATGGTATTGATTGCAAAACAGTTTCTATTAAAAAGTGAGAGTTTTATATTGAATGACAAGACTAGTTGTTAGAATCTCTAAATTTCCTTCATATTATGGACATCATTTTCTTGTTTTTCTAGAGAGGAATGGTGGGTAGTTTACAAAAGCATGACTATCCACTTGCTAATTTTCTCATAGAAATGATGCCATATGCAGGAATTATCCAAAGTTCTCCTTGCTAAGTCCCATTATAAACAGTACAGTAACAGCATGCCTAATATCCTTGCAAGTTATGCAATTCTATGCATAAATCTCACTTCGGCAATGAATAAAATTATATTTCTAAATACTACTCTATTTGTTAAAGAAGTCATATGAGTTAAAAATAAAATTAAAATAAACAACATACTATTAAACAGTAACAATTGAGAACGTAAGACTTCCTGATCAGGATACATTTAAATATATATCTATATGCTCACTATTTGATCACTGACATTGTTACTCAGAGTTAGTATCATCTGATATGAATGGATCATAATGCAAAGATAACATTTATATTTCTTTTTTTTGAGATCTTTTTTTGAGGGGGGTTTCTTTTTTCTTCTTTTTTTAGTCGATGTATTTTTTATTTATATTTCAAATGATTTCCCCTTTCCTGGCTCCCCACTCCCAAGAAGTCCCATATACCCTCTTCCCTCCCCCTGTACCCCATCCACCCCTTTCCACTTCCCTGTTCTGATATTTCCCTACACTGCTGCACTGAGCCTTTCCAGAACCAGGGGCTACTCCTCCGTTCTTCTTGGACATCGTTAGATATGTGGATTATGTTTTGGGTATTCCAAGTTTCTAGGCTAATATCTGCTATTCAGTGAGTGCATACCATGCTTGATCTTTTGAGACTGGGTTACCTCACTTAGTATGATGTTCTCCAGCTCCATCCTTTTGCCTAAGAATTTCATGAATTCATTGTTTCTAATGGCTGAATAGTACTCCATTGTGTATATATACCACATTTTTTGCATCCATTCCTCCATTGAGTGACATCTGGCTTCTTTCCAGCTTCTGGCTATTATAAATATGGCTGTTATAAACATAGTGGAGCACGTATCCTTATTACATGCTGGAGAATCCTCTGGGTATATGCCCAGGAGTGGTATAGCAGGGTCCTCCTGAAGTGAGGAGCCCAGGTTTCTGAGGAACCGCCAGACTGATTTCCAGAGTGGTTGTACCAATTTGCAACCCCACCAGCAGTGGAGGAGTGTTCCTCTTTCTCCACATTCTAGCCAGCACCTGCTTTCTTCTGAGTATTTGATCTTGGCCATTCTGACTCGTGTGAGGTGCAATCTCAGGGTAGTTTTGATTTGCATTTCCCTAATGACTAATGATGTTGAACATTTTTTAAGATGCTTCTCAGCTATCTTAAAGTTATCCTAAGTTTTTCAGGTGAAAATTCTTTGTTTAGCTCTGTAACCCATTTTAAATAGAGTTATTTAGTTTTCTGGGGTCTAACTTCTTGAGTTCTTTGTATATGTTGGATATTAGCCCTCTGTTAGATATAATGTTGGTGAAGATCTTTTCTCAATTTGTTGGTTGCCAATTTGTCCTTCTGACGGTGTCCTTTGCCTTACAGAAACTTTGTAATTTTATGAGGTTCCATTTGTCAGTTCTTGATCTTAGAGCATAAGCTATTGGTGTTCTGTACAGGAACTTTTCCCCTGTGCCCACGTCCTCAAGGGTCTTTCCCAGTTTCTTTTCTATTAATTTCAGTGTGTCTAGTTTTATGTGGAGGTCCTTGATCCACTTGGAGTCGAGCTTAGTACAAGGAGCTAAAGATGGATCAATTCACATTCCTCTGCTTGCTGACCTCCAGTTGAACCAGCACCATGTGTTGAAAAGTCTATCTTTTTTTTTCCACTGGATGTTTTCAGCTCCTATGTGGAAGATCAAGTGGCCATAGTTGTGTGGGTTCATTTCTGGATCTTCAATCCTGATCCATTGATCCACCTGCCCGTCACTATAGCAATACCATGCAGTTTTTAACACTATTGCTCTGTAGTATTGCTTGAGGTGAGGGGTACTGATTCCTCCAGAATTTCTTTTGTTGTTGAGAATAGTTTTAGCTATTCTGGGCTTTTTGATATTCCAGATGAATTTGAGAATTGTTCTTTCAAACTCTATGAAAAACTGATTTGGGATTTTGATGGGTGATGCGTTAAATCTGTATATTGCTTTTGGTAAAATGGCCATTTTAACTATATTAATTCTGTCAATGCATGAACATGGGAGATTTTTCCATTTTTTGAGGCCTTCTTCTATTTCCTTCTTCAGAGACTTGAAGTTCTTGTCATACAGACCTTTCACTTGTTTGGTCAGAGTCACACCATGGTTCTCTATATTGTTTGTGGCTATTTTGAAGGGTGTCATTTCCCTAATTTCTTTCTCAGCCTGCTCATCCTTTGAGTATAGGAAGGCTAGTGATTTGCTTGAGTTGATTTTATAACCTGCCACTTTGCTAAAGTTGTTTATCAGCTGTAGGAGTTCTCTGGTGGAGTTTTGTTGGCCACTTAGATAAATTATCATATTGTCTGCAAATAGTGATAATTTGACTTCTTCCTTTCCAGTTTGTATCCCTTTGACCTCCTTATGTTGTCTAATTTCTCTAGTTAGTACCTCAAGTACAATATTGAAAAGATAAGGAGAGAGGGGGCAGCCTTATCTAGTCCTTGATTTTAGTGGGATTGCTTCAAGTTTCGCACCATTTAATTTGATGTTGGATACAGGTTTGCTGTATATTGCTTTTACTATGTTTGTATGGGCCTTGAATTCCTGTTCTTTCCAAGACTTTAAGCATGAAAGGATGCTGAATTTTATCAAGAGCTTTTTCATCATCCAATGAAATGACCATGTGGTTTTTTTCTTGGTTTATGTAGTGGATTGCATTGATGGATTTCTGTATCTTGAACCATCCCTGAATTCGGGGGATGAAGCCTACTTGATCATAGTGGATGATCATTTTGATGTGTTCTTGAATTCAGTTGGCAAGAATTTTATTGAGAAATAAATTTATGTGGACTGCCTGGGTGCTCAAGGCTCTTCCCCGTTTTTTTTTTTTTTTTAATTTTTTTATTCGATATAATTTATTTACATTTCAAATGATTTCCCCTTTTCTAGCCCCCCCACTCCCCAAAAGTCCAGTAAGCCCCCTTCTCTTCCCCTGTCCTCCCACCCACCCCTTCCCACTTCCCCGTTCTGGTTTTGCCGAATACTGCTTCACTGAGTCTTTCCAGAACAAGGGGCAACTCCTCCTTTCTTCTTGTACCTCATTTGAAGTGTGGATTAAGTTTTGGGTATTCCAGTTTTCTAGGTTAATATCCACTTATTAGTGAGTGCATACCATGATTCACCTTTTGAGTCTGGGTTACCTCACTTAGTATGATGTTCTCTAGCTCCATCCATTTGCCTAAGAATTTCATGAATTCATTGTTTCTAATGGCTGAATAGTACTCCATTGTGTAGATATACCACATTTTTTGCATTCACTCTTCTGTTGAGGGATACCTGGGTTCTTTCCAGCATCTGGCAATTATAAATAGGGCTGCTATGAACATAGTAGAGCATGTATCCTTATTACATGGTGGGGAATCCTCTGGGTATATGCCCAGGAGTGGTATAGCAGGATCTTCTGGAAGTGAGGTGCCCAGTTTTCAGAGGAACCGCCAGACTGATTTCCAGAGTGGTTGTACCAATTTGCAACCCCACCAGCAGTGGAGGAGTGTTCCTCTTTCTCCACACCCTCTCCAACACCTGCTGTCTCCTGAATTTTTAATCTTAGCCATTCTGACTGGTGTAAGACCAAATCTCAGGGTTGTTTTGATTTGCATTTCCCTAATGACTAATGAAGTTGAGCATTTTTTTATTTATTTTTATTTACATTGCAAATGATTTCCCCTTTTCTGGGTCCCCACTCCCCGCAAGTCCCATAAACCCTCTTCCGTTCCCCTATTCTTCCATCTACCCCTTCCCACTTCCCTGTTCTGGAATTCCCCTATACTCTTGCACTGAGTCTTTCCAGAACCAGGGCCCACTCCTCCATTCTTTTTGGACATCATTTAATTTGTGGATTATGTCCTGGATATTCAAAGTTTCTAGGCTAATATCCACTTATCAGTGAGTGCATACCATGATTGATCTTTTGAAACTGGGTTACCTCACTTAGTATGATGTTCTCCATCTCCATCCATTTGTCTAAGAATTTCATGAATTCATTGTTTCTAATGGCTGAATAGTACTCCATTGTATAAATATACCACATTTTTTGTATCCATTCCTCCGTTGAAGGACATCTAGGTTCTTTCCAGCTTCTGGCTATTACAAATAGGGCTGCTATGAACATAGTGGAGCATGTGTCCTTATTGCATGCTGAAGAATCCTCTGCATATATGCCCAGTAGTGGTATAACAGGGTCCTCAGGAAGTGACATGCCCAGTTTTCTGAGGAACCGCCAGACTGATTTCCAAAGTGGTTGCACCATCTTACAATCCCACCAGCAGTGGAGGAGTGTTCCTCTTTCTCCACATCCTCGCCAACACCTGCTGTCTCCTGAATTTTCACCTTAGCCATTCTGACTGGTGTAAGGCGAAATCTCAGGGTTGTTTTGATTTGCATTTCCCTAATAATTAATGATGTTGAACATTTCTTAAGGTGTTTCTCAGCTCTCTGAAGTTCTTCATGTGAAAATTCTTTGTTTAGCTCCGTACCCCACTTTTTAATGGGGTTATTTGGAACTCTGGGTTCTACTTTCTTGAGTTCTTTGTATATATTAGATATTAGCCCTCTGTCGGATTTAGGGTTGGAGAAGATTCTTTCCCAGTCTGTTGGTTGACGTTTTTTAAGATGCTTCTCCGCCATCCGAAGTTCTTCATGTGAGAATTCTTTGTTTAACTCTGTACCCCATTTTTAATAGGGTTGTTCGGCTTTCTGGAGTCTAACTTCTTGAGTTCTTTATATATATTGGATATTAGCCCTCTATCTGATGAAGTCTTGGAGAGAACCGGAATTCAAGGCCCATACCTAAACATAGTAAAAGCAATATACAGCAAACCGGTAGCCAGCATCAAACTAAATGGAGAGAAACTTGAAGCAATCCCACTGAAATCAGGGACCAGACAAGGCTGCCCCCTTTCTCCTTATCTTTTCAATATTGTACTTGAGGTACTAGCTCGGGCAATTCGACAACATAAGGAGCTCAAAGGGATACAAATTGGAAAGGAAGAAGTCAAACTATCATTATTTGCAGACGACATGATAGTCTACCTAAGTGACCCAAAAAACTCCACTAGAGAGCTCCTACAGCTGATAAACAACTTCTCTAAAGTGGCAGGTTATAAAATCAACACAAGCAAATCAGTGGCCTTCCTATACTCAAAGGATAAGCAGGCTGAGAAAGAAATTAGGGAAATGACCCCCTTCACAATAGCCACAAACAGTATAAAGTATCTTGGGGTGACTCTTATCCAACATGTGAAAGATCTTTATGACAAGAACTTCAAGACTCTGAAGAAGGAAATGGAAGAAGACCTCAAAAAATGGGAAAACCTCCCATGCTCATGGATCGGTAGAATCAATATAGTTAAAATGGCCATTTTGCCAAAAGCAATATACAGATTCAATGCAATACCCATCAAAATCCCAACTCAATTCTTCACAGAGTTAGAAAGAACAATTATCAAATTCATCTGGAACAACAAAAAACCCAGGATAGCTAAAACTATTCTCAGCAACAAAAGAAAGTCTGGGGGAATCAGTATCCCTGACCTCAAGCAATACTACAGAGCAATAGTGTTAAAAACTGCATGGTATTGGTACAGTGATAGGCAGGAGGATCAATGGAACAGGATTGGAGATCCAGAAATGAACCCACACACCTATGGCCACTTGATCCTTGACAAAGAGGCTGAAAACATCCAATGAAAAAAAGATAGCCTTTTCAACAAATGGTGCTGGTTCAACTGGAGGTCAGCATGCAGAAGAATGCGAGTTGATCCATCTTTGTCTCCTTGTACTAAGCTCAAATCCAAATGGATCAAGGACCTCCACATAAAGCCAGACACTCTGAAGCTAATAGAAAAGAAACTGGGGAAGACCCTGGAGGACATCGGTACAGGGAGAAAGTTTCTGAACAGAACACCAATAGCGTATGCTCTAAGAGCAAGAATTGACAAATGGGACCTCATAAAATTACAAAGTTTCTGTAAGGCAAAGGACACCATCAAGAGGACAAATCGGCAACCAACAAATTAGTTTTTTTTTTTTTCTATTAGTTTCAGTGTGTCTTTTTCTATGTGGAGGTCCTTGATCCACTTGGACTTGAACTTAATACAAAGAGATAAGAATGGAAGAATGGATCAATTCACATTCTTCTGCATGCTGATCTCCAGTGGAACCAGTGCCATTTGTTGAAAAGGCTATCTTTTTTCCTCTGGATGGTTTCAGCTCCTTTGCTGAAGATCAAGTGACTATAGGAGTATGCGTTCATTTCTGGGTCTTCAATCCTATTCCATTGATCTACCTGCCTGTCACTGTACCAATACCCTGCAGTTTTTAACACTATTGCTCTGTAGTACTGCTTGAGTTCTGGGATACTCATTCCTCCAAAATTTCTTTTACTCTTGAGAATAGTTTTAGCTGTCCTGTTTTATTATTATTATTATTATTATTATTATTATTATTATTATCTTTTTTTGTTATTCCAGATGAATTTGAGAATTGCTCTTTCTAACTCTTGTATTGGGATTTTGATGGGGATTGCATTGAATCTGTATATTGCTTTTGGCAAGATGGCCATTTTTACTATATTAATCCTGCCAATCCAAGAACATGGAAGATTTTTCCCTCTTCTGAGGTCTTCTTCCATTTCCTTCTTCAGAGACTTGAAGTTCTTGTCATACAGATCATTCACTTCTTTGGTCAAAAATGGGGTATAGAGCTAAACAAAGTGTTTTCTCTTGAGGAATATTGAATGGCTGGGAAGTACCTAAAGAAATGTTCAACATCCCTGTCATTAGTGAAATGCAAATCAAAACAACCCCTAGATTTTACCTCACACCAGTAAGAATGGCTAAGATCAAAAACTCAGGAGCCAGGAGGTGCTGGCCAGGATGTAGAGAAAGAGTAACACTTCTCCACTACTGGTAGGATTGAGAGCTAGTACAACCACTCTGTAACTCAATCTGTAAGTTCCTGGAATGCTACACAGCTATTCAAAACAATGAACCCACGAAATTCTTAGGCAAATGGATAGAACTAGAAAATATGATCCTAAGTGAGGTAACCTAATCACAAAAGAACACACATGGTATACAGTCACTGATAAGTGGATATTAGCCCAGAATCTGGGAATACCCAAGGCACAATTCACATATCAAATAATGCCAAAAAGAAGGAAGGAGAGGCCCCTGGTCCTGGAAAGTCTTGAGGAAGCAGTATAGGGGAATACCAGGACAGAGAAGTGGGAGGGGGATGACTGGGAAACAGGGGGGGGGCGAGGGCTTGTGGGACTTTCAGAGAGGGGGGGAACCAGGAACGGGAAAATCATTTGAAATGTAAATAAAGAATATATCTAAAAAAACGTGGACTCCCTCATCTATCATCAATGAGAGGGGAGGTGTTTGGTCCTATGGAGGCTTGTTGCCCCAGCAAATGGCAATACTATAAGGGTGAGACAGAAGTGGGTATGGGGTGGGAGAGCAACTTCATAATAGTAAAGGGGAGGAGGAGAGCATGGGGGCTCGGTGTTGGGGAGATGGGAAGGGAGACAACATTTGAAATGTAAATAAATAAAAGAAATAATTTAAAAACCAGAGTGCACCAGAGAAACCATTATCTGACCATATGTGGTGTGGACTACTCTGCTACTTCCAACTGATTGATGATACTGAATGGATGAATATTATACACGTCTTTTAGTGATAACTATAAATGTTGTGAACTATCAGAGTTATCTTGACAAAATGCTACTTTTTTTTTTTGCTCTGGTTGTCCAGAAACATTAGTTCTTACAATCTTTCTTCCTAACCTCTATAATGATCCTTGAATCTTGGCGAAGGTATATGATACTGGTTTTGAGTATAGCCAGCTAAGTACTACATAGGTTTTTTTGGTTTACAATTAGTGTTACATTTAAATTTTATTCTGTATAATATATTCACATAGAATCACAATCATGTGAAAAGTTCATAAAACGAGGAAGGGTTACCACACAAATAAAGACATTAAAAACATTGAGAAAGGGAATGAGAAATAATGTGACCAGCTAAGAGATACTACAAAATATAGAGATGAGAGAAGAAAAAAAAAATCAACTTAATCCATTACATCAGTACACAGTTATTGAACATATACTATTTGTCAGGTACTATTTTATATACTTGGAACATAGCCATGCACACAAGAATATAATGTACTAGCTTCAGACATCAGGCAGTGACCCGAAAAGGGTAAGAGTGATTACCAGAGAAAAGCAACATTGGGAAGGATAGCTGAATAAAACTAAAGGCAGTACGTGCATGGAAAGAATTTGGCTGAACAAAACAAATTGTACAACACTTATGGAATGACTCACTGCCTTGGGGAAATACAAAACAGAACACAAAGAAGAGGGGAAAGCACTGAGAATTGCAATCATAACAACTATAAGAGAAAAATGATACTCAAAACAGAAAGTCAGTATATTGTAATAGAATCAATCCCATGCAGCACAGAAATTAGATTCCCCAAGAAGCAAGGCAGGAAAAGCCAAATGCCAACAAAGAAAATTGATAGTCAAGATCAATCATCCATTTCAAATAGCAACTCAGCTTTTAATCTACAAAATAAATGGCTTTAAATAACTCAAATCATGCAAGAAAAAACATGAAACTGAAGCAATTAATTGAAGCACTTAGTATTATACCAGAATATGAAAAGCAAGCGTTATTGTGAACAGGTACATCAGTGTAGTTAAGGTTATATGATATGTATATTTACATAATAAAATGATTAGTTAACATAATATGCATCCCAGAGAGATGGCTCATCATTCAAGAGCACTTCCTCTTCTGGCAGAGAATTCATGATTGGCCCAGCACCCAAATATGGCTTATAATTCCTTTTCTAAGGTATTTGTCTCTTCTGAGTAACAGAGTCACTATCTACATGCAATGTTAATGCAAACACACACACATACACATTCACACACATACACACAAACACACACACGCATTGACCTAAAACTAAAATAAAGTTGAAGTATTTGCAAGTTTAATTCCCTTAAAATGTCATAAGAAACTCCCTCTGAATTAGAATTGGGCTTTTGGATAGAAATATGTCTTACATAAAGCAACGATTGCCTTAAAAATTCAGCCTTAATTTAGTGTATATTGAACATTTTTCTCTTTTGTTTCTATAGTTATCAGAGAGTTACAAGTATTATTATATGCTTCAAATTAATATAGGGCTTCATTTTGTTTACAGTTTTTGCACTGCCTCAAAAGTTATTGGTAAGCTCTTTGTCAACCTGACCTGAGGAGTGAGCTGAGCTGTTGGGTACTGGGGTAGAACTAAAATATTCCTTCACAGACAATTCCTCTTTAGCTAGTGGCATGATTTGGGGCATTTAGGATGTAGGGCCAAGTTGGCAGGAATACATCACTAGGGGCAGGCCTTTGAAGGTTACCTCACTCCAGGTTCTGGGCTGCTTTCTCTGCTTCTTAGTCTGCTGCAGTGCGATAAGAGTCTGCCACGTACTTTCACCATTACCTATTTTGGTGTGCCTTCCCCTGTATGATAGGAAGAACTCCTTCTAACTCTAAGAGCCAACATGAACTTTTTTTTGGCTTGTGATGTTTCCATGAGGCATTCTGCCCTCAGAAGTACAAAGGTAATTCATTCAGGCATCTGAACTGCTGATTAAAGCAAAAAGGAGTAGAGTGGAAATGAAAGCAACAACAGAACCATAATCCACTACTGAGAGAGTCCAGGGTCAGATGATCAGCCCTGGAAACATATATAAAAGTAATGTTATAAGGACCACATAGGTTATATTTAAGAATGCATGTACATAAATATGTACAGACACATTTACGTGAGTATGCAATAAAAATAGTGAAAAAAGAAAAGAGGAGACAGTGATATGTAGGATGCTTTTAGAGAGATGGATAGAAATGGAGAAATGTATTAATTATAATTTCAAAAAATAGGAAATAGCAAGAGTAGACTCCCCAATAAATTTGTTTTCAAAGAACTGCACTCTGATAGTCATGACAGATGTAGATTTGTGCTACTGTTGGAGCCAAAAATAGTAGGTGGTTGATATTTGATGAAAAATAGTGCACAGTGGGAGAACACTGAGGACTAAGTCACTGTAGATCAACTGTTTCCCAGGTTGTTCATGAGAAGGTTTTCAGTACAATGTCTAAAAATCTTCTCTAAATGGCAAAGAGGTTTTCAAGATAAAGACAGGAAGAAATGATGGTATTAGACTTACAAATACAAGTATTCACAAAAGCAAACATACTAGAAAAAAATGAATACTTCATTCTCACCACTTCAGAGGTGGTGGATACATCAGATAAGCACAGAATTGTCCCTGTGTGGCTTGCTATCTCAAGCTTCTGTAATTACCTGTGGTAACACTTAACACGTATGTATCCAAATAGACTTCTTTGTATTTATAAAAATAAAAATGAATTATTAAAACTCAGAATATATACTATCAAATATAGGATGTTGATGAAAATTAATGACCTCCTCAAGAATTTACTGCTTTTGGGGGATTTCTGAGTTCGAGGCCAGCCTGGTCTACAAAGTAAGTTCCAGGACAGCCAGGACTACACAGGGAAATCCTGTCTTGAAAAAAACAAAAAACAAAAAACAAAAACAAAACAAAAAACAAACAAAAAAGAATTAACTGCTTTAAGCAAATTGAAATTATCAATGAGTTATTTTTCTCTGTGGGTTAAAAGGTATGTCATAATTAGGATGAAGTTTATCAATTGTGAAAGAAACCTGTTCGCTAGTTACTGTCTTCATAGTTAACAATGGGTAATTTATAATCCTATAGCTTAGTGACTTTACTATGGATATGTTATTTGACCATGTGAAATATCCAAATTATCTGAGTACACAAGTCTCTCATTTGATGTGAAACAAAAGAGACTGAAACACCTTTGTCTTTGATTCCCTGACTAACTCTTATTTCAAATTTCCTTCTAGTGTAATAAATTCACTTAAGTTTCCTGTATGAGAGTTAAAATGTTTCTAAACATTTCTTACTTTCCCATGTTCCATTTTTAAACTAAAAACTGACTGCTGTCATTTCTTAAGACTCCTAAATGCTGGCTTGTATTACAGAATTTTAAATTTGTTGACACATTTACTTCTCTCTTACTTAGACAACTAAATCTAATCATTGAAGTCTCTGACTCTACACTTAATCAGAATCTTCAAAACGTGGATGTGATTATGTTATCTATAGTCAGGTTCTCAATCTGCCTTGATCTGTCAATAGCTTTCCTTGATTGTTAAAGCAAAGTAGAAGAATCCCACAGGGTTCCCCATGACACAACCATCATATTTACATCTCTGTAAATATGTAAAGTGTTTTTCAATGTTTGAGAGACCTTAGGGATCCAGATTACTTGAGGCTGCTGGTCTTCTTATAGGATCATCCTCCTCTTCAGTTTCTTCTAGCTTCTCCCTAATTCAGCCACAGGGGTCCCCAGCTTATGTCCATTGGTTGGGTATAAGTGTCTGAATCTGACTCTTTCAGCTGCTTGTTGGGCTTCTTGGAGGGCAGTCATGCTAGGCTTCTGTTTATAAGCACACATCAGTAATAGTTTCAGGCCTTGGGACCTCCTCTTGAAGTAGATCCCAATTTGGGCCTGTCACTGGACCTCCTTTGAGCCACCAACCAGGCAACATCCACAAGCTGATATGAAGCCCCTGACACATATACTATACAGCAATGAAATAACTGGTCTGACCTCAGTAAGAGAAGATGCACATTCCCAGGGTATGGGAAGGTCAGGTGGAGTTGGGGCTGGGGGTTGGGGACATCCTCTTGGAGATGGGGGTGAGGAGGTATGGGGAATAGTCAAAGAGCTGACCTGGAGGAGGATAAAGACTGTAATATAAAAATGATTAAAGAATAAAAAGAAATATAAAAAACATCTTTCAAAGAATAGCGACTGTTTTGCAACATAATACTTTAAACACACACACACACACACACACACACACACACACATGTTGTATTAGTTAGAGTTTTACTGATGATGTGAACAGACATCATGACCATGCAAGTCTTATAATTGACAACATTTTTAGGGCTGACTTACAGATTTAGAGGTTTAGTCCATTATTAACAAGGTAGGGACATAGCAGCATCCAGACAGGAATAATACAGGAGCATCTGAGAGTTCTTCATCTTCATCTGAAGGCTGCTAGCAGAATACTCATTCCAGGCAGCTAGGATGAGGGTCTTAAAGCCCAGACCCACATAGACACACCTACTCCAACAAGGCCACACCCTCTAATAGTGCCACTTCCTGGGTTGAGCATATAAAAACCATCACGTTTTATTTCCTGGCCCCCATAGGCTTGTTCAAACATATGAGTCTATGGGGGCCATACCTAAACATAGCATAATAAAAAGTACATTTAACCCAACATCCAAAGATCCCATTGTCTATAGCAGTCTCAACAATGTTAAAAATCCAAAGTTCAAGAACTCTTCTGAGATTCATCCAATCACCTAACCCTAATCCTCAAAGGAAGACAAGAAAGCAGCTAGGTAAACTGCAAACTCTGCATCTACATGCCTGATGTCAAAGCAGTCTTTAAAACCTCCAAATCATTTCTCATCTTTGTTGACTGCAATCTTTGTCCTGGGCTGGTTCCCTTCTGTTTTAGCTGATTTCCTCAGCACATCTCCAAAATCTTAGGGTATCCAAGGCAACTTTAGTATTTCACCTTTTTGTTTCAATATCTGGAATCCACACATGATCTTCTGGGCTCCTCCAAAGGTTTGGTGACATTTCTACAGCTCTGCCCTCTAACATTGTAAGTTCAGGTTGAACCACTGCTCCACTGCTACTGCCGTTCTTGGAGATCATCCTATGGTACTGGCATTTCCAATGCACTGGGGTCTTCTGCTGTAACTAGGCTTCACCAATGCCCTCTCATAGACTCTCTTTCTGGTGCCAAATTTCAAACCCTTTGCATTACCCCTTCAGTTCTTGACCAACAACTTCAACTGAGGCTGCAACTTCAACAATGACCATCCATGGCCTCTCACAGTGCCAAGGCTTTCTATGACCCCTACATACCTTCAAAATTAGTACCACCTGGGTGACTCATTACCAAGTACAGCTGCAGCATGAGGCACAACCTTGGCTATCTCTGGAACATAGCTTCTTTGTGCTCTCAGAAAAGACTTCCTAGAAGGCTTCACCTCAGTCATGTGGGTCTCTTCTTAATCCCCACTAATTTTTAGCTCCAGCTAACCAGCATCAATTGTCCCAGTAGTTTCCTTTTCTTGACTGTAAGGCCAGAAACACATGGACGAAGCTGCCAAGTTCTACTTCCAGGAGTTGGGACATATGGGAGGATTGGTGTCTCTATGCATCCACTGGGGTTTCTGCCTAGAGACAGGAGGTGACCTGTTTAGGTTCTATAGCCCCAGTGTCGTAAGTAACAAATGAAGTCATCCCCATTGATTCTTGTGTGCCTCCTTTATCCCAGGTCTCTATCTTGTCCTGGAGATGCCCTCCCAACCTCTGCACCCCTGTCAGGTACAGATCATTCGTTTTCATAGCCATCTATCCATCTCTTCTGTCTTTCCCCACACCTAATCCTCGACATCTTTTACACCTCCCCACAACTTGATTTCAGTTCCCTCACTCCATTTGCCTCTTAAGACTCTTTGATTCAATTTTCTAAGTGAGATTCAAGCTTCTTTATGTGGGCCTTACTTCTTGTTTAGCTTCTTTATGTCTATGGAAGGTAACATGGTGCCTATATTTTATATCTAATATCCACTTATAAGTGAGTGCATAGTACGCATGTCCTTTTTGGTTTGGGTTACCTTACTCAGGATGATATTCTCAAGTTCTGTCCATTTGCCTGCAAAATAGCATTCATTTGTGTAGAAGTACCACAATTTCTTTATCCCATTCTTCAGTTGAGGAATATCTAGGTTGTTTCCAGTTTGTGACTATCACAAATAAAGCAGCAATGAACATAGTTGAATAAATGTTTTGTGGGCTGTTGGAACATCTTTTCAATATTTGCTCAGGATTGTTATAACTGGGTCTTGAGATAGAAGTATTTTTAGTATTCCGAGAAATTGCCAAATTGATTACCAAAATGATTGTACAAGTTTGCACCCCGACCAGCAATGAAGAATTGTTCCCCTTTCCCCACATCCTTGACAGTATGTTCTGTAGCTTGTTTTTATTGATTCTAATGGTTTTAAGATGGTACTTCATTGTTGTTTTGCATTTTCCTGATGACTAAGAAATTTGAACAATTCTTTAAATGATTCTCAGCCATTGGAGATTCCTTTGTTGGCAATTCTGTTTAGTTCTGTACCCCATTTTTAATTCAGTTATTTGGTTTGTTGAGGTCTAACTTCTTAAATTCTTTGTAAATTTTCAATTTTAAACTTGTGTCAGAAAAAAAATTGTCTTTTTAAAATTGAATATTGTCTTCATTTACATTGCCAATGGTAAAACCTCTCCCGATATCCCCCCTCCCAAAAAACCTCCAACCCCTCCCCTTCCTCCTTACCCCTGCCTCCCCATGTATGCCTCTCCACCCAACACACTCCCTCCTCCCCCCTGGATTTCCCTTTGTTCTGGCCTCTGTTGAGCCTTTACCTGACCAAGGACCATTCTTCACAATGATGCCCCACAACGCCTTTCTCTGCCACAGTTTTGGCTGAAACCATGTGTGCCCCTTGGTTTATGGTTCAGTCCCTGGGAGTCTTGGGGCATTTGGGTGTCCGAAATCATTGTTCTTCCCATGGGGTTGTAAACCCCTTCAGCTCTTCTGGACCATTCTCTAGGTCCACCATTGGGGACCCCATATGCCATCCAATAGTTGGTTGCTAGCATCTGTCTCTTTATTTGTAAGGCTCTGGCAGGGCCCCACAACCATGGCACGCTCTTTTGTTATACACTTCTTGTCATTCATAGTAGTGTTCGGGTTTGTTGACTGTTTATAGGATGAATACCCAGGTAGGGTCAGTCTCTGGGTGGCCTTTACTTCAGTCTCTGCTCCACACATTGTCTCCCTTATTGCTCCTGTGACTATTTTGTTCCCTTTCTTAGAGGACCCACACTTAAGTTCTCCTTCTTGAGCTTGGTGAATCATAACTTGTTCATTGTGAGCTTTTGGGCTAACATCTGCTTATTAGTGAGTGCATACCATGTGTGTCCTTTAAACTCTAGATATAGTGGCATTTGTTTGTAATGAGAAGGTTAAGGCAGGAGAATTTCAAGTTGGAAGACAGTCTGGGCAATTTTTCAATACCTTATTCAAAATAAAATTGCTTTGCCCCCCCCCCAAAAAAAACCACAAAAAACAAAAACTTGTGTCAGATGTAGAATTGGTGAAGACCATTTTACAATCTGTAGCCTGATGATCTGTCCTATTGACAGTATCGTTTGCCTCACAGAATCTTTTTAATTTCATGAGCTTCCATTTATCAATTATTGATCTTAGTGCCTGAATCATTTGTTTTCTGTTCATAAAGTTGTCTGATACACCAATGCTTTCAAGAGTATTTCCTACTTTCTCTTCTATGAGATTTAATATTATCAGTTTTATGTTGAGGCCCTTGATTCACGTGGAATTGAGTGATAAGTATCTATTTTTATTTTTCTACATGTAGAAATCCAGTAAGTCCAGCATCATTTTTAGAGAATTCTTTCATTTTCTCATTGTATGAATATGTTTTCTATGTCAAAAATTAAGTGTCCATATGTATATGGGTTTATTTCTGGATCATTGATTCATACCATTGATTAATTTGTCTGCTTCTGTACCAATACCATGCAATTTTCATCACTGTTCCTCTATATTACAGCTTGATCTCAAGGATGATAATTCCTCCTGAAGTTGGATTATTGTTCATGATTGTTTTGGCTATTCTAGGTTTTTTTTTTTTGTTGTTGTTGTTTTTCTGCAGGAAGTTGAGAATTGCTCTTTCAATGTCTGTTTAAAAAAAAAAAAAGGTGTTCTCTAGGGTCTGCCCCAGTTTCTTTTCTCATGGGCATGGGGGAAAAGTTCCTGAACAGATCACCAATAGCTTATGCTCCAAGATCAAGAATTGACAAATGGGACCTCATAAAATTACAAAGTTTCTGTAAGGCAAAGGACACTGTTAAAAGGACAAAACGGCAACCATCAAATTGGGAAAGGATATTCACCAACCCTACATCTGATAGAGGGTTAATATCCAATTAATTAACAAAGAACTCAAGAAGTTAGACCCCAGGGAACCAAATAACCCTATTAAAAAATGGGGTACAGATCTAAACAAAGAATTTTCACCTGAAGAAATTCAGATGGACGAGAGGCACCTTAAGAAGTGTTCAACATCATTAGTCATTAGGGAAATGCAAATCAAAACAACCCTGAGGTTTCACCTTATACCAGTCAGAATGGCTAAGGTCAAAAACTCAGGAGACAGCAGGTGTTGGCAAGGATGTGGAGAAAGAGGAACACTCCTCCACTGCTGGTGGGGCTGTAAGATGTTACAACCACTTTGGAAATAAGTCTGGCAGTTCCTCAGAAAACTGGACATGACACTTCCGGAGGACCCTGCTATACCTCTCCTGGGCATATACCCAAAGGATTCCCTGGCATGCAATAAAGACACATGCTCCATTATGTTCGTAGCAGCCTTATTTATAATAGCCAGAAGCTGGAAAGAACCCAGATGCCCCTCAAAGGAGGAATGGATACAGAAAATGTGGTATATTTGCACAATGGAATACTACTCAGCAGTTAGAAACAATGAATTCACAAAATTTTTAGTCAAATGATTTTATCTAGAAAATATCATCCTAAGTGAGGTAACCCAGTCACAAAAGAATACACATGGAATGCAGTCTCTGATAAGTGGATATTAATTAGCCCAGAAACTCTGAATACCCAAGGCACAAATTGCATAACAAATGACTCCCATGAAGAAGTATGGAGAAGGTCCTGATCCTGGAAAGGATTGATCTAGCATTGGAGGGGAATATAAGGACAGAGAAAAAAAGGAGGGAGGTGATTGGAGAATGGATGGAGAGAAGAAGGTTTATGGGACATATGGGGTGGGATGATCCAGGAAAAGGGAAATCATTTGGAATGTAAACAAAGAATATAGAAAAAAAAGGTGTGTTGGAATTTTGATGGAGAGTACATTGAATCTGTAGATAAAATGCATTTACTAGTGTGTCAATATTCACTATGTTATTCCTACTATCAATGAGTATGGGAGATCTTTCCATGTTCAGATATCTTCTTCAATTTCTTTCTTCAGGTACTTGAAGTTTTTGTTGTACTAATATTTCACTTGCTTGGTTAAAGTTATACCAAGATACTTTATATTATGCATACCTATTGTAAAGAGTATTTTTCCTTAAATTCTTTCCTGGTAAATGATAATTTCTTTATTATTTGTATAAAGGAGGGCTACAGATTCCTTTGAGTTTATGTTGTATCTAACCATTGTGCTGAAGGTGTTTACTGGAGATCTCTGGTAGAATTTTTGGTTTTGTTTATGTATCTTATCATATCTTCAGCAAACAGCAATAATTCAACTTCTTCCTTTGCAATTTATATCCCCTTGATCTCTTTTAGTTATCTTTTTGCTATTCTTGTAATTTTAAGTACTATATTGAGTAGATAGGGGGAGAATGAGCAGCCTTGTCTTGTTCCTGATATTAGCGCAAATGATTTAAGTTTTCTCCATTTAATTTGATGGTGACTATTGGGTTGCTTCATGTTGTCTTGATTTTATTTAGGTATGTGCTCTGTGTTCCCTGATTCTCTTATTATCTTTCAAATGAAGTGGTGTTTGGTTTTATCAAAGGCTTTTTCATTATCTAATCATGTGATTTTTTCTTTCAGTTTATATGGTGGAATATGTTGATGGCTTTTTCTATATTGAACTATTCCTGTGTCCTTGGGATGCAATTTACTTTATCTTGATGGAGGAATTCTATTTGCAAACCTTGAATTCTATTAGAGCAAACCTTAGATGCCCTAATACAATGGAAACTTAAGAAAATGACCTTAATTACCATCATTTCAGGATAATATTGCCCTTTAAAGATGAAATAAATAAATCCCTTAAAAATACAGAAAAATACAGTCAAACAGATAGACGTCTTTAAAGGGGAAACAAATCCCTTAAAGACATACAGGGAAATACAATTATATAGATGAAGAAAATAAATAAAACTGTGCAAGATTTGAAAGTGGGAATAGAAGCAATAAAGAAAACATAAACCGAGGGAATCCTGGAGGTGGAAAACCTAGGGAAGAGAAGAGGAACAACCCAAGCGAGCATCAACAGCAGAATACGGGAGATAGAAGAGAGAATCTCAGGGATAGATGATACAACAGAAAAAATGACACATCAGTCAAAGGAGATAAGTCTTGATTAATCCTTATAGCAACATTTCTTCTTCAGATGAAGTTGGGTTAATATACATGCTTCAACGAAGAATAAGGAGTTGCATGGAAAATTTAAGCTTCTCATTTGTAGTTAAAAACATGAGAAAATTTATAACTCATTTTCTACCACACTTTAGTACTCATAGTGTTTTTTTCTACATCTTTAAACTTCTCTTTTAGCTTGTTTTTGATTGATATAATAAACACACTGAATTAAAACAACTTGGAAAGAAAGGATTTTGGGTTCAGTAATTCCAGGCCACAATCTTTTACTGAGTAATGTCAAGGAAGGAATTCATGCAAATACAAAGACAGGAAACATGAGTGAAGGCTATTTTCTGATTGTTCTTTTTTATTTATTTTTTTAAAATTTTATCTGATCTTTATTTTTTACAGTCCCTCTCAGTCCACCCTTGGACTGTTCCTTATCCCCTACCTACTCACCCCATGTCTCCATCAGTATGTCCCCACTCCATCAAACCTTCCCATTCCCTGGTTCCTCCAATCTCTTGAGGGTTAAGTATGTCTTCTCTGATTGAGTCCAGACTCAGCAGTCATTTGCTGTATATGTGGTGGGGGCCTCATATCAGCTGATGTATATTGCCTGGTTTGGGGTCCAATGTCTGAGAGATCTTAGGGGTCCAGTATATTGGAGACTGCTGATCTTACTACAGAGTAGCCCTCCTACTTTGCTTCTTACAACTTTTCCCTAATGAAACCACAGGGTTTAACAGCTTCTTTCCATTGGTTGGGTGCAAATTCCAGCATCTGACTCTTTCAGCTGCTTGTTGGGTCTTTGCGAAGGCAGTCGTGATAGGCCCATTTTTGTGAGTACACCATAGCGTCAGTAATAGTGTCAGGTCATGAGACCTCCCCTTGAGCTGGATCCCACTTTGGGCCTCTTACTGAACCTCGTTTTCTGAGGCTCTTCTCCATTTTTGTCCTTGTAGTTCTTCCAGACTGGAAAAATTATGGGTCAGAGTTTTTGACTATGGAATGGCAAACCCATCACTCACTTGATGCCTTGTCTTTTATTTCATACAATTTAGGAATACATATTGACATTAGAAGCTGACTAAGAAATACATACTCACAGCTACAATTATAGTTAAGGATATCAAGGGTAGAAATCAGTAGGAGGGGGCATCTCTAGAATTTGCTGGAGGCCTGAGATGGGTAAAGATACAGGAGTCTACAGGTGTGAGCCTAGCTTAGATTTGTAGTATAGGGAGATATAGAGACTCAAACAGCTACCTTCTGTAACTAGTCAGTACTTCCACAGGAGAGAAATAGATGTTAATCCACCAATAAAACCTTCAATACAGATTAGTTTTGACCATAAAATGTGCATGGATAAAAATGGAGCAGGGATATTGGAAGCAGAACAACTGGAGTTCCATTCCAGGTGAGACAGCCCATCCCTGACACTATTAATGATACCCTGCTATGTTTCCAGACAGGAACCTAGAATAACTGATAACTGTCTCCGGAGAGGCTTCTTCCAGTGGTAGGAGACAAATGCAGAGACCCACAAGCAAACATCAAACAGAGGTGGGAGAGTCTTGTAAAAGAGTTGGGTTAGAATTGAGCAAGGTACAGGACACCACAAGAAGACTTACAGAGTCAACTAACTTGGACCCATGGAGGCTTATAGAGACTGGGAAACAAATTAGGCAGCATGGAGAAGTTGGGCTTAGGCCCTCTGCATATGTGTAACAAATGTGCAGCTTACTCTTCATGTGGCGATGAAGGAGTAAATACATACCACTGGAACATTTTTCTTTCTTTGAGATAGCTAAACCCTTGCAAAATGCCACAGAATGTCTGTTGTATGCTTAGCTTCAAATACTTAAATCTTGGAGAACCTACTAAAAAGTAAACAACAACAATGAACAGAATCTTTGTGGTTGGTACCATTTAACAGTTAGATAATAAAATGTATGGTTGTTGTGGTTTTTTTTTTGCATATCTAAAATAAAGTGGGGAAAAGGTCTCATGAGGTGTTTGCTAGAACACCTTAGATATATGTATGTGGGCCTGACTTGGTTAATTTAATAGAAATTAGAAGACCCTCTAAAACTCATAAGCACTATTCTCTAGGCAATAAGTCTTCAGCTCCTTACTAGTAGAAAAATGAAACTGAGCCAAGGCATGTCTGCATTTACTCACTGTGTTCACTGCTTATTTTGAATGTAATGTGACCTCTTTCAAGCCTCCACTGCTTTGACTTCTCTTTCACAGAGGACCATAACTGAGAGCAAGGAAATGAAATAAACCCATCTCCTGCAAGTTGCTTTAGTCTAGGTATTTTGATCAGAATGGCAAACACATATGCAGTAAGGGAGTATGTCTTTGAGAATAGAGAAAGCAGACCTATTTATAATAGCCAGAAGCTAGAAAGAACCCAGATGTTCCTCAATGGAAGAATGGATAGAGAAAGTGTGGTATATTTGCACTATGGAATACTACTCAGATATTAAAATCAATGAATTCATGGAATTCTTAAGCAAATGCGTGGAACTGGAAAATATCATCCTAAGTGAGGTAACCTAATCACAAAAGAACACACGAGTTATGCACTCACTGATAAGTGGATATTAACCCAGAAGCTTGGAATATCCAAGTCACAATTCACATATCAAATGATGCCCAAGAAGAAGGAGGAAGAGGTCCCTGCTCCTGAAAAGCCTTGATACAACAGTGCAGAGTATCTTCATATAAGGTTTTAGGCTCTTTTTAGACTTATAGGTTGCTCACAGTAATAAGCTGGTAAGAATAAGTAACAATATTGTTAAAGGGGCTAGACACTTTAGTTGTGATATATAGACACATAAACTGGCACTTCATTAGAGGATTTCTTTTGACTGGATAACATTCCTTTTTATTACAAAAGTTTTTATCAGTCAGCCATTTAATTAATCCATATTTTAGGGTACTTTCTCTGGGTGTTTGTGTTATTTGTTAGCATTATTTTGCTATCAATTTTTTCAATTTTTATCGATTATTTTATTTATTTACATTTCAAATGTTATCCCCTCCACAAGAAGACTCTTTCCCCTCTCCCATCCCCATGCCTCTATGAGGAAGCTCCCCCATATGCCCACTCACTCCTGCATCAGTGCCCTAGCATTCCCCTACCCTGGATCATCAACCATCCAAAGGACTAAGGGGCTCTCCTTCCTCCGAGTCAATCCTCTGCTACATATCTAGCTGGAGTCATGGGTACACCCTCTTTGGTTGGTGATTTAGTCCATAGGAGATTTGGGGGTGGCACAGTGTCTGGTAAAATTTTAATGACAGAATGTATTAGGTAAATATCCAGGAAGAAAACTCATCAGTAGACTTACACAAACATGAACAATATGGAGTACTATACCAACCCAAACTCAGTATATCTCTACTTGTACGATAGTCACAAAATTGTTATTGGAGGGAGGGTATCCAGCAAATCTCTGCTTAGGTTAGAATTTATGCCTGGTAGTGAATATTAGTCAAGTCCCACCATAGGGAGGTTCTGAAAACTAAAGTAGGACTCACTACAACTTTTGGATAAATTAATATTAAATGTAACAACCGTTAAAATTTGATGTATATTCTCATGAATTAATACAGCAGGAATCTTAACAATTTAAACTTTTCTTTATGAAGAAAGCTATGAAGCAGATATTCATTAGTGATAAAAGTGTAGATAATAATTTATTGTTGAACACTAAGCTCTGAAAAAGGTATTTATTCCACATCTTTTAAAAACCATAAATAAATTTTGGCATGGACAGAAAAGAAAATGAAAATGAAATAATTGAAAGACAGAATTGTGTAAAAATGCAGTTTTAGACCTGACGAAGCCATTGCAATCATAAGCTTATAGTAACTTTGCTGAGTTGCATAGGTTTGCATAAGACTGGACATGTCAAGCTATGAGTTACGGTTGTAGATTAGCTCATTGAATACTAGCCCGCAGCTGAAAAATTTGGGGTGGTAAAACCATTGACTTAAGTTCTGGCAAGGTCAACAGGTCTTCTATATAGTACAAACTCATAGTCACACTGATAGC
Organism: Apodemus sylvaticus; assembly: GCF_947179515.1. Lineage (NCBI taxonomy): Eukaryota > Metazoa > Chordata > Mammalia > Rodentia > Muridae > Apodemus > Apodemus sylvaticus. Next base: position 48,953,326 of record NC_067482.1, on the reverse strand, counting down.
CATAGTTAAACTCTCTGGGCCAAAATATAAAACAAAAAGACATAAACATGAGAAAAGGATGGATAGGGAAAAAAGGTATTAACAATGATAGAAAGATTAGAGAAGTTTGAAAGTGAGAGAGGGTAATTAGTATATATACTTAAACGGGAATATTCACTTTTTCTTATAAATAGAATGGAAATGCCTGGAAATGGTGTAATTTCAGTATTCAATAAGTTATCATCAAATTTTAAAATAAAAGTAATATATAATTAATACTCAATTCAAAGATATAAAAATGAGGTATTTTGGAGATTTTATAGGTTGTAAATTTAGTGTCATATAACTATAACTCTGAAGCAAAATCAAATATTTCAGGACTGATGAGATTTGAGAAAAGCCTCATTTGGAGCACAAATAATGGCATCCAGACTGGAAGAATTCCCGCACAGTGTAGGGATAATGACCTCATTTTGTGCATTCATTATATAGTTATTGAATATTCAGTTCAACATGTAGAGCATCTTGAATAATTTTTATTATGGATTTATGGGATAAGTTATTTTTGTTTCATCTTTTCCTGACTGAACAATCTCTCTGATGAGGTGCTCTTTATTTTGGTTAATGGAAAGAAATTTTGCACTGACTCAGTATTTTCCCATCTCCTTTTTACTTTCTTCTTTTTCCTTTTTTGAACTCTCTTAGATTGCTCATAATTTAATGAGCATATTAATTATTTCCAGCCACCAACATGAAGCTTAACTTTGCCATTCTGGCATTAAAACTAGCAATATAGTAAATCATAAATATGAGATCTTATTCTTGGAAAAATGTACACTATATCAATTGATAAATGTTGCCACTTACATTTGACATAGGCATAACCCAATAAATATCCTTAGTAATTTAGCATATTTTCATGATAACTGAAGGACTCAGTTGACTGAGCTGAGCTGAGAACTAAGGAACAAGTAGGTGATTATACAGAGTGATGATATGTTCATGTCTTGAGTCACTTGGCACTTGTGTATGAAAAGCAGACATTTGAGTGATTTGAGAAAAGTAATGGTTTTTAAGAATACCCTCCTTAAATTCAGAAATGACATAATGGCCAAAGGGACCAGAGTCCTAAAAGTTATGAGTGGAAAGACTAATCTGTGTTACAGTCAATATTTATCACCATGTGAACACCCATGAAGATTGATGTCTACAACCATCTCCCTCAAGGCTTACAGTACCACTTTCACTCACTGCCTCGTGGATAACATAAAGCTGCTTTTTGGGTGAGATGATCAATTTGTCATGTCTATGTTAGATGCCCACTGTGCAGAAATAGGTGGGCTCTCTAACAATGAGGTCTCTCATTCTACACACTATGGTGTAAACACAATCACTGATGCCACACAAACTTTTCAATTATCAATCAACAAATGTTCCATTCCAGAAAAACTTTATAACATAACCATTCACAAAACATGATGCACAACATGCTCCTAAGTCATGGGCTAAAATAGGTATTATAGTTAGAGTTCTGAGACACTGTCATGCCAAATCAAAAATAAACCCCACAACCTTCATATTGTGTCACAATGCAATTTTGCTTGGAAAACAATGCCTGTTTTATACCTCTCTAAGCATAAAACATAATTATAGCCTACTGTAGAGTAACAATTGAGAAGGCTATAAAGAATGTTTTAAAAATTTGCTGATAGTTCGTAAGTTCATAAGCTCAGTTTGAAAGCCACAATTTTTCTCAGTCATTATACTCATATATTACTTTATGGTAATGTCAAATTAAAGTAAGGTTTATAAGCTAACATTTTTAATCTAAAAAAATGCACTAAAAGGATTAAATTTGTTTCAAATTCTTAAATACAAAATAGTGTTATTAAGTATGTATTATTATTATTCTGAACACATTGATACTAATGAGTCCTTAATGGAAAATGTAAATTCTATAATGTGCTGTGATCAAAACCACACTTTATTCCCTAACCTCTAATTACCACTGATCCTCAAATTACTTATTCCTCCTAACCTCATGTACTTTATTTCTAATAACGACTCATACCAATTAGAGCTATTTCTATGAGTTTTGGTTAAAGACAGTATAGTATCAGTGTAGCTTCTAAAGTGTCACATCTCTAAAGGAAGCCAACTCACCATCCACCAGAATCATGTATCACCAATATTGCTTATCTAATACTAGGATATCATGATCTCTTACCCAATCTAGGTGGATGCTTTTGCTGGCTTGATCTTCTACAGGTCTTATAAGATGCAGTCACAGTTGTTAGGAACTCAAGTGTTGAAGGTTCTATCATGTTATGCAAAAAACCATTTCATTATAGAAATTCATCATCCCTGATGCTTATAATGTTCAGGGTACATTTCTGCAATGATCTCAGAGTTTTGGGGAGACAGCAAGTAATATAAATGAACCATTTAGAAATCAGCACTGTTCTCTGAACCTTGACAAGTTGTGGGTCTTTGTATTTCATCACATAAATCATGATGTATTTCTAAAATAACTTCTCCTTGGAGGGCTGAAAGATATGCTATATGGGTATGAAGTTAAGCATTTAGGGACCAGTTTACTAGTATGCTCACTTAGCAGAAAAATAATATGTTCTCCTGAATGTCTGATAGCTTACATGTCCAAAATATGTGACCCATTTAACTGGACAATGCATGAGACTCAACTTATAGAGTTGGTTTTAAATACAAATCAAAAAGTTGATGATTACTTCCACAAACTGCATATTGTTATTGTATTCCTGAATAGGTATTTTATCAGATCTGTAAAATCAATGTAGCTCACAAAATTTATTTCTGGGCAACATTGTTAATGACCGTTTGTCCTGACAGTGTGGATAGAATATTCTAGGGATATGAAAGCCAGTCAAATAAAAATAAAATTCCAGTCTATTACAGTTTTATTTCTCTGTAGATTGTGATTTAACTATGTAATGTCTATAGTATATAATCATAGCATGAGGTTTTTTGGGGAGGAGTGAACAATCAAAATGGCAACAATTTATAATATTTCAGGGAATGTCAAAGGGAACCCAGTGATCAACAACTCTGGACCTGATAAACCATACCTGGCACTGAGATTTTTTTTTTTTTTTTTTTTTGTTTTTTTGGATTTGGTTTTTTTCGAGACAGGGTTTCTCTGTATAGCCCTGGCTATCCTGGAACTCACTCTGTAGACCAGGCTGGCCTCGAACTCAGAAATCTGCCTGCCTCTGCCTCCCAGAGTGTTGGGATTATAGGTGTGCGCCACCACCGCCCGGCAGCACTGAGATTTTTATTGGAGAAATATGGTGTCTGGAAAAGGAATAGACTTTCCATTATAGGCAACACCATTTAAACTATCTACAACTACACCTACATCTAAATCTGCACATATATATATGCATCTACATTTGCATATATATACAGCTGTATCTCTGTATATATATATATATATATACTTATTACTACACGTATATCTATATTTATTTGATCAATCTCTACTTGTATATCTCCCATGTTTACATGTATCTATGCATCTATGTACTTATCTTCTATTTCCCATCTATCTAGCAACATTTACAAATATCTATATTTATATCTAGCTCCATCTATACCTATATCTTCATCCATATCTATATCTCTATATCTTATTCATATCTCTCTCTACTTGAATATCTATCTGCATTTGTCTATTTATTTATCTATTATTTATGGTGATATATCCATATATGCACATTTTGTATCTACATATATGTATATACATGTACATATCTGTATATGTGCATATACTTAGGATATTGTATCCTAAATTTAAAATTTCTGTTTTAGCTCTATAATATATATTTGAATTATGTGTAAGAAAGTCAAGATATATATGTAGATATGTATATAAGTATATATGGTATGTTACATATACTTAGATAATACATATTTATACATATATGCATATATATATTTATACATATAAATAAACATGTGTGTTTATCCACATATATATCCTGAATTTAACATTTCAGTCACCTGTAAGATATATATTTAATCTTTATATATATGAAATTAAGAATATATGTGAAATTATATATTCTCTTTATATATATGAAATTAAGAATATATGTGAATAGGTATACATTTATGTATGTACATGAACATATATGTATTGAATTTCATATATACAGTGAGATAGACATATAAAAATATTATATTAATTAATTAATTAATTAAATATTATATTAAATAAATATATATGTATTTATGTATATATCCTTTTTTGAGGCAGGATTTCTCTTTGTATTAGTTGAAGTCCTGGAATTAACTCTGTAGCTCAGACTGGCCTTAAATTCACAGAGATTCACTAGCCTCTATCTCCTGATTTTTAGGATTAAAAATGTGCACCATTACCACCTGGCTGCATTTTTATATTTAGTGTAATACTAGTTTATAGGTGTAGTGTTTCTGTTTTTTAGCAAACATATATGCTGGTTGAAGCATAAATTAAAGCAGTTATTATATATAGAATTATTTAGGCTTTAATAAAAGCATGTTATTTAAAGCATCCTCCAAATTCCAAAAACTATTCATAGTGGAGTGCCTCATAGATATTCCTTTCTCATGAAATGTAAAATATGAGAAGAGTGTGCCAGTTGATTTATGTTGGTGTTCATTACACAAAAATCATATACAAAGGCTCTTATTCCTTACTCAAGTGATAAATTTCACAAATATTTTGAAAATGAGAGTTAGATATGTAGAACAATTTCTCATCTCATAGGAAATTAGTCTTCTGTAATTATAACAGACCCTACAAATCATCATAAAATACTAATGAGAAATATATTTTAATATTGCTAATAGATCATCTTAATATTTTTTGTCTTTTTTCTCTTGTTTGATATATAATATCATATAACTTATTATGGCTTCAAACTCGCATCATAGCTGAGACTGACCTTGAAACTTAGATCATCCTTTCTCTACCTCTCATTAGCTAGTATTTCAGGCATGTTCCCAAGACATAGGTTAATTATCCATAATAAAGTTATATAATTGCAATAAAAAAGCACATGCTAAGAAAAGCAACACTATTTTTAAAATAAAAATATACATACAGTGTACCATTTAAATTATCTACTGTAAAACAAATAAAATGGTTCCTATTTAAAAATTTTTCTTAATAATATTAATAACAGCTTAATAAAGTGGTTCATATTTTACATATATTTGATATCATCTGACAGAACATTTGGTTGCAACTATATAACTAAATATGTTGACATTATTACTTGACTTTTGATCAAAATCTGAGTTACACAAAGTATAATTAATTATCTAGATATACATACATGATAATTGTACAAATGCCAATAAATGGATATCTCCTAAATAAATTATTTTCTTTTCTGTGATTACATCGATATAATGTTTGTATAGAAATATTGACAGAACACAATGAGAAAAAAGACTATTCATGTGTCCATAAGCTTTTATGAACCCCCAAATGACCACTAAGGAGCTGACTCCAATGTAATCACATTAGGTTTTCATTATAATAAAATCAAGTTTGGGCTTACTCACTCACAGCCCCAATGATGGTTTGGTAAAGCAGCCCTGAATTCTCATCTTGACAGAGTTTTAGAGAAAATGGAAGCAAGTTAGCAGGAGTCCATCCTGGCAACTCACCTAACTGAATGAGTATGTGAGCCAACAAGGTGGCTGTTCTGAAGCAAGAACATGAACAATCACAAAGGGTCTGAAAGTACATCAGAAATAATCAGACTAACCTTTGATTGACTGTTATTAGGAAGTAGCTAGGGAGTAACTCTAGGGTATGGACCAAGGACAGGCCATAGGATCCTTCCGGGTCCTTGGGTGCATCTTGGATTCAGCTAAAGTTCTCAAACTTTTTTTTCTTTTAAGATAGAGGCCAGTCCCAAGACAGAGTAGGTGTTGTCTCTTAGTGTCACCACTATAACTCAGGAAATTACTTGGATATGTTTCATAGTTATTTACTTTCTTATTATATATTTGTGTGTAACACCTAAATTATTCTTTAGTTGTTTGTTGTTTTTATATCTAAATAGTTGTGAGCTGTATAATCTTAGCTAGTAACTTTGTTATATTTTGGAACCAGTGTATCTTTTATATATGAATTCTGATTTTATGCTGTCATTGAATCCACATAGATAAAGTATACAAGTAAGAATTGGAATGATCTTGCAGCTCGCATGTAGTCTGATATGTCTGCTCTGCTGCCTATTTCTATTGAAAGGCAGATATTAAACAATTGAGAGGGTGTAACATCCTGATACAAAATTATAGCTGTCAAAAAAGAGCAAAGGTTATAACCATCATTGTGGCTACTATGTAGGAGTAATAATAGGATAGCTGTCTTTTAAAATCGCAATGACAAAATCTTTTGTATAAAGAGTAAATAATATGCAATTTCTCAATGAAAAAAATCCAGGAAATTTTTTTTGAATGACAGATCCTAACAATAGAATACAAGTATAAAGATGCTATTTCTGGATAGAACTTAAAGTACTTAACAAATTACTTTCAGAAGATTTTCTTTATTGTTACTGCCCAAAATAAGAAAACATTTTAAATATGAGTAGTAGCATTCAACTGAATGAAATTATTATAAGGCAACATTTATTCCATTTATGGAATAGCATTTATATCTCCTTTTTTGAGTCAGAAAGAGAAGTAACCACTCATAGAACCTAAAATATGTTGATGTTATCAAATTATGTAATACTTAAACTTATTACAATATATCATATGAGTAAACATGATTACACTACAAATGCAATCTGAAAGTAAATTTTGATACCTTTTTTGGCCTATTAGAAATACATAATATGCTGTTAAATAATTCCTAATTTATAAAAAGGCAGTATAATATCTAAACTATTCTCTTATTTTTATTTAACACTGTCATGGATTTTGCTTTAATATGTAATATATATATCAAAATATTTCAAAATGCAAAATGATGAATTAAGTGTTGGTATTTTTGTGTGTTTGTAATATATATAAAAATGTTATGTCTAATGGAAAACATTATTTTAATAATCACCATTGATATAAGTATATGTGTATGTGTATATATATATATATATATATATGTGTGTGTGTGTGTGTGTGTGTGTGTGTGTGTGTGTGTGTGTCCTTAGTTCAGATGTGTTTCTAAATTGTTTTGGCTCTTCTGGTAAAAAAAAATGTGTCTAGTTTTTACGCTTTGATTCACATGTGTTTAAAATTTGGTAAAATAAGTTATATTTATCTGAAACTGTTATTTTCTTTTACATGATGTTTTGATCTACTGTTTCTCATCACAGTGATAGGACAAACAGCATATGGCCAAACATATTTATTTAGGCTTACATTTTAAAGTGTGAAGTACACCATGATGTGAAAAGCAGAAAATGTCGTATTTACAGTGGTTTCATCTATACTGATGAGGGCTTATGGCCAATTAGATCACAGTGGCAAATACAAAGCTGAGATTGAGTGAGAAAAACTACAGATAAAACATCCTCAGAGTGTCTAACCACAGATATGCCTTTGGCCTCAAAGTTTCCATTGTTTCTCAAATCAATAAGGGCATGAGATTTGGGAAAGATCGCAAACAGATAAACACTTGGAAAATACTTCGCATTCGTGAATTTAATGATACTTTACTCTTTCTTCACATATACGTTTATATTGATATCGCTGCCACCAAAGCATTCCTTTATTTATATGCACTGTTTTAAAACTTGTGAGATATACAATGCTAACTTGTTATCTCCCTCAAACTGCAGAGTTCAGTGAACCCTGTGGAAAAGGGGGCAGAAAGACATTAAAGGCTAGAGGGTAGGAAGAACACCAGGGAAAGGTGAGCGAGGCCTGTGAGTACTCACAGAGAATGAAGCAGCAAGACCAGAGCCTACATAGGCTCAGCCTCATGCCCCAGCACCTCAGCTTATAAATTATAGCTTGCAGTTTAGTGTTTTTATGGAATACCTTAACGTGAAAATAAGTGGATATCTGATTTTCATGCTTTCTTTGGGGCTCTTATCCTTCTGTTGGTTTGTCCTGTCCCTCTTTAATGTGATAGATTTTATTTCTTTTCTTTATTTTTATTATTAATCTTAATCTTTTGTTTTACATTTCAATAATGATCTCCCCCTACCATCCATCCAAATGTTCCTCATCCCACTCCTCCTCCACAATCTCCAAGAAGATATCCCGTGCCCTCCACACCTCACCAGACCGCCCCACTCCCCAGAGCCTCAAATCTTTCTAGGGTTAGCTGAATCTTCTCTCACAGTGTCTAAGACCTGGCAGTCCTCTGCTGTATGCCTGTCATATTAGCTGTCATATGCTACCTAGTTGGTGGCTCAGTGTCTGAACAATCTTGGGGTTATCCAGGTTAGTTGAGACTGCTCGTCTTCCTGTGGGGTTGCCCTCTTCCACAGCTTCTTTCAGTCCTTCCATAATTCAGCCACAGGGGTCCCATGTCTCTGTCTATTTCTTGCATCAAACACTTCAGTTGTCTTTTTTGGGCCTCTCAGGGAGCAGCCATGTTAGTCTTCTGTCTGTAAGCACACCATAGCATCAGTAATATTTTCAGGCCTTGGAACCTCTTGAGCTGAAATCCAATTATGGCTGCTCATTGAACCTCCACCCCCTCAATCTCTTCTCCATTTTTGTCCCTGCAGTTCTTTTAGACAAAAACATTTCTGTGTCAGAGACTTTTACTGTGGGTTGGTGTACTGACTGTTTTTGTGTCAACTTGACACAGGCTGGAGTTATCACAGAGAAAGGAGTTTCATTTGGGGAAGTGCCTCCATGAGATCCAGCTGTGGGGAATTTTCTCAATTAGTGATCAAGAGGGGTGGGCCTCTTGTGGGTGGTGGCATCTTTGGGCTGGTGCTCTTGGGTTCTATAAGAGAGCAGCCTGAGCAAGCCAGGGGAAGCAAGCCAGTAAGGAACATCCCTCCATGGACACTGAATCAGCTCCTGCTTCCTGACCTGCTTGAGTTTCAGTAATGACTTCCTTTAGTGATGAACTACAGCATGGAAGTATAAGCTCAATAAACCCTTTCCTCCACAACTTGCTTCTTGGTCATGATGTATGTGCAGGAATAGAAACCCTTACTAAGACAGATGGCTACTCCTTCCCTCTACTTAATATTCTGTCTTTCTACTGGAGGTTTACTTACAAATTCCCTCTCCTAACTGTTGTACATTTCATTTAAGCTCCCTCCTTTGAATATCTAGATTTTTCACCTCCCCGATCTCTGGTACATTCTAGAGGGTCTCCCCCGACACCCCTTCTACCTCCCAAGGTAACCTGCTTCCATTATTTGTGATGGTCCTCAGGGATTCACTTCTGTCTCTGACCATGTTCCACCTTTTCAGATAACCCAGGCTAGGAAAAGCAATTCTTAACAATAAAAGAACTTCTAGGGGAATCACCATTCCTGCCCAAAGCAATGATGAGCAATAATGATAAAAAGTAAATGGTATTGGTAATGATGGACAGGTTGATCAATGGATGAGAACTGAAGGACCAGAAATAAAACCACACACACATACAGACACTTGATCTTCAACAAAGAAGCCAAAACTATACAATAGAAAAATGAAAGCTCCTTCAATAAATGGTGCTGGTCTAACTGGCAGTCTGTATGTAGAAAAATAAAAATAGATCCATATTAGGCAACTTGCACATAGCTCAAGTACAAGTAGATCAAGCATCTCAACATAAAACCAGAAACACTGAAGCTAATACAAGAAAAAGCCTCAAACTCATGGGCTTTTTCAGTGATCAGGGAGAAATCAAATCAAAATAACCCTGAGATGCCACCTTAAGACAATCAGAATGGCTAAGGTCAAAAACTCAGGTGACAGCACATGCTGCCAAGGTTGTGGAGAAAGACGAACACTCCTTCTTTGCTGGTGGGATTGCAAACTGGTACAACCAATCTGGAAATCAATCTGGAGGTTCCTCATAAAATTAGAAATAGATCTACCTGAAGACCCAGCTATACCACTCTTAGGCTTATATACCCCCAAAATGCCCCACCACGCTATAGGGGTATATTTTCCACTATGTTCAGAGTAGCTTTATTTGTGATAGCCAGAAGCTGAAACAACCCAGATATCCCACAAAGGAAGAGTCTATACAGAAAATGTGATTAAGAATGAGGGCATCCTGAGTTTTTTCAGACAAATGGATGAAACTAGAAAATATTATCCTGAGTGAGGTAACTCAAACCCCAAAGGACATACATGGTATGAACTCACTAATAATTGTATATTAGCCAAAAAACTACCGAATACACAAAGTATAGTACACAGAACTCAAAAAGATCAACAAGCAGAAGGGCCCAAGTGAGGATGCCTCAGTCCCATTTGGGATGAACAAGAAAGCAACCACAAGGGAGGGAGGAGGGAGGGACCTGAGAGAGAAAGGGAATAGAAGCAGGGAGAGGAGAATATTATCTGGTATTGGGGAGAAAGGATTGAAGCCCTGAGGGCCAGCAAAAAGAATGGAAACAGGCAACCTCAGGAGGTAGGATGTTGGGGGGACCCCCCAGAAAATACCAGAGGCCTGCCAGGTGAGAGACTCTCAGGACTCAAAGGGATAGACCTTAGATGAAATGCCTGACAGAAAGAATAGGGAACTTATAGAGTCCACCTCCAGCAGGAAGACAGGACAGCAAATGAGCGAGGGGGAGGCCGTCCCATAGCCAAAACTCTGACCCATAATTTTCCTGTCTAAAAGGGACAAAAATTTAGAAGAGCCTGAGGAAAAGAAGATGCAGAGACAGGCCAGAGTGGGATCCTGCTCAAGGGGAGGTCCAGTGACCTGACACCATTACTGATGTTATGATGTGCTTACAGACAGGAGCCTACCATGGCAGTCCTCTGAGATTCCAACAAGCATCTGACTGTGAAAGATGCAGATATTTACATCCAACCAATGTACAGAAGATGTTGGCTCCGGTGGTTGAGTTAGGGAAAGGCTGGAGGAAGAGGAGGAGAGTGAACCCATAGGAAGACCAGCAGTCTCAAATACCCTGGAGCCAGGAGATCTCTCAGACACTGAGCCACCAACTAGGCAGCATACACTAGCCTGTATGAGGCCCCTAACACACATACAATAGAATACTGCCTGCCCTGGCCTCAGTGAGAAAAGCACTTAACCCTGGAAAGACTTGGTACCCCAGGGAGTGGGGAGGCCTAGTGGGGAGCATGGGTTAGTAGTGGGATGGATACATCATTTTGGAGTCAGGGGGGAGGAGGAATGAGATGAGGAACTATTTCTTCAAGGGGTGTATTAATTTCCTCTTTTGAAAACCTCTATTTTCTTCATAAGATTATACTTGAAGTTATTTTCATATGTTTTAGGTGTGTTATTATATTTAGTGCTTACTCTAATAGCAAAACTGGATTTTGCTGTTAACAGATTGTCCTGGCCTTTGTAGATTGTGTTCTTATGCTGGCCTTTAGCCATCTGGTTATACCTGGTGTTTATGGTCCTGGTAATCTCTGATGGCAGCGTGCTTCTGGGACTGCAGGTGGATTTAGTAGTCCTTGATGGCAGTAGGTCTCTGGGATGGCAGATAGAGCTAGTGGTCCTGGGTGTCAACAAGCCTCCATGTATGTAGACAGAGCAGGTTGAGCTGGTTGTTCCAGGTGGCAGCAGGCTTTCAGGAATGCAGGCCAAGTTGGTAGTATCTGATGGCTTCAGGCATCCTTTTGTACTGGGCAGCAGCAGCCCTCCAGGGATGTAGACAGAGCTGGTGGTCTCTAACTCATGCAAGCCCCCTGGACTGCAGCTATAGGTTTGAACCAGAAGCTGGAGCATAGAGGTGACAGGTTAGATCTCATGGCTCTTGTAGTTCGTGGGTGGAACCAGCTGGCCGGGGATTAGGGCATAAGGATCTCACTGAGTTGTTTGTCATGGTTGACACTAGGCCTCCAGGGATGCAATCCATGGTGTGGTCCAGTAAACGGGGACTGAAGCACACAGGTAGGTAGAGTTGTAGACCTGAAGATGGAGTGGAAAGCAGATGGAGAGCTGCCCAAAGGTTCATTCTTTTTTAATTCATATTCTCCAAAGAATCTCAGTTTTTTTCATTCTTTCATCTCATTCATTTTATTCTTGTTTAATTTCAATCTACGAAAATTATTTTCAGCTTTATGTTTTATGGCTTGATTCTTGGACTTAATTCATTTTATAACAAATTTACTGGGTAAGTACTTCAGTGTAAGAGTCACTGGCAAACATCCACAAGAATGCATAATTTACTGCCAATAAAAAAGGTATGTTGACTTGGCATTATCTTGTAGGTTGATGACATCTTATAAATGGACACTATAATCTGTATTCCTGTAAGACAAAATCATGTGAAATATACAACTGAATTTTATGAACATTTATATAGATTGAAAAATAATCAAATGTATATTTTCCTTGAACAATTAATATAAGTGTAAAGATTGCGTCAACTAACGTCTTACTTTAAACAATATTTGGTGATAAGCAGTATTTGACTTAATGAATAGTAAGTGGTAAACAATTTTTACATGTATTTACATATGTTTATTACATGATAACAAACCAAATGAATATTCTAATGATAAAAATAACTTTTTGAGAACAATTCTGTGCAACGTCCTTTTAAAATCTAGTTAATATTCACTGAGTTATTTTAAATTAAAAGCATAATATTGCAATCTGTGATATTAAATTTTAATTAATTAAGTCTATCACTCTGTTATTTTCTCTATGTGTTATATTAAATGATATGCATTATCATATATAACATATAGTCTTTAATACATAATTATATATAAGAAAATAATATATAATCTGTAATATTATATAATTGCTTTCTATATATTTATATATTATTATCATCATCATCATCATTATTATTATTAGAAGAAGTAAAAGGGCTATTCATTCAAGAAAGAATATATCCTCAAATTTTACATATCTTTTTTAAAGAAGGAAACCCAGAATGCTCTGATCAAATTTTTAGATTCATTTCTGTGTTTTAAATCATCTCTCATGTCTGGCTATAGAAGGAATTGGAATTAATACAATTTCAAGAGAAAGATTTTCATAATAAAATCATCAAATGGATCATATCAGTCTGAGACATCAGTGTAGTTCCCTTTACAGAACATGTCCAGGACTAAAACAAAGCAAATTCAGTACCCATCAATCAGTGATTCTTTTACTCCCCCCTTTTTATTTGATATATTATTTATTTACATTTCAAATGACTTCCCCTTTTCTGGACCCCACTCCCCAAAAGTCACATAAGCCCCCTTCCTTCCCCCTGTTCTCCCATCCACCCCTTCCCACTTCCATGTTCTGATTTTGCCCTATACTGCTACACTGAGTCTTTCCAGAACCAGGGGCCACACCTCCGTTCTTCTTGTACCTCATTTGATGTGTGGATTCTGTTTTGGGTATTCCAATTTTCTAGACTAATATCCACTTATTAGTGAGTGCATACCATACTTGATCTTTTGAGACTGGGTTACCTCACTTAGTATGATGTTCTCCAGCTCCATCCATTTGTCTAAGAATTTCATGAACTCATTGTTTCTAATGGCTGAATAGTACTCCATTGTGTATATATACCACATTTTTTGCATCCATTCTTCCACTGAGGGATACCTGGGTTCTTTCCAGGTTCTTGCTATTATAAATAGGGCTGTTATGAACATAGTGGAGCACATATCCTTATTACATGCTGGGGAATCCTGTGGGTATATGCCCAGGAGTGGTATAGCAGGATCCTCTGGAAGTGACGTGCCCAGTTTTCTGAGGAACCGACAGACTGATTTCCAGAGTGGCTGTACCAATTTGCAACCTCACCAGCAGTGGAGGAGTGTTCCTCTTTCTTCACATCCATGCCAACACCTACTGTCTTCTGAATTTTTAATCTTAGCCATTCTGACTGGTATAAGGTGAAATCTCAGGGTTGTTTTGATTTGCATTTCCCTAATGTCTAATGAAGTTAAGCATTTTGTGTTCAAATAGCAGACTTTTCTGTAAAGGAAACATGGAACTAAGGTTCCCATTCAATTGTTAAAACTTTGTATAATTACTTTGTTCCATTAAGGACATGTCTTAGACTCTAGATTAAAAGCCAAGATTATCTATATTGTCCTGAGAACTGATCTCTATTTCACATGACTTGTTTCATATTACTGGGTTTGAAACAAAGTTATGTTATTTCAAGTCAGATTAATGAGTTGCAAAATGGAAGTAGTAATGATTCATTACCTCTTGACTTATTACATTTTCACATTTTAGATACTTTGCATTTATATATAAAAGAAAGGGAAATATTCATAGAGTTAGCATGATTCCTAGAAAATAAAGATCAATAGAATTTTAATAAAATATTTTAATGACTTCGGTTCATATATAAATGTTCAACAAAAGCAATTTTGACAGGCTCTCCTTCATATTAAATACATATAGTAGTCTTAAGAAAACAAGTAGTACATAACATTCTTTCAGGACAAAACCAATGAAATATCTTATTAATAGCATCACACATGTTTGCATGCATCCAAAACTAACCTATCTATAATTTCATTTTAAGATAAACTTTTTAGCTAACATTGCTCAGAAATTACTTTCAATTTGAAAATGGTGTATTTTATGTTAGCCAAATATTTAGCAAATTACATATTTATAGGAGTAATCCTGTTTTCTTGCATTATATAAGTCCTTAGACCACTTTCTCCACATTCTTTGTGGACTCCAGTCTGTTCAAGAACTGAGAAGCTATAATCCTCCTAATCTTTTCAGTATTTGAGTGTGGAGAGCACCCAAAAGAGTTGAGTACAACACAGTGGGAGCCAGTGATGCTCTCTGTAGTAGATGTGAGACACTCTGCCTTCATCTTACTGTGTATTGTTATCATTTTCATAAAAATAATAACAAAGTTAAAATTATTGTGATAAGTTATGTTTGGTAATATCTAGGAAAATGTTTATAATGAGGATTCTTAAAATAGTAAATGGTTTTTTTTGAAATTCAAATTAAAATATGAAAAGCATACTTAAAGAGAACACAAATACAGTAAAGAAAAAAAACATATTCTAGATGTTATGATCATGATCTCAGGTGCTATATAAACTTGATCCAAATCCTTGCCCTATGCTTTTGGTAAACTTAAATGCATACATTTATGTCAAATACAAAAAGAAAGTTTGATGTGCTATATATAAAGATATCTAAATTATATTCCATTGAAAGGTAATTCTAAACCTATCCTTTTTTTCCATGTTTTTCCATGTCCATATTTTCAGTACTGGGGAAGGAATCTACTGAGCAAAGTTTGACAGCGTTTTATTTTTTAATTTTGACCAGCTAAAAAACTTAACACCGGCTAGGGAAAGCTTGAGGCAGTAGTGACAGTTGTGATATACCGCCCAGTGTTCTCCTGTTATATTGCGGAGCTTTTGCACAGCTGGTGAGTAAATGCTTTCAGGAATTACTTTAATTAAACGATCACTAACGATCACTGTAAAATGACACTTGAACATACATATCCTAAACTGAATAATAAATTCCAAAGAATATACAAAAAATATCCTTGATTCAAAGGAGAATAATGAAGGCCTTTCTACAACCAAACTCTCTGTGGTTGTATAATCCGCCATTTTCCTCCCTCCTTTGAGAGAAAGGCTCACTTTGAGAGAATTTTTTCACGGGGCTATTTATATACATTAAACCAAATAATATATTACAATAATTAAATTAGAAAGTAAGTAAAACATTTTATATAAGATGTTCATGTAGCTAGTAAGTTAGATTACATGATTTTACATTACCAAGTTAAAAGAGTACCAAATTTCCAGCTCCCTAAGCATTCATTAAATTTAAGTATCCATTACTGATATTAGGGCTAATTTGCTCATATTAAATGCATCATGAAAATGTTTCAATTTAAAATAACATACAAAAGTTATGATTGGTTTAGAAAGCAATATATAATTTTATTTTGGGAATGAATTTAGATATCTTTTAATATGATATAAACCAGAAGTGAGAAAATATTTACAGTTGAGGTAATTATACCTAAGATACAGGAGATCTATTAATTAATAGGAATGCAGATTAGGATTGGGATTCTTGTTCACGACTGTTACACAACTACTCTGCGATAGAAATGAAAAAGTCAGTTCCATATGCAACAAAATAACATTGAGAAAAATTAACTATTTTGAGAAGGAAAGCAAAGCTATTGCTTTGCATATATGTTATTTGGAATAATCAGGTTTTTGAGGACAAAATTTAAATTGCACATTTTGTCTTACTTAAAGAAAAAGATTAAGAATATTTTAGGATTTGAACTTTTGTCTGTCAATATACTTGTGAATGAAGATATGCTATATACGTGAATGATATGCTATAGAACAGAATGCCTCACTGTTAAAACCTTGCCAATTGAGTTCTTGGTTTGAGCCCTAGCAAAGAATATCAAAATTGTCTTGTACATCAAGTTTCTGTAAAGATCCTTGTTCACAGTAAATGCTTAACAAATATAAGTGGAAAACATCAAAATGTCATCATTAAAATTATAATCACCATCTGTTATGTGTATATGAGCCTTTTGTGCATCTCCAATTGAGATGAAGCATCTAAGTCATACAAATATCCTGACTTTCACCTTGTCTGTGTCACAGATGGTGTATATGCAGATAGATATACTTATTATGAGATATTTTGTGTTCATGGTAACTGCAATTTTGCACAGATATGGAAATCAATAGCTCTTCTAGGAAATGTAGGTGTCATACTGGGTTCTGTTAAAATGATTAGATATAGATATGAATATAAACTTTATTTTATTATTTTTTTAAATATATGCATGCATGTGTGTCAATGGGTTCATGTGTGTATGCCTATGAGTGTAAGATTGGTTTCCATGGAAGTCTCAAATATCTGATAAGCCTGAAGTTAGGCTTTCAGGCATCTGTAAGCTGTCTTATTTGAGTGTTTGTTAACAAACATGGGTTCTCTGCAAGAGCAATATACCTATTTAGCTACTAAGTAATTTACAGATCACCAAGATCATTATATTTAAAGGCTATATAAAATAAATGAATGAATAGTGGGTTCTAAACATTATTTTGATGTCATCATTAATTCCAAATTATTTAGTATTACAATTTTCTATGATTACCTTAAGGTAATTGTGAAAGGAAACTACTTTTCTGTCAGCAGTGTTGGGCTCAAGGAAATACAACCTTTCCATTTAGTTCATTTGCCTGAATGTAGTAAAGATGTGAGTCTAAACAAAGGCATTACACATGTGCCAGAAAAAAATGGGCTAAGGATGAAGCCCAAGTATTATGAGAAGGCAGCCGGAGAGCTATGTAGGGCAATCCTAACTTCTGGGTACTCTGTGTGCTCTAGAATAGATTAAATGCTTGAGAAGAAAGAATATGTTTTGGCAGCTTTGCTAGATCTATATCCCCAGGGCAAAATTGAAGACATAGCTGCATTCAATACTGACATAGATCTTCAGAAAGATATTTTCCTAAGCAAGCATTGCAGGCACGCCACGGTGCGTGCCAAGAATATCTCATGAAAAAGAGTGCAGCACCAGAGTGCACACGAGGAGTGCAGAGGAGAGTGCTGAAACAAGAACTGCCTCAGTGCCACCCATAGCAGCAGGAGATGGCAACAATGGTGGTCTCAGCAGCAAAAAGGACGATTTCTCCATTTATAAATGCAATTGAACATATGGCTAGCTTAATTAGGACTTTTCTCATTAACTCAGAATAGGCCATCTCTACTCAAGTACCCCGAATAGAAAATCTGCATGAATAACAGTGTATACATTTGCAAAAAGACCATTTAATAAGTTGGAATTCAAGAAGTCAGCTATGAGCATCTGTGCAGCATTTGCTTATTTTTACCATTTTTAGTCACTCTCTGTTGTATACCAGAACTCCCATTGATAAGAATGGTTGCTTCAATGTTACCTCCCTATATTCTGCCTGTGGTTAGGAGCTGAAGCACTATTCAAACCCAAGAATATACAAGCAGAGCTGTATTCAAAGAAACCATACATTTCTTAACTTTAATGTAGTTGTCACTGCATATGGAACACATAAAAGTGAGTATAGAATTGTCTATTAAGAAATCTAAGATTCTCAATGCCATTATTCTCCTCTTAGAACCAAGAAAAGATAAGAGTGAATACACTATTAGCTTATGAACTTCCACAGGAAATGTGTGTGTGTGTGTGTGTGTGTGTGTGTGTGTGTAAAATTACATATACATATAATTTTCAGTCTAATGTTTCTTTTTGTATATAAAATATAGGATTTAGGGTGAGGTTAGATAAAGGTCCAACTAAATATAAACTGTCTTAGTCACATCTATTTGGATGAATTGGGGTCAAAATAAAATAGATGAAAACTTTGTTAGAATTTCAAAAGTGCACATTGAGATACAACTTCTGACCATATAATTAACTTTTCTAGTTTCAAATGTAAAATTCTTTATTTTCACCTCAGACATGGCAATATGAGAGAGAATGTGTCCTCTCATAGTGGACTCAATGTTACTTCCTAGCTACCAGGGTAGTACTAACACAAGTTAATAAACATGATATTATGGTTAGAAAATACCAAGTTAATGGATTGGAGTACCAATCTTGTTTTTTTTTTTTTAAATTAATATAGCAAACTAAGAGCTCTGATATCTTGTGGCAGAATGCACTAAAATTTTTTAATGCAATTAGTAACCTTATGAAAGAATTCTAGATTTTTCAAAAACCATGGCTAGGTTACCGCAACATAGAAATTGGGGCATTGAGTGGGAGCAAGGAGGGAAGGAAACCTGAGAAAAGATATACTTGCTGACAATTCTATTATTCAAAAATATTAATTCATAAAAGTTAATCATGACTATCCTCCTAAAGACCTAACAAGCAGCAGAAAGAGTCAGATGCAGATATTTGCATCCAACCAATGGGCAGAAGCTGCTGACCCCTGTGGTTCAATTAGGAAAAAGCTGGAAAAGCTGAGGAGGAGGACAACCCAGAAGGAGGACCAGCAGTCTCAATTAACCTGGTCCTGGGCCCTGGAGACCTCTCAGACACTGGACACCAACCAGGCAGCAGACATCACCTGATGTGGGGCCCCCAACACATATACAGCAGAGGACTACTGTGTCTGGGTTCAGCCAGAGAAGATGTACTTAACCTTCAAGAGTGTGGAGACCCTAGGGAGTTTAGAGATCTGTTGAGGCAGGGGATAGAGGGGTGGGAACATCCTTATGGAGATAGGGAGGTGAGAAGGAGGTATGGGATGGGGAACAGTCAGAGGGTGGATGGAGGAGGGGTATAAAATATGGAATGTAAAAAAATTAAATGAAATAAAAAAAGTTAATCACTGGTAAATTGGTAATGACAAAGTCTAGTTGCTCCTCATAGACCCTTTCTTTGCAATATTTTATTCATAATATTTTCTATCAATTGATAGGTCTGAATCTCTAACAATATGGTTTATAAATCTAGTGAGCTTAGGATTGGGGAAGGCAAAACAACTCAACTACTTGAGTACTTGAGTAATTGAATTACTTTTGCATAGAACTCAAAATTATATTGCAAATGATACACAACAAAGATATTCCAGTGTCTTTGGCAACAGACAATAATGTTTTGTACAGTTGTTCTTCATCATGCCCGGAGTGCTTGACCACTGGAAATTCTGATATACTGGTATTTTTTTAAAAGAAACAAAATTTTTCCACTTCGTTGTAAAACATGTCATTCATCCTCCAAAATCAACCATTTTATAGAAAAAAATATATTTATTTCACTATTGTTATCTGTGGTCATAAGGGAAGTATGATAAAGAATTTATTTAGCTGCCATCTGTTTACTGTTTTAGTTAAGCTTGCTATTAGTATGATAAAACTCCAAGACTAAGATAAACTTAGGGAGGATATGACTTATTTCACCTTATACTTACAGGTAAATGTCCACTACAGAGGAACTAAGCAGCAAAAAACCAAATGGCAGGAGTCTGGTTACAGAAACTGAAACAGAATCCATGGAGGAGCATTACTTACTGGCTTGCTCCCTATGAGTTATCCAATCCACTTTCCTATACCTCTCAGAAACACCTAATCAGAATCGCACCACCTGCAGTAGGCTGGGCCCTCTCATATTAATTAGTAATCCAGGAAATGCAGAGCAGAATACCTAGACACAAATCCAATGGAGGCCTTTCTTAATTAATAGTCTCTTTTCCCGCACAAACCTAGCAGGTGTCAAGTTGACAAAACTGACTAGTACATCAACTGATACAAACTTTTGATTCTAATAGGACATAATTTGTTGCAGTGGAAACCCCTTTTAGTCTTTAAAATAAATCAAAGTGTAGATAATAAACAATATTAATTCCAAAATAAATGTCACACTGTCTACCTGATGATAGTTTAGGAACATATATGAAAATTTACTACCTTATGCAGTATGTAGACATACTACCCTTAATGACTACAGATCACAATAGTGAAATAAATATATTTACTTTGTGTAAAACAGTTGATTTTGGAGAATGAATGACATGTTTATATATATATATATATATATATATATATATATATATATATATATATATATATAAATGTAATGAGATGGGAAAAATGGAAGACAGGGGGAGGTTACAATGGGTGATTTTCAAGGAGCGACAAAAGAAATTCACACTTAGGCCCAAAAGAAATGATAGCATTTAGGAATCTAAAGAAAAAATTTGTGTGAAAAATTTCAGCAATAAATAAAATTTTTCAAGTCTTAGAGAAAATAATTTTCCTGGAGTCATTCCCTTCATTGACCTTAAATTCAATTTTCCTCAACACTTATATTTAGTTATTTTCTTATTAAATGTCTTTATAAGATTAGTGTAGGTGTGTTCATATACATGCAGTACCTGAGGAGTCCAGTGAAGGGCATCAGATCCCTGGATCTGGAGCTGGACTTGCAAATGGTCATGAGCTGCCCAGTGTGCACACTTGGAACCTACTAACATCCTCTTTAAAAGTAGTATACATTCCAATTGGCTGATAATCCCCTAAAACCCTCATGATAAATTTTTACAGATAGTTTTTTTTTGTCTTAAAAATACTTATTTTCCTGAATCACTCTTCTCTTTAATCTATTATCAACAAAATTGTCCAAGATGTTGCAACAAAATTTCTCTCCAACTTTTTCATATTTTCTATTAATAAATGAAATAGAAGTAATTCACAAATCATCTTTCTCTCAAAAATGTTTTATATCCCAACAATACACATGCATATTTATTTATTTGTATGTTGTTATACTATTGTTCTACACTTATGAATATAGTGTATATTTTTCTTTTTGATTTGCTATTGTATTTGATAAGTAATGAAAGTGAATTCAAATTCATAAATTATCTAAGTAACATGTTGTTAACATACTGTCATTAGGACTACCAGTTATTTTCACCATGTCATGACATCCACATAAATATAATTTAATATTTGTCTTCTAGATGATTGAGTAGTTAAGTTTTACTTATTTTTAAATCTCAATGACTGAAACAAGAGAGAGAATAAATATTTTCTCATAAATACAGAACAGAGTAAAAATTTAATAAAATATATCTAATTTTTTGTTTCGAGTATCTCAATATTTCTTCCTTTCAAATAGTTTTCCTAGACAAATAAACTATTTTAATAATTCTAAAATTAACATTACAATTTAGAATCTCTATCATTGTATTATTTTCTTACCTCTGTTGGTAGTGTTCAACTCATTCTAGATTTCTTGGACATGATATAGGCTTCTAAGTTTTATGTCTTGGATATTATCCTTAATTAAACACATTAAACCAGTATTTATTCCTTTATTGTATATTTAGTGAAATTTTTTTGAAAAATCTACAAATAATAAACAAACACTAAATTGTTTTAAAGAACTTATATACAATAAGGAAGATCCCATATAATGGTTGGCATTCCACTATTTTTGTATGGGCCTTTCTCAATTTTAATTAACAACTTCAAAATTGGATCACATTGCCATGCCCTTTTGTTTTCTAGATCTCTTTCCCTAGTGTTTAGTTATTTTAATTATTGTTGAGCACTGACCTGAAGCAAAGAAGCAATTTTCCTGTAGGAGTACTAATTACCAACTAAGTGCCTGGTATTTAGGGCATACAAAGTAAAGAAAAAAGCTAAGTTGCTAATAAAATGTCCCTAAATTTGCATATACTTCTGCTTTAAGAGCCCTGATAGAATTGTTTCTTTGTGAAATGATGAAGCCACCATTTATTTTAAATATTTTATCATAAAAGCAGACATTATACTATATTTCTACCATAAACCATATTGGAAAGATTAAAAATATAAAATATGTAGAATATTGAAATCCTATTCTATTATTGTATGCCAAATATACTAACACTTATGTTAAATATTCATATTTGTAAAAGAAAAAAATTGATAATCATGATATAACAACCTCTCACAATATTTACCTTAGTCTAATATAATGGGATATTGCCATATTTCATTATATTTTATTTAATAAATAATAAATTATAATCTGAAAATGGATTAAATATTTTCTAATTTCAGCCTTGAACTATATAAAAAATGGAATTTCTAAAACTCAAATTCATCCTTAGATATTATTTAAATACAAATAAATATTTTTTAATAGTGGTCTCTTTTTGATAGTGTTCTAATACTTACCCAAGAAGCTTTAGAATATACAAATGGTTATTAACATGTTTGCTGTTGTTTTTCTCATTATTCACTAAATTTGACACTCTGTGCCACCTGCCTGTTTTACTATGCGGAGAAGTGTAACATGCCAAGCTCTCCAGACTACTGTCTGTTTTCAAGAATGGTGCTGCTTAAAATATTTCCCCTTCCTATGGTTTTGCTTTGAAGCTTGACTCCAAATAATAAACTGATATTCACAAAGATATTCATATCTTTGTGTAATAGGTTCCAGCATTCTTTATAGTTGATAAAAAACATCATGTAAAAATCCTTGGAATTGGGGATTTTAAGATGAAGATGTAACAGATTGGAATAACGATTCTGAGGCAAAAATTATTGCTGATATTGCTGATGTGAACACGTTCAAATCAGGATACAGAGAAGCAAGTTTCAATTGGTTGAGATTTCTATGGTACCAGAAGGAAAAACAGAAATCCATTTTAATGAGTGATTAAAAAACCTTTGTTCTTAAAATTATTAACTCTGAACATGAATTCATAAAAAGAGAGAAAGATATATGTTCAATAGAAGGAATAATGTCTAGTGTTATATGGTATAGTAAGGTGGATACCATTAGCAATCATATACCATGTTTGCTAAAACAGAAAGGATATATTTAAATGTATTCCTCATGAGGAGAATATTAGAGACTTAATTGCCCTGAACTATTCAAGTGTAAATGTGAATAAAAATTATATTGGACCTGTTATATAAGCCAGTCTGAAACTGAGCTTGATGCCAAACAAAAGCTCATCCTTGATATCCACAATATAGACGAGGAGAAGAAACTTCTGATGACTACCCTCTGACTTCCAAATGTTCTCTGTGGCACATAGACTTTAGGACACCTATTTATCATAAACACATATGCAGACCCAGAGAGTGATACTCTACATGCAAACACACATACACAAGCACACATACACACACACACACACACACTTGCAAACACACTCACACAAATATACACACAGATATGCAAATACACAAACACATACATACACACATACAGTTATACACACATATACACAAACACACATTAACATACTTACAAACACATCACAAACACAAATGTACACAAAAAATAAATAAATTGGAATAAAAGAGACCTCAGGTTTATGCTGGTACAGAGAAAAATTGCATGGGTGCCAGCTGTCTGCAATTTACAGTTAATCTTAGGAGGAAACAAGCTTGTTGAAACTTGGTACCATTTGTCTAGCTTTTGTCTTGCAGCATTTGTTTGTAATAGCAATAAAAGGATAATGTTGAGCAGTACACATAAAATTGACCGACAAGAGATTTTTTGATTTTTAATCAAAACTGTAGGATAGAAATAAATTGGAAAAATTATTAAGGAAAATACACATTTCTGACAACAGACTGAGATAAAATCTGATCATCAAAACTGTAATGTTTTAGCCGAGGATGAAAAGTTTTATTCCACAAAAAAACTTATGTAGAGGGAACCCTGCAGGCATTCCCGGCATACCACTTTGGCCTTGTTTAATTTGAGATTTAATTTTAATGTCTCTGCTTGTATGTTCACATTGAAAAACAAGGAATTATACAGTGAAAAAGCTCAGTGGAATTCCCTTCATAGCCTCTCTTATTTAGAAAAAGAATTCAGAGTTTTAGAAGGATTCCCAAGCTTTCTAACTTGCCAATTTATGCCCTGACTGTTATATGCATTATATAACACAATCATAAGACTACATTATCACATAAGGGAAATATCTTTGATTTTAATAACTTTATTATGAGTCAGGAAAAAGTCCATGATATAAGATTCACATAACCAAGATACTTTGATAAATCTAATGAAAATCTCTATTCCTGATGCACAATTACACATGACCTTAACAAGTAACAATTTATGAAGTATCATTTTGAACAAGTCCCTTCAAGAGACACAGAATAAGAGAGACTGGATAGCAGTGACTTTTGTATGAAGATGACAGAACACTGTCTCACTCCAATATTTACAAAAAAAAATCCATTGTAGACAAACAGGTTGCTATCTCTGTAGTAACTTTGCATCAAATAGATCAGACTGTCATGAGTCATGTGTTGACTGTGTTCAGACATGCTATTAGCTGATGAGGTGATTTTCTTTTTATTTCAATTTGAGTAGCAGTGTAGTATTTCTGCCTGAAATAATAGATTTTGAGAATATAATTTCATTTAGAAGTATGGACATTATGTAATCAATAATTTACTTTGAGTGTGCTTTAAGCTATGTTATGCTGAATCGTACTTCTTCCCATGGACATATGTGTGGGAAAATCCATTTACAAGAGATAGGAAGGGCAGTGGTGGCACACGCCTTTCATCCCAGCACTTGGGAGGCAGAGGCAGGCAGATTTCTAATTTCAAGGCCAGCCTGGTCTACAGAGTGAGTTCAAGGCCACCCAGGGATATACAGAAAAACACTGTCACAAAACAAACAGAGAGAGAGAGAGAGAGAGAGACAGAGAGAGAGACACACACACAGAGAGAGAGAGAGAGAGAGAGAGAGAGAGAGAGAGAGAGAGAGAGAGAGAGAGGATGGGAGGGAGGGAGAGGGAGAAGGAGAGAGAGAGAAGAGAGAGGAAAATGGAACAGATCTCCATTAGATTATTTTTCCAAACTAGGTTCAGAAATCACAAAGGGAAAAGCCATATATTCATCCAAACTCATGGCTGAGGCACATAAATGAGTCTGCAGAATTCATGATCCATATGTCAGAAACCTCTTAGAGTGAATTTTGATTTGTCAGAATACACAAATAATACACAATAATATGTAAGTACACTGTAGCTGTCTTCAGCCACACCAGAAGAGGTTGTCAGATCTCATTACAGATGTTTGTGAGCCACGATGTGGTTGCTGGGATTTGAACTCAGGACCTTCCAAAGAACAGTCAGTGCTCTTAACTGGTAAGCCATCTCTCCAGCCCTCCCATTTTCATCATAGTCCATAAATGAAGACTATAAATTCAGGGTGCTGATTGAAGATGTTTGTCATCTGGAATCAGATTATTGATGGCAGGAATATTGGGATGAAAAGAACAGGCCATAACATAGACTGAAGCAAATTTAATGAAACCGTGAAATTAGCAAATTCAAAAAGAGAAATGCCCAAAGAAATATCATATGTGCTTGTTTTATTTTAATATTGATATGATACAAAACATTGCATTTCTCTATTCCCTTTCCTTGCTCCAAATTCTCCTTTGTACCTTTTAAATCTGTAGCCTTTTTAGCACTAATTTTATTGGATGTGTGTGTGTGTGTGTGTGTGTGTGTGTGTGTGTGTAGACTTACATTTCTAAATATAAACTGTTCAGTCTGTATAATATGATTGTGTATGATTTCAGGACTGACATTTATTTACTGAGAAATTGTTAGACTGTTCTCTAAAGAAGAATATTTCTCCATCTTCTGGCATTCCTCAGTTACCTATATTATTATATGTATAGTTGAGGCTTTGTGGGATTTTCCCAGTTACCATTGGTTGATCCATTGGTGATACACATGTTTTTGTCATGGTTTATTAGTCAGGCTCTTGATGTTTTATGTGGTTAGCTTCTGAAACTACTGGGAGACACAATCACATTGCAACTTCCCCTGATTCTTTTATACAGTTTCAGTATCCTCCTCATCAATGGTCCCTAAACCTTAGTTTGTGCTTTGTCTTTTATTTTAAATGGATATTTTTTATTTATATTTCAAATGTTATCCCCCTTCCCGGTTTCCCCCACCTGAAACTTCCTATTCCCATCCTCCTCCCCTGTTTCTGTGATGGTGTTTCCCCACTCACCCAACAACTCCTGCTTCCCCAGCCTCAAATTCCCATACCCTGGGGCATCCATTGAGCCTTCACAGTACCAAGGGCCTCTCCTCCCACTGGTACTGAACAAGGCCATCTTCTGCAATATATGAAGGTGAAGCCATGGGTCACTCCTGTGTACTCTTTGGTTGGTAGTTTAGTCACTCGAAGAAGTCAAGCTATCACTATTTGCAGATAATATAATAGTACAAGTAAGTGACCCCACTAATTCCATCAGAGAACTGCTAATCTGATTAACAACTTCAGCAAAATGTCTGGCTATAAAGATTAATGCAAACAAATCAGTGGTCTTCCTCTAGTTTTGTGTTTTTTATAGAAGAAGCACTGTAAAGAATCTTCATGAGATTAAACCAGAAATCCATTATAAGTAGAATTTGGTCCTATGGTTTATATAATGTCCAATGAAGCTTCAAAATGTGGCTCTGTGTTTTTAAATATATAGAAATCATGAACTATAAGCTAAACATGACTTAGCTAGATTGATAGCATATTATTTCCCTAATTGGGAATGTTAGTAAACTTGTTCTTTTCATAAACACTAAATTGAGATAAAAAAATCTCTATGTACTTTATTGTTTTTCAAGATTTAGTATTATGAATAATTTCAATGTTTTCATCTTCACATTTCAAATCACTTTTTAATAGTTCATCATTTCACTCTCTGTATAAAGTATAACATGCATATTTGCATTTTAAAACAGTGCCTATATGGATATGCTTGTGTTTGTGAGAATAGAGAAGTCTCCGTCTAAAGTTATCTTTCTTCCCTTCCAAGTTATGTGCTATGGGATCTTGCTCCTGCAGTCAATGCTTCTCTTGAGAAAACAGTTGTCTCTTTCATGTAAGTAGTTCAAAAATGTGAAAGTGGAACATCTGTTTTCAGAGAAGAGGATACCACAGATATCATTTAAATTGATGCTAATTCTTCTAGAATAATTTATTGAAGTACAAAGGATGCTATCTCAGTACCTCTGGCCTAAATGTTCTGAAAGGTGTTTGTTCTTTCACGACTAAACTTCCTTTTCAGTGTAGATAAAATGAGAACAGGGACCTTTTCCTCATGGGGAGCTATAGTTCACAGGACAAGTTACTATAGGAAATTACTTGAGAAAAGATAGATCCCAAACAAAGCATGGCATCTTTTCATTTATTTATTCTTGTTTTTGCTAGCAAAATTAAGTGACCACTCTCATGGAAATCCTCCCAGAACAAACACATCTGTATTTTCCCAGAATTAATAATGTCACAGTGTTATTGGAATTTTCTGGGTACTTGAGCCCCTTGTGAAGCATTTAATATGAAAGTGGCAGGAATCAGGGTTAGGAGAAGAGAGTGAAAAGAGAAGAGGGCTTCAGTATCTCAGTACACTCTTTCATTAACTGCATTTGTCTCTCAGATATGCAATCCATCTTTGTCTGATTTAATGAGAGTATTTCCAATAGTTCTTTTTAAACATTCAATGACTAGTATGTACTTAACCCTCCTTTGTAAGGCTGGAATTATGGAAAGATATTGCGTAAAATTGTTTTCATCATGGAATATCTTGGTTACTCCATCTAAGTTAATTGAGAATTTTTCTGGGTTATAGTAGCCTGGGCTGGCATTTGTCTTCTCTTTTTTTTATTATTTTTTATATTCTTTGTTTACATTCCAAATGATTTCCCCTTTCTCAGTTTCCCCCTCCCCATAAGTCCTATAAGCCCTCTTCCCTCTGCCTGTTCCCCGATAAACCCCCTCCCACTTCTCTGTCCAGGTGATCCCCTACATTGCTGCATCAAGCCTTTCCAGGACCAGGGCCCTCTCTTTCCTTCTTGGGAATGATTTGATATGTGAATCGTGTCTCGGGTATTCAGAGCTTCTGGGCTAATATCCACTTACCAGTGACTGCATTCCATGTGTGTTCCCTTGTGAATGGGTTACCTCACTTAGGATGATATTTTCCAGTTCCAACCATGTGCCTAAGGATTTCATGGTCCTCTTAGTGTCTGTAAGACATCTGCCCAGGATCTTCTGGCTTTTACAGTCTCTGGTGAGAAGTCTGGTATAATTCTTATAGGTCTATCTCTATATGTTACTTAACATTTTCCCTTACTGCGTTTAATATCCTTTCTTTGTTTTGTGCATTTGGTGTTTTGATTATTTTGTTATGGTAGGAATTTGTTTTTTCTGCTTCAATCTGTACATTTCTTGTATGTTTATAGGCATCTCTTTAGTTTAGGAAAATTTTCATATATAATTTTTTTGTAAATATTTACTGATCCTTTAAGTTGTGAATCTTAGCTCTCTTCTATCCTATGTTTAAACTTCTCATTGCGTCCTGGATTTCCTGGATGTTTTGGGTTACATGCTTTTTGCATTTTGCATTTTCTTTGACTATTGCATCAATGTTTCCTATAGTATTTTCTGAACCTGAGATTCTCTCTTCTGTCTCTTGTATTTTGTTGTGGATACTTGCATCTATTACTTCTGATCTCTTTCCTAGTTTTTATTTTATTTATTTTATTTTTTTTTTAGCTCCAGGATTGTCACCCTTTGTGATTTTTTTATTGTTTCTATTTACATATTTAGATCCTGGATCATTTTGCCAATTCCTTCACCTGTTTGGCTGTGTTTTCTTGTAATTCTTTAAGGAATTTTTGGGTTTCATCTTTAAGGGCTTCACCTGTTTACTTTTGTCCCCCTGTATTTAAGGAAGCTGTTCATATCTTTCTTAAAGTCCTCTATCATCATCATGAGAAGTGATTTTAAATCTGAATCTTGCTTTTCCAGTGTGATGGAATATCCAGGGATTGCTATTGCGGGAGAACTGGGTTCTGGAGTTTTCAAGTGACCTTAGTTTCTGTTGCTAATGTTCTTGCACTTGCCTCTTGCAATCTTATTTTTTTCTAGTGCTATCAGCCCTCACTGATTAGAGGCTGTTCCTACTCTGATTCTGGTTGTGTCAAAACTCTTCAGAGTCCAGCTGTCTCTGTGATCCTATGATTCTGGGATCCTGTGATCCTGAGATCCTGGTTGTGTCAAAATTCCTGGGAGTCAAGATTCCTCGGGGATCCTTAAGTTTTGGTATGATCAAATTCCTGAGATCATATGATCCTGGGAATGTTACAACTCCTGGTAGTGGAGAGTCCTTTGGGTATCGTGGAACTGGGTGCAAAGCTGGAGCCCAAGGTCTACTCAGGGCACTGGTTCAAACCAGAAGTACCACTAGCAAGGTTAGAGTTCCTGAACCTCTGGATCCTGGGATCCCAGTTACTCCTGGTGTTGGACAGATGTTGAGGCCTCCTCATCTATGATTCTGGGTGTGTTACAGTACCTGGTAGTGGAGCTTCCTCTGAGTGTTTGGGACTGGGTGCAGTGCTAGTGCCTAAGGTCTTCTCAGGGTGCCTCAAAAAATGTATTTTGCTACATTTTCCTGCTACTTATCACACTGGGCTCATCTAAGTCTTTGAGAATTGGTTATTAAAACAGTTAGAACGATTGTACGTAGTTTCTTCTTTTATACTTGTTTCTGAGACAGAATTATATCACTTCCTGTTTGAAAATTATCAAGCTTATGTATTGAGTTTGTCCAGCCCCCAAGTCTGGTAAATGATTGTTCTTTTCTCATTTCTTTTCTTCTTCTTCTTTTTTTTAATCTTTGCATTGCTTCAAGTTAAATTATTTAGCTTAATTTTGTAACATTCAAAAAATTTTAAATTGTGACACATTTCATTTTCATATTACATTTTTTTCTGTTTTTTGTTGTTTTTTTAATTCATTAGATATGTTCTTTACTTATATTTCAAATGTTTTCCCTTTCCTGGCTTCCCCCCTAAAAATCCCCTAACCCATCCTTCATCCATCTGCTCAACAATCCACCCACACCTGCTTCCCTGTATTGGCATTCCCCTATACTGGGACATCTAGCCTTCTCAGAGCCAAGGGCCTCTCCTCCCTTTGATGTCCAACAAGGCCATCCTCTGTTACATATGCATCTGGAGACATGGGTACCTCCATGTATACTCTTTTTTTTTAATTTATTGATATATTTATTTACGTTTTAAATGATTTCCCCTTCTCTGGACCCCTACTCCCTGAAAGTGCCATCAGTCCCCTTCCCTCCCCCTATTTTCCCACCCAACCCTTCCCACTTCCCTGTTCTGATTTTGTTCTATACTGCTTCACTGAATCTTTCCAGAACAAGGGGCCACTCCTCCGTTCTTCTTGTACCTCATTTGATGTGTGGATTATGTTTTGGGTATTCCAGGTTTCAAGGTTAATATCCACTTATTAGTGAGTGCATACCATGATTCATCTTTTGAGTCTGTGTTACCTCACTTAGTATGATGTTCTCCAGCTCCATCCATTTGCCTACGAATTTCATGAATTCATTGTTTCTAATGGCTGAATAGTACTCCATTGTGTAGATATACCACATTTTTTGCATCCACTCTTCTGTTGAGGGATACCTGGGTTCTTTCCAACTTCTGGCAATTACAAATAGGGCTGCTATGAACATAGTAGAACATGTATCCTTATTACATGGTGGGGAATCCTATGGGTATATGCCCAGGAGTGGTATAGCAGGATCTTCTGGAAGTGAGGTGCCCAGTTTTCTGAGGAACCGCAACACTGATTTCAAGAGTGGTTGTACCAATTTGCAACCCCACCAGCAGTGGAGGAATGTTCCTCTTTCTCCACATCCTCTCCAACACCTGCTGTCTCCTGAATTTTTAATCTTAGCCATTCTGACTGGTGTAAGGTGAAATCTCAGGGTTGTTTTGATTTGCATTTCTCTAATGACTAATGAAGTTGAGCATTGTTTAAGATGTTTCTCCGCCATCCGAAATTCTTCAGGTAAGAATTCTTTGTTTAACTCTGTACCCCATTTTTTAATAGGGTTGTTTGGTTTTCTGGAGTCTAACTTCTTGAGTTCTTTATATATATATTGGATATTAGCCCTCTATCTGATGTAGGATTGGTGAAGATCTTTTCCCAATTTGTTGGTTGCCGATCTGTCCTTTTGATGGTGTCCTTTTCCTTACAGAAACTTTGTAATTTTATGAGGTCCCATTTGTCAATTCTTGATCTTAGAGCATATGCTATTGGTGTTCTGTTCAGAAACTTTCTCCCTGTACTGATGTCTTCAAGGGTCTTCCCCAGTTTCTTTTCTATTAGCTTCAGAGTATCTGGCTTGGAGGTCCTTGATCCATTTGGATTTGAGCTTAGTACAAGGAGACAAGGATGGATCAATTCGCATTCTTCTGCATGCTGACCTCCAGTTGAACCAGCACCATTTGTTGAAAAGGCTATCTTTTTTCCATTGGATGTTTTCAGCCCCTTTGTCGAGGATCAAGTGGCCATAGGTGTGTGGGTTCATTTCTGGATCTTCAATCCTGTTCCATTGATCTGCCTGCCTGTCACTGTACCAATACCATGTAGTTTTTAACACTATTGCTCTGTAGTATTGCTTGAGGTCAGGGATACTGATTCCCCCAGAATTTCTTTTGTTGCTGAGAATAGTTTTAGCTCTCCTGGGTTTTTTGTTAGTCCAGATGAATTTGATAATTGCTCTTTCTAACTCTGTGAAGAATTGAGTTGGGATTTTGATGGGTATTGCATTGAATCTGTATATTGCTTTTGGCAAAATGGCCATTTTAACTATATTGATCCTGCCGATCCATGAGCATGGGAGGTTTTCCCATTTTTTGAGGTCTTCTTCCATTTCCTTCTTCAGAGTCTTGAAGTTCTTGTCATACAGATCTTTCACATGTTTGGTAAGAGTCACCCCAAGATACTTTATACTGTTTGTGGCGATTGTGAAGGGGGTCATTTCCCTAATTTCTTTCTCAGCCTGCTTATCCTTTGAGTATAGGTAGGCCACTGATTTGCTTGAGTTGATTTTATAACCTGCCACTTTGGTGAAGTTGTTTATCACACCTGAAAGCCCTGGAACAAAAAGAAGCTATTTCACACAGGAGGAGTAGAAGACAGGAAATCATCAAACTCAGGGCTGAAATCAATCAAGTGGAAACAAAGAGAACCATACAAAGAATCAACGAGTCCAGGAGCTGGTTCTTTGAGAAAATCAACAAGATAGATAAACCCTTAGCCAGACTGACCAAAGGGCACAGAGAAAATATCCAAATCAACAAAATAAAAATGAAAAGGGAGATATTACAACAGAAACAGAGGAAATCCAAAAAATCATCAGATCCTACTACAAAAGCCTATACTCAACACAACTGGAGAATCTTGAGGAAATGGACAATTTCCTAGACAGATAACAAATACCAAAATTAAATCAGAACCAAATAGATCATCTAAACAGTCCCATAACCCCTAACAAAATAGAAGGGGTCATAGAAAGTCTTCCAACCAAAAAAAGCACAGGACCAGATGGTTTCAGTGCAGAATTCTATCAGCCCTTCAAAGAAGACCTAACACCAATACTCTTCAAACTATTCCACAAAATAGAAACAGAAGGAACCCTACCCAATTCCTTCTACGAAGCCACAATTACGCTGATACCAAAACCACACAAAGATCCAACAAAGAAAGAGAACTTCAGACCAATCTCCCTTATGAACATCGATGCAAAAATACTCAATAAAATTCTTGCCAACCGAATCCAAGAACACCTCAAAACTATCATCCACC
This sequence comes from Apodemus sylvaticus, assembly GCF_947179515.1. Classification (NCBI taxonomy): domain Eukaryota; kingdom Metazoa; phylum Chordata; class Mammalia; order Rodentia; family Muridae; genus Apodemus; species Apodemus sylvaticus. The sequence goes on along the minus strand of NC_067482.1, from coordinate 48,920,055 downwards.
ATGATCAAGTAGGCTTTATCCCAGGGATGCTGGGTTGGTTCAATATACGGAAATCCATCAATGCAATCCTCTACATAACCAAACTCAAAGAAAAAAACCACATGGTCATTTCATTGGATGCTGAAAAAGCATTTGACAAAATTCAGCATCCTTTCATGCTTAAAGTCTTGGAAACAACAGGAATTCAAGGCCCATACCTAAACATCGTTAAAGCAATATACAGCAAACCGGTAGCCAGCATCAAACTAAATGGAGAGAAACTTGAAGCAATCCCTCTAAAATCAGGGACTAGACAGGGCTGCCCCCTTTCTCCTTATCTTTTCAATATTGTACTTGAGGTACTAGCTCAGGCAATTCGACAACATAAGGAGGTCAAGGGGATACAAATTGGAAAGGAAGAAGTCAAACTATCATTATTTGCAGATGACATGATAGTCTACCTTAGTGACCCAAAAAACTCCACTAGAGAACTCCTACAGCTGATAAACAACTCCTTGTATACTCTTTAGTTGGTGGTTTAGTCCCTGGGAACTCTGGGTGTACTGTGTGTACATTTTAAGAACAGATATATACAAAGACACTGAGTGCTCATATTTAGTTTCCTATAGAACTGTAAGATATTCAGAGTATGATTTTCTTTGTCATGAAGAGTCTTTGTATTGCTAAGTTTTTTTGCACAGAATCTTTCAAATAATCACCTTATATCAATTACCACTTTTCTATACATGTGTCTTCAGGCAGGAATAAAAAATTTTAAATAAAATCTATTCAAATTTTAACAGAAATAAGTAAATGGATGAAACTTTAGGCAGAATATAGACATATAAGATTTTTTTCACTGCATTTCATTGCATATAAAAGCCTTTAGAATATAGAAAAGCATTGTATCCGTTTTCGTGATTCTTTTAGTTTGAATAAACCAAGATGCTGGCTTATCCTGAACATCTAAGAGGAGTCATTCATATGTTTGTTATTACAGTCATTTTAGATGGAGACACAGAAGTGGCTGTCAAAGAAACAAACAAACACCACCACAACAACAACAAAAACCATTTTGTTTTGAAAGGCTTTCCCTCTGCAGGTGAATCTTCTATCTCAAGGAACAAAGCTGATTTCTAGAGTAACGAGATGAAAATTGGCACCCTTTATACCTTGGACTTGAAAGCCTTATAATGCTCCATTTAACACACAGTATTATCAAGGCCAGTGAAAATATTTTCAATCCAAGACTAGATAAGACAACATCCATTTGTTGCCATGGCAAATGGCATATGAGCATGCACACAGAAAAATAAATAATGTGGGTCATCACTTGAAGCAGTTTACTCAAAAATATGAAATGCAGAGTATATTTAATATTTCCTCAAACTATTTTTATTTGTTCTTTATTTGGTTGTTTGAGGTAATTGTAGAGTTGGGTATGTGAAATGACCAAGGACTAGGAATATTAAAATTCACATCACCATTTATTCATGCTGTAGTAGCCATAGAAACATTTATCTTGAATTGAAAGATTTTAGATTTTGCTGAATTTGGTAGTTTGGTTGGATTTTGATTTACTAAATATGGCACTGTGATTGGTCTAACAATGATTGATTAAGAAAGTGAGAGATATTAGAGGTGGCAAGATAATTTGGGATTAAGATATGTTTGTTGTGTGCTCTGCTATACATTAATTTATCTCTTCCTTAAACAGAATCTTATTTCAATAAATGTTGTACAAAACAGTTTTGGAATGCTTACTCAACTATTGAAAGGTTTGAAAGGAACTATAAAAGAACTGGTAGTGATGGTAGTTTCTCAAACTTCAGTGAATTTTCACATAAATATATAAGTGTATGTGTGTTGAATTCCACATAAATGAGTGACAACAGGATTTTATCACTGTGTTAATATTTTACCAGAGCTAATGAACCTTTCTAGTTATCATCAGCTCAGCAGTTCTGGTTCAAACTCATCTCCAAGATGAATGATTAAATCTGATTCTCTCTCTGCTTCTCACCAAATTGCTCTGCTTGGCCTAAAACTAACTCTTGCAATTTGTTCTAATCTTCTATCTCTTTCTCATTTTCTGTCTTCAATTGACTCTCCTGACTTAACACTCAACTGCATGAAGTCATGAATGCACTTAACTTTACTGCATTGCACTGACTGCCTGATGAAACAGACTTAACTCCCAACTGAGTACTTTCAACTTTCTCTCCCTCTGAAACAGTTTTTTCCCTGAGAATTGGGCATATTTTGTCCCAGATTCATTCTGTAAATTCTCTCTTGGATTCATCATTTTATCTGCCTCTCAATTAGTCATCTATATTTTGAATTAACTAGGCATACTAAGGGATTCCATTCGAGGGAATCATTCAACATTCCAGCTGAATCACAAAGACCTAGAAGGTCTTTGGATGTGATTGCATCATCCATGTTGCTGGATTAAAATTTCTCTAAGTTCTCTGAAAAAAAGATCCCTCAAGTGAGAAAATGCCTCTACCAGATTGGCTGTAGGCAATTCTCTAGGATATTTTCTTTATTAATGACTTTTATAGGAGATCTCAGTCCACTGCAGGTGATACAAACCCTGGCCAGGTAGTCTTAAGTGGTGTAAGAAAGAAAGCTGAGTAAGACACAGGGAGCAAGCATTTGCTGTCGTAAATTGTTCCTTTACTCCTCTGCATATGAAAATAACAGTTAACTAGGCCAGGAGACTTGACAAACAAATTGCCTACATTTTCTCACTATCCAAATATTGGACCATTTACCTTCATTATCTGAAAACATATATATTGTGTGGCAACATTCTCTCCAAGCTGATGAACATCATTTAATATGTAGCAAGTATACCTCAGTTATTATTTCATTGCTGTGTTGTCTCAGATACTTTAATGTTATATCTTGCACTTTTCAGGTCTTCAAATCAACCCCATATACTTACATCAACCACCATAATCATTGAATATTTTGTCATAATTATGGGTATTATATTTGTCATAGTTATAGGTATTATGAAAACAACTTCATTTCAAGCGAAACTATCTCCAGAAATCTAATAGTTTTCATAAGTATACTTTCAAGTTTATTGAGAAGTAAAAACTCTCTCTTTTCTCTTTCTTGTGTGTGTGTGTATTACTTTCATGTCTGGAAAAAGTATGAGGTATACATACATATCTTGCCCTCTCTTTCTGGATTTGTTTCTTTAAACTTTAGTCATAATAATGAAAATACATAATCGATATTTCTACTTTTTTATTTCCTTCTGGCTAAAGAAAAACCCTGGAGATATCAAATTTCTGCCAATATTATACCTGTTCACACTGTGACAATGAACAGAGCTAAAACCATGAGCATTATAATGCTAAAGTTCAATTTAAAGTCACTGTTGTAGACTGGGCTCCAGAATATTGATAGACAATCTTGAAATATTTTGTAAGGTATTTAACTTTCCTCATTCTTCTGTTGGAACTCTATCACTAGTCTTCTTTTTATTCTAAAGTAGAATCTTTTTCTAGCCCTTCTTTTCAACATACATTGTGAGTAATTAAATTCAAGCATTAAATATCTCAAAAATTCCTACTTTGTTTCTGCAATACTAATATCCCTACACATATCCTGCCCTGCTGTCTTTTTACACCAAAGTAATGAACATTCTGTACCTAAAACAAAGGGTAACATCCATTTCTTTCTCTTTATACCTTGTCTGCGTTTACATACTTGGATTCTAGTGATATTTCTTTGGTGATTCTACTGCCTTGTATTCAGACTCTTCACCTCTCCACACAGCCATTCCCAGAAGCACTAAGATCAAGTGTTATCCTGCAAAAATAAATATGTCTTATTAAAACACCTTTCTACTATAGATTAGTTTTCTGTTATCATAGGTTTCATCAAAAGGGATCTGCATAATTGGTTTCTTCATTTCACTTTCCTACAGCCTTTTTCCAACTTACACTTCCAACTTGTAATTATATATGTGTGCTAGTGTGTGTAACAATTTTATTTTCTCATGAAAAATAAAGCTACAATTTTCTGTTTTGACTCTAAAGGTATATTTATTTGTGTGTGGATGTGTATCATGCCTGCCTCTATGTAATGAACCATGTGTTTGCAATGTCTATGAATGGCAGAAGAGTAACTTCCAGAACTAGTGTTAGATATGATTGTGAGCCATCATGCAGGTACATGAATCTGGGTCTTTGATAAAAACAGTCACTGATTTTTAACTTCAGGTTATCTCCCCATATCCAGTTTTCACATACTTCTTCTCAACCAAACTGATTTCTCTTTGATAAATCAAGAGACAACCTATTCCCTGCAATATTGAACATGTTCTCCAGGTGAAATAGAATTAAAGATATGATCGTGAGGATACACAGTCTTGTACTCTCTGTTTACTCTAGTCATGTCTGCTAGGCTAGGTATATTTATTGAGACTAGCTTTAAGCCTTCTCATTACAAACACCTTAATCTATTTTGTATGTATACTCTTAAGAACAAGATGTTTTCAAGAACATATCACAATAAGCCTACTGTAGGTTCATCACTGGCATAAGAGGATTTTTAATAGACTTCTGGTGCAATAAATGAGCAAGAATGGTATTATTCTTGTAGAAAAAAAAGGAGAAAATGGAAAAGTTATCTTTTTTTGTTGAAAACTAGTTTCTGCTTTATTCATTAATCTCTCTTCTTGCTCTTTCTTCCTTTTTTTTTCTGACAGGCATATTGTCATTGGATCATTTATGATGTAGTATATCTTTGAGATGATTTGATGAGGCATAAAACTGCACAATAATTAAAACATTTGGGCATTGTATTCCAAGAGGCATTAGCTGGCTAATTCTGTTCATTTATTTTAACACCCAGTATTAATACTTTGAGTACTTTCCCTGTCTGACCGTAACATATTTCAGACTACACCAATGTAATAAGGCTCTAACAGTGTTCTATACTAACTGTATAATCCGTTCCCCATTTTACTCTATAGAAAGATCACTGTGCTATGTCAAAAACTACAAATTCCATGTCATCCTATTGTTCATGCTGTTCAAAATGGTTATCCCATTCCATATCACAGAAGCCAAAATCTTTCATAATTGTCAAAGCAAAATTTAACCCTAGGTCAAGTACACAGGAAAGGAAGATATTTTTTTCCTGATGACATTATAATACAACAATAAATAAACTATTAAAATGAATCCTTCTGTGTGCTGGCATACTGGTATTGGGGAATATGTTAATGAATTACTATATATAACATGGTTAAAAGTTTTACATAGTTCTCAGTATCAGACAATATTCTTCTTACCAGTCCATATAAAGAACATGTTTTTTATTCTATGTGTTATTATAGTTGTTGGCAATATTTTGCAGATAGAACATTTGGCATAGCAAATAATCATGATGGCTTCATAGCTAGAAAATATTAAAAATTACTTAGTAAACAGTGTGTTTCCAGAATATATTCTGAATACTAGTTTGATGAAGTTTAATTGTTCTTTCATTATTGCATTGAAATAATTATTATCTTATTTAAATATTAATTTGATAATGGTAAATGTTTCTGTGGTCATATATACTAAAATGTGTGATTTCTACCTTATCTGGCCATATAAATATGTTTCTGTTTATTTTCTTTTATATTTTTTATTAAAATCTTATGTATTTAAATCATTCATTATTTATTTGCTTAAAATTTTGTTTTGTAGAATGATGACTGAAACTAGAATTTTCTATAACTCAACATGTAAATACTAAACTGAGAAGTACAGCTGTTACCTTTGACTCTTCATTGTTCTTTAGGTGCCCATTATAAATGACTTTTCTTGGGATTGGTCATATATGACAAACCCTTTACAACTAACTTAAGGTGATAAACAATAAAGTATATAAATGTAACATAGGTTCTTAGTTAGCAACAGCGAGCCACATCCTGTGAGCCTCATGGAGAACTTTATGCCCTCTATGAAACCAGAGTTCCATAACAACAGAGACTTTGTTCCATTGCCTGTTGAAAATGAACTAAGGGGTTCAAGAAAACACATTCTATCAACAACTTCCAGTAGTTTGGAAGTAAATGTTCTCTTAGACAAGTGTTCAGGTAACAAGATAGCCTCAGTATTATCTTGATTTTACTCAATTGAAGACATCAAGGCAAACGATGGCAAGTAGTGTAGCCTATAAAAACTGAGAAAATACATGAGGTACAAGGTTCAAAGAAAATAAATATATAAATAACTGAAGGTCTGTCTACCTAACAACAATAATATGACCCTATTACCAAGCATAGCACCAAGAGTTCCTTGACCAAAGTAACATAATGTGGCAATATACCTTCTTCCGAGTTATGATCAGTGTTTCTCCTGAGGATGAAAAATATAATGAGAAAAGATAAAGGCATTCATAAATCTTCATGGAAATCTAAAAAGCACACAATTTTTGTAAAAAGAATTTATGGGTGACACTTTGTCTCTAATATTTAACCTCGGGAAGACACTGGGTGTCTTTTATGATTAAATAGCTCTCAACATGCAATTTTTATAATAGTAGCACATCAAACATGGGTAATTATTTCTAACATTTCCTTTTACAAGGTGAAAGAATTTTTTTTTGCAACATTTTGTGGCCCTATGGTAATGACAGTGATAGGATTTTATTTAAAAGGTAACTTGATCTCTTATTTTTCAATCTTTCTGTTTTACACTTCCTTTATAAGTTAAAGATCTCTTTTTAGGAAATGTATATCACTTCCTAAAAGAGAGGAAAAGAAAATCATTCTTTCTTTCCTAAAGAAAAAAATAATTTTTCCATAACTGCAATGAGAAATTAGAAACCTAAGATAAAATCATAGTTTCTTGGAACACAATACCTAATTACACATCCAAAAATCATAATCAAAATAAATCTCATGCAATAGCAGTTTTTAGAAAAGATCTTTATAACTGATAAGGTTTTATATATCTTACATTTAAATAAGAAGAATATAATAAATATTGAAAATGTGGTAATGTTAAGCTCTGTTCTCCAGGGATATTAAACAAGAAAAATATATAAATAAATAAGTAAATAAATAAATATACAAACATGCTTCAAGACAATTTTCTGGAAACCAAGTGAGCAAAATGGAAGAATGTGCATGTTTTAAACATGTAATATTTAGTTTTAGTGTCATTGCATGAATACAATGAAACAATATTCAACTCATTTACATTTTCATATCCTGAAAGAAATTCAGTGGGTATATGAAGTTGAGTCATGTTCCTATTAATATTAGGAAGCTCTGTATTAGGAAATAAATATTGTTCTTCATTACCATCAATTGAACTGCATTTTCAAATTTATTTAGTTTATTTAACTAAATAGGCATCAACTGAAAAAATTCACATAATTAAAAAAATGAAGAGTTTAAAAAATAACAGGAATATAATTGTATGTATACACCAAAATATTTGATAAATTTTACTTTAGAAATAAATTTGACCTTTATTCCATTTTCATAAAATCCAAAATAATTAATGTTCTTGTGTAACTTCATGATCTAAGTTTCTTTTTGTCCTATAGAGAAAGTTAAGGATCAGTCTCTATTTCCATCTATCGACCTATCATCTACCTATTTATCACATTTATCATCTGTATATCAGATCTGTAATCTATTTATTAATCTAGTCTATATTTCTTTTTATAAGTATCTGATATGTTGACACAAAAAATTATATATATGCACACACACACACATATATATATACTTTTTAAATGTATATATATACATTTGACAAAATATCTTAAACTTATTTGCTCATCTGTACTGTGTCTATGATAAATTTAATTAAATGTGAAAAAGAAAACAGATTAAAGATGAAGATAAAAAATTTAGTTCAGCAATTACAGGTAAAATCATTTTATTTTAATAGCAATCATAAGAGAGAAACCAACCAGTACCCCCAGAGCTCGCAAGGACTAAACCACCAACCAAAGAGTACAGATGGATGGACCCATGTCTCCACCTGCATGTACAACAGAAGATAGCCTTGTTGGACATCAAAAGGATGAGAGAAGCCTGGTCCTGAGAAGACTCGATGCCCCAGTATAGGGGAATAACAGGAAAAGGAAGCAGGAGTGGGTGGGTTGGTGAGCAGGTGGAGGGGGGATGGGATAGTGTGTTTTCGGGGGGGGGGGAATCAGGAAAGCAGATAACATTTGGAATGTCAATAAAGAAAATAGCTAATAAAAATGATTAATTTTATAATATCATTGCTTGAATTATATTTGTAGTCTTTCAGGAAACTAAAGGATAGGCAAGGGTGGAGGTATGACTTAGTGGTTCAGGACACTTGTCATGCTTGCAGAAGATCCAGACATTTTCTTTAAAATATGTATTTTGTTAATAGGTATATATACATTTCATTAGTTTCCATATTTGCATAATAATTAGAACCTGAGAGGAAAATTTGAAAATAATTTAAGCATTATAAATAGGTTGTATTTTATTTGGAGTGGAGTTTAATATATAGAAACTGATGACTCAATTCCTACTGTGATTTGCATCATAATATTACACTGTTTCTCAATGAAACAACCTTGGAGCAAGGGGTTGCCCTTAGTCCTGCGTGTGCTTGATGTCCCAGCAAAGGAGGCTGACCAGAGGGGTGAGATAGGAGTTGTTGGATAGGTGGGGGGGCACCTTCCCCCCTTCCCACCTCTTAGAGGTGAAGGAGTGGGTGGGTAGGAGGAGGTGCTTATAGAAGGGTGTAGTAATAGAGACATTTTAAATATAAATAGATGAAATAATTGTTAAAATATGATTTTACCAGTAATATTACTAACTGTTAAAAAAAAAAAAGAACCATGAAAGTCTATGCTCTGCTTTATAATTCAGGTGAAGACATTTGGTTCATAAAACCTAGAGAATGAGAATAAAATGTATATACATCCTATGTACAATCTTGATATTGGGTAATGTTTTTAACACTTATGACATCTTATGTCTTTATCTTTTAATGCTATTTTTTGATATCTGAACATTTTGATAAAGATAAGTATGTGAATGTATACCCAGATTTCTATTCATAAAAGTGTTTTGCCTGTATACAGATTACATTTTTTGATGGAATTGAAGATTTACGTGGAAAATATTTCTGATAAAATTGTAGAAAAATATAGAATAACATGTTAAAATTAACGATTATCATTGAAAATTACACAGATAAAATGGTAGGCATGAAAATATTTCTAAGTTGATTGAAAGTGGAATTATAAGCATTTTCTGATAAAACTGAAGATTTACATGGAAAATATCATCCTAAGTGAGCTAACCTAATCACAAAAGAACACACGTGGTATGCAGTCACTGATAAGTGGATATTAGCCCAGAAGCTCAGGATACCCAAGACACAATTCACATATCAAATGATGCCCAAGTAGAAGGAAGGAGAGGCCCCTGATCCTGGAAAGGCTCCATGCAGCAGTGTAGGAGAATACCAGGACAGGGAAGTGGGAGGCGGTTGATTGGGGGACAAGGGGAGAGGAGATGGCTTATGGGACTTTCAGGGAGGGGGGAAGCAAAGTGGAAATCATTTGAAATGTAAATAAAGAATATATCCAAGAAAGAATAAAAAAAGACCATATTAGAAACACAGACATAAATGAGTCAAAAAAACCCATGTTTTTCTATATATTTCTTCAATTATATCAGAAATAATTTCCATACAGATTATAAGCTTTAATTAATTCAAATATTGAAATATTGTGTGCTTAATAAAAAAGTATTTTATGTGCTTAATAAAAAAAAGCACTATCAATATGCATAAGCTCACAAGATAGGGTAAATTATACACTTTGCATTATAAAGGTAAATTATAAATTTGAATAAAGACTTGTTTTGCATATGGTACAGTGGACGTCAAGACATTTACTCATTTTGATTGAAGCTAAATATACAAAGCATTTCCAATATTAATCTCTTTTGAAGTAATATTAATGAATGAATGACTATTGAATTATTCACTGTAAACAATATGTTGTAATCTTCTCTCCTGAATCGTTTCATTATTTGTCCATACCACTTCTCCTTTCCTATAAATGAAGTTTCAAATATTAGATCAATCTTGAATAAACTCTTATGTTATACAATTACATTCTTATAAACACTATCTTATTAATTTAAGTAATTAAATTAATTACTTAATTTAATTACTTCCTCACTCACATAGCCCCTACCCACAGTTCCCCTATACTTCTCCTCTGAGAAAGCGGGGTGAGGGAGCATCCCTGGGTACCATCACATCCTGGCCTATCAAGTCACTGGAGGACTAGGCACATCCTCTCCCAATGAGACCAGAAAAAGCAGCTCAGGGGAATGGCACACAACAGAATCAGAAACAGTCCTAGTTCCAGTAGTTGGGAAACCTGCATGAAGACCAATCACCATGTATAAAACTCAACTTCATTAGTCATTAGGGAAATGCAAATCAAAACAACCCTGAGATTTCACATTACACCAGTCAGAATGGCTAAGATTAAAAATTCAGGAGACAGCAGATGTTGGCGAGGATGTGGAGAAAGAGGAACATTCCTCCACTGCTGGTGGGGTTGCAAATTGGTACAACCACTCTGGAAATCAGTCTGGCGGTTCCTCCGAAAACTGGGCACCTCACTTCCAGAAGATCCTGCTATACCACTCCTGGGCATATACCCAGAGGATTCCCCACCATGTAATAAGGATACATGCTCTACTATGTTCATAGCAGCCCTATTTATAATTGCCAGATGCTGGAAAGAACCCAGGTATCCCTCAACAGAAGAGTGGATGCAAAAAATGTGGTATATCTACACAATGGAGTACTATTCAGCCATTAGAAACAATGAATTCATGAAATTCTTAGGCAAATGGATGGAGCTAGAGAACATCATACTAAGTGAGGTAACCCAGACTCAAAAGGTGAATCATGGTATGCACTCACTAATAAGTGGATATTAACCTAGAAAACTGGAATACCCAAAACATAATCCACACATCAAATGAGGTACAAGAAGAACGGAGAAGTGGCCCCTTGTTCTGAAAAGACTCAGTGAAGCAGTATAGAGCAAAATCAGTACAGGGAAGTGGGAAGGGTTACCCAGGTTTTGGCTGATTGTGTTCTTATGGTGGCCTTTAGTCATCAACTTGTGCCTGGCTTCTGCAGGACTGGTAGTCTCTGATAGCAGTAGTCACCTAGCACTGCTGGTAGAACTGGTAGTCCTAATGGAAGCAGGCCTCTGGGAAGAACTATTGCCCAGGGGAGCAGTAGGCTTCCAGGAATGCTGGAAGATCTATTAGTCCTGTTGGCTTCAGGTAGTCCCAGTAGCAGTAGGACTCCAGGCAAGCCAGCCATGCTGATGTTCTCTGATAGCTGCAGGCCTCCTGGATTGTAGGTAGAGATGTGGATTGAACGACGGAGCCCAGAGATTAAAGGGCAGACCTCACATGGCTGCTGGCGTTTCAGTGGAACCAGAGGATTTGGGATTTGGGATTGGAAATCTCACCTGGTTATCCTTGGTGGCAGGAGGCCTCCAGAGATGCAGGCAGAGCTGAGGTCCTGGAGTAGATGGAGTACAGAGTTGACCTCACCACTGCTGGGTTTCCAATATTCAAACATTAATGTAGAACTCCATCCTTTATTGAATTTCATGAATTTTATATTTTTTATTAATTATTATTTTCATTGTTTTATTTGTTTTCATTAGTTAATTAATCAACTTTACATCGTGATTTCAGCTCCCCTCCATCATCTTTTCTCATTCTCTTCTTCTTATCTCTCCTCCCCCAATCCTTCCTCTTTTTCCTAAGAAATGGGGAGTCCTTCCACGGATATAAGCCTGTTTTAGCAAACCAAGTCATAATAGGTACATCTTTTTCTACTGTGGCTAGACAAGACAACCAGATGACTTGACAGTCAATCACTTAAGGGTAAGGTATCCAAAGGCAGACAACAGAGTCAGACATAGCTCTTGCTTCTCCTTTCAGGGGCTCACATAGAAAGACCAAGGAGTACATTTCTTACATATATGTTTAGGGCCAAGTTCTGTCCCAGAAATGTTCTCTCATTGATGTTTCAGTTTGTGTGAGCCCCTATGTGCCCTAATCAGTTCATTATAAATAATATTTTATTCCTGCCATATTTAAATTTTTATAGTTTTAACAATGCTAATACAGACTAGACTGCTTTAAATAAAAAATCTTTACAAGATATTTTGATAAAATTATATAACACTAATGTGTAAGCCACCTGTGAAAGTAAAACAAAAAATACACAAATTTCTTTTTTCTTTCTTTTTTACTTTCTTGTAATAATTTTTCTCACTAGTATGTCCTTAATTTTCATTTTTAAATTTAAAATTAAGGAGAGAGAACAGAGCATGATGCTTGTATATGTTGAAATATATAAACGTTATAGAATGATTAAATCAGGTTGCTTAGTGTAAATATTCATATAAATTCAACATTTATAATTCATTATACAAATGTTATGAATCATAATTCAGATTATTGTTAATTGGGCAAAAAATTTCAATTAGGATTGCTGTTTATTTTATTCTATCATCCCAATCTTTTGCTTAAAATTTAGATATAAATTATAATTGACATTAAACCATTTGCACCACTTGAATAACAAAGAATATTTTATCCCAGAACAATAAGTTTATGACAGAAAAACAGTCAGCACTGTGAAGGAATATTTAATAGCAACATCCATCCACTAGATATAATTGTAGTCTTGGAGGCTTACTATTGAATAAGCTCATTCTTTCTAGATCTTCCTTAATTCTTGTTGACTGCTTTAATTTAGCTGTTCTCGCTCAAAACTTATGTCCAAGTTGATTGATAAATATTGGTTCCTTGAACTAGTTCTTTCACATTTGGCCTGTGATTTATATCAGAAGGCATATTACCACATAGTTTCTTGAAAGCAGCAATGATGCTCATTAATTAGATATGTAAAGGTTTAAAATGATGATTCATAAAAGAAAAACAAACACAATATTTTATTACATGATAATATCCCAAATACATTTAAAACTTTATATTATGGTTTATAACATATTTCTCATATAACCCATTAAAATCAATCAAATATTTTTACAAATAAGCTTATGAGAAGTTAACTCAAGAATATTCACCAAAAAGTTTCCGTATGCTTAACTATACTTAAGAAGAAATACTAGGATTTATAAGAGTTTTGAAATATCCATGTACAGTAAAAAGAAATAATTACTAATGTTACAGATTTGAAAAACTGAAGAAATAAAAACTATGCATTATAATACGTAGCCCAGATCTTATAAAATAATACTGAATAAATTGTGCTTATGCCAAGAGTATGAATTTGATGCATTATATATCTATATCTACCCATTTCTAAAGTTGCTATTACATTGGAATTCAATGACTGTTTTTGGATCACAAGAAAGAAGTATTGTGATAATGTGAACATCTGGCAAGTTGCTCATTTGCAATTGTATGCCTGAGTGCTGTTCAATTTTATGATAATTTCAATCATAAAAATTTGATTTTATATGGAAACCAACAATACATAACAGTGCATACATTATAAAAACAAGTCGAAAAATTGTGTACATTGGTTTAAATATGATTCTAAGAAAGTGTGTAAATTGTCATCATCATCTGGTTTTCCTCTATCTAAAATACAAACAAAAAACAGGACAAAAGAACATTTTGGACTTGTGTGTTAATATCTTATGATAATTCTACAAAATACAGTAAATTGTATAATAAAATCATAATACATACACAACTTCTTGGGGTTCTGAAAAACATGGAAATAATCCTCTCATATTTTTTATTTCTATTTCCATGAAACAAAACAAAAAGTAAATTAGGAAATACATATAACAGGGAAATAATATCAATAGAAGAGTATTATTGAATTCATGTTGAAGTCAATAAATCAACCTTATCATGGGGTTTAATTGAGGAGTCATATTCATAAGAATATTTAATGAAGAGAAATATAATGTATTTGATGAAATAAAGAGGAAAATTCAGTCATTTTACTTAAAATATCTGATTATATGATATAGTATGAGATGATGTTATATTTATTATTACTGCAAAAATCATACAAATAGAATGTTTTGTATGTAATAAAATTATTAAAAATCAACATAATATAGTATTAAAGAACATGCAAAAGATTATAATATGAAAGGTAATATAATACTAAAAATACTGGAATTGCTGATACATTCAAATCCCTAACTGCTCTGGGATTTAGCTGCTGGATAGAGATGTGGGAAATATCAAAGTATGTTTGAAAACTAGACAAATAATCACCACTAGTAATGATTTAATCGTTTTTCCATCTCATAAAATAAAATAAATCCTTTACAGAAAAGTCTAAGTTACTTCCTCAGCTATAATAGAAATGCAAAAATAAATATATGTCTCTGCTTACCTAAATGTAAGTTAAATTTTGTGAGCATTTCACATTTCAACTCTCTTACTAGAAATATGTTTCTTACTTCCTTTCTTCTTTCTATTAGTTCCCCACCTCTACCCTGGTACTTCTATTCTTTCCTAGGCTAGGTGCTTCCGCTCGCACTGGAGCCAGAAAAGGCAACCCAGCTAGTAGAAGACATCCAATGTACAGGCAACAGCTTTTGAGACAGCTCACTGCTACAGTAGTTCAGGATCCACATGAAGGTCAAGCTTCACATCTGCTAAATATGAGTGGGACAGCCTAGTTCCAGCTCATGTTTGTTCTTTGCTTGGTGGTTTAGACTCTGAGAGCCTTAAGGGTTCAGATTAGTTAACTCCTGTCCTCACTGTGGAGTTCATATCCCTTTAAGGACCCACTTTCTTTCCTCCTATTCTTCAGGAAAAATACTCAAGGTGCCAGATGTACTGGATGTCTAGGTGTAATAGGAGAATGAAAGTAGATTCATAGTTATTATCTTGCACAAAACTCAAGTCCAAGTGGATAAAAGACCTAAACATAAAAATGGATACACTATATCTTAGAGAAGAGAAAGTGAAAAAACCCTTGTACACATTGGTACAGGAGACAAGTTTCTAAAGAGAAAACCAGTAGTTCAGGCTCTAAGATCAACAATTGACACATTGAAACTGCAAATCTTTGTAAGGTAATGTACATTGTCAATAGGACAAATTGGCAGTCCACAGATTGGGAAAGGATCTTCACCATACATCTGATACATCTGAATGAGAGCTATTATTCAAAATTTACAAACAATTCAAGAAGTTAAATATCAAAAATTCAAATAACCCAATTAAAAATGGGATACAGAACTAAACAGAGAGCTCTCAATTGAGAAATCTCGAATAATAGAGAAGCACTTAAAGAAATGTTCAAAGTCTTTAGTCATCATGGAAATACAAATCAAAACAACTCTGAGGTTCCATCTTACACCCATCAGGTCTAAGATCAAAAACTCAAGAGCTAGCACATGCCGGTGAGAATATGGAGAAAAAGAAACACTCCTCCATTGCTGGTGGGAGTGCAAAATTGTACAACCACTTAGGAAATCAATTTGGCAGTTTCTCAGAAAACTGGAAATAGTTTTACCTCAAGACCCAGGAATACCACTCCTTCATATAAACCCAAAAGATGTGTCACTATCCCACAAGGACACTATCTCAAACATGTTCATAGCAGGTTTCTCTGTAATAGCCAGAAACTGGAAACAACCAAGATGTCTCTCAACTGAAGAATGAATAAAGAAAATGTCATACATGTACACAATAGAAAATTATTCAGATATTAAAAATCAAGAAATAATTAATTTTGTAGGCAATTAGATGGAACTGGAAAATGTCATCATGAGTGAGCTAACTCTGACCCAAAGAAACACGCATGGTATTTACTCACTTATAAGTGAATATTTGCCACAGGTGCCTTATTATTCTTAATATTGAGACTTTAGACTTGCAATGATGAGGATTACTATATTTTTACCAGTTTTGATATGTCACAATGAACAGATAAACCACAACTATTTTATATCCTTTACCACAGCACAGCAAAGCCTCTCAAAAGTCAACTTGTTGCTGCCCTAAACCTGAAGGTGCACAATGTCATAATCTTAACTGACTGTAATGTGACTGTTGTTATTACTACTCCAACTTATCCTTCCTGACATTTGGGATTCCAGGAACAAGAGATCTTTTTGTAAAGTATTTGAGGAACAGGGGGAGGGAAGAGGGCTTATGGAACTTGTGGGGAATGGGGACCCAGAAAAGGGGAAATCATTTGAAATGTAAATAAAAAATATATCAATAAAAATATATATAACACCAAAAATTTAAATAAATAAATAAAAGACTACTCTCATATATTAATTCCATTTAGTCTCTGACAGATGCATGAATGGTCAGTCATTCAGGGGTAATTATGAAAGGGCAGTATAATTTGAGAAAGACTGCCCAAGTAAGCACCATGCTTTCACATTCTTATCTTGTTCCCTTTCTATATAATCCTGAAGTTCTTTTGAGTCCACAAAAATAGCATTTAATATGTCTTTTTTGTGTGGCTGTACTAAGAAAAAAATGATGCATGACAGTCATCAACACATGATCTCTCTTTTCAGGGCATGGTTATATTTGTCCTTTATGTCCCCACTTGGATGACTCATTTGCTTAGGGCACATTTAAGTTATTTTATGATCCAAGTCATAAACATTCTTAAGTAAGGATATAATTAAGGAAGACAATATCGAATGACTTTTCTGCCAGAACAAGCATATCATCACAGTTTTATGATGAATTCACACAATGTCATACATTAATTTAACACATTTAAAAAGAGAAAATGTTGTAATTTAAGTCTGTAGCACTACTAAACAATAATTGGGTGTCTAAAGAGGTGGCTCAACAATTAAGAGCATTGGCTGTTCTTCTAGAGGAACAGAAATCTATTCCCAGTATCTCCATGACAGCTCAAAAGCATCAATTCATCTAGTTTTAGAGTATCTAATATGATCTTTTTAGGGCTCTGTGGGTATCAGGCATGCACATGGTGGTACACAGATATACATGCATAGAAAACACTCACAGACACAAAAAGAACATTAAAAGTGGTAAAAAAAAACACTTGAGCAAAATTTATTGCATAATCTATTTACCATGGAAAAGGAAAATTACTATTATCAAGTCATATGTAAGAATATGACACACATTTAAAAGAAATCTTCTTCTATAAATAGAGGCAACACAAATCTTGGAAACAAACATTCACCAGAAGTGAAATGTGATTACTGGAGAGAGCTTAATAGAACTTATTGCTCCTGTAGAGGCCATCTATTTGAATCCAGAAACGTACTCAAGGCAACTAATAAGTACTTATAACTTTATGTCCAAAGGATCTGATGTTATCTGCTGCCCTCAATAGTAACACACACTTGTACTCATATGTTCATTTCAACACACAGTCACATATGCATACATATAATTAAACAGTGACAACTCAATAGAGTGTATTTGTATATGTGTGTGTGTATACATAGGTTTATATCTGCAAAATATATTGATGAAAAGATGCTTTGAATTTGTGAATGGCAGGAACATAGGAGTTTAAGAGACGGTATTAGGAAGTTGTTGAAGGGAAGAAAAACATACAATATTTAAAAGTACATCTCAGAAACCTGAAATTTGAGAGGCTCTGAAGACCAATACTGGGTGAACTTAAGCAAAATGCCCAATAGTGGGGATATGGAACCTCAAAAGACCACCTCTAGTTCTTAGACTGAACCCCCAATGGAGAGATGGAGACAACAAACCACATACAAAACTTTTGACCCCAAATTGTTCCTGTCTAAAACAAATTCTGGGACAAAAGTAGAGCAGAGAATGAAGGAATGGCTGACCAGTAAGCAAACCACCTTGAGATTCATGCCATGACTGGGCACCAATTCCTGACACTAGTACTGATATTAAATTGTGCTTGCAGGGGGTAGCCTAGCGAGGCTGTCCTACTCAGAGACTCTTCCAGTAGCTGATGGAGACAGATGGAAATAGTCACACCTAAGCTCAGGATCAAAAGCTACAGAACCCAGTGCAATTTGATATCATAAGAACACAATTCCTCCACCACAGCAAGCCCTGTATAACTCAACTTGCTTGAAAAGCAAGATCACAACTTAAAATACTATCTTCAATAGAAGTAAACTCATGCCTGGTACTTGAAATCTAACCAACTATTTATGACTCAGCTTGTCATTGATCTTAGAAGAAAAGCTCCCACCACCAATCAACTAGACCAGCATAATCCTGGACCACAACCTAAATCTGATTTTTATTTCTACAAAGATGGATGTTTAAAAACAGAAAAAGAAGAAGAAAGAAACAAAGTGAGAATTCTATGGGCAACAAGCCAATAAGGAGTGTAATTCTTTAGTTCCCCTTCATGTTTCTGCCTTGAATTCCTTCCCTGACTTCCCTTGATGAAGAGAAGGGAGAAAAAAAAACTGGTTGTTAATTGCCAACCAAATGTAACAATTTTTCTCCTACCTCAAAATATAATGAGATTGAACTACTGTCAAAGGGAGTGTGTCTGACTCACTGAAGTTTAATTTCAAGATTACAGTTTGGCTTACACTAAATATATATAAAATTAAATTCCTAAATTTTGAGTTAAATAAAATTAGCTGAAAATAGATTTTCATCAAAGATATTTAATCTAATGAATAATCCATTTTTAAAATTATCTTGAATATTATAATTGTATCAACAAATATTTACAGACATATTCTGAGTATTATTAAATCAGATTTTAGGAGAACAACTATTGTATTCATATATATGCTTTTTCTTTTAAAGTACTATTTCTACCATATGCAGTAATGTCTTAATAACCAAATTCACTTAGTTATAATTAGTTTATAAAACAAATGTTAAATAACAATTTATGTATACACAGTAATGCTTAGTCACTAATAATATACTTATATATTGCTTAATAAACTAATTTCAGTATACAAAATGTCAAATTTTCAAAAAGTAAATACTAATTTAATAATAGCATTGTTTATATTTTTAGGGGGCAGGACTTCGGTTTATTTCTGTCTATGAAAAACTAAAATTCAAAGAAAATTCAACTTGCTTAAGGGAGCATTGTAAAGTAACATTTCTTGATATCACATGCCTCATATGATCCATTTGGATCAATAGAGAATTAAATTGTTTTGTGTGCCACTGTTCCAAGAGACAAAACAAATTTGAACAGCTAAAACACTTAAAAATGTACCAAGTTTATGACCTCTCAAACAAAACTTTAATTTCCTGTACATACTGTTCTCAAATGAAGTTACTTCCTGTATACCACTTTTGCAAACTGGTCTTCTATTTTCTTTCATTTGACCTAGATGGGCTAGTGGACCTAGAGAAGAATTGGGAGAGCTTGTGATTTCTCTCACCGGAGATTTTTCTTTTCCTATCTCTAGAAAGTGACCTTCTCTGGCTTCGGGAAAAGTTTCTCCTGCTTGGTGATCTCCTCCTGTGATAATCATCTCAAGGAAGACAACCCCAAGAAGGAGGCAGGCCACGATTCCGACTTTTCTTTTCACCATTTGACAGTTCTGCTCTTACATGGCAGCTACAGAGTGTTCCTCCATCTAGCTCGCAAGCAGCATCAGTAGCATGTCCGGGATCCTCAGATTCAATGAAAGCAAAGCCAGGAGGGTTTTGAGCAACCTACACACTTCGGAGTGGTCCATTCTTATTCAGTCTTGTTCCCATTGATTCCAAAATTACCTACATAAACCTTACAGTCCAAGGGACAGGAATCACGATGCATTTCGAGATCCTGGACTCAAAGGACCCAAGCTCAAATCTTAACGCTCTGACAAGCCTACCAGCTCCATTCTGACTTTGCTGCCAGAGATGCTCTCACCTTGTGAAGTCCATGAAAAGGCCTAGCATTGTTTATTTCATCAACTTTAAAAATATTGCATAATGTGTAAATCCACAAACACATACATGCTTACCGGTAGTATATATAAATATACTCACATGCACATACACACATATTTAATAGTGATATATCTGCATTTATCATTTTGAGGTCATGAAAAACTTGTAATATAGTACAGTTTGGGATATTGATTCACAAATAGTCAATATAACAATGCAATAACTATGTTTTTTTTTGGCTTCATAAGAGACAGAAATTATCAGGTTTGCAGAAGTTCAGATGAGCTGGGATTCATATCCCTGTCATAAAATTAGATAATGCCTCAATTAACACTCATCTGGATGAAGTCATTAAACAGATATGTCAGTGATTACTTCCATAAGTAAAATAGTGTGATGCTGCATGCCATTTCCATCTTTAAAACTGTTTATTTATAGGTTGTATGGGAAACAATACCAGGCCTCTGCTGTGCTTGTCTGTATTATATAAAGAATCACAAGTTATGCGCCATATGCGATGTTATCTATTTTAAACTTAATTGATTTTATTTTGATATATGAATTCTCAAATTCCTACTTGTAATAACAATGCTTGCCAAATCATAAATATATTTTCCTCTTGCCAATAAGAAAGGGCAAAATAGTGTGTGTGATATCTCATGAGTCATTTATAAATAATGCAGCAATAGAATTTCCAGTTCACACTTGGGAAAGGTGAAGGCCTCCTGGACTTAAATAATAAATTCCTCAAAAGGACTTTAAAGGCTTAAGTTATAATCTTTCATTTTCATCTACTGTGTGCTCAGCCACACAACTCAATAACGGTTGACAAACCTAATTTTCTAAAAAGCCTGAGGTTGTTTGTTGATATGGCAATGAGGGGGCAGGTTGCCTGACTCCAGCGACTCCTCTGTCATAGAAGCGAGGCAGAAGACAAATGGAAGGTATTTCTTGCCCAAACTTCCCCTTCTCTTTTCTTAATAGTATTTTTACTCAGAGTAAATATCATTCCAGATCTTTTTATTGATTCAACAGGCATTATATTAAAATGAAGACATTGATTTCAGTCAGGCTTTGAAGTAATTAAAGGTAAGCACTATTGGAGGAGGAAGGTGATTCAATCATGACACTGAAGAAAGTGTAGGTGAGTTTTAAGTCATACTGAATGTTATGAAGTGGAAA
Source organism: Apodemus sylvaticus (assembly GCF_947179515.1). NCBI lineage: Eukaryota > Metazoa > Chordata > Mammalia > Rodentia > Muridae > Apodemus > Apodemus sylvaticus. The sequence continues at coordinate 48,898,964 of NC_067482.1, read as the reverse complement.
CTTCATTTTAAATCTGAAATCATTAAAATGTGTCCTCAGGCCATGTACCTAGTTTCACAGTTTGAAACAAAAAGTGTCACTAAACTGTCTTCAAAAATCTATGGAAATATTTTTTTTAAATACAATAGTAGCAGAAATGTTAGTATAGTAATAATAAAGAGTGTCTAAGATTTTTAAAGAGCAATAGTATATACACTGAGAGTAATTTAATTATGGCATAGACAGATATAGTATTTCCTAATTATATTACCATCTTATACACACACATATATATATAATATGTATGTATATATATTGTGTTAACTAACTAGTCAAATGTAATGTTCAAAATATATTTTAATGTATTTAAAGAAAGGAGTTTGAAGAGAGCCTTCAAGTGAAGGCTTAAAAGTGAAAAACACTTTTAAGACATATCTTCCTTAAGGTATCTCTAGCATTCAATAAAATGACTAATGATAACTTTTAATTTAAGAAGGGGTGTATTTTGTAAAACCATGTAGACTAAAATTATGAAAATCTTTAAGAATTTGATTTATATTTTATTCTCAAAAGGTTATTACTAGGAATATTTATGCAAATATCTGAACATGTGAAAGAAATGATAGACTATAACAATACATGAATCACAGGGCAACCCATTGCAAATAAAATAGAAACAACTAAGGAAGGACTGTGAAATGTATATTACATTGATTCACAGTTAAAGAGCTACATAAGCAATCAAATTGCTGGTAAAAGAAAAATGCATACAGAACACATCTCCAATGATTATAGGCATTACAAAGAACCAAAAGAATAATAAAAGTGACATTTTAAGCATAGCTGATGCTGCAGCAGTGAGTGGTTGATTACTGACGATGTGGATCAGAGACAAGAGGAGTAGATTTTCTTCTAGAGGAACTGTGTTCAATCTCTAGCACCTGAATGACCGACCGCTTATGAGTCTGCAGTTCTAGTTCTTGCCTCCATGGGCAACAGGCAAATACATGGTACATAGATACACATGCAGACACAGCACTCACACACGTTTTAATTTAAAATGTAGCTGATTAAAAGGACAAGCAGGAGATAAGGGGGGACATAAGATACATAACATCAATGGTCACCACTCTATTTCTAAATCAATCCTGGAATTATTTATAATAAAGGAAATTGGGAAATAATTTTAGGCAAAATATGTTTATTCGCAAGTGTTACAAATTATTTTTCTTTAATCTTTTCATGATGATTATTTTTTGACATTAAGACATGCATTTCTTTTTTTCTAGAAAGTGATAAACAAAAATAACTTTGTTCTGCATAAGAAAAAGGCAGAGTTATTTTATTGACGACCCTTGGCTTAAATTCATGATGGAAAAAATATTTCCTTGTTCTTAACACATTGTAATATCATGAGTCACTTACAAGAGTGCATAATCACAAAACATTTCATTTTTTATATCTTGAAGTCAGTGGGGACTTTTTTGGGTGGGAGGGGATTGGCATCATTTCTTTTTTGAGTTTTCAAGTAAACTCAAATGAGTTTTTTCAGGAGGAGCACGAACCCATAGGAAGACCAGCAGTTAACCTAACTCCAGGTATCTCTCACTGGGCCACTAACCAGGCAACATACACCAGCTGAAATGAGGCCTCCAACACAGATACAGCAGAGGACTGCCTAGTCCTGGACTCAGTCAGAGAAGATACACTTAACCCTTAAGAAACTTGGGGTCCAGAGAGTGGGAAGGTCTAGTTGTGTGTGGATGGTGTGGAGATATCCTTTAGATGATGGGGAGGAAGGTGTGGGATGTAGGACAGTTAGAGGTTGAGTACCACTAGGGAGATAAAGTCTGTACTGTAAAATAAATTATTAAAGAATATATAAAAAAAGAAAAGAAAAAATCAAGTGAGTTTTTATAGACCCTCATATTTCTCACTTATAGATGGTGACATTTAGGGTCAAAAAGCATCAAATATTATATAATATGAAGACTGTGCAGCAAGCTTAAATGACATTCTGATAGAAGTGATTCTAAACTATATTATTATATATTTTATATAATATATATTATACCAAATATACAAAAATATGCCATTTTATGGAGGATGGTTTCCCTCTAAATAGACCTGTGAATTTTATGTTTGAGTAATTATTGGCCAATTACAGACAATTATGTACATGAATTCTGTCCAGCTTTTGAGTTTTTATTTGCTCTTTTATACCAAAGAATATGATGGATTTTAAAAATATTCTATATAACATTCTAGATACTAGAACATATACATTTTCTCACGTTATATGATTTTGAATTGTTAAAATTTGACTATTTCCAGAAGTCAGTCCCATAAAGTGCAACTTTTCTGTGTGTTATGATAGCTTCTAGTCCCTTAGGTAATGCAATATCTAGAACTATGGCAGAATGTTTTGAAACTAAGGAATTCAGGGTATGTGGAGAGGGTCTGCAAAATGACTCTTTAGTATTTCTCACTGCCCAGTATGCTTGCCCTGTATAGTCACAGAGGGACCTATTAGTGAAAATACAGCTTTTGCTTGGAGTTCCTACTGGCATTCAGTAGTTAGTTAGGATGGTGAAATGCAATGAGTTATCATTTTTGCCATACCCAGTTTCTGTGGTGTCTAATGCTTACATTTCTGAGGGCAACTTTGCTTGTTTTTCTCATATATATTAGTGACATTCTTTGCTCCAGGGATACCCAGACTGTTCATCACACTTGAAAATTTCCTCTGTGAATGACAGTTTTTTGTGTTAGTATGGGGGTATACCTTAAAGTATTTTGTAGATCATAGTCCCCATCCCTGAAACATAAGGCAAAACACTCAGTGTTAGGAAATCCTACCACAAATGACATAATAACATCCATATTAACCCAAAACAAAGGTTTTTATAAAGTATATCATTTCTTTCTGCTTTGAAAAATATTTATGAAATGTAGACAAATTATTTAATTCGCTCAGTAGCTAATTACCATGTCAAGGACTGAAAGAAATATTTTGGTAACACATTCTCTACCATTCTCAAGTTTTACTGATGGAAATTTGATCATCTTCATTTTTCTAGAAAACGATCCTAACAAGGATCGTTATAAAAATATAACAAGCTATTTTATTGAATCAACCCCAAAAATTGTAATTCATACCACACTAAAATAACCAATACCTATTTTATGAGTATAGGATGATTTACTTGAGTTATTCTGTCATTTCAGACAATAAAAATTTGCATATTTAGGAACTAATACGTGATGTTCATTTTGAAAGAAAATTGTATTAAATAAACTGCAAAAGGCAGATCGGCGGCGGCGGCGGCAGCGGCAGCAGTGGCTGCTCCAGCTGAAGGGCCATCAGCAGTGGAACCAAGGCGTCACAGGGACCAGTTAGGCCCTGCGCCCACGACCACTGACCTTCGCTGACCAGCCGGGCAGCAAGCAACTGCAGTTGTGCGGCGCCTTTCCTGCATGGAGGCCACTTCAGAACTCGGCCTCCCACCAGTCAGGAGAGGAGCATCCATCTTGGTTCCATACTCCAGGAATCGGACAGACTGAGGTACACAAACATAATCCGAGGCCAGCACCGCGGTGGTCTGAGCCCGACGGGCGTTGGCCTGCACCCAGGCCCTGGGCGGGTCGGGGGGCCATCGGGGTGCCAACCCAACCAGGAGGTTTTTTGCCCAGGCCTGCGAGCGCGCCGCCGCCATTTTGCCTGCAGGACGACAGAGAGCTCTGGCGGGCAGACCTGTAACAGGCATAGCCTAAGGCTAACAAAGCGGGGGTCCAGGCCCCAAAAGGCACAGGACTGACCCCAAGAACTGGGCGGCTTGGTGGGCCATCTGTGAGTCAACCCGCCCAGGTGATTGTTAGCAAAGCAGACTCTCCCGGCGCTTTCAGGGAGCGCAGGCGCAAGCACGCCCGCCATCCTAGTCACCTGGCAAACCCAATTAACAGTCATAGCCCTAGGGGAACTTTGCTCGGACCTTGGCCTCCCAGGCTTTTGCCTGGACTCAGGGACTGGGCGGCCAGGCTAACCTTGTGTGCGACAGCCCGGTTGGCAGATAGGCTGCCCAGCGGAGTGAGCGGAACACAGGGGAGGTCACAGTAGCATACACCATCGGCACTCCCTGGGAGTGCACACGGGCTCCATCTGCTCCACAGACACAATCTGGGGCAAGGCCTCAGGCAGAAGCCCTTAGCTCTACTCTCTCCGCTTCCGGATCCAGATCAGTCTGGGCGGCAGCATTACATCTCCAAGTCCTGCAAGTGGCTAGCTGGGCTTCCGGGCGGCCAGCTGGGAGAAGTCAGTGTGCTCCAGTGAATCCAGCGGGCCCCAGCGGGAGCCTTCAGGTGCCTGCTTTGGGATCGGAACAGCCTGGGCAGCAGCACACTGTCTACAAGCAGTGCAGGAGGTAAGCTGCACCAGAGGCCAACTGGGAAGGGGCAGCTTGCACTGGTGAGTCCAGCACTGACAAGATAAACTAACACCAGTGAGATCTAGATGGCAAAAGGCAAACGCAGGAACGTCACTAACAGAAATCAAGGCAATATGGCAACATCTGAACCCAATTCTCCTCTACCAACATGTCCTGGATACCCCATCACACCAGTAAAACAAGATTTGGATTTAAAATCACTGGTCATGATGCTGGTACAGGAACACATGAAGGTCATACATAAAGAAATTCAGGAGAAAATGGATCAAAAGTTAGAAGCCCTTGCAAGGGAAACACAAAAATCATTGAAAGAAATCCAGGAGAATACAAAAGCCAACAAGGAGGAAATGCAAAAAACACTTAAAGAAATACAGGAGAACTTTGCTCAACAGGCTGAGGTCATGAAAGACGAAACACAAAAATCTCTTAAAGAAATACAGGAGAACTTTGGTCAACAGGCTGAGCTCATGAAAGAGGAAACACAAAAATCTCTTAAAGAATTACAGGAAAACACAAACATGCAAGTGAAGGAGCTAAGCAAAACCATCCAGGATCTAAAATCAGAAGTAGAAACAACTAAGAAAACTCAAAGGGAGACAACTTTGGAGATAGAAAGCCTTGGGAAGAAATCAGGGGACAGAGATACAAATATCAACAACAGAATACAAGAGATAGAAGAAAGAATCTCAGATGCTGAAGATTCCATAGAAACCATGGACTCAACAGTTAAAGAAAATGCAAAATGCAAAAAGCTTGTAACCCAAAATATCCAGGAAATCCAGGACACAATGAGAAGACCAAACCTAAGGATTATAGGCATAGATGAGAGTGAAGATTTACAACTTAAAGGGCCAGCAAATATCTTCAATAAAATTATGGAAGAAAACTTCCCTAACCTAAAGAGAGAGATGCCCATGAATATACAAGAAGCCTACAGAACTCCAAACAGACTGGACCAGAACAGAAATACTTCCCGTCACATAATAATCAAAACACCAAATGTTCTAAACAAAGAAAGAATACTAAAGGCAGAAAGAGAAAAAGGCCAAGTAACATAAAGGAAGACCTATCAGAATCACAGCAGACTTTTCACCTGAGACTATGAAGGCTAGAAGGTCCTGGGCAGATCTCATGCAGACTCTAAGAGAACACAAATGCCAACCAAAACTACTATATCCAGCAAAACTCTCAATCACCATAGATGGAGAAACTAAGATATTTCATGACAAAACCAAGTTTACCCAATATCTATCCACAAACCCGGCCCTAAAAAGGATAATAGGAGGACAACACCAATACAAGGAGGGAAACTTCACCCTGGAAAAAGCAAGATAGTAACCTTTCATCAAACCCAAAAGAAGTTAAGCATTCAAATTTAAAAAATAACGTCAAAAATGATAGGAAGTAACAATCACTATTCCTTAATATCTCTTAACATCAATGGACTTAATGCCCCAATAAAAAGACACAGACTAACTGAATGGATACGTAAACAGGACCCTACATTTTGCTGCTTACAGGAAACACACCTCAGGGTCAAAGACAAACACTACCTTAGAGTAAAAGGCTGGAAGACAATTTTACAAACAAATGGTCTCAGGAAACAAGCTGGACTAGCCATTTTAATATCAGATAAAATTGACTTTCAACCCAAAGTCATCAAAAGAGACCCTGAGGGACACTTCTTGCTGGTCAAAGGAAAAATACAAAAAGAAGAACTGTCAATCCTGAACATCTATGCCCCAAATGCAAGGGCACCCTCTTTCGTAAAAGAAACTTTATTAAAACTAAAAGCACACATTGCACCTAACACAATAATTGTGGGTGACTTCAACACTGCACTTTCCTCAATGGACCGATCAGGAAAACAGAAACTAAACAGGGACACAATGAAACTAATTGAAGCTTTGGACCAATTAGATTTAACAGATATATATAGAACATTCTATCCTAAAACAAAAGAATATACCTTTTTCTCAGCACCTCATGGTACCTTCTCCAAAATCGACCATATAATTGGACACAAGACAGACCTCAACAAATATAAGAAGATCGAACTAATCCCATGCCTCCTATCTGATCACTATGGAGTAAAAGTGGTCTTCAATAGCAACAGAAACAACAGAAAGCCCACATACACGTGGAAACTGAACAATACTCTACTCAATGATACCTTGGTCAAGGAAGAAATAAAGAAAGAAATTAAAGACTTTTTAGAACACAATGAAAATGAAAACACAACATACCCAAATCTATGGGACACAATGAAAGCAGTGCTAAGAGGAAAACTCATAGCCCTGAGTGCCTCCAAAAAGAAAATGGAGAGAGCATACATTACCAGCTTAATGACACACCTGAAAGCCCTGGAACAAAAAGAAGCTATTTCGCCCAGGAGGAGTAGAAGGCAGGAAATCATCAAACTCAGTGCCGAAATCAATCAAGTAGAAACAAAGAGAACCATACAAAAAATCAACAATACCAGGAGCTGGTTCTTTGAGAAACTCAACAAGATAGATAAACCCTTAGCCAGAATGACCAAAGGGCACAGAGAAAGTATCCAAATTAACAAACTTAGAAATGAAAAGGGAGATATAAAAACGGAAACTGAGGAAATCCAAAAAATCATCAGATCCTACTACAAGAGCCTATACTCAACACAACTGGAGAATCTGGAGGAAATGGACAATTTCCTTGACAGATACCAAATACCAAAATTAAATCAGGACCAACTAGACCATCTAAACAGTCCCATAATGCCTAAAGAAATAGGAGTCATAGAAAGTCTTCCAACCAAAAAAAGCACAGGACCAGATGGCTTCAGTGCAGAATTCTACCAGACCTTCAAAGAAGAGTTAACACCAATACTCTTCAAACTATTCCACAAAATAGAAACAGAAGGAACACTACCCAATTCCTTCTACGAAGCCACAATTATGCTGATACCAAAGCCACACAAAGATCCAACAAAGAAAGAGAACTTCAGACCAATTTCCCTTATGAACATCGATGCAAAAATACTCAATAAAATTCTTGCCAACCGAATCCAAGAACACATCAAAACGATCATCCACCATGATCAAGTAGGCTTTATCCCCGGAATGCAGGGTTGGTTCAATATACGGAAATCCATCAATACAATCCACTACATAAACAAACTCAAAGAACAAAACCACATGGTCATTTCATTGGATGCTGAAAAAGCATTTGACAAAATTCAGCATCCCTTCATGCTTAAAGTCTTGGAGAGAACAGGAATTCAAGGCCCATACCTAAACATAGTAAAAGCAATATACAGCAAACCGGTAGCCAGCATCAAACAAAATGGAGAGAAACTTGAAGCAATCCCACTGAAATCAGGGACCAGACAAGGCTGCCCCCTTTCTCCTTATCTTTTCAATATTGTACTTGAGGTACTAGCTCGGGCAATTCGACAACATAAGGAGGTCAAAGGGATACAAATTGGAAAGGAAGAAGTCAAACTATCATTATTTGCAGACGACATGATCGTCTACCTAACTGACCCAAAGAACTCCACTAGAGAGCTCCTACAGCTGATAAACAACTTCAGCAAAGTGGCAGGTTATAAAGTCAACTCAAGCAAATCAGTGGCCTTCCTATACTCAAAGGATAAGCAGGCTGAGAAAGAAATTAGGGAAATGACCCCCTTCACAATTGCCACAAACAGTATAAAGTATCTTGGGGTGACTCTTACCAAACATGTGAAAGATCTGTATGACAAGAACTTCAAGACTCTGAAGAAGGAAATGGAAGAAGACCTCAAAAAATGGGAAAACCTCCCATGCTCATGGATCGGCAGAATCAATATAGTTAAAATGGCCATTTTGCCTAAAGCACTATACAGATTCAATGCAATACCCATCAAAATCCCAACTCAATTCTTCACAGAGTTAGAAAGAGCAATTATCAAATTCATCTGGAACAACAAAAAACCCAGGATAGCTAAAACTATTCTCAGCAACAAAAGGAAATCTGGGGGAATCAGTATCCCTGACCTCATGCAATACTACAGAGCAATAGTGTTGAAAACTGCATGGTATTGGTACAGTGACAGGCAGGAGGATCAATGGAACAGGATTGAAGATCCAGAAATGAACCCACACACCTATGGCCACTTGATCCTCGACAAAGAGGCTGAAAACATCCAATGGAAAAAAGATAGCCTTTTCAACAAATGGTGCTGGTTCAACTGGAGGTCAGCATGCAGAAGAATGCGAATTGATCCATCCTTGTCTCCTTGTACTAAGCTCAAATCCAAATGGATCAAGGACCTCTACATAAAGCCAGACACTCTGAAGCTAATAGAAAAAAAACTGGGGAAGACCCTTGAGGACATCGGTACAGGGAGAAAGTTTCTGAACAGAACACCAATAGCATATGCTCTAAGAGCAAGAATTGACAAATGGGACCTCATAAAATTACAAAGTTTCTGTAAGGCAAAGGACACCATCAAGAGGACAAATCGGCAACCAACAAATTGGGAAAAGATCTTCACCAATCCTACATCAGATAGAGGGCTAATATCCAATATATATAAAGAACTCAAGAAGTTAGACTCCAGAAAACCAAACAACCCTATTAAAAAATGGGGTACAGAGTTAAACAAAGAATTCTCACCTGAAGAACTTCGGATGGCGGAGAAGCATCTTAAAAAATGCTCAACTTCATTAGTCATTAGGGAAATGCAAATCAAAACAACCCTAAGATTTCATCTTACACCAGTCAGAATGGCTAAGATTAAAAATTCATGAGACAGCAGGTGTTGGAGAGGGTGTGGAGAAAGAGGAACACTCCTTCACTGCTGGTGGGGTTGCAAATTGGTACAACCACTCTGGAAATCAGTCTGGCGGTTCCTCCGAAAACTGGGCACCTTACTTCCAGAAGATCCTGCTATACCACTCCTGGGCATATACCCAGAAGACTCCCCACCATGTAATAAGGATACATGCTCTACTATGTTCATAGCAGCCCTATTTGTAATTGCCAGATGCTGGAAAGAACCCAGGTATCCCTCAACAGAAGAGTGGATGCAAAAAATGTGGTATATCTACACAATGGAGTACTATTCAGCCATTAGAAACAATGAATTCATGAAATTCTTAGGCAAATGGATGGAGCTAGAGAATATCATACTAAGTGAGGTAACCCAGACTCAAAAGGTGAATCATGGTATGCACTCACTAATAAGTGGATATTAACCTAGAAAACTGGAATACCCAAAACATAATCCACACATCAAATGAGGTACAAGAAGAAAGGAGGAGTGGCCCCTGCTTCTGGAAAGACTCAGTGAAACAGTATTCAGCAAAACCAGAACGGGGAAGTGGGAAGGGGTGGGTGGGAGGACAGGGGAAGAGAAGGGGGCTTGCGGGACTTTCGGGGAGTGGGGGGGCTAGAAAAGGGGAAATCATTTGAAATGTAAATAAATTATATCGAAAAAAAAAAAAAGGTATCTTCTATTCCCAGACATACTTGTCTGAATGCTGACTAAGCTCACCCTTTCTTATTCTTCCTATACTCTGGCTGGCTGGTTAAACTCAACTCTTCTTGCTCAAAAACTCTTCCATAAGCTGATTGATTCAAACTGACTCAGTTTGAGTCTTGAGTTTTGGTTAAATTGCTCTGCTGGCTACAAATTAACTCAGGCACTCAGTTCTAATCTGTGGCTTCTTCTCTTTCTCTTGCACATTCGCAATCTGTCTTTATTTGCAATCTGTCTCTGTAAAACTGTCCTGGTAAATTTGCCCCCCCCCCTTCTGCTCTGCTTTCTTAAGTCTCATTCTTGTGTTGTTTCCTTAAGTATCTTCAGTATTTTCTCTTTCATGTCCTATTCACTTGATTGCTGGGTGTAACTCATCTCTCACTCCTTCTGTGAAATCTTTCTCTGATTCATCACTTCGTCTGCCCCTCAATTACATATCACTTTCAAATATGGCTGCCTACTTCTACAAACCAACTTTATCTATATTGATTTATTTAAAGGTGTGTTCTAAGGGTATGTCCAGTTGGTCAGCAAACCCTATGCTTTCACTGCAACATCTAGTTCTGAATTCTCTGGTTGCCAAGACCATTCACAGATTTTCATTTGTTCTAGGATCTGAACACTGACCCTTACTCTTGCAAAGCAAGCACTCTATGCTCAAATAATGTTTATATAAACATTTTGATTATTCATTTATTGAATTTGTTGTTTATGACAAGATTTTCATTTGTTTGCTTTTAGTTATCACATCTTGTATTTTAAGAAATTATGTATCGCTGAGTGGTGGTGGTGCACGCCTTTAATCCCAGCACATGGTGGGAGGCAGAGGCAGGTGGATTTCTGAGTTCGAGGCCAGCCTGGTCGACAGAGTTTCAGCCTGAGCTACACAGAGAAACCCTGTCTCAAAAACAAAAGAAAACACTACAAAACAAAGCAAAACAAAACAAAATCATGTGTTATACACCAAATTCTTAAAATAATGTTAAAATATAGCTCTAATTTTAATACTAAATAATTTTTAAGGCTTAATGGTATATAGTTTTTTGGAGGGAATGATTATTTTGACATGTAGACTGAAACCAGGATTTTATATATTCAAGACAGAAACTCTATTACTGTGATGAATTTTGAAACACTTGGCATCTCTCTGTGGATCTTTAGTATAATTTTATGTATATTTAGTATATTTATTTAAATGTATGTAATACATATATGCATAAAATATATATCATTGTCATGTGTATAATTTTAAATAATAATTTTGCATAAATAAATCATTGAATATACTTGATTTCTGGGTGCCAAATCTATACATTGTGAACACTTCAAAATCAACTTATGAATATTTAATTCCACTCAAATATAACCATATTTTAATCAATTACCTACATAGCAAAAACAAAGAATGCCAGCTAAACATCTTTGTAGAATTTCCTCAATTCATTGTCATTAAAGTAATTTTTTAAGTCTTCTGAAGACTAGATTATAGAACATCTGAACAATAATTTCAGGAATTGAATTGTTAATAGTTTACTGTCAATATTTACATTATACCAATAATATATAGCTTCCTTTAAAGTCAACCATTCAATGGCACTTAATAATGGTATAGCTTACCAATATTCAAAGATTCTAATAAATAATAAAGACATTTTGATTCATTTTTACCGAAGTAGAGTTTAGTATAAAATTCACAGAATTTGGCTGTGCATTTTATTTTGTTTGGTGAGTGAATGTAAATGTGTATTAATGCATAATTAAATATAGATGATGAAATTTTTCATATGTATTTTACATATGTCATAAAGAAAGAGACATTCTTAGTAAAGTGGATAAGCTATTGGCTCCGGTCAGTTTTCTGTAGGTTCTCGGCATAAGCTCTCCAACTATTAGTATTTGTGGATTTTAAAAATTAACTCTGGGTCAAGTTATGAATGATGTATTTTCCTGACAAACTGGAGCTTTCTGAGATCATATATTGATTTATGTTGGTAGTAGGTACTGCAATAGAGAGAAAAGCTCACCATAATGCTAAGGAGAAGAGGGGTTCATCCTTCTTGGAAAAGACTTATACCTAACTATCTCACTCTAGTTAATTTATTCAAACATTATACAGGCTTAATTGGGGCTGGAAAGTTTCCAGTTACCAAAGTTATCTTGCTTTGACTGCCCATGAGAGCAGACAACCCACACAAGTCTCAGTCTCTTTTGACCATAGCTAACCATAACCAAAATAACTTCAGGATTGCTAGGAATATCTTAGGATCAAGGCTGGTATATCTGCAGGCTCTCACATCACAACTAGTGCAGATTTTCTAGAGAAACAACATTTCTTCAAGATTCTGAAAGTCCCATAACAATTTTTCAGCCTTTACAGATTAACTCAAACATAGCAAAGCTTCTGCTGAAATATTTCACTGAAACCAAGACAGGAAAGCTTTACTATATATGTCATTTAAAGCCAGACATAAAGGCTTTACTATACATTTGCTTAAAGCCCTAAATAAAAGCTCAACTGTATGGACCACTATACTCATGAAAATTACTAAATTGTGTTTCTAGGGACATGATGCTTTGGGTAAAAGTTCATGTTACTCAAAGATAACAACCTAAGTTAGAGTCCTCATAAGATCAGCAAGACTCAAAAGCATATTTCTAATGTGAGGTTCCCTAATTGCAACTCCATCAATAGGTAATAGGCAGTGAATACAAGATATATCATGAAAGCTAAGATAGTCTGACACACAAACAGCAAAGAGTTCCTGTCCCGAACAGGGTGAAATGAAAGAACAGGTATACAAGGATGTCCTCTGTACTCCCAATTCATACCTCAGAGTGTTCATGAGCATACACAATCACAAGATTTTGCACATACACACAACACAAGAAAGAAAATCATAATACTAAAGTTGAATTGCCTTAATTTTCTTGTTTTACTTTGGGTTTTTCTGCACCCCAGATTTTCAATGTAACTTTTATGCAGATTTGCTTAAGACATATTAAAAACTAGGTATTACAATACAAGCAAAAAATTATATAAGCAGATGATATTGAAAAGGCTCTACTGTATTTATCACTACAGTTACATTTTATTGATTTTTAGAAAATTACTACATTGTGCGTCTAGGGACATGATGCTTTGGGTAAAACTCCATGTTACTCAAAGTAACAACCTAAGTTAGATTCCTCAGAAGATCTGCAAAACTCAGAAACATATTTCTAAAATGAGGTTCTCTAATTGCAATTCTCTAACTAGGTGATAGCAGGTGAAAATAGGAAAATCCTTTACTTAATAGATACACTTGAACTTCTCAGAGACTTAATAGCACATTTGGAAAATGGCATATTATAAAACATTAGGTAATGTTAGGGGAAACAGTTTAAATGCTAGGGGAAAGCAGTATAAAAAGGAGCCATGAAAAAGGATTGCCCAGACTTTATTCAGTAAATGTGTGGCTGCGGAGGTGCCTGTAGCCCATTGTCTGCTTACAGGTGGGAAGTTATAAGACAGAAAAGAGGAAAGGAAAGGGAACTAGAGCCTTTCTGTTTGAATCTTTTGTTAGCTATTGCTAGGAGTAGCTTTAGAATCAAGATGAGAGGTGAGATGAAAAATGTCAGGTGACAATAAAAACGCCATGCGATCAACCCTTTCTGGTGACCAGAGTGGGTATTGGTCAAGAATCTATGAAAACCAGTTATTTCATCTCTGGGAATCAAAGTTGCTTTAGTTTGGGGGCAATTGTCATTTTTAACCAAAATGGGAAAACTTAACAATTTGGTATTTTTATGCTAATCATACCTAAACAATTAATTTTTACATTAATTTATTTATTTTATGTGCACATATGCATGTATGTGTGTGCACATATGTGTAAGCCACAGTGTGTGCAGAGTCCAGAAATTTCATTTTTAAATAAAATATGATCAACTGAATAAAATAATTTCTTTATGTTTAATATACAAATAAGTTATAATAAGATCATCCTAATAATAAAGTCAAGTAGTAAAAGCCAAACATTGTGATCTTCCCAATGACAAATATCAAAGGTCTGAAAGAACATTAAGAGACAGATTCTATAGTCAAGCTACTAAGACAGAGAGACACCTAGATAAAGTCCATGTGGGAAATCTGAAATGAGGAAGCTAATTCCTATCCATTTTCTGTTATTTCACTTCCATGATTGGCTGTCTGCACACGACTACCTGAATACATATCTGACATTTCAACCTAACATGTCTATATCCCTGCTCATTATTTTCTCCAGGTTAGCTTTAAGCCATCACTGTCAATATTATTATTCTGACAGCTCAGCAGGGTAAATATATATAGTTATCTTTGATTTCTTTTTGTCCTTAGTCAGCCTTTTCTAATATATGAAAAAAACCCTTCCAAAGTATTATTTTTTCCAAATGGGTTACTACTTTCATTATCTATAACCAATTTATTAGTAAAATGAGAATAAAGATGCCTTTGTTGTCAAAGTATATATTCTTTTATTCAAAGAATAAATCCAAACTTATTTTAATGAAGGTATTCTGAAACAAAATGTCACCCAAATATATATTTCATATAATTTTGAGATCACACTTAATCTAAGTCAAATTGTATCCACTGTAACATTCCCTAGGTCTCATTATATTTTGCTTTTCATTTAATTTTCCTATAATTCTATGCATTCCCCAGTATCTGCTGTTGATTTGGAAAAGAAGAAACTACAGTAAGTTTTTCTGCTTCCTATTTTACATTCCTGATTTACATTATAATTAAAATATATTTAATTATATTCGAAAAAACTTCCTAAGTCATATATCTAAGAGATGTGGTCTATTGAAATCCAAAAGTAATTACATTGTACTATATAGATTTTACTTTGTTTAGTTGGAAGCGTACAGTTAGAGATATATACATCTCTGTATTACCTCTTTATCCCATTAGCTGTCTTACACTGGAAACAAATACTTTGGGTTAATCATGAAGGTCTAGCATAATAGCATGGTGATTGGGGAAGCATGTCATACTCTGAAACTCCAATGACTCAGATGTTCAATAGGGACATCACTATAATATATTTAATTAGATAAAATAGATTTTTAATTTTAATTAGCATTAAATTGGTAAAATTTAGTACCATTAAATCAGCAAATCTTAATTTTAAATTTTAAAGGTAAATTTATATTTATACTTATTTCTCTCCATTCATTCTTTCTTCCCTATTTTAATACAAAGATCTGCAAGTAAGTTTGCAGTAGCAAGACTTAGCTAAAATGTCAGTTTTACAAAAACTGCTTCTCAGAGCAGTAGATTAAATATAATGAGGATTTTACAAACAGCAATAGACATATAAACAATAATGCTTTCATTGATTAAAAATCAATATGCTTGGCTGGGTGATAATGGCTAACAACTTTAATCCCAGCACAGAGGCAGACAGATTTTTAAGTTCGAGGCCAGCCTTATCTACAGAGTTCCAGGACAACTGGAGCTACACAGAAAAACCCTGTCTCAAAAAACAAAAAGCAAAAAACAAAAAACAAATCAATATGCTCAAAGAATTTTAAAATATATGATACAAACATGTTCCGTGTACTCCCAGAGCTACACAATTTTTGTTGTATTCATTTTACCTATTTTTATTACTAAAAAGAAATATTATTTCTACCAGCAGGCATTCTGAGACCAGCAGTCCTCTGACCTTGCGAATAACACTAACACTTTAGTTTCCCATTCTGCATTTTCACATAAATGAAATTACAGAATATGTAATACGTTAAGGTCCCTCCATTTTGAGTCATTTGGAAAGATCTCTCAAGAAAATTCCTGTATAAGATTAGCCTTTAGCTACTCTGTCCTGCATTTTCTTGATTACTGATTGTAGTGAAAGTACCCAGTCCACTGTGAGTGATGCTTTCTCAAGCAGGTCATCCTGAGTCCTAGAAAGAATGCAGGATAAGTCATGAGGAAGGAAGGAGCCAGAAAACAGCCTTCTTCCATGAGAACTGCACTCATTTCTGCCTCCATGTTCCTGCTTTGCTTGAATTCTTGTCCTTACTTCCTTCAATGGGGGATTATTAAGTGGAAACGAAGTTTTAGGGCAACAAACCTCTTCCTTTTAAATTTGATTTTAATTGTGGTGTTTTATTATAGAAATAGAAACCTAACGATTCAGCATTTTATGGCAGAAAGCAATGTTTAATCGGTTTCATGAACAATTGGCATTCCATTTATTCACCCACTGGTGAGCATTAGCGTAATACTAAGCATTTCTATCAAAATTTGAGTCAGGAATTATGAACTATGCAGTTTTTCAAACTCAAGGAAGGAACTTTGTATCAGAAGTTATGGAATTTCAAACACTGTATATAGTCTTATTCCTTATAGCATGAGAGATTGTTATGCAGGGAAGAGGTGCTGGTTCAAAGACAGCATTAACCACACTGTTCTATAACAAGCTTAATTAGACAAAAGTTAAGAAGATGTCCTAGAGACATACCTGCAGGACAATCAGATGGATGCAGTTCCTCTGTCTCATTTTCACAGGAGTTTCAAGCTGAAAACTAACACTTTGACATTATCTCTATTAATTTGTTTGAACACACATTCCATCAAAAAAATTTCTGAATGCAGTTAATATACCATTATTTATTCTGACCTACAGTTTCAAGATTTACTTCTTTTCCAATGTTATTTAAAATTTCAAGTGTTTTATCAGATTTTTCAAGGTGGGAATTTTTGATCACTCTTCCTTTTATTAAATTATCTTATTTATTTTAATTTCAAAGGTTTACATTTTCCTGATCCCCCCTCCCAGAGTTCTTCATCCCACCTCTGCTCCCCTTTTCCTCTGAAAGGGTGTGCCCAACTCCCTAACTCTCACCCCCTGCCCTCCATCCCCAACTCCACCCCTAACCCCCAACTCCCAAATCCTAAAGCCCAACCCCCTCACATACCAACCCACCCCACCTTATCCCCACAAGATTCCCCTTCCCTGGAGCATCAAGTCTCTACAGAATCAGGTACATCCTCTCCCATGGAGGTTAGTTAAGGCAGTGCTCTGCTACATATGTACCTGGGGCAGTAGACCAGCCCATGTCTTCTCTTTGGTTGGTAGCTTAGTCTCTGGGAGCTCCCAGGGCTCCAGATTAGTTGACACTGTTGGTGTTTCTATGGGCTTGACATCCCCTTCAGCTCATTCAATCCTTCCCCCAATTCTTCCACATGGGTCACTGACCTCAGTCCAATGGTCTCTGTCAGGCAAGGCATTTCCTCTTACACTGAGGCCAGAGAGGGCATCCCAGTTAGAAGAACATATTACATAGACAAGCTACAACTTTTGCGACAGCCCCCACTTCAGTTGCTCAGGACCCACGTGAAGACCAAGCCGGCCATCTGCTATATATGTGTGAGGATGCTTAAGTTCAACCCATGTATGTTTTTGGTTGGTGGTTCAGACTTTGAGGGCCCCAAAGACGGGTTTGTTGATGCTGTTGGTCTTGCTGTTGAGTACCTATCCCATTCAGGACCCGTATTTTTTCTGCTTACTCTTCCATAGAAGTCTCCAATCTCCATTTACTGTTTGACTGTTGGTGTCTGTATGTGTCTGACTCAGCTTCTAGGAGAAGCCTCTCAGAGGACAGCATATTCCTGTCATCAAGCATAACAGTATCATTAATAGTGTCAGGGATTGCTGCTTGTCCATGGGCTGTGTCTCCAGTTCGGCTGGTTATAGCTGGCGATTCCCTTAGTCTCTGGGAACTGGGAGAAAATGGTGATGGGGAGGGGAATGGTGGATTCAGGATCATATGTAGGGAAGGGCAGGAGATATGGATAAATGGACATAAAAATAAATGGAAATATGTAACTTACAGTGGTGAAAACATGGGGCATGGGGCACCTCAAGGACTAGACAGAGACTTGGGATAAGAAAGATAGCCAAGAATCAAAGAGGCAACCGTACCTGTGACTTACAACATTGAGGATCTAGAACCAGAAGAGCCAAGTCCTGTAGGCAGATAAGAATCCCAGTGGAGCAATAGAGACACCGACACACCCATAAAACTTTCAAACTAAAAGATTTGCTATCTACAAGAAATGCAGGCACGAGGGGTGGAGCAGAGACATAGAATTTTTAAATAAGTATTTTTCATAGACTCTCCATCCAAAAAAACAATTACAGAAGAGAAAGTGAAGAAAATGGCCTAAAACTTCTACATTTTTTAGTGTTTTTACAATTTCTGTTTATCAAAACTCATGATTTTGTGCCATTCATTAGAAATGAATATTTCTGTATTAATATATTTTTCATGTTGTATCCACCTTGAATGTCATGGTGTATGGAATCTTAGGTTTGTGTGATGAGTTTATATTCCTTTTCATATAAAAATATGTGTACTCTACTATGTTCATAGCAGCCCTATTTATAATTGCCAGATGCTGGAAAGAACCCAGGTATCCCTCAACAGAAGAGTGGATACAAAAAATGTGGTACATCTACACAATGGAGTACTATTCAGCCATTAGAAACAATGAATTCATGAAATTCTTAGGCAAATGGATGGAGCTCGAGAACATCATACTAAGTGAGGTAACCCCGACTCAAAAGGTGAATCATGGTATGCACTCACTAATAAGTGGATATTAACCTAGAAAACTGGAATGCCCAAAACATAATCCACACATCAAATGAGGTACAAAAAGAAAGGAGGAGTGGCCCCTGGTTCTGGAAAAACTTAGTAAAGCAGTATTCAGCAAAACCAGAATGGGGAAGTGGGAAGGGGTGGGTGGGAGGACAGGGTAAGAGAAGGGGGCTTACGGGACTTTCAGGGAGTGGGGGCTAGAAAAGGGGAAATCATTTGAAATGTAAATAAATTATATCGAATAAAAAAATTAAAAAAAATATGTGTACTATTTTTCTTATTTATTTGAATATATTTTAAATATATTTTTGTTATATAACAAAAATATTTTTGCATATTATATATGTTTAATATGTAACAAAAAATATTTTTGTTAACTATTTTCTTCATAAAGTAAGTTGAAATTGACATATTCTATTATGAATTAGTTTATTTAACACTTATCCTATATTTGAACAAAAAACTATAGGACTATCTTGGAATTTGATTTTTGTGGAAAGATTTCAACTTTATTTTTATCTTTGTTCTTTGTTTTTGTTTTGTGTAGCCCTGGCTTTTCTGGAATTCACTCTGTAGACCAGGCTAGCCTTGAGTTCAGAAATCTGCCTGCCTCTGCCTCCCAAGTGCTGGGATTAAAGGCATGTGCCACCGCTGCCCGGCTTTATTTCTGTCTTTTTAATGTGAATGTACTATTCAGACTCTGTATGTATGTATCCAAATTTAATTCAGAAATTTGAATCCAGCAGCATTAAGCCCATTTTATCTATATTTCATTTTGGATTTATAATTCTATTTCCTAATGTCCTTCATTCTCCAGCTAATATTAATGATAACAATATTTAAAATTTGTATTTGATAAAATAATTTTCATAATTTTTGAGTCTCACCTATCTATTATTAATTACTTTGATAACAGAAGAGAAGATATTTTGTTCTTTTTTTCCTTTTTATTTCTTTTTTTCTGTAATGGTTTTCTACCTACTCAGACTACCTGAATTTTGGCCCACCATTAGATATTTCTCTATTCTTCTTTTCCTATTAGTCTTACTGTTGTTGTCCACATATTTTGGAGATCAGATACTGAAGCCGTTCTCACAGCTTTATGAAGTAAGTTTTCTTTGTACTATGGTACAATAGACAATTCCCCACTTACTATAATGCTCAGTTGGTGACTCCACAAGAATTTAATTAAAGGTTATAAGCTAATTGGGTCTTATATTCTTTCCTGTGCTGGCATGCAAACCAGGCTTTTTGTTTATAGGCTAATCAGTCTATACCCCAAGCTTCAACTCCATATTGTTACAAAAATTCGAGGTATGTTTGTGAGAATGGTGTTTACTGTATTCCACATGCAGAAAAAGTTCAACTTTTAAAACATGTGATTTTTAGAGTCTCAGCATCAGTCAGAGTTAAGAGATAAACAGATTCACAAGATATCATAGAGAAGAAAATGACACAGGATGAAAAAAATAGAAAATCATATCTGGGCTTAACATTTGTGAAATTGCTCAAAGAAAATGCTTTAAATTATTTTCCTTGATGGAACATTGATGCATTTTTGGCACTCTGAGTTTATCACTATCTGTTCAAACTGATACGTGTGATAACCAATTAAGAAAGATGTGAAAATTCATATTCATTTATCTGTTTCTTACTTATCAATAAAGGAAAAATAATATTGCACAAGTTTGTATAGCTAAAATGGTATCCAGAAAACACAGTTTTTAGATCATTATCTTTATCAGAGAACTTCTTATTTGAGCATGTTACTCATATATTTGAAATAATTTGCTCATCATAGCTTCAAATGCATAGTTGTATGTATATAGATAAAAATTATTTTTAAACCCTTAGCCATAACTATCATTTTAAATAACTTCATTATATTATAGTACCTCCTCAGCTGAGAGGAGCACTTAATCATTTATATTTTGGCTCTAAGCACCTACATTGTGTCTCACAGCCATTTGTCACTCCAGTTCCGTGGGATCTAAGGCTATGTATGGCCTCCACTGGCACAGGGAATACATATACATTCATCCAGGTAAACATTCATACATATAAAAATCTTAATAGCATTTTCATTAAGAAATGAATTCTTTATACAAAAGTCCGGTTTTTCTTCTGCTCAGATGATTGAACTGAACAACTCCTGTTTTGATTTGGTGAATGAGATACTCCTGTAAGTACATGGTAGAAGTATAAACATTGAACTCTACAGACTATTATATTTGTGAAAAGCACATGGCTTTTTCTAATATTATACTGGTAATATTCTATGGCAAGGTTTCATATCACATCAGAAATATCACTATTATATGATATTGGCTGCCCTATATTTTGTTACAGAGAGTACATAATACATAATCGGATTACATTATTCAATTTCACATTTTTCCTGTAATGAAAAACTCTGTAATTCCACAAAATTATTAAAATTTCTAAGAGTATGGCAGAAGCTCACAGTTCATATTAAGGACAATGAAGGCTTCTGCTCAGTTTGCACAGCTCTCCCTCTTAACCTCATTTTGTTCCAAAAATCATCATGGTGATAGACTTTTTTTCATTTTAAGAGGATTTTAAAGATAGGCAGATAAGGGTTGAGATAAGTAAACGTAGGCTAAGAAAGTGAAAAAAAAAAAAAACTAACCTCTGGGGCATCCAATTATTTTCACTGTGGGATAACCTTTTGCATTCATGTGTAGACCCTTGAAACACCATTGTATACTGTACTGTTCAAAATTAGTGCTTTTAATTTTTTTCAGTTTATGAAGCAGTGAAAATAAAGAGAACATATGGCTTCAAATAAACTTTATTTTTTTAAAATTCTTCAGAATAAACTTCCCTTGAAAAATGTTCTCTACTTTGTAATAACTGTATTTTACTTTTTACCAACTCATCAACTGTAAGTGCTATTTTATTGTGTATTAAACCTAAATAATTTGTAATGTATCCTAAGAATTTAGAAACAGGTATTATGTACTTGATACTTGGTACTTTTTCAGTTCCTACCTATGCAAGTTATTTCAGTGAGAAACCAAAAGTGTCTTAAAACACAAGTGTGCACACATTCAAGAAATTTTCATTTCTTCTTTTCCTACAGGTATAACTAGAGCATTTAATAAGAAATTTCAAAAACGCTCAATGCATCCAGTAGTATAATCACTTCATATTTATGTATTTTGGAAAGGAACATTGTACAATTAAGAAAGTGAATATACATAAATTGGTGCCAGAAAATAAAGACATACATTGACAGCCATAGTTTTCTATATATTAGTTATGCATTTTGATTTAACTTTAAAAGCATTTAGAGACATGGCAATTTTCAAATGTTATCATTTAAATATTTCAATAATGTGTGGCATAAACCAGTTATCCTGACTTTGAGAAATAGTCTTGTTTTAGAATCTATCAATGCATTTTTCATTTATGTCCTTTATTCTTAGAGACCATTATAATTTGCATTGGTTTTGCTCACTCTGATTGTATGGTAAATCCTGAGTTCTCTCCTCTTTCTCTTCCTTCTCAGTCTTTCTCTCTGTGACCCTGTTTCTTTTTTGCCTTCCCTATTTATCATACTATGCAGATCCAAATTATTTGATGCCCACTAAGTTTCTGAAAGAGTGAGTCTATCTTCCAACTATTTTTTGAATCTCTGACAGTTATAAAATAGATATTTTAGACTGGGTGTGTCAGTAACTAAACTTTATATCCCCAGAACAATAAGAGAACAAGAAAAGCAACAGCCAACATCTATATTCTAATAGATTTATTAATTCCATGTTAAGACACAAATGTTGAATATATGAAATTTCCAGAGAGCAATGAAATTCACTCTATGTGTTCCAAATCAATCAGCTAATGAAGCTAAGAAACCAGTGTTTTACAGTACCTCCTCATTTATTTTGAATGTATTCAAGTTTATTTATTTACTTATTTATTCTCTCATATATCACTTACTGACTGAATATTTTCATTTGTCTACTCTTTCTCCCCTCTTGGCAAGATTGACTCCTCCATTTCCTTTTAAAAATAAATAAAAATAAAAATTAGAAAAGCAAACTTCCCAGGGATATGCATCAAATATGGCTTAACAAGTTACAATAAAACTAGACATATACCCTCCTATCAAGGCTGGATGAGGAAACCCAGTAGGAAGAAAGGGAACCCGAGGACAGCAAAGGAGTCAGAGACACTTCCATTCCCATTGTTGCAAGTTCCAAAAGAACTGATCCTTCCTACTCAAATCTTAACCTGATCCTAGTGTGCCTGCAAAGTCTATTCTATTATATCTTCCCAGTGAAATTCATGTGCCCACCACTTGAGCCATTATTATTACCTAGACTCCTTTGGTCTGTGCATTGTAACAATATAATACTGAGTGAGGTAAGCCAACCCAGAAAGGCAAGCATGATTTGTACCCATTATAAGTGGGTATTATTTGTTAAGTTATGCAGTGGCTCCTCTTAAAATAACAGTGAGAAAAGTGATATCAGTTGACTCAAACACTCACTGTGGTGTCAAATAAGATAACTAAAAACCTTCCTCAGATTTCAAACTAAGAATAAATTATTCATGTGTTACAACTTTGTTTCAAAACATCGCTAGTTTGCTGAGGATTTTTTTTGACGTATCATTTTTAATCCAAAAATTCAATACACTTTGAAAGTGCAAAACTGTGTGTTAATAATAAATTTGAATATTGATGTAACCATATAATAAAGAATAAATAGAGGCAAGTACCTTGAAGCTGTGCTTTTCTAATGAGCTGTCAAATCCATGGAATATATAATAGTCTACATGATCATGTAAAGATTAAATGACATAAAAATGATTATAGCAATTTAATTCTAATTTATAACCTAAGTGTATGTGTGTGTATATATATATACATATGTATATATATATATTGCTGAAACATTTTTTAAAAATTGACAAATGTTAGTACATATCCTGTAAATTATAATTTTATATAACAAAATATTTAAGAAGATATTGAAAATAAATGAATTTCTTTGTCTCAAAAATCTTCTAATACACACAGACTCTTAATTTCTTCTAGCATTGTTTATGTATTGGTAGATACTGAGAATATTAGTAATATATTCTAAACAATCTTTCTGTAATATTTTAAGTATATTAGTTAATCATTTATTTCTGTAAATTATCTTTAGTTTAAAAGCTATTATTAACTTATATTCATCTAATTCATGATTTTCTGACAGTTCTACATTTTGTGAAATGGTTGAGTCTCAAAAATCTTCATTCTATGGTAAGAAAAAGTTTTTCCTACTCTCTTTTTAGAAACTTTTTAATTATCTTTTATCTTTAATACGTCAAATAAGAACAGCTAGCATGCTTCTGAATTAGCTGCCCATTCAAGTTTATTCTGTCAGTGTTAATGCTTATTTCAGTGATTAGTTCTGTCAATTATAGGACACCTCACTGAAAAAACTTATATTTGAACTTCTGCATATGAGAATATACAATCCTTTAGACAATTGTCAAAACAAGTCATTTTATCGACCACAAGACTTGGAAATAACTATTAAAATAAAATAAATTGAAAAAAGTAAAACTTTAATAGAATGTGATTTGACTAAATTATCACTGAGAAACGTTTTAGTATTGTGTTTTATACATTTGTGGATGGGTGAATATGCACATATGCACAGGCAATATCTAATTAGACCTTCATTATTTATTTATTTATTTATTTATTTATTTATTTATTTGGAAATGGCTTCTAGGGCCATACAAATAATAGGTGCCTAATCAATAATAGGTGCCTAATCAATGATAGGTGTTGGTGTCAAAGAGAATTTCTTAAGTACTAGAAATATTCTATATTATGAAATTCTATTATGACTCAGTTATTCCTATATTTTACATTCATTTTAAAATGAAAATCAGTGAGTGTATTATGGAAGACAAATTAAGAAGCCAACTCAACAATATGGATATACAATTAAGAACCCCTAATATGATGTGTGGGTTTTTTTTTTAATTTTTAGAATTACTTTTATCTTAAATGTGTATTTCTCTTATTGGTAGAGAAGTGGATAACATATATTTTAGAACTAAGAAATAGTCTCACCCTCATCCCTGTCACCTGAAACTACTCACATCTGATTGCCTTCCCTATTCCTATGCTCCCTCCTCTCCTACCCAGTACCCCCTCTCAATCCACATCTGATGAATATTTAGTGTCACCTTCTGATTAGATTCACATGTGCTCCTTTTGAACCTACTTATTATCCAGTTTCTTTGGGTCAATGGGTTGTAGAATGGTGTTCTTGCACTTTATGGCTAATGTCTACATATAAGTCAGTGCATACCACATATGTCTTTCTGGCTCTAAGTTCCCTCACACAGATATTCTCAAGTTCCATCCATGTGCCTGCAAAATTCATGATGTTGAATAGTTGGGTAGTTTAAAGATATATCATATTTTCTTTATTTTATTTTGTTTTATATTTTAATATATATTTTTATTTTCTATATTCTTTGTTTACAATCCAAAAGCTTTCCTCTTTCCCAGTTTCCCCGTTGCCATATGTCCCATAAGTCCTCTTCTCTCCATCCATTCTTCTATCTTTCCCCCTCCCTTTTCTCTGTCCTGGTACTCCCCTACAATGCTGGATCAAGCCTTTCCAGGATGAGGGCCCTCTTCTTCCTTCTTCATGGGAATCATTTGATATGCTAATTGTATCTTCAGTATTCAGAGCTTTAGGGCTAATTAATGTCCACTTATCAATGATTGCATTCCATGTGTATTCTTTTGTGATTGCGTTACCTCACTTAGGATGATATTTTCCAGTTCCATCCATTTGACTAAATAATTCATGAATTCATTCTTTTTAATTGCTGAATAGTACTCCATTGAGTAAACATACCACATTTTCTGTATCCATTCCTCCACTGAGGGACATCTGGGTTCTTTCCAGCTTCTGGCTATTATAAATAGGGCTGCTATGAACATAGTGGAGCATGTGTCCTTATTGCATGCTGGGGAATCCTCTGGGTATATGCCCAGGAGAGGTATAGCATGGTCATCCGGAAGTATCTTGTCCAGTTTTCTTAGGAATCGCCATACTGATTTCCATAGTCGTCCATACCATCTTACAATCCCACCAGCAGTGAAGGAGTGTTCTTCTTTCTCCACATCCTTGCCAACACCTACTCTCTCCTGAGTTTTTAACCTTAGCCATTCTGACTGGTGTGAGGTGAAATCTCAAGGTTGTTTTGATTTACATTTCCCTAATGGCATTTATTAAGGTGCTTCTCAGCCATCCAAATTTCTTCAGGTGAAAATTCTTTGTTTAGGTCTGTACCCCATCTTTTAATAGGGTTATTTGTTTCCCTGGGGTTTAACTTCTTGAGTTCTTTGTATATATTGGATATTAGCCCTCTATCAGATGTAGGATTGGTGAAGATCTTTTCCCAATTTGTTGGTTGCCATTTTGTCCTTTTGACGGTGTCCTTTGCCTTACAGAAGCTTTGTAATTTTATGAGATCCCATTTGTCAATTCTTGATCTTAGAGCATAAGGTATTGGTGTTCTGTTCAGGAACTTTTCCCCTGTGCCTAAGTCCTCAAGGGTTTTTCCCCAGTTTCTTTTCTATTAGTCTCAGTGTGACTGGTTTTATGTGGAGGTCCTTGATCCACTTGAAATTGAGGTTAGTACAAGGAGATAAGAATGGATCACATCGCATTCTTCTGCAGTCGAGGAACATCTAGGTTGTTTCCAGTTTCTGTTTTTTTTTGTTTTGTTTTGTTTTTTCTGAACATAAGTTCTATGAACATAGTTGAGCAAGTATAGCTGAGTTGGGTCTCAGTAGGAGAGGGTATGTTTAGTCCTTCTGGGACTTGATGCCTCAGGAGGTAACCAAGGGAGTATCCCATGCTCTGAGGAAGAGAGGAGGGTATAATGGGAGTGAGGGATTTGTAAAGGTGAGAGAAGAGGGAATGTGGCTGTGATCAGGATATAAATTGAATCAAACCTAAAAATTTAGAAATAGAAAAAATGTAAATGAGTTAAAGGAAATAAAAAGGAGTAAGGATCTGATTATTAGATCGAGCATTATGAATTAAATTCACTGTCTAAAATATATAAATTACAAATGTATCTTTATGACATTATGAAGCTATGCTTTCAGTTGCCTGTATTATATATACTGTTAAAGTGGAGACAATCTTTCACATGGCAATGTTTGTTCATCATTACTAGATTTCAACAGTATTTCAGTGATGATAGTAAAAGTTCTTATTCCTTCTTGAGAATGTCTGGGGTCAAATGTTGATAAGAATATTAATACTGTCCTGATATTGAACAAATAATAACCTCTCCATGACAAAGTTTGGTACAATGAAAGACATTTTAGAGCACATGGATCCTCATTGTGTCTTGTGAAGTGCATCAGAGTTAGATTCACAGTCTCAGTCCATATGCTGCACAGTAATTGTGCCAAACCTAGCTTGTAAAGTAATTAATGAGCATATGCCTTCACCAAATTAGACTAAAATGTTTAAATAAAATACCTATTGCATATTACAGATTTTCTGTGTACTGTGTTTTGAAGTACTGCAGACAATTATTTTTAATATATCATATAGTCACAGTCTTATAAAGACTGCTATTTTCAGTTTTAGTACATCTTAATTATCCTGGTGAGGTATGAGTATTGGAACAGATACCAATTTAACACATGAGTTTATCTGTTCACATTACATCATTTTAGAATAAAAACTTGGCCCCGTTTCCCATCAAGACATTTATTCTTTTTTTCACATGACATTTACATTCGTGGATTATTTTTTGATAAACCACCCTTTGAATGTCTATCAATAAGAAACATATGAAACAAATAACGCTTTTAAGTCTCCATAGCAGTAAGTAGAACATTCTTTTCTGCTTCCTGTGGAAAAGTAACCTGAAATATCTATAAAAATGCCATCAAATGCTCAGTGTAATAGATAAATTCTTCCCTTTTTGAATTATAATGATATTAACCTTTGACAGATTTTAGGTTTTGAGTACTAATGAAGCCCTATACATAAACATGTAACCATATCCTATGATAATAAGATTATGGAGAAAGTAAATGTTGTAAAGTAGAGGCAGAATGAGTAACTTATTTCAACACAATGAGCCCACATTGGACTATGTTTCATTATTCAATCATTCATACTTTCTCCTTGATCATTGTGAATAGGTTTCTTTGAAATTAGGGTAATTAGGGTTATGCCTTACGAACTCTTTGGGAAATTATTTTTTACTAGATATTATCTTTATTTACATTTCAAATGTTATCCCCTTTCTCCTTTCCCCTCTGCAAACACCCTATCTCTTCCCCCTCCCCGCTGCTCACTAACTCATCCACTCCCACTTCCCTGTTCTGGAATTCCTCTATACTGGGGCATTGAGCCTTCTCAGGGCCAAGAGCCTCTCCTCCCCTTGATGTCCAACAAGGCCATCCTCTGCTACATATGCAGCTGGAGCATTAGGTCCCTCCATGTGTACTCTTTGGTTGGTAGTTTAGTCCCTGAGAGCTCTGGGGGTACTGGTTGGTTCATAATGTTGTTCCTCCTATGGAGCTGACAGCTCCTTAAGCTCCTTGGGTCCTTTCTCTAGCTCCCCATTGGGGATCTTGTGCTCAGTCCAATGTTTGGCTCGGAGCACCCACCTATGTATTTGTTGGGTACTGGCATATCAGGCTCCTATATTAGGCTCCTGTCTGCAAGTGCTTGTTGGCATCCACATTAGTGTCTGCATTTGATGACAATATATATGATGGATCCCCAGAAATCATCTTTTATTATTTTTACTTTTATTTCTTTTACAGTCCAGTCATTTCCCCCCCACCCAGGTCTGCCCTCTGACAGTTCCTCATCACATTCTTCTTCCCCCTTGTCTCAAAGAGAATGTGTCCAAGCCCCTACTCAGACCTCAATACTCTCATTCCCTGGTACCTCAAGTCTCTTGAGAGTTAAGCACTTCTTCTCTCACTGAGGCCAGATCAGGCAGTCATGTATATATATATATATATATATGGGCTTACTAATACCAGCTAGTGCATGCTGACTGTGGGTGGCTCAGTGTCTGAGAAATCTTAGGGGTCCAGGTTAATTGAGACTACTGATCTTCCTGTGGTGTTGCCCTTCTCCTTAATTTCTTTCAGCATGTCCTTAATTCAACCAAATGGGTGCTGACGTCAGTTAATTGGTTGGGTGTTAATATCTGCATCTGTTTCTGTCAGCTGCTTGTTGTACCTCTCAAGGACAGCCATGCTAGGCTCCTGTCTTTAATATACTCTGGCCCTTTTTAGAAGGGGGAACAAAATACTCACAGAAGAAGATACGAAGTATGGAGCAGAGTCTGAGGGAAAGACCATCTAGACATTGCCCCACCTAGGGATCCATTCCATATACAGCTACAAACCCCAGACACTATAGTGGATATCCACAAGTGCTTCCTGACTAGAGCTGGATACAGTTGTCACTTGGGAGGCCCTGCTAGTGCATGACAAATACTGAGGGAACCACTCTCAGCCAGTCATTGAACTGAGCAAATGATCCCCAATGGAGAAGCTAGAGAAAGGACCCAAGGAGCCTAAGGGGTTTGTAGCACCACAGGAGGAACAATGATATGAGCTACCCAGTACTCCCACAGCTCCCAGGGATAAAACCTTCGACCAAAGAGTACACAAGGTGTTACCCATGGCTCCAGATGCATAGGCAGTAGAACATGGCCTTGCTGGACATCAAAGGGAGGAGATGCCCCTGTTCAGGCAAAGGTTCAATGCCACAGTGTAGGGGAATACCAGGACAGGGAAGTGGGAGAGGGTTGATTGGGGAACAAGAGGGAGGGGACATGGGATAAGAGACTCTCAGGGGGATGTCCGGAAAAGGGGGCAATATTTGAAATGTATCTAATAAAAAATAAATAAAAAGTAAACTAGCCAAAAACAAACAAACAAAAAAACTGCCCACATACTATAGAATCAGTAATAGTGTCAAGACTTGGAGCCTCCCCTTAGGATGGAACCCAAGGTGGGCCTGTCACTGGACCTCCTTTCACTCAGTCTCTTCATTTTTGTCTCTGCAGTTCTTTTAGACACGAACAATTCTGGGTCAGAATTTTTTTTTATTCAATATAATTTATTTACATTTCAAATGATTTCCCTTTTTCTAGCCCCCCCCACTCCCCGATAGTCCCTTCTCTTCCCCTGTCCTCCCTCCCACCCCTTCCCACTTCCCCGTTCTGGTTTTGCCGAATACTGTTTCACTGAGTCTTTCCAGAACCAGGGGCCACTCCTCCTTTCTTCTTGTATCTCATTTGATGTGTGGATTATGTTTTGGGTATTCCAGTTTTCTAGGTTAATAACCACTTATTAGTGAGTGCATACCATGATTCACCTTTTGAGTCTGGGTTACCTCACTTAGTATGATGTTCTCTAGCTCCATCCATTTGCCTAAGAATTTCATGAATTCATTGTTTCTAATGGCTGAATAGTACTCCATTGTGTAGATATACCACATTTTTTGCATCCACTCTTCTGTTGAGGGATACCTGGGTTCTTTCCAGCATCTGGCAATTATATATAGGGCTGCTATGAACATAGTAGAGCATGTATCCTTATTACATGGTGGGGAATCCTCTGGATATATGCCCAGGAGTGGTATAGCAGGATCTTCTGGAAGTGAGGTGCCCAGTTTTCGGAGGAACCGCCAGACTGATTTCCAGAGTGGTTGTACCAATTTGCAACCCCACCAGCAGTGGAGGAGTGTTCTTCTTTCTCCACACCCTCTCCAACACCTGCTGTCTCCTGAATTTTTAATCTTAGCCATTCTGACTGGTGTAAGATGAAATCTTAGGGTTGTTTTGATTTGCATTTCCCTAATGACTAATGAAGTTGAGCATTTTTTAAGATGCTTCTCTGCCATCCGAAGTTCTTCAGGTGAGAATTCTTTGTTTAACTCTGTACCCCATTTTTTAATAGGGTTGTTCGGCTTTCTGGAGTCTAACTTCTTGAGTTCTTTATATATATTGGATATTAGCCCTCTATCTGATGTAGGATTGGTGAAGATCTTTTCCCAATTTGTTGGTTGCTGATCTGTCCTCTTGATGGTGTCCTTTGCCTTACAGAAACTCTGTAACCTTATGAGGTCCCATTTGTCAATTCTTGCTCTTAGAGCATACGCTATTGGTGTTCTGTTCAGAAACTTTCTCCCTGTACCGATGTCCTCAAGGGTCTTCTCCAGTTTCTTTTCTATTAGCTTCAGAGTGTCTGGCTTTATGTGGAGGTCCTTGATACATTTGGATTTGAGCTTAGTACAAGGAGACAAGGATGGATCAATTCGCATTCTTCTGCATGCTGACCTCCAGTTGAACCAGCACCATTTGTTGAAAAGGCTATCTTTTTTCCATTGGATGTTTTCAGCCCCTTTGTCGAGGATCAAGTGGCCATAGGTGTGTGGGTTCATTTCTGGATCTTAAATCCTGTTCCATTGATCCTCCTGCCTGTCACTGTACCAGTACCATGCAGTTTTTAACACTATTGCTCTGTAGTATTGCTTGAGGTCAGGGATACTGATTCCCCCAGATTTTCTTTTGTTGCTGAGAATAGTTTTAGCTATCCTGGGTTTTTTGTTGTTCCAGATGAATTTGATAATTGCTCTTTCTAACTCTGTGAAGAATTGAGTTGGGATTTTGATGGGTATTGCATTGAAACCGTATAGTGCTTTAGGCAAAATGGCCATTTTAACTATATTGATTCTACCGATCCATGAGCATGGGAGGTTTTCCCATTTTTTGAGGTCTTCTTCCATTTCCTTCTTCAGAGTCTTGAAGTTCTTGTCATACAGATCTTTCACATGTTTGGTAAGAGTCACCCCAAGATACTTTATACTGTTTGTGGCTATTGTGAAGGGGGTCATTTCCCTAATTTCTTTCTCAGCCTGCTTATCCTTTGAGTATAGGAAGGCCACTGATTTGCTGGAGTTGATTTTATAACCTGCCACTTTGCTGAAGTTGTTTATCAGCTGTAGGAGCTCTCTAGTGGAGTTCTTTGGGTCACTTAGGTAGACGATCATGTCGTCTGCAAATAATGATAGTTTGACTTCTTCCTTTCCAATTTGTATCCCTTTGACCTCCTTATGTTGTCGAATTGCCCGAGCTAGTATCTCAAGTACAATATTGAAAAGATAAGGAGAAAGGGGGCAGCCTTGTCTGGTCCCTGATTTCAGTGGGATTGCTTCAAGTTTCTCTCCATTTAGTTTGATGCTGGCTACCGGTTTGCTGTATATTGCTTTTACTATGTTTAGGTATGGGCCTTGAATTCCTGTTCTCTCCAAGACTTTAAGCATGAAGGGATGCTGAATTTTGTCAAATGCTTTTTCAGCATCCAATGAAATGACCATGTGGTTTTGTTCTTTGAGTTTGTTTATGTAGTGGATTGTATTGATGGATTTCCGTATATTGAACCAACCCTGCATTCCCGGGATAAAGCCTACTTGATCATGGTGGATGATCGTTTTGATGTATTCTTGGATTCGGTTGGCAAGAATTTTATTGAGTATTTTTGCATCTATGTTCATAAGGGAAATTGGTCTGAAGTTCTCTTTCTTTGTTGGATCTTTTTGTGGCTTTGGTATCAGCGTAATTGTGGCTTCGTAGAAGGAATTGGGTAGTGTTCCTTCTGTTTCTATTTTGTGGAATAGTTTGAAGAGTATTGGTGTTAACTCTTCTTTGAAGGTCTGGTAGAATTCTGCACTGAAGCCATCTGGTCCTGTGCTTTTTTTGGTTGGAAGACTTTCTATGACTCCTTCTATTTCTTTAGGCATTATGGGACTGTTTAGATGGTCTAGTTGGTCCTGATTTAATTTTGGTATTTGGTATCTGTCAAGGAAATTGTCCATTTCCTCCAGATTCTCCAGTTGTGTTGGGTACAGGCTCTTGTAGTAGGATCTGATGATTTTTTGGATTTCCTCAGTTTCCGTTGTTATATCTCCCTTTTCATTTCTAAGTTTGTTAATTTGGATACTTTCTCTGTGCCCTTTGGTCAGTCTGGTAAGGGTTTATCTATGTTGTTGATTTTCTCAAAGAACCAGCTCCTGGTTTTGTTGATTTTTTGTATGGTTCTCTTTGTGGGATGGCAACCCCATTCCTCACTTGATGTCCTGTATTTTTACTGGAGTTGGGCTCTACAAGTTACCTTTCCCCACTGTTGAGCATTTCATATATGATCCCTCTCTTTGAGTCCTTAGATTGTCTCACCACCCAAGTCTCTAGTACATTGTAGAAAATGTCCCCATGCCCCTCCTCCCTGAGGTTGTATATTTCT
The DNA here is from genome assembly GCF_947179515.1 of Apodemus sylvaticus. NCBI lineage: Eukaryota > Metazoa > Chordata > Mammalia > Rodentia > Muridae > Apodemus > Apodemus sylvaticus. The sequence goes on along the minus strand of NC_067482.1, from coordinate 48,866,059 downwards.
ATTTATTCTACTAGCCCTCTCTTTGCTCCTGTGTACCATCTGCCTCCAATACAGGATCATGTTTATCTTTTCCCCTCCTCTCCCATCTTCCACCAGGTCCCTCTCTCCTTCTGGCCCCTGTGATTGTTTTCTTCTCTCTTAATTTCTGTGCATTGTATCCTGAATATTCTGTACTTTTTTACTTATTTATTTTTCTGTTTTTGCTGATGTCAACTTATTAGTGAGTACACTCCATGCTTGTCCTTTCCATTTGAGTTACCTCACTCAGGATGTGATTTTCTAGTTCCATCCATTTGCCTGCAAACTTATATGATTGCCCTCATTCTTTTTTTTTTATTGATTAAAGACTATTTATTTACTATGTATACAGTGTTCTGTCTACATTATGTGTGCACACAGGAAGAGGGCACCAGATCTCTTTATAGATGAACCCCATGTGGGTGTTGGGATTTGATCTCAGGACCTCTGGAAGAGCAGTCAGTGCTCTTAATCTCTGAGCTGTATCTCCAGCCCCACATCCCAGCTTTGAAAAGGCCCATAGTCTTTATAAATTCAATCACTTTAAAAGTTTAGTCACTTTAAAATATTCTAAATCCCTAAAATATTCACAGTTTCTCTCAAATATTCAAAATCTCTCTGAAAGTCCAAAGTCTCTTCAAAACTTTGAATTTTTTACAATTGTGTCTTAACACTAGCCTCGTGTTAAAAACAACAACAACACAACAAAAAAAAAAAGCTAAGAACTTTCTTAGTAAGAGGGAAGAAAAGTGCACAATCACAGCAAAATCGAAGTACAACAGTGTAAAAAGTTTAGTGTTGCTCCTCTGAGGTTCACTCAGTGATCTCAGACTCCAGCAGAGGACTCAGGCTATGTTTCCCTGCCGCCCCTCTGTCACACTGTATCTGTCCCCTGGCCTCAGGCTGGCTCCCCTCCATAGCTCCTGCTGTCTCTGGTAGCTGTCCCATGGTACTGGATTGCCCTCATTCTTAATTGGTGATTAGTATTCCATAATGTAAATGAGCCACATTTTTCTGTATCTATTCTTTTTTGTGAAACATCTGGGTTGTTTACACTTCTGGCTGTCACTGATAAGGCCAATATGAACATGTATGAGGATGTACTCCTGTGGCATGGTGGGTCATTTTTTTGGGTATATTCAGTAGAGTGTTATAGCTCTGTCTTCAGGTAGATCTATTTGCAATTTTCTGAGGAAGACTCCAGAGTAGTTGTACCAGTTTGCAATGCCAGCAGTAATGGAAAAATGTTCCTCTTTCTTCATGTCCTTGCCAACATCTGCTGTCCCCTGATTTATTGATCTTAGCCATTCTGATTCTTATAATGTGGAACCTCAGGGTCATTTTGATTTGCATTTCCCTGATTACTCAGGACTTTGAAATATTTGGAATATGAATTTCTGGTTCTAGGATATCTCAGCGTATCAATGTTTCTACTTTATAATAACACTACATTTTTAATATTATTGTATGAGTTGATGGACTGAGTGGAGTCTCAGTTCCTAAGACCATCAGAAATATGTGTTTTCTGATGGTCACGTTGAGGACTGCACTTTCAGAAAATACATATGAGAGTGATCTATTTGGATGAGAGAACATAGTGGATTCAATCTAGTATTGACCTGGAAGTTACCTTCTTTCTGGCCAGCTTTCATACTGCTGAAAGGTTGTATGTACAGTACCAGAAGAGAAAATTAATCACCTCCATCTAGCCGTGAGCACTGAGATACAATGTTGCAATTGTGAAATAAACATCACTGCATTAACCAACCACTTTCAGATATAATTTCAGAGCCACAAGATAAGACTAATACCTAGTAATATTATCAAGCTAAGGACCTATGGTTAAACAGGTGATAGGCACTAAAAGAGAACATAGGTAGACAAAAGTTAGCAGTATTTAAGAGATCGCTAAGTCAGCTCCCTTTAATCTCAACATTTGGGAGGCAGAGATAGGTGAATTTCTGAGTTCAAGGCCAACCTGATCTAGAGAGTTCGTGGACAGTCAGAGCTACACAAAGAAACCTTGTCTCAAAAAAAAACCAACAACAATGACAAACAGACAAACAAACAAAACCCCAGATTCCTAATGACTTATCTTAAACCCATAGGTCAATGCATAACTCAAACATTATTAAAGGTGCCACATCCTTGTCTGTTAATGAGGTCTTTCAGAAAAGATATTTTCTTTCCTGTTTGTTTGTTTGTTTTTGCTCCTACAAGACTTTAATGTTTTTGAGATTAGTTTTCAAACTCAGATTCCCTATCTTCTGATTCTATATAAATAGATGATAGAAATTCCTAGTGATATTTTGTCACAAGTATTATTTCAAAAATAAATTCTCTTTAGGTAACAATAAAATTGAAATGAATACAACTATTAAAATTATAAACATAATTATAATTTTCAGTGACTAATTTAAGTTATCATAAAATATTTTCTCTAAGTTATGACTATGTTTCAAAAAGCTGATTTCAGAAATGTGGAATAAGAGGTACATATGTTATACATATAATTTGATATAAATAATATCATTTTAATATGTTTTCATTTACCAAATTTCTGGTTTGTAATAATTATAGTCATTTTTAGGCAACATTATTTTTAAAAGAGATAATAAAGATTTTAATTTGTATATGGCGAAATAATTTTTAAAAGAGGACTGTAGAGATGTAATGCAACAGACTATTTTAAAATTTAGAGTATAAATGAAAATATAATAGTTTTTGGAAAGTATTGAATAAATTTTTGACTAAAGTCCACTATGCTTTGAGAGCCAGATTATTATTTTTAATTGAGAAAGCATACTGTTGCTATCCTTGGTTTGAAAACATTTACACAGATTTTAACAAGTGAAACCTTCTATGCTCAAAATCAACTTACTTGCTAGGGATTCAGTGTATGATGGAAATAATAGGATAGATGGGCTGGCATTTATTTATCGAAATGATTATTGCTTTAAAGCTGATCTTTAAGTTCACAAAAGCTTAAAAAACACAATGCAAATTTATTGCTTAGGTCCTGTAATACTGCTCAGTGGATATAAAGAAAGTCCTTGCTGCAAAGTCTGGGAACTTGATTTTGATACTTGAATTTGTTAGTGTACAAAAGAGGCTAGTCTAAGAATTCTCTGAACATAACACATGTGCTATGGTATATAGTACATACACATACACAAACAGACACACACACATACACACACACGTGTATATATATATATATATATATATATATATATATATATATATATAAGCAAACATGAATAAATTAAGAAATAATATTAGATCATATTTATAAAGGATGATTAAAAGTCATTTTAGAAATAAAACCACATTAATGTTCATAAAATAATACAAAGATCAGCAAATGATTTTGCTTAATATTATATGTATTTGTACATAAAAAGAACCATTAAAATAATGTAAACCATGTGCAATTGATATACACTTTTCTCACTTCTCACATGACTTTATATTTTGTTCAAAAGAATGATTTTACAGTTATGAGAATACTATTTGTAGAAACTAAAAAAAAATCTTCTTACCATTTCAATTCAAAATCTCAAACATAAAAGTGTAATTTGATTTAGTTGGATTTTTCTTAGTGGTGTTTTAAGTGTCATTTTTCTATCTTTGATAAACCTTTTCCTTTTAGGACAGTTGAAGTAGAGTGAATAATTTCTTTCATTTTTTTCACATTAAAGTCCAAGGTTTTCTTAAGATTTAAAAAGCCACCAAACTTTATAAACATAAGAATTACTTCCACATTAAAGGACTGATCACAGCAGGGCAGTGCTGAAGTCCCAGGGAATGACTCAGACATTGAATTGAAATGGAACACTCCCCCCAGGTGATTTAGAAAATGTCATAATCTTTTCAATATGATGAACTGAACAGGCTTACAGAGATCAAGGTAAAAGCCAGTGTGGAGGCTAAAAGGTACAATCATCACAATTTGAACTTTTAATCTGAAAGACCTTCAATTTCCTCTCCCATTGGCTTCCACTGGACAGCTTAAGTACAGGATTCACCTAATTCCAGATCAACTATTTGAGGACATCTTAAAAGCACTATAAAGCACAAGGGATCATGTGAGAAGTTGAGAGATTTAGACATCCAAAGTCTCCTGGTGCTCCATCACAGATTCTAACTTTTATTTGCATGCCAGAAATATAAGGAAAGGCTCTTTACAACTATAATGAATAAACACAGAAATCTTAAAAACAGTCAGTCTTACAGTGTTGATTGGGTGTCAGTAAGACTGAGAAGACATACATAGGAAATGACAGAGGATTGCTGTAATATTGGTACAGTTGTGCACAGCTGCTGCAAACCTGACTGCCATTTCTTGGAACCAAAAACTCTTAAAGTCAAATGACATAGTGAAAAACGGCAGATTTTCAATGGATCGAGATAAAGGATTTCATACAAGTATTGAAAAAAAGTCAGCAGTAGTGATTGACAGGGATGTGCCTACCTCTTCACAAAATGTAGAAGAGTTACCTCTGAAGCATAGAATGTGAAAACAATGATAGAAAGCAGTTTCACCAAGCTGTCAAGAGAAATGGGGTGTTTGGTAGAAGGATGAACTAGTGAAAACTAGGAAATCCTACTGAACTGGTTAATATAAATTTGATGATGTAAATCTGGGAGACGATGTCAATATTACATTATCAAACGGAACATGGAAAAATGCATTAGACCATAAAAAATCACGATGTATTCAAGAAACATAAAAAAACCTCCCAAAACAATATTATAACACAGTTTATATTAATCTATACCTTATCGTGAAAAATAATTTGAAATTGAAGATAAAAATGAAAGAACATGACCTGTGCACTTTTGTTTAAGAACACAAACTTGGGGTTCAAGAAACCACTCAGCAATAGAGCATTTACATAGAAGTATTGAATTGACAATGCCCAAAAGCATGCTTACCCGCCCTTCAGCTCTGAAAGTTCTTTCAGCCCCTTTTTTGTGATATTCTGTAGTTCTCACACAGCATTACATAAATGTGGTGTTAGTGACCAAGTCCTCAGCAATCACTTATCTCACCAAATTGGCCAATTGTAATAACACACTGCTGAAGGAAGCATCTCTAATCAAGGCTGAGAGCTGTATTCATCTATGGGTTTAAAGACAAATTCTTTACAGGCAGCTTCAATGCATTGCCATCTGCCACAACATCAGTAGTCTGTTCCCCCATCGGGCTCTGACCTCCTTTACCATGAACGTTTTAGCAGTATACGTCACCACTTGTTGAAGAGGCCTAAACCAATCCTGAAGTGGTTTGATGTGGAGCAGTGGGCCATGCCACCAGACAGAAAACCTGGTACAGTTGAGCAGATTCATGAATCCACACAAGGCTGACTGAATTTTGCTGTCTGAGATCTACACCCCACTCCTTACAGCCTCATCCAGCCTTGCAGAACCTTCTTCCACACTGATCTCAGACTAATCATTGTGCCTTCCTAAGTATGCCTCACACAGCTTTTTCTCGGATAGCAATACACTCGAGAGTTCTTCAATACTCGAGAGTATTGTGTCCACTACTACAGATTCTCTTGTTGAATTCAGCATGGCATCAATTGATAAGTCATAGTGAATTTCCAGAAACCCAAATAGCTTGAAAGTGCTTATCAAGTCAATCATCTCATGTGGGGTTGCAAGCCTGACAATGTGCTGCAGTTCACTGTGATGCTAATTGTAGTCTAGCTCAGCATCTTCTGAAATTTCAGAAGATGCTTCTGGATTTGCCTTGAAGAAGTCTGGGTTGGCCTGTTCATCCTCAGTGCTTATGATCAAGGATACAAGTAACCCATCATCATACAGTTTAAACAGGTGGTATGATTTCGTCTTCTGAGAACTCAGTAGTTTGCAGTACTCAACAACCATGGGGATAAAATTCTGTCAAAAAACCCTCTCTTGTATTATACCATCCAGTAATCTGGAAATGTAGAGAGTAGAGAAGTTTTCTGATAATTATTTGTGGATCAAAAGTAAGGATGATCTGGGTGCCAAGTAACATCTTCCTTTCCAGTATACTGGCATACTCTGGGTGAACAATCAGAGATACATCTCATCCACGATTACTTTGCAAGGCTCATGCTAAGGCCATATGGTCTGTTTTCCTCAGTGGCCATCTGAAGAATATAACACGTGCCCCATAGCGTGAAAATAATCAACACATAACTTTCATACTTAGACATTTGGAGGACTGATTTGAGACATTTGAGAGACTGATTTGGGACTTTTGCGGGACTGACTTGATCCAATCTTCCTGCAATTCATCACACTTTAACCCAATGGAGATGCTCTTTGTTACGTGATGAATTGGTTCTCTGATGGTCAGTTGAATAGGCCTCCCATGCCTTTAGGATGCAACTTTTGGAAACATCTACACAGAGATTACTCAAACACATGGAGATGCATTCACAGAACTGTGTACGTGACACTTCCAAGTTAATGGAGTTGTCCAGCTCTTTCTCAATGCAGAGAGCAAACAGGTAAGAAAGCAAGCCACTCCCCCTGTTCTGGAAAGACTCAGTGAAGCAGCATTCGGCAAAACCAGAACGGGGAAGTGGGAAGGGGTGGGTGGGTGGGAGGACAGGGGAAGAGAAAGGGGCTTATGGGACTTTCGGGGAGTGGGGACTAGAAAAGGGGAAATTATTTGAAATGTAAATAAAAAATTATATCGAATAAAAAATATTAAAAAAAAGAAAGAAAGAAAGAAAGAAAGAAAGCCACTGGTCTCTTGTTTTCCCTCTGTCGAGGTCAGAGGACAATGTACCATACACTTGATGAATTAACGTCTCCTTGATGTACCTTTGCTTGCTGTGAGATAAACCTCATTCCCATCTGAAGTCTGTTCTGAACTTCCTAGATGAGGCCTTCTGTGGTACTTGTAAACCGTGTATCACTCTGGGCTTTTAAAATGATATGATACTTTTGGATTCTGCATTCATGATTTAGTGGTAGAAGCCACCTTGCTTGAGTCCCGCATCTGAGATGAGTGCCTGGGAATCGCTCACCTCAGCAAGTCCCTGCATTTGCTCCCTTAAGTACTTAACTTTGATCTTGAGGGGGGAAACTCCTCTCTGAATTAGGTTTAACATCTCCTCGACCTCTTGCTGCATTGAGTTGCTTTTGATGACGTTTTAACCTTTCTTGCTCACTCAAATGAAAGGGAACATGTGAAAATATCACCACAACTGCTAAGACAGTCTTTTAAACTATTTCAGGTCTGTGTAGATTCGCATACAGGTACAACCAGGAATCCTTTGCTTGGCCTGCATGAGTGAAAGGTCTGGCCCCTCAAGAATGGCCAAAGGTTTTCAGCTCTCAGAGGGGACGCCAGAGCAAGGCAGGCTGCCAGGCCTCTTTAGTGGCCACTGAAGGTCCAGAGTTGGTATCAGGAAGAAAGATGCTTCAGACAGCTGGGGGCCATTGGGCTGGACGTAACTGCAGTCAAATGCGAACACGAGGCTGGATGGACCTGGAGGCTGGAGGTGCAGCAAGGAAAGTTTCATTATAGAAGACTCTTACCTGAAGTGTTCCAGCTCAGTAAGACAGGCACTCTCAGATGATCTTTGATAAAATAATTGATGCACTTTATTCTTGTAGATAGGACATTATAAACATTTGAAGATGAGTTGCAATCTAGAGGCAGGTGCTTTCTATTAGCCTGGTCTAAGATGTTAGGGATGCCTCATCTGCATGTAGAAGGACTTCATGTGCTTGCTGTTCCTGCATAATTTATTGCCACAATCATCTCAGGGGATGTCTTGGTGGTCATGTGTTCCAAGATAGGAGCCTGGTCAGTAGATTTATATGCCTACCATTCTCGATTATGAAAATTGCTGGGGTCCCTAAATCTGCTCTGCCTTACCAAGTCTGCTATCTGGTGTCATGATCTGCTGCTTCATTGTTGGTTACTGATAGGACATTCACTATACTAGTCTATTGGTTGGTGTACCTTACAGGCAGATCATTGGTATAGCACACAGGATCTGCATTTGGTTGAGTTTCTGTGTGATCTTTTCCCTTCTTCAAAGCTTTGCTCCCATAATATTCTTGACTTCTACTTTCATGTTAGTTGGGGTTAATGAATTGCCTCTTAGAGATTTCTTTCCCTCTACTGCTAATTACAGTTTCTTTATTGCTATTTACCCTCACTAATATATCTCTTTACTTTAAAAACAACAATCTAAAACCTCAATAAATCTCTGGAGAACAAGAGATTGACCATATGATTCCAAGTTCTAACTGATACAGGTACAATTCCTGATACTAAGACTCAGGGAACATTGTAGAAAATGGACCAGAAACATTATAAAAGCCAGAGGAAAGGTGTTTTGGTGTGAGAAATGTCAGAAATTACAACCCTGAGTTCTCAAGAACTTGGATGCTTAAAGAAGACTAGAAGAAATATTGCACAAACATAGACAGGAGGAGCCAGGAGCACCTCAACACTTGATAAAGAACTAAGGACAATTGGAAGTGGTGGTAACAGGAGAAATGGTCAGTACCCCAGTCAGCAAATTGTTTATTAAATACTACGTGGCCAGCCAGCCTGAGATCCTATTTATAGATAACAATTTATGGACCAGTTTATATTTACACAAACAGGCATAAATAAACTCTCTCTCTCTCTCTCTCTCTCTCTCACATACACACACACACACACACACCACTTGCAATCAATATGTAAATCAATATATATTATATCACACATTATATATATATATACATATATATATATGTATATATATATATATATCATATGTGTGTGTGTGTGTATTTATCAATGATAGAAAAAAGAGACCATGAACTTGAAAGAGCAAAAAAAGAAATGTATGGATGATATTAAAGAGAGGAAGACAAAGGAGAGAAAGGAGGTAGTTACATTATAATTTCACAACTTGAAAAAATTATTCAGCTTATAAAAACTGTATAAAACAAATTGTATAAAATCAATTAATTATTCTAAAATCTGTTTATGAGGACAAACATAAAATATTTCTGAGATTGGATTACCTCTGTTTTTATATTTTTCCAGCCTATCATTTTTTAATTCTATTATCTTCTATTTTGAATTAAATTTTATTATGTAAATGTGTCATATTTTAATTACCCATTTATCAATTGATGGGCATCTAGGTTGATTCCATTTCTGGGCTATTGTGAAGAGGAAACCAATGAATATGAATTTTCAGATATCTCTGTGGTGGGATATATCTTCAGGAGTGCTATACCTGAATTATGCAACACATATTTACCTTTTTGAAATATTCTCTCAGTCATTTCAAGGGTCACCACAGCAGAAAATCCTGCCACCAAAAGTGGAATCTCAACCTATTTTTTTCTTTCAAAATTAAAGTTATAAACCCATTAGTGTGTGGGTAGTGGGAGTGATCTGGCTACAGCTTCCAGGAGTCACATTTGTTTGTCTACCCTGTGGGTTAGACAAGCTTAAGTCCTCTCATTTGGTCATATGATCCTTTACCATCAACCATTTTCCTCTCTCCTCAAAATACTTATATTTCTCATCATCCTGATATTGATTTCTTTTTAAATTATTTGACTGAGTTTTGCATTTATTCTTTGGAGAAACCTCTGATAAATTTGTGTTCTTGATGTTTTGTTTAATATATCAGAGAAAGACATCCAAGCCCCGCCTTACAAGCCACTATCATGAATGAATGTGTGATAGAGAGATGGGTAGTTAAGGTGCATGGTGGAGAGATAAAAGAGAAAGCATAATCAAGGAGTTTGAAGACTCTGAAGAATGCTAGAGCTGGGGACTCTATATCAGTTTGTAATGGAAAGATAGAAGGAGGCCATGACTAGGTCCTGGAACTGACTGCCACCATGGGCCATGCCTGTATTCATGTTCCTGCTGTAGCTAGGGTCTGTGTTGCTGTCTGTAGCATCATGTATCACCAAGTTTCAAGCAGATGTCTATGATCTGGGCTCTCATAGGAGACCATGTGTATATCTGAGGATCATGTTGCCTAGTGGGAACATGCTGTTCTGAGTGGCCTATACTGCTATCTGAGACCATTGAGAAATCTGACCCCAGACTGCTGCATTCCTGGGTCCACAGTCCTATGGCAGCTGAGCTCTATGTTTATAGACCAGGACTGTGTTAACACCAAAAAGTCAGGTGCATATCTATCCCTGGTCTGGATTGCCACCTGAAATACTGTGCCAGCCCCACCCCTTACCTGGATAACACATTGTACCTGACCCCTGACAGCATGGAATCAGGTGAACCAGACAAGAAGGTGCAGGATAACTGGACCTGCTCCTAGTCTGCTGTTGGGTATAGGCAGTGTGGCAGAAACCATAGGATTCAAAGCAAACTGATGATTCATTGCCATGAAATTTTTCAAATAAAGATTTATAGACAAAATGGTATTCGGCATGACACACTATGATACACTACAGTTTTCACAACAATTTTTTATCTTAATTATTTACTTTTGAGCATTGTGATTTCAAGGACAGAGGTCAGATATATAGGGACATAAAGATTAGTGGGATTGGGGTGCATGGGGTGGGGACTGTGTTGAAATTCAAAAAGAATAAAGAAAAAGCTTAAATATTAGTGTAGAAGTTTCTTAGAATATGAAGAATAAAACAATGTGTTCATATAATATCTGAAGACATAATCAAAGAACTCTAGATCATAAAGAAGAAATCCATCTCAATCTATATTGTCTCTCTAGTCACAATAGCTAGGAAATAGAATCAATCCAGCTGCCCCTCAACTAATGAAAAATTGGTACATATATACAATAGAATATTATTAGGCTATAAATAAAAGTGACATTATAAAATATGCAACTAAATGAATGAAACTGAGGTAAAAACTCTACTCACCTAGGCAAGCCAAGCCCAGGAAAATAAACACTGTATGTTATTTCTCATATATGTGTCCTATGTTTAATCCTTAACTTTTGTTTGTAGATCTCTTGGGAATACTTAGGAAACCAACAACCTAGGAATATAAGAGTTGTGGAGTAAGGTTAAATTAATGAAAAAGGAGTAATAATTCACAGTAGTGGCATGGTAATATTGTAGTGGTAGTCTTTTTTCATGTAGTAGCTTCAGCTAAGTATAAGGACTATATAAGATACTCAGAAAGGCATAAAATCCATGACATTATAACCATCCCAAATCACCTATGCAAATACCATCCTTCTCTTAATTAGATTCAAACATGTGAATTTGAAATAATGAAAAGTATATTGTCTTCCATTTGCCTCAGAGATTGTTATCATATAACAAGATGAGTGACATAATTTAAACCATACATGCCATACATAAACTGAAGAAATTCAAGATTTCCCAGTTTTTAAATCTTTTCTTTTTCTTCTCTTTATGTGAGAGTGTAATTACATAATGAAACACCCATTTATTTAGAACTCAAATCAATGCATATGCAATGGCATTGCAAAGAAGAGTTCAGCTATGTTATTCATTTATTTGTAAAATCTCTGTTTCTGTTTCCCCTTTCTACTTGTTTTCATTTTGGCCTTTTAATTTTATTTCCTCCTTCACCAAGCTACAAAGTTGTATTTACTGTTCTTTAATTTATTTTCACAGTAAGATTGCCTCTGGCTACCAGCCAGCCAGCCATTTATTTATATGGCAGAGACAAATGTTATTCCTTGCACGCAATGCTGTTGTTTTATGTTCTTGGAAAAGGAAAATGCTGAGTATATCAAGTCAACGTACTTTGCAGTCAATTTGTACAGAGATGTCTCTACCTATGTTTTCCTTCAGAAGGTGACTTCAAGCAAGTTCAACGTCTAGCACTCGGCTGAACTATAAATTCTACGACAGGCTCTGTTTTCAAATTCAAGCAAAGAGTAATTTACTTTGCTAACCTTGAACCTTTTTATATTCCTTCAAGATTTTTAAGTTTACTGTGAAGTATTCTGATTACAGAAGATGTCTGAATAAAGATAAATTCATACAATGAAATGAAACTCACACCAGTTAAGGAGAAGTTAGTAAAACAATTATACATTGTATTCTTAGTTATTATTTAGAGCAATAGTCTAATCACTACAGAAACCCTTTAGAGGAACTTTTAATTAGGCAACATGGCTCATCTGCCAAGGGATCACACCCAAAGACCTTCCAGGTCTGAAGGATTCAGTTGGTATTAAGACATGGCCTTAGTACATACCTTTAATCTCTCTGGCTAGAATATACAGACAAAGCTTTATTGCACACTGTTAATCCCACCAAAATGAAGATATATTTAGTTTGTAGAAGGAACTGGCATGTTTGAAAATAACATTTAATTGAGGGGCAAAAAAGTGATGAATCAGAGGAAGATTTGACAGATGAATCAGAGATAAAATACACCCAATTCTCAGAACAGCAAAGAAAAGTAAAAGGACTTGAGGAAAAGAGATTTACAGGGATAATAGCACAGAACAAAGAAAGATGTAAAAGAACGGGGGCAGGGAGAGAGAGAGAGAGAGAGAGAGGGACAGAGACAGAGACAGAGACAGAGGAGGCAGTTATACCAGGACAGTTTTACAAAGAAATGTTGCATGTTAAGAGACTAGGAGCCAGATTAATAGTACAGATTGCCAGAGTTAGTGTGAGGTCAAGCAGAGCAATTCAGTCAGAAGCCAAGAGAAGCCAACTAGACTCAGTCAGCTGGCAGAAACATTTTAAACGTGATAAGCTGAATCAACCAGATAGAGTCAGAAGGAACTAAAATGTTTGTGCTTATTCAGCAGGGAGCCTTATGGAGGTGACAATTACATCTGGCAAATAAAAGTTACTTTTACACTATGATAACTTAATGAAAAGACAGAGTATAATAACTTTAGAATGACCTAGTAACAAGTAACTTGCAATGAAACTGGCACTGATAACATCTTTTCAAATGAGAACATTAAAATCCATTAAATGAAATAATGCTTTACATGAGCCTTCAATTTTATTTATTCAATATATTTTCTTTTTACATTTCAAATGATTCCCCTTTTCTGGTCTCCCCTCCCCAAAAATCACATAAGCCCCCTTCCATCCCCCTGTTCTCCCACCCAACTCTTCTCACTTCCCTGTTCTGGTTTTGCCTTATACTACTACACTGAGTCTTTCCAGAACCAGGGGCCACTCCTCCTTTCTACTTGTACCTCATTTGCTATGTGGATTATGTTTTGGGTATTCCAGTTTTCCAGGCTAATATCTACTTATTAGTGAGTGCACACCATGATTGATCTTTTGAGACTGGGTTACCTCACTTAGTATGATGTTCTCCAGCTCCATCCATTTGCCTAGGAATTTTATGATTTCATTGTTTCTAATGGCTGAATAGTACTCCGTTGTGTATATATACCACATTTTTTGCTTCCTTTCTTCTGTTGAGTGATACCTAGGTTCTTTCCAGCTTCTGGCAATTATAAATAGGGCTGCTATGAACATAGTGGAGCATATATCCTATTACATGCTGGGGAATCCTCTGGGTATATGCCCAGGAGTGGTATAGCAGGATCGTTCGGGAGTGATGTGCCCATTTTTCTGAGGAACCGCCAGACTGATTTGCAGAGTGGTTGTACCAATTTACAACCCCACCAGCAGTGGAGGAGTGTTCCTCTTTCTCCACATCTTCTCCAACACCTGCTGTCTCCTGAGTTTTTAATCTCAGCCAATCTGACTGGTGTAAGGTGAAATCTCAGGGTTGTTTTGATTTGCATTTCCCTGATGACCTCAAGCAATACTATGATCAATAGTGTTAAAAGCTGCATGGTATTGGTATAGTGACAGGCAGGCAGATCAATGGAACAGGATTGAAGATCCAGAAATGAACCCACATACCTATGGCCACTTGATACTTGACAAAGGGGCTGAAAACATCCAATAGAAAAAAGATAGCCTTTTCAACAAATGGTGCTGGTTCAACTGGAGGTCAGCATACAGAAGAATGGGAATTGATCTATCCTTGTCTCCTTGTACTAAGCTCAACTCCAAATGGATCAAGGACCTCCACATAAAGCCAGACACTCTGAAGCTAATAGAAAAGAAACTGGGGAAGACCCTTGAGGACATCAGTACAGGGGGAAAGTTCCTGAACAGAACACCAATAGCATATGCTCTAAGATCAAGAATTGACAAATGGAACCTCATAAAATTACAAAGTTTCTGTAAAGCAAAGGACACCATCAAAAGGACAAATCAGCAACCCACAAATTGGGAAAAGATCTTCACCAACCCTACATCAGATAGAGGGCTAATATCTAATATATACAAAGAACACAAGAAGTTAGACCCCAGAAAACCAAATAACCCTATTAAAAATGGGGTACAGTGTTAATGAATTCTCACCTGAAGAACTTTGGATGTTGGAGAAACATCTTAAACAATGGGCCTTCAATTCTAGCAACTCTGGAATTTGTGGCCAGTGGATGCTTAAGGCCTCATGAGCAGCCTAGTGAGGTCAAGGCCAGTCTGGAAATTTAGGTAGAGACTGTCTCAGAATTTAAATCAAAAATAAAAAGAAAGAAAAGAAAAGGAGGGCTGATAGTATAGTTTGCCTGGTGAAATTGATTTTAACTCACATATATGTAAGGCATTAATTTTAATATCATGTGTAAATATATTATTAGCACAATTTTGGCTGGATGTTAACTTATTGATACATATATATTCCGTTTTGAGAATATTAATTAATTTCTTCTTAGATATTTCCTCCTATGTAAACCATGGGAGATATGATATTTCTAAAATTTCCTGGATTTAAATTTTAGAACTTTAAATTAATACTGATGTGTGTTTAGCCTATATTATTTGTTTTCATTTTTTCTAGAATAAGATTGTACCTTTATTGCCACTAGCCACATTTTTCCAGAATTCTTTGAGGTGGTAACAAGTACAACTCTGAATAATTTTAATTCTTTCAACTGCCTGTTTGATAATGAGAAAAAAATTCCATTTTACTTCCATTTAGGAATTACATTACTATCCTTCTTTCTAAGTTCTTTACTTCCTAAAATGTGCAGACATATATTTATTGTTGTCCTAAATCTGAAAATGTAGCTGTATAAGCTTGCATTTTGATATGTTAAGGACATCAACCTTAAGTGCAAATTAATTGGATTCACATACCAGATATTTGCATAGAGGGGATTTACTCTCTAAAACCTCAGAAACAAATTAATTCAAATGTTAGCTTACCTTGGAGCATAAGTAAGCCACAATTGAATACGTAATTTCGAATTCAATTTCAACTTGGTGTTTTGGACTCAACTCTATTTTCCAGTTGTACTTGATAAGTACATTGGAGTGGCTTTAGAAATGGAATCAGGGTCAAGTACAAATTCTTTCTGAAAATGATCTCCTATTTCCATAAATAACTTTATTGTTTACCAATATTTATATGTACATAGGATTGTTTTAGACTTTCTGGGAATTTGAACCTTTGTAGATAGACTGATAAATGACCAGCAATCAAAAATACTGATATTATCTATTCATTTTTATCCAAACCCAAGTAATGAATATTTTGCACACATGTTTTATCCAAACGTTTTCATTCATTGGCAGTAAAATCTAGGTATATTTTATTAGTATAGTTAGTATAACAATACATTTTATAAGTCTAACATTTATTTAAATATATAAAACTTAAATCAGTTTAGTTTTGGATTCTATCCATATGATGCATTACACAAATCAGTTAAGTATAAGAAAGGTCACAGTTCTTTACCTCATGAAATCAATGTGCAGTTTTTTTTTCCTGAAAAACAAAGGAAAGAAACCATATTACAAACTAAAATAGCACTTAAGAAGTCTAGATCACTGTGCTGAAGAAAACATACTACCAATTTCATTGTTGAGAAAAATTCAGAATCACCCATGACTTCATATCCTGACTATGATATGAAATACAGTGCAAAGAAAAGTAAATAAGGATTGTAGGGTTAAAACTACTTGCTTGTATAAAATCTAATCTATCGTGGAAAAGAGGCAAAAAGAAATTAAAACGTTTGCAGATTTAAATTATTGTAAGATATAAAATTAGCATTTTATGTTCAACTTATTTAAAATAAGTAAAATGTTCTGATGTCATCTTTAGTAAATTTTCTGTTACTATTAAACAATATGCATAAACTCATGTTAGTCTAATTTAAAATAAACTACCACAATTTGACCAAAAATATATTAAATGACTTAATTAGGGGAATGTGCCTAAAAGCAATTTATTAATTAATAAATAAATTAATTTTTTTTACACTTCAGATTTTATCTGTTCCTCGGTCCACCCATAAACGCCCATCCTACCTGACCTCTAAACTCCCTGGGGCCTTTTGAGGATTAGGTGAATGATCTCTAATTGAACATAGGCTCAGCAGTCCTCTGCTGTATGTGTGTTGAGGGCCTCATATCAGTTGGTATATGCTTCTTGTTTAGTGGTCAAGTGTTTGAGAGATCTCAAGGGTCCAGATTAATTGAGACTCCTGTTCCTTCTACAGGGTCACCCTCTTCCTCAGCCTACTTCAGCATTTCTTCTATTCAGCCACAGGGGTCAGCATTTTCTGTCCACTGGTTGGGTACACACATCTGCACCCAACACTTTCAGGTGCTTGTTGGGTCTTCTGAAGTACAGTCATGTTAGGTCCCATTTTGTGAGTGTTCCATAGCCTCAGTAATAGTGTCAGTCCTTGGGACCTCCCCTTGAGCTGGATCCCACTTTAGGCCTGTCACTACACCTTCATTTCCTCACTCTTCTCTCCATTTCCATCTTTGTACTTCTTTCAGACAGGAACAATTGTTTAAACTTTGAGATGGCAACCCCCTCCCTCATTTGATGCCCTGTCTTCCTGCTGGTGGTGGGCTCTATAAGTTCTCTCACACTATGTACATTTCATCTAACATCCCTCCCTCTGAGTCCTAAGAGTCTCTCACCTTCCAGGTCTCTGGTAAATTCTGGAGGATCCTCACAATCTTCAACCTCTTGAGGTTACCTGTTTCAATTCCTTCTGCAGGCCCTCAGGGCTTGAGGCTTTTTTCCTCACCTAATACCAGAGCAGGTTCCCCTCTCCCCCACAATCACCTGATCCACTTTCCCTCCCAGATCCCTCCCTCCCTCCTGCCCAAGTAGTGACAGCTTTGTTCTCCTTTCCAAGTGGGATTGAAGCATCCTTACTTGGGCCTTTCAGCATGTTGAGATTTTTTATTTCGGTGGACTGTATCTTGTGTATTCTGTACATTTTATTTTTTGGGTAATATCCACTTATTAGTGAGTACATACCATGCATGTCATTTTGGGTCTGAGTTTCCTAGCTCAGGATATTTTCTAGTTTCATCCATTTGCCTGCAAAACTCAGGATGTCGTCATTCTTAATAGCTGAGTTGTATTCCATTCTGTAAATGAACCATATTTTATGTATCCATTATTCTCTCTAGGGATATCTGGGATGTTTTTTAGCTTCTGGCTTTCACAAATAAGGTTGTTATAAACATAGTGGAACTCTTGCTCATGTGGCATGGTGGAATCTTCTGGTTATATCCCCAAGAGTGGTATAGCTGGGTCATCAGGTAGAGTTATTTCCAATTATCTGAGGAGCCTCCAGATTGATTTTCAGCATGATTGTACCAGTTTGCAATAACCCCAGCAATGGAGGAGTGTTCCTCTTTCTTCATATCCTCACCAACATATGTTGTTACCTAAGGTTTGATCTTAACCATTCTGATTGGTGTAAGTTGGAATCTCAGGGTCATTTTATTTTATTTTATATTTTTTATTCAATATGTTTTTTATTTACATTTCAAATAATTTCCCGTTTTCTGGCCCCCCACTCCCCGAAAGTCCCATAAGCCCCCTTCTGTCCCCCTGTTCTCCCATCCACCCCTTCCTACTTCCCCGTTCTGGTTTTGCCCTATACTGCTACACTGAGTCTTTCCAGAACCAGGGCCACTCCTCCGTTCTTCTTAGACATCATTTGATATGTGGATTATGTCTTAGGTATTCCAAGTTTCTAGGCTAATATTTACTTCTCAGTGAGTGCATATCATGATTGATCTTTGAGGCTGGGTTACCTCACTTAGTATGATGTTCTCCAGCTCCATCCATTTGTCAAAGAATTTCATGAATTCACTGTTTCTAATGGCTGAATAGTATTCCATTGTGTATGTATACCACATTTTTTATATCCATTCCTCCACTGAGGGACATCTGGGTTCTTTCAAGCTTCTGGCTTTTATAAATAGGGCTGCTATGAACATAGTGGCGTATGTGTCCTTATTACCTGCTGGGGAATCCTCTGGGTATATGCCCAGGAGTGGTATAGCAGGATCTTTCAGAAGTGACGTGCCCAGTTTTCTGAGGAAACAACAGACTGATTTCCAGAATGGTTGTACCAATTTGCAACCCCACCAGCAGTGGAGGAGTGTTCCTCTTTCTCCACATCCTCACCAACACCTTCAGTCTCCTGAATTTTCAATCTTAGCCATTCTGACTGGTGTAAAGTGAAATCTCAGGGTTGTTTTGATTTCCATTTCCCTAATGACTAATGAAATTGAGCATTTTTTAAGATGCTTCTCCACCATCCAAAGTTCTTCAGGTGAGAATTCTTTGTTTAACTCTGTACCCCATTTTTAATAGGGTTATTTGGTTTTCTGGGGTCTAACTTCTTGAGTTCTTTTTATATATTGGATATTAGCCCTCTATCTGATGTAGGGTTGGTGAGGATCTTTTCCCAATTTGGTGGTTGCCAATTTGTCCTTTTGATGGTGTCCTTTGACTTACAGAAGCTTTGTAATTTTATGAGGTCCCATTCCCTGACCTCAAGCAATACTACAGAGCAATAGTGTTAAAAACTGCATGGTATTGGTACAGTCACAGGCAGGCTGATCAATGGAACAGGACTGAAGATCCAGAAATGAACCCACACACCTATGGCCACTTGATCCTCGACAAAGGAGCTGAAAACATCCAATGGAAAAAATATAGTCTTTTCAACAAATAGTGCTGGTTCAACTGGAGGTCAGCATGCAGAAGAATGTGAGTTGATCCATCCTTATCTCCTTGTACTAAGCTCAAATCCAAAAGGATCAAGGACCTCCACATAAAGCCAGACACTCTGAAGCTAATAGAAAAGAAACTGGGGAAGACCCTTGAGGACATTGGTACAGGGGGAAAGTTACTGATCAGGGTCATTTTTATTTGCATTTCTCTGATCACTAAGGACTTTGAACATTGCTTTAGGTGCTTCTCAGCTATTCGGGATCTCATTTTGGTTCCATGCCCCATTTTTTCATTGGGGTGTTTGGTTTTATTGGTGGTTAGCATCTTGGATATTAGCCTTCTATCAGATGTGTAGGTTGTTGATTTATCTTATTGACTATGGCCTTTGTCTTACATAAGCTTTCTAGTTTTATGAGGTCCTATATTATCAATTCTTGATCTTAGAGCATGAGTCATTGAAGTTCTCTTTAGGAAATATTCCCATGCCAATGAGTTCAAGGCTCTTTCCCACTTTCCATTCTATAAGATTCAATGTATCTGGTTTTATGTTGAGGTTTTTGGACTTTGTACAAGGTGACAAATATGGGTCTATTCTCATATTTCTGCCTACAGACAGCCAGATAACCAGTACCATTTGTTGAAGATGATTTCTTTTTCCATTGTATATGTTTGACTTTTTAGTCAAATACCAAGTGAGCATAAGTGTGTGGTTTTATTTCTGGCTCTTCAATTCTATTCCATTGATCAACATGTCTGTCTCTGTATTGATACCATGCAGTTTTTATAACTATTACTCTGTAGTGAAACTTGAGGTCAGGGATGGTGATACCCCAGACATTCTTTTATTAAGAATTGTTTTCACTATTCTGGGTTTTTTGCCTTTCCAGATGAATTTGAGAATTGCTCTTTCCATGTCTTTGAAGAATTGTTTTGGGATTTTGATGGGGAGTTCATTGAATCTTCAGATTGCCTTTGGTAGGATGGCCATTTTTACTACTTTAATTCTGCCAATCCATGAGTGTAGAGATCTCTCCAATTTCTGAGATCTTTGATTTCTTTCTTGAGAGACTTGAAGTTATTGTCATGCATACCTTTCACTTGTTTGCTTAAAGTTACCCCAAAATATTTTATATTCTTTGTGGATATTGTGAAAGCAGTTTGTTCCTTAAATTCTTTCTCAGCCTGTTTATCATTTCTATGATGGAAGGCTATTGATTTATTTGAGTTAATTTTATATATGGCCACTTTACTGAAGTTGTTTATCAGCTGGAGAAGTTTTCTGGCATAATTTTGTGGGTCACTTATGTATACTGTCTTATCGTCAGCAAATAGTAATACCTTTATTTCTTCTTTGCCAATTTGTATCCCTTTGATCTCTTTTTGTTGTTTTATTGTTCTAGCTAGCACTTTGAGTACTATATTGACTAGATATCAGGAAAGTGGGCATCTTTGTCTTGTCCCTGATTTAAGTGGGATTGCTTCAAGTATGTCTCTATTTAATTTGGTATTGGCTGTTGGTTTGTGTATATTGCTTTCATTATGTTTAGAAATTGGCCTTGAATTTCTGATCTCTCCAATACTTTTATCATGAAGGGGTGTTGTATTTTCTCAAGGTGAATTGCAGCAATTTCAAATACAACTTTAATGATCACCTTTTAACATATTTAAAAATGAATTAACCATTGGCTCAAGAAAAATCTTAAATAATTAGACAGCATAAGAGATTCTTTATCGATAAAATGATATATCCCTGCCTCCCTATATATGCAATTTCCAACTTAATGAATATTCTATGACTGACTATTAGAGCAGATATATAGTTTCATATTTAAATTTTACTAAGTAAGAAGCAGACACTTAATACTTTTCCTTGGAGTATACTTTTATTTATATTTTTCACTTTATAGTGAAATTTTATTTAAATGTAAGCCTATAATTAACAAGAGATAATTTTATGTAGATCACTTTATAATAATCATTTTTTAGTTATATTGATTTTAGAAATTAGACTATAATTACATGATTTTTCCCCTTCCTTTTTCCTCTGGCCAAACCTCCCATATTTTTTTTCTTGATCTTTTTCAGATTTATTTGTTCTTTTTCTCATTAGCTCTAACATACATATATGTATGTGTATATGCATTTATATTCTGAAATATACAAATAGAACCTGTTCATTCTACATAGCATTATTAGTGTATATGTTTTTAAGGTTTATTTTCTTTAACTCTATTTTCAGGAACAAATGTTAATCAACTTTATTTTCTCTAAAAGAATATAATATTTTCTAAAAATTAAATAAGTACATTGATCTGATTATTTTTGTCTCTTTATGAAATCCTTCACATGAGGATCCATATCACTGATATTTTCTTTCAACAACTATACTTATGTGTATATTATGTCAACTGTATGCATATTTCTATATTTATGAGCTGGTTAACTTATTTTACTTTCATTAATCTTTAATGTTTGATTTATTCTTGTAGTTGCATGTTTCCTTATTCATTCTTATTATAATTTGTAATTATTCTTTGAAGATTTTATAACTTATCCAAGGTACCTCAATCTCATTCAGCTCTATTTTCTGCTATTCCCTCTAATCCCTGCTATTTCCTCAAATTCTCCATGATCATGTTACATCTAATAACTTCCTGTATAGTTTTATAAGCTTGAGATCATTTCAAAATATTCTTAGTTTAAATGTGTGTGTTTGTGTGTGTAAGAGTGTGTATGTGTGTAAGTGTGTGTATGTGTGTGTGTGTGTGTATAAATATGCCCATGTGAGTACCGGTGATAGTAAAGGACACTGCCATCGAACACACTTGAGCTGGAATTACAATTGGTTTAGAAACACTTGGCATGGGTTCTGGGAAATAAAAGCAATTAGTCTTCAAAAATTTCCCATCATACAGACCCCACTTATTTATGGTTCCTTTGCAACATGTCTTAATCCTGCCTAAATGTTCATGACCATAGTATCATTCACTGGGTTGTGCATCTTCAGCCTACTGAATGGCATATTTCTGAAACCAACAAACAAAAATCAAAATAGGAAACAATAACAACAAAGCCTGACTCTCCTTTTTCTAGTTGCCATCAAACGCAAATCATCTGGGTTTGGTCATCAGAAGCCCGTCCTCAATCACTATATGACTTTAACCTGCTGGATCTTTTGTAGGTTATGTAGCTTTTATGTAGATAACCAAAGCTCAGGTAATTTCATGTGTACTCTACTCATGACATAGACAGATGACAACATTTTTCCACCACTATTCTTAACTGGAGAAAACATAGCATCTTCAATAAGTGCTACTTGAAATCTTGGATTTCAGTAGGGAGGAGAATGAAACTTGATACTTAATTCTTACCTTACTGAAAAGTTCACTCCAAGTGTATCAAGACCCTTAAGACACCAAATCTGCCAGAGGAAAATGCTAAAACATTGAGGCACAAGAGAGGATTTCTCAATAGGACTCTGATAACTTAGAATAGAGATCAATAGTTGGTTAAGAAAATCTCAGTTAGCTATGCAGCTTCTGGAAAGCAAAGGAAAGAGAAATAAGCCAGGCTAAATAACATGAGAACAATCCTTGTCAGCTATACATGTGAGGGAAAATGTGAAGTTGGAACACACAAGGAACACAAGCAGACCAGCTAAATAGCAAAGAAAGCATTTAAAATGAGAACTATGTGTAAAATAGAGGATAGCTCTGCTATTCTCCACAGACCAAAAGAAGGTAAACAAAAGGAAAGCATGAGCGAGGATGCTTGAATCCCACATGGATGGGGGAATAAAGTAGTCATAACAGGAAGATAGAGGAAAGAAATTGAGTGGGAGAGGGGATGAGAGGAATAGGGGATTCAGGATCAGGTGTTGGGCAGGACAGGGAAGATGGCCAGACAGACAAGAAGATGAATGGAAATCTGCAACTGATGGGCATGGGGAGGTGGGAGGGTGCTGGAATAAGGGAGACACCCAAATTTCAATGGGGGAACTTTAGTTATGACTCTCTATTTTGGGAATATGCAACATGAAGAGGTCACCTCATGTAGACATGCAGGAACCCCAGTGGAGCAACAGAGACATGAATAATCCTACAACATATTCCACCCAAAATTTATCCTGTCTACAAGAATTGCAGGGACAGGAGACGGAGTAGAAACTGAGGGACTGGCCAACCAATAACAAGCCCAACTTGAGACCCATTCCATGGACAAGCACCAATCCCTGACACTATTATTGATACCTCTTGCACATAGGGGTGTAGCATGGCTTTTCTCTGAGAGGCTTTACCAGACAGATATAGAGACCCGCAGTCAAAGAGATGGTGCATGGAGACTCTTATGGGAAAATTGGAGGAATGATTGTAGGCCCCAAAGGGGATAAAAACTCCACAAGAAGACTAACAGATTAAAATAACTTGAACCCTTGGGTGATCTCAGACACTGAACCACTAACCAAAGAGCATACAAGGGCTGCTAGGCCTCCCCACAGATATATAGCAAATGGCCAATTTGATCTTCATGTGATTCCTTAAAAACTGGAGTAGGGAATATCCCAAAAGTTGTTGCCTCTCCATGGGATATGGTCTTTCAACTGAGCTAGCTTGTCTAACTCAGAAGATGTAGAGACTTGATGTGCCAGTGTGCTCAGAGGAGAAGGGGGTGGATGGGGGGGGGAAAGGATTATGGAAGGGGTTGACAGGGAAAGGGGCCAGCAAAAGGGATATAAAGTGAATGAATTAAGAAATAAAGTTAAATTAAGTTTAAAAGTGGAGTTATTGAAATAAAGACTATGTTCTCAAAAGAAGAAATGTAAATCAGCAGGAAAAATTTATTTCAAGTATCCAATAACTTCAGTCATCATTATTCTTTAAGGTATGTAGTTTCCCAGTAGCAGAAAGAAGTTTTTTTTTCTTGAATAATAAAAGAAACTTCTCTCACTTACTTCCTTATCAAACCTCCTGAAACAATATTCACTTTTCAGAGAGTAATGCTTCCAATGGATGCCTTTAAATTGAAATCTCAGTCTAGTCAAATAGTCATCTGAGTATGTTCTTTGATTCAACATGCAACAGGATTACTTTGCCATTCTTATTGCTGAGAATTTATATTCAATTTTAATTTCATAATAAGTAGTCACTAAACTAATTTTTTGTCTTTTTTAAGCCTTAAATTAACTATCTGTTGGACAACACAGATTCACTGTCTTTTAACATACTACAAGTTTTAATTTGAATGTTTCCAAGACAGTACTGCACAATGCTGAGACTTCTGAATTCTAAAATTTGAATGATTTCACACAGTTAACCAAGGCCAGATGAACTTATTCTCTTCTATCCTCCCTCCATTCCTCCTCCTCCATTCCTCCCTTCACTTATTTGTTTCTGCATTTTCTTTCTTGTTTTATTTGTATATCTGTGTTCATATGGTTGTGTGTGTGTGTGTATGTGTGTGTGTGTGAAATGCAAAGACAGTCTCAGATATAGTTGCTCAGGAGTGCTCTGTCTTGTTTTATCTCTTGTGTTTATTTCTTCTTTGTTGTTTTTGGTTTAGTATTATACTGAATTGAGTTAGTGTCTGTCATTGAGACTTGGGTCATACTATATATGGGGCTGACTGTTCAGAATGCCCTAGGGATCTTTCTGTTGCCACTTCCCAAGCACCAGTTTTACAAAGGTTAGTCACTATGTACAAAAAATTTATTTTAACCCAAATCAGGTCTACATGCCTGCACAGCAGTTTACCAGCTGAGATCTTTCCACAACTACTAGCTAACATCTGTAGGCTAGTTTTAGCCAGTTCAGTTTTGGTAGAATAGAGGTCTCTGACTCTCTCTCTCTCTCTCTCTCTCTCTCTCTCTCTCTCTCTCTCTCTCTCTCTGCCTCTCTCCCCCTTCTCATTAAATCACACTCAAATACACACACACACGCACACACACACACACACACACACACACAGAGAGAGAGAGAGAGAGAGAGAGAGAGAGAGAGAGAGAGAGAGAGAGAGAGAGAGAAAGAGAGAGAAGAAACACAAAGAAACAAACAGAAGTTTGGGTTTTTGTAATGAGACAATCAATGGCTTTAATAATGAAATGATAATTTTCTATTTAGAACTGAAAATTTCACCTTCACTGGAACGCAGTAAATGTTGATGAAGTACATATGCTCAAGACAGCACAATAGAAGATTAAACACTTTTATAAACATTGTATTGATTGATAGTGATGTGTCATTGAAGATGTCATTTATTTATTATAACACATACACTCACAATGGTTCAAATTACTTAATTCTCATAATCAGCCACACATTTTGTGTTTCAGTAAAGACTCTTTACTAGGTAAGAATTTCTTTGGGTATCTTTTTTTCTGGGACAGTTTCTTAACTCCATAGCTACTCCATGACCTACTGGACTTTCGCTCCTGACTCTAATGACTATTTACCGTACATATATTCTTTGATCTTTCACAATACTCATGTTCCAAATGGCTATTTATTTATTTATTATTTTTAATGTATGTGAGGACACTGTTGCTCCCTTCAGAGACATCAGAAGAGGGCGTTGTACCCCAGTACAGTTGGTTGTAAGCCACTATGTGGTTGCTTTGAATTGAACTCAGGATCTCTGGAAGAGCAGCCAGCACTCTTAACCACTGAGCCATCTTTCCAGCCCCTTATTTTATACTTCTAAACTGCAGTAAACTACTTATAAATATTGATAATAATTCAATGATTTGTGCACTTGTATATTATAAACATTTATTTATGAGTTATATTAATTTAATATATTATTTGTGAATTATATTACTATAATATATTTTAACCCCAATGAGTACTATGGTGATGAATTTAAGTAAGAAGGACATATGAGTCACTACAAATTTAAATCATTGCTTTATTATTGGAATTTACTTTCTAATAGAATTGAAACAAGAAGAATTATTAATTTATAGTCTAAACTCTGGATCAAGGTTTGGAGATGACCAACTATCATTATATAGCTATGTGATACTAAGCACTTTAAATGTCTTGTAACCTGCGTTTTCTCATTCCTATTATAGGAACAGCATTACCATGGGTCATTTTCATGAGAATGATAAGGAGCATTTACAAGTGCCTTTTTAATATATTCATTGAAACTAAAGAAAAAATAAACTTCTCCATTCCTCACCTTACTATTATTAAGATTTGTATTACAGTTTCATCCAATTGCATTAATTTGCTATCCAAAGTTTTGTGAATAGAAGCAAATTAAAGCGAAGATGAAATCCATTTTAAAATAGCTAGGAATCCTGTACAGCCTTGAAATTACAAGTTTTCATCTTCAACTATGAAATCATCAAGAAATAGTCCTGTCATCTTTTCTTGTTAGCACATGCACTTTGAAGTAAATGTAGCTTTTTAAACTTAAGATGAGAGGACAAGATGTGAACATGAAAGTGCTGATTCTTAAGTAAATGTCATCTTGCTTCGTATTTTTAGAAATCCTGAAAAATGACTGTGTAAAAGGAAACAAGATTCAGTTTTACGCTGACCTATGCCCTCTCTTGGGATTTTTGGTTATCTCTTTTCACTGGAAGTGTGAATCTTAGTAAGTGTTAAAAGAAATTTTTATAAAAACCTCAGGGATATATACTGGCCAAATACTTTCACTGAATAATCTACTTGTAATCTCTAAATTATAATTGTTTCTGCAGAGTAGGTCTATACAACTTTAAGTTTGTGTTATAGATAAGTGTGTGTGTGTGTGTGTGTGTGTTCGTGTATGTGTGTGTGTGATAGAGTGCATGCATGCACGCATGCACGCATGCACACACACACACACACACACACACACACACACACACACACACACACAAGCATACATGCCTGTGCATACATGCCTGTGTTACACATCTCAATTTATAGTAATTTTATTTTATAATATACTATTGTAAAAATATTATATATTTTAAATATTAATGCATTTTAATACATTTCCTTTCATAATTACTGATACTGAGACAGCAAATGATTGGCCTTCTCTATGTTAGAAATACATTTGGTGTAAATTCTACATTTGCAATGGTTACCAACAGGAGACCGTGACGTATAAGATGCAATGCAAGAACAAAACAGCTATGACTTACATCATATTGTCAGCCATGAAGAGAAAAATTGGCTTCCAAATATTTGTCATATTCAGTCACACATAAGGAAAGTCTTCCAAATGAGGAGAGCCATATATATATATATATATATATATATATATATATGAAACTTCTATCTGCACATACTCTGCTGATGGTAATTAATTCTGATAAGTCCTCATAACCTAAAACAGATAATTTTAAATGTATCTGTTAAAAGAGACTTTATTCCATGTACATAAATTATGTTTTCCAAGGCAATGTTTTTCTGTGCTTTCCTGTCTGTCCTAGTACTCTGTCTATGGATAGCACTGGACTTAGATATCCACCTTCCTCTGCTCTGAGTGCTGGGATGACAGGCTTCTACCACCATAAACTTGTCTTTTTACTTTGTTTTGCTTTTTATAAATTATCACTGAAGAATTCAACTAAATTTATTTTCCAATATCTTTCACAATACAGGCATTGTTTTGAAATGTGAAACGCATTGAAATAAAAATCGTACAATAATTTTTAGGTTAATTCCAAAGTTTTGTTTCTTTATATTGAGAAAAATACACAGATACAATTCCCTGCAATAAATGTAATTTTAATTTTATAGGAAAATTGAACACCTGTGTATATTTTTATAGGACCGTCAAAGACTAATAAAATCCGAATAAGTTTTCTAAACACAAGAAGTTATTTCCTAACACAAAAGACATAAATGATTTAAAACTAAATATGAAATGCTCTTTCATTTCTACATGAATATAACAAATTATACCACAGTCAAGATACTATTTCTTTTTTATTCATATTTTACTTGTGTATGTTTGAAAGATGCATGTTGACATGACCTGTTGAGATCTTATCAGCTTACACAGCTCTTTAATGAATGAAAATGACAGAGACCTTTGGATAATTTCACTGAATGTGTCAAAATTCTATGCTCTAGCAACTGCTCTACAAGTGCTACCTCTAGGCTAGAATCATAATGAAATATCAGTAAATTAAGAGATGAACAATAGCAGATTTAAGTTTTTGACTTTGTAGAGATTATAAAGTTCAGTATCATAATAATCCCATAAAGTTGAATCCCCTACAAAACAACAAAATAAATTTTTAATACTCACTTAAATAGAAATTATTGTATCCACTTCAAAATAAAATGATACAGTTGCTTAAATCCATTAATGTCTAGTATATTAAGAACTGTAGTTTTATGTAGTAATAAACACTAGTACTAGTTGTGCTGAAATGCATACATCTGATGTATTTAACCAGGAGTTTGGAATATGGCCAATGAACAAATGAATTTGTATCACTATATTCATATTTAATAAGTATGTTCAAATAACCTAAATTCTTTAGTTTAAAACATATGTATCTACCTAGTTGGTTCAAATTCTACAACACAGAACTGTCATATTTTTCAATTCCAGAGACCATATGAATTAAGAAACATTCAAAAATTGATTTATGATTCTTAATATGATTGAAACATTATAATTTATATTATAATTTTCTTTTAAATAATAGTCATTAGGCCAATGGTTACCCTGAATGTTACATGTCAAAACTCACTAATGAAAAAAAGAAAAAAAAACTCACTAATGTATTTAGTTTCTTGATAATAAAACTATTAACAAAATATTTAATATGCATTTGAAAAATTAAGATTCTACGTATTAACCATTATTATTCTTCAACCTCTATAGCTCTCTTAGACATTAAGAATAGATTGCTATGTAGTAAAATATAATATGACCCTTAAATCCTAATGCTTTTATAAAAGATAAAGCAATGTGAGGTATTGGAAGATAAAGTACAGTTTAATCTAATTTTTCCTTTTTAAAAGTTTTCATAAATTTTTTTCACATTTCCCCCCCTCCTCAATGACTCCAAGATCCTCTCCCTGCCCCTACATACCCAACTTCATTTTCTTGCTCTATCAAAAAAAATAATCCAAAACAACTCTGATGGCAAATGACTCCTAATCCTGAGGTTTGCCTTAAAGTGGGGTTGGTGTACCAAGGTTCAGTCCATAGAAGAAAACTGATTTTTGATATCAATTTCAAAAGTCTTCCTGGCTAGGTCTAGGTATTTATACCTATACTCCTGTCTGCACACAGGGATTTTCACCTGCAATGAACTTGTGCATGTCAAGTGTATGGTGTCAGAATATCTTGTAGTCCATATGTGCATCAGTACTATTTTGTCTGGAAAATATTGATAGTTTTAAGTAATCAAACACCTGTTTTTTCAACATTCTGCCTTATCTTCAGCAGAAATCTCCAAGATCTACATTGAGGGGAGGAGGGTAAGAAAGAGATCCCATTTTAGGCGAAGGGATACAAGGTCCAACACACTAATCTCTAGTATACAATATACAATATATAATATACAATATACAATATATAATATAATATACAATATATGATATACTATATATGATATATAATAGTGGTTAATTACTATATATGGGAAGAAGAAGCATTTTTGATGAGGAATTACATATATGTTGATCTATGGGTATATCTATATAATGTTTATTGTCACTTAATTGCTAAGTCTGCTTTGAAAAAGCAATTATATAAGATTTTCTCCTTTAGTCTATGATCCATCTAGTTTCATGTTCTTGGTCTCATTAGCAGTAACAAGTATAAGTTCCCAAGAAGCCTTATCAAGCAAAACAGTAGGTTATTACCATAGTATTTGTGTCACTATGTAGTTCATTTCTTTTAGGCAGGTCTCTATTATACTTTTGGAGGTGGGTGTGCAAAGCTGAATGAGAATTATGTATTCTTTTCTTCTCCAGTAATATATCTGGTACCTTCCAGCACTATGAATGTTATTTTTAAAGGTGAAGTTTTTAGAGGACCACCAGTGCAATTCCTCCATGTCACTAACACAAGAATGTTCTGTCTTCAAAACTAAGGTCTTATCTACATATTATGGAGTATCATGAATAGCCTAGAACTACTCTGTAATGTTTTGGGGGTGGGCAATAGAACTCCTTAGGCCAACATTGAATTAGATGATATCCATTTCTGGCACTGAGTTGATGGGGTTATCATCCTGACCATTGAATAGTAGCTTCTTTCATTGTTTAGGACATTTTTACCATAGTAGGTAATCTGTGGTTTTTCAGAGGTGTTGGTTTCAGTTATGCTTCTACATATTCTCTTCAGTGTTGGATGTGTCAATGTCCTTTCCTTTTGTAATTCATATGCTCTAACCACCCCCCTTTATTCTTTCATAAAACTATAGTTCAGTTAACTTAATATAGCTTATATATGGTCAGCTTTGAACATATGCATGCACAAATTTCTATAGTTGATCATGAGGTCAGTTTAAATACACAAACTGTATAATTTATAAGATTGCAGCTATTTGTTCTCAGGATGACCTAGAATAGACTGCACAGAGTC
The DNA here is from genome assembly GCF_947179515.1 of Apodemus sylvaticus. NCBI lineage: Eukaryota > Metazoa > Chordata > Mammalia > Rodentia > Muridae > Apodemus > Apodemus sylvaticus. The sequence goes on along the minus strand of NC_067482.1, from coordinate 48,835,497 downwards.
AAGTCAGGCATTCTTTGGCAGACTTTCTATCTTTTACACTTACCTACTTACCTAACACATTTGGATTTGTGACTCACCTGCAGGTAATGGAGGTACATTAAAGCTATTTCTGAACAGTAAAAATGTCAGCTAAGAATGTTTCCAATGACTTAAATTTCACGTTCTATAAAATCGCTTGTGTAACAATCATCCATTTGAAGTAGTAAAAAATCCCTGACAATCACTGAAAAATGTTTTTTTTTCCCTTGCATCACATTCATTATACTCCTTTTACTCTGAAGACTTTGGAGAGACTTTCTCAGTTTGTTACATACTGTTCTGTTCCAGTTGTGTGTGTGTGTATGTGTGTGTGTGTTTATGTGAGTGTGTATGTTTGTGTTTTAAACCAAACTTAATTTTTAAATTCTTGAATACTAATACTTTTACTAGTTTAGATTTATATTATTATAATTGAGGACTTTTAAAACTTATTTTGTTTCAATTATTTCTAGAGTAAATATAGACTTTGTACTTTTAATATTAGCCTATACCTAAATGTTTAAATTTCATGTATATTTTATTAGGAAAAGTGAAAAAATAGACCTCCTAGTCTCTATACAATGAGGAGTACATATCATAAAATTACTTACTGATTAAACATTGTACCTCTACAGGAACATATGAACCAATTTTGCTAATCAATGAATTAAATTAAAAATCAGCAGCATCAACCAATTAAACAACCAGTACAATTTAAAAAATAATTATTTTTTAGAAATTTACATCATTAAATCTTTATTATATTTTAATATTATTTGGTTATCTTAAGTGTATAGATGTGTTATCTACATGCATGTTTTGGTACCACATTAATTCTCACTTTATCTCATATTTATATATGCATTATATTAGTTCTCAAACCTTTGCAAGTGAGTTTATCTAATTACTGTGTCTTTGGAACCCTGTAAGGAACATGAAAAAATTGGAACATAGGGAGAAACAAAATCAACAGCGAAATCTTCTTTTTTGCTTCTCAGTTTCAAGTTGAAAACCTACTCTGAGAATGCTTTTAGCTATTCCCTGAGCCTTAGGTGCACTTGTATTGCTGCTGCATATGAGTCGGTGATGGACAGCACAGCATCACCTGTGCTCTGCTTCTGGATAAGTTGTAGACTTCTGCAATGATATTTATCTGTTGCAAAATTAAGATTGTTGAAGGGTAAGACTTACACTTATCTGTATGTATAAGGATTATACATACAATTATAATTCATATTGATTTAATAAATTGGCCACCACATGTTATCATCCAAATCATTTAACCTCCCTAAGCCCTGGTTAAGTTTCCATTATTGAGGGAAATCTCATGGAGCCCCAATCCTAGACAAAGAGTGACAGGAGAGCAAGAAAATCTGAGAGTGGAGAAAATAATCTTCATCTAAGAAGGTTCTGCCAGTTTGTAATTCAGTAACTACTGTCCAAATGGACTTCCATGAATTCATATCCATACAAGCAGTATTACAGAGACTAGGCAGATTATATTTATATATTTATGGAAACACAGAAGTGCCTATGTGCTAATTATAAATAATCATAATAGTCTTTAAAAGGCTGAAGATCATGAATTTGAGAGAGAACAAGGGAGGGACAGTGTTTGGGAGAAAAGGGAAGGGAGTAATTGATGCAATTACATTTAAACAGAATAATAAAATTATTTTTTAAATTAAGTGTATGTCTCTATGTAAGCACATGAATGTGCATGCTTGTGTCTGTAGTGCCACTGGTTTCTCACCTGATTGAGTGAGATTCACCTGTAGTCATATAACCTGTGAATATAGATCCTGGGAATTGAACTCCAATCTTCCTCAGGAGTTGTAATTAATTACTATCCTATAAGCCGAGTTAGATTTTCTGATGTTAAAATATTGTTCATGAGCTACTTATAGCTCTGATATAGAAATTGAAATTAATTTAAAACAACTAATATGCTAAAATGTTTTTATATTGCAAATTAATCTTTTAATTTTTAACTTAAATATAAACCTTTAAACATTATCCTTGATAGACTTTTACTGTGTGGATACAGATATAACCAATGATAAATAATATATCAATAAATAGATATATAGCAATCAAGAATATCTTATAAATAGGAATACTTTATAATAAAAGAAACTGAAATGAGGACTTAAAAGTTAAAATAAGTGAATCATTTAAAATTATGTAAGAGCCTTTGCTAGGGTTATTAAAAGTTATCTTTCAAAGATGTGCAAAGACTAGCTAAAGCTTTCATTTCTTTCAGCTTCATAAAAGTTACTAAATTTGCCATAAATTTCTGTCTATGTATGGCTTATGCCCTCGCCATAAAAGGTAAAGAATATGTTAGATATTTTTGAAAAAGTTGTTCAATTCATTAATAATTAGTATGGTGATTTAAATATACCTGGCCCAAGGGACATGGCACTATTAAAAGAAGTGGATTTGGTGGAGTACTTATGACATTGTTAGAGGAAGTACATCACTGTGGTGGTGACCTTTGAAGCTCTATCCAGTGGAGATGACACAGTCTCCTCCTGGCTGCCTGAAAAAATCAACAAGATAGATAAACCCTTAGCCAGACTAACCAAAGGGCACAGAGACAGTATCCAAATTAACAAAATTAGAAATGAAAAGGGAGACATTACAATAGAAACCAAGGAAATTCAAAAAAAAATCATCAGATCCTACTACAAAAGCCTGTACTCAACACAACTGGAGAATCTGGAAGAAATGGACATTTTCTTAGACAGATACCAATTGCCAAAATTAAACCAGGATCAAATAGACCATCTAAACAGACCCATAACCCCTAAAGAAATAGAAGAGGTCATAGATAGCCTTCCGACAAAAAAAAAAAATAAATAAAAGCACAAAACCAGATGGTTTCAGTGCAGAATTCTATCAGAATTCAAAGAAAACTTAACATCAATACTCTTCAAACTATTCCACCAAATAGAAACAGAAGGAACCCTACCCAACTCCTTCTACGAAGCCACTATTACACTAATACCAAACCCACACAAAGATCCAACTAAGAAAGAGGATTTCAGGCCAAATTCCCTTATGAATATTGATGCAAAAATACTCAATAAAATTCTTGCTGACCGAATCCAAGAACACACCAAAATGATCATCCACCATGATCAAGTATGCTTCATCCCAGGGATGCAGGGATGGTTCAATATAAGGAAATCCATAAATGCTATCCACTACATAAACAAACTCAAAGAAAAAAAACCACATGATAATTTCATTAGATGCTGAAAAAGCATTTGACAAAATTCAGCATCCTTTCATGCTAAAAGTCTTGAAAAGGACAGGAATTCAAGGCCCATATCTAAACATAGTAAAAGCAATATACAGCAAAACGGTAGCCAATATCAAACTATAAATGGAGAGAAACTTGAAGCAATCCCACTAAAATCAGGGACTAGACAAGGCTGCCCCCTCTCTCCATATCTTTTCAATATAGTTCTTGAAGTCCTAGCTAGAGCAATTAGACAACATAAGGAAGTTAAAGGGATACAAATTGGAAAGGAAGAAGTCAAACTATCACTATTTGCAGATGATAAGATCGTATACTTAAGTGACCCCAAAAACTCTACTAGAGAACTCCTACAGCTGATAAACAACTTCAGGAAAGTGGCTGGCTACAAAATCAATGCAAACAAATCAGTAGCCTTTATATATTCAAAGGATAAGCAGACTGAGAAAGAAATTAGGGAAATGACCCCCTTCACAATAGCTACAAACACCATAAAGTATCTTGGGGTGACTCTAACCGAACAAGTGAAAGACCTGTATGACACGAACTTCAGATTTCTGAACAAGGATATCGAAGAAGATCTCAGAAAATGGAAAAATCTTCCATGCTCATGGATTGGCAGGATTAATATAGTTAAAATGGCCATCTTGCCAAAGGCAATCTACAGATTCAGTGCTATCCCCATAAAAATCCCAACCCAGTTCTTCATAGAGCTAGAAAGGAGCAATTCTCAAATTCATCTGGAATAACAAAAAACCCAGGATATCTAAAACTATTCTCAACAATAAAAGATCTCCAGGGGGATTCAGTATCCCAGTCCTCAAACTTTACTACAGAGCAATAGTGATAAAAACTGCATGGTATTGGTACAATGTTGGGCAAGTGGATCAATGGAATAGGCCTGAAGACCCAGAAATGAACCAACACACCTATGGTCACTTGATCTTCGACAAAGGAGCTGAAAGCATCCAGTGGAAAAAAGATAGTCTTATCAACAAATGGTGCTCGTTCACTTGGAGGTCAGCATGCAGAATAATGTGAATCGATCCATTCTTATCTCCTTGTACCAAGCTCAACTCCAAATGGATCAAGGATCTCCATGTAAAACCTGACACACTGAAACTAATAGAAAAGAAACTGAGGAAGACCCTTGAGAACATGGGCACAGGGGAAAATTTCCTGAATAGAACACCAATAGCTTATTGACAAGATCAAGAATTGACAAATGGGACCTCATAAAACTACAAAGTTTCTGTAAGGCAAAGGACACCGTCAAAAGGACAAAACGTCAACCAACAGACTGGGAAAGGATCTTCACCAACCCTAAATCTGACAGAGGGCTAATATCTAATATATACAAATAACTCAAGAAGGTAGAACCTAGAGAACCAAATAACCCCATTAAAAAGTGGGGTATGTAGCTAAACAAAGAATTTTCACATGAAGAAATTCGGAGGGCTGAAAAACACCTTAAGAAATGTTCAACATCATTAATCATTAGGAAAATGCAAATCAAAACAACCCCGAGATTTCACCTCACACCAGTCAGAATGGCTAAGGTCAAAAACTCAGGAGACAGCAGGTGTTGGCGAGAATGTGAAGAAAGAGGAACACTCTTCCACTGCTGGTGGGATTGCAAGATGGTGCAACCACTTTGGAAATCAGTCTGGCGGTTCCTCAGAAAACTGATCATGACACTTCCTGAGGACCCTGCTATACCACTCCTGGGCATATACCCAGAGGATTCTTCAGCATGCAATAAGGACACATGCTCCACTATGTTCATAGCAGCCCTATTTATAATTGCCAGAAGCTGGAAAGAACCAAGGTATCACTCAACAGAAGAATGGAAGCAAAAAATGTGGTATATCTACACAATGGAGTACTATTCAGCCATTAGAAACAATGAATTCTTGAAATTCTTAGACAAATGGATGGAGCTAGAGAACATCATACTAAGTGAGGTAACAGTCTCAAAAGATCAGTCATGGTATGCTCTCACTGATAAGTGGATATTAGCCTAGAATCTTTGAATACCCAAGACATAATCCACAGATTAAATGATGCCCACAAAGAATGGAGGAGTGGCCCCTGGATCTAGAAAGACTCAATGCAACAGTATAGGGGAATACCAGAACAGGGATGTGGGAAGGGGTAGATGGAGGAACAGGGGTAGGGAAGAGGGATTATGGAACTTGTGGGGAGTGGGGACCCAGAAAAGGGGAAATCCTTTGAAATGTAAATAAAAAAATATATCAATAAAGAAAAAATGTAAAAAAAAGGAAAAGCTAAAACATGTTATTACATAGTATAGAAAATAACTTTATATAGTTTCATGTATTTTAAAATCTCACTAGTATATTTTCTTGTATATTGAATAAATCTAATATCTTGTGAAAATAAAATGTTAATCTATTTACCACATTAAGGTTTAATGTTGGCCTCCTATCCCCATTTTGCTACCAGAGAAGTTATTTATTCTCTGAATGTTAATAATTACTCACATAGCAACTCTCTGACAAATTTGCACTTCTCTGTAATGTAATATATTTTTAGATTTTTTAAGAAACTTTAGATTTATAGTCAAACCAAGAAAACACATGGACATTCCCACATATTCTAAGCCAACTCCCACATCAATGTTCAAAGAATACATCTTATATTCTAAATAGTTGGGCCAACATTGCATTGATATAATCACCACAAAAATAATCTGATCAAAATACAACACACACAAACACAAATACACACACACATACACACACACACACACACACACACACATACACACATATACATACATATTCAAGACATATCTCTATGTAGAGGAAATCATATTTAAATGTAAAATAATTTCTAACTATTGTTGTAAAAGAATGTGATACAATTTGTAAATATAATCAACGGTCTTGTTTTGTCTGTACATTATTTCTTCTGACAGCAGTTGTATGCATAACATAGAATGGTTAATGATGACATATTTTATGCTGCAATGCTTGGATTTGTTTAAATGTGTCAGAGCTAATAAAAAGCAGTTAAGTTTTTTTGATCTTCTTAAATTTATAAGTTTAATCCTTTAGGAATAAATTTTAATATTTTTTACTCATAATGAGGATAATGTCATAGTTCTATATATATGTAAATTTTATAGGCTTCAGTAAAATAATGCAGGGTATTCCATAAGTAAATCTGTTACCTATATCTTCTGTATGGGCTTATTAAATAGCTATTGCTAGACTGTTGCTCTGTTTTATGTCTGATTTTTCTTCAAGATGAGTTATTTTGTGATTGGGTCACCTCACTCAGGATGACATTCTCCAGTTCCACTCACTTGCCTAAAGCAGATATTAGCCCAGAAGCTCAGAATAACCAAGAAACAATTCCCATATCCAAAGAAGCCCAAGAAGAAAGAAGGAGGTCCCTGGTCCTGGAGAGGCTCAATGCAGCAATGTAGGGGAATACTAGGACAGGGAAGCAGGAAAGGGTTGATTGGGGAACAGGGGGAGGAAAGAGGGCTTATGGGACTTTCAGGGAGGGGGGAATCCAGGAAAGGACAAATTATTTGAAATGTAAATAAAGAATATATCGAATAAATAACATATGTTTTATATATATATATATATATATATGCACAATCTGTATTTTATAAATTGTTTATTATGCAATGTTACTTTTAAAAATTGGTCAGGACAAAAAAGTTGTTTTACTTTTTAAATTAGGAATGGATTTATTTAATGTTAAATATTCATTCAAGATGTATTTGTTTATTTTAAAGCCTCGATTTTGTTTTAGTTTATGGGCATACATGTATGTGTGGGTGGGTTGGTGGTGGGTGCAGAAGTCAAAGGACATCAGAGCCCTTAGAGCTGGTTTGTGGGAGTTTTGAGCTAACTGAGATGGGCGCTCCATCAAAACCCAGACTCAGGTGTTCTGGAAGAGCTGTAAGCACTCTCAACTGTGGAGTCATCTTCTCAATGCCAGAGTTGAGATTTATATATTTTTCATTTGCATGTTTATGTCCTGTGCTTGTGTTTTATGACCATGTATACATGTTCTAAGATTTGTGTACATGTTCTAAAATAACTCCCAGCTAGTGTGCCATGCTGTGTCTTTGGTCCTGTGTCACTTCTGTCTGCCCCACACCCCACACATTGCCACAGTATACTTTCTACACTAATTGTTCGTTATGCTATGTGATAAGAATTTAGGAGAGTGGTGAACTGATAAGACTTTCCAAGTGTGAAGTGATTCTGCAGTCTAGGCCTCAGTTTACATGTGAGAAGGCATTCCTTATGCTTTTAAAGTAAATAAAAACACCTGTCACAGAAACAAAAAACAGATGAGTTATTTTTAAATGATTAACACTATCTGAAGTATATATAGATATTCTCAATAACCATTATAACATTTATTTACATTAAGTAGATTATGTCATTTAATTGATATTTTATTTCTGTTATTTTGTACGGTTTTTGCCTTTTATTGAGTATATAGAGGAATATGTAAAATGTGTTAAGGTGTCTTCAGAGCTAATATCAATTTTAGCTCTATAAGAAAACTAGACCTGAAATTTAAAGAGAAAACCACAACGGTCAAAGCCTTGTGTAGAGGGCAAATCTCATTGAGGATAAATACTTAAGAGGAACAAATAAAAGATTTGATGATTATAAATAAAGTTTGTTGTTTTCTTTCTGCATAGCTGGAAAATATTTAAATGCATAATATTAAGTAGATCAGTTATAAAATACAGAGATCTGCACAAATTTTTGTGGAATTATTCAGAATTAGAGTAAAATCAGCAAACATACAAGTTACTGTTTGTTTCATGAAATACAGAAACGGAAGGTGAACTGTGAGTTAAGGAGGTCCTGTGACGATTCATAAAAGGAAACCGATGGAGCTCTGAAAGCTGAAGGCACGAGTTAATAGTTCACTCTTCTCACAATTCTTATTAAAGAGTACTTTTCACAGAAAAGGTTATGTTCGGATTTTTAAATTTTTTACTGCCTTATGTAATTGCATTTCGAAATATGTTCTAGGTGTTTTCTGGAAGATTTATTTCATTTTTAATTGTGTGTGTGTGTGTGTGTGTGTGTGTGTGTGTGCTATATGTGTATGTGTGGCACAGATACATATGTCTGTGGCTGTGTTATATGTGTGTCAGTGTGTGTCTGTGTTTGTGTGTATGGGAGTCTGTGTGTGGCAGATGTTTGTGAGAAGCATGTGTCAATGTGAGTTATGTCTGTCTGTTGTATATATCTATGTGGTTATGAATGTTTAGTGTCCATGAGTGGTTGTGTCTGCGGTGCTAGATCATTAGATTTAGAGTTCTGTGTTGAGAACAGAAATTGAGTCTTGTGTGAGAGCAGTATCTGCACTCCTTTTTCCCTCAATTTTATTTTTTTTCTCTTTTGTTTACAATTATTTTGTATGAGAACTTCATTGCAAGCAGGGATTACCTATTAATCAGATGTTAAATCTAATTTGTCAGAAAAAGATTTTCACCACGTAACCAACCCTATGTTCTAAAGTTTTATTTGCAAAATTAAGAAACTGAATTATTTAGTATTTAAGATAAAATATATTCAACTTATATTTCAGTATATCGCCAAAGAGTGAAATAGGAATTATTTTATCAGATTGTTCTGGAAACTTGAAACTAAAATTAAGCCCAAACTTCAGAATTCTAGATGTATCTAACTACTTAACATAAACATACATAATGCTTAATAAAGCCCAGACAGTATTCTGATGGTTGTAAAATACTAACCCATACAAACATTAGGAAAACACTGTAGAGTATGTGTTACTCATATGCTTTGGACATAGAAACTGAAGCACACTGATATTTTCAATAGAACAAGCAGACAGGGCTGATGACTATTAAACCATAATTTAACACCAGGTCAATCCATTTTGGAATGCAAGCCCCTCAAACACAAAGGTATCTCTAGAAAAGCACAGAAAGTATGGATGTATTGATGTCATTTATGCAAAAGTTATATAGCGAATGAAGTTTCACTTAGATCTCATTTTTACAAGCTGTGGATCATAAATATTGATTATTCTGTAAATTTTAACAATTTTTAAAGAATATTTATTTCTTCATAAATTATGTTGTTGACTAAAATTAAGAGACTGAAGTTCATTAGAGTAATTTCACAAAAGGTAATTCACACACACACACACACACACAAATCCATTAGTCTATAGCAATTTGAGATTAACCAAACCAAGTAACAAGTTAACCTGAAAAAGAAAACAGTAGTTATTCATGGTATTTGTTGGCAAAATCCTAATTTAATTTATTCACTGTGGTGACCTATAATGCATTCCCTTAGGTGGGATCCGGTCCTTTGCTGACATGGAGATCCTATGATAGATGATGACAGGTTTACACAAGGCAATATAATTGAGCGGTAGACACGGGCGCTTTCTTACTATGCTGCATACATAGTGTCTAGCTTGGGATTTAATTTCCCAGCTCAGAGGCCTCTGAGAACACGGAGAATTTTTTCTTTGCTATAAAGTTATCACTATTTCAGCTTCCTGACATGGCTCACAAACCTATAAATTTGGAAGTGAAATCTCACTCTTCAGTGAGGTATATTACAGCATATAAATATATACATAAGAGTATTATGTATGTATGTATATATGTATGCATGTATGTATGTATGTGTGTATGTGTGTATGTATGTATGTATAGATTCCTAGGTTGTCTGAAACATTGTGCTAAAATATGTGTATTTTCATACCACTGAAATTTGTGTTTCAAAATTTTCTACGTTGTGGAGATTTAAAGTCTGAAATCACACCTGGTGCTTCTGAAAATGCTGGGCCAGAATTACTCTTAGCCTTTTCTATTCTCTAAAGCAATCATTGGCTTTCTATAGAGTATAAATGCCTTCAGTGATGGTCACATGATTTCTTCCATGTGGTTCAATCTCTAATTTTTAATTTTAACATTAATAGTGTTACATAAATCAAGACTCGTGTAATTTACTCTGTTTAATAGTATTTCTTACTGAAAGATCCTAAATTAAATAAGGTCCTCTTAGATATACTGGCAGAACTTCTGGAACAATTATTTTTGAGAGATGTTATTTAATATAATACAAATGCTCATTAAAAATGTAACAATTTCAAATTCCTTTGGATGAAGTTTGGAAATTTAAAGAAAAAGTCTTATAATAATTTTTATAATTTTATAAAAAATACCTTAATAGAATTCCATAGACCTGTATATAATTTTTGTAATACCTGCACTCTGGAAATATTTTTTTTTCAAAACATGGAGAAATAATCTCAATGTACATGATGTTTAATTTCTGGACTAATATGTCAGGAACAGAGGATGCAAAAATATCTGAATGAAGTATTTAAGAGCTGTGATGGTTCATTGAAAAGAAGTATAAAATAAGGAATCTGACAAAAACAGAGGACTCTACCAAGTCTGATACAAACTGCCCAGAGTGTTAAGGCTGGACGGAATAGAAAGGCAAGTATCTTGGATTTCTTTCTTATTCAGTTAGACCATTGATTTTCTACTTTACTTGTTGCCATGCGTTCAGTTTGAGTGTCAACTGAAATATTGGCTTTGGGAATACAGCGAAGTAATTCCATGTGTAGAGTTTCCAGTGCACAGATCTCATAGAGGGTATAAAGTTTTGAAATGAGGAAAGACAATCATCTATCTATCTATCTATCTATCTATCTATCTATCTATCTATCTATCTACCTATCCACCTACCTATCATCTCCATCTATCTATCTATCTATCATCTATCTATCTATCTATCTATCATCTATCTATCTATCTATTTATCTATTTTTATCTATCTATCTATCCATTTATTATTTATTTATACAAACAGACACGCATATGCTTACATACATACATACATTCATGCATGCATATATTTCTGTTGGAAGGTTAGCTCTTGATTGATAATGTGTTTATTTCGAACAGGACTGGTGTAATAATAATCAGTTTTCTGTTAACAGAGACTTTTGGAAATCGAAGAACATTTTATATGGCTACCATTGTTTGCAAAGTAACACTCATGTCTCATTCTCCATTCTCAAGTTACTTATAAAGTCCACTTATATGCTTTTATATGCAAATATCATGAGTGGATTTGGTTATCTGTAACTCAGGATCTTGAACATCAGATTAAATAGATTTAATTTTTTATAAGAGTAATTGGAAAATCCACATTCAAGAAATTTTAACATGTGAAGTGAGCCATAAAATAACTGTGAAACACAAGATTTGTTGACTTTCACGTTTAGCCATCTTCATGAGCCCACTGAGGCTAACTTCTTCATGATGTAAATTTACCTGGCAGCCAATTTTCAGAAGCAATCACATGGCAGCAGTTCATCTGTACCAGGATGCTTGCTACCAAGTAATCACAGGAGCAGTTCCTTTCATTCTTCTAAATAATTACAGCTGTTCTTGCTAGAGCCATTTCTGTTAAAGGTCACTTACAATTTCTATTATAATATCTCTCTCATTTCTCTGCTATTTTAATTTACTTTCCATATACGATTGATACTTCTGTCTGAGTGGACTGCTTTTATTGGAAAATTACATAAATCTCTTTCCCATACATGTAAAGATAAGTTACCTCTATTCTAAAGTGCATATTCAGCACATATCCATCCCTGAGAATTCACTCTGCTTTTTAAAAAAACAAAATCACGTGTTACCTTAAAAGGCAAATCCAAGAAGTACCTCCATTAATAATAAAGTTAAATTCTTAGACTAGAATAAATGCATCAAGTTAGAATCAAACTTCTGCCTCCCACCAAACACTTAGAAAGCAGGGAGTATTGCACAAGCCCTTTGCCTAATGGCCCTCTGTGTCTGTGTCTGATTCAGCAAGTCAGCAAAACATGTAACAGCCATACTTCCCTAACCAAAGAGCAAGATGGAGTCCAGTATTGCACCTTCTAGCAAAATCACAGAGTCATTCATTTTAGTCACTGAAGAATAATTTTATTTTTTTGTGTAAAATAAGCATATTTGGGATTATATCTCAGATATGAATATAACAAGTAATAGTTTGGCAGTTTTCAGATAGAAACTTTTTTGTATCATAAAGTGTGCTTATTTTATATTACCATCTTTGAGGGGATGATTTTTTAATATTAAAGGTACTAGCACTTGAAAATATATGCAGACCTGCGCTGATACTATGTGAGTGTGTATGTGTGTGAGAGTGTATGTGTGTGTGTTTGTGTATGTGTGTGTGTAAATACAATTCACAATGGCTACAGTCAAGAATGGTGTACAGTTCCTTAGTCAGATTAGATTCCTGTGGATTAATATGATGTAATCAATTATTCAAATCTAATTATTTTTTAATTCCTAACCCATGTCGTTTAGTGATATCTTAAAATAGAGAAAATGTGGTATTTACAAACTTCTTATTTTTCAAGTAATCTTTCTTTATTAAATCTTGAGCCACAAGTTATCATAAGATCTTTTAAAAAATTTTAAGAAACTTTACTAAAGCTCAAAGCACATATTGCACCTAACACAATAATTGTGGGTGACTTCAACACTGCACTTTCCTCAATGGACCGATCAGGAAAACAGAAACTAAACAGGGACACAATGAACCTAATTGAAGCTTTGGACCAATTAGATTTAACAGATATATATAGAACATTCTATCCTAAATCAAAAGAATATACCTTTTCCTCAGCAACTCATGGTACCTTCTCCAAAATCGACCATATAATTGGTCACAAGACAGAGCTCAACAAATATAAGAAGATCGAACTAATCCCATGCCTCCTATCTGATCACTATGGAGTAAAAGTGGTCTTCAATAGCAAGAAAAACAACAGAAAACCCACATACATGTGGAAACTGAACAATATTCTACTCAATGATACCTTGGTCAAGGAAGAAATAAAGAAAGAAATTAAAGACTTTTTAGAACACAATGAAAATGAAGACACAACATACCCAAATCTACAGGACACAATGAAAGCAGTGCTAAGAGGAAAACTCATAGCCCTGAGTGCCCCCAAAAAGAAAATGGAGAGAGCATACATTGCTAGCTTAATGACACACCTGAAAGTCCTGGAAGAAAAAGAAGCTATTTCACCCAGGAGGAGTAGAAGGCAGGAAATCATCAAACTCAGGGCCGAAATCAATCAAGTAGAAACAAAGAGAACCATACAAAGAATCAACAAAACCAGGAGCTGGTTCTTTGAGAAAATCAACAAGATAGATAAACCCTTAGCCAGACTGACCAAAGGGCACAGAGAAAGTATCCAAATTAACAAACTTAGAAATGAAAAGGGAGATATAACAACGGAAACTGAGGAAATCCAAAAAATCATCAGATCCTACTACAAGAGCCTGTACTCAACACCACTGGAGAATCTGGAGGAAATGGACAATTTCCTTGACAGATACCAAATACCAAAATTAAATCAGGACCAACTAGACCATCTAAACAGTCCCATAATGCCTAAAGAAATAGAAGGAGTCATAGAAAGTCTTCCAACCAAAAAAAGCACAGGACCAGATGGTTTCAGTGCAGAATTCTATCAGACCTTCAAAGAAGAGTTAACATCAATACTCTTCAAACTATTCCACAAAATAGAAACAGAAGGAACACTACCCAATTCCTTCTATGAAGCCACAATTACGCTGATACCAAAACCACACAAAGATCCAACAAAGAAAGAGAACTTCAGACCAATTTCCCTTATGAATATCAATGCAAAAATAATCAATAAAATTCTTGACAACGGAATCCAAGAACACATCAAAACGATCATCCACCATGATCAAGTAGGCTTTATCCCGGGAATGCAGGGTTGGTTCAATATATGGAAATCCATCAATACAATCCACTACATAAAAAAAACTCAAAGAAAATAATCACATGATCATTTCATTGGATGCTGAAAAAGCATTTGACAAAATTCAGCATCCTTTCATGCTTAAAGTCTTGGAGAGAACAGGAATTCAAGGCCCAGACCTAAACATAGTAAAAGCAATATACAGCAAACCGGTAGCCAGCATCAAACTAAATGGAGAGAAACTTGAAGCAATCCCACTGAAATCAGGGACCAGACAAGGCTGCCCCCTTTAGCCTTATCTTTTCAATATTGTAATTGAGGTAGTAGCTCGGGCAATTTGACAACATAAGGAGGTCAAAGGGATACAAATTGGAAAGGAAGAAGTCAAACTATCATTATTTGCAGACGACATGATAGTCTACCTAAGTGACCCAAGAACTCCACTAGAGAGCTCCTACAGCTGATAAACAACTTCAACAAAGTGGCAGGTTATAAAATCAACTCAAGCAAATCAGTGGCCTTCCTATACTCAAAGGATAAGCAGACTGAGAAAGAAATTAGGGAAATGACCCCCTTCACAATAGCCACAAACAGTATAAAGTATGTAGAGGTGACTCTTACCAAACATGTGAAAGATCTGTATGACAAGAACTTCAAGACTCTGAAGAAGGAAATGGAAGAAGACCTCAAAAAATGGGAAAACCTCCCATGCTCACGGATCGGTAGAATCAATATAGTTAAAATGGCCATTTTGCCAAAAGCAATATACAGATTCAATGCAATACCCATCAAAATCCCAACTCAATTCTTCACAGAGTTAGAAAGAGCAATTATCAAATTCATCTGGAACAACAAAAAACCCAGGATAGCTAAAACTATTCTCAGCAACAAAAGAATGTCTGGGGGAATCAGTATCCCTGACCTCAAGCAATACTACAGAGCAATAGTGTTAAAAACTGCATGGTATTGGTACAGTGACAGGCAGGAGAATCAATGGAACAGGATTGAAGATCCAGAAATGAACCCACACACCTATGGCCACTTGATCCTCGACAAAGAGGCTGAAAACATCCAATGGAAAAAAGATAGCCTTTTCAACAAATGGTGCTGGTTCAACTGGAGGTCAGCATGCAGAAGAATGCGAATTGATCCATCCTTGTCTCCTTGTACTAAGCTCAAATCCAAATGGATCAAGGACCTCCACATAAAGCCAGACACTCTGAAGCTAATAGAAAAGAAACTGGGGAAGACCCTTGAGGACATCGGTACAGGGAGAAAGTTTCTGAACAGAACACCAATAGCGTATGCTCTAAGATCAAGAATTGACAAATGGGACCTCATAAAATTGCAAAGTTTCTGTAAGGCAAAGGACACCATCAAGAGGACAAATTGACATTGGGAAAAGATCTTCACCAATCCTACATCAGATAGAGGGCTAATATCCAATATATATAAAGAACTCAAGAAGTTAGACTCCAGCAAACCAAACAACCCTATTAAAAAATGGGGTACAGAGTTAAACAAAGAATTCTCACCTGAAGAACTTTGGATGGCGGAGAAGCATCTTAAAAAATGCTCAAATTCATTAGTCATTAGGGAAATGCAAATCAAAACAACCCTGAGATTTCATCTTACACCAGTCAGAATGGCTAAGATTAAAAAAAATTCTGGAGACAGCAGGTATTGGAGGGGGTGTGGAGAAAGAGGAACACTCCTCCACTGCTGGTGGGGTTGCAAATTGGTACAACCACTCTGGAAATCAGTCTGGCGGTTCCTCTGAAAACTGGGCACCTCACTTCCAGAAGATCCTGCTATACCACTCCTGGGCATATACCCAGAGGATTCACCACCATGTAATAAGGATACATGCTCTACTATGTTCATAGCAGTCCTATTTATAATTGCCAGATGCTGGAAAGAACCCAGTATCCCTCAACGGAAGAGTGGATGCAAAAATGTGGTATATCTGCACAATGGAGTACTATTCAGCCATTAGAAACAATGAATTCATGAAATTCTTAGGCAAATGGATGGAGCTAGAGAATGTCATTCTAAGTGAGGTAACCCAGACTCAAAAGGTGAATCATGGTATGCACTCACTAATAAGTGGATATTAACCTAGAAAACTGGAATACCCAAAGCATAATCCACACATCAAATGAGGTACAAGAAGAAAGGAGGAGTGGCCCCTTGTTCTGAAAAGACTCATTGAAGCAGTATTTGGCAAAAGCAGAACAGGGAAGTGGGAAGGGGTGGGTGGGAGGACAGGGGAAGAGAAGGGGGCTTGGGGGACAAAAAAAAATACAGATTATATGTGGTTATTATAAATGGCAGAGTAAAGGCTTAAGTTTCTTCTTATATATTGTTTATTATGTGTATATTTCTTTTCTTTTAAAGTTGGAAATATGTTTTCTTACATAACTAATTATAAAATTCATAGTGGTTTTAAATACATTCAATTTATACTCTATAATAAATATGGATATTTAGTAGTAGTGTTATAACTGGCTTAGTTATTAATGAACTTCAAGAAGACATTTTTATAAATTATTAGTTTTGCCTAAACCATTCATTGTTGCTTTCTTGCCCTCATTTCTGAGATCCCAATCCCTGTTTAATACATGCATCATCAATATATCCCCTCTTCTTTCATTTTGCTTGTATTCTACTTCTCTTCCACTTAAAAAAATGTGTTGCATGATCCTAGGCAGTCGCATGGCTTTTATAGTTCATTCCTTTGAGGAATTCCTCCTCTTCACTCCCTGATTTCATCAAGACATCCATGCTCTTTTTGGCTTAACCCTGTTTTTGCCATCAAGGCCATGTCTCATTTCTTTTGTTTAACCTATAGCATATAACCTTTCCTCCCTTAACTTGCCCCTCAAAAGCTCATATTATATTACTTGGCTTCAACTTCTCTCCCAAATTAAACACACAAAACAATTAACTAGAACCCACATATAAAAGAGGCCATGCTGTCCATGTTTTTGTTTGAATTACCCCTCTCAGTATTTATTGTCAAATTCCCTGGCATTTATCAAGACATTTCCGAATATCAGCTGAGTAATATTCCATGGCGCAAATATACCCCATTTTGTATATTCATTCATCTGCTGATAGATAAATAGGTTGCTGCCTTTCTTTGCCTTTATGAAGAGAGAAATAATGAAGATGGAGGTGCCACTTTTCTGTTGTTGAACATATATTGTTTTGTATGACAAGGACTGCTTATGTAACTGAACCACTATATTGTTTCATTTACCACTTCTTTGACAGATGAGGATGGTGAATATATTTAAACTCATTTCCTATCGATTCTCATTTCAACTTTTGAAAAATTACACTTTGGTTCAATGTGGATGGTTATTTCCTTATTTTCCTTTATTTCTTATATTCTTTTATTTATTTGTGTGTTCTAGGCACTAATTCTGTTAGATGAATTGTTACCAAGCATGTTTGTTTGTTTTTGTTTCATTGAGTTTTTTTTTTTTTATTTCATTGTGGTGCTTATTCATTTGCTTCACAGTTTCTTTTGGTGTGCAAAAACCTTTTTTGTTTGTTCATTTTTGTTTCATTTTATTTCAACTGTTGATTGCTGGTCTTATTTCCAATGTGATCAGATTCATCTCCAGTAAATCATAGTGTTTGCCTTTACACAGAAAGCGTGTAGCTACATTTTCCTTTAGTAGATTTAGTGTATCCTGTCTTAAATTGATGTTTCTGATCTATTTGGAATGGACTTTTATGCAGGGTGAGAGAAAATGATAAAATTTTATTCTAGTAGATGTTGAAAGCTACATTTCTCATCACCCATTACCATTATTGAAGATGTTGTCTTTCTCTAACACATGTTTACTGTAATCATGTGGGCATATATCTTTATTGCTGATTGTTCTGTAAATTCACATAAGCTACTAATACTCTACACCTGCAGTGCTGTTGCTTTTATTCTGTGACAATTCTTCTCAATATATTAACAGGACAGTCATAAACTCACTCTATATCAAAAGCAGACCTAGAAAGTTTAAGCCTCTCAACTCTGCATACTATGTAGCAATATTGCTATCTGTCTTTTTGTTGTTTATTGTTGTTTGTTTCTTTTTTCTTTTGGCTTTACATTGTTGTTTTTGTGGTATAATAAAGCTAAACTCACAGACAATAAATGAAAACTAGTTACATCTCTTTTGCAAGTAGCTTACACCCTGAGTATTCAATCTTCCTCTTATCCAACATTTTTATTTATACTTATACATATCATTCTGAGCAGTACCTCAATGTTGATGTACAAATTTTATGGGATTTGTTGCTTTGTTTTCCTGTGTGCATTTATATTTACTAAGTTAAAAATTCTTTATGAGTTCTTGCACATTTATCAATTTCTTCTTTTTCTTGATTATTCTACTATACTTTGTTTTATACCCTGAAGCTTTATTTTGTGTAACCAGTAAACACATTTTCATATTTTTTATTTTTTTGTGTTTTATTGGCTTGAAGTATGGTAGATTATTTTTTAGTCATATTATTGTGATTCTTTTTAATGTTTTTCGTATGTGGTGAATGCAATCAAACAAAAGCTTTACCTATGTTATACAAGCATTAAAGTACATCTTTCCACTGTTGACCATTTCATCTATGGTCCCTCCGTTTGGGTACTGAGAATCTCTCACGTCCCAGGTCTCTGGTACATACTAAAGGTTCCCTTTCAACCTACCCTCTGAAGTTGTCTATTTCCCATCATTCTGCTGGCTCTCAAGGCTTAATTCCTAACCCCCCACCACACTAGCTGCTCATGTTCCCACTTTCAGATGACTTCATCTTCCATAGTTTAAACAATGAACATTTTGACATCTAAGGTTATTGGTCATTACTTGTGTAATCATATAGGCATTGGGGCAAAATCAGCAGTAGTTAAAATCTAACTAACCATGGATGCTTGTCAAGCTTGTCTAAAAACTTTTTTACAGTCCACATTTACATTTTCAAATGTAGAGGAATTTTGATCCAGTTACATCACTTCCCGAGCAAGGGATCATATCTATAGGCATTCTATAACTGTGTAATCTTGTTATAATAACATACCTTTCATCCTCTGCCTGGAACATAGAAACACCTTTGCTACATACCTTTATTCCCAAGCAATGAAGACAAATTTAGTTTGTAGAAGAAAGCAGGCATGTTTGAAATAGGGGCAGACAAAATGATTAGTATGAGAAAATTTCAAAAAATAATTCAGAAAGTAGATGTATCCAACTCAAAAGAGAACAGCATAGAAAAGAGAGGTAATTTAATGCAGTGTGTGTGTGTGTGTGTGTGTGTGTGTGTGTGTGTGTGTGAGAGAGAGAGAGAGAGAGAGAGAGAGAGAGAGAGAGAGAGAGAGAGGACAGAACTATTTTACAAATACAGGTTGCAGGTGACATAAGAACAAGCCAAAGAACTAAAAGGAGCCAGAAGATTAGAACAGATTGCCAGGATTAGTTTGAGACTAGCAGAGAAATTGAGTCAGAAGCCAAGAGAGGTCGGTTTGAATCAGTCATCTTGGAGAGAAGTTTGGGCAAGAACTGCTGAGATTACCCAGCCAGCCAGATTTCAGAATGAAATAGAGTTTGTTCATCAGTAAGCCTCTGCAATTAAGATTGAATCTTGAAAGTAAAAGTAACTTTTAAATGCAAAAACTAAAGTTTCAAATAATACCTGTTTCTTATGTGAATATGCTATTGCACGGTTTATAGCACATGTTAATTTATGTAAGAACAATCTCTCGAGCCTTTCATAAACTTTGTGAATGGCATAGACTATTTTTCTTGTTCTCCCACATAATCCCAGGTTCTTAAGCTTCTAAAATATACAGTATAATAATAGAGTCATCAAATTGCATCTATCTGTTATCACAAATCAGCATATTTACAGTCACCTAACAACTGATCTTTCACAAATTAACATCTTTAGTCCAATCATAATTTTCCATAATTGCAGCTTCTTCTTGCTACCATGTCATTTACTTTGAGAAGCAGCTTCACGTACAGATGCAGTTGAATGTTTCTAGTCTTGGGAGATAATCCTGTTTTGGTAACCCTTGTATTTAATATCTATCTCATATGGCTGAGTACAGTCCATCAATTACTATTGCTTCTTTAATATATATCAGATCTTGTATTTTAACAGGATTCAAGACATGTTGTTCATTTTGTGAATTTTCATCATTGTCTGGCATGTGTTGCTTGGCAACTGAGAATGCTAGTGGGGTGGTCACTTTTGCTCAGTTTAATTAAGAGGTTCGATATGCTGTGTAACTTGGCCATCAATTTCATTAGGTATTATAGGGTCACAATTGATCACTTCCTATTCTCTTCCTCTGCTTTATTTTCTTTCATTTTGTACTATCTTAGCAAATTTTTCTTGGTATTATGATATCTTATATCTTATGGGATTATAATTTCTCAAAAAAGAAATACATCCAAACATAGTGATTCACTACTAGTAATCACCCTAAAATTGAATTTCTAAGAATAATATAATATAGAATGCTGGAAACAAGAAAATGTATAATTACCTTACTTTGCCATGACATCGCCACAAGAAAGCTCATGACAATTTCTTCCAAAGATTTCCTATAATGATATCACTAACCAGCATTCCACAGTGTTTGATGTTAATATACTTTAAATTAATTTGAAACTAGCAAAGTTTCTAGTGTCCTTAGGGTCCTGATACCTTTAAAATCTCTCTTGAACCTGGCAGCTTCAGTTCAAATGAAATTACTTGACATCATTTGTGGGAAGCCTTTGAAGTCCAGAATCCTGAACCCACAGTGAATCTGCTTTAAGTTGAAAAAAAATTAAAGGAAAGGAAAATGTAACACCTTTCTCACAGCCATTAATTTCATTTATCACTTTACATTTTAAAATTTATATTCATTTTTTGGGAATTAAGTATAACATATCTACGCCTCCCCCTATTCTCATATAACCTTAATGCTTTACCAACCAGCATCTGTATTTTCTTTTTCTATTTTCAACTCACAGGTCTGAGTTAGGATGATTGTATATTTTGGATATATGACCTTCTGCTGGAACATCACTCACTTATCCAAAGCAATCTTAAAACAAAGTTTCTCTCTTAGCAACAATCATTCACCAATAGTCCTCTGCTAGGAATAAAGCTTCATGTCTTTGGTGTGGCTTGAGCTTGTATAGAACTTGTGGTACTATGACAATTGTGCTGAGGCTGTGAGAGCAGCTAGCCTTTTGTGTTTAAAAATAGTACTATTTCCTTCTACTCATCTACCACCTTAGGTTGTTTGGGTCTTTATGGCTCCATTTATACAGTGATCCAGGAGTTTTGAAGGTGATGTTATGATATAGCAGTCCCATTTATGGCTTTCATAGCTGTAGTTCTTTAAGTTAATTACTAGCTATTGAAATTATAACTTTTCTGGTAAGATTTGAAAACTGTACTCTCTGTGGATATGCAATTTATTAGAATTTAGTTCAATACTATGTCGAGTGATACAGCAGAATTCAATGTTACCCGTCTTGTCATATTCTCAAAGGATAGCTTATTATCAGTTTCCACCTCTTTACCATAGCCAAAAAATTTTAAAAACAATGTCTATAACAAATGAATTAATAATAAAATATAATAGAGTTATTCCATACAAAATTATTCAGCTATTGAGAAAAATGAAATTATTATTTTCAAATATATGGCTAGTACTGGGAATAGTCATTTGGATGAGATAACCCTGACTTAGATAAACAAATGCTCCATTTTTATCTAATTTGTGTATGTAAATTTTGAATATTAAAATACATATTTTTCATATAGAAGAGCTACAGAAGTCAGGAAAGCAGTAAATAACTAACAGGTTGAGAGACATTTCAAAGGGTAGATTATATAATGTAGTAGTATAAAGATTCAAGGAAGATTTATAAAACATGAAGAAAATTGGTCCGGTGGTGAGAGAATAGGGTATGGGAGAGATATAAAAATAAATAAGCAATTCTAAAGATATTTCTAAAAAGTCACACACATACATGAGAGAGAGAGAGAGTAAAAAATGTTATCTTATAAAATAATGTCAACACATTTAATAATTACAAGTTGGATATTAGTTGATAGATAAAATAGCCAATAACACAAAGAGGTTAAATTATTTGGATTTGATTAACAGTGAAGTCCCATAGTTATTCAAATAGCTAATGCTATTGCAACACTATTATTTATCCTCTACAACTTGATGATTGGTTCACTTTTACAATGAAAGAATGTTTTTAAGCAATACAAACTGAAGAAATCAAATTGACATAGTGCTCATATCTATATCCCTCTCGGTGAGATTTTAGCACGTGGTAGAAGGTACTGTGCCTACTACTATATGAATAAAGTAGTCATTAATCTCACACAGCCATAAATTCAATGAAATATAGTAGGGCATAACCTGCTAAGATATGGTTAGTGTGCAATATGGGCCTTACTGGAATAATCAATTATACTTCGCATAGAATTTAGTAACTAATACTATTGTCTGATCAAGGACCTGTGCCTAGAAGGGAAATAGGCCCTAGAGGAAATCCTCCTATTAATATCATGTATTATTCTCTTTTTGTTTTTAATATATGAGTCTGAAATTTTGTTAAAAATCTTAACTGTAATGTGTTAGCATCTAGAAACAAACAATATAAGAATCATTTTTTCTGTTTAGTCATTTTTTTAAGATGATGTACTACAATCTGCTAATTATTTCTATTTAGATAAATAAAACTAGAATATCATAATCTTCAAAAGTTGTAATGTGACATTCTTAACAAAAACAATTATTTTGTTAATAGGATTTCAATCGAAATAAAGGCCTGGATAAAATATCTGCTTCTAAAGACCAAACATGCAAATACAGTCACTAGGAAAAAAACCATCTAGTCATGCTTAATTATCTGTCCATGCAAAGGATGGGTTCATTTGGTCAGGGGTTTGTCTTTCAGTTCATTGAAATATTCCAGTATAAAAATGCATTGACCTCTGCTCATTTCTCAAAACAACCAAAACCAAAAACTAAAAGCAGAAATATTTGTTTTAGCTCACACATTCAGATTTTTCTGTTTATAATTACTCTGCTTCTTTGTTTTGCATCTATGAAGAGACAATACAATTTTAACAGATTGTAATGCTCATTTCAGGGTAGCCAAATGAGAGAGGGAGGGAGAGGGAGGGAGGGAGGGGAGAGAAAGAGAGAGAGAGAAAGAGAGAAAGAAAAGAGAGTCAGAAAGAGAGAGAGAGAGAAAGAGAGAGAGAGAGAGAGAGAGAGAGAGAGAGAGAGAGAGAGAGAGAGAGCTAGCGCTTGGGGATTCTTTCTTGAGCACAATTTAAGCAAATACTTGATAAGTAAAATGTCCCTGAACTAAATAAAGCATTGGTTTGATCATGAAGAAAGAATGTTATTTGGTAGCTGAATTATATTTAAGCAAAAATTCACATCTAATGTGCTTTTCATTAAAATTGAGATGGTATTTTTGAATCAAAATAGCTTACTGGATTTAAACAAACTAAATATTAATTATATCAGCATAAAGAAAAACAATTATATAATTATGCATTTGTAACACCCATTTTTCTTTCTAATATATGAAGGATAGCTCATAATACAATTAAATTAACTTACTTGGCCTCAACAAAAGAACCCTCTTATTTTAATATACTAAATTCTGTCAGTTGAGTAACTATGATTTTTCAAGACATTTTTATGTTATTTTACATCTGTTTAGATGCAGTATCGGTAGTGACTATTTCCAATTTTTTTCCAATGAATATGTTGTGTAAAGGAACAAAAATGTGATTCTTTCCTTTTTCTTTTTCTTTTTCATATTGTGATTTCATAAGACTGTTGCACAGATTACCAAGTGTTCATGAGAGGTGCATGTCAGAGAAAGAGCAAAGGGAAAGTAAGTATTATGTAACCCAGAGGTGTACATGCCAAGGACTGTAGAATAAGTCTTATTGGAAAGAACTTTACTCACTGTGGTATAGTCTCTTAAATGAGTATCAGGAAACCCAGACATCTCTCTCTGTCACGAGCTTGCCATTGACTATCTTCCTTCTCCTACCAAATTCCCTCTAGTACATAGGTGCTTCTCCAAAGTCCTGGAGTCAAACAATCCTGGGCTGTAACTGTTGAGACCACGACCTCAAGTATATTGTCCATCATTCATGTATGTACCTCACATATTTTATGGAAGCAATGATCATCTCATTAATGCTGACATATAGTGCCAGAGTTTACTGGAATAAACACAACTGAAACAAAATCTGATTCTTCTTGATGCCTAATAACTTTGTGCCTGGAGGAGAAATAGAACATTTCCCTTCTGTTACATTTTAGAATTAATATTCTTGGTTTAGCTTTAAGTAATGATTGGCCAAGCACAATTCATATCATTTTAATTAGTGGCTAAAATATAAATGGTGTAAATGTATTTTAAAAATTCTTATAATATGTCTCAGCGAGTATTAATGGTGTCTAAGGATTTTGATAAAACTGAAGTTTTAATTATTTTTTATTTTCACTTATATGTGTGTGTGTGTGTGTGTGTATGTGTGTGTGTGTGTGTGTGTGTCTTTCTATCTGTGGTTGTGAGTGGGTGGACTAAGTGACTGCAGTTACTCTAGAATACAGAACACAGAAGACCATAGCACTGGGATTCTACACAAATATGACCACTAGATATGGAACTGAGCTCATGTCTTCTGAAGTAGCAGCAAGCACTCACATATACTGAGCCATTTTTTCAGCCCCACAGTTTAATTAATTTTAGCTTCCATATACTATCTGTTTTTGTAATACATAGACACATATACAAATAGACATAAAGAATAATTTTTAAAGAAATTGGTGCAGAAACTACAGCTGGGTAGTTCAAAGTGCTTGTTGCTCTTGCAGGGGACCCAGGTTCAGTTAACAACATCTACATAGCAGCTAACTACCATTCAGAACTCCTGATTCAGGCCAGCAGATGTCCACTTCTGACCTTTACCATTACCATTCAACATATGGTATACATAAACACATGCTGGAAAACACTCATATATATTAAATATTAAATGAAAATAAGCTAAAAAGTGCTTTCAGGTAAAACAAACATATCAACTGCTAGTTATATTTCCTAAATAAGTTTTTATTCTACTAAATAAATCCAAATATTCTTTAAAATATATTAGTATTTTAGCAGTTATGAAACCAATAAGTTTTAGCATATCATTACAAGAATGTTCCATGTTTATATAAGTTCATAAGCAAAACAAAATTACAATATACTTCTTGTGAAAGTTCCATAATAATATATCATATTTATAAAGGCACATCTTAATTGAAGTAAACTGAAATAAAAATTTTAATTGGAAATGAAATTTTATATTGTCACATCACAGATCTACTAGTATAAAATGGTACCAGATTTCTAATTTCCCTCATCTATTTTGAAAATACACATTACATTCACTATGATATTCCAATTGACAAAAATAATGCTGCAACTTTTAAATCTCATTAAGACTTGTAAATATTACAATTAGTAAGCTCTATTATCAGTTCTCTAAACATAGCACATATTTATTCAAGAATAACAAACCTATTAAACTTCCTGGGATTAAATTTCACTCATAATAATAAATTTGTTTACAGGAAAAGAGAATTGTTTAAGTGGCATATAGAGACTATTTGAGAAAAAAAAAAACCAAACTATAAAATTACTGAGTCATTCATGACATTAAAATGTAAGTAAGCGTTCTTTTCTTACAATGTCGACAATGGAAAATGCAAAGAGCTATTATCAAACAACCCTATACATTTAAAAGACATTTTATTTGTGATAGGAAGAACAGCATTCATCAAAAACCAAAGTATTTATGAATTGACTTTTAAGAATATTTCCAAGCCAGGCAGTGATGGAGCACACCTGTAATCCCAGCATTCTGGGAGGCAGAGGCAGGAGGATATCTGAGTTTGAGGACAGCCTGGTCTACAGAGTGAGTTCCAGGACAGCCAGGGCTATACAGAGAAATCCTGTCTCGGGGGGGAAAAAAAAAAAAAAAAAACCAAAAAAACAAATCCAAAAAACAAAAACAAAGAAAATCAAAACAAAACAAAAAGTATGGAAAAGTATGTCTAAGACTGGTGCTGTATTGCATGCTTGTGACCATGGCACTCATCACATAAGGTGGATGGTGTAGAGAGCCTTATTGGCGGTGCTGTGCCACCTGGCAGGAGCTTCACATTGACTAAGGACAAGGAAATGGGCTTCAGGCAGGAATCTGACCTTAGGCAATGACAAGGGAGTAAGCTCAAGCAGGAATCTGTCATTAGGTCATGATAAGGAAGTTAAGTTCAGGTAAGAATCTAATGTTAGGCTATAGGAGAGAAGTGGGTTAAGGCAGGAATTTTAATTTTTGGAAAGGAAAGAAGCAGGCTTCAGGCAAGATTTTGGGCTTGAACAAGGAAGTAGGCTCGGGTATTTTAATCATTCTGGCAAGCCCTCAGAAGCAACCATCATAGGACTTTGCCTATTGCTTTGACTATTTTGTGTTTACTGTCTTGCTTGTTCCTCATTGTACTATTATCGATCTTAAAGCCTGCATGTAACTAAAGTGGATTGGAAATTACTAAACCCGCTTTCAGTCTCAGAATTGGGCGTCATGCTGTAGTTTTGTCTAATTTCCTCTTTCTTGTTAATCCTTGCTCCTGTGCTGGAGAACCAATTGAATGACTGAGCGGGCTTGGCCAGGGTGGTTAAGGAATTTAAGGTCTATCTAGGGAAGAACATAGGTAGAGACCCTGAGACAAAAACAATAGATTTCACCAACTCCAATGAAAAAAATTATTCCATGTGCAACAAACCATTCATGTACTGAAAAGTTAACAATTGTCTTATAAAGAATATGTAGAATGAAGTCAAGTATGTCTTGTGATTCTGGAAATAAAATCATAGTATTGACATTCATCATCAATAGTCATGATAGATATGAGTCGGTTTATTTTGTTGTGTATTTTTTATGAAATTTACATGCACTGTGTATAATAGAATAGGTACACTTATGTTTAAATTTTTGATTGCATTCAGCTATAATGTTTTTTAAATTTTCCCAAATTTAATTTTTGAGAGATCTTTCAACTTGATTTCTATTATGTTTTTATATATCCTTATATATTTTTTCAAGTACAAGAAAATAATCACCAAAATCCCAAACAATCCAAACAAAAAGTAGGGTATAGAACTAAACCGAGATTTCACAACTGAGGAATCTTGAATGGCTGAGAAGCACCTAAAGAAATGTTCAAAGTCCCTAGTGATCAGAGAAATGCAAATCAAATGATCCTGAGATTCCACCTTACACCATTCAGAATGGCTAAGATCAAAACCACAGGAGACAACACATGTTGGTAAGTATTTTGAGAAAGAGGAACACTCTGCTATTGCTGTTGGGATTGCAAACAGGTACAAACACTTTGGAAATCAATCTGGAGGTTCCTTAGAAAATTAGAAATAGTTCTATCTGAAGATGCAGATATATCACCCTTGAATATACCCAAAAGATGCCCCTCCATGCCACAGGGACACGTATTCCACTATATTCATAGTGGCCTTATTTATGATAGCCAGGAGCTGGAAACTGTCCAAATGTCCCACAATAGAAGAATGGATACAGAAAATGTGGTTCGGTTACACAATGGTTCAGCTATTAAGAAGGTGGACATTCTGAGTTTTGCATGCAAATGAATGGAACTAGAAAATATCATTCTGAGTGAAGTAATTCAAACCCAAAAGGACATGCATGTTATGTACTCACTAATAAGTGGATGTTAGCCATACTCCCAAAAAAGTACAGAATAGCCAAGGTAAAAACTTGGGTACAGACTCAAAAAGGTCAACAAGCTGAAGGGCCCAAGTGAGGACAACTGAGTCTCACTTTTGAGGGAAAACAAAGCAATCACAAATGGGGAGGGAAGGAGGAAACTTGGAGGGAAAGTAGGGCAGGGGAAAGGGAGTGGAGGGAAGAGGGGAACCTAATCTGGTATCTGGTGAGGAAAAAGGTCTGAAGACCTGAGGGCCAGCAGAAAGAATGGAAACAAGAAATCTCAGGAGATAGGAGGTTGTGGTGACCCTCCAGAATGTACCAAAGACCTGAAGGTGAGAGACTCTCTGTACTCAAATGGAGGGACCTTAGATGAAATACCTGACAGTAGGGAGAGGGAACTTATAGATCCCACTTCCAGCAGGAAGACAGGGCATCAAATGAGGGAGGGGGGCCATCCTACAGTCACAACTCTGACTCATAATTACTCCTGTCTGAAAGAATTATTGGGATGGAAATGGAAAGGAGCCTGATGAAAAGAAGCTCCAGTGACAGGCCCAATGTGGGGTTCAGCTCAAGGAGAGATCCCAAGGCCGGACACGATGCTGAGTCTATGGAGCACTCACAAAAAGGGACCTAGTATGACTGCACTCCTAAAGACCCAACAAGCAGTTGAAAGAGTCAGAGGTAGATATTTGCTCCCAACCAATAGACAGAAGCAACTGACCACTGTTGTTGACATAGGAAAGGGTGAAAGAAGCTGAGGAGATGTGCAATCCTGTATGAGGACCAGCAGTGTCAATCAATCTGGTCCCCAGAGAACACTCAAACACTGGACCACCAAACAGGCAGCAAACACCAGCTAATATGAGGCCCCCAACACACATACAGTAGAGGACTGCTGGGTCTGTGTTAATTCTGAGATGGCGTACCTAATTTTCAAGAGACTGGAGGCCCCAGAAAGTTTAGAGATCAGGTGGGGTGGGGGTGGGGACATCCACAAGAAGACAGGAGTGTGGAACCCTCTGAAGATGGATGGAGGCTGGGGGAAATAAAATGTAGAGTTTAAAAAATTTAATTAATTAATTAAAAATTAAGTTCAGGCTTTTTATATTTTTCATAAAATATAATTTGATCATATTCTTTTCCTTACCACAACTGTTTCAGAATCCTTTGCCCCATATCTTCCTTTTTAACTACAGGTTGTTATTCTCTGTCTACCTCTTCCTCTCCCTCTCATCCCTGTCCCTCTCCCTTTCTTTCCCTCTCTCCCTCCATCTTTCTAACACCTTGACTTCCTTCCTCTTTGTCTTTCTCCCTCCCTCAATCTTAGTGACATAACGTGTTGTGTGTTCATTTAGGGTCTTGATATTTAACCTTGCATATTTTCAGCCGAATTCTAATAGCTGGTCACATAATGATTAATGTTTCTTACTGGGTGTTTGTGTTTGTAACAAGTTTAAGATAAATAATCCAAGCAGGTAACTTAATTTAAGATTTTAATTCCTGTTCGCAGCACTTCAAAAGTGAACATGCAAGGATGATTTGTTAATATTTCTCCTTTAGTCTTTATTTTTAAATAACAATATGATTCCAGGATTAACTTATATATATATATATATATATATATATATATATATATATATATATATTCTTATACATCTTAAAAATTAAATTTAGGAAAAATTCTAAATCCTTTCATTTCCATGTTGCTTAGAAGTGACAGTAATTAAAATTAATTAGTAATATGTGGGCTGTTTTCAACTAGTAGATAAATGATTGAGAGTTTCCTCATGTCCTCTGCTGATTGATTGAAAATCATTGACTTATTGCCTTTGTTACTTTTCTTTACTGTCCTCAGTATCTGACTGTTCTGATTATTTTACTGTTGCAAATTTTTACATTTCTTCATTATTCACTTTCAGGCATTTGTGTGAGATTTTTCACTGCATACTTTGGAATTCTGTTTTGTCTTTCATTTTCTTTGCATAAAATCCAGAATTTCAATATTGTTACTTGTTTAGGTTTAGCAATGACAAGGGACTGCCAGCTGTGATCTATCCTAGCCAAGCTCATCACCTGGATGATGCTGGCACATAAATCCGTATTCATATTTCCATATGAGTTTCACAAACTATGCTTTCTACTTAGATTTTTCACATGTCTTTTGGAAAACCTGTCACTGAAGAAGCATCTCAGTAAATCTTACATCTGCCAACAAATGAAATCCTGTTACATGCTTTGGGCAAGATGGATAATCTGGAGCAACATAAAGAGCTTCAGGGGAAACACAGAAAATATAGTCTTGAGCCCATGTGTGGTATATCCAATTTGTGATCTCTAATGCTGATGCCTCAAATCATATTTTTTATTATAGCATGTGATTTTCCATGAAAGTTGTCAGATAAACAATCTTCATTTTTCTGTCAGAGACACTAGGTGTTTTTAAATATACATCATAATAAGAAAAATTTCAACATTATTTCTTTCCAAATGTTGCAATTGATGGTTACCATCATTAAAGATACTTAGAATATTAGTGAAACTAATTTTATACATATGGGTTTGGAGTCATAATAATGTTACATAAAGTATTCCCAGACTGATCCTTGACATATCTTCAATTTATTTCCTCCTAGACTAAATAACTAAAAACATTTGCATATAAAGTCATACACAATTATGTATTAGCCCATCAGTTAGCCAAGGTTTTTTTTTTTCTTTTTCATATAAATTTAATAGCAGGAAATACTATAAACAAATATAGATTAATGATAATATTGTTTTGATGAGTCAGCATAGCTTTATATTATATATATAGTGCCATGCTTCATTTTGTATTCATTTGACCATGGGTTAACAACTTACAAAACTGATAGCATAGTAAACTAAATTTTTTTATTTTTATTCAATATATTTTTTATTTACATTTCAAATGATTTCCCCTTTCCTAGCCCCCCCACTCCCCGAAAGTCCCATAAGCCCCCTTCTCTCCCCCTGTCCTCCCACCCACCCCTTCCCACTTCCCCGTTCTGGTTTTGCTGAATACTGCTTCACTGAGTCTTTCCAGAACAAGGGGCCACTCTTCCTTTCTTCTTGTACCTCATTTGATGTGTAGATTATGTTTTGGGTATTCCAGGTTTCTAGGTTAATATCCACTTATTAGTGAGTGCATACCATGATTCATCTTTTGAGTCTGGGTTACCTCACTTAGTATGATGTTCTCCAGCTCCATCCATTTGCCTAAGAATTTCATGAATTCATTGTTTCTAATGGCTGAATAGTACTTCATTGTGTAGATATACCACATTTTTTGCATCCACTCTTCTGTTGAGGGATACCTGGGTTCTTTCCAGCATCTTGCAATTATAAATAGGGCTGCTATGAACATAGAAGAGCATGTATCCTTATTACACGGTGGGGAATCCTCTGGGTATATGCCTAGGAGTGGTATAGCAGGATCTTCTGGAAGTGAGGTGCCCAGTTTTCTGAGGAACTGCAACACTGATTTCCAGAGTGGTTGTACCAATTTGCAACCCCACCAGCAGTGGAGGAGTGTTCCTCTTTCTCCACACCCTCTCCAACACCTGCTGTCTCCTGAATTTTTAATCTTAGCCATTCTGACTGGTGTAAGGTGAAATCTCAGGGTTGTTTTGATTTGCATTTCCCTAATGACTAATGAAGTTGAGCATTTTTTAAGATGCTTCTCTGCCATCCGAAGTTCTTCAGGCAGAATCCTTTCATGCTTAAAGTCTTGGAAAGAACAGGAATTCAAGGCCCATACCTAAACATAGTAAAAGCAATATACAGCAAACTGGTAGCCAGCATCAAACTAAATGGAGAGAAACTTGAAGCAATCCCACTAAAATCAGGGACTAGACAGGGCTGCCCCCTTTCTCCTTATCCTTTCAATATTGTACTTGAGGTACTAGCTCAGGCGATTCGACAACATAAGGAGGTCAAAGGGATACAAATTGGAAAGGAAGAAGTCAAACTATCATTATTTGCAGATGACATGATAGTCTACCTAAGTGACCCAAAAAACTCCACTAGAGAACTCCTACAGCTGATAAAACAACTTCAGCAAAGTGGCAGGTTATAAAATCAACTCAAGCAAATCAGTGGCCTTCCTATACTCAAAGGATAAGCAGGCTGAGAAAGAAATTAGGGAAATGACCCCCTTCACAATAGCCACAAACAGTATAAAGTATCTTGGGGGTGACTCTTACCAAACATGTGAAAGATCTGTATGACAAGAACTTCAAGACTCTGAAGAAGGAAATGGAAGAAGACCACAAAAAATGGGAAAACCTCCCATGCTCATGGATCAGCAGAATCAATATAGTTAAAATGGCCATTTTGCCAAAAGTAATCTACAGATTCAATGCAATACCCATCAAAATCCCAACTCAATTCTTCAGAGAGTTAGAAAGAGCAATTATCAAATTCATCTGGAATAACAAAAAACCCAGGATAGCTAAAACTATTCTCAGCAACAAAAGAAAGTCTGGGGGAATCAGTATCCCTGACCTCAAGCAATACTACAGAGCAATAGTGTTAAAAACTGCATGGTATTGGTACAGTGACAGGCAGGCAGATCAATGGAACAAGATTGAAGATCCAGAAATGAATCCACACACCTATGGCCACTTGATCCTCAACAAAGAGGCTGAAAACATCCAATGGAAAAAAGAGCCTTTTCAACAAATGGTACTGGTTCAACTGGAGGTCAGCATGCAGAAGAATGCGAATTGATCCATCCTTGTCTCCTTGTACTAAGCTCAAATCCAAATGGATCAAGGACCTCCACATAAAGCCAGACACTCTGAAGCTAATAGAAAAGAAACTGGAGAAGACCCTTGAGGACATCGGTACAGGGAGAAAGTTTCTGAACAGAACACCAATAGCTTATGCTCTAAGAGCAAGAATTGACAAATGGGACCTCATAAAATTACAGAGTTTCTGTAAGGCAAAGGACACCATCCAGAGGACAAATCGGCAACCAAGAAATTGGTAAACTAAATTTTTAAAGACTTCAAGATACCACAAGTTTATTACAGAGCAACGGTAGAATTTCAAAATCATTTGTGTTTTTTCCATTATCCTCACTATTGCCTACTCTTTCTAGAATTAATATTTTAGAGATTATGTTCTTCTCTGGCAGAATTTCTCCTTAAATTTTTACTTGGGCTATGTTATCAGTTTATCTTCTACTATTGCAACTACAAAAATTGTAACATTTTCAAACATATGAGAGGGATAATATTTTACCAAACTAATGTTTTATTCACAAGTCATCAAATTTTGGTAATTTGTTTATATGATTATGGGTATCATGTATGAGAATTGTGTAATGCCACATATTTTCACCATTAGAATAAATTAAATTTGAGATATACACCATGGATATTCTATAAATTCTCTCCATAATTATTGCAGGGATCTTCAAAAACAACTTATGTAAGCCATTGAATGGCTGGTTTTGTATGTCAACTTCACACAGACTGGATTTATCAAAGAGAAAGATGTTTCAGTTGGGGAAATGCCTCCATGAGATCCAGCTGGGCAGCATTTTCTCAATTAGTGATCAAGAGGGGAGGGCCCCTTATGGATGGTACCATCTCTGTCCTGGTATTCTTGGGTTATATAAGAGAGCAAGCTGAACAAGCCAAGGGAAGCAAGATAGTAAGAAACATCCCTCCATGGCCTCTTCATCAGCTCCTACTTCCTAAACTGCTTGAGTTCCAGTCCTGATTTCCTTTAGTGATGAACAGCAGCATGGAAGTGTAAGCTCAATAAACCCTTAAGTACCCAACTTGTTTCTTGGTCATGGTGTTTGTGCAGGAATAGAAACCCTGACTAAGACAGCCATATCCCATAAATATTTTGAGATTATTTTAGTCTTAAATTTATTTCTTCAACACTTAGATATTTACTAAATCACTGAAAATTTATAAACTATTTTTTTCAGTGTCACTATTCTTTTTTTTCTTTAATTTTCTATATTCTTTGTTTACATTCCAAATGATTTCCCTGGTTACCACCTCGCCATAAGTCCCATAAGCCCTCTTCCCTCCAACTGTTCCCCAATCAACCCCCTCCCACTTCTCTGTCCTGGTAATGCTGCATCAAGCCTTTCTAGGACCAGGGCCCTTTCCTTCCTTCTTCTTAGGAATGATTTGATATGTGAGTTGTGTCTTGAGTATTCAGAGCTTCTGTGCTAATCCACTTATCGGTGACTGCATGTCACTGATCATGTGTGTTCTTTTGTGAATGAGTTACCTCACTTAGGATAATATTTTCCAGTTCCCACCACTTGCCTTATAATTTTATGAATTAATTTCTTTTAATTGCTGAGTAGTATTCCATTGTGTAAATATACCAAATTTTCTGTATCTATTCTTCCATTGAGGGACATCTGGGTTCTTTTCAGTTTTTGGCTACTATAAATAAGGCTACTATGAACATAGTAGAGCATGTGTCCTTATTGAATGCCAGGGAATCCTCTGGGTATATGCCCAGCAGTGGTATAGCACGGTCCTCTGGAAGTATCATGCCCAGTTTTCTGAGGCACCAACAGACTGATTTCCAGAGTGGTTGTACCAGCTTGCAATGCCACAAACAGTAGAGGAAAGTTCCTCTTTCTCCACATCCTCACCAACACCTGCAGTCTCCTGAGTCTTTTTTTTTTTTCAATATAGTTTTTATTCACATCTCAAATGATTTCCCCTTTTCTGACTCCTCACCCCCCGAAAGTCCTATAAGCCCTCTTCCCTCCCTTTGTTCCCCCATCCACCCCTTCCCACTTCCCTGTTCTGGTATCGCCCTATACTGCTGCACTGAGACTTTCCAGAACCAGGGGCCACTCCTTCGTTCTTCTAGTACCTCATTTGATGTGTGGATTATATTTTGGGTATTCCAATTTTCTAGGCTAATATCCACGTATCAGTGAATGCATACCATGATTGATCTTTTGAGACTGGGTTACCTCACTTAGTATGATGTTCTCCAGCTCCATGCATTTGTCTAAGAATTTCATGAATTCATTGATTCTAATGGCTGAATAGTACTCCATTATGTATATATACCACATTTTTTGTATCCATTTCTCCACTGAGGGACACCTGGATTCTTCCCAGCTTCTGGCTATTATAAATAGGGCTGCTATGAACATAGAGGAGCATTTATCCTTATTACCTGCTGGGGAATCTTCTGGGTATATGCCCAGGAGTGGTATGGCAGGTTCCTCCAGAAGTGATGTGCCCAGTTTTCTGAGGAACCACCAGACTGATTTCCAGAGTTGTTGTACCAATTTGCAACCCCACCAGCAGTGGAGGAGTGTTCCTCTTTCTCCATATCCTTGCCAACACCTGCTGTCTCCTGATTTGTTTTTTTTTGTTTGTTTGTTTTTTTTTTTTTTTTTTTTGGTTTTTCGAGACAGGGTTTCTCTGTGTAGCCCTGGCTGTCCTGGAACTCACTCTGTAGACCAGGCTGGCCTCGAATTCAGAAATCTGCCTCCCAAGTGCTGGGATTACAGGCATGCGCCACCACTGCCCGGCGTCTCCTGAGTTTTTAATCTTTGATATTCTGACTGGTGTAAGGTGAAATCTCAGGGTTGTTTTGATTTACATTTTCCTAATGACTAATGATGTTGAGCATTTTTTAAGATGCGTCTCAGCCATCCAAAGTTCTTCAGGGGAAAATTCTTTGTTTAGCTCTGTACCTCATTTTTAATAGGGTTATTTGGTTTTCTGGGATTGAACTTCTTGAGTTCTTTGTATATATTGGATATTAGCCCTCTGTCAGATGTAGGGTTGGTGAGGAACTTTTCCCAATTTGTTGGTTGCTGATTTGTCCTTTTGACGGTGTCCTTTGCCTTACAGAAACTTTGTAATTTTATGAGGTCCTATTTGTCAATTCTTGATTTTAGAGCATAAGATACTGGTGTTCTGTTCAGGAATTTTACCCCTGTACCGATGCCCTCAAGGGTCTTCCCCAGTCTCTTTTCTATTAGCTTCAGTTTGTTTGGCTTTATGTGGAGGTCCTTGATCCATTTGGAGTGAAGTTTAGTACATGGAGATAAGAATGGATCAATTTGCATTCTTCTGCATGCTGACCTCTAATTGAACCAGCACCATTTGTGGAAAAGGCTATCTTTTTTCCACTGGATGTTTTCAGCCCCTTTGTCGAGGATTAAGTGGCCATAGGTATGTGGGTTCATTTCTGGATCTTCAATCCTATTCCATTAATCCACCTGCCTGTCACTGTACCAATACCATGCAGTTTTTAACACTATTGCTCTGTAGTATTGCTTGAGGTCAGGGATAATGATTGTCCCAGAATTTCTTTTACTGTTGAGAATAGTTTTAGTTATCCTGGGATTTTTGCTATTCCAGATTAATTTGAGAATTGCTCTTTCTAACTCTATGAAGAACTGACTTGGGATTTTGATGGGTGTTGTGTTGAATCTGTATATTGCTTTTGGCAAAATGGTTATTTTAAGTATATTATTCCTGCCAATCTATGAGCATGGAAGATTTTTCCATTTTCTGAGGTTTTCTTCCATTTCCTTCTTCAGAGACTTGAAGTTCTTGTCATACAGATCTTTCATTTGTTTTGTCAGTCACACCAAGGTACTTTATATTATTTGCAGCTACTGTGAAGGGTGCCATTTCTCTAATTTCTTTCTCAGCCTTCTTATCCTTTGAGTATAGGAAGGCTACTGATTTGCTTGAGTTGATTTTATAACCTGCCACTTTGCTGAAGTTGTTTATCAGCTGTAGGATTTCTCTGGTGGAGTTCTTTGGTCACTTAGGTAGACTATCATATCATTTGCAAATAGTGATAGTTTGACTTCTTACTTTCCGTCAAGGAAATTGTCCATTGGGTATGTTGTGCCTTCATTTTCATTAAATTCTAAAAAGTCTCTGATTTCTTTCTTTCTTTCTTCTTTGGCGAAGGAATCATTGAGTAGAGTATTGTTCAGCCTCCATGTGTATATGGACTTTCTGTTGTTTTTGTAGCTATTAAAGACCACTCGTATTCCATAGTGATCTGATAGGAGGCACTGGACTCGTTTGATCTTCTTATATTTGTTAAGGTCTGTCTTGTGACCAATTATATGGTTGATTTTGGAGAAGGTACCATGAGGTGCTGAGAAAAAGGTATATTCTTTTGCTTTAGGGTGAAATGTTCTACAAATATCACTTAAATCCAATTTGTTCAAAGCTTCAATTAGTTTTACGGTGTCCCTGTTTAGTTTCTGTTTTCCTGATCAGTCCATTGAGGCTAGTGGAGTGTTGAAGTCAACCACAATTATTGTATTAGTTGCAATGTGTGCTTTGAGCTTTAGTAAAGTTTCTTTACGAATGAGGGTGCCCTTGCATTTGGCACATAGATGTTCATTATTGAGAGTTCTTCTTGGTAGATTTTTCCTTAGATCAGCAAGAAGTGTCCTTCCACGTCTCTTTTGATGGCTTTAGGTTGAAAGTAAATTTTATCTGATATTAGAATGGCTACTCCAGCTCGTTTACTGAGACCATTGGCTTGTAAAATTGTCTTCCAGCCTTTTACTCTAAGGTAGCTTTTGTCTTTGACATTGAGGTGTGTTTCCTGCATGCAGCAAAATGTACGGTCCTGTTTACATAACCAGTCTGTTAGTCTGTGTCTTTTTATTGGGGAATTGAGTCCATTGATGTTAAGAGATATTAAAGAATAGTGATTATTGCTTCCTGTCATTTTTGATATTACTTTTATATTTGAGTCGTTATCTTCTTTTGGGTTTGATGAAAGAAAGTTACTATATTGCTTTTTACCAGGGTGTAGTTTCCCTCTTTGTATTGGAGTTTTCCTCCTGTTATTCTTTGTAGGGCTGGATTTGTGGAAATATATTGTATAAATTTGGTTTTGTCATGGAATATCTTGGTTTCTCCATCTATGGTGATTGAGAGTTTTGCTGGGTATAGTAGTCTTAGATGACATTTGTGTTCGTGAGATCTGCCCAGGATCTTCTAGCTTTCATGGTCTCTGGTGAGAAATCTGGTGTAATTCTGATAGGTCTTCCTTTATATGTTACTTGGCCTTTTTCTCTTACTGCCTTTAATATTCTTTCTTTGTTTAGTATATTTGGGGTTTTGATTATTATGTGACGGGATGTATTTCTGCTCTTGTCCAGTCTGTTTGGAGTTCTGTAGGCTTCTTGTATATTCATGGGCATCTCTCTCTTTAGGTTAGGGAGGTTTTATTCCATAATTTTTTTGAAGATATTTGCTGGCCTATTCAGTTGTAAATCTTCACTCTCATTTACCTCTAATCCTTACCGCTGGTCTTCTCAATGTTTTCTGGATTTCCTGGATGTTCTGGGTTACAAGCTTTTTGCATTTTGTATTTTCTTTGACTGTTGAGTCAATGGTTTCTATGGTATCTTTGGCATCTGAGATTCTTTCTTCTATCTCTTGTATTCTGTTGTTGATATTTGCATCTATGGCCCCTGATTTCTTCCCAGTTTTCTACCTCCAAAGTCGTCTCCCTTTGTGATTCTACTTCTGTTTTTAGCTCCAAGATGGTTTTGCTCAGTTCCTTCATTTGTTTGTTTGTGTTTTCCTTTAATTCTTTCATAACTTCTGCCTGTTGACTCACTTTCTCCTGCATTTCTTTAAGCTTTTTTTTTTTTTTTTTTTTTTTTTTTTTTTTTTTTTTGCATTTCTTCTTTATTGGCTTCTGTCCTTCTGTCTTTTGAGCCTTATTCTCCTGAATTTCTTTAAGTGATTTTTGAATTTCCATTATACGGGTTTCTAACTTATTCATGTTCCCCTGTATTTCTTTAAGAGATTCATTCATATCCTTTTTGTGTTCCTCTAGCAGCATCATGACCAGTGATTTTTAAATCCAAATCTTGTTTTTCTGGTGTGTTGGTATATCTAGGACTTGCTGTTGTTGGAGAGTTGGGTTCAAGATGGCCTTTTGCCATCTTGTTATCTCTGGTGTTAATTGGTCTTGTTGTCACTGACTGGTTTTTGAGCCTCCTGTGAGGCTGCAAGGCTTTTTCCGCAACACTGGATGGCTGAGTTTACCCTGGCCAGATTACTGATGTGCTGCCCTCCTCTTGGGTGGCCTTGGAGCCCTAGGGTGCCTTACCCCAGGTTGTCTCTGTGAACCAGATGGTGCCCATTTGCTCCTTTAGGGAGTGATGATGATGGATGCTGTGGGGACCTTTTCTGAGTGCTGATCACTCTGCCGGGCAATGGATCCCCCAACTGGGTTGGTGCACACATGGATAGCCCAGCTACTCAGGCCCTGAGTCCAGGCAAAACCTGACAGGCTTAGGCCAGAGCAATGTTTGCCTTGAGCTATGTCTGCCAACTGGTTTTGTCAGGTAGCCAAGATGGTGCCATGTGCCCCTAAAAGTGCTGGGCAGTCTGCCGGGAAAACGACCTTCTGGCTTGGTTGGCACACAGATGGACCACTGAGCTGCCCAGGGCCTGTGGGCAGGCCAATTCAGGCTTAAACCCCCACGAAGTTAGCCTCAGGCTATGTCTGTTAGCTGGCTTTGTCTGTTAGAGTTCTCTGGTGTCCTGTAGCAAAGATGACTGCTCACACCCCTTGCAAGTACTGGACAGTCTGCAGGGTAAAGGACCTCCTGGCCGGATTGGCACACAAATGGCCACCCAGCTGCCCAGGGCCTGGGTGCAGGCCAACGCCTGTCAGGCTTAGACCCAAGCAATGTTAGCCTCAGACTGTCTGTGTACCTGGAGCTGTCAGATCTCTCTGAAGTCCGGGAGCCAAGATGGCAGAGTGCCGCTTGTAACTGGCTAATGTAGCTTCAGTGGGGTGAAAAGCATTGTTAACTCCACCACTGCTCACAACCTGGCTGGCTGGCGGTGGCCATTGGTAGCAGGCACAGGTTCTGCCTGGACCCTGTCGCCTTGGTTCCACTGGTGGTGGCCCTCTCCACTGGACAAGCTGCTGCTGCCTCTGCTGCCACCACCTCCCTCTCTCCTGAGTTTTTAATTATAGCCATTCTTATGGGTGTGAGGTAAAATCTCAGGGTTGTTTTGATTTGCATTTCCCTAATGACTGATGATGTTGAACATTTCTTAAAGTGCTTCTCACACATTCAAAGTTCTTCAGGTGAAAATTCTTTGTTTAGCTCTATACCCCATTTTATTTCTTTTTTTAAAATTCGATATATTCTTTATTTACATTTCAAATGATTTCTCCTTTTCTGGTCCCCCACTCCCCGAAAGTCCCATAAGCCCTCTTCCCTCCCCCTGCTCTCCCATCCACCCCTTCCCACTTTCCTGTTCTTCTATTGCACTACTCTGCTGCACTGAGCCTTTCCAGAACCAGGTGCCACTCCTTCCTTCTTCTTGGACATCATTTGATATGTGGATTATGTCTTGTGTATTCCAAGTTTCTAGGCTAATATCACTCACTTATCAGTGAGTGCATACCATGAGTGATCTTTTGAGACTAGATTACCTCACTTAGGATGATGTTCTCCAGCTCCATTCATTTGTCTAAGAGTTTCATGAATTCATTTCTTCTAATGGCTGACATAATGTTCTTTCCAATTTTTGCTTCTTTTTAAACTATTTTGACTATTCTGAATTATAACCCCTCCCAAAATTTTCCAGAAAGATGATAGATAGGTACATGATAGGTTGATAGATAAGAGGTTGATAGAATTTAATAAAAAGAAATATAGATTATAAATTAGAAAATGTAGATATAAGACACAAGGCATAGAAAGTCTGACATAGAAAGAAGACATAGAAGATGTATAATATAAATTGGATAGAGATGATAGATGAAAGATGGATAAATAGATCATAAATAGATAGATACAGAGAGACACAGATAGATGATAGATAGATAGATAGATAGATAGATAGATAGATAGATAGATAGATAAGAAGAGGAAAAGCTTTTGTCATGTCTCATGGAACAATTTTTTTACACTTACTAGTATTGTATCACATAAATCAAGCAAGATGAAGCAAATTTTTGACTGTCCTTTTCCTAAGGAAATGACTAAAATACAAGGTGATGATGGATAAACAGCATAGCCTGAAGTGGCCATCATTTAATGAAAAAGTATTTGTTATTGTAAGTCAAACAATAGTAAAGAAAATTTAATTCCAGTTATTATGAACTCATACATAGGAACCTAAGATACATGTGGTACTCCAAAGTATAGAAAATCTGATTCAGCCATCATTTTGATAGATTAAAATATTGCTTAAGCCTACACCTGTTGTCAACAAGTATTTTACTTTTTAATATTTATTAAGGAACATACAAAAATGTTTAGTTTTAATATCTGTACATGAATGTGAATAGAAGTTTTTTATATATCATCAACTGCTAACAAGTATTCCTAAATCTGTAAAGTAATGAGAAAAACGTATCTACATTCACTAGAAGATGCTAATTTATCTAAAGAAAATCCTATTATAAAAACATGAATAAGACCAAATACAGCATAGGTTTCCAATGCCTGTGAGCTACATACAGTAGGCCATGCCAGCTATTACTTTGGTGTGAGATATGCTAGGCAGACTATTTTCTGAGAGTGTCCCTGAGCAAGTTGACCTTTTGGACACATTGTTAATATTTTTCTCTTCCAAGCAGGGAAATTGCCAGTGTTAGGGTATAGGACAAGTTTCTCTTATCTTCTACCACAGTCTATAGTAGGGATACTGCAACATAGTATATCACAGTTTCTCATTGGTCCAATTTGACTAGCTTGGGTGATTACTGAGATTAAGGAAAGAAGCTTATTTAGTTTCTGAAGTTTTCTCAATGGAAAAGGTACCTGAATTGTTGAATCTGCGTTAGTATAAAAGAAAGAAGAGCTGGCACTTCTGAATTCAGCTTCTTAATGTTGTAATGGCCATGAGTATTTTCCTTTCACATAACACTTAAAACACAAAAAGTTAAAAGGAATATTCAACTGTTTAAATGAATGAAAGTAAACAGAACTGTTAAATAAATTAATTCAATCATTAACTAAGCCTCTAGGCATTTTCCATCATTGATGAATTCTATCAAATATGAATGTACAGCAATTCCACAGAATCTGTTTCATAAAATAAACATAAAATATGTTCAATGTTGATTATCTTATATTAGATATACTTCAAGCAATTAATGAAAAAATAAGACATTAAGAAGCACATGAAAGATTTACTTCTTTGTATGTAAGTATGATTGTCAAATGCTAGAAATAATTATGAAACTAGTGAAATTCAATCTGAAAATAAATAAATAAATAATAACTTAAACATAACAGATGGTACCAAATAAAATACTTTTTACAATAAAAATAGACATTTAATAGTGATCTGAATGTGAAGACCTAATACTAATTGTTCTGTGCTTCCTTGGAGCACAAAAAGGGGAAACAAAAAAAAAATAACTGGGTTACATGAAAGGTTGAATGTTTTTTCACATTTTCTAATCTTGATGGTATAGTGAATGAAAATTGAGACCAAAACATTTAATTATAAAAAATAATTGCTTTAATGAATAGATACCATGTCTGAATTTATTGTACATATCAACTAAAAAGATAAAAGAAAAAAGAAACCTTCCATATTGTAATACACATTCTTTTTATTTTCATTTTTTTAGATGGTACATTCTTGATCACATGCAATTTTGACCTAGAAGTCAAGGAAGAACTTTGAAAGATGTTTTGATTGGTTACATAAAATTTAACTCCATACTATTTATCAAATGAATAATTAATTTCTGTATTCATTCATTTTTCATCACATTAACTCTCTTTGATGTGAAACATAAATTTGCTTTCCTAGTTTTAAACATTTTAATAGGTCATATAGAAATGTACACAGCCTATTTAAGAAACATTATGCAAAAAGTCAAATCATTTCCACAAAACGGACTTGCAGTAATAAACATACCTCCTCTATTTCTTTTATAAAAATATGGTCTTGAAAACATGATTTTTGAAATATTTTATGTAATATTTCTCTCCTCTGCTGTTTGTTGGCTCTATTGTGTTGTTGTATCCCCAAGGCAGACAAAATACACACTTGTGAGAGTGAAGGAAATCATAAAACTCAAGAATAAGCAAACATTTCAAAATTAGGAAATATGCAAATTTACAAGAGTTGTTATTTTCAGCTTACAACCAAGGTTGCTTAGTAACAAACACTGGTGAGAAGAAACTCTAACCAGTCCAGCTGTTTGCAAGCTGTACAGGGAGCTCCAGACATGTAATATCCATGAGATGTCACCTATGCTCTGTGAACTTTTTGGTTATTCAACTGTCTTTGTGTCACCCAAACTTATACAAAAGCTCCCTCTTACTTTGCTTTGAGCAGGTACAATGGACACACAGGTATGAGATATGATTTGACAACTCAAGAGAATAGAATCTAGTTTCAACCTCCTGAAATATTCAACCAAACGGCATAATG
Organism: Apodemus sylvaticus; assembly: GCF_947179515.1. Lineage (NCBI taxonomy): Eukaryota > Metazoa > Chordata > Mammalia > Rodentia > Muridae > Apodemus > Apodemus sylvaticus. The sequence continues at coordinate 48,792,099 of NC_067482.1, read as the reverse complement.
TTATAATATCACCTGTAGAATTTAATCTTCTTTCAATTAGCCACATATATAAAGTTATAAACTTGGTCCTTAGTCTTTATTTACCTTTCACAATCTTGTCATAAATGTATCAATAGGGACCAGATGGGGAATGTCATAAATATTTGTCTCAATACTCCCTGTTAAGAGTCCAAGTAAAATATTTTATAGGATGTACGAAAGAGTTATGGTCAGAAAATCACAATGACAACACCTTGATGTAATTAGCAATTTGATAACCATTGAAAAAACACAATGACTCTAGATGACATTTGATGGGACAAAGAATATTGTTAGGCAGAGCTGATGCTGTGACGCAGTGCTTCATATCCAAATACTGTTGGGAGAGAGCTGGTCTCCCAAGATTGTTGGCACACCTGTGAACACAGGTAACACCACCACTTCTGCTCAAATTCTTGGTCCAAAAGGAACTAGTCCAGAGTCATCAGGACACAGAAAGAAAGGAGCAGCTGGGGACAGGATCCTTCAGGATTCAGTCTGCACCCTAGAGCTGAGCCTGTGCCAGAGTTCTACATACCAAAATTCATCCTGAAGAGAAACGGTCTCCCAGAAGTACTGACACACAGGCTTGCAGGAGGGACGAGCCACAGTAGAGACAGCAAAAACAGCTAACACCAGAGATATCCAGATTGTGAGAGGCAAGGGCAAGAACATAAGCAGCAGAAACAAAGGCTATTTGGCATCATCATAATCCAGTTCTCAAAACACAGTGAGACATGGATACCACAACACACCAAAAAAGCAAGATTCTGATTTAAACTCACATCTCATGATGATGATGATAGAGGACTTTAAGGAGGATATAAATAACTCTCTTAAAGAAATACAGGAGAACACATGTAGAAGCTCTTAAAGAGGAAACACAAAAATCTCTTAAATAATTCCAGGAAAACACAAAAGTAGAAGTAATTTCACAAAACCATCCAGAATCTAAAAATGGAAATAGAAACAAGAAAGAAATCACAATGAGTGACAACACTGGAGATAAAAATCATAGGAGAGAGATCAGCCATCATAGATGCAAGCATCACCAACAGAATACATGAGATAGAAGAAAAAAAATCTCATATCCAAAAGATACTATAGAAAACATTGACACAACAAAGAAGATGCAAAACACAAAAAGCTCCTAACTCAAAACATCCAGGAAATCCATGACACAGTAAGAAAATCTAACCTAAGGATAAAAGGTATAGAAGAGAGTGAAGATTTCCAGCTTAAAGGGCCAGGAAACATCTTCAACAAAATTATAGAAGAAAACTTCCCTAACCTAAAGAATGAGATACCCATGAACATTCAAGCAGCCTACAGAACTCCAAATAGAGTGGGTCAGAAAAAAATCCTTCTGCCATATAATAGTCAAAACACTGGATACACAAAACAGAAAAAATATCAAAAGCTGTAAGGGAAATACTTCAAGTAAAATATCAAGCCAAACCTATCAGAATTACACCTGACTTCTCACCAGAGTCTATGAAAGCTAGAAGATTCTGGGCAGATGTCATACAGACCCTAAGAGAACACAAATGCCAGCCCAGGCTACTACCCAGTAAAACACTCAATTACCATAGATGGAGAAACCAAGGTATTCTGTGTCAAAACAAAATTTACACAATATCTGTCATAAAAGTAGACCTTCAAAGGATAATAGATAGAAAACACCAACACAAAAAGGGAAACGAAACCCTAGAAAAAGCAACAAACCTAAAAGAAGAGAGCCACACAAACATAATTTCACCTATAACAACAAAAATAACAGGAAGAAGCAATCACTATTTCTTAATATTCCTTAACATCAATAGACTCAATTCCCCAATAAAAAGACAGTTTAACAGATGGGATACACCATTCTGCTGCATGTAAGAAATGCACCTTGGTGACAAAGACAGATATTACCTCAGAGTAAAGTGCTGGAAAACAATTTTACAAGCAAATGGTCCTAACAAACAAGCTGGAATAGCCATTCTAATATCGAATAAAATTGACATTCAAACAACAGTTACCAAAAAATGTAAGGAAGGACACTTCACACTCATTAAAGGAAAAAAAATCTATCAAAAAGAATTCTCAGTTCTGAATGTCTATGCTTCAAATGCAAGGGCACCCACATTCATTAAAGAAACTTTACTAAAGCTCAAAGCACAGATTGCACCTCACACAGTAGTATTGGGAGAATTCAACACTCCACTCTCATCAATGGACAGATCAGGGAAACAGAAGCTAAACACAGAAGTGATGGACCAAATGGTTTTAACAGATATCTATAGAATATTTCATCCTGAAACAAGAGAATATAAGTTCTTCTCAGCATCTCATGGTACCGTCTTCAAAATTGAACATATAATCATTCACAATAAAAGGCCTCAACTGATACAAGTAGATTGAAACAATCCCAGGCATCTACAGAACAATAATAACAAAAACATCAGAAAGCCCATATACATATGGAAGCTGAACAATGTACCTACTCAATGATAACTTGGTCAAGGAAGAGATAAAGATATTAAAGACTTTTTAGAGCTCAATGAAAATGAAGCCAGAGCATACCCAAACTTATGGGATACAATGAAAGCAGTGCTAAGAGGAAAACCCATAGCTCTGAGTGACTCCAAGAAGAAACTAGAGGGAGCTTATACGAGCAGCTTAACAGCACACCTCAAAGCTCTAGAACAAAATTAAGCAAATATAGTCAAGAGGAGTAGGCAACAGGAAATAATCAAACTCAGGACTGAAATCAACCAAGTAGAAATAGAAAGAACTATACAAAGAATCAACAAAACCATTTGCATGGGAATTTCATGAATTCATTGTTTTAATAGCTGAGTAGTATTCCACTGTGTAAATATACCACATTTTCTGTATCCATTACTCTGTTGAGAGGCATCTTGGTTCTTTCCAGCTTCTGGATATTATAAATAAGGCTGTGATGAACATAGTTGAGTATGTGTTCTTATTACATACTGGAGAATCCTCTAGGTATATGCCCAGGAGTGGTACAGCAGGGCCTCCAGTAGTATCATGCTCAGTTTTCTAAGGAACTTCTAAACTGATTCCAGAGTGGTTATACCAGCTTTTAATTGTATTAGCAGTGGAGGAGTATTCCTCTTTCTCCACATCCTTGTCCACACCTGCTGTCTCCTGAGTTTTTCTTTCTTATCCATTATGACTGTTGTGAGGTGAAATCTCAGGGTTGTTTTGATTTGCATTTCCCTAATGACTAAGGATGCTGAACATTTCTTTAGGTGCTTCACAGACACTAGATATTCCTCAGGTGAAAATTCTTTGTTTAGCTCTGTACCCCATTTTTAATAGGGTTATTTGGCTCTCTGGAGTCTAACTTCTTGAGTTCTTTCTTTATATTGGATATTAGCCCTCTATTGAATGTGGGATTGGTAAAGATTGTTTCCCAATTTGTTGGTTGCCTTTTTGTCCTTTTGACAATGTCCTTTGCCTTACAGAAATGTTGTAATTTTATGAGGTCCCATTTGTCAATTCTTGATCTTAGAGCATAAGCTACTGGTGTTCTGTTCAGGAAAATTTCCCCTGTGCCCATGCGCTCAAGACTATTTCCATATTTCTTTTCTAGTAGTTCAGTGTGTCTGGTTTTATGTGGAGGTCCTTGATCCACTTAGGCTTAGTACAAGGGGATAAGAATGGATCGATTTGCACTCTTCTGCATGCTGACCTCCAGTTGACCCAGCACCATTTCTTGAAAAAGCTCTTTTTTCCACTGGATGGTTTCAGCTCCTTAGCTCCATTGTAAAAGATCAAGTGACTATGGGTGTGTGGGTGCATTTCTGGGTCCTCAGTTCTATTCCATTGATCTGTAGATTGCTTTTGGAAAGATGGCCATTTTTACTATATTAATCCTTCCAATCTACAAGCATGGGGGATCTTTTCATCTTCTGAGGTCTTCTTCGATGTCTTTCTTCAGAGACTTGAAGTTTTTGCCATTCAGATATTTCACTTATTTAGTTAGAGTCACACCAAGATACTTATGGATGGAACTAGAAAATATCATCCTCAGTGAGCTAACCAAATTACAAAAGAACACACATGGTATATACTCACTGATAAGTAGATATTAACCCAGAGGCTTGGAATACCCGTGATACAATTCACAGACCAAAGAAGCTCAAGAAGAAGGAAGAAGGAAGTATGGATACTCTGTTGCTTCTTAGAAGGGGGAACAAAATACACACACAGGAGGAGATGAGACAAAGTGGGGAGCAGAGAGTGAGAGAAATACCATCTAGAGACTGCCTCACTTGGTAATCCATCCCATATATAGTTACAAAATCCAGACACCATTATGGACCCCAACAAGTGCTTGCTGACAGGAGCCTGATATAGCTACCACCTGTGCAGCTCTTACAGAGCATGACCAATACACAGTGGGGGGAGTACTCTCAGCCAACCATTGAACTGTGCACAGGGTCCCCAATGAAGTAGCTAGAGAAAGGACCCAAGGAGCTAAAGGGGTTTGCAGTACCATAAGAGGAACAACAATTTGAAACATCCAGTACCCCTGAGCTCCCAAGGACTAAACCGCCAACTAAAGAGTACACATGGAGGTACCCATGGTTCCAGATGTATATGCAGCAGATGATAACTTTGTTGGATATCAAAGGGAAGAGAAAACCTTGCCCCCAGTATAGGGGAATGCCAGGATAGAGAAGCAGGAATGGGTGGATTGGTGAGCAGGGTGAGGGGGATGGGTTAGGACATTTTCAGGGTGGGCAGGAAAGGGAACAACATTTGAAATGTAAATAAAGAATATATCTACTAAGAAAAAGGAATCAACAAAACCAGGAGCTGATTCTTTGAGAAAATCCTTCCTTCCTTCCTTTCTTCCTTCCTTCCTTCCTCCCTCCCTCCCTCCCTCCCTTCCTTTCTTTTTATCAAATGTAGTCTAACAGGAATCAAATTAAAAAGGAAACATCAGTTGAGAAAATGTCTCCATCTGATTGTCTAGTAGGCAAAAATATGATTGATTATTTTGTTGACTGATAATTTACTACTTCAAGTGTCATTCCTGAACAGCTGGAACAAGAAATGAGTCTGCACAAGATAGTATTTCTATTCTTTCATGACCTCTTCTTCAGTGCCTGAGTCCAAGTTCATGCTTGATCTCCTTTCCTGACTACCATTCATAATGTATTACAAGATTGAAGATGAAATAAACTCTTTCCTCTACAAAGAAGAGTAATGTTATGCTAGTTATCAATGAAAATGGGACATATGGGGATGGGGGATCCAGTAAAGGGTAAATCATTTGGAATGTAAACAAATAATATAGAAAATTAAAAATATTAAAAAAAGAAAAGTTTACTCTCCTGTCTACCTTCCAGATTTGTGTTTCTAAAAAAAAAAAAAAAAAAAAAAAAAAAGAGGAAAGAAAATGTCATAGTCAAGCAGAGTTTACAAATTCTAGATGTGTAATCTCTATCTATGCACAATAGTTATTGGAAAACCTATAATTATGACTCCTATATAATTTGGAAGTACACTAGGAGATTATTAAAAAATAACACTTGATTAATGGTTATTTTCTTCTGAGAATAAGTTGGAAAAATGATTGGTATGAATTCATTCACATTACAGTTAAATGGAATATGGATATTTCTGATAAATCATTCTGGGTCCTACAAAGATATAAAAAATCTCTTACCCTCATGCATATATATACATAAACATATACATATATGATACACATTTATTTATGAAAAACATGTACCATTAATATTAGAGGAATATACAACATAAATTGTAATAGTTTCTTTACAAAATTGAAAACCATTATGGTTATCTATTATTTATAGCCATATTGAAGATCTTCAACTGATTAGCAAATAATTGTCAGAAAGAATTTTATTTTTTTATTATAACAGTTTTGCAACAGGTGATACTATGAATTTTATGTAAATAAAAAACATTATCTGTTTAAGGGTGTTCTGTAGATTTTCTTTCCATAGTGCTGTCCAGGCACTAACAGGTCAAAGTCACTACAACAGTGAACTTCAAACTTCTGGTTCTTTCAGGTTGCACAAGTTTACATTTTAAATATATGGAGAAAAATCTACATTCTGCACAAGTACTGAACAAACTCATTTTTCTCTATAATTATGCAGTGGAAGAAAAGGTGAATATTTGCATCTTTGCTTTAACAATGTTGACGCTCTGCTAATATTTGGGGTAGAGGGAGTCCCTGTAGATATAATAATAGCTTGGTTGCGAAAAACACCATGAAAACACAGGCGATAAAAATCTCCATGATAAGTCCTCATGATTTGGTTTTCTTTTTTCTTTTATTAGATATATTTTTATTTACATTTCAAATGATTTCCCCTTTCCTGGTCCCACCTAGAAGTCCCATAAGCCATTTGCCCTCCTCCTGTTCCCCAGTCAACCCTCTCTCACTTACCTTTCCTGGCATTCCACTACACTGCTGCATCAAGCCTTTCCAGGTCCAGGGGCCTCTTCTCCCTTTCATGTCTAACAAGGCCATCCTCTTCTGCCTATGCATCTAGAGCGATGTGTAGCACTATTCACATATCAAACGATGCCCCAAAAGAAGGAAGAACAAAGTATGGATAATCTAGTCCTTCTTAGAAGGGTGAACAAAATACCCACAGAAGAAGATTCAGAGACAAAGTATGGAGCAGAGAGTGAGGGAAAGACCATCCAGACACTATCCCAACTAATGGTGCATTCCATATGCAGTTACAAACCCCAGACACTATTATCAATGCCCACAAGTACTTACTGATCTGAGCCAAATATATCTGTCACCTGGGAGGCTCTGCTAGGCAAATACAGAGGGAAACACTCTCAGCCACCACTGGACTGAGCACAAGGTCCCCAATGGGGGAGCTAAAGAAAGGACCTGAGGAGCTGAAGAGGTTTGCAGTGTCATGATTTTGTTTTCAATCTGTCTTCATTAGTGCTACCCAAAATGAACCTCTGTATTCTTACACTTCACCATATGGGAGCATGAATAATGTCTGGCAGTACTATATAAATAAAACATATTGAAGATAACAGGGTACTCTTTGCCTCATCATCTGATATATGCAATTTTATTTCTATATAACATGCTTCTTTGCTATAAGATAAAATTCCTGTTTGGAAAACATTCAGATATCAATTTAATGGTTTTACTGAGGAAACTTCTTGATCTACAGAATTCTTTATTCCCACATACCAAGTTTGTTATATTTTAAAACATCATATAACTATTGGGTATGATGCTTTGAGAAAATATCAACTAGCTTATTTTGTGATTGTAGCATGAAAATATCTATGTAAGTACTTTATCTCATTTTGTTGAACAAAAACCATGAACACAGAACTACATTAACAAATATTTTTGACTCTAGTAGACATCACCCAACTTCCTCTTTCCTTTATGTAAGCCCTCCCACTTTGAAACTGACTCCTTTGTAGGATCTGTACCATACCTTCCCATTTCCAGAGCTCTTTCTCCTCCCTATCCTATTGGCCATGTTGGTTCTCCTGGTTTTCTCATTTACCTCAGTTTATAAAGTAAATTTCAGGATCCACAGCCATGAGAGAAAATTTGGTCTTTATTTCACAATGGGTCACTATGCTAGTCATTTACCTGGTTCATGGTTGAATTTTTTCATAAATGAATTAAATTCTATTTTGTATATGTACCCCATTTCCTTTATCTGTGATCAGTTGATGCATACCTAGACTTTGCATTTCCTACCTGTTGTGAATAAGGTTGAAAATGTACAAAATGAACAAGTACCTGCAGCTCCTCCTCTTTGTTCTGTCAATGATGACTATTGGTTCTCCCTTTCCTAAGACTGCCAGAGTCTGATGAGCTGATTATAGTAGACTATATTGGGAAGTGTTTCACAATTCAGTTGGCAAACATTTTGTTGATAAATTTGCATCTATATTCATTACTGGCATTTTTCTATAACGTTCTCCTTTATTGTGTTTTTGTATGATTTAATTATAAGTGTAATGCTAATTTTATTTAAAGGATCCAGAAATGTTCCTTGCTTTTAAGTTTCCTGAAATAGTTTGAGAAGTATTTGATTTAGGTCTTTGAAGTTCTAATAAAATGCATCAGAATCCATTGGAATAAAGCTTTTTTTTTTTTTGTTATTGTTTTTGTTTCAAGTTAGCATGATTTTTTTTTATAACCAGTTCAGTTTTGGTTTTGTTAATGCATTGGTTTGAAATGTTTATTTTCTCTTCCTTTAGTGTTCATAGCTAACATGAATTTAGAAATTGATCCATTTCTTTGGGGTTTTTCAATGGATAAAATAGAGGACTTTTTTTATGTCATACTTGCCATTGGATTATATGTGTGTCTGTTATGATGCCTCCCCTTTAGTCTAATTTTGAAGAACATTTTTAATGATGTGTCCATTCAAATGTGTTCATTCAAAGATTTTGTTGATAAATTTGCATCTATATTCATTACAGACATTTTTCTATAACTTTCCTCTTTATTGCATTTTATCATGTTTGAATGCATGTATTTACTTCAATGTGTTTATTGAGTTTAGCTAAAAATTTTTCACTTTGATAGCACTTTTAAGGAATCAATATTTTGCTTCATTGATATTTATTGGTAGAGTATTTCTTCCAATTTCATTAATTTTGACCAGATATAATTTATTCATCTCTCATTTAGGATTCAGTTTGTTCTTGTTTTGCCACATCTTGTGGTGAACAATTAACATTTTTATGCATGATTTCTCTAGTTCTTGTTTTAGATACACTTATGCAGGTAGACTTCCTTGTTAAGATTTACATTATTGTATCTCATACATTTTAATATATTTTATATTTATTTATGTTCTATTCCAGAGATGCTTTAATTTTTCCCAAGATTTCCCTAATGAAATGTTTATTATTTGATACGTGTTATTTATTGTTCATAATTTCTTTGTAATTTTGGTTGTTCTGTTGCTTTTAATTTTGAGCTTTCTACCACTATGGTCACATAGAACTCTTGATGATCTTTTAATTTTCTCACTTTGTTGAGGCTTTGTGTCCCAGTATGTAGTTAACTTTAGAATTACATGGACTCCTGATAATAATGTGTGTTTTTTAGTATTTGAGTTTTATATTCTAAAGATGTCATCTATGTTCATTTGTTCTGTGGTTTCATTTAGATATAAAGTTTCTATATTGAAATTTTGTATTACTTGACACATAAACCTGTGCCATCTTTGAGATCCTTGGTCATGTTTATATTCATTCTTTTGAATATTGTTTCAATGCAACATCATCTAAGTCATTGACTTTCCTACCCATTACTAACAATTTTATTTGTTAATTTTACAGGGCATGTTTTATCCTGGATTTTCATGTTAGTATGTTTTATTCAGTGGGATTTATCCATGTGAAGTTAGTGTGTATGATAGTCTGAATAGGAATGGCATTTTGCATGCTGGGGAATACTCTGGGCATATGCCCAGGAGTGGTGCCATGATAGATTCATGTGTTTGAATGTTTCACCAGAGAAATTTCACTATTAGAATGTGATTGCTTTTTGAATAGGTGTGTCTTTGCTGGCAAAGTGTCACTGTGGAGGCAGGCTTTGAGGTTTAATATGTTCAAGCTACCCTCTCCCTGATGCCTGCAAATCAAGATGTGGAACATTCAGCTCCTTCTCCAGCACCATATCTGCCGGCATGCCATTAGGCTTCTCATGATGACAATAAGGGACTGAACCTCTAAAACTGTACATAGCCCCAGAGTAGTATTTCCCATTATAAGAGATGCCCTTGATATGGTGGCTCTTCACAGTCAATACACCATGTTTGTTTCTTACCATATTTGAGTATTTGTTTTGGTCCTTCTATTTTTTATTAGATTTTCTTTATTTATATTTCAAATGTTATGCCCTTTCCTGTTTTCCACAGAAAACACCCTATCCCATCCCCCTTTCCCTGCTCACAAACCTACCCATTCCCTATCCTGGCATTCCCCTATAATAGGGCATCCAGCCTTCTCTGGACCAAGTGCTTCTCCTCCCTTTGATGTCCACCAAGGCCATCCTCTGCTACATATGCAGCTGGAGCCATCAGTCCCTCCATATGTACTCTTCAGTTGGTAGTTTAGACCCTGGGAGCTCTGGGGGTAGTGGTTGGTTCATATTGTTATTCCTCCTACAGGGCCCCAAGCTCTCTAGCTCCTCCATTATGAACCTTGTGCTCAGTCATGCTGAGATCATCCACCTCTGTATTTGTCAGGTACTGGCAGAAGCTCTCAGGAGACAGCTATATCAGGTTTCTGTCAGCAAGTGCTTGTTTGCATCCACAATAGTATCTGGGTTTGTAGTGACTGTTTATAGGATGGATCCCCAGGTAGGGCAGTACACTTGGTCTCTGTATCTCCTCCCATGGGTATTTTGTTCCCCCTTCTATGAAGGACCAAAGTATTCATACTATGGCCTTGCTTTTTCTTGAGCTTTGTTTGGCCTGTGAATTGTATCCTGCATATTCTGAACTTTTGGGTTAATATCCACTTATCAGTGAGTGCATACAATGTGTGTTCTTTTGTGATTGGGTTACCTCACTCAGGATGATATTTTCTGGTTCCATCCATTTGCCTAAGATTTTCATGAAGTAATTGTTTTTTATAGTTGAGTAGTATTCTATTGTGTAAAAGTACCACACTTTTTGTATCCATTCCTCTGTTGAAGGACATCGGCGTTGTTTCCAGTTTCTGGCTATTATAAATAAGGCTACTATGAACATAGTAGAGCATGTGTCCTTATTACATGTTGAAGAATCTTCTGGGTATATGCCCAGGAGTGGTATAACTGGGTCTTCAGGTGGTACTTTGTCCAATTTTCTGAGATATGGCCAAAATGATCTCTCTTTTCCAATTTGCTTTAATTATGTTGTGAACTAAGTAGATATTGATTTGTGAATGGAATATCAGAAGTTGAAGACTTGAGGGATGATGATCCCTGATCTCATATAATAGATTCAGTGCAATGACAAGGTATTTGTGGAGAAAATTAAGTTGAAACACTGTTTTTTTTTTTGTTGGTTTTTTTTTTTATCTATAGAGACAGAAATAAGATTCTGAGTTAATAACGATTCTGTGGTACTGCTGCACTCTGGATTTCAGACTTAATTTAGGAACTTGCATAACTGTGAAGAGATAGGTTTGTGTGTGTGTGTGTGTGTGCATGCACACATGTGTATGTATGTATGTTTTATGTATGTGTGTGCAATAATAACTAGAGAATTTGTTCAGAAGCAGTGGTATATACTGTATATGGGGAGCACATCAATTTCTTCTGGCCTCAAAAGCTGGTGAGCACATGGAGTAAGAATATAGACACAAATCTGACCAGAATGAGTGTTTGGATATTGAAATTCAGCACAGGAGGCAAGAGGTCTGACACATTTAATCCTTCTGAGGCTGGTGCTTATGAAATGGAAATACATAGACAGAATATAGGTTGAGAATTATACACTATCCAGGGTGGTATTGATTGTGTAGAAAGAATTTTTCAGAGGAAGGAGTTAAGGAGATGTCTAATCCGTCTGGATCAATACTAGTTGGGGGGGGGGGGCACAAAAGTATGTGTTGAGGCACAGGTCCAAGGAAATGGTAGTGTGGAGCCACTGAATAAGGCGTACAGGGAGTCTTTTCAAATTTTCTCCTTAGCAATTTTTGAAAAAAAATGTTTAATGTGTTGTTGTTGATGTTGTTATTGTTTAAATGTATTCAATTAACATCCTGAAAGCTACCTCCCCCCCCCAGTCACAACTTCCCACAATTCCTCTTTCCACAAACCCTCCTATTCTCCTCTGAGAGGATGGAGGCTCGCTGGGCTTGTTGCCTACCTTGTTACAAGTCTTTGTGGAGCCAAGTATATCCTCTTCCAATGAGACTAGACAAGATAGACCAGCTAGAAGAACATTTCCCACAGACAGAGAACAGCTCTTGGAAAAGCTCCTGCTCCAGGCAGAGCTGCACATCTGCTACATATGTGTGTAGGCGTCTAGGTATAGCCTGTATATGTTCTTTGGGAGGTGTTTCAGTCTATGAGAGACCCCAAGGGTCTAGGTTATTTGACTCTTGGTCTTCCTCTTGATGTCTTATCTACTCCAGACCTGCAATCCTTTCTCCATTTATTCCATAAGAATCTCCAAGCTTGATACAATATTTGGCTGAGCAAGAGGGTGATCCTATAGGAAGACCAGCAATCTCAACTACCATGGACCCCTAGATCTTCTAGACACTAAGCCATTAACAAGGCATCATACACCAGGTGATTTGAAGGCCCAAACACATACACAGGCAGAGGACTGCTGGATACAGTCAGAGAAGATGCACCTAACCCTCAATAAACTTGAAGACCCAGGGAGTGGGGAGGTCTCGTGAGGTGTATGTGTGTGCAGGGCACCCTCTTGGAGACAAGGTGGGGCACAGGAGGAGGTATGTGGAAGAGTCAGAGGGCAGACTGGGAGGGGATAAAGTCGGAATAAAGTGTGTCTTCTCTCATCTTCTCTGACTGAATCCAGTCCTGGCAGTCTTCAGCTGTATATTAGTTGGAGGCCTCATATCAGCTGGTATATGCTGCCAGGTTGGTGGTTCAGTTTCTGAGAAATCTCAGGGGTCCCGATTAGTTGAGTCTGCTGGTCCTCCTACAAGGTTACCCTCCTCCTCAGCTTCTTCCAGCGTTTCCCTAATTCAACCACAGGGGTCAGCAGCTTCTGTCCATCAGTTGGAGGTAAATATCTACATCTCACTCTTTCAAATTCTTGTTGCATCTTTCAGAGGGCAGTCATTAAATTTCCATACCATTTTTAATGTCATTTTGTATTAGTGTGTCAAATAACAGAAAAAGAATAATTGAAATTATGTGTGCTACTTTGTTTTAGTTTCAGTAGCTCCTTTTCATATATAATATATGAAAATCATCCACATTATATTTTATTGCAGTGCACATTGTAGGCCTCTTTTTAATTAGAAACTATCAAGCTGATATCTATCTATCTATCTATCTATCTATAGATAGATACAGAGAGATTTTATATATATATATATATATATATATATATATATATATAAAGAGAGAGAGATTATATATTGTGCCATCATGTTAAACATAATACTACTGAGTATCACAGAATTTTTAAGAAGAAAAAAACATACAAATAAAGGAATTGTAAATGTAATGTTGGAATGGAATGATACAAAGTTTTGAAAAGATGGGGTTTTAAACATTGTACTAACATGTACAAACATTGTACTAACATATACAAACATTGTACTAACATGTACAAATATGTGTATGAAAGCATGCAAACACACACACACGCGCACACGCGCACACACACACACACAGCATATTGATGTTCAAACATTGTTAATGTGACTTTAAAAATGGTACACTCTACACTGTTCATTAGAAATTCATTTTAGGAGAAAAGACACTTAAATACTGAAGAGATATTTTATATTTATACCAAGAAATTTGTTGTCAAAAGAAAATTTTAAACTATTCACTTTTGATGAGAACACTTTTAAGGGATACTTGTATGAATAAAACAATATAATATCAAGAAGAAATTAAAATTATTATTTTACAAACTTTTTGAAAATTAGGAAGGAATGGCTTTCAAATTACTTTGGAACATGATCTATAGAATCAACTAGGCAGGGATTGATTATAAGGACTCACAGAAACTGAAGCAACAATCATAGACCCTATATAATTCTGAACTACATCCTCAGCATATACATTATAATTGTGTAGATTGGTGTTCCTATGTGAACCTAACATCAGGGAGTGGTTATCTCTTACTCTTTTGCTTACCTTTTAGATTTCTTTTCCTTATACTAGATCACTTTATCCAGCCTTAATATGAGGGTTGGCTCCTTGTCTTTTTTTTTTTAATTTTTTTATTGATATATTTTTTTATTTACATTTCAAATGATTTCCCCTTTTCTGGATCCCTACTCCCCGCAAGTCCCATAATCCCTCTTCCCTCCCCCTGTTCCTCCAGCTACCCGTTCCCGCTTCCATGTTCTGGAATTCACCTATACTCTTGCACTGAGTCTTCCCAGAATCAGAAGCCACTTCTCCATTCTTTTTGGACATCATGTAATATGTGGATTATGTCTTAGGTACTCAAAGTTTCTAGGCTAATATCCACTTATCAGTGAGTGCATACCATCATTGATCTTTTGAGACTGGGTTACCTCATTTAGTATGATGTTCTCCAGCTCCATCCATTTGTCTAAGAATTTCACGAATTCATTGTTTCTAATGGCTGTATAGTACTCCATTGTGTAAATATACCACATTTTTTTTGTATCTATTCCTTCGTTGAAGGACACCTGGGTTCTTTCCAGCTTCTAGCTACTACAAATAGGGCTGCTATGAACATAGTGGAGCATGTGTCCTTATTGCATGCTGAAGAATCCTCTGGGTATATGCCCAGGAGTGGTATAACAGGGTCCTCAGGAAGTGTCATGCCCAGTTTTCTGAGGAACCGCCAGACTGATTTCCAAAGTGGTTGCACCATCTTGCAATCCCACCAGCAGTGGAGGGGTGTTCCTCTTTCTCCACATTCTCATCAACACCTGCTGTCTCCTGAGTTTTTGACCTTAGCCATTCTGACTGGTGTGAGGTGAAATCTCAGGGTTGTTTTTGATTTGCGTTTCCCTAATGATAAATATTAATGATGTTGAACATTTCTTAAGGTGTTTCTCAGCCCTCGGAAGTTCCTCACGTGAAAATTCTTTGTTTACCTCCATACCCCACTTTTTAATGGGGTTATTTGTTTCTCTAGGTTCTACCTTCTTAAGTTCTTTGTATATATTAGATATTAGCCCTCTGTCAGATTTAGGGTTGGTGAAATCCTTTCCCAATCTGTTGGTTGATGTTTTGTTCTTTTGACAGTGTCCTTTGCCTTACAGAAACTTTGTACTTTTATGAGGTCTCATTTGTCAATTCTTGATCTTAGAGCATAAGCTATTGATTGGTTATGCTACACTTTGGGGTCTGTTCTTTTATTTTTAAAGAGAAACAGAAGTGGTGGGTCTAGGGGAAAAGGATGGGGACTTGGCAAAGTGGATGCCTGGGAAACTATGGTCAGGATTTACACATGTAAAGATTTAAAATTAAAACACAAGTAAAAACAAAGAAATAAAAAAGAATACTAAAAATGAAAAGTTTTAAGTCTTATTACAAGAACTGTTATTGATTAGAACAAATCATCGGATCCAAGTAAAATTTTGGCAAGTTAATTTTGTGAAAAGTGAAAAGTAAAATTTTGATAACTGAAATCTACTGATACATTTTGATCTATTATGCCACTGACCACGACACAGCAGAGGTTTGATTAATAAAACCATCTCAGTTTAGTGCCCTCATTGTTATGATAAAATATTTAAATGTTCATTACTTTGTACAATAAAACAACATTAAAATTTAGGATTAAATTCTTTTTAGTTATTATTAGAAATAAACTGGTTTTGGAGCCCCATTTCACAAATACATAGCTAGTTATATGACAGAATATAGAGTGCTGTACTGACTGTCACTTATCAGCGTGTCTATATAACAACCTCTCACTGCAAGTCTCATGCCTATGCAACATATGTTAATCATTTAGACAGTAAAGTGTGGTAAGGATGCTGGATGTCAACCTCATGACAATTTGATTCAGATATATTCCTTTTGTTGCTCTTAGGTTACAGACTCCCATTGGGATGTTAAGGGGAAAAACACACAAGTTACCTTGACCACCTGCCTAGGAAACTTTCACAAGGATATAAAGACTTTTCTAGTCTATATTGAACAAAATTATAGAGCCTTCTAATATAGAGCCATAAGACAATGAGTTATGTGACTAACCAAAATGAAATTTGAAGAAGGTTATGCCTTTGTACATCCCAATATGACTACATAAAATTAGGCAACTTAGATTCAGGATGATATTAAAACATGATCAGACTATTCAAATTGAATCTCATCAATGCACTCTGATTTAATCCAGTGATCTTTTAATCATTTGTTATATAACAGTTAAAAGCCATTAAAATCAATATTCAATATAATCTAAGCAAACAAATTCCCATATATCTCTTGAAAAGCATTAATATATAACAGATATATATATATAGAACATTCTATCCTAAAGCAAAAGAATATACCTTTTTCTCAGCACCTCATGGTACCTTCTCCAAAATCGACCATATAATTGGTCACAAGACAGACCTCAACAAATATAAGAAGATCGAACTAATCCCATGCCTCCTATCAGATCACTATGGAGTAAAAGTGGTATTCAATAGCAACAAAAACAACAGAAAACACCCACATACACGTGGAAACTGAACAATATTATACTCAATGATACCTTGGTCAAGGAAGAAATAAGGAATGAAATTAAAGACTTTTTAGAACACAATGAAAATGAAGGCACAACATACCCAAATCTATGGGACACAATGAAAGCAGTGCTAAGAGGAAAACTTATAACCCTGAGTGCCTCCAAAAAGAAAATGGAGAGAGCATACATTACCAGCTTAATGACACACCTGAAAGCCCTGGAACAAAAAGAAGCTATTTCACCCAGGAGGAGTAGAAGGCAGGAAATCATCAAACTCAGGGCCGAAATCAATCAAGTAGAAACAAAGAGAACCATACAAAGAATCAACAAAACCAGGAGCTGGTTCTTTGAGAAAATCAACAAGATAGATAAACCCTTAGCCAGACTGACCAAAGGGCAGAGAGAAAGTATCCAAATTAACAAACTTAGAAATGAAAAGGGAGATATAACAACGGAAACTAAGGAAATCCAAAAAATCATCAGATCCTACTACAAGAGCCTGTACTCAACACAACTGGAGAATCTGGAGGAAATGGACAATTTCCTTGACAGATACCAAATACCAAAATTAAATCAGGACCAACTAGACCATCTAAACAGTCCCATAATGCCTAAAGAAATAGAAGGAGTCATAGAAAGTCTTCCAACCAAAAAAAGCACAGGACCAGATGGTTTCAGTGCAGAATTCTATCAGACCTTCAAAGAAGAGTTAACACCAATACTCTTCAAACTATTCCACAAAATAGAAACAGAAGGAACACTACCCAATTCCTTCTACGAAGCCACAATTACGCTGATACCAAAACCACACAAAGATCCAACAAAGAAAGAGAACTTCAGACCAATTTCCCTTATGAACATCGATGCAAAAATACTCAATAAAATTCTTGCCAACCGAATCCAAGAACGATCATCCACCCTGATCAAGTAGGCTTTATCCCAGGAATGCAGGGTTGGTTCAATATATGGAAATCCATCAATGCAATCCACTACATAAACAAACTCAAAGAAAAAAACCACATGGTCATTTCATTGGATGCTGAAAAAGCATTTGACCAAATTCAGCATCCGTTCATGCTTAAAGTCTTGGAAAGAACAGGAATTCAAGGCCCATACCTAAACATAGTAAAAGCAATATACAGCAAACTGGTAGCCAGCATCAAACTAAATGGAGACTTGAAGCAATCCCACTGAAAAGGGACCAGACAAGGCTGCCCCCTTTCTCCTTATCTTTTCAATATTGTACTTGAGGTACTAGCTCAGTCGATTCGACAACATAAGGAGGTCAAAGGGATACAAATTGGAAAGGAAGAAGTCAAACTATCATTATTTGCAGACGACATGATAGTCTAACTAAGTGACCCAAAAAACTCCACTAGAGAACTCCTACAGCTGATAAACAACTTCAGCAAAGTGGCAGGTTATAAAATCAACACAAGCAAATCAATGGCCTTCCTATACTCAAAGGATAAGCAGGCTGAGAAAGAAATTAGGGAAATGACCCCCTTCACATTAGCCACAAACAGTATAAAGTATCTTGGGGTGACTCTTACCAAACATGCGAAAGACCTGTATGACAAGAACTTCAAGACTCTAAAGAAGGAAATGGAAGAAGACCTCAAAAATTGGGAAAACCTCCCATGCTCATAGATCGGTAGAATCAATATAGTTAAAATGGCCATTTTGCCAAAAGCAATATACAGATTCAATGCAATACCCATCCCAACTCAATTCTTCACAGAGTTAGAAAGAGCAATTATCAAATTCATCTGGAACAACAAAAAACTCAGGATAGCTAAAACTATTCTCAGCAACAAAAGAAAATCTGGGGGAATCAGTATCCCTGACCTCAAGCAATACTACAGAGCAATAGTGTTAAAAATTGCATGGTATTGGTACAGTGACAGGCAGGAGGATCAATGGAATAGGATTGAAGATCCAGAAATGAATCCACACACCTATGGCCACTTGATCCTCGACAAAGAGGCTGAAAATATCCAATGGAAAAAAAGATAGCCTTTTCAACAAATGGTGCTGGTTCAACTGGAGGTCAGCATGCAGAAGAATGCGAACTGATCCATCCTTGTCTCCTTGTAGTAAGCTTAAATCCAAATGGATCAAGGACTGCCACACAAGGCCAGACACTCTGAAGCTAATAGAAAAGAAACTGGGGTAGACCCTTGAGGACATCGTACAGGGAGAAAGTTTATGAACAGAACACCAATAGCGTATGCTCTAAGAGCAAGAATTGACAAATGGGACCTCATAAAATTACAAAATTTCTGTAAGGCAAAGGACGCCATCAAGAAGACAAATCGGCAACCAACATATTGGGAAAAGATCTTCACCAATCCTACATTAGATAGAGGGCTAATATCCAATATATATAAAGAACTCAAGAAGTTAGACTCCAGAAAACCAAACAACCCTATTAAAAAATGGGGTACAGAGTTAAAGAAAGAATTCTCACCTGAAGAACTTTGGATGGCGGAGAAATATCTTAAAAAATGCTCAACTTCATTAGTCATTAGGGAAATGCAAATCAAAACAACCCTGAGATTTCACCTTACACCAGTCAGAATGGCTAAGATTAAAAATTCAGGAAACAGCAGGTGTTGGAGAGGGTGTGGAGAAAGAGGAACACTCCTCCACTGCTGGTGGGGTTGCAAATTGGTACAAACACTCTGGAAATCAGTCTGGCGGTTCCTCTGAAAACTGGGCACCTCACTTCCAGAAGATCCTGCTATACCACTCCTGGGCATATACCCAGAGGATTCCCCACCATGTAATAAGGATACATGCTCTACTATGTTCATAGCAGCCCTATTTATAATTGCCAGATGCTGGAAAGAACCCAGGTATCCCTCAACAGAAGAGTGGATGCAAAAAATGTGGTATATCTACACAATGGAGTAATATTCAGCCATTAGAAACAATGAATTCATGAAATTCTTAGGCAAATGGATGGAGCTAGAGAACATCATACTAAGTGAGGCAACCTAGACTCAAAAGGTGAATCATGGTATGCACTCACTAATAAGTGGATATTAACCTAGAAAACTGGAATACCCAAAACATAACCCACACATCAAATGAGGTACAAGAAGAAAGGAGGAGTGGCCACTTGTTCTGGAAAGACTCAGTGAAGCAGTATTCGGCAAAACCAGAACGGGGAAGTGGGAAGGGGTGGGTGGGAGGACAGGGGAAGAGAAACGGGCTTATGGGACTTTCGGGGAGTTGGGGGCTAGAAAAGGGGAAATCATTTGAAATGTAAATAAAAATTATATTGAATAAAAAAAAACCAAAAAAAAAAAGAAAAGCATTAATATGTAGTTGGAAAGATTCTAAATTTTTACCTAAAAGTCTACAAATAACACCAATGTATAAAATGTACAATGGTCTTCTGTGCCCATATATCATATCTCTGTAGAATATTGAATATTCAATGTGTTTTTCTTGAAGTTGTAAATTATAGAATTTGTATTTTACATGGTCAGTGGGTCTATTTTTGTTTTGAATTGATCATTTGGAAGCATAGATAAAAGTGGAAACCACAATTTTATATTGAATAAATTATGTCATTCATGACATTCATATTAAGACGTATTAAATACTTCTGATGTTCTTGATTTAAATAATTATCACATATCATACTGACAAAAAATATTCAGAAACAAAGAGATATCCAGTAAAAATAGGTTTAATATTTATTTTCCATGGAGAGTGGATGTTGAAGCAAATAACGATTTTTTTTTTTTTTGAAAATACATGTATGGTGAGACTTACCAGGCTGCAAATGTGAATTTCACGTTATTTTTAAGAAACTCGAGGTTAAATGCAAGTTTAAACTTTAACAAAACATGTTATCCACTCTGAAGAGGAGTTGAATATCTCCAACTGAGAACCCCATGTGAGCCTACAAAAAACGTCTAACATTTCCACTGCAGGGATAAGAAGAAAGACAAGGAGACCTTTCCATTTGGTTCACATTGCTGTTTTGAGTCCTCTTTATAATCTTACCCTCATCATTTCTAAGATGCTCACAGTTCAGATTACAGTCAAGATGTCTGTGGACTTTGCAACCAAATGAAAGCTAGAATGAGATTCATCTTTCATTTTATCTTTATTTCAGAACATTAAGAAATTTTTGAATTAACACTGACATCAATTCCTCAATATAATGTCTTCAGATTAAAAATCAGTAATAGAACGCCATCTGAATGCATTCTATGGATTTTTTTTTTTTGCTTTTTTTTTGCTTTTTAAAATTCCATTTCTAGGATCAGGGAGAACAAATGGGTTTTTATACAGAAGTATCAACAGTTTTCTAAAGGCTTATTTTTGAGCTTAGTAATGGGGTAGGCTTGCTTTGAAAATGATCTTTTAAATGTATAATTTCAAACACTGTAATAAATTATTGGTTGTGCTAAGGTATTTACTATCACTATTATTAAAGCATTGAAGAGAATAAGTCACTGTAAGAAACACATATAATGTTACAAACAATTGTACTGTATGTAAATTGTTAAAGGTACATAATATTATATATACTTAGACAAAATCTAAAATTGCTATGACTCCTTTACAATTATATATGGTATAATTAATTAAAATATTGAAGTCTATTGATACAAACTTGGTAAAAATAGAAGAAAAATTAAATTAACCTAAGAAAGGATATTATACAGAAAAATGAGAGTTTATTGGTTTTGGATTGACAGATCATTATTGACACTTAAACTACATATTGTAAGACATATTTGTTACTTTCCCTGATTTTTTTAAAAAAATTAAATGTATTTTGAAATGATTTTACATTGGAACAATAGTATATCTAGTATTCCCTATAGCTAACCATATAGATATAACTATTAGAGCCTGTATTATCCTAAACAAAGTTTACCTTAAACATAAATTATGAAACACTAAAATCTCTAGGCCTTCACAAATTTGTTAAAAATCTTTCATTTTTATTCAATATACAGTCTTTGGTTACATTTTGATGAAATTCTTTGCAAAAGCTACTTTTATTTGCCAGATGATATTGTCATCTCAGTGGCTTACTCATGAATAAACTCATCTTTTCTAGCTTTGAACTCTGCCAAGCAGATTCAACTCAGGTGTTCTGGCTCAAACTTCTCTACAAGTAGGCTGATTCAAACTGGCTTCTCTTGACTTCTCACTAATTTAATTTACTTGGCCTTCAAATTAACTCTCAATTTATTCTAATATGGCTACTTCGTATTCTCTGGCTTCAACTGCCTCAGCTGACCTGCACTGAACTGTGTGAATTCACAAAGGAATTCAACTCCACAGTACTTTACTCACTGTACTGACTCCTAACTGATGTTCTCCCTGTGCTGGGGATATCCTATCCCCAACTCATTCGTCAAGTCTTTCTCTGACTTATCAGTTTGTCTGCCCCTCAATTGGATATCACTTTCAAACATGGCTGTTTACTAATAGAAACTACTTTCATCTTAAAGGGCTGTACTAAGGGCATGCCTGTATGCCAGTCTGAGGGAATTTAAAGTGTATTATCCCAGGAGGATTTCACAGACCTAGAAGGTTCCTTGCCAGAACAGCCTTGTTTCTGGAATTTTAATTACTATTATTAATATTTCCTCTTTTTCTTAGTTCTGAGGACCAAACCTACATTCTTGTTGATAGAGTTTATTCTACCGCTGAACTACTCTCCATCCTTATAGAAATCCTTAGTTTTTTTTTTTTTCCTGAACATGTTCTATGGTACCTTATTCACATGAGTTCAGAACAATTTCTTTTAATTGATTTTAGGTTTTTATATTTGTAAAATTATTTTTGTGTAATTTCTCCATCTAATCATAGAGATATGAAGATATATTTCCTCTTGTTAATTATTCTACAAAATTCAATATGTATGTATTGAAGTAGTCATGTTCATATATTATTTGTGTTCATGTTAAATATTTCTCATTAAACCCAGTAGTACATGGTTAAAATTCCAGAGTTAAGTTCTGCTAGCATCATGGTGAAGAAGGAAGGGGTTCCCTGATGTGTCATTTCATAATTCATGTATATCATTTAAAATCTATCAATATACATAGCACCTACTTACCTCTGAATCATAGTGAACTTCCCATACAGCTTCAGATGGCTTCTTTAGAACAGTATGCATGTGGTGCTTTGCCTTGTTGTATGACAAAACTTCAGGATGAATTACAGATTTAAACAGCAATTCATTCCATAATGGGTGAGCCAAGTAATGTAAGAATGGATCCACAGTGACCATTTAAAATAGAATTCAAGAAAACAACATTTTATTTCCTTCATAAAAACCTGTGAGGCATTCCTATTGAATAACGTAAGCAGAATTCAGCCACATAAATCTTCTTAATTTACATCTAGGGTTTCATTATGCATATTTGATAGCACTCTACAGAACTTTAATTTACAGACTTCTGGAACTTTACCAATCCCAAAAGAAGCGCTAAACGTGCTTGTTGGAACATTTAACTGAAGCAAATCACAGGAGAGTTCCCTAATGAGCAGAGAATTATCAGTTATTTTCATTCCTGGTAGATTTAAAGCACTGGGTTCTATTAAGACGATGATGCTGAATTCATTTTCAGTACAACGACCCCTGGAACAATTTACTAACAGGCAGGATTTAAAGCATAAACTTCCAAATATATGGTGAATTTGGGTTACAATTTGTTTGACTCCTCTAAATTAATTATATGAGACAATGATCATGTAATGCTAATAAATAAACAAAAGAAGCACATTTATTTAGCAATTACATCTTTGGTATAAATTGATCTTAATATGTGTTAATAATCTGTTGGACTAAACACTAAAACACTAATAATACCTATTACAGTGTTTGTAGAACATGAAATTAAATACTTTAATTTTCAACGGCAAATTATGACCATTTTGGACATTTTTATAAAATATATTACTTAGGAAATTTTGCATTAAATACAAGCATTACTCACTTACAATATATGAATGGGCACTGCTTTTCTCAAGAACAAATTAACTTTGATTCATAAACACAAGAAAAGTAAGCTGATCATAGATACTATACAACTCATTTCTGTTGAAAGAAATATTTATCTGTGACTATTTTATTTTCGACTTTCAACAGTCAAAAAGATCCACATAGCCATGTAAGTAGTGGAATGATATGCTGAATTTTAGACAAGATGAAACTGAGTAACTAATGCAATATATATATATATATATATAAGTAGATTAGTCCATCTGCATAGGGAATAGAAATAACTTAATAAGATACTGAAATTTAGGGTGAAATGCTGCCAGGTAAATGCAGATTTTTAGACCATATAAAACTGAACTAAATTGTTATGAAAATAGTCTTCATTTATTTAATATATGACTAACTTGTTATTGCACTGTTTGAAGTAAGCACATCTTATATCTTTATGAGTATTGCTTCATAATTGGTTGTGCCATTTGAGACATTAATTAACTCTGCCTATTGAAACACATAATCAAGATCTTTACATTTCACTCTTTTCATTAGAACAAACCAAAACCAATAAAAAAAAAACAAAAATAAA
Source organism: Apodemus sylvaticus (assembly GCF_947179515.1). NCBI lineage: Eukaryota > Metazoa > Chordata > Mammalia > Rodentia > Muridae > Apodemus > Apodemus sylvaticus. Next base: position 48,768,137 of record NC_067482.1, on the reverse strand, counting down.
TATCAGGGCCAATGAGATGTCCATTGGCATGGCTTTGTGGGTAAAACTTACTGTTACCAAGCCAGAAGACCTAAATTCAGTCCCTAAGAACCATGGAACATATAGGGAGAATTTAGTAATACATGTTGTCCTCTGACATCCACATACATGCTTTGGTATTCATGAGCTTGCCTCTGTATGCATACACATACTCATACCTACATGTAGCTTTGATAAATTAATTTTTAACATACCTATCACTTTTATTCTTATAACATGATAATATTAAAATAAGAATCTGTATGCAAAGAATTTTGTAAATGTCTGTTGATACAAGACTTATTGAAACATTAGTTCATTTCAGGGACATGGACTCCATAACTGCTGCAAAAAGAATAAGGCACTTAGTATCAACATCAGTTGTTCTGATGAATTTCTGCCATAGTAGTATATTGGAAAATTACTTTCATAGATGTCAAAACACTTAGAAATGTAGGCTTCTTTTTCCATTTTCTGATACATTAAATGGCTTTCACATCCTGGATGTAGAAATGTGTTTATCTCAACTGTATGCAGATGTTCTCCAATTAATGATGGTTCCAAACAATATTTAAAAGAGTATAAGTGCCTGGTGACAAAAGTGATTCACATTCAATCCAATCTATAATGTATTTTGAAAATTAAATTTGCCTATAGTTATGTTAACAGGCATCATGAAGCTATGCAGTGCCACAAAGCCATTGCTCCAAATCATCCCTGGAACCATATCAGACATAACCAGTATCTAGAGTACCTATGTTTTAAGCCCTGGTGTTTGGTAAAGTAGTTACATCTAATTTATTTTGATTTCTGATATTTTCATCTTGTGGACTGCTTCAGAATTAGTTTCAAAGTAGCATCTGTATTTCTCAACAACTTTAGTTTTCTAGCATGTGAAATGCCGAATAGAAAATTATCATAAATGTATTAAGTCCACTTGATGTGATAGTCTCCTAATTTTATTGTATTATTTAACTATTATTAATAACACTATCATGTTTCTTTTGTTTTATAAATAAATCATTCTTCCTTTTGTGGGATCTTCAAACTGCCAAGATCTGCTTAGTTACGAATGAAATATTAGAAACTCTTCAACATACCACACTTATTTTGAGTGGCTGGTCTTGTAGTGGTCTATGCATCTGCTTTAACTTCATAAGTACAAAGATCAGGAAATGTTCAGAAGATTGCTTTTCATATCATTTCTCCCCACATTCTAGGCTTTACATTATTTTATTAGATCTTATTATTTATAAAAATTACATTGCATATTTATGTTTTATTTCTCAATTCTCATTACAAATTTTACCCCTAAATCAGACTAATTTGAGAATAAATATTATATTAAGTATATTTGTCTTAGTGATGTTTAACCTGTCAATGGCATTTTCACATAACTAAGGCTATTGTAGAAATATATTAGACAATTTATTGATCACATCAGGGTGATGAGACTCTCACAATTTTATTGTAGACGATTACACTTTTAATTTTATTGTCCAATAAACAGCCCACTGTATATCTACAGATATAAATTAAGTGTGTTACAATTCCTTCAATATACCTCATTAATAAAACACTAGTTGAATTTCTATCATGATCTTACTGCTTAGAAACTGAGAGTAAAATTTCTATAATGCTTTTTACTGTTTAGAAACTGAGAGTAAAAGTATAATTTTGCTTCATTTTTCTTATTTGTATAACTGATAATAATGGGTTCTTATTCATCATTTTTACATGATTGTTATTATTTGTATGATACAATGTCAGTTCCTATATTCTATTATATTTACTTGTTTCTTTCTAGTATAAATATTATCCTTGGTCATTGTTTACCTAGAGAATATATTTGAAATTCTTTTTGTTTAATGTCCCTGAACTCGTTCCTGCTTCTTGAAATCTATCCCTATTCCTTGGGACATTTTGTTTCTGCTTCTATGTAAATCATGATTATACTTTCTACAGTTGCAAAATTACAGTAAATGCATCTGGATTTGCCATGGTTTCTACTGTTGGCTTCCCAAGACACACTTCTGATCAATACACTTTCAGTCCTCATATTTAACAGTCACTGAGTATTGCTTATGGAATGAATTCTAAACTCTGTAGTAAGACATCCTAGGCAATCCACAATCTGTTTCTAATCTCACTCTTCAGCCTCATTTCACATTATGTCCTTCAAAATCACTCCAATTTAATTATGGTCTTCTGCTTATTCCCAAGCACATCTACCAAGTTTTCAAGTGGGAATAGTTACCATATTGCTGTTAAGAGTCTGAGTACCATAGTCAAACTTACTAGGCTCAGTTTCTAATTTAATCACTTATAAAGAGGTAAGATTTGATAAACATCTAATGCCTAACATTCATGCAAGCTGCCTGTTAATTTATTTAAAATTAAGTCAAGCTTCAGAGAATTTACCAGTAAGGAACACAGTATGGAATTATTTTTGTAAATTATTTTTGTAGATTGGTAAAATGTAACTATTGAAAAATTGTTTCATGCTGCTCATCTCTACCTAAAAGCCTGACTATGAAATTAGATTTTAACACACCTACTCCAGACTCAAACATGTATGGTTACATTCCCTTCTAAGAAGCTGTCCTGGGTCAGGCTGGCTACCTGACTCTGTGACAGGAAAAATGAGATAAAATCAGAAAGACCCAGAAAAAGACACTTTGTGCGCAACTAATAAGTAATTTCCATACAGGTTAAAATGGGAATGGTTTTAACTCCCATCCTCCATTATTTTTATTATTTATTTTTTATTAATTTAATTTAATTAATTTATTTATATTATCAATTTTTTATTACTTATTTTATTTTTCTTATCTTAATAGGTTTTGTTGAAACCTAAGCCTTCCATATTCTAGGGTTTGTAAGTTCACTGTGTGTAATTTTAAAGGGACCCATAGATACTATTAATTTGAAAATATGATACTATTTATGTAACTTGGATTCAACTCTTGTTTACAAAATAGCATCTTTCTGATGGATTCCCCTTGGAGAAGCATGTGGCTTGTTGCATCATAGAAGATGATCAACATTCTCTTTAGAGTGAATAACAACCATGCAGCTTTTTGCCTTCTTGGAAGTCATATAATTAGGACACCATCTTTACTAACATTTATAAAAGGACATGGCTTATGACTTTACCAGCTTCCTGATTAAGGTGGCCACTAAGTGTAAGTCAGCTAAACAAAACAGCACCCAAATGAAAATGACCCACTGAGTCTTCTACTTACTATTGCATATCTCTTTCATTAGACAAAGGAAAATATACCATGCTTCCAAAGCTGATGGTTTTAAAACTGAGCCATAAACTCCTGGCATTTGTTTTTATGAAAAATGTATTATAAAAAATCAAGAAAATGAAATTCCCATCTGTGGACTATACTATTTAAAATGTATTTATAAAAATCTTTAACTCAAGATTATGATTTTTAAGGTTCAAACATAGCACTGATAAAATTATAAAATTCTAACTTTTTTACTTCTATTAAGTGTAATATGAATTAAACATTTCTTGTTTTGCTAGAGTCTTGACAAATTACAATATTCTGCAGTCACTATTTATGAAGGAACTATTAATCAGATAGTATAATCTTTCCATTTAAAACTCTACTAGAAATAACTAGCAAGGCAAATCTTGCATGTAAGGGCTCACTAAACTTCATGCCTGGATATTGACAGACATTTTAGGCTACTTGATACAAACTTCATCTTCACAAACTAAATCCAACAGCGAAACATTCCAATATAAACATCAAATAAAATATATTGCAACTAACCATGAGAAATGATCTGGTATCAGGAAAGCAACAAGGATTATACACATTATTTTATTAACCAGCACATAAAAGTTTAAAACAGTGCATAACCTGAAGTTAGGTGTACTGAGTCAAGATAGTCATTATTGACTATCTATAATCTCTGAGTTTGTGGAAATGGTATGAATCTGTTGTAGTACAGCTCTGTACGGTACAGTTCAGGCAATTTTGTTTGCTTACTTGGGTTCAGGCTGTGAATTGAATTTGCTATGAGAAAATGAAGGTTGATTTTTGCAGCAAACTCCATGTGACTGCTTGCTCTGAATTTTATCTAGGCACTTCTCTTCACCAGCTATTGCTCCAGGGCCCATCTGATTTTTAATCTCAACTATGATTATCATGATATATCATTCTATATTTGTTTTGTTCTTTGCACTGGTTTACAAAAAAAAAATGTAATTCCAAGGAAAAATGCAAATCTTTGCTGCTGCATAGTCTACTAATTTCTTTGTAGTCAGGTCACATTTGTTCCCTACCAACATCCTGTTGACATTTTCACTGTCACAGCAATCTTCTGTAGCCATTGTTTAGTGATATCGAAGAACTCTGATCTATCCTATCATACACAACTACAATGCCTTGGGTTCTTGTAATAATTTGAGCTGATTGTTTGAAATCTTTCCTGGTCTGCTATGCACCATGACTGAAGCTTTTTTATTATCCTCTCTAACTCTATTGTTCATATCTTGAAGTCCACACTAACATTAACCAAACTGTTAATGTAGTTTTTCAGTGTATGGGTGTGTGTATCATCTGCAAATCTAAGGAGGAGACAAGACTTTCCACCACAGATTTACACATCAGAAGTAATTTGAATAAACAATCAAGTTCTGGACTCATGCTGAACATATCACTACAGTGGCCACTGCCACCACCACCCTTGCTGAGGCAGATACCGCCCCAGCTTTCCATGTGCCACTGGGAATGGAAAAGAAGGAAAGAGCAAAGCAGATCTGATTAAAAAAAAAAAAAGTCAACCCCACCTGACCAACTCAGTGCTTGCTTTCACCTAAAATCTATAAAATCTTTATCTTATAAGACAGTTACTAACTTATTTGAAACTGTTAAAGATGATTAAGACATACAAGTAATGGTCAGTCAGGTTAAGTACAAGTGTAATCGATTTATAGAGATGAGCTTGGAGTAAAACAGCAAATTTTATCTCCCAACATATAGTCTTCTGTTACCTCCCACGGCATAGTGTATGTTTTCAATTGAGTATATAAAAATCGATTATAAAATAGTGAATGATTGAGTAAAATGAGTCAGTTTTACATTACTTTTGAATGGGGGAAACCTATGGTGCACATAATTCCTTTGCGTGGGTCACCATTCCACCATATTAAGTTGCATGCTAACCTTCTAACAGGATAAGATTGCATGAATAATAAAAATTGCCAGAAGTCTTTTGATTCTGTTTCCACCTGCATGATTCTCATAAACTCTGGCTTTGCAGTGCACCATGTAGGCAAATCTATAAAAACAAACAAATAAACCAAAAACTTCTTATCTACAGAATGTAAATATGTCTCCCATGACTGGGGGTGGATTCTCAACCCCAAATGAGGATCATAAAGTCTGCAACCACTTCCTAAATATGTCAAAAACAAACAAACAAACAAACAACAACAAATTACCAGAATGACAGATTGACCAAGCCCACTCAGTAAGTGAACAGGGTCTAGAGAGAAGGAGTGAATTGAAAAAAAAAAGAAGATAATTAGACAGCGCTATAGCATGACTCTTGCAAGCACTGTAGCAAGATTAATTTTTTTCCCAACCTGCTTTTATACCATTCTAATTACATGCAAAGAATACGGTCAGTTTTAGGTCAAGGAACACAAAAAGCATAAACAAAAGTCCTATGATCACTGTATCCAAGGATATATCAAGATGATCAAGATACAAGGAACACATTCCTCAGCTCTTTTTGCCCTGAGCCAATTGACAAAACCCAATGTCAAATATTCTTGCCAATATCCTTGAATAATCACTAAGAGCTCTCCAGAGCAAATATAATTTATTCTTACCTCAGTGTCTCTAAAAATGACATGAGGATGCTGCTGTGAACAGAGGAACCTTGTACATAAGCCTCCCTCATGACTAATAGAGGAACTGCATGTTAGTTCAACTGGTCCAGGCCAGAGGCTAAATTATTTCTCTTAACAAAAGGTTATTTCAGGGTCTACATCCTAATTACCCATGGTTCCTCACTAAAGGAGGGTGACAGATACTTAGTTGTCAAACTCACAGCTTTGGAAAATTATTTAGAATATCCAAGCAGTATCTCTGAGAACCGGTTTTGTATCTGCACAGTGACAAATGATTTTTTAAGTGATGCCCCTAAACCCTCATATTCCTCAGAGGAAGATGACTTAGATTGAGGAGGTTCTTTCTAACCTGGGTTTACCTTTAGTGCTTTGAGAACATAATGTAGTCTCTACTCAGAGAATTTAAGGACTTCTGCTCCTATTTAAAAGGCTACAAGGAGTATATGGGCCTTAGCAGTGATACTTGCACATGTTTTCTAAAAAATTCCAAAAGCCCATATTTTATAAAACTCATATAATTCAGTTATCTTGCTTTACAAATCTTGCCAGTATCTTTTAAATTTGAATGATTTTTATAAACGTGCTTAGTGCTTTCAGTATATGATAATTTATAGCTCTGTTCATCAAAAAATGAGTAAAGAATTGTTAATTCAGCCCATGTTACATATAAATTATTTGCTGCAGAATTGAAATGACTGACTGCTTTCATCTTTCATTTGTTGGCTGAGTAGATGGAATAAAAATGTAGTGATTTCTTAAACAGTTCTGTTAATAGGGTTAATTTTAGAAAACTTATTATTTTTAGAACTAATCATTAACTCTTGGCAAGATACTGTACCTGGGAGTATACCTTTTACATTGAAATTAGATATTATTTTTTTGGAGTAATACAGATTGGATTTAAATTATCTCCTTATTTATCCTGGTTATATAAAATATATTTTCTATAAATCTTTGAATGTAGGTGTAATAATTGGATATTAACAAAAATTTACATTATGATTTCAAATCCTCTGAATTGTCATGTAAGACACATTATTAAAAATTTTCTAATAGAAAATTATATTTTACTTGAGATATTCTGTTCATATATGTTTTGTTCATTAAATAATACCTAGTATATATATATATATATATATATATACGCATATATACATATATACACACACACACATATATATTTTCCTAACTTATGCCCTTGTGCCCTTTGATTAGAATTTTTCTTTTGCAGCACTATAATTACTGTTCCCTTTGTCAGCCTTCTAGGAGTCTTAAAGAAGTAACTGAGAGATTGATAGCCACACCCAAACTCCAAAGAACAGTCCAGGTGACCACTGAATGAATATTTAGGGGGTTCATGAGCCATTCAACTTATCTGTCTTCGTGCTACACTGGATATTGTTGTGGGCACTCAGAACTAAAATATCTGTACAGAAGACTCCTTTGTATCAACTAACCTTCAGATCAGCTTAACAACCTTCAGCAGCAGCTGAACTCCTTGGCTGTTATGGTGCTCTCAAATTACAAAGAACTAGAATGGACTAATTCTGTGGTTGGGGTCTTTTTCCTCTTCGAACAATGGTATTTTCCTACCAATGAATCTTAACTGGTTTGAAAATTGGGGCTTAAAAACAGGGATCAAAAACTCCTGGTTCTCTCCTACTCTAGCTACTTCTGTTGATCATATTTCTTCCTTATTATCCTCATACTTATGTTTTGATCCTATTTTCAATGTTTCACTTATTGAACATCACTCTATAACTAAACAAAGTGTTTGACTTTATCTCAATGACTCTTGCTTTACAACAGATCCATTTGTTATATTTAATCCTGATACACCTACAAAATTACTTTTTGGGTGAGAAACTCTGGCAAGAGTTTCTTGTTTTCCTTCCATACCAGATAAACTTTATTACATTAGCCTTCTATGATTTTGTTACTTCTTGATACCTTTGTTAAATGCTTATAGCTCCCTTCTAATTCTGCTGGCTCATTTTGGTCCTAGCCTCTGGCAATGGGACTAGTCACTGTCACCCTTCACCAACTCTATGCCTAGTTTCTCTCACAAACCCACTCTTTCTCCCACTTCAGTTCATATCTACCCTTAAACCCTCTTAAGTAGCTCTATGACTTCCCCCTTTTTGATAAATCTCTCAGTTCTATGCTGTGCCTATCTCATCTATTTACAGAGTTCTAATAATTATTTTCCAGGTCTCCAGAAGTGCAAAATGGCAATACCTCATTCATCTCAGCAAATCTTTCTCTTTCTCCCCACTACATAACCAGAGGAGACCATCTTCAATGTACCTAGAAAACTTAAGAAAGACCTTTCCAAGAAGGAAACTCCCACCAGAGTTTTTAATAGATAGATTGGTGGTGTCCTCATAAAAGACTACACTTCCCAGCTTCCCTTGGAGATTTTAGAAGTCATTTTTTTGGCCCTGTAAGGGCCTGCATCCTGCATCTTCCCAGAGGCACTTTTTGTCATCCACATACATGAGTAATAACATGCTCCCTCACCATGAATACAGATTTGCCTAGGGTCAAGCCAAGTCTCCTTTTTTTTGTCTTCAATTTCTCTACAGTTGCCTTCTTAATAAAATAACAAATATCTTATTTCAGATCTTAACTATTATACCATTAACTACTAACTATATACTATTATACTATTAACTATTAACTATTATTCAGAACATTATACTAACTTCAATGATAATTTAGACTTCAGAATTGTTTATTTGCTTCATATTATAATTTATGATGAATCTATTATGTCTTAATCTTACAGTCATCCAGTGTATTTCCATAACACAATTTACTTCAAATATTATGACTGATAAACATAAATATTTCTTTAACTCAGAACAAAGCACATAGACAAAGGAAACCTTAATATCCCAAACATGAAATATTTTTCACATCTGATTCAATCGACTGTCCTTTCTATATCATTAGGAAATCTGTGACTTCAGGAATACATTCTCCTTTCTAAGACTCAGTCTCTTAAACTGTTCTGTGCTGATAATAAACTAGGATGTTTTGATAGCTTAAAGGAGGATTATATTATGACTCACAGAGTTAAATGATTGCTTTAACAGTGAAGAATTCTGTGTATGCTTTAGTATTGTTATAACTGTATGCTAAGTCAGATTTGAAGTGAAAAATAATGAAGGTCAAAACCAGATTTTCATGTTGGGAAAACTGTAGAAAATGGTATACAACTTAGGGCTCTGTCACTGCAATTTCAGAAGGAATTTGGCAGTACCTATTGAGATTATGTAAGGTCTGCCAAGGTCCAATACCAGTGCCAACAATATTAGATGTGAATGCAGGAAAGAATCAGTAATTCTTATTTAACTATGGCCCCAATAATCCTTTGGGAACTAAGTAGAATTATTTTTATCTCTAATAAAGTAGCATGTTTCATATTTCAGAATCCAAATAAACTGGTATGTCTTTGTCTTTGCCATCTTTCCTAAATTTTTTGTAGTTTGCATCACTGTTAAGTGAAACTCAGCCTTAGAATTCCAGCCAGACACTTTATGATTTGAATGTACTCTGTAATAGCTTCTGTATATAATAAACTTTTGAGTCAGGACCAAAATAAAGATCTTCATTAGTACTCCTTGTTTCATTTCATTTTCTTTTTAAAATTATTTATTTTATTGATTGGGATTTTAATATATTTACATAATTCCTCCCTTTCCTTTCCACCTCCCATGTCCTCCTTTTTCTGTAAGCCTTTTTACATAGCCTTCCTTTTTATGATAAAATATCATAGACTCTCTTTTCCATACAAGCATATATCCATACACATAAGCATATGTATATGTATTTCTGAATAGATAAACACAAACTGCTCAGTCACCATAATACCATTTGAAGACTTTTTTTTTCAGTGCTAGTAATTTGGTATTGTGCTACCAATGTTGTGTTCCTTCTCGAAGAAAACATTTGTCCTATTCTCAGTGTTTCTTTTCAAAAAAATTCGATTTTTATTTAGTATTGAACCATCATATGTAACAATCACAGAATGTGAGTAAAATAATGACACATTAATGGACAACACTTTTTATCTGTCTAGCTCTTGTGTAGCAACCCCCCTGAGTATAAACATTCCCTCAAGAAGAGGGTGGTACATCAGATGCAAGGAGTAACAAACTCTAATTTTCTAGAAAAGCTGAAACTTTCAAAACTCATTGTTAGAGAAGCAATAAGCAACAGAGAGGGGAAACATTTCTGACCTTCTGAGCTGCAAAAAGACTCATCACATCAGGCTACACACAAGTCCTACAGAGAGTGACAGGGTTGCATGTTTCAGACCCAGCAATCAGTGTTAGGAGGGTTGATGCAGTTTGAGCTATTCATAGTCTTTGAAGTAAGCACAACTCACATTCTTGTAGGTAATCCCTTCAAAACCAATTGATTCATCAACTTTGATTTTTGTGCAATCATGTGGCATGATTTCTTATCTGAAATGAGTAGAAGTATGAGTACATTTTTTATACAGTTAAAGTGTTACAAAACACTGGTATATAATAATCATCATCTCTTTAAAAAAAAACGTTAAAACCTAAATACTATAATGTCATATGGTCTTTATTTTATTTTATTTTACTTACATTTCAAATGTTATCTCCTTTCCTGGTTTCCCCTCTGTAAGCCCCCTATCCCAGTCCCCCTTACCCTTCTTCTGTGAGGGTGCTCCCCCACCCATCTACCCACTCTTGCTTCAACACCCTGGCATTCCTCTACACTGGGGCCTGAGACCATTGCAGGACTAAGGGCCTCCCCTCCTATGGATGCCAGATAAGGCCCCTTTAGCTCCTTCAGTCCTGTTAACTCCTACATTGGGGTCCCTATGCTCAGTCTGATGGTTGGCTGAGAGCCCCTGCATCTGTATTGGTCAGGATCTGGCAGAGCCTCTCAGGCAACAGCTGTATCAGGCTCCTCGATCAGCAAGCACTTCTTGGCATCTGCAATAGTGTCTGAATTTGCTCCCCTTGTCAGTGTTACTTAGTTCCCTGTAGTTCTTTGGACAACCTTGAATCCTGCTGTGATTCTCCACCTCCCCAAGAACTTCCCTTTTCCTCATCCAGGTGTGTTGTTTTCTTTGTTCTACACATGCTTAGGGAGTCATTTGATTAGAATGTATGGGTGTATCTTCTGGCATTAAGAAGACACACCTGTTCATGGGAAACTCTCTGATCTTCTTGTTCTCTCACTTGTTCCTTTTGCCATTTTTGTGATGTCATAAAACTTGACCTAAATCCGAACATTCTCCCTCTTCACAAACTCATCTTCATATATTTTAGAAACAATTATTGTTTAATATTTAGAATTTGTTTTCACTATTCCTCATCCATGTTGCAATGATTAGTCAGTTATTTTAGTTATTAGAGTCAGATGTACTGAACAATAAAAAGAATGAGATTTTATTTCATCCCTCGTATACCAGTAAGCATGAGAATCTCGGGGGTCTAAATTTTATCAAGTGATTTGGCTAGCCCCTTAACAATAGCACATTAACAATGAATGTGATTGATACCTTTCAAAAAATATGGATGCTTTCTAGTTTCAAGCATTTATATAAATGAGAATAAATACATGGAGAAAGTTATTTTCCCTATTGTTTGCTATAGTCATTTCAATTCAATGGATTATAGTACTATGTTGTTTTGAGGCCAGTTGAGTTAATCAGTTTGGTGCTATTTTATTCCATAATGTCTTGTTCAGTTTTATAGTGAGTTCACAATGCTGCTTCAGCATTTTGAACTTCCCTACAAAGCAATTACAGATTTTTTTACTTTACAGACTCCTTTGAAAGCTAAAGCATTTCACTGTAATCAAAGGTTTCCATTACAAGTGCCTGTGTAAATTGTACTCAATTCCCTTTGAGCTGACCTTTATCTGATGTTGTCACTCTGTATAAGAGGTAATATACTTTTTCATCATCAACAACAAAAATAAATATCATTACTGTACCTTTGTTTTGCTTTACTTTTTCTATTTTTACTTAAGTGATTAAGATATCATTTTTAATCTTTCAATTAATTTTTATTGAGTTATATTTATTAATTATCTACTTTGCAATTACATTTCTTCCTTGATAATTATACACATGTATATTTATATCTTTTTCGTTCACTACAAAATGCTTCATATGTGCAATATTTGAATACCTATCTGAGAATGTAATATTTGAACTCTACTTACTTGAATCCAGAAATGTAAATGTTTAGTGTTTGGACCACTTTTTTTTTAATGAAGTATAAAACTAAATGCTATGAGTATACCCAATGCATAACTAGACTTACTATCTTATATATTTTGTACCTTCAGACCACATAAAATACTAGAAGTGTGGACATTATAGAACACATTAGGTGTAGGTATTTATGAATTAAGAGTGGCGACTACTGAGTTAATAGTTATCAATGAGCTAGTAATTTTTGAAGAAACCATATCAGGTTAGGGAAAATAGAGGAAGCAGGACTTTTATTTTTGTTCATGTTTTCTTATACCTTTTGGCATAAAATAATGATGAGAAAATATTTTGCATATATATCTCAAAGCTCTGCATTACTTCTTTGAAACATGTGAGATTCAATTTAAAATTCTAATGTAATACTAAAATTCTATAGCCATGCCTTAGGATATCAAGTTTCTATGCCATTGTCAGCATTTGTTAATTTCCATTTTATTTCTTTTCTTTTTTCTTTTTAAGGTGCTTCAATTTTTTTAATTTATTTTTTTTTATTATTCGATATAATTTATTTACATTTCAAATGATTTCCCCTCTTCTAGCCCCCCCACTCCCCGAAAATCCCGTAAGCCCCCTTCTCTTCCCCTGTCCTCCCACCCACTTCATTAGTCATTAGGGAAATGCAAATCAAAACAACCCTAAGATTTCATCTTACACCAGTCAGAATGGCTAAGATTAAAAATTCAGGAGACAGCAGGTGTTGGAGAGGGTGTGGAGAAAGAGGAACACTCCTCCACTGCTGGTGGGGTTGCAAATTGGTACAACCACTCTGGAAATCAGTCTGGCGGTTCCTCCGAAAACTGGGCACCTTACTTCCAGAAGATTAATTTATTTTTTATTGAATATCATCTTCATTTATATTGCAAATGGCAAAACCTTTCCCAATATCTCCCCTCCCCTAAAACTCCCAACCCCTCCTCTTCCTCCTTCCCGCTGCTGCCTGCACATATATGCCTCTCCAACCAACACACTCCCTGCTCCCCCTCCCCAAGGTTTCCCTTTGTTCTGGCCTCTGTTGAGCCTTTAACTGACCAAGGACCATTCCTCCCACTGATGCCCAACAAGGACTTTCTCTGCCACATTTTGGGCTGGAACCATGTGTCCCCCTTGGTTGATGGTTCAGTCCCTGGGAGTCTTGGGGCATCTGGATGGCCAAAATCATTGTTCTTCCCATGGAACTGTGAACCCCTTCAGCTCCTCTGGACCATCCTCCCAATCCTCCTCCTTTGGGGACCCCATGCTTCGTCAAATAGTTGGGTGTTAGCATCTTCCTCTGTATTTGTAAGGCTCTGGCAGAGCCCCTCCAGAGACAACCAAAACATACTCCTTTTGGTATATACTTCTTGTAGTGTCAGGGTTTGTTGACTGTTTATAGGATGAATGCCTAGGTAGGGCAGTCTCTGGGTGGCCTTTCACTCAGTCTCTGCTCCACACATTGCCTCCCTTATTATTCTTGTGACTATTTTGTTCCCTTTCTTAGTGGAACCAAAGCATCCTTACTTAAGTCCTCCTTTGTCTTGAGCTTGGTGAATTGTAACTTGTTTATTTTGAGCATTTGGCCTAACATCTGCTTATTAGCAAGTGCATACCATGTGTGTTCTTTTGTGATTGGGTTGCCTCGCTCAGGATGACACTTTCTAGTCCCATCCATTTGCCTAATAATTTCATGAATTTATTGTTTTTAATAGCTGAATAGTACTCCATTGTGTACATATGCCATAGTTTCTGTATCCATTCCTCTGTTGAGGATAATCTGAGTTCTTTCAATTTTCTGACTATTATAAATAAGGCAGCTATGAACATAGTGGAGCATGTGTTCTTACTACATGTAGGAACATCTTCTGGGTATATGCCCAGGAGTGCTATAGCTGGATCTGCTGGTAGTACTATTGTCTAATTTTCTGAGGAATCACCAAACGGATTTCCAAAGTGTTTTTACCAGCTTGCAATCCCACTAACAATGGAGAAGTGTTCCTTTTTCCCCACAACCTCTTCAGCATCTTCTGTCCCATGAGTTTTTCATCTTAGACATTCTGACTGGTGTAAGTCAGAATCTCAGTGTTGCTTTGATTTGCTTCTCCATGATAACTAAGGATGCTGACCGTTTCTTTAGGTGCTTTAGAGTCATTTGAGTTTCCTCAGTTGAGAATTCCCTGTTTAGCTCTGTACCACATTTTTTAATAGGTTTTTTTTTTTTTTTTTTTTTTTTTTGATTCTCTGGAGACTAACTTCTGGAATTCTTTGTAGACATAGGATATTAGCCCTTTATCAGATGTAGAGTCGGTAAAGATCTTTTCCCAGTTTGTTGGTTGCCCTTTTATCTTATTGACTGTGTCCTTTGCTTTACAGAAGCTTTGCAGTTTTATGATGTCCGATTTGTCAATTCTTGTTCTTAGAGCACAAGCCATTGGTGTTTTGTTCAGGAACTTTTCCCCTATGCCCACATATTCAAGATTCATCCCAACTTTCTCCTCTATAAGCTTCAGTGTGTCTGGTTTTATGTATAGTTCCTTGATCCACTTGGACTTGAGCCTTGTACAAGGAAATAAGAATGGGTCTATTTGCATTTTTCTGCATGCAGATCTCCAGTTGATCCAGCACCATTTGTTAAAAATGCTTTTCTCCACTGGATGTTTTTAGCTCCTTTGTCAAATATCAAGTGACAGTACATGTATCAGTTCATTTCTGGGTCTTCAATTCTATCCCATTGATCTTCCTGCCTGTCTGCATGCCAATACCAAACAGTTTTTATCACTACAGCTCTGTAGTAGAGCTTGAGGTCAGGGATGGTGATTTTCCCAGAAGATCTTTTGTTGTGGAGAATAGTTTGTGCTATCCTGGGTTTTTTGTTATTCCAGATGAATTTGAGAATTGCTCTTTCTATATCTATGAAGAATTGATTTGGGATTTTGATGAGGAATGCATTGAATCTGTAGATTGCTTTCGGCAAGATGGCCATTTTTACTATATTGATCCTGTTAATCCATGAACATGGGAGATCTTTCCACCTTCTGAGGCTTTCTTCAATTTCTTTCTTCAGAGACTTAAAGTTCTTGTCATATAAATCTTTCACTTGCTTCGTTAGGGTCACACCTAGGTATGACATATTATTTGGGATTATTGTGAAGGGTGTCATTTCCCTAATTTCTTTCTCCTCTTGTTTATCCTTTGAGTAGAGGAAGGATACTCATTTGCTTAAGTTAATTTTATATCCAGCCACTTTGCTGAAGTTGTTTATCAGCTTTAGGAGCTCTCTAGTAGAAGTCTTGGGGTCGCTTAAGTATACTATCATATCATCTGCAAATAGGGATATTTTGACTTCTTCCTTTCTAATTTGTATACCTTTGACCTCCTTTTGCTACCTGATTGCTTTGGCTAGCACTTCAAGTACTACATTGAATAGATAGGGAGAGAGTGGGCAGCTTTGCCTGGTTCCCGATTTTAGTGGGATTGCTTCAAGTTTCTCTCCATTTATCTTGATGTTGGCTACCTTTCTGCAGAATATTGCTTTCACTATGTTTAGGTATGGGCCTTGAATTCCCTATCTCTCCAAGACTTTTATCATGAAGGGATGCTGGATTTTGACAAAAGCCTTTTCAACATCTAATGAAATAACCATGTGTTTTTTTCTTCCTTTTGTTTATGTAGTGGATTACATTGACAGATTTCTATATATTTAACAATCCCTGCATCCCTGGGGTGAAACCTACTTGATCGTGGTGAATTATAGTTTTGATGCATTCTTCGATTCCGTTGGCCAGGATTTTGTTCTATAGTTTTGCATCAATGATCATGAGGGAGATTGGTCTGAAGTTCTACTTCCTTGTTTGGTCTTTGTTTGGTTTAGGTATAAGTGTTATTGTGGCTTCATAAAATGAGTTGGGTAGTGTTCCTTGAGTTTCTATTTCATGGAAAAGTTTGAAGAGTATCGGTATTAACTCTTCTAAAAATACATAGAACAAAGTATGGGTTAAAAATTAATTGTAACCACTGTGACTCACACAGCCAAATAATTCTCCTACATTCATAGAGCTGTTTTTCAGAAGAGTCCAAGCCTCAGACCTGGTTCTTCTTGCCTGTATTTCTATAAAATGCAGGGTGAAATTTAAACTTGAAATGTCTGACTTATGTTTGGGGTACTTTGCTTATTCCACTGAAGTTGGTGGAAAATCATATCAAATGTGACATGAGGTTAAAAAAAAAAAAAAAAGATCTGATAGAATTCCCCGCTAAACCCACCTGATACTGGCCTGTTCCCCACCCCATGGGAGACTATTAATGATTGCTTTTATATCCTCAAGACTTATGGGACTATTTAGATGATATATCTGATCCAGTTTTAACATTGGCACATGGTAGGTATCTAGAAATTTGTCCATTTCATCCAGGTTTTCAAACCTTATTGAGTATAAGCTTTTGTAGTAGGATCTGATGATTTTTTGAATTTCCACAGTTTCTATTGTTATGTCTCCCTTTTCATTTCTGATTTTATTAATTTGGGTACTGCCTCTGTGCCCTTGGCTTAGTCTGGCTAAGGGTTTATCTATCTTGTTGATTTTTTTTCAAAGAACCAGCTCCTTGTTTTGTTGATTCTTTGTATAGTTCTTTTTCTTTCATCTTGGTTGATTTCTGACCTAAGTTTGATTATTTCCTGCTGTCTACTCCTCCTGGAAGTATTTGATTCCTTTTGTTCTAGAGCTTTCAAATACACAGTCAAGCTGTTATTGTACACTCTCTCCTCTCTCTTTTTGGAGGTACTCAGAGCTATGAGTTTTCCTCTTAGCACTGCTTTCATTGTGTCCCATAAATTCTGGTATGATGTGTCTACATTTTCATTAAATTCTAAAAAGTCTTTAATTTCTTCTTTTATTTCTTCCTTGACCAAGCTATCTTTGAGGAGAGCATTGTTCAAGGTCCATGTATATGTGTGTTTTCCATTGCTTTTGTTTGATCTTAAGACCAGCCTTAGGTCGTGGTGATCTGATAAAATACATGGAATAATTTCAATATTACTGTATCTGTTGAGGCCCTCTTTGTGACCAATTGTGGTCAATTTTTGAGAAAGTACCATGAGGTGCTGAGAAGAATGTATATTCCTTTGCTGTAGGGTGGAATGTTCTATAAATATCTGTTAGGTCCAGTTGGTCCATAACGTCAGTTAGTTTCACTGTATCTCTGTTTAGCTTCTGATTCTATGATTTGTCCATTTTTGAGAGTGGGGTGTTGAAGTCTCCCAGTATTATCGTGTGGGCTGCAATGTGTGCTTTGAGCTTTATTAAAGTTTCTTTAATGAATGAAGGTGTCCTTGCATTTGGAGCATAGATGTTCAGAATTGGGAATTCATCTTGGTAGACTTTTCCTTTGACCAGTATGAAGTGTCCATCCTTACCTTTTTGACAACTTTTGATTGAAAGTCAATTTTATCTGATATAAGAATGGCCACTCCAGCTTGTTTTTGGGGACCATTTGCTTGGAAAATTGTTTTTCAACCTTTGACTCTTAAATAGTGACTGTCTTTGTCACTGAGGTGGGTTTCTTGTATGCAGCAAAACGTTGGGTCCTGTTTACATATCCAGTCTATCTATGTCTTTTTATAGGGGAATTGGGACCATTAATATTAAGAGATATTAAGGAAAAGTGATTGTTGCTTACTTTTATCTTCTTAGTTAAAGGTGAAATTCTGGTTGTGTATCTGTCTTTTATTAGATTTGTTGAAAGATTACCTTGTTGATTTTTCTACGGTATGGTTTGCTGCCCTGTGTTGGTATTTTCCAACCATTATCCTTTGCAGAGCTGGATTTGTGGAAAGATATTGTGTAAATTTGTTTTTGTCATGAAATGCCTTGTTTTGTCCATCTATGATAATTGAAAGTTTTGCTGGATATAGTAGTCTGGGCTGACATTTATGTTCTCTTAGGGTCTGTATGACATCAGCCCAGGCTCTTCTGACTTTCATAGTCTCTGGTGAGAAGTCAGGTTTAATTCTGATAGGTATGCATTTATATGTTACTTGACCTTTTTCTCTCATTGCTTTAAACATTCTTTCTTTGTTTAGTGCATTTTGTGTTTTGATTTCTATGTGACTAAAGGGATTTCTGCTCTGGTCCAAACTGTTTGGAGTTCCGTAGGCTTCTTGTATATTCACGGACATCTCTTTCTTTAGGTTAGGGAAGTTTTCATCTATAATTTTGTTGAAGATATTTACTGGGCCTTTAAGATGTAAATCCTTGCTTTCTTCTATAGCTATAATCCTTAGGTATGGTCTTCTCATTGTGTCCTGGAATTCCTGGATGTTTTGGGTTACAAGCTTATTGCATTTTGCATTTTCTTTGACTGTTGAGTCAATGTTTTCTATGGAATCTTCAGCATATGAGATTCATCTATCTCTTGTATTCTGTTGTTGATGCTTGCATCTATGACTCCTGAATTCTTTACAAGGTTTTCTATCTTCAGAGATGTCTCACTTTGCGATTTCTTTGTTGATTCTATTTTCATAGATGCTTGCATCTATGACTCCTGAATTCTTTACAAGGTTTTCTATCTTCAGAGATGTCTCACTTTGCGATTTCTTTGTTGATTCTATTTTGAGTTTCAGATCTTGAATATTTTTGTTCAGTTCCTTCACTTGTTTGTTTGTTTGTTTGTTTTTTCCTGAAATTCTTTAAGGAATTTTCGTGATTCCTCTTTAAGGGACTCTACCTGTTGGCCCATGTTCTCCCATAATTTCCTATGGGACTTTTGTATTTCTTCTATAAGGGCTCCTACCAGTTGACGAATTTTCTCCCATAATTTTTTTAAAGAACTTTATTGAGTATTTTTGCATCGATATTCATAAGGGAAATTGGTCTAAGGCTCCCTTTTTATTATTATTATTCAATATAATTTTTTATTTACATTTTAAATGATTTACCCTTTTCTAGCCCCCCACTCCCCGAAAGTCCCATAAGCCCCCTTCTCTCCCCCTGTCCTCCCACCCACCCCTTCCCACTTCCCCGTTCTGGTTTTGCTGAATACTGCTTCACTGAGTCTTTCCAGAACAAGGGGCCACTCCTCCTTTCTTCTTGTACCTCATTTGATGTGTGGATTATGTTTTGGGTATTCCAGTTTTCTAGGTTAATATCCACTTATTAGTGAGTGCATACCATGAGTCACCTTTTGAGTCTGGGTTACCTCACTTAGTATGATGTTCTCTAGCTCAATCCATTTGCCTAAGAATTTCATGAATTCATTGTTGCTAATGACTGAATAGTACTCCATTGTGTAGATATACCACATTTTTTGCATCCACTCTTCTGTTGAGGAATACCTGGGTTCTTTCCAACTTCTGGCAATTATAAATAGGGCTGCTATGAACATAGTAGAGCATGTATCCTCATTACATGGTGGGGAATCCTATGGGTATATGCCCAGGAGTGGTATAGCAGGATCTTCTGGAAGTGAGGTGCCCAGTTTTCAGAGGAACCGCCAGACTGATTTCCAGAACAGTTGTAACAATTTGCAACCCCACCAGCAGTGGAGGAGTGTTCCTGTTTCTCCATACCCTCTCCAACACCTGCTGTCTCCTGAATTTTTAATCTTAGCCATTCTGACTGGTGTAAGATGAAATCTCAGGGTTGTTTTGATTTGAATTTCCCTAATGACTAATGAAGTTGAGCATTTTTTAAGATGCTTCTCTGCCATCCGAAGTTCTTCAGGTGAGAATTCTTTGTTTAACTCTGTACCCCATTTTTAATAGGGTTGTTTGGTTTTCTGGAGTCTAACTTCCTGAGTTCTTTATATATAGTGGATATTAGCCCTCTATCTGATGTAGGATTGGTGAAGATCTTTTCCCAATTTGTTGGTTGCCGATTTGTCCTCTTGATGGTGTTCTTTGCCTTACAGAAACTTTGTAATTTTATGAGGTCCCATTTGCCAATTCTTGATCTTAGAGCATACTCTATTGGTGTTCTGTTCAGAAACTTTCTCCCTGTACTGATGTCCTCAAGGGCCTTCCCCAGTTTCTTTTCTATTAGCTTCAGAGTGTCTGGCTTAATGTGGTGGTCCTTGATCCATTTGGATTTGAGCTTAGTACAAGGAAACAAGGATGGATCAATTCGCATTCTTCTGCATGCTGACCTCCAGTTGAACCAGCACCATTTGTTGAAAAGGCTATCTTTTTTCCATTGGATGTTTTCAGCATCTTTGTCGAGGATCAAGTGGCCATAGGTGTGTGGGTTCATTTCTGGATCTTCAATCCTGTTCCATTGATCCTCCTGCCTGTCACTGTACCAATACCATGCAGTTTTTAACACTATTGCTCTGTAGTATTGCTTGAGGTCAGGGATACTGATTCCCCCAGACTTTCTTTTGTTGCTGAGAATAGTTTTAGCTATCCTGGGTTTTTTGTTGTTCCAGGTGAATTTGATAATTGCTCTTTCTAACTCTGTGAAGAATTGAGTTGGGATTTTGATGGGTATTGCATTGAATCTGTATATTGCTTTTGGCAAAATGGCCATTTTAACTATATTGATTCTACCGATCCATGAGCATGGGAGGTTTTCCCATTTTTTGAGGTCTTCTTCCATTTCCTTCTTCAGAGTCTTGAAGTTCTTGTCATACAGATCTTTCACATGTTTGGTAAGAGTCACACCAAGACACTTTATACTGTTTGTGGCTATTGTGAAGGGGGTCATTTCCCTAATTTCTTTCTCAGCCTGCTTATCCTTTGAGTATAGGAAGGCCACTGATTTGCTTGAGTTGATTTTATAACCTGCCACTTTGCTGAAGTTCTTTATCAGCTGTAGGAGCTCTCTAGTGGAGGTTTTTGGGTCACTTAGGTAGACTATCATGTCGTCTGCAAATAATGATAGTTTGACTTCTTCCTTTCCAATTTGTATCCCTTTGACCTCCTTATGTTGTTGAATTTCCAGAGCTAGTACCTCAAGTACAATATTGAAAAGATAAGGAGAAAGGGGGCAGCCTTGTCTAGTCCCTGATATCAGTGGGATTGCTACAAGTTTCTCTCCATTTAGTTTGATGCTGGCTACCGGTTTGCTGTATATTGCTTTTACTATGTTTAGGTGTGGGCCTTGAATTCCTGTTCTCTCCAAGACTTTAAGCATGAAAGGATGCTGAATTTTGTCAAATGCTTTTTCAGCATCCAATGAAATGATCATGTGGGTTTTTTTTTGAGTTTGTTTATGTAGTGGATTGCATTGATGGATTTCCGTATATTGAACCAACCCTGCATTCCTGGGATAAAGCCTACTTGATCATGGTGGATGATCTTTTTGATGTGTTCTTTGATTCGGTTGGCAAGAATTTTATTGAGTATTTTGGCATTGATGTTCATAAGGGAAATTGGTCTGAAGTTCTCTTTCTTTGTTGGATCTTTGTGTGGTTTTGGTATCAGCGTAATTGTGGCTTCGTAGAAGGAATTGGGTAGTGTTCCTTCTGTTTCTATTTTGTGGAATAGTTTGAAGAGTATTGGTGTTAACTCTTCTTTGAAGGTCTGTTAGAATTCTGCACTGAAACCATCTGGTCCTGTGCTTTCTTTGGTTGGAAGACTTTCTATGACTCCTTCTATTTCTTTAGGCATTATGGGACTGTTTAGATGGTCTATTTGGTCCTGATTTAATTTTGGTATTTGGTATCTGTCAAGGAAATTGTCCATTTCCTCCAGATTCCCCAGTTGTGTTGAGTACAGGCTCTTGTAGTAGGACCTGATGATTTTTTGGATTTCCTCAGTTTCCGTTGTTATATCTCCCTTTTCATTTCTAAGTTTGTTAATTTGGATACTTTCTCTGTGCCCTTTGGTCAGTCTGGCTAAGGGTTTATCTATCTTGTTGATTTTCTCAAAGAACCAGCTCCTGGATTTGTTGATTCTTTGTATGGTTCTCTTTGTTTCTACTTGATTGATTTCGGCCCTGAGTTTGATGATTTCCTGCCTTCTACTCTTCCTGGGTGAAATAGCTTCTTTTTGTTTCAGGGCTTTCAGGTGTGTCATTAAGTTGGTAATGTAAGCTCTCTCCATTTTCTTTTTGGAGGCACTCAGGGCTATGAGTTTTCCTCTTAGCACTGCTTTCATT
Source organism: Apodemus sylvaticus (assembly GCF_947179515.1). Lineage (NCBI taxonomy): Eukaryota > Metazoa > Chordata > Mammalia > Rodentia > Muridae > Apodemus > Apodemus sylvaticus. The sequence continues at coordinate 48,745,906 of NC_067482.1, read as the reverse complement.
GTGTCCCATAGATTTGGGTATGTTGTGTCTTCATTTTCATTGTGTTCTAAAAAGTCTTTAATTTTTTCTTTATTTCTTCCTTGACCAAGTTATCATTGAGTAGAATATTGTTCAGTTTCCACATGTATGTGGGTTTTCTGTTGTTTTTGTTGCTATTGAAGACCACTTTTACTCCATAGTCATCTGATAGGAGGCATGGGATTAGTTCGATCTTCTTATATTTGTTGAGGTCTGTCTTGTGACCAATTATATGGTCGATTTTGGAGAAGGTACCATGAGGTGCTGAGAAAAAGTTATATTCTTTTGCTTTAGGATAGAATGTTCTATATATATCTGTTAAATCTAATTGGTCCAAAGCTTCAATTAGTTTCATTATGTCCCTGTTTAGTTTCTGTTTTCCTGATCGGTCCATTGAGGAAAGTACAGTGTTGAAGTCACCCACAATTATTGTGTTAGGTGCAATGTGTGCTTTGAGTTTTAATAAAGTTTCTTTTACGAAAGAGGGTGCTTTTGCATTTGGAGCATAGATGTTCAGGATTGACAGTTCTTCTTGTTTTATTTTTCCTTTGACCAGCAAAAAGTGTCCCTCAGAGTCTCTTTTGATGACTTTGGGTTGAAAGTCAATTTTATCTGATATTAAAATGGCTACTCCAGCTTGTTTCCTAAGACCATTTGCTTGTAAAATTGTCTTCCAGCCTTTTACTCTAAGGTAGTTTTTGTCTTTGACCCTGAGGTGTGTTTCCTGTAAGCAGCAAAATGTAGGGTCATGTTCACGTATACAGTCAGTTAGTCTGTGTCTTTTTATTGGGGCATTAAGTCCATTGATGTTAAGAGATATTAAGGAATAGTGATTGTTACTTCCTGTCATTTTTGACGATATTTTTTAAATTTGATTGCTTAACTTCTTTTGGGTTTGATGAAAGGTTACTATCTTGCTTTTTCCAGGGTGAAGTTTCCCTCCTTGTATTGGTGTTTTCCTCCTATTATCCTTTGTAGGGCTCTGTTTGTGGATAGATATTGGGTAAACTTGGTTTTGTCATGGAATACCTTAGTTTCTCCATCTATGGTGATTGAGAGTTTTTCTGGATATAGTAGTTTTGGCTGGCATTTGTGTTCTCTTAGAGTCTGCATGAGATCTGCCCAGGACCTTCTAGCCTTCATAGTCTCAGGTGAAAAGTCTGCTGTGATTCTGATAGGTCTTACTTTATACGTTACTTGGCCTTTTTCTCTTACTGCCTTTAATATTCTTTCTTTGTTTAGAACATTTGGTGTTTTGATTATTATGTGACAGGAAGTATTTCTGTTCTGGTACAGTCTGTTTGGAGTTCTGTAGGCTTCTTGTATATTTATGGGCATCTCTCTCTTTAGGTTAGGGAAGTTTTCTTCCATAACTTTATTGAAGATATTTGCTGGCCCTTTAAGTTGTAAATCTTCACTCTCATCTATGCCTATAATCCTTAGGTTTGGTCTTCTCATTGTGTCCTGGATTTCCTGGATATTTTGGGTTACAAGCTTTTTGCATTTTGCATTTTCTTTAACTGTTGAGTCCATGGTTTCTATGGAATCTTCAGCATCTGAGATTCTTTCTTCTATCTCTTGTATTCTGTTGTTGATATTTGCATCTCTGTCCCCTGATTTCTTGCCAAGGCTTTTTATCTCCAAAGTTGTCTCCCTTTGAGTTTTCTTAGTTGTTTCTACTTCTGATTTTAGATCCTGGATGGTTTTGCTTAGCTCCTTCACTTGCTTGTTTGTGCTTTCCTGTAATTCTTTAAGAGATTTTTGTGTTTCCTCTTTCATGACCTCAGCCTGTTGACCAAAGTTCTCCTGTATTTCTTTAAGTGTTTTTTGTGTTTCTTCATTATTGGCTTTTGTATTCTCCTGGATTTCTTTCAATGATATTTGTGTTTCCCTTGCAAGGGCTTCTAACGTTTGATCCATTTTCTCCTGAATTTCTTTAACTATGTCCTTCATGTGTTCCTGTACCAGCATCATGACCAGTGATTTTAAATCCAAATTTTGTTTTACTGGTGTGATGGGGTATCCAGGATATGGTGGTAGAGGAGAATTGGGTTCAGATGTTGCCATATTGCCTTGATTTCTATTAGTGACGTTCTTGCGTTTGCCTTTTGCCATCTAGTTCTCACTGGTATTAGTTGGTCTTGTCAATGCTGGACTCACCAGTGCAAGCTGCCCCTTCCCAGGTGGCCTCTGGTGCACAGCTTACCTCCTGCACTGCCTGGAGACAGGGTGCTGTTGCCCAGGCTGTTCAGATCCCGAAGCAGACACCCGAAGGCTCCCGCTGGGGCCTGCTGGATTCACTGGAGCACACTGACTTCTCTCAGCTGGCCACCAGGAAGCCCCTCTTGCCTCTTGCAGGAGCTGGAGATGTGGTGTTGCTGCCCAGGCTAATCTGGATCCGGAAGCGGAGAGAGCTGAGGGCTCCTGCCAGAGGCCTCAGGACTGGAACCCAAGCTCTAGGCCAGAGGAGCAAGCTGTGCTGCAAGCTCCCAGACTGTCTCTGGGTGCACACTGGGTCTCCCGCACTTCCTGGAGACCAAGTGCTGTGGCCCTAGCCATTCAGATCCCACAGCAGGCACCCGAAGGCTCCCGCTGGGGCCTGCTGGATTCACCAGAGCATACCGACTTCTCCCCACTGGCCGCCCGGAAGCCCCTCTTGCCTCTTGCAGGACCTGGAGATGTGGTGTTGCTGCCCAGGCTGATCTGGATCCGGAAGCGGAGAGGTTCTCCCATATTTTTTAAGAGAATTTTGTCTTTCCTCTTTAAGGGCTTCTACCTTATGAGCCATATTCTCTTGTCTTTCTTTAAGGGTTTTTTGTGTTTCTACCTGTTGTCCCATGTTCTCCTGTATTTCTTTAAGGGAATTATTTATGTGCTTCTTGAAGTCCTCCATCAACAATATGAGATATGATTTTAAATCTAGCTCCTGCTTTTCTGATGTGATGGAGTATGTAGGATTTGCTATTGTGGGAGAACTGGGTTCTGATGGTGCCATGTTTCCTTGGTTATTGTTGGTAATGATCTTCCATTTGCCTTTGGCGATCTTATTATCTCAGTTGTTAGCTGGTCTTGCTGTCTCTATCTTCTCTGTCCTGCTGGCCTGTGTTTATGCACTCCTGGGATTCCTTTTCTCACCAATGCCCAGCAAACAGCTGGTTCTCCAGGAAATATCAGGTAATGGTGTCTTTCCTGTGGCAGACTTGGCAAGGGTCGAATGCCCTATAGGCTGCTATTTTCAAATGTTCTGCTGCTGCCAGATTTCAAATGCTCTGCAGATGCTGGTTCTCAAATGCTCTGCTTCTACCAGTTTGAATGCACCTACTGGTGCTAGTTCTTGAATGATCTGCTCCTGCCAGTTCTTGAATGCTGTGCTTCTGCCCATTCTCTAGAGAGTATCAGGAAGTAGGCTCTTCCCCACGTCAGAAGGGGCACAGATCAAATAACCTGCTCCTGCTAGTTCTCCAGAGAGTATCAGGAAGCAGGATCTTCCCCTATGTCAGATGTGACCATCCGATGGATGGGGCAGTGGCAATTAACCTGTTCCTGCCAGTTTTCTAGAGAGTATCAGGAAGTGGGATCTGCCCTGTGTCAGATGTGGCACAGGTCTCTGAGAGCAGGACTCCCTCTAAGCGCAGGACTCCCTGAGGGTCAGATGATCCCTTGCAGGATATGTGTCCAGACAGCTGTAGAGCTGCCCAGCTCCTACGTGCAGAAGGAACCCAGGCAGTCTGTATACTGAGGGCTCTTTCACTCTGTTGCTCCCTGTATACCTGGCTGAGCTGGCTGCTTGGATCATTTTATTTATTATGTAGTTACTTATATATTTATTATGCAATGCAAGTGATGGTGTAGCAGAAATTCATTGTGATTTTGAGTTTCATATTTTTAATGACTATGTTGGGAACATTTGCTTATAAACTGACCAATTATAAATTTTCTACATCTAATTATCTATTCAAATGTTTAGCATACAATTTATATTGGTTAGTTTTTTTTTCCTTTTTTAAATTTTTATTGGTTATTTTATTTATTTACATTCAAATGTTATCCCCCTTCTTGGCTTTCCCTCTACAAATTCCCTCTCCCTTTTCTCATATCCCTGCCTCTGTAAAGGTGCTCCCCTACATGCCCACTCACTCCCTCTGCAGTGCCCTAACATGCCCCTACACTGGATCATCTAGTATCCACTGGACAGAGGGTTTTGCTGCCCAATGATGCCCAATAAGGCAATCCTCTGTTCCATATTCAACTGGATCCATGGGATCCCCCTACTCCACTGCTGCACACCTCCTTTCAAATTCCTGGCCCTCTTTACTTCTCCCCATCTCTTCCCATATCTAAACTGGATCCCCATATTCTGTTTTCCTCTTCTCTCCCTCCCAGATCCCTCTCTCCCTCTGCTTCCTGGGATTATTTTTTCCCTGTTCTGAGTAAGACTGTACGTGCAGAATTTGGAATTTTCCTGGCTATTTTTCTGTCTTGCTTTGTGGAATAGTTAAGTGATTGGATGGATCCCAGAAGAGACTTTGAACTTTGGATTTTTAGTGGATATAACTAGAAAATATCCTGAGTGAGGTGACCCACTCAGAAAAGAACACAAATAGTATGCACCCAATAAGTAGATAGAAACCAAAAAAGAAGCTCAGAAAACCCACAATGCAACTCACAGACGATATGAAACCCAAGAAGAAAGAAGACCACAATGAATTGTGAATGCTAGGATTAAAGACCTGTAGAGCCACATCTGGACTTATACTTTTCTTCACTTAGAATGTGCTCTGTCCCAGTCTGGTTTTGAATTTGAAGATCTACTTGGCTTTGCCTCCTAGGATTAAAAGTGTGTCTGGGCACCCTGCCTAGGTCTAAGTTTAGGTGGATAGCATATTGCCTCAAAGTTATCACTCCCTTAATCACCATGCCTGGGCCTAAGTTTAGGTAGGTATGGTCTTGCCTCAAAGTTATCACTCCCTTAATGTATTTAAGCATAGGATTCAGCTCCATTTCACTTGCCAGTGTCCTTTTATTACTTGAACAATACATTTTATATTTTTTCTTCCTCAGCTTGCTCCTTTTCATTAAAATTTTCTTTGTAAGAGTGATCTTCAGTAATGACACACAGAATTTATCCCAAACTGCTCTGAGACTCCGTTTGTCAAAACAATTAATCTAAAGCTCTTCACCTTAGCCTCATGCAGACTCTTTGAACAATGGCAAAAAGCAGGCATATTGTTCACCAAAATAATACAAAAAAAGTCTCAAGGCTACATGCCAAAATTCTTCTCCACTGAAACATATTTGGCCAGGTCTGCACAGTACAAACCACCCCGAGCAGTAACATATTTTCATATTCCTACTAGGGTGGTACCTGAAGGCCCACTTAAAACATCCCACTGTTTCTAAAATCCAAAGTCCCAAGGTCCAAATTCTTCCAAACCAAAGCAAGGTCATACTTATCACAGCAATACCCTAGTCCCTAGTACCAATTTTTCTCCTAATTAGGGTTTTATTTCTATGACACACATCATGAACAAGGAAACTCTTATAAAGACAACATTTAATTGAGGCTGGCTTTCAGGTTCAGAGGTTCAGTCCATTATCATTTGGTGGGAACATGGCAGTGTCTAGGCAGTCATGGTGCAGAAAGAGCTGAGAGCCCTTACTCTTTACCTGAGGCCTCTAGGAGAAGACTTCCTTCATATTTAGGAGGAGGGTATCTTTACTGATCCTCACAATGACAAACTTTCCAGCAACGCAATAATTACTCCAACAAGATCACACCTTCTAATAGTACCAATCTCTGCACCAAGCATATTCAAACTACCACACTGGGGTTTTCTGTTGGTTCTTTTGAGGAAGTTTTGAAACAATGTTTATAGAAGGTGCCTCCTGTGGTTTTTTTTTTTTTTTTTTTTTTTTTTTTTTTTTTTTTTTTTGGTCTGTGTTTTTCTTACTTTATTTTGTCTTTGTGTGGTTGAACTATCAAGGTAATTTGGTTATTGTAAAAAAAAATAGGTGGTGTCCCTTTAGTTTCTATTTACAGAAAAAAATGATAATGTTCATTCTTTGAAAATCTGGTAGAATTTTGTCCTACAATGATCTTGTCATTGGACTATTTTAGATTTTAATTTTTTTCCTTTTGTTGAACTAACTATATTTCCTATCTTGTCTTAAATACCTGAGATATTTTATTTTTCAACTCTTGAATTATTTTGGTGTTGTTAACTCTGATATTTTTGTTTGTTTTCCTAAAATTTTAATGTCCAGTTTTACCTCAGTTTGGGTGCTCTTGTTTGATTCTATATGTGCATTTAGGTCCTGAACCATTCTGTTCACATCTTTCCACTGTGTGTGTGTGTGTGTGTGTGTGTGTGTGTGTGTGTGTGTGTGTGTGTATGTGTGTGTGTGTGTGTGTGTGTGTTTGTGTGTTATTAGAGATGTCAGATATAGATTTATTCATATTTTCCTTAGGATTATTGAGCATGTTTATAAAAGATATTTTAAAACCCTGGTCTGTCCTTCAGCTTTGCTGCATTTCTCAGAACTTACTATAGTCAGGTAGCTGGGTTCTGGTCTTGTTTGTTATTGATTTTTCCAGATGATGTCTAGATATCACTGTCTATGATTATGATCTTGTCCTAGGTGTTTTTGTGTTCTGATTCCTGGCTTTTCTAGACGTTTTTCAATCTTAATAGAGTATGGTGCCCTTGAGCTCTGTGATAGAGAGTACTTCTAAGTTTCTGGGAGTCTCAGGTGAATGTGATTCTTGGTGTTGAGATGTTGCACAAAAAAGAAGAGAAAAAGTGGAAGGTGTGACCAAGAAGGTCCAAGGTATGGAGAAAAGTAGATTGAGACATGATCTGTAGTGTTCACAGGGGTTAGAATGAGAGAGGAGATAGGCAGTTTGCTACAGGATAGAGACTGAAAAAGAGGAAGTGGAGATGGGCAACACTAATGAAAATGAAAATAGTTTTACAGATTCGCAGGCTTCTATGACCACTGTATTGCCAGGTAGAAAGTTCATGTGGGTACTGGTGACTGATCCAAAGGAAAGGAGGACAAGAGGAACGCTGAGACCAGAGAGGATCTGTGGCTCCACAGGAAATTACATGGTGTTTCTAATGGGAACTAATAGAAACATTTTTGAATAGAGGTCTACTTGATTGATCTCTGACACTGCTGACAAGTATATGAAGGATATTTTTTTTCTCTAGCTGCTTCCTCCTTCTCTTCCACACCAATTCCTGTGCTGCGATGTGAGCAATTTGGAGAATTAATAACAGTGGAGCCATGTTGTCAACCTCTGACACTGTGGGGCACATTAAGCCTTTGTTCTGTTACTTCCTGTCCAGGTATTTTGCCACAGAAATAAAAGGGTAACTCAGAAAAGTGAGTATCAAGAACATTGGAATTAGAATTGATTTGAAGGTATAATCTTAGAAATTTTCAAAATGCTTTAAACAGAGCTTAACTGAAGCTCAGAAGACTAAAATAAAGGTAGTGATGTGCACAGTAATGACCCTGATGAGTACATTTCAGACCTAAGTGTAATCTACTGAGATTTGTACTAGTGACCTGATACTTTGCTCTATAGATGACAAATCACATTTGTTTACTTTTGCTATCTTTAATTATTTATTTTAGTTATTTATATTTTTAATGTTGTTCCCCTCCCTGGTTGCCCCTCTACAAACCCTCACCCCATCTTGCTCCCTTTTAACTCTAAGATGGTGTTTCCAAACCCAGCTAACCATGCTGGGCTCACCCCTCTAGCATCCTCCTTAGCTGGGACAGCAAGCCTTCACAGGACCAAGAACCTCTACTTTCATTAATGTCAGATAAGGGAGTCCTCTGCTATATATATAGCAGGATCCATGGACCCACCCATGTCTACTATTTTATTGGTGGTTTAGTTCCTAGAAACTCTGTAGGGTCTAGTTAGTCGTTATTGTTGTTCTTCTTATGGAGTTAGAGGAAAGACTGATGAAAAAAACATTTTTATGTACTGAGATTGCCCTTGAGGCCTAATTTTAAGTTCATTGATGAATTACTGTTATGAATAAAATTACAAAGCAGTGTTGCAGTCAGATTCTGGCATGAGTATTTTTGAATGCTGTTATACAGATGCATAATGAGAAGAGGAAAGAAAAGATATAGGAAAGGTTGTAATGACAGCAATTTGGTTAGAAAATGAAACTTTTTCATATTTCAGCTAGGAGGGTATGTTTGATAAGGTTGAGAAGACAAAATAGATTCCATTAAAAAAATAAGCAATTTCTATTAGGACACTTGAAAATATAACTGGAGGACATTTCCATATTTGACAAGCCATCTTTCATCTCTAAACAGGGCAAAATGTATAAACTACTCAAAAAGACTAAAAATATGCTGCTCTGACAAGAAAGCTACAAAGCATCTTCTTCCTAAAAGACCCTCTGAAGAAATATTCCATGTAGTCAGCCATCCAGGTACATACAGGCTACTACATCTACTCTATTTAGCTATATGTTCCACTGGTAGCTTCCTTTGGCATCAGGCTACTTTTTCAAGAAGAAAGAATGTAAAGGATCTATTATTAATAACACTTTAATCCAGAGATCCAGCCAAGTCCTGGGATGTTATACAAAGTATGAAAGAATCACAGTCTTCAGGGCCAGACCACAACCAAAGGTAATAGATATAGGATGTATGTGAAGAAAAAACTGCAGAGTAGACCCTGCAGGAAGTTCAAGGGATTGAAATGCATGAAATGTGGAATATTGGGAGAATGGATGGAGCCTGCACAAGGGAATCTGCATGTGGCTATGCCAGAGGATGCCATAGATTATGCTGCCTAAGACATTTGGAGCTCACCCCTATTTGCCCAATTTCTTTTCTTTTTTTTTTTTTTTCATTTTTTTGGATATTTTATTTATTTACATTTCAAATGTAATTACCTTTCCTGATTACCCCTCCAGAAACACTCTATCTTATCCTCCTCTCATCCTGCTTCTATGAGGGTCCTTCCCCACCCAACCACACACTCCCAACTCTTTGTACTCACATTCCTCTACACTAGGGCATTGAGCCTTCACAGGACCAAGGACCTCTCCTCCCATTGATACCAAACAAGGTCATCCTCTGCTACATATGTGTCTGGAGCCCTGGTTTCCTCCATGTATACTCCTTGGTTGATGGTTTACATCCTCAGAGCCCTGGTTAGTTGATAATATTGTTCTTCCTATGGGGTCCTTTGGAACCTTTGGACAACCTATGGTTGTTCTTCCAACTCCTTGAGTCCTTTCTCTAACTTTTCCATTGGTCACCCAATGATTAGTTCAATAATTTACTGTGAGTGTCCACCTATGTATATGCCAGGCTCTGGAAGAGTTGTTCAGGAGTCAGCTATGTCAGACTCCTATCAGCATTCAGATATTGCCACCCACAATAGTGTCTGTGTTTGGTAACTGTATATCGGATGGATCCCCAGGTAAGGCAGTCTATAGATGGCCTTTCATTCAGTCTCTGCTCCACACTTTGTCTCTCTATTTTCTCCCATGAATATTTTGTTACCCGTTCTAAGAACCTAAGAACCCACAATTTGATCTTCCTTCTTCGTGATCTAAATGTGGTCTGTTAATTGTATTTTCGGTATTCTGAACTTTAGAGCTAATATCAACTTATCAGGGAGTGCATACCATGTGCTTTCTTTTGTGATTGGGTTACCTCACTCAAGATGATATTTTCTAGTTCTATCCATTTGCCAAGAATTTAATGAATTCATTGCTTTTCACATATGATAATACTCCAATGTGTAAATGTACCACATTTTCTGTATCCATCCCTCTGTTGAAGGACATTTGGGTTCTTTCCAGCTTCTGACTAATATAAATAAGGCTGCTATCAATGTAGTGGAACATGTGTCCTTGTTATATGTTGGAACATCTTTTGAGTATATGTGCAGGAGTTTTATAGTTAGGTCCTCAGGTAATATGATGTCCAATTTTCTGAGGAACCACCAGACTGATATCCAGAGTTGTACCCGCTTAAAATCCCATCAACAATGGAGCAGTGTTCCTCTTTCTCTACATCCTCACCAGAATCTGTTGTCACCTGAGTTTTTGTCTTAGCCATTCTGATTGGTGTGAGGTGGAATCTCAGGTTGTTTTGATTTGCATTTCCCTGATGAGTAAGGATGGTGAACATTTTGTTAGGTGCTTATCAATCATTTGCATTTCTTCAGTTGATAATTCTTTGTTTAGCTCTGTACCCCATTTTTATAGGATTATTTGTTTGTCTGGGGTCTATTTTCTTGAGTTATTTACATATATTTGGATATTAGTCCTCTGTCAGATGAAGGATTGGTAAAGATCCTTTCCCAAACTATTGTTTGTAATTTTGTCCTATTGAGGTCCCATTTGTCAATACTTGATCTTAGAGCTTAAGCCATTGGTGTAAATATTCCACCAGAGAACTTCTAAACCTGATAAATAACGTCAGCAAAGTTGCTGGATATAAAATTAGTTCAAACAAATCAGAAGCCTTCCTTAACTCAAAGGATTAATGGGCTGAGAAAGAAATTAGGGAAGCAACACCCTTCACAATAGTCACTAACAATATGAAATACCTTGGTGTGACTCTAACTAATGAAGTGAAATCTATATGATAAGAATTAATGTCTCTGAAGAAAGAAATACAAGGGGACCTCAGAAGATGGAACAATCTCTGATGCTCATGGATTGTAGGATTAATGTAGTAAAATTGGCCATCTTGCTGAAAGCAATTTACAGAGTCAGTGCAATCCCCATCAAATTTCTCTCTCAATTCTTCATAGAATTAGAAAGAGCAATTTACTCCAGGCAGTGGTGGCACACGCCTTTAATCCCAGCACTTGGGAGGCAGAGGCAGGCAGATTCCTGAGTTTGAGGCCAGCCTGGTCTACAGAGTGAGTTCCAGGACAGCCAGGGCTAAACAGATAAACCCTGTCTCCAAAAACAAAAACAAAAACAAAATAAAAAGAAATAGCAATTTACAAATGCATTTGGAATAACTAAAAACCCAGGATATCAAAAAGTAGTCTCAACAATAGAAGAACTTTTGGGGGAATCAGCATCCTGGCCCTCTGCATAGTATTGGTACAGAGAAGATAGGCAGGAAGATGAATGGATTAAAATTGAAGACCCAGAAATGAACCTTAAATACATAGGCACGGGGGAAACTTTCATGAGGTAGAATTTCAAGGACAGAAACAACATCAGTGGGTTATGCTCTAAGATCAACAATCGACAAATGGGAACTCATAAAATTGCAAAGCTCATAAAATGCGAAGGGCACTGTCAATAGACAAAAGAGCAACCAACAGATTGGAAAAAGATCTTTACCAAACCTGTACCTGATAGAGGTATAATATCCAATATATCTAAAGAACTCAAGAAGTTAGACACCAGAGAACCAAGTAACCCTATTAAAAATGGGGTATAGAGCTAAACAAAGAAATCTCACCTGAGGACACTTGAATGGCAGAGAAGCACCTAAAGAAATGTTGAACCTCCTGAGTCATGAAGGAAATGCAAATCAATACAAGCCTAAAATTCTACTTCATAACAGTCAGAATATCTAAGATCAAAAACTCATCTGATAGCAGATGGTAGCAAGGATGTAGAGAAAGAGGAATATTGCTTCATTTTTTGTGGATTGCAAACAACAACTCTGGAAATCAGTCTGGTAATTCCTCAGAAAATTAGACATAGCATTACCTGAGGACCCAGTTATACAACTCATGAACATATACCCAAATGATGCTCCAACATATAACAAGGATACATTCTCCACTGTGTTCATAGCTGCCTTATTTATAATAGTTTGAAGCTGGAAAGAACCCAGATGTCCTTCAACAGAGGAATGGGTACAGAAAATGTGCTACTTCTACACAATGTACTACTACTACCCAGCTATAACAAATACACAATTTATGAAAATTTTAGGCAAATGGATAGAACTAGAAAATATCATCCTGAGTGAGATAATGTAAGCAAAAAAGAACACACATGGCATGCACATACTGATAAGTAGATATTAGCCCAAAAGCTGAGAATATCTAAGATACCAGTAACAGACCATGTGAAGCTCAAGAAAAAGGATGATCAACGTGTAGTTGCTTTGTTCATTCTTAGAAAGGGGAACAAAATTCTCACAGAAGCAAATAGAGAGACAAAGTATGGAGCAGAGACTGAAGGAAAGGCCATCCAAAGAATACCCCAACTGGGGAATCATCCCATATATACTTACCAAGCCCAGACTCTATTACTGATGCCACGAGAGGAGCCTGATATAGCTGTTTCCTGAGAGGCTCTGGCAGAACCTGACAAATGCAAGGGCAAATGCTAGCAGCCAAACATTGGACTGAGCTTGGAGGAGTTAGAGAAAGGCTTGAAATAGCTGGGGGTTTTGAAACCCCATAGGAAGAACAACAATATCAACCAACCAAATCTCCCTCCCCAATGCTCCCAGGGACTAAACCACCAAGCAAAGAGTACACATGGAGGGATCCATGGCTCCAGCTCATATGTAGCAGAGGATGGCCTTATCTGGCATCAACAGGAAAAGAGGCCCTTGGTCCTGTGGAGGCTTGATGCCTCAGGGTAGGGGAATGAGATGGCCTGGAGGTAGGAGTGAGCGGTTGGTTGAGAGAACACCCTCATCCTCATTGAGGCTGGGGGAGAGAAGATGGGATAGGGGGTTTCTCGTGTGGAGACTGGGAAAGGGGATAACATTTGAAATGTAAATAAAATGTCCAATAAAATTATAATAATAGAACTCAAAAAAGTAAAAGATTAATTGCTACAGCCTTTTCCCTTTTATCCAAATATCTCTTGCTTGTTAGATTAAGGGGAAGTTTGGAGCAGTAAATTTCTTTTGAACCAGAAGAGAATCATCCTTACAGAAGGAAAAACTTACCCAAGCAAACAGGGATTAAACTCATATAAATTCACATACTGATTCATGCATAATCTCCATTCAAACAAGTTGGGCCCAACTTACATACATTTTCACAATTACAAACTTACACACACACACACACACACACACACACACACACACAAACACATCCAAACTTACATATGTATTTTAGGAAGAGACCAAGAACCGGTACAGAAAGAACTCACTCATTCTGGATGAAAAAATGAGCTCCACTCTTCATTGTATAGAGAAAGAAAAAGCTTATACCCTTTTATTGCTAAATGAATTAAACTCAAGTCTGTAAGAAAAAAAGTTGTGCTCCATTTGATAAGATTAAGCCTGCCTTTTTATTAAGAAAAGATCTATTCTGCCCCATGGTAAAGAGAAGCCAGACTGCTCATTTTGCTCTCTGCAGCTTCTTCTTTATTCTTCTTTCCTTCTGCATTCTTCATATTGCTCTCTTAGTGTTTTATGTCATCTTAAAGTTTCTAAGTTATTCCTCTCCGCATACTTCTAAAATTTCCCATTCTTCCTGGTCTGATGTCACAAAAATGCTCTTACTCTCAAAACCTTTTCTCCCAATGCTATGCCTTAACTTCTAAGTCCTTCTTGAGTTCAGTCTTGCTTAAAATGTTCTCTTGTGTACTGTCTAAAATAATTATCCTCAGTTCTGATCTAAACAGTTCTGTTCAGATGTGTCTAAAAGGTGTTCTGCCTAAAATGTTCTCCTTAGCTCAATTCTGCCTCTTCTTTTTATCCTGAGGTCTTATACATCTTTCAGAATACATGATCACATAGTAAAAAGTTCATCACATGTTTACACATACTAAAATCATAAATTGAAATAGAAGTTTACAAAGAGGTTATTTACATGCATATCCATTATGAATAATTATCTGGCTAAATATTTATCATCTGTCAGAGCTCCATACATTCAGGGAAAATTAAAAAACTATAATTAAGTAATTAGTAAAGTTTTGTATAAATAAACCCAGTCAATATTTTATATTCTGTCCTAGCACCTATGGTAAATCATTAGTTACCTTTTTAATGACCTTTGGTTAATGGTTTTACAAACTTTTAGAATGTGTTTTTAGTGACACTATAGGCTGGCAGAATTCTCATTGCAGTTTTGACTATCAGAAAGAAGCTAATAGCAGACCCACTATAAAAGAGCTTAATAAATACTGATATAATTTTATAAATTCTTATAGGATCATCATTAAAACTAAGACGTCATCTATTTATCTTTATAGCATCACTACATCTTCATAATTCTACAGAGATATCCTAAAATTGTTATGTTAATAGCTAGAAATTGCCATATACGGTGGGAAGGCAAAATGGTACAACCACTTTGGAAATCAGTCTGGTGGTTCCACAGAAATCTGGGCATGACACTTCCGGAGGAGCTGGCTATACCACTACTGGGCATATACCCAGAGGATTCCCTGGCATGCAATAAGGACACATGCTCCACTATGTTCATAGCAGCCCTATTTGTAAAAACCAGAAGCTGGAAAGAACCCAGGTGTCCCTCAACGGAGGAATGGATACAAAAAAATGTGGTATATTTACACAATAGTGTACTGTTTGGTCATTAGAAAAAATGAACTCATGAAATTCTTAGACAAATGGATGGAGCTGGAGAACATCATACTAAGTGAGGTAACCCAGTCTCAAAAGATCAATCATGGTATGTACTCACTGATAAGTGGATATTAGCCTAGAGACTTGGAATACGCAAGACATAATAAACATATTAAATGATGTCCAAGAGGAACAGAGGAGTGGCCCCTGGTTCTGGAAAGACTCAGTGCAGCAGTATAGGGCAATACTAGAACAGGGAAGTGGGAAGGGATGGATGGGAAAATAGGGGGAGGGAAGAGGGCTTATGGGGCTTTCAGGGAGTGGGGAACCAGAAAAAGGGAAATCATTTGAAATGTAAATTAAAAAACATATTGAATAAAAAAAGAGAGAGAGAGAGAATGGGCAGGTAAGAGAAATAATGAGCAAGCCAAAGTTCTTTCCGATAAGGCTCAATGTATGTTTGACCCTTAATATATAGGGGGAAATCCATCCCCTACCCCTGTTTTGCCTGGATCTTGTTGCAAAACAAGGTCAGTTGCTCAGCAGGCAGTGGCTTCCTGCAGAAAGCTGTAGATGTGGCAGAACAATAGACCTCCACCAAAATCAGAAGACCAGGCCAGCAGAGGACCTATTGTGGCACACAATTTACCTAGGTCAGAAGACTCAACCCTTGGCAGGCTAGTTGAAACTGACTGTGACAAACAATTAAGGTCTAGTTAGCCTACTCAAGGCTGGGAGAAAGTCACCCAAATCTGTCATGGATTAAATAATTCAGGGCAGACCATCTTAAGAAGATTAGCCACTAGTTATTAGCTTGTTCTATGTCAGTTCCTGACCAAAACTACTACATGTAGATGACAGTGCTGTCTAGATGCCAGCAAAAAGTAAACCATGAATATATTTAGAATACAGTGACACAATTTTAACATATTGCTGCTTACAATTTTAACATATTGCTGCTTTTTAAGAGGAAGAAACCCTTAGACATTCTCATTGAAAACTGCAAAGTTTAGACTGACCATTAAGGTACCTTCTCTCTGAAAGAGAATATTGTTTCTTTGTCTTCAGAAATTTTATTTTCCATTGCACTAATGTAAGTATGGGTTATTCCATAATATATTATAATATACTGTATATATCACAATACTATGCAGTAGTTTGCTAATCAAGCAAGTAAAAGATATTTATGGCAAGAACTTCAAGTCTCTGAAGAAAGAAATCAAAGAATATCTCAGAAGATGGAAAAATCTCCCATGTTCATTGATTGGCAGGATTAATATAGTGAAGATGGCCATCTTGCTGAAAGTAATCTACAGATTCAATGCAATCCCCCCTCCAAATTCCAACTCAATTCTTCATAGAGTTAGAAAGAGCAATTTGCAAATTTATTTGGAATAACTAAAAACCCAGGATACCAAAAAATATTCCCAACAATAAAAGAACTTATGGGGGAATCACCATCCCTGACATCAAGCTGTATTACAGAGCAATAGTAATAAAAACTGCATGGTATTGGTACAGAGACAGCCAGTTAGATCAATTGAATAGAACTGAAGACCCAAAAATAAACCCACAGATATATGGTCACTTGATCTTTGACAAAGGAGATAAGACAATCCAGTGGAAAAAAGACAACATTTTCAACCAATGGTGCTGGCTCAACTGGCAGTCAGCATGTATAACAATGCAAATTGATAACATTCTTATATACTTGTACAAAACTCAAGTCAAAGTGGGTTAAGGACCTCCACATAAAACCAGATACACTGAAACTAATAGAAGAGAAAATGAGAAAATTCCTCTAACACATGGGGACAGGGGAAAAGTTCATGAACAGAGGACCAATGGCTTATGCTCTAAGATCAACAGTTGACAATTGGGAACTCATAAAATTGCCAAGCTTCTGTAAGGCATAGAACACTGTCAATAGGAGAAAATGGAAACCAACAAACTAGGAAAAGATCTTTGCCAATCTTACATGTAATAGAGGACTAATATCCAATATATACAAAGAACTCAAGAAGTTAGACTCCAGAGAACCGAATAACCCTATTAAAGAAAGAATTTTCAACAGAGGAATATTGAATGGCAGAAAAGCACCTAAAGAAATGGTCAACATCCTTAGTCAACAAGGAAATGTAAATCAAAACAACCCTGAGATTCCACCTCACACCAGTCAGAATGGCTAAGATCAGATTTCCCATGATGGCAGATGCTGGTGAGGATGTGGAGAAAGCCATTGTTGGTGGTATTGCAAGCTGGAACAACTACTCCAGAAATAAGTCTGGAGGTTCCTCAGAAAACTGGACATTACCTGAGGACCCAACTATACCACTCTTGGACATATACCCAAAAGATAGTTCAACATATATAATAAGAACATACACTCCACTATATTCATACCAGCCTTCTTTATAATAGCCAGAAGCTAGAAAGAACCCAGATGTCCTTCAACATAGGAATGGATACAGAAAATGTGGTACATTTACACAGTGGAGTACTACTCAGTTATAAAAACTTCATGAAATTTTTAGGCAAATGGATGGAACTAGAAAATGTCATCTGGAGTAAGCTAACACAGTCACAAAAGAACACATGGTGTGTAGTCACTGATAAGTGGATATTAGCCCAAAAGCTTAGCATACCAAAGACACAATTCACAGAAGCTCAAGAAGAAAGAAAACCAAATTCTGGATGCTTCTGTTCTTCTTAGAAGGGGAGCAAAATACTCAGGGGAGGTAATGGGTGAGAGGAACTTGGGAGGAGGGGTAGAGGGAAAAGGACTAGGAATGATCAGGTATGGTAGGAGACAGGGATGATATATAGAGGGTAGGAATTCAAACAGAGGTGTTTAGCAATGAGAGATAGGGAACTGAGTATAGGCACCAGCAAGTCTCAAATGCCAGGAAAGCAAGAAGCTCCCAGGACCAAACAGGGATGATATTAGCTGAAATGTCCAACAAAGGGGAGGCAGAAACTATAGCGACATATCCAGCAGTTAGGCAAGGCCCCCTCTTGGAGGATGGTCCACTCACTCACAGAGACAAATGATAGCAGCCAACCATTGGACTGAGCAGGAGGAGCCCAATAGAGGAGTTAGAGAAAGGACTGAAGAGCTGAATGTCTTTGTAACTATATAAGAAGAACAACAATATCCACCAAACAGACCCCCCAGAGCTCCCAGGGACTAAGCCACCAATGAAAGAGTACACATGGAGGAACCCATGGCTTCAGCTGAATATGTAGCAGAGGATGACCTTGTCTGGGATCAGTGGGAGGAGAGGCCCTTGGTCCTCTGAAGGCTAAATGCCCCATTGTAGGGGAATGATGCCAGGGTGGTGAGGTGGAATTGGGTGCAAGTGTATGGAAGTGCCCTCAGAGAGGCACAGTAAGGCAGGATGAGATCGGGGCTTTTCAGAGCTGAAACCAAGAAAGGGGATAACATTTGAAATGTAAATAAATAAAATATCCTATAAAAAAGAATAATAAAAAACCAACAACAAAAAGTGAAACTCTGATACAATCCAATAGAAATTAAAATTCTAAATATATATAATTGATTCTAAGTTTTCTACCAAAAATTGAGACTAACATAAATATAACAAATTGTTTCTTAACGATTATACCTAAAATTCTCTTAATTAATATATGAAGGTTTAAACACATTTAAAAACTATTTATCTTTCCCTTAGCCATGTTTATACCATTTCACAATATATAGTACTTACAATTTGAGTTAATTATGATTAGAAAAGAAACTAAAACAACATAATTGCGTGATGGAGGAACAGGGGGAGGGAAGAGGGCTTATGGGACTTGCGGGGAGTGGGAACCCAGAAAATGGGAAATCATTTGAAATGTAAATAAAGAATAGATCGAATAAAAAAAATACTTAGCAAAAAAAAAAAAAAAAGAAAAAAAAACTTTCTAGGCAGTGACAGTTCATTTAAACCTCATGCTCATGAACCCCCACATTTAACCTATTTAATCTTTGCAATGGCATATTAAGTAAATGGCCTTTTGACCACAGCATGAATTTTATGAACTTTGAAGGTCTGCCTATCAGCTGTGATACCTCAGTTAGCCTGTAGTGCTTTCTCAGGAGATAAATGGTTTTTCTTTTACATCTGCAGTGATTAACTTTTTCTATGAAGCATGAAATATAATTACAGTAAGATTAGAAAGCATTACCTGCATGTGTTGTAATTGTCCATAAAATTAGCAATTTTCTTCTAAAAAATATCCATTATCTATTTTTGTCAGATGAAGAACACAAAATTAAAGTTTTTCTTATACATGAAATGATATTAAAATTTAAAATATAACTTCATTGGTCCATAACTTTTGTTTTCACCAACACGAATTAAACTCTTATATGTAGAATTTATTTCTGTATGCCTTAATTAAACTCTAGCATTAAAATCCCTAGCTGAAACGCCACTAAAATGTCACCTATCCTAATGAATATGTATTTTAAAAGTACATATTAAATTTAAGAGATTTTTAAAAACAAGTTAATATTTTAAGAAATAAAAACTCCTTTACATTTCTCTACATTTTAAAGACACAATGTCAATAAAGTCAAATTTCTGGCTTGATATCTAGGTATAGAGTTGACTAGTTTTTATAGATTTTTAAATGGAAGTTTAAGGATTTTTTTTCTTTTTTTGTCAATTTTTGGTCATTGTTTTGGCTATTTCCAGTAAAATATTTCCTGTGAGTTTGTAACTTCAATATCAACCTATATCTTCATGCATAAATCTCATTCCTCAAGCACATGAAAGAACATGGAAAGAAAATATTCCTATTCAAATCACCCCTTTGACAGCTGCAGGCATGTACTCTTTGTAACTCCCATGTACTATTTGTAACTGGCTCATAGTTGTCACTTATTCAATACTGTCTTTCTACATGTTGTCTCTATCATTTGATTTAGTCTCCCCACTAGAGGAGAAAATATTTTAATCCAGTGATGTGCAAGTCCTCATTATATACATTAAACATAGTATAATAAAGTACTTTGGTAGATAGAAATCTAGAACTTACCATAAGTAAGGGAACTTGGAGTTAATCAGGATTAACCAGAAATTATATTCAAAGAAATAACAAGGAATAAGACCTGCACAATGACAATAGCAGTAAACATACTAACTTGCAATGGGAAAATCTTACAAGGTCCCATCCCTAGATAAAATACTCTATGTATAGGCTTGGATTAATAATAAAGAATTGTCATATAGCCAGTGACTTGGCAGGTAGACCGGGACTTTGAGATTGCACAGGAAAGGAACTGGGAGAGAAAGAGGACACAGAGAATCACCATGACAGGGAAGCAGAAAGATGAAATTTAAAGGCCCTCTGGCATGTAAGAAAGTGGCCCCTAGATTGGGTCTGGAGTAGCAGAGGTGAAATACAGATTTTAAAAAATGTTAGCACAAGAGTACCAGAGGAAAGTTTTTGCTAGCAGTAGGGAGGTTTAGAAGTGCCCAGTCACTGAGCTAGTCCAGGCATTGCAAAATTAGCTGGCATATGTGTCTTTCATTCATGAATCCAGAGAGCTCTTGGGCAGGCACAATGCTGGTGGCCTGCATGGAGTCAAAGCAGTTTCACTAATTCACAGCTACATCTTCCCTGTGCTTCTTGTAGGCAAAAGAAATTTTGGTTCAAAGGTCTTGCAGGTAGATTGGTGTACTTCTGCCTGTATGGCTGGTGGTGGCTACTTCGGGCTCCATATCTTCCATTGCTAGGAATCTCAGCTGGAGTCACTCTCATAAACTCCCCTTTCCCACCTTATCTCAGGCCATTGGTACATCCTAGAGATACACATTCACCCCCATCACACCCTGTCTTCTGCCAGTTTCCTTTCATTTTCCTCTCCCTATTTCCCCAACTCACTTTATACTTGATCTCCCCATTCCCCTCCCCAATGGAGCACAGCCTGAGGGAATGATGAACAAATGACAGATACAACTTGATATTAATTCTGTGAGCAAGAAACAACCCCTCACACTCTAAATGATACTCTGTTAAGCTTGCAGACTGGGTCCCATATAACTTCTCACTGCAAAGCTTTACCTAGCAGCATATTGAAACAGATGCACAGGCCCACAGCCAAACATTAGATGGATCTCAGGGAATCTTATTAAAAAGTTGGGGAAGGATAGAGGAACCATGAGGAGATAAGGACTCCACAAGAAGTCCAACATAGTTAACTTACCAGGACCCTTGAGGGCTCCCAAAAACTAAACACCAGTGGAACAATAGAGACCCCAAACAACCTATAAAACTTTCAAGCCAAAATTTGTCCTGTCTACAAGTAATGAAGGCATTGGGGCTGAAGTAGAGACTGGGTGAATTGCCAACCAATGGCTGGCCCAAACTGAAACACACCCCAGGGCCAAGCACTGATCCCTAACACTATTAATCATACTGTTATGCTTGCAGCCAGGGCAGTGTTGTCCTGAGAGACTCCACCCAGAAGCTGACTCAAACAGATACAGACACCCACAGCCAAACACTGGAAGGAGCTAGGGGACTCATATGCAAGAATAGGATGAAGAATTGTAGTCCTTGAAGGGGATAGGAACTCTACAGTAAGATCAACAGAGTCAACTCACATGGGGGTTATGTTCTGCTAGTTGGGCTGCCTTGTCTGGCCTCCTTGGGAAAGTGCCTAGCCTTACAAAGACTTGAAATGCTAGGATTGGGGGATACTCAGGAGGGTCCCTACTCCCTCAGAAGAGAAGCAGAGGGGAGATGATAGAATTGGATAACTGGGAGGGGGTCAGTGAGTGAAAAAGTTAAAAAAAAAACAGAAAAAACTGAAACAAAAAGATTTCAATAACTACATCCTATCCAAAAGACAGTGCGTATTAACAATTCCACATTCTCTGTATCCTATAGTATTTCTACCTCTTATTATGTAAGCTTTCCTATATTAGATGTAATTGTATAGATATTTTATTTAGGGACATGTGGTCACCAGTCTCTTATTTATTCCCAGTGTTCTGAACAGTTTTGAGTTCTACATTTACCATTGTGTGCAAAAATGGAGCTTCTTTCATTAAGTTTGATAGAAGTTCTATATGAATATCATTATAAATACTTTAAAACCAATTTGAACATATTTACACTTATAAAAGCGTCCTACTGTCATTTCCCTACTAGGATGTATAAAATTTTCAGGTATGTGTTTTTAATCAGGTTTATAATACTAATCATGTATCCCTTATCATGGTCAGGAACTCAGTTCCAATCATGAAACTTATGGCTACTGCTGTAACAGTCATACCACAAATTGGTCTTTCTATACTAGCAGCTCATTTCTGTAGCACATCAGAATCATAATTGGGTAAGAGCATGATTGGCTTCTTTCTCCCTCTCTATCCAATGCACAACACCTTCCAGATTCTAGCTCAGTTCCGGTGTGATTACTATGTACACCTTTTGCAAAATATGTGGTACCTCCAGCAATAAGTCATTCCCCTGCAATTCTAATGTCCCCAAAAGAAAAAAAGTCCAGATACACTTAAAATATAAATATATTCATTAATAAGTAAAAATATACTTGCAGAATCTCTATGAAGGTTGTTGGAAAATATAAATAATATAGTAACTAAAGTAACAGAAAAACAAAGGGCATATGTTCTTTTTAAAATGAGATCATAACCTTTGAGTTTTACATTTCTGTGTTTAAATAGGAGTGAGAGTCTAGAGAAAATAGATAAGAATCAAAGGAAAAGCCTGCTAGTAAGACCTTAAGGGAAGACAATTATAACATACATTTTATGAAAGTGACAAATTACCTAAGAGACATTTGACAAGGTGGCTAGTGACTACTATAAATCACCCCCAAGGTTAATACTAGTAAGTAGAGAAATAGATACTTTAATTTTATGTATTTAAATTTACTATAATTATTTATTGTTGGTTATTTTAAATGTCACAAAGTATATATTTCCTATATGAAACACCGAGAAAAACAACTCTGAAGTATTATGCCTGCTCAAGATCTATACATTTAATTTGAGCATTCAAAAAAAATGGTTAAACAAACTCTAAGGCAGCATCCAGTAGCTACAGCTTGAGTGTTGATATTTGAAGATAGGTGATTTGTTTTCTCTTTTCTAAAAGGTACTGAACATTGAGCCTTCAAGAGAAGACCGTTCACTAACAAGACCACCCCAATTAAACTAAAATAGATGAATACCCTACCACTTTACAAGTAACAACAGAATTTAAAGGAAAAAAGCTCAGGCAAAACAACTCCTATAAAAGATTGTAGGTATCTCAATTATTGAACCAAAAGATACTCAAATATCAGACAATTCAATAGTCTTATTTAAAAAATGATGGATAACCTAAGAGTCAAGCAAGCAGTTCAATGAAAAATAAAGTCAATCAAGACATGGATTAAAAGTCAACAATATTCCACAAAGAAATTGAGGTTGTTCTTTTCCCTCAATACAGACAGTATTATTTTTGTGCTGATACTATTTGATAAACTGAGATTGTCAGGAAAGAGGTTAAGTAGTTGGGAGTATTCCCTTTGAACAAGGACATCTGTTAAAAAAATAAGCAAGGGATAAAAAGAACTTTCAAGGTCAGGGACAGCTGCCAATCTATAAATAAAATATTATCAAAATAAAAGCCAGCATTTGAGAAGTATCAGTGAGCACAAACTTTTATTTAAATTACCATAAAAGAAAGTTCACTTTGTCATACTTATAGAATAACCTTACTAGGGATTCCAAATTCAAACATGATTTTGCCTGTATCCTATGTGCTAAGAATTGCCCTTAGTAAACATTATATATTTTTCCTGATTATTTTATTTAAATATTCAATTACTACTGTCATTCAAGGGTTCTTTTACTAGTGTAAACTTTTTCTCCTATTGCCCCCATTGGAACAGGGAATGACAAATTATATCCTACTGACCAGGAGTTTGTGACATTAAACTATTTAATATCCATTGACCTAGCAGATTTGTTTAAAAAAATAATTTTCTATTCTGTGCAATTAATATCATTGGTTGCTTAGCTTTGTAATATACACAAATATACTAATTCTGTTTAATACCTCACAAAATACAGTTATGATTTTATAACAATTAAATTTTAATTCAACACCCTATATGTTATTTACTCTGACCAATGGGCAATACCTCATGACACAAAATTATAATAGTAAAGAGCCTGCATATTTTGGCCTCTTGTTCAGTGCAACCTGAAATGATACTATGATTAGTGTGGGCCAGAATGACAAGTTGTAATAAAGAGATAGACCAGCAATAGTATTATCTAGTATGACACACCTCAAGCATTCAGATATCAAGCCATGGGTTTCTGGGAACAGATTGCCTCTAGCTTGTGTCCTGTGACCTTCCAGTCTAATCAGTATGGTCTTGACCAGATTTGGAAACATAGGAACAACTCAGTTAAATTCCTATTATGCCAACATGAAGAATTGTGACCCAAGCACATGTCTGGGTTTTTTCAACACTAAATTCCAATGGTATGTTAATGCTGTGACAGGAAATATATTTCTTAATATTTCTCGAAATATTAATAAACAGGAAGATGAGAAAATGACAGGAAGGAAAGAAGAAAGAGTGTGAAGGAAACACGAGAAAGCAAAAAGTAGAACTAATCTTCTTAATCTTTTTACTCTACCAGGGATATGCAAAAGAAAACTATTTATCATATTTTCTCCCACATTCACTGAATGAATCATCATTACAATGTAAAAGTGTTAAATTCATTAGGCATCTAGGGGTAATTATATATATATATTTATATATAATATATATAATATATAATTGTATATATATATATTCTTTCTGAGCAGAATAGAAAGGAAACAACTTAAACCCATGAAAAATAAGAGTAAACATTTAAGAGCATTTTAGCATTTTACTGTTAATTACCATAGATATCTTAAGCTATCCATTTAAGAACTGTTTAGGGAAATTAAAAACCATACCAGTAACAGGAAGATTAGTAAGCCAAGTGGAGCAATGTTAATTTTGCACTGAACAGAGATGACTGTATATAACTGTTGAACTGTTTTTAGATATTAGTGTTAACAAATTCCTGTGTTACTTTTAGATCTAGGCCAGGTGAATTCAAGAAAATATTTTATCCTAAAAATATAAAATGCACATTTATATTTCCTTATATCTTATTTATGAAATTATATATTTAGTGGATATACCAACAAAATTTTGTAGCCTCAAAATATGCTATACTTGAAGCTATGATAAACTAAATATTGATCATAAAAGATGCTTAGTTTTCACCATAAATAAAAAGTTGCAATCAATAGTTACATATATTTCAATGTAGCATTTCCTTGATGTAATAGAAATTTACACATGAAGTAAGTCATATTGTACTATTTGGCTATTGTCTTTCATAGTCATAATCTCATGCTAAAAATTAAAAGATAAAATTTTAGAAAATGTAAACACAGAAAAACATTTTAACTGCATCATTAATATTCTTTTTTTTCTTAATTTTTATTGTTTATTTTGTTTATTTACATTTCAAATGTTATGTTCCTTCCTGGTTTCCTCTCTGAAAACTCCCATCCCATACCCTGCTTCTATGAGGTTATACCCCAACCCACCCATCCACTCCTGCCTCCAGCCCTGGCATTCCCCTACACTGGGGCCTAGAGCCTTCTCAGGACCAAGGGCCTCTCCTCCCACTAATGTCTGACAAGGCCATCCTCTGCTATATATGGGGATGGAGCCATGGGTCCCTCCATGTGTATTCTTTGGTTGAGTCCCTGGGAGCTCTGGGGATTTAATAACTATAATATTATGACATCATAAACAGTTACAGTAAGCTATATAATTATTCATTGGCATTTCTATAATTTACAGACAATATTTTTTAAAATTCTTTTGATCTATCAACTACTTTTCTGTACTAAATGCCTATTTACTAAACCAGTTATGCTACAGGCACAGGAGGTTGATTGGGGAACAGGGAGAGGTGAGATGGCTTATGGGACTTTCGGCGATGGGGCCAGAAAGGGGAAATCATTTGAAATATAAATAAAGAGTATATCTAATAAAACAAAAAAGAAAAATGCAACATAATAGGGTAGGGATAAAGATTGGCTCCAATATCCCTGCAACTGGGAAAGTTAAGAGATTTTTAAAGAAAATGAAAGAAATATCTTCCAAGTTTAGAGTAAGTGGACATTTCTAGAACTGTATAAATAAAATATTTCTCCAAAAGGACAACTTTATAAGAAGAGTATAAAATTAACAATGAAGAATAATTAGAATACATATATTCCAAAATGTTCATATCTGTGATATAATTATTCTTGTTATTAAAATTCTAAAGAGGAAAGTAATATTAATGATATTAATGATTAATGATATCTCATAAGGATATATGAGAAACATTGGTGAACATTTTGTTTAAATGTTCTAAATCTAGAAGATATTGTCTAAAAGGCAAAGCAGTTACATAATATTGAACCTGATGAAAGTTCATATCAAAATTACATTTGAAATTTACAATGGTCAATGCGAGATACATAGAATCATTTTATATATATATACACATGAAAGTGTCACAATCTTGACCATTTCTTTGATTGTTAATGAAACATTCATCAAATTGAAATAAAATGACCTAAAAACTCACATAGCAGATAAATGTCAGCCAGAATTTAGCTCAATTACAGAATCTCCTAAGAATGGGTGGAAGATAGGACAAAATGCATGTACTATGCTTTTCATCTAAGTTTGAATGAGCTCGGGAAGACAAGTGTTCAGTGAATGAATAAACAGACGTTATTCCTTAAATCTGTATGAGTTACCCATGCCTAGTATTACTTTCTGGTGTTACTCCATTGCCATGTACATTTAATTACTGTGGACACTTAATAGAAAACAACAGCAGCAGCAGCAACAGAAGAGATGTAAAGACAACTCAGTAAACTTTTAAATAAAAAGATGGAAAGTGAAGTTGATGCAGATGCTAACATATTTAAGACACATCATTTAGGTGATGAAACTTTCTGTGGCTTTGTGTAGTTATTAATTTGTTAACTTCATATATAACATCAATATGTATCACAATGATAACAGAAACAAATAAAGTGCCTAGGGTCCTTACTTTCAAATAAGCAAAGAAGAATGGTGGAATATAGAAATAATTAGTATATTTACATATTCATGTAAATAAACACAGTATCTTAAGATATCAGTGTACTAATGAATATAAGCAT
Organism: Apodemus sylvaticus; assembly: GCF_947179515.1. Taxonomy (NCBI): domain Eukaryota; kingdom Metazoa; phylum Chordata; class Mammalia; order Rodentia; family Muridae; genus Apodemus; species Apodemus sylvaticus. The sequence goes on along the minus strand of NC_067482.1, from coordinate 48,719,110 downwards.
ATAAATATAGTTATCTTCCCAAACAGTTTTCATGAAACGGTTTACAGAAAAAATAAAGACTTAAGAGGATCTTCTATACTTTATCAATACTGATGAATTTCAATTCATATTTTGATCCCAAGTAATCCCTGAGTGATTTCTGTAAAGTAGATAGGAACTCACTGTGCTGCAAATATAGGTCAGAGTTTACTCAAGACTCATTGACTTTAACAAATTCTTATTTCATTTTATAGGGAATTATTTTACCAATCCTTCAACATTAACTTCTCATGCTCAATTTGTATCTGGATGATGGATGATTTTCCAGAGTTTAGACTGAAAATGGACTGAACTGCAGAAAGGATAGTCAAGGATATATGATGTATTTTGACTAATCTTACTCAACCACACAGGGACATAAACAGGTAGAAATTAGCAATATCAAATGTAGAAGGGTGAGGTCAAGTGGACACTTTCCAATATGGGAACTTTTATAAAATAGCAGGGTTTTTTTTTTAAGAAAAACTCATTCCAAACTTACTCTGGAAGAAAAAGACAAAACTGAGGCATGAAAATATTTCTAGGTATTTTATCCTTCTATGTTAGTCTCATAAATATAGAATGTAATTTTATAGCACAGTTAAAAATATGCTCAAGTTAAGACTATAAAGTCTTACTGAAATCTTTGCCTTTGGAATAGCCTCCATTGCAATTGTTCAGTAGACACTACACATTTGCTTGCATACACTTTTTTAGTGGTTCCTACTCTGAGAGCTACAAGAAGAGTACAGGTTAGTTGGTTCTGTTGGTATTTCCGGTAGAGTTCCTAGGCAATACTATCCTAAAATCTGTTGACAGTAAATGGATATATACTTCTAGCTAGACTGCTTTCTATGGCCTCAGCAGGAGAGGAAACACCTAGTTTCACAGAGACTTGAAGTGCAGCGGTAGGGTACCAGTTCTGAGGAGAAAGAGGTGATAGGAAAGAATTGTGAAAAGATGTGACTGGAAGGGATCAGTAAGTGGGATGTAAAGTGAATAAATAAAAAGTAAAAGTAAAATAATATAAAAGAAAAGAAAATGATTGCTTTGTTTTAAATTAGTCTCTGGCAAACACAATTTAATATTAAAACTTTGTTAATATTTTGTTAATGAATTTGTGAAAATTTCAATATGAAATGAATAAGTGTACTTTCAACAATGCGTTTCAACAAAAGAATCCTTCCTCATGCAGAAGATAACTGTGTGCTTTACATAGTTACACTTAAGAATTTCTTCTTCCAAATACAATATATTTTAATTTACTTCAATAATAAAATGTGGAGCACATTTAAAACAAGTAACTACTTCCATAAAATGGATTCAAAACAAGCATTACTGCACTACTGAAGAAAGAAAATACTTGAAACAATGAGATAAACTACTATAATAATGAGATCTACAAGCATTTCCAAGCCAAAGGAAGAGAAATTTTGTTTAAAGAAAAGTAAAAATGAGGTCCTACTTATCAATTATTGATATCAGAGACTGGGCCATTGATAGGCTGTTTAGGAAGTTTTCCCCTGTTCTAATGTGTTCATAACTCTATCATACTTTTTCTTCTATTAGATTCAGTGTATGTGGTTTCATGCTAAAGTCTTTGGTGCACATTGACTTGAACTTTGTGCAAGGTGATAAATATTAATCTATTTCCATTCTTCTACATGCAGACCACCAGTTAGAACAGCACCATTTATTAAAGATGCTTTCTTCTGTCCACTGTAAGGTTTTGACTTCTTATCAAAGAAGAAGTATCCATAGGTGTGTGTTTGTTTCTGGGACTTCAATTCCATTCCATTAATTGAACTATCTGTCTCTGTACCAATTCCATGTGGTCCTTATCATTTTTGCTCTGTAGTAGAGCTGGATAGTAAGGTCGGTGACACCTGTAAAAGTTCTTTTACTGTTGAGAAATATTTTAGCTATCCTAGGTTTACTGTTTTTCCTTATGAAGTTGAAAATTGCTCTTTCCATGTCAGTGAAGAATTGTGTTGGAATTTTGATAGGGATTGCATTGAATCTGTGGATCACTTTTGGTAAGATGCCATTTTCACTATATTAATCTTTCTAATTCATGAGCATGGGAAATATTTCCATCTTCTGAGGTTTTCTTCAATTTCTTTTTTCAGGGATTTGAAGTTGTTGTCATATATATCTTTCACTTGCTTAGTGAGAGTTATACTCCAAGATATTTTTATATCATCTGCAGCTATTGTGAAGGGTAGTGCTGCCTTAATTCCTTTCTCAGGCCATTTATACCTTATATAAAGGAAGACTACTGATTTGAGTTAATTTTATATATATATATATATACTACGTTAAAGTTGTTTATAAACTGTAGTTCTCTAGTGGGATTTGGGGTTTTGCTTATGTGTATCATAACATCCACAGATAGTGATACTTAGACTTTTTTCCCTTTACAATTTATATCTCCTTAATCTCATTTAGTTGTTTGAACTATAACCTCAAGTATCATATGGAATACATAGTGAGAGGGTGCCAGCCTTTTCTTGTCCCTGTTTTACGAGGATTGATTCTAGTTTCTCTCCATTTTAATTTGATGTTATTTGTTGGTTTGTTGTATATTGCTTTTATTATGTTTAGGTATACAATTTGGATTTTTCATCTCTCAATACTTTTAATATGAAAGGGTGTTGTATCTTGTCAAGGGCTTTAGCAGAATCTAATGAGATGATCATGTCACTTTTTCTTTACATTTGTTTATATAGTAGACTAAGTTGGTGAATTTTAGTATATTGAACCATCTGAACATCCCTGGGTTGAAACCAACTTGATCATGGTGTTCAATCGGTTTGATATGATCTTGGGTTCTTTTTAGGATTGATATTTGTAAGCAAATTGGTCTGAAATTCTATTTCCTTGTTGGGTCTTTGTGTTGTTTGGGTATCAGAGTAACTGTGGTTTCATATAATGAATTAAGTAGTGTTACTTCTGTTTCTACTTAATGAAATACATTGAAGAATACTGTTGATAATAGCTCTTCTTTGAAGTTATGACTCAATTCTGTACTAAACCTAGCTGATATTAGACTTATTTATTTATTTATTTATTTATTTATTTATTTATTTATTTATTTATTTATTTTTGGTTGGAAGGTAGTAAATGACTGCTTCTATTTACTTAGAGATTATGGTAGTCTTAAGACAGTTTACCTGATCTTGACTTAATTTGGTACATGGTATCTGTCTACAACATAAAACATTTCATGTAGAATTTCCAGTTTTGTAGAGTATAAGCTTTTGTTGCAAGATATGATTTTTTGAATATCTTCAGTTTCTGTTGGAATGTTTCTTTTTTTAATTCTGATTTTGTTAATTTGAATACTAGAAACTGAAAGCTTTTGTAAGGCAAAGAAATCTGTCAAAAAGACAAAATGACAAGCTAAAGACTTCACTAAAAGATCTTCACTAAGGCTACATTCAGAGGGAAAATATAAAAATTAGATCATTAAGTCAAGAAGTTAGATTCCAAAACAACAAACAGCACAATTAAAAAATGGGGTGCAGTGCTAATCAGAAAATTCTCAACAGAAGAATCTCAAATGTCCAAGAAGCACTGAAATAAATGTACAATATCCACAGTAATTAGGGAAATGTGAATCTAAAATGACCCTGAGATTCTATCTTATAACAATCAAAATGGGTAAGATAAAATAAAAATATCAAGTGATAGCACTTGTGGATCAAGTATGGATGTAGAGAAAGAGGAACACTCCTCCATTGCTGCTGGGTTTGCAAACAGGTACAAGCATTTTGGAAATCAATCTGGTGCTTCCTCAGGAAATGGAAATATTTCTACCTGAAGACCCAGCTATACCACTTCTAGGCATGTACCCAAAAGTTATTTCACCATACCACAAGGACAAGTGCTCCATTATGTTCACATTACCCTTATTTATTCCAGCCAGAAGCTAGAAGCAACTCAGTTGTCCCTCAACTGAAAAATGGATGTAGAAAATGTGGTTCATTTACAAAATGGAATATGATTCAGCTATTAAAATCAATAATATCATGGATTTTGCAGGCCAATTAATGGATCTAGAAAATATCAGCCTGAATGAGGCAACTCAGACACACTTTGACATCCACTGTATATTCTCTTTGATAAGATGTTAGCCAAACAATACAGAATACCATTATACAACCCACAGAATGTAGGAAGTTTAACAAGAAGGACTGCCCAAGTGAGGATGCTTCAACTCCACTTCAAAGAGGGATCAAAATAATCATGGGAAGGAGAAGGGAGGCATCTGGGTAAGAGACAGGAAATAGAGGTGAAAGACAGATCCAGCATCAGGTATGGGGGAAAATAAGAGAGAATCCCAGTGGGACGGGAGAACAAATGGAAATTTGCAGCTTCTGGGGATCGGGGATAGGGGTAAGACCCTCTAGAAAATCCCAGACACATGAGATGTGTGAAAAGTGCAAGACTCAATAGGAGTGACTTTAGCCAAAATGCCCAACACTGGTTAGAGGAACCCTGAAGAAACACACTCAGTAGTTAAACAGGACCTTCACTGCAGGGATATGGTCACTAAATCACAGTCAAAATTTTTGACCCAGGATTGTTCATGTCTAAAAGAAATTCAATGACAAAAATGGAGCAGAGAATGAAGGAAAGGCTTTCATTTTTACTGATGCTGTAATGAGCTTGGAGACATGAGCATAGCATGGCTGTCTTCTGAGAGGCTCTATCAGCAGCTGACAGAGACAGATGCAGACACTTACAGGCATGAATTGGACTGAGGTTGGGAACTACTATGGAAGAGAAGGGAAGGATTGAAGGAACTGAAGGGGATGACAACAACATAGAAAGACCAAAATCTCATATTACTCAGATCATTGGGAGCTCCCAGAGACTAAACCACCAAGCACAGATAATATGTAAGCTGGTCTAAGTCCCCCAGTACATACGTAGCACCTCTACTACAGCCTTAGCTGGAGATGTGCCTAATCCTGTAGAGAGGTGAAGCTTCTGGGAAGGGGGCTGCCAGTTGTTGTGGGGTACACCCTCTCCTAGGCAAAGAGGGTGGGGAATGTAATGAAGAGCTGTCAGAGAGGGAATGTAAATTAATTAATTATTTAAAAAAGTAAAATTGGACAATGTCGTATGTGAAAAGCAGCTTACATGAACCATTTTACGTGTTTCATTTTTGAGATAATTATATAATTTCTTCCTTTTCCATTTTTCTTCAAAACTCTGGCCTCTTTTATCATTAATTGGTCTTGAACAGAGAAACAGACACATACATAAACATATGCATACACACATACACACACACGCACGCACACACACAGAGAATATATGTGCAGCTCAAGAATGTGTATTCTCTGTTTCTCAGTCTTTGTCTCTGTCTCAGCCTCTGTCTGTCTGCCTGTCTCTCTCTCTCTCTCTCTCTCTCTCTCTCTCTCTCTCTCTCTCTCTCTCTCTCTCTCTCTCTGTGTGTGTGTGTGTGTATGTGTGTATATTCCATGTCAATTTTCTTTTCTCCTGTTACATATACCATAGACATAAGTAGGATTACATAAAGCTTTATAAAACATTTTAATTTCAGCTAATGCTTATGGCTATGACAGTAAAGTTACCACTCAGAAATGATAATAAAATATTAAATTGACAAGGTTTTCTTTGACTTTCTAACTCCTTAAGGCATGATGGCTTATACAACACAGCAAGTCTTCTCATGTCTAACTAGACACTGTTTTATTGTTTATTGGCTTCATTGGGTTACTAACATAAGTCCAACTTGTGTTAGTCTCGTGGCACTAGTTTAGAATTGAATTAGTCTTCAGTATGGCTTTCCTGAAAATGGTCATTTAAAAACTTGGGAATTATTCAACATTTGAAGTCATAAACAACAATATCAACTCAGTCCAGCCTTTTGTGTTTGTATTATATTGAAAAACTGTCATGTTCTCTGGATATGAGATTTTAATCTTCCACTTTAAACCTAAGCATGCTTGTCTCAATCATCCTACAAAGCTTTGGTCTGTGACAAGGTTGCTCCCTGACTCTTTTCCAGGGCCAAGGGGGAACAATAAAGCATCTCAAGAGCAAAGGCATAATGTCCTTCAGAAGAGCTAAAGGATAAACTATTTGAAACAAATGTCACTATTATTTGATTTGTAATAAGATATACCTGCAATAAAAATAGCTCATAGAATAGATGCTCATCTAGGTAGGAACAAAAGACAATCTTCTGTATATAAGCCCTCAACTTGTAAGTCTAACATCATAGTTTCAAATTGTTTAGTGGATTTTTGTTGGATGAAGCAAGCATCAATTTGAGGATGTTTTGCTCTATATCTGCTTATTCTCTCTGCTCCTTCTACTCATTCAGTATCAAAACCATTGAAGTGATCATTCTTTAGACCATATAAATACTATAAATGGATTTGGCTGTCTTGCATTTTGTTTAAGCTTTGCCTGAGAACTTACAAAGTCTTATGTTTGACAATATAGACACTGGTGATCTTAGTTCATTTCATTATCCTATTATGCATTTTTGATTCAACACTATTTTAATAATATAATGTTGCAGAATACTGTATTTCAAAGTAAACAACATCCATCTCAAGGACCATAGCTTTGCAAATTCGTAAAAGATGATAACATATGGGATTTTTGAATGTCATGTTTTTTCATGGCACAAGAGGGTAAAGAAGGTCATCATACCTGTGTTACCTGATACTCCTTTTAGCTAATTGTACATAATTCATCCCTTATCACACACAGTCTGATGGTATTGCGAAGAAACTATAAAATGAAGTCTGGGGAAAAGATGATACAACGAAGGCTGTAGAAAAGCCGTGATCCATACAAAGTGAAGATTTGTTTAGATTTTCTGATTTTGGACCACCAACATTCCTGACTATAATACCTAACCCTTGCTTACCTACAAGTAAACTCAATAAACTTATCTTTCATAGAATTGAAATTTTCTATATCATTGAGAACTTATGAAAAGGGGTAGACAGTTTTCAGTTCCAGTCTCAAAGATAAATTTTTCACAGTAGAGATGGTAAACTTAAATGAGTTAACCTCATTATGTTACAAGGTCTTAGTAAAGAAAATTAGTAAAGAAAATAAAATGTTAAATGTTTGTGAAAATGAAAATATTATTAGTAAAGAAGTATTAGTATGTGAAAATTAGCCTAACTATATGTTCACAGCATAGAAAAGGAAACTAGGAAATTTGAGGTATAAAGGTCTGATTTTCTATAAGCATATAAATATAAGACTTTGAAATGATATATATGATAATAGAATTTCTAATATCAAAGTTCAATCAAATTTCAACTTGAATCAATAACAACATTTCTATGTTCCCTTTCCTCCCTGTAAATACTCTCATGCTCCTCTCCTCAATGTTCTTAAAATGTCATTCTATTGATCTGCTGTTGACATCAATTACTAGAACTGGTTAATGAGCCAAAATATATGTATAATCAAGGCTTTTTACATGTTGGACAAGAAAAGGCAAAATCACCAATTGCATCAATTCCACACAATTTTTATGTTATCTTTACAGATGTGAGAATAACGAGTAAGGGAAAGATATATTTGCTAGGCAGTTTATGGTAAAGAAAGGACCCCAAAGATAATTTGAACCATAAGGTGCCGTGCAAGCTTTTGAAGGAGGGGGGCAAGTCACAATTCTGTCCAGCTGTGGCGACTATCAACTACCTAAATGACCAGTATGGAATGACATTTTAATACCAATGAAGAGGGGAGCATAATAGTGTTTAGTATGAGGAGAGGGAAGGTAGAAATGTTGTAATTAAATTACAATCAAGAAGAAGAAGAAGAAGAAGAAGAAGAAGAAGAAGAAGAAGAAGAAGAAGAAGAAGAAGAAGAAGAAGAAGAAGAAGAAGAAGAAGAAGAAGAAGAAGAAGAAGAAGAAGAAGAAGAAGAAGAAGAAGAAGAAGAAGAAGAAGAAGAAGAAGAAGAAGAAGAAGAAGAACATAAAGAGGAAAAAGAGGAAGGAGAGGAAGAAGAGGAAATAGAGGAAGGAGAAGGAAGGGGAGGAGGGGGAGAGGGAGGAGGAGGAGGAGGAAGAGGACGAGGAGGAGGAGGAGGAGGAAGGGAGGAGGAGGACAAGGAGGAAGAGATCCCAAATGAAAGTAGCCAGTGTCTTTCATGACTGAAAGCCAGAAATGTCATCTTCTTTGTCCTTGCTGAAAACATTAGTAACATCTTTTTAGGCTCTCATCTCTGATAAAATTCCAAACTGATTTTTTGCTACATCTTCAGAAGTTATAATATGAAGATACTGTTCAAGAGAAGAGAATCTCTGGTCTGGGAGGAAACTAATATTCATTTGGTCCTAACAATTGATTGGGTAAGGAGTCCACACTTCATTAGTTAGATTATTCTAGGTATTGTTCTCTTGTTGTGAGGACACGTTATGAACAAAGCAAGTATTATACACACACACATACACACACACTATGAAAAAAGCAAGCATTATACACACATACACACACACACACACACACACACACATGCACACACACACAGTACTGTATTCTGAAATCTATATTCTTCTTTCTCCTTCAGGGCATCCAGGCACCACTGCACAGCACACTGAAATATGAAGCAGAGTCTATATCCAGTGGAATCTGCAGGATCCTGTCCAGGAGGGGAGAAGGACTTCTTTGGAGATTTTAGTTTTGCAGATTTGTTAGATGGCACTCACTGAAACAGCTCTTTTAGATGATCTTCAGTAAAAACAAAACAGTTTGTACAGATATGCTTTATTCTGTGTGAACAAAGGCTATATATGAACCTTGAAGAACAGCAAGCTTTCTGGGCTAGAATTCACTGACTAGAATTTAAAGTACTGGCACTGCCTCATTTGCATGTAAAGGCATTCTAGGAATCTCAGGTACTTCCTGTGATGCCTTATTATTGGGAAAGAGGAAGGTAAACTTGTTGATTTGTCAAGGACTATGTGACCTTGCTTAGGTACAGGGTGAGAGAGTCATGTTCCCTTGATGAAGTCAGAGAAAGAAAGCTATGATGACAAAGAGAGTTCTACATTTTGAGTACACACACTCACACACACACATGTATGAATGCACACAAATATACATACACACATACATAAACACAGACATGTATACATATATGTGTGTTTGTATATATATATATATACATATATATATATGCATATATATATATGGACATATGGATATATGTTTGTGTGGCTGTGTACATGTGGATATGTGTATGTATTTGTATATGTGCATTGTATATATATATGTACAAATGTATATGTGTATGTATATGCACATATACCTATATATGTATATATGTGTATGTATGTATGTATATATATATATATATATATATATATATATATTCCTTTAATTGGGTATTTCATTACATTTTAAGATGATTAGTCCATTATCACCATGGCAGACATGTAGACATAATGGTATTGGAGAAGTAGCTGTGAGTTCTACATCTTAATCCATTGGCAACAGGGAAAAAGTTTGGACCTGGCATGGGTTTGGAAACCCATGCCTAGCAATATACTTCCTCCAATTAAACCACACCTCTTAATCTTTCTAATCTTATCAATGACTGTATTTTTCAACCCCCAACCCTATCTCTGTAGGTGATTAGTTAGGCCCAGCCATGTAATTTTGTAAAACAGGTCAGTTTTCTAAATTATTCAAAATGTATTCCCTTCTTTCTCCTTTCCAAGCATGTTTTCTCTAGCCCTTTGTGATTCCCTAATATTCATACTTCCGTTCTCTTTGACATCTTGTGTGTGGTTGTCTGCTATGTATCAAATATCTATGTCAGTTAAAACAGCATGGAAATTTTTCTCTTTCTTCTATTCATTGTTCTTCTGTGGGGAGCTGAGATTTACAGCTTGCCAGCTCTGGGGACTTTAATTTTAAACTCTGTTTTTCTTCACAGATAAAACAGAAAAACTGAATATTTGTCATGACTGATTGAGAGAAAAACTACTTAGTGTATAAGAGCATAGAAAGATGAAACACAGGCAGGACTGGACATGTTGTTTGATGTGCACATGATTGATTAGAAGCTTGAAGCATTTCAGGTATGAAGCAAATAGAAAAAGAAATTCTAAGAAAAATATGAATTCCTGCTTTCCCAGATTAAATTTGCATTCTTAAAAGGAGGCTTTAATATTTTCATATTCATTAAAATAAAATAGGAGAAACAGGTGTGAGAAATATTTGTAGACAAATTTTAAATTATTAGATTGTTTTAGTTGAGATCTACAGAGATGGTTGACTCAACCATTTGGGTTTACATTACATTCTGGAAAGAAAATAAAACTGTAAATGATTGGCCAAAGTGTAGCAAAGAGAGTAAAAACTAGTTATCAGGAAATGCAAATAGAAGAGATACTCAAAATGGAGTGCCATAGTTCATAGACACTGATATTGCTCAAAGCATCAATTCTGCTGGTGGGTCCAGAAAGAAAACAATTGCAAAAATTACAGCTATGTGTGTATCTATGACTTCATTATCTAATTATAATCTTTATAGAATCATATGGTCAGATTGAACTTATCTTTCTCTAAATCATGTAAAGACACTTTGCATTACACCAAGGAGTTACATTGGATTCTAAAACAAGACAAGTCATTAAATACCTTAAGAAAGACCACCATCTACTAGATAATCTGTCATCTCAAAGACTGATGATGGAAAGGGTACACCCTAGAATATTAGACTCATCTCATAGAAATCATATTGTCCATATCAAGCAATAAGAACTTTTTCTTTCTTTCTTTTTCTTTCTTTCTTTCTTTCTTTCCTTTTTTTTGATTTTTGGTTTTTCCAGACAGGGTTTCTCTGTATAGCCCTGGCTGTCCTGGAACTCACTCTGTATAGTAGGCTAGCCTCAAACTCAGAAATCCACCTGTCTCTGCCTCCCACAGTGCTGGAATTACAGGTGTGTGCCACCACCACCTGGCACAACTTTTTTCAAATAACCTTGAAAACCAGAATTGGGATAATGACTAATCAGAAAATGTCTTAAGCAAGATTGCTAGATTGAACATAACCTTTGTTCCTGCCTGAATATGACACCCAGGAAAACATAAAGCTCATGTGTGTACTCAGATAATAAATATAGTAGCTGTAATAACTTTTCATCTATAAATTTGAATATAGACACACAGATTAGATGTACTTTATCATATATATCCAAATATAAATTGAGATCCTAGAGCCGAGGAATACCCTATACCAAGGCTTTTACCATATATTTCCAGTAGTAGCAAAAGTTTTAGTAGGCAAATGACTGAAACAATGTCAAAGGTTAAAGTCCTAGAATCTGGCTTTTACCTCTCTGGTAATGACGTTATTTTTCAGTATATAATTTAGTCTCTAATATTTGCCCCCATCATAAAAGGAATAAAAGTATATGTGTTCTTATTTAACATCGGTTTTTATCTAATTAAAAATTAATCATACCAAATATTCTAAAGTATAATTTAAGTCAAAGAGAAGAGGGAAAAAAGAAATTGTGAACAGAGACCTTCTGAGATTTTATAACTCATATTTGGAAGTTAAGACATGACTATATCAGTAAATGACATTTAAATTGAATTCTGAGATATGAGAGCTTAAAAGTGACCTTTGGGAGTATATTTTCAAGGAGGTACGTGGATCAAATTCAGACTACATTGGGTTGGAAAATTAATGTTACATGAAGAATTCAATTCACCCAAAAGAACATTGAAAATAGAAAAAATATGAGTAAGACTTGGTGATCTGAAATGCCAGTAAATTGATTACACCTAGTTATCACTGAATAAGTGAAATGAAACAGCTTGATAGTTGATGTCTAAAGAAAGTACCTTCTAGAATACAAGGATATCTTTCAGCTGACAACTTATTTGAAAGTGCATGCTGAAATTCCAGGAAATAAAGCACAGAAGGAGTTGATTAAAATACAAAAGCATACGTTGTACACAGAATGGTGTTTTGTAAGCTATTTGTTGACCTTGAATTTTAATCTGGAAATTGAGTTGCCTTTGCTGGCTGTCAATAAGAAAGAATGGTACAGATTAATTTATATTTAAAAGAAGTATTTTATTTCTATTGGGGGATAAACTAAAGTAGCACATAAGGAGAGAAATCCAGAAAATAAGGAGGAAATTACTATTTCTAATCAAGAATGTTTCTAAGCAATTCATAGTAGATTTTACCAGAAAAATAGCATGAGAACTGGAGAGATACTGTTTACATTTTGAAGACAAGGCCACTGAAATTTTGGAGATATGAGAAACAAAAGAACGAAAAAATAAGGTGTTAGATTTGTACTAGAATAGAATATACTTTAGTGCAATATGATTAGAAGAATATGATTTCAGGTAATAGTGTGTGTGTGAACGAGAATGTGCATGTGTGTGTGTGTGCATGTGTGTTTGTGTGTGATCAGACATGTGCATATACATGTACATGTGCATGTATGTCCATGTATATGTGTGAATTCATGTGTTTGTTTTTATATGAACTGAGATACATGTGCTTATGTGAGTGTTCATATAGAGTATGTGAGGAAAAGAAATAGATCTTAGAGCATACACCTTGCTTGTTTTTGAAAAAAGACTCACTTGCCTAGGGCTAGCCAAGTAGGTTAAGCTGGTTGGTTAAACACATGCCTTTACATTTTCATGTCAAGCATTTTATGAATTGCTTGAAACATCCTAACAATTTATTTTGTTATGCTTTCTTTTTTTTTCTTTTTTGCTTTTCTTTTTCTTTTTTAAATTTATATTCTATATTCTTTGTTTACATTCTAAAAGCTTTCCCCTTTCCCAGTCCCCCCCTCCATATGTCCCATAAGTCCTCTTCTCTCCATCCATTCTCCTATCTTTCCCCCTCCCTTTTCTCTGTCCTGGTACTCCCCTACAATGCTGGATCCAGCCTTTCCAGGATTAGGGCCCTCTTCTTCCTTCTTCATGGCAATCATTTGATATGCTAATTGTGTCTTCAGTATTCAGAGCTTCAGGGCTAATTAATATCCACTTATCAATGATTGCATTCCATGTGTATTCTTTTATGATTGTGTTACCTCGCTTAGGATGATATTCTCCAGTTCCATCCATTTGCCTAAAAAATTTGTGAATTCATTGTTTTTAATTGCTGAATAGTACTCCATTGTGTATATATACCATATTTTCTGTATCCATTCCTCCATTGAGGGATATCTGGGTTCTTTCCAGCTTCTGGCTATTATAAATATGGCCGTTAAGAACATAGTGGAGCATGTGTCCTTATTGCATGCTAGGGAATCCTCTGGGTATATGCCCAGGAGAGGTATAGCTGGGTCCTCCAGAAGTGTCATATCCAGTTTTCTTAGGAACCACCAGATGGATTTCCAGAGTGGTTGTACCATCTTACAATCCCACCAGCAGTGAAGGAGTGTTCCTCTTTCTCCACATCCTTGCCAACACCTGCTGTCTCCTGAGTTTTTAACCTTAGCCATTCTGACTGGTGTGAGGTGAAATCTCAGGGTTGTTTTGATTTGCATTTCCCTGATGGCTAATGATGTTGAGCATTTCTTAAGGTGCTTCTCGGCAATCTGAATTTCTTCAGGTGAAAATTCTTTGTTTAAGGTCTGTACCCCATTTTTAATAGGGTTATTTGGTTCCCTGGGGTCTAACTTCTTGAGTTCTTTGTATATATTGGATATTAGCCCTCTATCGGATGTAGGGTTGGTGAAGATCTTCTCCCAATTTGTTGGTTGCCGTTTTGTCCTTTTGACGGTGTCCTTTGCCTTACAGAAACTTTGTAATTTTATGAGATCCCATTTGTCAATTCTTGATCTTCGAGCATAAGCTATTGGTGTTCTGTTCAGGAACTTTTCCCTTGTGCCTATGTCCTCAAGGGTTTCCCCAGTTTCTTTTCTATTAGTTTCAGTGTGTCTGGTTTTATGTGGAGGTCCTTGATCCACTTGGAGTTGAGCTTAGTACAAGGAGATAAGAATGGATCAATTCTTATTCTCCTGCATGCTGACCTCCAGTTGAGCCAGCACCATTTGTTGAAAAGGCTATCTTTTTTCCACTGGATGTTTTCCACTCCTTTGTCGAATGTGTGATATGGATGTTTGTATGTGGAGATGTGTGCACATGAGAACCAGAGAAGGATTTCATGACATTGGCTGTTACCTAATTAACTCCACTTACTCCTGAGAGACAGATCTTATTCTGAAAGTTAAATGCTGCTCCTGTTCTCTATTCCCACCTCTTAAAACAATGGTTACAGATTCACAAGGCCAAGTACAACTTTTCATGTGCATGTCTGGTATCTGTACTTAGGTTCTGATACTTTCTCAGCAAGTGCTTTTATCCATTGTTACAACTTTCCAGGGAGAGATTATTTGGGCAAAGAGTAATGAAAATTTGGTAAGTCGATGCTCTAACATTAAGGAAAATCAAAAGAAATACTGAAATAATTCTGAGGCTATTTCAGTTATAAAAATAGAAACAAAAATTAGAAGCAGCCATACAAGAGCTCAGTGAGAATGGGTTGTTAATAGTATAAAATCAGTGCAGCAGTGTAGGGGAATACCAGAACAGGAAGTCGGAAGGGCTGGATTGGAGAAAAGGGGGGGGGGAAGATGGCTTATAGGATTTTTGGGGAGGGGGGATCCAGGAAAGGGAAAATCACTTGAAATGTAAATAAAGAATATATCGAATTAAAAAAAAGAGTATAAAATCATCACAACTAAGTTGTATCAGTGCGGAAGGGAATGAATACAAGTGGACTCTAGTAAGGATATCAATTTTGTCTTAATATTAATTGATCATTTCAATTGTATAGACCTGCTGATGTTAGACATTGTTTGACTTATGTTTAGATAGTTGATTCTAGTGGTTTTTAAATTGTTTTTAAATTTGTATAGTTATTTTTCTGTACATATTGTAAAATTGGTTTAATCATCTACGTTTTTGAGGAAGCAAGTTAGTAAATAACATCTCTCAGCTTGAAAGTATTTTATAGGTTTAATAGGGGATAAATTAATTATCGATGGAAAGAGTTAATAGGAATTAAAGACTGGAATAGTCTTCCTGAGGACTGAGCCCCTTAAGTGGTTATCCAATTCTAGTTATGCATTTATTGACATATATGAAACAATAATTATTAAGACATAAGAGAACATTGATTTTAATGGAATAGTTGTTGATATAGAAGATATTTATTGGAGGGAGTAAAGAGGGTGAAAATGATGTAATTAGTCTTTTAATTAAAGTTAAAACCATGTGAAAAATTGATATACAGAGAACAAGGAAAAATGTATGTTAGTGAAGACATATACAAAGCACTTATTTGTTTCTAAAGTATAAACCTGCTTTGCTTCAGGTGTGATTGCATGGCACCTGTTTCCTCCTGAAAAGGCAATGTCTGATTTGCCATCTTTGATGGATACCTGCTGATGATCACAGAGATGGTCTTTTCAGAAATGACTCAACCTGCTCTAAGGTTCTTGACACTTGGTTCAGGGTCAGCTGAGATCTCATGAGCACCTGAGAAGAGAAGGGAGACTTCCCACCACCTCTGGCAGTCTCCTCTGACCTCAAGTCTTTGTAGTGAGTATTATCCACCATGTCGAAAAGTATGTTGCTTCTTTCATGTTTCACCTTCTCTGACATGACCTTTCTATACATTGAGAGAGATCAAATGCTATAACGTACTCTTATCATGTAAAGTCTCTGATGAAATAACACTTATGAGATAAACTGAATGCAGTGGTAAATGCTGAATTGAGACTGTGATGTCACATTGAAATGATGGACGGTCTACAATATGAAATGAAAGATGAAATTAGATATATATAAGAATAAATGAAATGATTTGAAATTTTGTCACATGTCCCTTATCTGTAAATAATTCCTCTTTGCATTTCGATCTCTGTCATTCCGTCACTTTTGTGGATTTACTATAAAGTTATATAAGATGTGAAAAAGCCATCTTAATTTATTTTTATTCACTTTCCAATCAAAATTATTATAGTTAACTGTATCATGAAATCTCTAAATTATTCATTTGAACAACTTCTCATACAAGGTTAAAGATTCTCAAAATTTCATTAGGTCATTGAGAAATGTCAGTTCATGTAAGTTACAGGCTTAATGTTCAGGGAAGATACTCATGGCCTGCTCATCTTTGCATCTCACTGCCCATTTTTTAACCAGTAAATTTTGATTGACTTGTTACCAATTTTATTTTGACATTTTATGACTATTATAGTTATTACACTAAGTTTTGTTATACTCATTTAGATCAAGTACATGTTTGTGATTCCTCTTTTAGACATGTTCACAATCTCATAAGGTTTTTATCTTCACTATAACCATGAAATATGATTGAAGGGTCTATCTACATGAGTTTTTTCCCTTCAAAATGTCTTCATAAAACCTTACAAATAACAAAAATTTAGTACTTTTATAATGTACATTTTTGTTTGACTTTCTTCCCATGTCGTTTTTATTTTTATTTGTTTAAATACTTTTATTTCTGACTACTCTATTGACATTTCCACCTTTCCCTCAGCATGTCATCTTTTTTTCTAATGACTCCTTTTCAATGTATGACTTCATCTTTACTATTGTGTTGTATATGGTACAGAGTCTGTTTAGCATTTCTCATGCTGCATATGTTTTCTTTAGTCACAAATACGTGACATATTTAGTCAGCTCATATTTATTCCTAATGCAATATAACAATCCCTCATACAACCACAAACAATACAGATTTTTAGAATAGTAACAATATTTCTTGAGGAATATTCTTTTAGTATCTTGAACTTAAATATGATCATCACTGAGAGTCTCTTTTTTCAGTTTTTTATTTGATGTATTCTTTATTTACATTTCAAATGACTTCCCTTTTCCTGGGTTCTACCTCCCCAAAAGTCCCATAAGCTTTCTTCCCTCACCCTATTCCCCAATTCACCCCTTCACGCTTCCCTGTCCTGGTAGTCCCTTATACTGCTGCACTGAGTTTTGCCAGGACCAGGGGCCTCTCCTTCCTTCTTCATGGGCATCATATGATATGTGAATTGTGTATTCCAAGGTTCTAGGCTAATATCTACTTATCAGTGAGTGCATACCATGAGTGTTCTTAAGTTTCTGTAAGGCAAAGGACATTGTCAAAAGGACAAAATGGCAACCAACAAATAGGAAAAAGATCTTTACCAACCCTACATCTGACAGAGGGCTTATATCCAAGATATACAAAGAACTCAAGAAGGTAGACTCCAGAGAGCCATATAACCCTATTAAAAATGGGGTTCAGAGCTAAACAAAGAATTTTCAGCTGAGGAATAATGAATGTTGGAGAAGCACCTAAAGAAATGTTCAAAATCCTTAGTCATTAGGGAAATGAAAATCAAAACAACCATGAGATTTCACTTCACACCAGTCAGAATGGCTAAGATCAAAAACTCAGGAGATAACAGGTGCTGGTGAGGATGTGGAGAAAGTGGAACACTCCTCCACTGCTGGTGGGGTTGCAAGTTAGTATAACCACTCTGGAAACCACTCTGGCAGTTTCTCAGAAAACTGGGCATGATACTACCAGAGGACCCTGCTATACCACTCCTGAGAATATACCCAAAGTATTCCCTAGCATGTAATAAGGATACATGCTCCACTATGTTCATAGCCCACCTATTTATAATATTCAGAAGCTAGAAAGAACACAGAGAACCTCTGTCCCTCAACAGAGGAATAAATACAGAAAATGTGGTGTATATATACACAATAGAGTACTATTCAGCCTTTATAAACAATGTGACAATTCTAGAACTCACATAGAATGGGACAGTGTATCATTAATCTTAGGCTTGGATAAGACTTTTTCTTCCTTTCTCAATAGTCATTAATTGCATATAAATCCTCAGATAGGGTTGGGTGCTTTTGAAAATTTCATAAGCCACACTAGTATGTTAACTGGTATTCTCATACGCATATACCCTTTAGGCAACTAATTTGATATGAGTATATGGGTGCAGTACATCTGACATGTACTGAATGCTCCACACTATTTTTGTCTTCTACAGTGGCTAGAGGTATGTCAACTTGACACAAAATACAGTCATCTGCGAAGAGGAACCTCAACTGAGTAAATTTCTCCATAAGATCAGGCTCTGAACTAGCCTGTAGAACATTTTCTTAATTAGTGATTGATTGGGAAGAACACACTTTTTTTATAGATGGTGCCATTCCTAGCCTGGTGGTCCTGAGTTCTATAAGAAAACAGGCTGAGTACGCCTTAAGGAGAAAGACATTAAGCTTAACTTTTCCATGGCCTACGCATCAGCTCCTGCTTCTGGGTTCCTACTCTGCTGGAGTGCCTGCCCTTGCTGCATTTGATGGTAGACTACTATTTGGGACTATGAAAAAAATATACCAATTCTTCTACAACTTGTTTTTGTATATAATGTTTTATCATAGTAATAGAAACCCTAACAAGGCATCCTATTATTCTAATCATTTTTCTACCCTATCTTCTGTAATGTTTCTCAGAGTCGAAGGAGTTAGAGTTTTATTGTAAATGTGGCACACCTATATGAATATCCTTTCCCTTGATCACTTATTCTTTCCCTTTTGAAAATAATATGTATCTATATAATAATCTCAATGTACTATTAAAAAGAAGCATCATTGATGAAAAGTATGAGCTACACTTGTTTGTGGGTATTCAGGCATTTTGGATAAAGCTGGAAAATACTGGTTTAGTAACATTAAATTATTAGGTTGTTCTCCAGATTATATGGCTTCACCAACCATGGAAACTGAGTTAGGTTTCTAATACTAGAGACACATTTTTCCTGTTAAATTGATCTTTAGTTCAGTTTCCAAGATAATGGTAATCCCCAAGACAAAATTGCCACTACTAAACAATGCTAATTATCTTAAATTATTTTTAACTCTTTCAATATGAATATATCTACTCCTCTTTCCTATCCTCCTTCCAAACTTTATTATATACTTTCCTTTCTCCTTTTTAAAATTCAATACCTATTTTCCATCGTTTGTTTTTACATAAATATATTGCTGATTACATATATACATGGTCCTTAGTCTATTCAACATTATCCACAGGTACGTTTACAGGGTTGATCATTTGTTATTGGATAATAAATTGAGGTATTCTTCTCTAGAAAAGAGCGTCTCTCTGTCTTTCAGCATTCTTTCATTGCTTGTAGTTCTTTTGTTGTGCTGAGTCCTGCCAGGAATATC
Source organism: Apodemus sylvaticus (assembly GCF_947179515.1). Taxonomy (NCBI): domain Eukaryota; kingdom Metazoa; phylum Chordata; class Mammalia; order Rodentia; family Muridae; genus Apodemus; species Apodemus sylvaticus. The sequence goes on along the minus strand of NC_067482.1, from coordinate 48,699,827 downwards.
TTATTGCTGTCCATGGAATATACACCTGAGTAGCTTATCAGACTCTTTTTCCCCCTTGGGGGATTTATAGCCATTCCTACATTATGAGGGCTAGACCTCAGGAAGGAGACTTCCATGTCAGTTACAATCTTCCAAATCTTGTGTTTAAATTGTGTAATATTTGGAGCTATAGAATCTTCCATTCCTGGTGAGGAAGAAATGGCAATGATTGTGTTGGGTGTTTCTAGGTACTCTCTGACTAGCAATCTAGAAGGAAATCTACCATGCCTGGTACTAAGGATAATCTATGTGAGATTATCTATGACTGTTAAGGAAGTATTATCATGGGTTTTGCATAATTCCAATTAAATTATATATGATTAAATTTTCTATATTATTTATTTTTCATTTACTAATGAAATAGTGTTCCCTATAAATAATACAGAGGAAGAAAGAAGAAGTCAACATAAGTAAACACTGAGAGTATTTACAGATGTATATGCATTATCTATTGCTAGAGGGACCAAATATTGAGCAATCATTATCAGAATTAGTAGCTCCAAAATATTCTCCTCATCCATGTGATTACTTAGTTGTTTTTTGTTTTTCAATCTGAAATGAGGACTTGAGTTGAAATTTTTCTTATAAAGGGAAATCAAAACTACATATTGTCTGGGAAGATAGAACAAAATATTAAAAATAAAACCATCATATGGAAAAGAAGACACTCAATCTGAGTACTCCAAATCAGGAAAAGCATATGTAGTGTTAAGATTATTTATGTAAAACTATGATTAATACCAGAATACTATGAAACTGAAGGCAAAGAAATACAGGCTGAATGTTGACATTGTAGGGTCAAATAAGAGAAAAAGCATGCTAAAATTGTAACTGAATTAGCAATAAACATTATCTAAAATGAGACTGCAAATTTAAGGAAGACTATCAACAAAAAGAAAATAAGGTAAAAAGTCTGAGAAATCTACTATCAATCAAAATACAGTAAAGAAGAGCTGCATTGTATAATACACAGTTTTCTCATAATAAGTAATGACTCTATTTCCAGCAATAGAATTTCTTTTCTTCACAAAATTTGTAGACTTCTAATTTTCTAGCTAGGCTCATTAGCATTCTCCTTCAATTGAATAAGTCAATTAGAAAGCTTAACTTTGCAGAAAGCCACACTCTCTACAAAACTCTATTTTTAACTACATTGAGTTGCCCTTGAAAGAAGTTTTCTAATAACATAAAATGATATCTCATTCATGGGAATTATAGCAGGGGATGACTTTTAATAGGCAATAGCAAAGTAAACAGTACCTGGTAAAAAAGAGCTTTATTCTACATTCTCTACTATGTCCACTGGGACGAATTAGAAATTCTTTTAAAGCAAGATTCCTGCTTCAGAACATAGAACAAAATTGAATGTGTATGTTTCAAAGAGATTCTGCAGCATCTCCCAAGTCAGTCTTTAAAAGCTTCCTTGAAGAATTCAAGGAGAATTGCAACACGTGGAAGTATTAAATCTACATTGTACTTTCAACCTTTTGAATATTGCCATTGCATGAAGGAAATTAGGCTGCTATAGAATGCTCTTGCACTGGAAATGAAAGCCAAATGCAGCCTGTAAAGAACACAGTGTCATTCATGGTAAGCAGATACACTTGCATAACAGTTTAATATATTATAGTGAAAATCAGAGAAATTAAAATACATTTATTAGAACATGTTATGATTATCTATCAAATTTGTTCCATGTCATTTTCTTATATCCTACATATGATGTTGTCTTGCAAAAAGAGGGGAAAAAAGCCATCATTTTACAATGACCATATATGCAAGAAATTGGGCTGTAGTAACTAAAAGAAAACTATGGATATAGTAAAACATGATTTGCACTATACTCTCTTATCAATAGTGGCAATATCTCTGAATACTTTCCTCTCCACATGTGTGAGATATTATACTAATATGAACACATTATTTAAAACAAAGTGAGTAAATATTAGATTCTAATATGAGTAATTTTTTCACAATTTTACTTAATTGTTACAGCAAAAGCATTTCAATAAATTTGTGTTTGTGTTTGTGTGTGTGTGCCTGTGTGTGTGTGTGTAGAATAATGATGCTGTGTTGATTATACATAAAAAGCTTACATTAATATCCAGGTTTAGAACAATATCAATGTATATATAGATGCTTGTGCCTACTTTTAAGAAAATAATAAAAAGCGCAGTGATATTTATATTGGCACATTAGCACCTACCATCATTTCAATGAACTTTACAACAGCAACAGTAGACATCAGCTTCAGAAAAAGATATTACATTAAAAGTTCTGGATAAATGGATATTAGCTCAGAAGCTCAGAATATCCAAGACACAATTCACAAATCAAATGTTGCCCAAGAAGAGGGAAGAAGGGGCCCTTGGTCCTGGAAATGCTCAATGTAGCAGTGTATGGGAATACAAGGACAGGGAAGTGGGAGGGGGTTGACTGGGAAACAGGGAGAGAGTAGTGGGCTTATGGGACTTTCAGGGAGAGGGGAACCAGGAAAGGGAAATCATTTGAAATGTAAATAAAGAATATATCTAATAAAAAAGGGTACTGGGTGCATATGTGGCAGAAGTTGACTTTATTAGACACCAGGGGAAGGAGAGGCCCTTGGGCCTGAGGGTTTTTGAAGCCTCAGTTTACAGGCATTCCACAGTGGGGAGCACCCTCATAAAGGCAGGGAGAGAAGAGATGGCATAAGAGGCTTCTGAAGGGGAGACCTGGGGCTGGGAAAACATTTGAAATGTAAATAAAGAAAACAACCAATAAAAAATTAAATCAAATTAAAAAAATAAGTTACTAGCTACTTGGGGAGTGAGCCAAAGCTTGTGGCCTAGTCCTTTATTAATAAATAAAGCATAAGCAAGGTAATTGGTTTTTTTAATGACAAAAAGACAGAGAAGGTTTTAAAAAAATCTCCTAAGCAAAATATTTAATAAAGGAAGTGACTAATATTACCTCTGAAAATAGAATTAAGAATCAAAGACAAGAATATTTATTAATATGAATTTAAGACATGTCTGGTAGTTATAATATTTATCAAAGTTCTTGATGTTTCAGACCATTTGAGACAAAAATGCCAAATAACAGTATTTGTTGAAAATCTTATAGTACAGGGAAATTGGAATAGAAAGTATGTAAATGAACCCAATAACATATATCTTCTGGTATAAAAATGCATCTAAGGATCCTTTCAGTCTCTATATGCTCCCTAAAATACCATACAGAGAGCACGAGTATCCTAGGAATACTGACACTCCTAAGTTCACAGGTGAGATCCATACTTTTGCTCCATTAACTGGGCAAAGATGCACCTGCTAGGAGACCACAGGGCACAGGATCCACATAACAGCCAGAGACAGGAACCTTCTGATTTCCATCAGCACCCTGGAGCTAGCACTTTGACACAGCTCTCTACACCCAAATCCTGCCTAGAGAGAAAAGGTCTCTAGGGAGTGTTGACACACCTAAGAAGCAGGCTCTGGCTTGCAGGCTCACAGGGTTACAGGATGGACAGGCTCCAGTCAGAGGCAGCAAGAGGAACAAGTACCAGAGATAACCAGATGTGAGAGGCAAGCACAGATACATAAGCAACAGAAACAAGGCTACTTGTTATCCTCAGAACCCAGTTCTCCTAACACAGCAAGTCCACGATACACCAAGACTCCAGAAAAGCAATATTTGAATTTAAAATCATATCTCATGATGCCGATACAGGACTTTGAGGGGCATAAATAACTCCCTGAAAGAAAAACAGGAGAACAAAGATAAACAGGTAGAAGCCCTTAATGAGGAAACACAAAATTTCCTTTAAAAAAAAAATCACAGGAAAACACAACCAAACAGGTGAAGGAACAAAACCATCCAGGATCTAGAAATGAAAATAGAAACAATAAAGAAATCACAAAGGGAGAAAACTCTGGAGATACAAAACATAGCAAAGAGAACAAGAGTCATAGATGCAAGCATCACCAACAGAGTAAAAGAGATAGAAGAGAGAATCTCAAGTGCAGAAGATACCATAGAAAACATTGGCACAGTAGTCAAAGAAAATGCAAAATGCAAAAAGCTCTAACCCAAAACACCCAGGACATCCAGGACACAATGAGAAGACCAAACCTAAGGATAATAGGTATGGAAGAAAGTGAAGATTCCCAACTTAAAGTATCAGTAAATATCTTCAACAAAATTATAGAAGAAAGTTTCACATAAACAAACAAAAAGCCTACAGAACCCCAAACAGATTGGACCAGAAAAGAAATTCTTCCCATCACATAATAATCAAAACACAAAATGCACAAAACAAAGAATATTAAAAACAATAAGGGCAAAAGGTCAAGTAACATATAAAAGCACACCTATAAGAATTATGCCAGACTTCTCACCAGAAACTATGAAAGCTAGAAGATCCTGGGCAAATATTATACATACTGTAAGAGAACACAAATGCCAGCCCAGGCTACCATACCCAGCAAAACTCAATTACAATAGATGGAGAAACCAAGATATTCCATGATAAAACCAAATTTACACAATTTATTTTCACAAATATAGCCTTACAAGCAATAATAGATTAAAAACTCCAACACAAGGAGGGAAACCCCCTAGAAAAAGCAAAAAAGTAAGCTTCTTTGAACCATCCCAAAAGAAGATAGCCACTCATACATAGTTCTACATCTAGCAACAAAACTAACAAGTAGCAACAATCATTTTTCTTTAATATCTCTTAACATCAATGGTCTCAATTCTGCAATAAAAATATAGACTACCTGACTGGATATGCAAACAGGACACATCATTTTCCTGCATAAACAAACAAACAACAACAATAACAACAAAATGTACCTCAGTGACCTAGACAGATACTACCTCAGAAAAAGGCTGGAAAATAGTCTTCCAAGCAAATGGTTATAAGAAAAAAGCTGGAGTAACAATTCTAATATCAAATAAAATTGACTTTCAAACAAAAGTTATCAAAAATTAGGAAGGATACTTAATATTAGTCAAAGGAAAAATCTACCAAGAGGAACTCTCAATTCTGAATATCTATGTCCTGAAAGCAAGGGCAACCACTTTCATAAAAGTAACTTTACTAAAGCTCAAAGCACATATTGCACTTCACACAATAATCGTTGTAGACTTCAACACCTCACTCTCATCAATAGAAAGACCATGGAAACAGAGACACCGTGAAACTAACAGAAGTTATGAACCCAATGGATTTTGCAGATATCTATAAAACATTTCATCCTGCAAAAATAGAATGCAACTTCTCAGCACTGCAAAGTACCTTCTCCACAACTGACCATATAATCAACCACAAAACAGGCCTCAACAAATACAAGATGATTGAAATAATCTCATGCATCCAATCAGATACAAAAAGATTGAAATAACCCCATGCATCCTATCAGATCACCACAGAACAAGGCTGGTCTTCAATAACAACAAAAGCAACTGGAATCCATATACACATGAAAACTAAATAACTCTCTACTCAGTGATAACTTGGTCAAGAGAGAAATAAGGAAGGAAATTGAAGACTTTTAATGAAAATGAAGGGACATCATACCAAACGCTTAGTGCCTCCAAAAGAAACTGGAGAGAGCATACACTTGCAGGTTAACAGCACACCTGAAAGCTCTAGAATGAAAAGAAACAAATACACCCAAGAGGAGTAGACATCAGAAAATAATCAAACTCAGGGCTGATAACAATAAAGTAGAAACAAAAAGAATCAACAAAACTAGGAGGTGGCTCTTTAAGAAAACCAACAAGATAGAAACCCTTAGCCATATTAACCAGAGGGCACAGAGACAGTATCCAAATTATCAAAATCAGGAAGGAAAAGGGAGACATGACCACAGAAACCTAGAAAATTCAAAAAAATCATATGATCCTACTACAAAAGTCTATACTTAACAAAACTGGAAAATCTGGATGAAATGGACAATTTTCTAGACAGCTTGTAGGTACCATAGTTAAATCAGGATCAGATAAACTGTCTAAACAGTCCTGTAATCCCTAAACAATTAGAAGCAGTCATTAAAAGCCTCCCAACCAAAAAAAAAAAATGTCCAGGATCAGATGCGTTTAGTGCAGAATTCTACCAGAACTTTAAGGAATATCTAATACCAATACTCTTCAAATTAATCCATAAAATGGAAACAAAAGAAATATTACTCAATTCATTATATGGAGCCACAATTATGTTTATACCTAAAGCACACAAAGAAAAAGACCCCACAAAAAAATAATTTCAGATAAATTTCCCTTATGAATATTGATGCAAAAATACTCAATAAAATTTTGACAAACTGATTCCAAGTAAACAGCCAATAGATCATCCGTCATCATTAATTAGGCTTCATCCAGGGATGCAGGGGTGGTTGAGTATATGGAAATCCATCAACGTAATCCCATATATGAACAAACTCAAAGAAAATAACCACATGTTCATCTCATTAGTTGCTGAGAAAGCATTTGACAATATTTAATATCTTTTCATGGTAAAAGTCTTGGAAAGATTAGGAATTCAATGGCCATACTTAAACATAGTAAAAGCAATATAAAGCAAAGCAATAGCCAACATCAAACTAAATGGATAAAAACTTGAAGCAATTCCACTAGAATCTGAGACTAGAAAATACTGCCCACTCTTTTCCTTTCTATTCAATATACTACTCAAAACCTTAATCTTAGCAATTAGACAACAAAAGAAGGTCAAAGGGATAAAAATTCAAAAGGAAGAAGTCAAAATATCACTATTTGCAGAGGATATATTATATATTTAAGTGACTCCAAAAATCCCAACAGAGAACTCATAAAACTGATAAGCAACTTCAGCAATGTGGCTGGATATAAAATTAACTCATACAAATCAGAAACATTCCTGTAATCAAAGTATAATCAGGCTGAGAAATAAATTAGGGAAATGACACCCTTTTCCATAGTCGCAAATACTATAAAATACTTTGGTGTGACTCCAACCAAGCAAGGGAAAGATCTGTACATCAAGAACTTCAAATCTCCGAAGAAAAAAATTGAGGGAGATCTCAGAAGATGGAAAGATCTCCCATTTTCATGGCTATTCAGGATTAACATAGCAAAAATGGCAATTTTGCTGAGAGAAATCTAAAAAATCAATGCAATCCCCATCAAAATTTCAACTCAATTTTGCATAGATTTAGAAAGAACAATTTGCAAATTCATTTGGAATAAAAAAAAAAACAGATCTACCTTCATATATATATATGAAGGTAGATCAATGGCATAGAATTGAAGACCCAAAAATGAACCCACACGTGGTCACTTGATCTTTGACAAAGGAGCTAAAACCATACAGTGAAAAAAAGACAACATTTTCAACTAATGGTGCTGGTTCTACTGGCAGTCAGCATGTAGAAGAATGCAAATTGATACATTTTAATTTCCTTGTCCAAAGCTCAAGTCAAAGTGGATCAAGGACTTCCTCAAAAAATCAGACACATTGAAACTAATAGAAGAGAAAGTGGGGAAGAGTCTTGAACACATAGGCACAGGGGAAACTTATGAAAAGAACACCAATGTGTTATGCTCTAAGATCAACAATTGACAAATGGGATCGCATAAAATTGCAAAGCTTCTGTGAGACAAAGGACACTGTCAACAGACCAAAACAGAAACCAACAGATTGGCTCTTATAATAGCAAGAAACTGGAAAAAAAACAGATGTCCTTCCAACAGAAGAATGGATACAGAAAATTGTGGTACATTTACATAATGGAGTACTACTCAGGTATTAAAAACAATGAATTTATAAAATTCTTAAGCAAATTGATGGAGCTAGAAAATATCATTCTGAGTGAGGTAACCCAATTACAAAAGAACACAAAGGCATGTAATCACTGAAAAGTGGATATTATTAGCCTGAAAACTTGGAAGACTGAAGATACAATTCACAGATGAATTGAAACTCAAGAAGAAGGAAGACCAAAGTATGGAGACTTTGGTCCTTCTCAGAAGGGGGAGCAAAACAGCCGGGGGGGGGGGGGGAGATATATAGACAAAGTATGGAGCAGAGACTGAAGGAAAGGCCATCCAAAGTTTGCCCCACCTAGGGATCCAGCCCATATACTCTCACCAAACCCAGACACTAATGTGGATGCCAACAAGTGTTTGCTGACAGGAGCCTGAAATGGCTGTCTCCTGAGAGCCTCTGCTAGTACCCAACAAATACAGAGGTGGGTGCTCCCAGCCAACCATTGGACTGAGCACAAGGTCCCCAATGGAGGAACTAGAAAAAGGACCCAAGGTGTTGAAGGAGCTGTCAGCCCCATAGGAGGAACAACATTATGAACCAACCAGTATCCTCGGAGCTCCCAGGGATTAAACTACCAACCAAAGCTTATACATAGAGGGACCCATGCCACCAGCTGCATATGTAGCACAAGATGGCCTTCTTGGACATCAAAGGAAGGAGAGGGCAGTATAGGGGAGTACCAGGACAAGGAAGCAGGAGTGGGTGGGTTGCTGAGCAGGCGCAATGGGGGATGGGGTAGGGTGTCTTCAGAGGGGAAACCAGAAAGTTGATAACATTTGAAATGTAAATAAAGAAAATATCTAATAAAAATAAATAAATAAAGTACTTTTGGAAAAAAAACATGGGGGACAGAACTAAACAAATGATTCTCAACTGAAAAGTATTGAATGGCCAAAAAGCACCTAAAGAAATGTTCAACATCCTTAGTCATCAGGAAAATGCAAATGAAAACCACACTGAGATTCCACATTCCAGTCAGAATGGCTAAGTTCAAAAACTCAGGTGAGAGCATATTCTGGTATGGTTGTGGAAAAAGAGGAACACTCCTCTCTTATTGGTGAAATTGCAAGCTGGTACAATCAGTCTGGAAATCTGTCTGGCAGTTCCTCAGAAAATTATGCATAATACTACCTGGGGACCCAGCTATATCATCTCTGAGAATATATCCAAAAGAATCTCTAACATATGACAAGGACATATGCTTCACTGTGTTCATAGCAGCCATTTTAAAAATAGCCAGAAGCGGGAAAGAATCCAGATGTCCTTTAACAGAGGTATAAATACAGAAAATTTGGTACATTTACACAATGGAGTATTACTCTGCTATTAAAAGCAATGACTTCATGAAATTCACTGGCAAATGGATGAAACTAGAAAATATCATACTGAGTGAGGTAAGCCAATCACAAAAGAACATACATGGTATACACTCACTGATAAATGGATATTAGCCCCCAAATGAGGAATGCCAAAGATACAATTCACAGACAAAATGAAGCTAAAGAAGAAATACCAAAGTATGAATATTTCAATCTTTAGAAGGCTGAACAAAATACTCAGGGGATGTAAAGGTGGGAGGGACTCCAGAGGAAGAAAGGAGGGAAAGGAGGAAAAGGGGAGGCAGGATCAGGTATGCACAGAGTTGGAGATGATATACTGAGGGCCAGGAGTTTGAACAGAGGTCTGTAGCAATGGGGACTGGTATTGGGTGTAGCCACCAACAAGACCCAGATGCCAGGAAAGCAAGAGACTCCCAAGACCCAAAGAGGATGAGATTAGCTGAAATACTCAACAATTTGGAGGGAGAACCTTTAGAGACAATAACCAGAGATTAGGAAAAGCCCCCCCAGTTGGGGCATGTGGCCATCCACTCATCTCCAAATTTTTAACCCAGAATTCTTCCTGTCTAATGGAAGTAAGGAGACAAAGTGTAGAGCAGAAACTGATGGAAAGATCATAGAGAGGGTACCTCACCTGGAAATCAATCCTATTTTCAGACACAAAACCCAGATGCTATTGCAGGTGCCAAGGAGTACTTGCTGACAGGAGCCTGATATAGCTATCTCTTGAGAGGCTCTGCCACAGCCTGACAGATACAGAGGCAGATACAGCCCACCATTGGACTGAGCACTGGGTCTCAAATGGAAAATTTAAAGAGGGGAGTGAGGAGCTGAAGGGGTTTACAACCATTGGGGAATAACAAGATCAACCAACCAGAGCCCCAAGAGTTCCCAGGGACAAAAGCACCAACCAAAGAATACACATGGATTAACACGTGGGCCCAGCCACATATGTAGCTGAGGATGGCCTTCTGGGGCATCAATGGGAGAAGAGGCCCTTGGTCCTGTGAAGAATCAATGCCCAGTGAAGGAGAATGACAGGGCAGGGGGCAGGAGTGGGTGGGTGGATGGGGGAGCACCCTCATAGAAGCAGGGAGAGGGTGGTTGTGATGGGGAAATTCTGGAGCAGAATCCAGGAAAGAGGAAAACATTTGAAATGTAAATAAAAAATGAATGTATCTAAAGCCTACACCCATAATAATGAACAAATGTAAAACATATACAACATAACACAAATTTGATGATAAAGATAATATTTACGACTCTCCAAATATTGATATTTATCATATATAACATTGCTATTAACAATTATTATGCTTAATTATTTGGGATTTTATTTTAGATTTACATTAATAATTGGTATGAGTGTGTATGCTATGTGTGTGCACATATTATGTATGTGTGCATATGATCATGATTAAACAATTGGTTATCTTTCTGACTAAAACTTTTGAAGAAACTTTTCAAACTCATTTTAAGTTATATTTTTGAGAAACACATTCAAACCATTAAGCATATTTTAAGAATGTCAAGATTATGAATCTACAGTGCTTGTGATTTCATAATACAAAGGTCAATTATATGTTTCTAATTCTTAATATTTATGTTCATATCAGATCGTAATACCATAAGATGACAACAAAATCATCCCCAAGCACCCACCTACTTAAGTTGTATGCCATATAATCAATTGATTGAGGGACAGGACACCAATGTCAGTTTCACAAATGGTTCTACGTGTTATGGAAGCACCTCACAGAAGAAGGAAGTTGAAGCATTTAAAACCATTTTAAGGGACAAATATTACAGACACTAGTAAAGTATAGTCTTAACATTGGGCAGAATTTCAGGTACTGCATGTAGAAACATCTTTTTCTTGAAAGAGAAGTGGACAGATATGTTACTGAATAATAGGAATAGAAAAAAAGGGAAGAAACCTATCAAAGGCAGTGAAAACACTTTAAAAATTGTAGAACATTTCTCTACCTAAAGGAGATGCTTATCAAGGTTCTAACAGTAGACAGAACATCAAGGAAACTATACCACAGAATAAATTCTTCATGATACATAATAATCTAAATACTGGGCTACAAAAATAAATAAATAAAATCCAGAACATTAAAAGCTGAAAGAAAAAATAACATATAATGGCAAACCTATTAGAATAATGTCTTACTTCACAACAAGGACTCTAAAATCAAGAGAGGCCTGCACAGATGACACCACAGACTATCAGTATTTCCAGAAAAATGTATTCTTCTCATTCTTTACCTTCTCCTCCTCTCCCTCCTCCCTACTTCTTCCTTTTCCTTTACTTCCTCCTCCTTCACTTCCTCCTCCTCTTCCTCTTTTTGTTCTTCATCATCATGTTCTTTTCAATTATTCCTTTTATTGAATGTAAAATTTTTCTCATATAATATATCCTGATTATGGCTTCCCCTCCATTTATTCCAATTCCTCCCCACCTCCTGTCCCCTCCAAATCTACCCCCTTTCTGTCTCTTATTAGGAAATAAGACCCTAGACTTAATAATTAGTATAATGTAATAAAATATATAATATAATATGAATACATAAAATAAACTCATTGTAATGTAAAAAAAGAATAGAAAGAAGGAAAACAAACCAAGAAACAGATATAAAGGCAGAGACTTTGCAGTCTAAGGAATCCAATAATAGAAGCTATAATATATATGTAAAGGACCTATAAGATAAAAATATGAATAAAATAGAAAAAAAGATAAAATTAAAAATTAATTTTCAAAAAGCCCTGATATGAAAATATGAGTCAAGAAGCCTTCAAAGGTATCATTGAGATCAATTGTTTCTTAGCCATCTACTGCTGAGTATACAACATACCCTTAAGAATAGCTGCTTTCTTTAGGATTGCCTTGGAAAAAATTAAATTTTCATTTGTAAGGGGATATCAATGAGTGTTACCATTAGGGTTAGGGATGGGGGCATGTGTCCACTTTCCCTTTCATCTATAGGATGCCAGCTGGTGCAGACCCCTTTCATGTTGCTGCCTGCAGCAACAGGTGAACCAGAGGCCTGAAAGAGAATCCTGGGGATATATGGGGAGTGGTGAAAGAGAACTGAGTCAGGATGAGTTTTTCAGATCATGACCAAAACTTTAACAAATATTAGTCGATATATAGCTTAGGAAGAACCCCCTCCCCCCAGAAGTCCGAGAACTCGCTGGCTCCAATCTCAGCAGGTCGCCTGCTAAGATCAGCATACTTCAAGTCTAGTAGATCTGGAGTACTGAGAGGCCTGTATTGTTCTCTAGAAAACAAAAGCCAGGAATATCACAGGCTGAGAGCAGAGGCTGGCAGCCAGGAATGTCACAGGTTGAGCACAGAGGCTGAAAAGCCCAGCTCAATGCTGGAGGGGGAAGGGACACTTACATGCTGTCTCAGTCTCAGAGAGTTCATTCATGTATTGAACCTGCAGATCTAGAGGATCCTGTTTCCTCAGCATCGTCTGCCTCAACTGTCTTCTCCTCTCTGCTTCCTCCTTTTTTATAGGTTCTCTGAGCCTGGGTGGGAGTAATTTGATAGAAACATTTACAAATAACTACAGTGGCAATAAATACAAATAGTTTGGCATTTCAAATACAATGGAAAACGGGGATACTCTTTAATACACTGACATAATTTAAAAAAATATTTTGGAATATTGGTTGAAACCTAAAAAGAGAATAGAGCACTTAAACTGCTCATCTGCCCCATCTACTATGCAAAAATGGTAAAGGCCATTTTCACAAATTTCATATTAACATTTTAAAAGTCTGGTGTTTAATTATGAAAGGAACTTTGTATAGTTGTATTTTCAGATAGAACAATAATAATGCAAGAATCTTTGTTTCATAATTCTGATTTGTTTTTTTTTTTTTTTTTTTACCAATAGTTTTCTTTTTAATGTAATGAGAATACTTAGAAATACCTAAAGTGTTTTTGAATTTGTAGCTCCATCTCCATTAGGTTAGTAAATGGATAGACAGGGAAGATTGGGGGAAATATTAAGCTCTTTTCTTTATTCCCATGAATTTGTAAGTATTTTTCTAGTTTAAATGAATATCTAAATTTATTTATTTATTTATTTAGTCTTTATTTTTGCAGTGCAGATTTTATCCCCATCCCAAGCTGTTGCACATCCCATACCTCCTGTCCCCATCTCCAAAAGGATATTCCCATCCTCTCACCACCCTACCCTACCAGACCTCCCCACTCCTCGGAGCCTCAAATCTCTTAAAAAGTTTAACTTAGACTTAACTGAACATAAACTTAACTAAATCATAAAAAAACTTGTCTAGAATTCAAGAACAATAATGGACTTTTCAGGTCTTTGTCATAGTTAATCATGACATGGTTATACAGAGAGCAAGGAATAGATAGATATATGACAGAAAATAGAGAAAAGACTGATAGATAGGTTGGTAGATTTGATAGAAAAACCGACACAAGATAGATACATTATCAATGCTGAGAAATGATACACACACACACATACACACACATACATACACATATATGCACGATAGAGAAATAGAAAAATAATAGATGATAGGTGGACAGATCAATAGATAGACAGACAACAGATAGACAGACAAATAGAGATAGATAAAGGGAACTTGGAAGGATACAAGATGAGAATAACAGGGTAGGGACTTTATAAGAACATGAGACTTGGTATTGTTCTTAGAAGCCTGCATACATTAGTACAATACTTTTATTATAAGAAGTGCAATGTGAAGTTGAACATAAGATCAATGCACTAACTCTTTCACCTTTGCTCTAATATATCAAAATGGCATTCAGGATAGTAGCCATTAAAGCAGCCTTAATTTCAATTTTTGCATTTGAACCCAATGCCTACTTGGGTAAATGATTTTAGGAAATAAAATTCTAGATTCATTAGTCCAAAACAACAATGCTTAGTTGATATTTCATAAATTTTCTGTTAAAATATTATGTTATGTAATAGAATGTAGTTAATTGAAACATCTCAATGAAAATTGAAATATTCCAATTAGTCCATGATTGTCTCATTTAAAAACAAAATTGCTCTTATACACGAGCAGATACATACTAAATTAGAATGGATTTTTGAAGTGCACAACATTGACCACATTTTAAATGTACATAATTAAGTCAAATTAGAAATGTAGATGTTGGTCTACATTTCTAATCAGCACAGCAACATCATCAAGACAAGCACATTCCTATTGTTGTAAACAGCAGCTTACTGAGCATCATGATTAATTCATCTGGTCAACAGAAACTCAAAATGTTGATACATGCAACATTCTAGATGGTTCACGTTAATATTTTATAGGGAGTATTTTACAATCCCAACAATATGGAACAGTGCGCATATTTGCAACTTTTCTTATTTAAATGTTCTTAATTAAGGCAATGTTTTGCTGCAAAATAAAAACACTTTCTACAACCTGGGAACATCAAGTAAAGAGATATTAAGAGACTCCTCTAAATATTATTGTCACATAAGTAATGACTTGACAATCATTTTCCTCTTAATTCATCATAAAATTTAATATTTAGATGTGTCACCCATATACTCATGAGTATATATATTAAATTTTCACTTAGAATTACACTCAATCATTAAATTTCCCTAGCATGTAAAGGTTATAGTGCTTAATATTTTTAAGTGTGGCAATAATAAAAATTAAACAGATGCTCATTAATAGAGATAATATACAAAATATAATTAGAATTATCAGTATTCATTTGTATAATTAATCAGAATATTCAAATAGTTTTACTTACTTTTCAGTTACTATTTGTCAAATATTTAGAAAAATAATATTTTTTTAAATTTACTGACACTATAAATAATACTATCACAGCAGTAATTTTTCAGTTTAAAAATTAATATAAATAATTGAATGCAAAACATTATTTGATGATTAAGAATTTTTAATGTTTAAATTAATTGAATGAGTAGTTGAAACCTCTAAATTTTTTGAAAAAAAATATTATGAACAAAAATTAATAATTGTATTCTCAAAAAATGAATGAGTTCTTAATTTCATAATCTGTCTTAATTGGCATAATAGATAAATTCTAAACTGACTGCAATACTAGAATCCTGCAATATATCCTGGTGTGTCCACTGTACTTGAATGTCACACAAATTTTGCAAATATTACATTATTGTTTGACTATCCATCAGGTCATGCTATTTTGATAATGGTGTTGCATCTGTCACTCTTGAAGCTACATCACACACATCACAGAAGACAGTTTAACCACCTGGATAAAAAGAAGTCAGAAAATTCCTGCTGAGAGAGTAGAAAGCTAATAGTCCTGTTGTGAGTTGCATGTAGCTAGATGATGAGAAAGAACTGAGGTTTTCTGGGAATAAAAGCAGTGTCCACCTGGTAGCTACCATGATGACAAGTGACCTACAAGATACTAAGATACTAGGTTCTGCACTGAAACATGGAACAGACAAAGCTTAGATTTGTATCATTTTTAGATGTCAAAGGTCTTTGACAATGTTTCAAATTTGCCTATTTCCAGTAACACTGAGCTAACATATCCACTTTTTACTGCACCAAGTAAGGTTTTTTATAACAATAGAAAAAGAGGCAATCACAAGTTACTATATTTTCATAAAAATTAGTACCAACTGAAAAGTATCACTTGATTATAATTTCCTCTTTTTACATCCTTATTTAAGATTTACTAGTTTGAAGCATTAAATTTACTTATTTACCTTACAGTCATTTTATCATTTATCAATTCTTCCTTTAGGTACTTAAAAGTGGTCTTTAATATTATCATGAAAATAAAAAGTATTACCCAGTCCATTTAAAAAATACTCTTAAATGAATATATGTGGGATTTTATACACTGAATATTTTCTAAATCTATGTTTTTTTGTTCTGCTTTACATTGAATTATTCTTTCTTGATATGTATTATACCTCTCAATTTTAGGTACACTAGCATTGACATGATATTCCCTCATTGACATTATAATATTTAAACTCAAAATATATAACTGACCACTAAATTTTTAAGTTTTTACTTTGTTTTAGCTAAATTATTATTCAAACAACTTTTCTTTTATTTCTCGTTTTCCTGCTGTCCAAATAAAGCTTTTTTTTTTTTTATAAATCTGGAAATACTATGATCCTAATAACATCTGTTAGATAAGTAATATGGCTTTTGAAATTCCTTTTTATTAATATTTTTCATGTTTCATACAATATCTTGTGGTCATATTCTGTCCCCTCCCCAAACTTCTCAGGAACCCTTACTTTTCTTCTTAACCAACTTCAGATTCTTTCTCTAAAAATCAAAGCAGAAAACAAAATGAAAACCCAAACCAAAAACAAATGCCTGATCTGAATTTTGTGTTAGTCAACTCTTCCTGATCACCAAGACTGCCACGGGATGTGGTTGACTCTTCCTGATCTCTTTTCTTGTCTTATTGCTCTAGCTAGAATTTCAAGTATTATATTCAACAGATAGAAAGAGCTTAGGCAATTTTAGGCAGAACCATGTTTTCTCTTATGGCTTTTCAAAAGATCTTTAGTGTGTTTCCTTTTGCCGTATTCTCTATTCTATCCCCCATCAGTACTAAGCCTCTTACTCTAATTTTCCTTTTGTTTCTTTGAATTAATGCACACTTCTGGTTTCTTCATCTATGAGTTCTGTACTAGTCATCATGGTGAGGTACTTGATGTCATAGATGGCTCTAATCTTGATCTAACTTTCTGCTTTCTGATAACATTTTAGAAGCAGTAGACATGCCCTTATTGACACTGGCCAAGCTGTTCTTCTATACATTTCTCTCTGATTACAGGAAAACGGGCTGTATCCATGCACTGCACCTGGGTAGAGATGGCAGGCTTCCAAGTACCTATATATAGAGAGAGGCTACCTAGGTGGGGAGTCCTGGGTCCTGTCTGGCAGCTGGAAACCCCGAAGCCTGTTTCATTTTCCTACATGGCAGGTTTTGATAGGAAGAGACAGTCCATAATTTCAAAGCTTTATCATAGAAATGTAGAAAGAGAAAAGGAGATAGAGAAGTAAAGAGACAAAGAAAAAATAGAGAGGTGAGAGCTGGTCATGACCATGTGGAAAGGGGAGAAAAAAAGGGGAGAGAGGGGAAACAGAGGAACAAGAGCATAAGAGCCAGAGAGAGATGCAAGAGAACCAGGAGGGGCCAAGAATCCTTCTTTTAAAGTGAGCTGGGTTACCTGCTTGTGGCCAGGTAATTGTGGGGCAGGGAAAAGCTGGCTGTAGCCATGTGACTGTAGGGGTGGAGTCCAGCCAGAACGATGGCCACAGGGTTATGTCCAATACTTTTGTCCCCAAACAACTGGACACTACTACCTCAATCATGTTATAGAGGCCAACATCCATAGCAACATGTCAAGCTAATTTTGAAATAAATTTAATATATTATAGATATAATACTTACATTCGGCATTTTTAATGACATTGAATTATATTGACTCATACTGTTGAAGGAAATCATATTTATTCATTCCATTAAATTATAAGCCAATTATATGAATAAATGTATCTAAAATATTCCTGCTTTCTATAAATCCTTTCCTTCATTTAAGATGGCACATAAAATAAACTATCACTATTAATCATAAGTACTTACCGTTTAATGACATTTTGAGTCTGAAAATAGCATGTATTAAAGTGATTATGAATAATAATTTCCTGAGTTTTTATTCCTAATGTGTTTACCTACATTGCTATCTTTTCTTAATCCAAGCTTAATATATAATTAACACATTAAACAAGCAAGCTGCACAACAAGCATATAATATTTGAGTAAATTACATAGGATTGTTATAGGAGTTGAAATGTTTGAACTATGATAGGAAAGAAGCTATGTAGCCATTGGTCATGAGTAGTAGGACTGAATATATTTTTAAACAACCTATAAAAATTGCAATTATATTGATGTCATAACGCTAATAATCAAAGAAAGGCAAATGTGGAAGCACAAACGCTACAAAATTAGAGACAGTGACACAGTGATGTAGAACACAGAAAGAAGCGATAGTATTCTGTATAATGCTTGCCTAGAGACAACAGTTATTATTAAGAAGGGGGATGGAAAAAAGAGGAATGATTCCGTGTTCTTATCTGACAGACCCAGGTTAGAAAATGATAATTTTCCTTTTTTAATACAGCAATCTCATTTTCTGAAATATGTTTCCAAATATAAATTTTAATCTACCTGGATTGTTTTTCCTAATTGATATAAACAATCATCTTCATGATCTCATTCAGATTGTTGATCTTACATAACCGTCATCTAACTGATTTAATTTACAGGCACTGGGCTTTCACAATATCTGAGCAAATAAGGTTGCCCAGGTATCTGATTTTATCCCTGGTATTTGTAGGCTGCTTTTCAATGCTCTGCAGCCTGACAACCCCTTACTTTTCTTGCAGCTTTTGAAGAATCCAAGTTAATAGCTTTTTAAAGATATATTTAATATTTATATGAGCACGCTGCAGCTGTCTTCAAACATACACTGGTAGAATGCATCGGATCCCATTACAGATGGTTTTGAGCCATCATGTGGTTACTGGGAATTGAACTCAGAACCTCTGGAAGAGCAGTCCATGCTCTTAACTTCTGAGCCATCTCTCTAGTCCCAAGTTAATACTTTTTATCATAATACTTTCAAACTATGAAGATGGTTTTTCGTAATAAAAAACAATTATATTTCAGACCACCTTCACATAGTTTGTTTCATAAGACCTTTTGAAAATGATCGGGAACCCCTTCTAAGTTTAACATTCCTCTTCAAACAAACTAGTAACTTACTTTGGCATATATTCTAACCATGCTATTCTCTATCTAAAATATTCTATGTCTTAATTTCTTAAGTATTACTGTGTTACCATTAAAATCCTTGACTCACTATGATAATTACATGATTTGATTACTGTATATCACAGGACAATCATCTGCCACATAACAAATACTTATTTCATAATTTCAACATGTTAATAGGATCAAATATAATAAATATGTTTTATTGTTATAAGCTAATTAAAAGACTAAAGGCAATTTAAAATAGTAAATGATTTCTAGTCTATGCCTCTTAGGTGTTTCCCAAAGATTCTTACTAAAATCAAATGAGTAATATTGACCAGAATTCAGAGGATCTTAGAAATAACTGTGATTTTGACAGGCATGAAGACAAAAAGAATAAAGCTAAAAGTAGAAAAGTAAAACCCCAGACAAGTAATTATTATAGTCACTTAATTGGTACATATCAAATGCATGAATTATCTTTTAATGAAATTCCCTTCATTATGCTCATCATTAGAATGTACTTTAATCCTAAAGGACACTAGCCCAATATTCTCTTTCTTTTGCATTTTTTACACAGTCTCCTCATGTCATGCCTAGAAGGTCACCAAGTTAATTGGCTGTTGAATCCTTAAAGTAGTTAATTCCATCATATAAATTATCTGATTTTCAATTTTGAAATTTCTTTGGTCAAGGTTACAAGATTAGCATAACCTGCAGTCAAGAACTTGATTCTTAGCACTGGAATGACACATTTTTCAGTTATCAATGAAACTGCTGACACTGATAAAACCAACCGAATCCAACAACATTTACCCAAGTCACAGAGGACAACATCTGCTTTTCTTCTGTGCTTGTTTAAGGTAAGTCACTAGTTTCCAAGGTAGTATGACTTGTAACTCTATACCAAGAATTGGAAAATGGACATTTATAATAACAAAATTAACCTGGTTGGCTAAACATCCAGGTGTTTGTCAAAATGCAAGAAACTAACTTTTGACTGATCTTTTATCTAATAAATACAACTTATTTGCAAGCATAACAGAGTATCATTAATAGTGTCAGGGATTTGATACTTGTCCATGGATGGATCGCTCATTTAAACAGGTTATTGCTTGGCCATTCCCTCAGTCTCTGCACAATTTCCTGTCCCTGAATTTCTTGTAGGCAGAATAAATTTTGTGCCAAAAAAGTTTTGGAGTCCCAGACTGGCTACAGGAGGTAGCCTCTTCTGGTGCCATGTTATCAGCTGTAGCTACACATTTCCATTCATCCTTATGATATCTCACCATCTCCCCTGTTCAAACAGATGTAGAGACCCACACTCAAACATCAGATGGAGCTTTAGGACTTTTATAGAAGAGTTGTGGGATGAATTTGGGACCCTGAAGGGGCTAGGAACTCTATGGGAAGACCAACAGAATCAACTAACATGGACCTTCGGTGGTTCTCACAGTCTGAATGACCAACCAAAGAGCATACACGGGCTGGACCCAGGCCCCCACATGTATGTAGCACATGTGCAGCTTAGTCCTCATATGGGTCGCAATCAATGGAGCTAGGGTTATCCATAAAGCTGTTGCCTATCTGTGAGATATGTCTTTCTAGCAGGGCTGCCTTGTCTGGCTTCATGTGGGAAGTTGAGGGTCCCTGCCTCTGTTGGATTACATTGGTAAATAAAGTTGCCAGTGGCCAATGGTTAGGCAGAGAGACAGAGTCAGGACTTTTAGGATTTCTGACCAAGAAACACAAGAGAAGGAAAAAGACACCATGGTCATGACAGGGAATGAGTAAATCCAGGCCTGAGAAGTAAAAGTCAGAGACAGAGAAACTGCCAATATGTCAGTCGGGGATTGGGGAGGGTGATAACAAAGATAAAATATAAACTTTAGTAATAATTCAGGAGGATTGGAGGGGAGGTGTTAGCACTGTGAATGTTTGGTAGTAGCTCAGGCATTCAGCTGTTTAAGGCATATTAAAACAAAAGACAGAATATGTGTGTGTGTGTGTGTGTGTGTGTGTGTGTGTGTGTGTGTATGTGTGTGTGTTCTTCATTTGAGAATCCAGAACATTGGGGCAGGTACAAAGAATGTGTTTGCTGCCACCAGGGAGACTAGATTCATCAAGTAATGCTGTAGAGGAGAAAGGAAGAGGAGGTGAGGGGAGGGAATATTAGAGGGGAAAGGATATGATCAGGAGGTAAAGAGAATAAATTTACCAAACTGAAAGCTGCTGTGGAGAATAAAAACAAACAAACAAAAAAAGTAAGTGCAAATTGTTAACCTGTTTATAATGGTTATAATTGCTTAATCCCTACACATTTGTTTGAAACATGCATTATAATGATGTAAAAAATTAGGGTTCTAAAACTAGTCAACCCTTAATATTAACAATAAGGAATCAAGAAATGTTTCAAGTAGGAACTCTCACTTTTTTTTATTGCATGTACTGTAAACTCAAAACAGGTACTCATGTAACAGGAAGCAAGTGACTACTGATGCTCACAAGTAGAAGTTAAGATCCGTACATAACCAGGTACATACCCAATTATTAACATTCTTAAAACTTAAACAGATGTTATTGAATATTAAAGTATTTTAAACCTTTGGTTGTATTCTTTCCTGTTCTGAAGTCAGATCACAAACTCTTAAATGTACATCATTTATAAATGGTATTGTTCATTTTTGATGATGTTCAAGTTTACTGAAACACACAACAGAAGTCATAATTAATTTCCCTTGAAATAAATGAATAACTAATAATATTGTCCTTCAAGCTGCCAGATGTAGAACTTTTATTATCGTAAGTCATTAAATTCTGTCCTCTTGAGATCCTCCATAAAAGTGGCTTCAAACTGAATCTCCCTTAGCACCAGGCTCCCGAGAATTAGGTAATGAATCTACTCTGGAGGGAGTAAGAGGAACATGGAATATGCAGTGTTGTTGACTTCAGAGTCTAACTTCTATCAGTTTTCCTTTCCCTGGTTTTCAAGAATACCAATTCCAAAATATATACTTGATAAATTTTCTAAAAGTTACTACTCAATGATATAGATGCTGCTATTTTTAATTACCATCAAAATATTCAGTAAAATATTCAATGAAATAAAAATTATTAAAACATTGATACATTTCAGAGCATTATTTTATAATATAAGAATTGCCTTCTTTTTTTTTTTTTTTTACAATTTAATCCCAATGAATTTAAAGAGACACATAGGAGTATCTCTTTACTTTTCCTATGTAAACCTCTAATTGTTGTAGAAGGTGGAATATGTAAAATCATTGATTCTATTTTATATCACAAATTTATGCTCTCAGAGGCATTTGACCATTGTATTCACAGTAATGTGACTTTCTCTTTGGCAACTAGGTAATTTAGAATTAGGTAGATCAATCTTTTTTATTATTTAAACCTCCAATGAGTGTGTTCATGGTTCGTGACATTCCATATTATTGCTATTTGTAAATTCTCTTTTCCTTTACAAGGCAGTAATTAGTAACCCTTTACCTGCATTTCAATTCATCTTCCTCTTTCACTGAAAAACATTCTCAGACTTGAAAACAAGCCTTACTGCTTACTTGAATATTAATGCTTATCTATACTACTTGTAAGAAGTTATTTTGCCCTGTCTGACTAAAGGACACTTTTAGGAGATTTTTTTCAATGCAATTGTAAACATTATAAATGAAATAAAAACTCAGCTTTCAGTTGGTTGCTGTCTATAAATGGAAGGCATATAGATGAAATGAGGGTAAAGATTTGAACTACATATTCTCATTTAGACTCATGATGCATTCTTGGTTTATTCTTTAAAACAATTTTAATAATACTCTATGACATGCATTTTCAGCTACAATGATAACATTATGGGTAATTTTAGCTAAGGTCTCCTAGAGAAAGTCAAGTATGTAATAATCAGTTATTATTGTTTTTCTTTTTCTTCTTTCTTCCTCTCCTCTCTGTTTCTCTGTCTCTGACTCTGTCTAGCTGTCATGCTTCAACTCTCCTCACTCAGGTGACAGTAATTAAAATCACAGAAAACCAAACTAATAAGCAATAATTTGTATTGTAAGGGTATTTTAATGGTGGAATATATGACTCACTATTGCCCCCAACCTTCTTCATTTTTACTCACATTCACACACACACACACATATGTATGTATGTATGTATATATATACATGAACTATATAATTACTACATATATATATGCAGCATTTTGTGTGGTTTAATAAAAGTTCAACTAAAGATATTTCAAAAAGATACAGTGAAATATAATATTTTATAAGTTACTGTTATATATGCCATATGTATGTTCAATTATATGGGTATATATATTAGAGTTATATCATATTAGCTGCTAATTCTCATCCCAAGATCATTAAAAATATGATAAATCTTCTAGTATCAGAACAGAAATCCTGCCTTCATGTTGTTGGTCAAAGGATGATAAAAGTCTCTTAAAAAACTTGTTGCCACTGAAATTGCATTTCCTTACTTCTTAGAACTTGGAAGTAAAATCCTATTGCTGAAGATAGGATAATTTATAGACAGGACTTCAAAAAAGGAGCTTAAATTGATTGAAAAGCTTCTTACATAATGAGTAGGTCTGAGAACACAAATATCAGCAGAGCAACTTGCCAAGGCAGAAAAACCGTCAATAGTTTTTACCAAACTAAAGCCTAGTAATCACAATAATGGTGAGATCAACACCACATCTCCAATGTGTGTGAATACATTTTTATCTATCTTATGAGCAATTGGTACCTGTCTAATTAAGAGCCTTCTTAATAGGAAGAAAATAATATTTAATCTGAAAATGTATTAACTATTTATCACATCACTATCCAAAACTCTGATAAGAGAATTCAATACTTGAATGCTATTCCTAAATTAGTACAATTTCTAATTATATCCCAAACATATTTTTTAAAACACAGAGATAAAAAAAACTTTTAAATTCATTTAAGGTAGCTTTCTTTTGCAGCAGATAGGAAGGATTAAAAATATACACATAGCAATGATGTAGAGTATAAATGACTATAATTTACCCATCTTTAGTTGATATATCTTCAATAGAACCCTTGGAAAAAAAACAATGCATGTCATAGAGGCCCAAAACACCTGATGCTAGATAATGTCCCCTACGTATTTTAAGGAAAAAGCACCTATGGACTCTTAGCAATATGGTTAAATGAACTCTGAACAAGATTGAGGTAATAACTATACAAGTTGAGTTGAAAACCCAAAGAAAAATCATGCAGTTTCAGCCATACATGGAGAGTTATAAGAATTCAATGTGTGATGAGAGAGTTAAAATTTGTTTTCTCCAGGACATGCTATACAGAAGGCATCAAATTCCAAGTGATTAGCTCTGGGCACATGTATACAGGCAAAAAGCTAAATGTATTCAGCCTTAAGATATATGCAATAATGTTAGTTAAAGGTGAAAGCATGAACTTAGTGGCAGGCACAGGAGGAGTTTCATCAAAGAGGAAGAAGTGATATGTACTCAATTCTCACATATAAAGCTCACTAATTCCTCAATAAATAACAAATGAACATATAAATAAATATAACTACTCAGTGCAATAAAATTATTTTGAATAAATTTATTTGAGGTTAAAATTTTATGTATTTGGCTCACCAATGTTATTATCATTAAGAATGGGTTCTTTAAATTGCCTTATGTTCTCTGTTGAGGGAATGCTTTGAACATTTTTGCAGAATATACTCAGTTTTCTTGAATCTACTTGTCAAGTGTGTGGTGTTGGAGTTTGTGGTATTGGAAAGACAGATTCTTGGCTTAACAAACAATGATTTATTTCTTGTTTTCCAGCCAGGTTGTTCTTTTGGTAGATTTAAACTTGCAGGTATTAAAATCCTCTGACCACAAATCAACTGTTCAAAATAACAGGTCCCATTTCTTTCATCCTGAGAAAGCTAAAAGCTTTCAGTAAGTAAAAGAAACATTAGTATACATCAGCTTACATCCTATTTAAAAAGAAGAAAAACTTAAATACTCTAGCTACTGTGAACAATACATCATGACCACACACAATATTTTAGCTATATCCATTCCTATAGGCATCTCCTCAATTATAGTAGAAAGAAGGCATTTGACACAACACAATATACATTGAAATATAGCTTCTTTAAAAATGCTATTTCTTTGCTCATCTCAAAAATTTTACCTATTTTATTCAAGAAATTTTCTGTCTCAAAAACTATTTTATTAAAACCAGTCATTTGAGGCAAAATTTTGAAATAATATTTTAAAACACTACATGTTTAGTTGCTGTTCTTTACGACGTCACTCACAGTCCAATTGTTATATAGAAATATCAAGGAGAACTTGAGAAAATGTCTACACCATTACAACTCCATTAGAGTGAAATAGAAAACTAGCCACCCCAGACCTTTGTTTAGCCATTACAAACTTTTCTTATTTTGATACACTGCCTAGACCTCTACTCATAAAATACCAATCTATGATGAGGATGTGCTACATATTGCTTATTTGTGAACCAAGATTGCCATCAAACATCAATGTTCCATCAGTCTACTGAAAATATTGAGTGAGATCAGAACATACAAAAAGCAAATAGAACACCTGACAGTCTGTCAAGTGAGTAACCTATTATGTGCTCATGGAAATTGAATTCTCAGAGACAAAATGTAATTTCTAAATGGCACCAAGATTTCCATCTGGCACATTTACACCACCTCCTTCTGATGAAAATTGAAAGACAGCTTGTAGGACTGGTCAAAAATTATCAAATCAATCAGATCCGCTGCCGTACATCTCCTGACACCTTCAAAATAAAGATTCTCACCATCTTGCTTGATTTTACATAGGTTTCTATTCTCTTATCCATGTATAGCCTTATGTTTTCTTTGTTCAGTCTCACATATACATAATAATTTATTCAGGAATTCATTTATAAGACCCATATGGTTTAAATTATTTTTCAAAGGGGCCTTTCTTTATGTTCATTCCAACCTAACTTTCACCTTTTGTATTTTATTTTATTATATTTTAAAAGTTTTATATATATATATATATATATATATATATAATTAAAAGTAATTTTAAAATGTTTGTCTAAAAGGAGGGCAGTTATCTATGTTCTATACTTTGTCTTCATATTTTCATGTTTTATTGATAGAGAAGTATTATTTTGGCTTATTAGAATCTGTTATTACTTACGGATATGATGAATGCTATTGAAATAGTATCATGACTGAGGCATACAGTTTATAAAAAGAGCAAATTTGATCCTTAATCTTGTCTCCTGGAGAAAGTCTACCTTGTAGTTAAGCAATCCCTTCAGCCATGTGTGAATTATAGACAGACATGGGTTTATAGTTTGTGTTTCTAACAATGTTGGATTTAACAATGATACTTTGAATTACTTTATTAAGATTTTTATTTTAACTTCCAAAAACATTTCTCGCTTTTAGTTATTTACAAGATGCTTGAGGAGAGAAGAATAGCAGTTTCTCATTACTACCTGAGGAGCATTGGAAGACAAACATTTGTGAAGGTTTTACTATAAAAAGTAATGAATTATTCCAATAGGAGTTGACAATAAACGGACCAAAATGACTAGAATGCAATCACAGAATGCCCATTTTTCCAATTATAAGCATTCATATCTGTACTCACAAAATGTAATTATAGACTACAGAATAGCTCATTCAACTGATGTTATGAAAATATAAGTAAACTACCAACTTATTAAGCTTTTTCTATCTACTTATATTTTGCTAGGAATTTCTGAAGTGATGTCTCCTCTCTCTTCTCTCTTCTCTCTTCTCTCTCTCTCTCTCTCTCTCTCTCTCTCTCTCTCACACACACACACACACACACACACACACACACATACAGGTACACACATTCATAAAGATCTGATGACAATTAATTTGCTACTTTGCAAATGTCCTCAACTATCCAAGCAGCTTTATTTCCTCTTTCTGTCTGTTCCATTTAGGAACTGATTAAATTGAATAGTTCTTAAGCACTAGCTTAATGTACATGATTAATGAGTGTTTTTGACTATTTTTACCTCCAGGTAAATTTCTACTCTAAATCTGAGGGATACTTTATATCTTATTTGAAGATTAATGTTTAAGGAAGAAATCCATTAAGGTTAATGAAGCCCCAGGCATTGAAGCAGTATGTTAATATACCAGAGACAATTAATTCTTGTCAGTTTCAAAGTATGTTTTATTTAACTAAAGATCTAGGAATTGAAATGAAATAAAATTTTAAATGTCCCTAAAATTCAAAGTGATACATGTGAAATTAAGTAAAATACTAATATAGCTAAATCAACAAAAATAATGGAGATTTAAATGCAAATTCTGTTTGGAAACAGCTTGTTTTCATAAATCCATAAATGAATGGCATTATGTTTCTTACAATCATTATATGTCTATTAGTTTAAATCTAAAATAAGAACTTTGCCAATTGCTTCATATGGTGATATCAGTGCTCAGAAAAAAAAAATGTCTACAGAAGTGATGGCTGTCCTCTGTGGTACACATTTGGACCAAATTTTCAATCTAAAGCCAGAGCAAGATTAGACCTGAAAATGATAGTCATTATGAATTATCTTTTCAGAAACTATTAGTGATAACCTATCAATGTTTATCATAACTCATTTTTATTACTTATTGCCTATTTTCAAATATAATTTTATTTATATAAAGTAGTTTATTAATTCTAATCTTCCCTTCTAGTTCCACAAATTGCCTTTCCTTTTTATAGCTCCTATATTATTTGCCCAAATGTAATACAGTATTATTTGGATGGTGTACTGACAGCTTTTGTGTGTCAACTTGACACAGGATGGAGTTATCACAGAGAAAGGAGCTTCAGTTGGGGAAGTGCCTCCATGAGATCCAGATGTGGAGCATTTTCTCAATTAGTGATCAAGTGGGGAGAGCCCCTTGTGGGTGGTACCACCTTTGGGTTGATATTCTTGGGTTGTATAACAGAGCAGGCTGAGCAAGCCAGGGGAAGCAAGCCAGTAAGTAACATCCCTCCATGGCCTCTGCATCAGCTCCTGCTTCCTAACCTGCTTGAGTTCAAGTCATGACTTCCTTTTCTGATGAACAGCAATGCAGAAGTGTAAGCTGAATAAACCCTTTCCTCCCCAACTTGCTTCTTGGTCATGATGTTTGTGCAAGAATACAAACCCTAAGACAGATGGCATATTAAATTAAAACACAAATTATAAAGAGTTATATTAGTGGATTACTTTCCTGTCCACTGTGAAGATTGAAGTTTAATAATTATAAGAATTATTTCTTCCTGGATCCAAGATGGAAGGGAGACTGAGGGAATGGCCAACCAATAACCATCCCAACTTGAAACCCATTCCATGGGCAAATACCAATTTAAGATATACACAGTCAAGCACTGGCGAGAAGACAAAGACCCTTATGGAAGTGTTGGGTGAAGGATTGAAGAGCTTGAGTGGAATGCCAACCCCACAGAAGGCCCAAGAGATTCAAGTAACCTGGAACTCTGTGAGCTCTCAGAGACTGAGCCACCAACCAAAGAACACACTTGGGCTTCAATGAAATCCCCTCAAAATGTAGCAGACTTGCTGCTCAGTCTCCCTGTGCCTCTTCCCCAACCAATGGAGCAGAAACTCTCCCTAAAGCTGCAGCTTGACTGGTCTAAGTTCTATAACCAGGACTGCCTTTTGTGTCAGTCAGAGAGTCTGCCTTACCAGCAGAGATTTGATAAGTCAGAAGAGGGGAAGAAGCAGGGCCTGAGGCTCCCCTTCACAAAGGAGAAGGGGAAGGTGGATCAGAGAGGGTCTCTTTGAGGAGGTAACTGGGAGGGGCCAGCATTTGATATAAATAAGTTACATAATTAAAAAATAAAACAGATTAAAATATTAACTTGTACTGGTATAACTGGTTGTCTGTAGGTGTAAAAATGAAACCATACCCATATTTGTCACCTTGCACAAAGCTCAAGTCCAAGTGGATCAATGACCTTGATATAAAACTGGATAGAATGGATCTAACATAAGAAAATATGGGAAAGAATCTTGAACACATTGATTGGCACAGGGGGAAATTTCCTAAACAGAACTCCAATGGCTCATGCTCTAAGAGCAAGATTGATAAATGAACCATAGGAAACTAGAAAGGCTAGAGGGCTAATATTCAAAATATATAAAGAATTCAAGAAGCTAATCACCAAAACAAACAAACAAATAAACAAACAAACAATCCAATCAAAAAATGGGGTATAGAACTAAACCAAGATTGCACAACTGAGGAATCTCAAATGGCTGAGAAGTACCTAGAGAAATATTCGAAGTCTTTACTGATCAGAGAAATGCAAAAATGCAAATCAAAATGACCCTGAGATTCCATCCTTACACCAATCAGAATGGCTAAGATCAAAACCTCAGGTGACAATATATTTTGGAGAAGATGTGGAGAAAGAGGAACACTCCTCCATTGCAGGTGGGATTACAAGCTGGCCCAACAACTCTGGAAATCAATCTGGAGGTTCCTTAGAAAATTAGAAATAGATCTACCTGAAGATCCTGCAATAACACTCTTGGGAATATACCCAAAAGATGCTCAACCATGCCACAGGGGTACATATTCCACTATGTTCATAGCAGACTTATATGTCATAGCCACTAGCTGGAAACAACCTAGATGGCCCACAACAGAAGAATAGATACAGAAAATGTGGTTCATCTACACAATGGAACGCTACTCAGCTATTAAGGACAAGGACACCCTGATATTTGAAGGCAAATGTATGGAACTAGAAAATATCATCCTGAATAAGGTAAATCAGACCCAAAAGGACGTGTATGTTATGTACTCACTAATAAGTGGATATTAGCCACAGGACTCTAAAAGGTCAACAAACTGAAGTACCCAAGTAAAGACACTTCAGTCTCACTTGGGAAGGAGAAGGAAGAAATCACAGATTGGGAGGGATGGAGGGACCTGGGAGGGAAAATGGAAGCAGTGAGGTAGTGGGGAGCCTGATCTGATATTGGGTGAGTGGGAAAAGACTGAAGCCCTGTGGGCCAGCACAGAGAAGGCAAACAGATAACCTCAGAGACAGAGGTTGGGTAGACTCTCCAGAATGAACGAGAGACCTGGGAGGTGAGAGACTCTCAGGACTCAAAGGAAGGGATCTTAGATGAAATGCCAGAGAGTAGCAAGAGGGAACTTAAAAGCCATCCTCCAGCAGGAAGACAGGGCTTCAAATGAGGGAGAGGGGTTTCATCCTACAGTCACAACTGTGACCCATAAATGTGCCTCTCTGAAAGAATTACAGGGATAGAAATGGAGAAGAGCTTGAGGAAAAGAAGTTCCAGAGACAGACCCAAAGTGGGATCCAGAACAAGTGGAGGTACTAAGGCCTGGCACTATTACTGAGGCTGTGGAGTGCTCACAAAAACGGACCTAGCATGACTGGACTCTGGAATACCCAACAAGCAGCTGAAAGTCTAATACAGGTATTTGCAGCCAACCAATGTTCAGAAGAAGCTGATCCTTGTTGGTAAAATAGAGAAGGCTGAAAGAAGCTGAGGAGAATGGCAATTCTGTAGGAGGACCAGCAGTCTCATTTAATCAGGACCTCCGAGATCTCTTAAACACTGGACCACCAAACAGGCAGCATAGAGCTGGTGCTGATATGAGGCCCCCAACATACATAATACAGTAGAGGATTGTCAGGTCTGTGTTCATTCAGAAATGCTCACCTAACCCTCAAGAGATTGGAGGCCCCAGGGAGTTTAGAGGTCAGGTGGGGTGGTTTGTGATGATATCCACAAGGAGACAGGTGGGTGGAGAAGAGGTATGGGATATGGAACAGTCAGAGGACAGACAGAAGTGGGGGATAAAATGTGGAGTATAAAAAAATAAGTTAATTAATTTAAAAAAAGTTGATCTCAAGGGGAATGACCTCAAGTGATATTTTGTTCCTATAGCTTACTTTTTTAGCACCGTGCACTGATTTTGGAGAAAAAACTGAACAGAATTAATAAATAGTACAAAACAGTTTTCTAAAGAAAAATAAGTTTTGTTATTTTAGAACATATGCTGGTGAAAATATTTACTGCTTATCTTAATACATCTATATGTTACATAATTGAGAAAGGACTTTAAATTTTTTTCACAGGTTAGAAAGACTAAAGAAAAAAATCTAAGTAAATAAAGAATAATTATTTCATACATATGATTCCACATTCTAAATGTGCCAAATTTTATCACAAAAATATAAAAATTATAACAAAATATTAATTTTTATTATACATAACTTTTTGTACTGTCTTCAACAAAATTTGCATCAGTTTTTAGAAAAGTGGCAAAAAAATATTTGGTTGTGTCAAATTCTTATTTCACTCCATAAAGGCAAAGAAAAAACCAACTTGATCAAAACTAGTTTATCATTTTTATTAACCAGAGAAGAGGATCTCATGTAGCAGCACACTGCCCTGACCCAACAATAATATCACTCACACTAGCATGAACTCACACTGGTATAGCTAGAAGACAAAAATATTTCATCATATGTTTAGGTATATATTATCATTCCATTATCTTATGATTCTTTTAAGTATGATTTATTATACTGTCACTTTTATATCTTCACAGAAAATACTGTGTGCCATAATCATATATGGAGTATATATCAAAATGGCATGAAAAAAACAACATATACAGATGAAAAGATGTCGGGATTGTTTAGTGTTACAGGGCATCACAAAATACCAGCAATCTGAGTTATTGACATTCATGGATACTATCACAATGTTTTCTTCCATAATATCCTTCACTTCTCTTGCTTGTGAGATTTATAGTATTTTATTTCACAGGTTCTGGAGAAGGAAAAGGTTTCATTTATTTATGATTTGGTAGTTTTATTTCATTGTTTGTTTATTAATTTTATAATGTTAAACAGATCTATAGCCTTGCATTATGTTAAATAGTTGGCTAACCTCTGAGGTCCATTGCTAGGACTTATTGTTGTCATTAAATAGTCCTAAGATGTTTTATGATTTTCACTGAGCTCCACTGGAACAGTACATGTTATGTCCAGAATATATTATGAAGTATTAAGTCCATTTATTGTAAACATATCTTTTGTTAATGCTGTTTCTCAATTTCTAATTTCTAAAAAACCTGTGTAGATGTGAAGTACATACTCAACAATTACTCATTTATAAATATATTCTCAAATTTTAAAAAATGATTGTTTAGACTTTCTATGCCATATGGAATAGTTTATGGGACTATAAGAGAGAAGCTGTGACTTATTTTCATTCATTTGGTTCATGGCTGTGCTAATGATGATACATGTTTAGTTTTCCTAGAAAATAATTAATGGCTAAATCACACAGAGTTGACATTTTCTTTTGGAGTATATATGCTCTGCTTTTAGTGGGTAACCACATTTGGTAAGTACTGGCATAAACATTTAAATAGTACAGTAAGAACTGAGAGCACATATTTGCAATGTCAGGTATTCTTTGCCACTTTTCATAGCATTGTGCTTTTCTCATTATTTGAAATGTTTTAAAATATAATAACCCTTCAAATGCCTTTTACTCATATATGTGACCCAATTCTCATTTCTCCTAATGAATGTTTTAATTTGAAATTTAGTATATTATATGAAATTGAGATATTCCAAAGTCTGGGTCACTTACAAGTACAGATACTAATTAAATACTTTGAAATCTGTACTTTTACTAGTTTCCTTACTTTTGTTATAAACTTACATGCATTGATCTCTTCTACTTCCCTTGTGCAGCCACTGCTCCTCTGGAATAATTAATAACTCAAGTCAATTAACTCCAGTAATGTTCCAGTAACGGTTACAGTATCTTAGTGGGGAAAACCTCTGCTCTGAAAGGAACCCAACTTTAAGTAAATACATTACTCTATAAATATTGAATTGTTGAATTGTTGGGTTAATAAGTTATGAGAATCACAAACAATATTATTTAGAAATATAAACAAAATTGGTTTACTAGTATGTTTCTTGAATGAGAGTAAATGTTTTCTATAGTTGACCTAAGTTAGGAAATTATCACTTATATGTTTAAAATATGATATGTATATAATGTTATAATTTAATCTTACATTTTTAGCTCCAATCCTGTTCAGCATGACATGATAATGCTAGGTTGCAGTAGTAGTACATATATATTGATGTAACCATAGCTGTCTAATTGGACTTTTGATTCTCTCAAACAATTACTAGAACATATTAAATTTTATTAAAAACTAAATTTATGAAAATTAATAAAATAATTTCACTAATAAAATGTAATATAACTAATAAAAATTATCAAAAAAAAATCCCTGAATTTGAAGGAGAATAATGAGGGATATATGAAGAGATTTGGACAAAGTACAGACTAATTGATTATCTAATACCATATATTCAGCCTTGAAAACAGACATATAAGTAACATATACAAGTCACATTCTGTAATAATTCTATAATAATATCATATTATATTTAAAAAAACACACATGAATATGTGTATAACAACAGGCAATAAATGATGGCCTGGAATTTGAAAGAGAACAAGCATTTTCCAGAGAGGAAAGGAAAAGGGGAAATGATGTAACTGTATTATATTTTAAAAGGAAAACTCAGAAGTACACCTTTCAATTCTCTTAGCATTCCATGTCCTTGTGTTTGTTGAGCTTCTTGAGCCTTCTATAATCTGTTATCTTATCTGTCTTATCTGTATCCCTCCTCCCTCAAGGGTAAAAATGTTTAATTCTAAAAAGGAGCTAACAAGAAAGGGAAAGAGGAAACATGATCAAGTATTGTGGGTGGTTAATTAGGAGTGAAGCCCTGAGGGCCAGCAAAAAGAAAGGAAACAGGCAACCTCAGGAGATAGGATGTAGGGGAGCTCTCTAGAATATACCAGTGACCTGGGAGGAGAGATACTCTCAGGACTCAGAGGGAAGGACCTTAGATGAAATGCCCAACAGTGAAGAGAGGGAGCAGTTGAGTCTACAACCAGTAGGAAGACAGGGCATCAAGTGGAGGGATGGTGTTGCCATCACATAGTCAAAAACTCTGACCCAGAATTGTTCCTGTCTGATACAACTGCAGGGACAAAAATGGAGAAGAGACTAAAGGAAAGGAGGTCCTGTGACCAGCCAAAATTGAGATCCTGCTGAAGAGGAGGCTCCAAGACGTAACATTTTACAGATGCTATTATGGTCTGCATACAGACAAAAGTATAGACTGGCTGACCTCTTAGAGGCCCAACAAACAGCTCAAAGAGCCAACTGCAGATGCTTACAACCAACCACTGGACAGAAGTCAGAGACCGCTGAGGTTGAATTATAGAATGGCTGGAAGAACTTGAGGAGGAGAGCAACCCCAAATAAAGACCAGCAGTCTCAACTAACCTGGATCCCTGAGATCTCTCAGACACTGAGTCACCAACTAGGCAGCATATCTCCTGACACATATACAGCAGAGGACTGCCTGGTCCAAATGAGGCATGCTGGAGGGTGTACCAGGATGGGGATAGAGACTGGAATGTTAAAAAAAAAAATCGGAGAGACTTTGGGGCAGTGGCAGTGGCAGTGGCAGCAGCAGCTTGTCTATCGGAGATGGCCACCACCAGTGGAACCAAGGCAACAGGGTCCAAGCAGGCCCTGTGCCTATTACCACTGGCGACCTCCAGTCACACCAGAAAAACAAGATTTGGATTTAAAATCACTGGTCAGATGCTGCTAGAAGAACACAAAAAGGACATAAATGAATCTCTTAAAGAAATACAGGGGAACATGAATAAGCTAGAAACCCGTATAATGGAAACACAAAAATCACTTATAGAAATTCAGGAGAATAAGGCTCAAGAGATAGAAGCCAATAAAGGAGAAACTGAAAAAAGACTTAAAGAAATGGAGGAGAAAGTGAGTCAAACAGCAGAAGTCATGAAAGAGGAAACACAAAAATCTCTTAAAGAATTAAAGGAAAACATAAACAAACAAATGAAGGAACTGAACAAAACCATCCTGGATCTAAAAAAAAAGTAGAAACAACTAAGAAACCACAAAGGGAGACAACTTTGAAGACAGAAAATCTTGGGAAGAAATCAGGGGCCATAGATGCAAATATCAACAGCAGAATACAAGAGATGGAAGAAAGAATCTCAGATGCCGAAGATACCATAGAAACCATGGACTCAACAGTCAAAGAAAATGCAAAATGCAAAAAGCTTGTAACCCAGAACATCCAGGAAATCCAGGACACAATGAGAAGACCAAACCTAAGGATTATAGGAATAGATGAGAGTGAAGATTTACAACTTAAAGGGCCAGCAAATACCTTCAACAAAATTATGGAAGAAAACTTCCATAACCTAAAGAGAGAGATGCCCATGAATATAAAAGAAGCCTAGAGAAATCCAAACAAAATGGATCTGAGCAGAAATACCTCCCGTCACATAATAATCAAAATGCCAAATGTACTAAACACAGAAAGAACATTGAAAGCGGTAAGAGAAAAAGGCCAAGTAACATATAAAGGAACACCTATCAGAATTACATCAGACTTCTCACCAGAGACCATGAAAGATAGAAAATCCTGGGCAGATCTCATGCAGACTCTAAGAGAACACAAATGTCAGCCAAGACTACTATACCCAGCAAAACCATAGATGGAGAAACCAAGATATTCATGACAAAACCAAATTTACCCAATATCTTTCCACAAACCCAGCCCTACAAAGAATAACAAGAGAAAAAATCCAATACAAGAAGGGAAACTACACCCTAGAAAAGCAAGATAGTAACCTTCTTTCATCAAACCGAAAAGAAGATAACCACTCAAATATAAAAATAACATCAAAAATGACACGAAGTAAAAATCACTATTCCTTAATGGCTTTTAACATCAATGGACTCAATTCCCCAATAAAAAGACATATGCCAACAGACTGGATAAGGAAACAGGACCCTACATTTTACTGCATACAGGAAATACACCTCAGTGTTAAAGACAAAAACTATCTTAGAGTAAAAGGCTGGAAGACAATTTTACAAGCCAGTGGTCTCAGGAAATGAGCCGGAGTAGCCATTCTAATATCAGAAAAAATTGACTTTCAACCTAAAGTCATCAAAAGAGACACGGAAGGACACATCTTGCTGGTCAAAGGAAGAATCCACCAAGAAGAACTCTCAATTCTGAACATCTATGCACCAAATGCAATGGCACCATCATTCGTAAAAGAAACCTTACTAAAACTCAAAGCACACATTGCACCTAACACAATAATTATGGGTGACTTCAACACCCTACTCTCCTCAATGGACCAATCAGAAAAACAGAAACTAGACAGGGAGACAGTGAAACCAATGACCAATTGGATTTAACATATATATGTATAACTTTTCATCCCAAAGCAAAAGAATATATCTTTTTCTCAGCACCGCATGGTACCTTATCCAAAATCAATCATATAGTTGGTCACAAGACAGACCTCAACAAATATAATAATATAATTATAATTATATAATTATATAATATAATTATATAATAATATAATAATCCCATGCCTCCTATCAGATCACTATAGAATAAAAGTAGTCTTCAATAACAACAAAAAATGCATACATACAATAAAAACAAAAACACAAAGCCCACATACACATGGAAACTGAACAATACTCTACTCAATGATACCTTGGACAAGGAAGAAATAGAGAAAGAAATCAAAGACTTTTTAGAATTTAATGAAAATGAAGGTACAACATACCCAAATTTATGGGAAACAATGAAAGCAGTGCTGAGAGGAAAACTCATAGCTTTGAGTGCCTCCAAAAAGAAATTTGAGAGAGCATACACTACAAGCTTAATGGCACAACTGAAAGCCCTGGAACAAAAAGAAGCTAATTTACCCAGGAGACATGGAAATCATCAAACTCAGGGCTGAAATCAATCAAGTAGAAACTAAGAGAAACATACAAAAAGTCAACAACACAGGAGCAGGTTCTTTGAAAAAATCAACAAGATAAATCAACAAGATAGAAAAACCCTTAGCCAGACTAACCAAAGGGCACAGAGACAGTATCCAAATTAACAAAATTAGAAATGAAAAGGGAGATATAACAACAGAAACTGAGGATATTCAAAAAATTATCAGATCCTACTACAAAAGCCTGTACTCAACACAACTGGAAGATCTGGAGGAAATGGAAAATGTCTTAGACAGGTACCAAATTCCAAAATTAAATCAGGATCAAATAGATCATCTAAAGAGACCCATAACCCCTAAAGAAATAGAAGGGGTCATAGAAAGCCTTCCAACAAAAAAAAGCACAGGAACAGATGGTTTTAGTGCAGAAGTCTATCAGACCTTCAAAGAAGATTTAACACCAATACTCTTCAAACTCTTCCACCAAATAAAAACAGAAGAAACTCTACCCAACTCCTTCTATTAAGCCACAATTATGCTGATACCAAAACCACACAAAGATCCAACATAGAAAGAGAATATTGATGCAAAAATACTCAATAAAATTCTTGCCCATCGAATCCAAGAGCACATCAAAATGATCATCCACCATGATCAAGTAGGCTTTATCCCAGGGATGCAAGGATAGCTCAATATATGGTAATCCATCAATGTTATCCACTACATAAACAAATCCAAAGAAATAAAACCACATGATCATTTCATTAGATGTTGAAAAAACATTTGACCAAATTCAGCATCCTTTCATGCTAAAAATCTTGGAAAGAACAGGAATTCAAGGCCCATATATAAACATAGTAAAAGCAATATACAGCAAACTGGTAGCCAACATCAAACTAAATGTAGAAAAACTTGAAGCAAACTCAATAAAATCAGGGACTAGACAAGGCTGCGCCCTCTCTCCATATCTTTTCAATATAGTTCTTGATGTCCTAGCTAGAGCAATTAGACAACATAAAGATGTCAAAGGGATACAGATTGTAAAGGAAGAATTCAAACTATCACTATTTGCAGATGATATGATAGTATACTTAAGTGACCAAAAGAACTCTACCAGAGAACTCCTACAGTTGATAAACAACTTCAGCAAAGTGGCTGGTTACAAAATCAATTCAAGCAAATCAGTAGCCATTCTGTACTCAAAGGATTAGCAGACTGAGAAAGAAATTAGGGTGATGACACCCTTCACAATAGGCACAAACAGCATAAAGTATCTTGGGGTGACTCTAAACAAACAAGTGAAAGACCTATATGACAAAACTTCAGATCTGTGAAGAAGGAAATTGAAGTAGACCTCAGAAAATGGAAAAATCTTCCATGCTCGTGAATTGGCAGGATTAATATAGTTAAAATGGCCATCTTGCCAAAACCAATCTACAGATTCAATGCAATCCCCACCAAAATCCCAACTAAGTTCTTCATAGAGTTAGAAAGAGCAATTCTCAAATTCATCTGGAATAACAAAAAACTCAGGATAGCTAAAACTATTCTCAACATTAAAAGAACTTCCAGTATCCCAGATGTCAAACATTACTACAGAGCAATAGTGATAAAAACTGCATACTATTGGTACAATGTCAGGCAAGTGGATCAATGGAATAGGATTGAAGACCCAGAAATTAATCCATACACCTATGGTCAATTGATCTTTGACAAAGGAGCTGAAAACATCCAGTGGAAAAAATCCTTTTCAACAAATGGTGCTGGTTCAATTGGAGGTGAGCATGCAGAAGAATGAGAATTGATCCATTCCTCTCTCTTTGTACTAAGCTCAACTCCAAGTGGATCAAGGACCTCCACATAAAACCTGACCCACTGAAACTAATAGAAAATAAACTGGGAAAGACCCTTGAGGATATGGGCACAGGGGAAAATTTGCTGAACAGAACACCAATAGCTTATGCTCTAAGATCAAGAATTGACAAATGGGACCTCATAAAATTACAAAGTTTCTGCAAGGCAAAGGACACTGTCTAAAGGACAAAACGTCAACCAACAGATTCGGAAATGATCTTCACCAACCCTAAATCTGACAGAGGGAAAATGTCTAATATATACAAAGAACTCAAGAAGGTAGACACCAGAGAACCAAATTACCCTATTAAAAAATGGGGTATGGAGCTATACAAAGAATTTTCCCATGAAGAACTTTGGATGGCTGAGAAGCACCTTAAGAAATGTTCAACATCATTAGTCATTAGGAAAAATGCAAATCAAAACAACCCTGAGATTTCACTTCACACCAGTCACAATGGCTAAGGTTAAAACTCAGGAGACAGCAGATGTTGGCGAGGATGTGGTGAAAGAGGAATACTCCTCCACGGCTGGTGGGATTTCAAGATGGTACAAGCACTTTGGAAATCAGTCTGGCAGTTCCTTAGAAATCTGGGCATGATACTTCCAGAGGACCCTGGTTTACCACTCCTGGGAATATAGCCAGAGGATTCCCCAGCATGCAATAAGGACACATGTTCCACTATGTTCATAGCAGTCCTCTTTGTTATAGCCAGAAGCTGGAAGAAACCCAGGTGTCCCGTAATGGAGGAATGGGTACAAAAAAATGTCATTTATTTACACAATGGAGTACTATTCAGCCATCAGAAACAATGAATTCCTAACATTCTTATACAAATGGATGGATCTGGAGACCATCATACTAAGTGAGGCAATCCAATCTCAAAAGATCAATCTTGGTATGTGCTCACTGATAAGTGGCTATTAGACTAGAAATGTGGAATACCCAAGACATAATCTACATATTAATTGATGTCCAAGAGGTATGTAGGAGTGGCCCCTAGTTCTGGAAAGATTCAGTGCAGGAGTATAGAACAGAATACCAGAACAGATAAGTGGAAAGGTTTAGAAGGGGGGATGGGGGAAGGAAGTATGCTTATGGGACTTTGGGTGAGTGGGGAGCCAGAAAATGGGAAATCATTTGAAATGTAATTAAAAATATATCAAATAAAAAAATCAATGGGAGAAGAGGTCTTTGGTTCCATGAAGTCTCAATAGATGCCCCAGTGTGGGGAAATTGGGGGAGGGGTATAGTTGGGAATGGATTGGGTGGACGGACATATTCTTGGAGGGGGTGTGAGGATGTGTTGAAGGTTTTTAGGTAGGAGGGAAATCTGAAAAGGGTATAACATTTGAAATGTAAATGAAGAATATATCCAATTAAAATATCAAATAATAATAATAATAATAAATAGAAAAATACGCAATAGACATGTGGTAAAATAAAAGGGGTTATAGGGACTCTAAAATTCTGCTAGAATTTTTCATCATACAGTACTCAGCTGGTCTGAAGATTTATTTTGATTGACAAGAGTCAATCAGGGAGAAAGAATGTATATAAGGTTGTAAATCCATAGCCAAAAAAGAAGGAATTATTACATCTGCTCATTGTCTTTTTCTAACCAAATTGAGACTAATCCAGACTCAAAAATACAGATAAAATATTCAGCCAAACCACATTTAGTAAAGAAGTATGGTTTAGAGAAGGAATTAAGATTCCCACTCATTTGCAAAGGTCAGCATTAATTCTACTAATACCAACTAATTAG
Organism: Apodemus sylvaticus; assembly: GCF_947179515.1. Lineage (NCBI taxonomy): Eukaryota > Metazoa > Chordata > Mammalia > Rodentia > Muridae > Apodemus > Apodemus sylvaticus. The sequence continues at coordinate 48,659,247 of NC_067482.1, read as the reverse complement.
GTGAAATGACTTCATTATGCAGACTAATATGCTTTCCTCAAAGGTCACTGATAGAAATGTTAAATGTATTTAAAAAACTAGTCATTACAACATCTGTAATTCTCTTTGACCAAATATTAGTGTACTATGAACGGACCAAAGTCAAATTACATGTAACAAGTACCATTTTCAATTGTTATGCATCAACTATCAACTCTATCTCTAATGAATTATTTTAAGAAATAAATTGGGCAAATTATATACAAAGGACCAGGAATGGATAATTTTTCATGGTAACGATGCAGTGTTAAGAAAACCTTTTGCTTGCTAGTTGTCCCCTAATAACAAGTTTTGTCGTAAATCAAAATTTAAGATCTTTTTTAATGCAATCAAACTTCTATCAAATAAGTGTTTGTTTTCAATAACAGTAAATGTAGAAATTCTTTATTTAATGCTAAGAAATGTGTCAGGTATATCATAAAGAGTTAGAATCCCTAATTTCTTGATTTTAGATAACTAAAGCAAATAAGGTTGAGGACATAAAATAAATTTTCAAAGGTACTTTATTGTATCCAAATAAATATTTCATTACAATTATTAATTATATTCAACTGAGTAGCTCTTAAAAATTATAAGCACTGCTATGTAACTACAGATATTATATCACACTTAGAGTCAAACTCTTCTTGTAAATAAGTCCTGTTAAATTCTCCAAATTGTAACTTTATGTGTAAAAACAATTTCACTCATAAATTCTAACATGACTACATATAAGATACTATATGTTAAAATATTTATAATTTTAATTAAAATGTACAATGATATTTTACAATGTAAAATGATTCTTACATTAGGAATAATTTATATAAAAGTAATTTAAAATCATTCATGCATAATTCAATAATGATGGAATTATTTTAAACTTGGCTTCATAGTATTGAAATTGAGCAAAAAATTTCCTATAAAATTGTAACATCAAAGCTTCCATAATGTCAGCCAAAATATTGGACTGAACTAGGTTATGCTTCTGTAAGAACACATACTGTACTTAGAACAACACAAAACTCCAAAAGCATTTTAAAATGTAGAATCCCCCATGAATATAACATGTCATTCACATTAGCATGATTGACATAATTTCTGTAAAAGAAGATATTGGTTCAGTTATATTTTGAAGAACTCTAGATTCTTATACTTTCCCATAAAGAGTTGCTCATTGGTGTGTGTGTGTGTGTGTGTGTGTGTGTGTGTGTAAAGTAACAGTGATTGATGCACACTGTCTGATGTTCCTATTCTGTAATTCATTTATCTCCTTGTTTTCAGGTCTGGGTCCCTGAACTTTATAAATGGGTTAGGAATTACATGTAATACAGAATTATTTTTAGTCTCTTCTCACTTTCATTTTCACCAGATACTCTAATGTCCTTCTATGAAGTATATGATGTTTCTGATAGCAAGAGTTATGAGGCTAGCCCAGAAAACTCTATTAGGCCTGTGCAAAGAGGGCTAGAAGGTATGAGTGAGAGCTATAACATTCTTTTTAGTGAGTCTCATTTGCAGAACCACACTAGTGACCTTCAATCTAGAATGATAACTCCAATTTTTCTTCACAAAGGCCCATAACTTCATGTAAGCTGCAATACTGGCCTAAGTTCTCTAGCTGCTAATTTCCACACTTCTCTGGAGAACTCCTATGACTATATTTTCTTTATAATTTATTCATTTTTACTTATTTACCTGTGTGTTTAAGCATGTGATGTGTCCATATGTATGCTCTGGTTCACACATTAAAAGAGATATCTAGTTCCTTCTCTTATTCTCCACGTGGTTTCTCATTCAGTTTGGAGGTCATCGGGTTGCTAGCAAGACCTGGTACTTCTCCTATCTCTGAATTCTGTATCACTAGGGTTACAGTCATGTGTGACTCAGCTTTTTACTTGGGCACTTGGGATTATAAAAGAGTCTCTTGAGGTCTGGGATTAAAGACATGCATAAAAGATATTTGGCATGTAAAGAGCTTTTCTGTATGGGCGACATCTATTATCTGTAGGAATAAGAGTATTAATAAAAAGCATCTAAGAACAATCAAGCAAAATGGTGGTAGTAGATTCTTGCCTAAATTTTATGACCTCCTCAGCTTTTAGTTGGCTAGGTTTCTAGTATGGGTTTCAGACCTGGACCAAATGGCTGAGGTGCTTATTTAACATATTAAAGTAGACACTGGCCTGAAAGTTCTCCAGGAATCCCTGAATCTCTTCCTGCTACCTGGCTATCCTGGCTGGCATACCCCACCCCCTATCATAAACTTTTAGCACGGAGGACTGGGATTCTCTTCCTTATATAATTAAACTATTTTGGTTTACTGCTCTTTGTGCTTTTCATGTCCTGTCTTCTGTACCTGGTATCCTTCACTCTTATCTCCTTTTCCCTCCCCATCTCTTCACATGGCCCAGCTTAGAGTATTCATGTCCACTCTGGACTCTCACAGAAGTGCCTGTCTCTGGCTATGCTCTCCCACAAATCTACAATAAACTTTCACCTTAACAATACCAATGGGAAATACTGTCCTTTCTGTTACTTTTTATTTATTTATATTTTGTTCATTCAGCAACAGGCATGATTTCCTTCTGGTTGAGTGTGCCATAAGTAAAATTAAAGAGTTGTTGCTCTTCAAGAACATAAGAATGCTACTTAATTGCACCTTTATAGCATTCTTGGCCATTTTTGTGTTTGATAGGTATTGTTGTTGTGTAGGGACATTAATTGTTTTGCTCTTTTGGCAGCTTGTGTAGGGTTTTCTATTATCAAGGAAGATAGAAAGTGGGAGTAAGGTTTTTCTGCTGAATCTAGCTCAAATAATACAAGTCATGTGTAATGACTGTGCAGTATCTTCAGCAATGTGGCTTACCTTCAACCACTAACATGTAACCAATGGAAACAGTGATAGCCTATACCGTTCTGACAATCACTTGGACTTCCCTGAACAACTATTTGAAATTATGATTCGTTTGCCTAGTATTGGGACTTTCTTGGTCTATTTTTCTTGTCAAGAGCAATATTAATCCAAATAGCATAGCTTCCATATATACATATACAATGTTTACATTTTATGTATAATTTTAGATAACATTGGACAAAATGATTCCTTGAGGCTTTATTGAAAACACTTGGTGCTATTTGACCCTCATCCCTCTTATTTCTATATGACTTCCTCCTCCCTCCCAAGTTCAAGCTCTGATTTCAGACCTAATCTGTTTCCTGCTTTGTATCACCAATATTCTGCTATTCATACATGAAGAGCAATCCCTTCCTCCCTTTATATGTTCCTTATTTTTCAGTTACTGCTCATTATAAACACACATCTGAGAATTTGGAATTATGAACTGCATGAGAAAGATGACCAATACAACATTCATCACTGGCCATTCTGGGTCGAGATTATTCAACTCCATATAATCAATTTTAGATTTTATCATTTTTCTTTTTAACTAAATAATAATCATTATATATATTTAAACAGTTTTGTGTAAATATTCATTCATCTACTGAAGGACATTTATTGAAGGTAAAAGGGAAAAATACTTAGCTTGTTTCATTTCCCGAATGAGAAGAGTGGCAAGGAACACACCTGAGCTCACATTTGTAGAGTACCATGTTGAGCCCTTCGGGCATTCGGCAAGGAAATGTATAGCTGGATCATAGGACAGAATTATTACTAAATTTCTCATTTTATTAAAAATAGATCTGTTTCTCATACTGTATATCCTAACTACAGTTTACCATTCTCTACTCCTCATAATTCCTTTCCATCTCCCCTCCTAAATGGATCCACTCCCTTTCTGTCTCATAAGATAAGAACAGAATTCTAAGAGATAGCAACCAAACATGACAAAATAAAATATAATACAATAAAACAAAACCTATCTCATTGAAGTTGGACAAGGCAAACCAATAGAAGGAAAAGACCCAAGAGAAGGCACAAGAATTAGAGAACCATTTTCCAATACACTCTGGAGTCCCATAAAAATAACAAAATTAAAGCTGTAATATCCATGCAGAGGAATTGGTGCAGACTCATGTAGGCCACTTGCTTGCTGGTTCATGATCTGTTTAGTTCCATGGCTTTTTTGTTTTAGTTTTTGTTTGCCTGACATCCTCAAGTCCTATGGGTCTTGCACACTTTCCAATATCTGGCTATTTTTGAAATAACAATAAATATCTAGTCTTTAAAAGATAAAAAATTGAATTCATAAGAAATAATTTGGAAGTATATATTTTATTGTTGCTCTAACTATTCAATGTATGATTGTAATTTGTTAAACTAAAACAGTTTGTGACTGTTTCACTTATACCTAGTTTTTGCATTTAAAAGTAATCCTATACTTGTTCAGATATTATTTCTTGATTCATAGCTGACAGTGGAGTCCACAAAGGAAGATTTCTATGAAATTTCCAGCCTTAACATACTTTTAGTTATTGATACTTTCTGGTTCTATCAAAGCTTCAGCCATTTTCTTTGCCCCTAGCATGAAAGTCGATGAAAGTTTAAACCTCACAAATGACAAATGCTAAATTTGGGGGGCTTGCCACTTTTTTTTTAGAAAATGCAAAATGCAAAAAGCTTGTAACCCAAAATATCCAGGAAATCCAGGACACAATGAGAAGACCAAACCTAAGGATTATAGGCATAGATGAGAGTGAAGATTTACAACTTAAAGGGCCAGCAAATATCTTCAATAAAATTATGGAAGAAAACTTCCCTAACCTAAAGAGAGAGATGCCCATGAATATACAAGAAGCCTACAGAACTCCAAACAGACTGGACCAGAACAGAAATACTTCCCGTCACATAATAATCAAAACACCAAATGTTCTAAACAAAGAAAGAATATTAAAGGCAGAGAAATTAAAGAGAAAAAGACCAAGTAACATATAAAGGAAAATCTATCAGAATCACAGCAGACTTTTCACCTGAGACTATGAAGGCTAGAAGGTCCTGGGAAGATCTCATGCAGACTCTAAGAGAACACAAATGCCAACCAAAACTATTATATCCAGCAAAACTCTCAATCACCATAAATGGAGAAACTAAGATATTTCACGACAAAACCAAGTTTACCCAATATCTATCCACAAACCCAGCCCTAAAAAGAATAATAGGAGGACAACACCAATACAAGGAGGGAAACTTCACCCTGGAAAAAGCAAGAAAGTAACCTTTCATCAAACCCAAAAGAAGTTAAGCAATCAAATTTAAAAAATAACGTCAAAAAAGATAGGAAGTAACAATCACTATTCCTTAATATCTCTTAACATCAATGGACTTAATGCCCCAATAAAAAGACACAGACTAACTGACTGGATACGTAAACAGGACCCTACATTTTGCTGCTTACAGGACCTCAGGGTCAAAGACAAACACTACCTTAGAGTAAAAGGCTGGAATACAATTTTACAAGCAAATGGTCTCAGGAAACAAGCTGGAGTAGCCATTTTAATATCAGATAAAATTGACTTTCAACCCAAAGTCATCAAAAGAGACTCTGAGGGACACTTCTTGCTGGTCAAAGGAAAAATACAACAAGAAGAACTTGTCACTTTTAATTTATAAAACTAAACTGAAAATGAGAACTCAATTTAATTTTAAATTGAAATTGAATTTTCTCTTGAATGAATGACTTCAATAGTTTCACAAGCTTAAGAGACATAAAACATATTCATTTCTTTCTGTAAAGTGTCCTTGTTTGTATTTATGTTATTGCCTTGTCATTTGACTTAGATGTACTTTTTTAAAAATTTTTTATTGATATATTTTTTATTTACAATTCAAATGATTTCCCCTTTTCTGGGTCCCCACTCCCCGCAATTCCCATAAGACCTCTTCCCTCCCCCTGTTCCTCCATCTACCCCTTCCCGCTTCCCTATTCTGGAATTCCCCTATACTCTTGCACTGAGTCTTTCCAGAACCAGGGGCTACTCCTCCATTCTTTTTGGACATCATTTAATATGTGGATTATGTCTTGGGTACTCAAAGTTTCTAGGCTAATATCCACTTATCAGTGAGTGCATACCATGACTGATCTTTTGAGACTGGGTTACCTCTCTTAGTATGATGCTCTCCAGCTCCATCCATTTGTCTAAGAATTTCATGAATTCATTGTTTCTAATGGCTGAATAATACTCCATTGTGTAAATATACCACATTTTTTGTATCCATTCCTCCGTTGAAGGACACCTGGGTTCTTTCCAGATTCTGGCTACTACAAATAGGGCTGCTATGAACATAGTAGAGCATGTGTCCTTATTGCATGCTGAAGAATCCTCTGGGTATATGCCCAGGAGTAGTATAACAGGGTCCTCAGGAAGTGTCATGCCCAGTTTTCTGAGGAACCGCCAGACTGATTTCCAAAGTGGCTGCACCATCTTGCAATCCCACCAGCAGTGGAAAAGTGTTCCTCTTTCTCCACATCCTTGTCAACACCTGCTGTCTCCTGAGTTTTTGACCTTAGCTATTCTGACTGGTGTGAGGTGAAATCTCAGGGTTGTTTTGATTTGCATTTCCCTAATGATTAATGATGTTGAACATTTCTTAAGGTGTTTCTCAGCTCTCCGAAGTTCTTCATGTGAAAATTCTTTGTTTAGCTCTGTACCCCACTTTTTAATGGGGTTATTTGGTTCTCTGGGTTCTACCTTCTTGAGTTCTTTGTTCATATTAGATATTAGCCCTCTGTCAGATTTAGGGTTGGTGAAGATCCTTTCCCAATCTGTTGGTTGACGTTTTGTCCTTTTGACAGTGTCCTTTGCCTTACAGAAGCTTTGTAGTTTTATGAGGTCCCATTTGTCAATTCTTGATCTTAGAGTGTACACTATTGGTGTTCTATTCATGAACTTTTCCCCTCTGCCCATGTCCTCAAGGGTCTTTCCTGATTTCTTTTCTATTAGTTTCAGTGTGTCAGGTTTTATGTGGAGGTCCTTGATCCATTTGGAGTTGAGCTTAGTACAAGGAGATAAGAATGGATCGATTCTCATTCTTCTGCATGCTGACCTCCAATTGAACCAGCACCATTTGTTGAAAAGACTATCGTTTTTCCACTGGAAGCTTTCAGCTACTTTGTCGAAGATCAAGTGACCATAGGTGTGTTGGTTCATTTCTGGGTCTTCAATCCTATTCCATTGATCCACTTGCCTGACATTGTACCAATACCATGCAGTTTTTATCACTATTGCTCTGCAGTAAAGTTTAAAGTCTGGGATACTGAATCCCCCTAAAATTCTTTTACTCTTGAGAGTAGTTTTAGCTATACTGGGTTTTTTGTTATTCCAGATGAATTTGAGAATTGCTCTTTCTAGTTCTATGAAGAACTAGGTTGGGATTTTTATGGAAATAGCATTAAATCTGTAGATTGCCTTTGGCGAGATGGCCATTTTAACTATATTATTCCTGCAAATCCACGAGCATGGAAGATTTTTCCATTTTCTGAGATCTTCGATTTCCTTCTTCAGAGATCTGAAGTTCTTGTTATATAGGTCTTTCACTTGTTTGGTTAGAGTTACCCAAGATACTTTATGCTGTTTGTAGCTATTGTGAAGGCAGTCATTTCCCTGATTTCTTTCTCAGTCTGCTTGTCCTTTGAGTATATAAAGGCTACTGATTTGCTTGCCTTGATTTTGTAGCCAGCCACTTTGCTGAATTTGTTTATCAGCTGTAGGAGTTCTCTAGTAGAGTTTTTAGGGTCACTTAAGTATACTATCATATCATCTGCAAATAGTGATAGTTTGATTTCTACCTTTCCAATTTGTATCCCTTTGACTTCCTTATGTTGTCTAAGCTCTAGCTAGGACTTCAAGAACTATATTGAGAAGATATAGAGAGAGGGGGCAGCCTTGTCTAGTCCCTGATTTTAGTGGGATTGCTTCAGGTTTCTCTCCATTTAGTTTGATGTTGGCTACCAGTTTGCTGTATATTGCTTTTACTATGTTTAGATATGGGCTTTGAATTCCTGTCCTTTCCAAGACTTTTAGCATGAAAGGATGCTGAATTTTGTCAAATGTTTTTTCAGCATCTAATGAAATGACCATGTGGGTTTTTTCTTTGAGTTTGTTTATGTAGTGGATTGCATTGATGGATTTCCTTATATTGAACCATCCCTGCATCCCTGGGATGAAGCCTACTTGATCATAGTGGATGATCATTTTGATGTGTTCTTGGATTCGGAGGGCAAGAATTTTATTGAGTATTTTTGCATCGATATTCATAAGGGAAATTGGCCTGAAATTCTCTTTCTTAGTTGGATCTTTGTGTGGTTTTGGTATCAGTGTAATAGTGGCTTTGAAGAAGGAGTTGGGTAGTGTTCCTTCTGTTTCTATTTGGTGGAAAAGTTTGAAGAGTATTGGTGTTAAGTCTTCTTTGAAGGTCTGATAGAATTCTGCACTGAAACCATATAGTCCTGTGCTATTTTTGGTCGGAAGCCTATCTATGACCCCTTCTATTTCTTTAGTGGTTTTGGATCTGTTTAGATGGTCTATTTGATCCTGGTTTAATTTTGGTAATTGGTATCTGTCTAAGAAAATGTCTATTTCCTCCAGATTATACAGTTGTGTTGAGTACAGGTTTTTGCAGTAGGATCTGATGATTTTTTGAATTTCCTCGGTTTCTGTTGTAATATCGCCGTTTTCATTTCTAATTTTGATAATTTGGATACTTTCTCTGTGCCCTTTGGTTAGTCTGGCTAAGGGTTTATCTATCTTGTTGATTTTTTTCAAAGAGCCAGTTTTTGGTTTTGTTGATTTTTTGTATGGTTCTCTTGGTTTCTACTTGATTGATTTCAGTCCTGAGTTTGATGATTTCCTGTCTTCTTCTCCTCCTGGGTGAATTAGCTTCTTTTTGTTCCAGGGCTTTCAGTTGTTCCATTAATCTCCTAGTGTATGCTCTTCGGGTTTGATGAAAGAAGCTTAATATCCTGCTTTTTCCAGGGTATAATTTTCCTCGTTGTAATGATGTTTCTCCCCTATTATCCTTTGTAGGGCTGGGTTTGTAGAAAGATATTGTGTAATTTTGGTTTTGTCATGGAATATCTTGGTTTCTCCATCTATAGTAATTGAGAGTTTTGCTGGGTATAGTAGTCTCAGCTGGCATTTGTGTTCTCTTATAGTCTGCATGAGCTCCGCCCAGGATCTTCTAGCTTTCATGGTCTCTGGTGAGAAATCTGGTGTAATTCTGATAGGTCTTCCTTTATATGTTACCTGCCCTTTTTCTCTTACTGCCCTAAGTATTCTTTCTTTGTTTAGTACATTTGGGGTTTTGATTATTATGCGACGGGAGGTATTTCTGTTCTGTTCCAGTCTGTTTGGAGTTCTGTAGGCTTCTTGTATATTCATGGGCATCTCTCTCTTTAGGTTAGGGAAGTTTTCTTCCATAATTTTGTTGAAGATATTTGCTGGCCCTTTAAGTTGTAAATCTTCACTCTCATCAATACCTATAATCCTTAAATTTGGCTTTCTCATTGTGTCCTGGATTTTCTGGAAATTTTGGCTTAAAAGTTTTTGCATTTTGCATTTTCTTTAACTGTTGAGTCCATGGTTTCTATGGTATCTTCGGCATCTGAGATTCTTTCTTCTATCTCTTGTATTCTGTTGTTAATATTTGTGTCTATAGTCCCTGATTTCTTCTCAAGGTTTTCTATCTCCAAAGTTGTCTCCCTTTGTGTTTTCTTAGTTGTTTCTACTTATGTTTTTGGATCCTGGTAGTTTTTGCTCAGTTCCATCATTTGCTTGTTTGTGTTTCCCTCTAATTCTTTTTTTTTTTTTTTTTAAAACATCAGAGATTTTACTTTATTGTAGACTTCTTATTGCCTTGAGTCAGAATCTCCCAATTAACCAGATGCCCACTGTCTACGATACTTAGACTGGGGTATCTACCCATATCCTTCCGTCAGTATTAGGGTAATAGATATAATCATCCATGCTTGACATTTTACATGAATGTTGGGGATTTGAACTTAAACCTTTTATATAGCAAGTGGTTTTACCCACTGGTCCATCTCTCTAGACTCCTGCTTGCAAAGCAAATTCATAGTATAAATCCATGTAATCTTGCTAGAGCTTTTTGCTACATGTGCTCAACTTCCCTCAAATAGTGAAGGTTAGTTTTGTCTCAGCAAGGACTTTAGGCTGCAAGGAGTTCTTGAGTATTCACCTTCAAACAGTTGAAGATATTATCGAGGGATATTTTTTTTCTTTTTTTTTATTCGATATAATTTATTTACATTTCAAATGATTTCCCCTTTTCTAGCCCCCTCCCCACTCCCTGAAAGTCCCATAAGCCCCCTTCTCTTCCCCTGTCCTCCCTCCAACCCCTTCCCAGTTCCCCGTTCTGGTTTTGCCAAATACTGTATCACTGAGTCTTTCCAGAACCAGGGACCACTCCTGCTTTCTTCTTGTATCTCATTTGATGTGTGGATTATGTTTTGGGTATTCCAGTTTTCTAGGTTAATAACCACTTATTAGTGAGTGCATACCATGATTCACCTTTTGAGTCTGGGTTACCTCACTTAGTATGATGTTCTCTAGCTCCATCCATTTGCCTAAGAATTTCATGAATTCATTGTGTCTAATAGCTGAATAGTACTCCATTGTGTAGATATACCACATTTTTTGAATCCACTCTTCTGTTGAGGGATACCTGGGTTCTTTCCAGCATCTGGCAATTATAAATAGGGCTGCTATGAACATAGTAGAGCATGTATCCTTATTACATGGTGGGGAATCCTCTGGGTATATGCCCAGGAGTGGTATAGCAGGATCTTCTGGAAGTGAGGTGCCCAGTTTTCGGAGGAACCGCCAGACTGATTTCCAGAGTGGTTGTACCAATTTGCAACCCCACCAGGAGTGGAGGAGTGTTCCTCTTTCTCCACACCCTCTCCAACACCTGCTGTCTCCTGAATTTTTAATCTTAGCCATTCTGACTGGTGTAAGATGAAATCTTAGGGTTGTTTTGATTTGCATTTCCCTAATGACTAATGAAGTTGAGCATTTTTTAAGATGCTTCTCCGCCATCCGAAGTTCTTCAGGTGAGAATTCTTTGTTTAACTCTGTACCCCATTTTTTAATAGGGTTGTTCGGTTTTCTGGAGTCTAACTTCTTGAGTTCTTTATATATATTGGATATTAGCCCTCTATCTGATGTAGGATTGGTGAAGATCTTTTCCCAATTTGTTGGTTGCCGATCTGTCCTCTTGATGGTGTCCTTTGCCTTACAGAAACTCTGTAACCTTATGAGGTCCCATTTGTCAATTCTTGCTCTTAGAGCATACGCTATTGGTGTTCTGTTCAGAAACTTTCTCCCTGTACCGATGTCCTCAAGGGTCTTCCCCAGTTTCTTTTCTATTAGCTTCAGAGTGTCTGGCTTTATGTGGAGGTCCTTGATCCATTTGGATTTGAGCTTAGTACAAGGAGATAAGGATGGATCAATTCGCATTCTTCTGCATGCTGACCTCCAGTTGAACCAGCACCATTTGTTGAAAAGGCTATCTTTTTTCCATTGGATGTTTTCAGCTTCTTTGTCGAAGATCAAGTGGCCATAGGTGTGTGGGTTCATTTCTGGATCTTCAATCCTGTTCCATTGATCCTCCTGCCTGTCACTGTACCAATACCATGCAGTTTTTAATACTATTGCTCTGTAGTATTGCTTGAGGTCAGGGATACTGATTCCCCCAGATTTTCTTTTGTTGCTGAGAATAGTTTTAGCTATCCTGGGTTTTTTGTTGTTCCAGATGAATTTGATAATTGCTCTTTCTAACTCTGTGAAGAATTGAGTTGGGATTTTGATGGGTATTGCATTGAATCTGTATAGTGCTTTAGGCAAAATGGCCATTTTAACTATATTGATTCTACCGATCCATGAGCATGGGAGGTTTTCCCATTTTTTGAGGTTTTCTTCCATTTCCTTCTTCAGAGTCTTGAAGTTCTTGTCATACAGATCTTTCGCATGTTTGGTAAGAGTCACCCCAAGATACTTTATACTGTTTGTGGCTATTGTGAAGGGGGTCATTTCCCTAATTTCTTTCTCAGCCTGCTTATCCTTTGAGTATAGGAAGGCCACTGATTTGCTTGAGTTGATTTTATAACCTGCCACTTTGCTGAAGTTGTTTATCAGCTGTAGGAGCTCTCTAGTGGAGTTTTTTGGGTCACTTAGGTAGACTATCATGTCGTCTGCAAATAATGATAGTTTGACTTCCTCCTTTCCAATTTGTATCCCTTTGACCTCCTTATGTTGTCGAATTGCCCGAGCTAGTACCTCAAGTACAATATTGAAAAGATAAGGAGAAAGAGGGCAGCCTTGTCTGGTCCCTGATTTCAGTGGGATTGCTTCAAGTTTCTCTCCATTTAGTTTGATGCTGGCTACCGGTTTGCTGTATATTGCTTTTACTATGTTTTGGTATGGGCCTTGAATTCCTGTTCTCTCCAAGACTTTAAGCATGAAAGGATGCTGAATTTTGTCAAATGCTTTTTCAGCATCCAATGAAATGACCATGTGGTTTTGTTCTTTGAGTTTGTTTATGTAGTGGATTGTATTGTTAGATTTCCGTATATTGAACCAACCCTGCATTCCCGGGATAAAGCCTACTTGATCATGGTGGATGATCGTTTGGATGTGTTCTTGGATTCGGTTGGCAAGAATTTTATTGAGTATTTTTGCATCGATGTTCATAAGGGAAATTGGTCTGAAGTTCTCTTTCTTTGTTGGATCTTTGTGTGGCTTTGGTATCAGCGTAATTGTGGTTTCGTAGAAGGAATTGGGTAGTGTTCCTTCTGTTTCTATTTTGTGGAATAGTTTGAAGAGTATTGGTGTTAACTCTTCTTTGAAGGTCTGGTAGAATTCTGCACTGAAACCATCTGGTCCTGTGCTTTTTTTGGTTGGAAGACTTTCTATGACTCCTTCTATTTCTTTAGGCTTTATGGGACTGTTCAGATGGTCTAGTTGGTCCTGATTTAATTTTGGTATTGGGTATCTGTCAAGGAAATTGTCCATTTCCTCCAGATTCTCCAGTTGTGTTGAGTACAGGCTCTTGTAGTAGGATCTGATGATTTTTTGGATTTCCTCAGTTTCCGTTGTTATGTCTCCCTTTTCATTTCTAAGTTTGTTAATTTGGATACTTTCTCTGTGCCCTTTGGTCAGTCTGGCTAAGGTTTTATCTATCTTGTTGATTTTCGCAAAGAACCAGCTCCTGGTTTTGTTGATTTTTTGTATGGTTCTCTTTGTTTCTACTTGATTGATTTCGGCCCTGAGTTTGATGATTTCCTGCCTTCTACTCCTCCTGGGTGAAATAGCTTCTTTTTGTTCTAGGGCTTTCAGGTGTGTCATTAAGTTGATAATGTATGCTCTCTCCATTTTCTTTTTGGAGGCACTCAGGGCTATGAGTTTTCCTCTTAGCACTGCTTTCATTGTGTCCCATAGATTTGGGTATGTTGTGTTTTCATTTTCATTGTGTTCTAAAAAGTCTTTAATTTCTTTCTTTATTTCTTCCTTGACCAAGGTATCATTGAGTAGAGTATTGTTCAATTTCCACGTGTATGTGGGTTTTCTGTTGTTTCTGTTGCTATTGAAGACCACTTTTATTCCATAGTGATCAGATAGGAGGCATGGGATTAGTTCTATCTTCTTATATTTGTTGAGGTCTGTCTTGTGACCAATTATATGGTCGATTTTGGAGAAGGTACCATGAGGTGCTGAAAAAAAGGTATATTCTTTTGTTTTAGGATAGAATGTTCTATATATATCAGTTAAATCTAATTGGTCCAAAGCTTCAATTAGTTTCATTGTGTCCTTGTTTAGTTTCTGTTTTCCTGATCGGTCCATTGAGGAAAGTGCAGTGTTGAAGTCACCCACAATTATTGTGTTAGGTGCAATGTGTGCTTTGAGTTTTAATAAAGTTTCTTTTATGAAAGAGGGTGCCCTTGCATTTGGAGCATAGATGTTCAGGATTAAGGGTTCTTCTTGTTGTATTTTTCCTTTGACCAGCAAGAAGTATCCCTCAGAGTCTCTTTTGATGACTTTGGGTTGAAAGTCAATTTTATCTGATATTAAAATGGCTACTCCAGCTTGTTTCCTGAGACCATTTGCTTGTAAAATTGTCTTCCAGGCTTTTACTCTAAGGTAGTGTTTGTCTTTGACCCTGAGGTGTGTTTCCTGTAAGCAGCAAAATGTAGGGTCCTGTTTACGTATCCAGTCAGTTAGTCTGTGTCTTTTTATTGGGGCATTGAGTCGATTGATGTTAAGAGATATTAAGGAATAGTGATTGTTACTTCCTATCATTTTTGACGTTATTTTTTAAATTTGATTGCTTAACTTCTTTTGGGTTTGATGAAAGGTTACTATCTTGCTTTTTTCAGGGTGAAGTTTCCCTCCTTGTATTGGTGTTGTCTTCCTATTATCCTTTTTAGGGCTGGGTTTGTGGATAGATATTGGGTGAACTTGGTTTTGTCGTGAAATATTTTAGTTTCTCCATCTATGATGATTGAGAGTTTTGCTGGATATAGTAGTTTTGGTTGGCATTTGTGTTCTCTTAGAGTCTGCATGAGATCTGCCCAGGACCTTCTAGCCTTCATAGTCTCAGGTGAAAAGTCTGCTGTGATTCTGATAGGTCTTCCTTTATATGTTACTTGGCCTTTTTCTCTTACTGCCTTTAATATTCTTTCTTTGTTTAGAACATTTGGTGTTTTGATTATTATGTGACGGGAAGTATTTCTGTTCTGGTCCAGTCTGTTTGGAGTTCTGTATGCTTCTTGTATATTCATGGGCATCTCTCTCTTTAGGTTAGGGAAGTTTTCTTCCATAATTTTATTGAAGATATTTGCTGGCCCTTTAAGTTGTAAATCTTCACTCTCATCTATGCCTATAATCCTTAGGTTTGGCCTTCTCATTGTGTTCTGGATTTCCTGGATATTTTGGGTTACAAGCTTTTTGCATTTTGCATTTTCTTTAACTGTTGAGTCCATGGTTTCTATGGAATCTTCAGCATCTGAGATTCTTTCTTCTATTTCTTGTATTCTGTTGTTGATATTTGCATCTCTGTCCCCTGATTTCTTCCCAAGGCTTTCTATCTCCATAGTTGTCTCCTTTTGAGTTTTCTTAGTTGTTTCTACTTCTGATTTTAGATCCTGGATGGTTTTGCTTAGCTCCTTCACTTGCTTGTTTGTGCTTTCCTGTAATTCTTTAAGAGATTTTTGTGTTTTTTCTTTCATGACCTCAGCCTGTTGACCAAAGTTCTCCTGTATTTCTTTAAGAGATTTTTGTGTTTCGTCTTTCATGACCTCAGCCTGTTGACCAAAGTTCTCCTGTATTTCTTTAAGTGTTTTTTGCATTTCCTCCTTGTTGGCTTTTGTATTCTCCTGGATTTCTTTCAATGATTTTTGTGTTTCCCTTGCAAGGGCTTCTAACTTTTGATCCATTTTCTCCTGAATGTCCTTCATGTGTTCCTGTACCAGCATCATGACCAGTGATTTTAAATCCAAATCTTGTTTTACTGGTGTGATGGGGTATCCAGGACTTGCTGGTAGAGGAGAATTGGGTTCAGATGTTGCCATATTGCCTTGATTTCTGTTAGTGACGTTCCTGCGTTTGCCTTTTGCCATCTAGCTCTCACTGGTGTTACTTGGTCTTGTCAGTGCTGGACTCACCAGTGCAAGCTGCCCCTTCCCCGTTGGCCTCTGGTGCACAGCTTACACTCTGCACTGCCTGTAGACAGGGTGCTGTTGTCCAGGCTGTTCAGATCCCGAAGCAGGCACCTGAAGGCTCCCGCTGGGGCCCGCAGGATTTATTGGAGCACACCGACTTCTCCCAGCTGGCCGCCCGGAAGCCCCCACTAGCCTCTTGAGGGACCTGGAGATGTGGTGCGGCCACCCAGGCTGATCTGAAGTGGAGAGAGTTGACCTGAGGGCTTCTGCCTGAGGCCTTGCCCCAGACTGTGTCTGTGGGCCAGATGGAACCCGTGTGCACCCCCAGGGAGCTCAGAAGGTGTATGCTGCTGTGACCTCCCCTGTGTTCCGCTCACTCCGCTGGGCAGCTGATTTCCCCAACTGGGCTGGCGCACACTAGGTTAGCCTTGTCGCCCGGGCCCTGAGTCCAGGCAAAAGCCTGGGAGGCCAAGGTCCGAGCAAAGTTCCCCTAGGGCTATGACTGTTATTTGGGTCGGCCAGGTGACCCGGATGGGGGGCGTGCGCGTCCGCGCTCCCTGAAAGCACCGGGAGAGTCTGTTGTGCTAATAACCTCCTGGGCGGGTTGACACACAGATGGCCCACCAAGCCGCCCAGTTCTTGGGGTCAGTCCTGTGCCTTTTGAGGCCTAGACACTCGTTTTGTTAGCCTCAGGTTACGCTTGTTAGCCGTCTCTGCCCTCCCGAGCACTCTGGGTCCTGTAGGCAAAATGGCGCCGCGTGCGCCCGCCAGGCCAAAAAAAACTCCTGGCTGGGTTGGCGCCCCGATGGCCACTCGAACAGCCCAGGGCCTGGGTGCAGGCCAACGCCCGTCAGGCTCAGACCCCTGCGGTGTTGGGCCTAGGATTATGTTTGTGTACCTCAGTCTGACAGATCTCTGGAGCCCGGAATCAAGATGGAGGTGAGTCTCTCCTGACTGGTGGGAAGCCGAGTTCTGAAGTGGCTTCCGTGCAGCGAAAGGCTCCGCAGAACCGCAGCTGCTTGCCGCCCGGCTGGTCAGCGAAGGTCAGTGGTCGTGGGCACAGGGCCTAACTGGACCCTGTGTCGCCTTGGTTCCACCGCTGATGGCCCTTCAGCTGGACCAGCTACTGCTACCGCCGCCGCCGCCGCCGATTTCCCTCTAATTCTTTAAGGGATTTTTGTGTTTCCTCTTTCATGACTTCTGCCTGTTGTTCAAAGTTCTCCTGTATTTCTTTAAGTGATTTTTGCATTTCCTCCTTATTGGCTTTTGTATTCTTCTGAATTTCTTTCAATGATTTTTGTGTTTTCCTTGTAAGGGCTTCTAGCTTTTGATCATTTTTCTCCTGAATTTCTTTAAGTATGTCCTTCATGTGTTCCTGTACCAGCATCATGACCAGTGATTTTAAATCCAAATCTTGTTTTTCTGGTGTGTTGGGGTATCCAGGACTTGCTATTGTTGGAGATTTGGCTTCAGATGCTGCCATAATGCCTTGGTTTCTGTTAGTAACATTCCTATGTTTGCCTTTAGCCATCTAGTTCTCCCAGGTGTTAGATGGTCTTATTGTCACTGGCTGGTGCTTCAACCTACTGTGGATTTTTAAGGTTATCTCTGCAACACTGGATGACTGGGTTTCTTCTGGCACAGATTACTGATATGCTGCCTTCCTCTTTTGTGCCTTTGGAGCCCTTCTCAGTCTTGCCTCAAGCAATGCTATACATAGGTAGTCAAGGTCAACCATGTGTTCTCTGTCTTCTCTATTATGGAGTGAAGATGGTGTGGTGGGGGTCACTCCCTCTGTTGATTCTCACCTAGGACACAGGTCCTGAGACGGACTGGCTTGCAGATGAACCGCCTATGTGCTCAGTTCCTGAGTGCAGGCAGACACTTGGAGATTTGCACCACCAGAGATCTAAAGCTCAGTGTGATCCAGTACCTAGTGATGCTTTTCTGTCCTGGCAGGCAGTGAATATTGCCACAGGGAATCTCTTCCTCTGCTGCTCTCTGGGCAGGGCACAGACACCACTCCCGGCGGGCTGGCAGACCAACTGCCTACATGCTCAGTTCCTGAGTGCAGGCAGACTCTTGTCGGTTTGCCCCACCAGAGATCTAAAGCTCAGGGTGATAGAGTACCTAGTGACCCTTTTCTGTCCTGGCAGGCAGCGAATATGGCCGCGGGGCTTCTCTCCTTCTACAGCTCTCTTAGATGTACTTTATAACAGGAAAATATTAAACTTCTGCTGGATATAATATAATATATGTGCATGTATATTATATGCATATACTATATGCATATTTTTATGTGTAAACATATCCATGCATGTGTATGTTTGTGTGTGTGTGTGTTTGTATGTGTGTGGTTTATGCCTTTAATATAGATAATTTTTCAAGTATCCTTATGTTAAAGGTTTAATCCCAAGAATACATTTATTAGAAAATACAGTGTGTCCTTAAGATATAGGACTTTTGGTAATGTCATAATTCATTTGAAAGCAATGGAAAGCTTCTTGCCTTACAATCTGAAAACCTGGTCAGGTGTAATCTCTATATGTGTTTTCCTCACAAGTTACAAAATTTTTCATTGACATTACAAATTTATAGGCCAAATAACTGACTTGACTTCAAAAATAACTCTGTCAGATACTTCATTTAAGTAACAGAGAGCTTCTTAATACAACCTAGCAACACATTTTAATGGACACTAAATTTGTATGTTACTATTATGAAAATATGAATTACATCAAGACATTACGGAGTCTTTAAAGACATACAGGTAAATAAATATACCTCACAATTTCTGCAATAAATGAAATAGTTAATATTTAGATGCTTATATTTTTTGAACTCGGTATCACTCGAAGCTCAGATTACAACCTTTAAGCCATCTGTAACTCAATGCCCACATACTATCTTTTATTGTTACTTCAATTTTCTATGTTTTTCTATCTAACATATTGAATCAAGTTTTCATTCTTTGTATTCATTTTAGTTATTTACATGTACAGAAAAAACTTTCTGAATGACAAACATATATGATAGAGAATAATTAATCACAAATCAATTTACAGAACACTTTTGTAGAAACAAGCTCCTGTGTATGTTTATGTAACCAATATTTGATACAAAATAACAACCGTGGTTGCCATGTAGATCATCACATCAATGTCAGGAATCTTCTTTTTGTTGAGACAGAATCTGCACCCAATTCAATAATAACACATATATTCTACATTGCCACAGGTATGACGCACTTAGACTCTCTCATAAGAAAACATAAGACTGGTATCAAATTCTACTGTATATAATTAATTCCAAAGCATAAATTTATATTTTTTATGATGTTATATTTTCCTTTATCTGGAATAACAAAAAACCCAGGATAGCTAAAACTATTCTCCACAGTAAAAGAACTTCTGGGGGAATTAGTTTTCCAGACCTCAAGCAATACTACAGAGCAATAGTCTTAAAAACTTCATGGTATTGGCACAGGGACAGGCAAGTGGACCAATGGAATAGAATTTAAGACCCAGATGTGAATCCACACACGTATGGTCACTTAATCTTCGACATAGGAGCTGAAAACATCCAGTGGAAAAAAGGTAGCCTTTTCAAAAAATGGTGGTGGTTCAACTGGAGGTCAGCATGCAGGAGAATGCGAATTGATCCCTTCTTATCTCCATGTACTAAGTTCAACTCCAAGTGGATCTAGGACCTCCACATAAAACCAGTCACACTGAAAATAATAGAAAGAAACTGGGGAAAACCCTTGAGGACATAGGCACAGGGAAAAAGTTCCTGAACACCAATAGCTTATGCTCTAAGATCAAAAATTGACAAATGGGATCTCATAAAATTACAAAGTTTCTGTAAGGCAAAGGACAAAACTGCAACCAACAAATTGGGAAAAGATCTTCACCAATCATACATCCAATAGAGGGCTAGTATCCAATATATACAAAGAACTCAAGAAGTTAGACCCCAGGGAACAAAATAACCCTATTAAAAATTGGGGTACACACCTAAATAAAGAATTTTCACCTGAAGAAATTCAGATGGCCGAGAAACACCTTAAGAAATGCTCAACATCATTAGCCAGTAGAGAAATGCAAATCAAAACAACCCTGAGATTTCACCTCACACCAGACAGAATGGCTAAGGTTAAAAACTCAGGAGACAGCAGGTGTTGGCGAGGATGTGGAGAAAAAGGAACACTCCTTCACTGGTGGTGGGATTGTAAGATGGTACAACCACTATGGAAATCAGTCTGGTGGTTCATAAGAAAACTGGACATGACACTTCCGGAGGACCCTGCTATACTCCTGGGCATATACCCAGAGGATTCCCCAGCATGCAATAAGGACACATGCTCCACTATGTTCATAGCAGTCTTATTTATAATAGCCAGAAGCTGGAAAGAACCCAGATATCCCTCAATGGAGGAATGGATACAGAAAATGTGGTATATATACACAATGGAGTACTATTCAGCAATTAAAAACAATGAATTCATGAATTTTTTAGGCAAATGGATGGAACTGGAGAATATCATCCTAAGCGAGGTAAGGTAATCACAAAAGAATACATGGAATGCAATCATTGATAAGGGGATATTAATTAGCCTTGAAGCTCTGAATACTGAAGATACAATTAGCATATCAAATGAAGAATAGGGCCCTAAGTATGGAACGGCTTGATCCAGCATTGTAGGGGAGTACCAGGACAGAGAAAAGGGAGGTGGAAAAATGGAAGAATGGATGGAGAGAAGAGGACTTATGGGACATATGGGGAGGGGGGAACTGGGAAAGGGGAAAGCTTTTGGATTGTAAATGAAGAATATATATATATATATATATATATATATATATATATATATATATATATATATATATGTATATGTATATGTATATGTATATGTATATATATATATATATATATATATATGAAATAATAAAGAAAGAAATAGCCAGTCTTGTCAAATTTTGTAACGATATATTTTTATATTTTATATTCTGTGTATTACTTCTTATGGTTAAGCCATTCTTCAATGTAGATAAAAGAAATACAGATGCTAGATAAACTCACTTTAATAGAGGATAGACAATGGCATTTCAACTATATTTTCAGTTCTAGAAAGCAAAATCTATGTAGGAGTAGACTGGAGAGAAAGGCGTGTAAGTATAGACTTTCCATAATTTTTAGGGAGCATAAACAAAGGGATATTGTTTAGATATTTTAAAAAAATACCTTTAAAGCAAAAAATAAAAATAAAAAGCATATTCAGAGTTTTAAACAATAACAATGTTTCAGTTGAATAATTAATTCTAAGGTTTGTTTTGCCTCACTAGAAAGATAGCTGACCTAATTTACTTTTTTGTAGATCAATCTTCTAACATTTTAATTAGAGTTTTTAAAAAGCTTTCACCATTTAGAGTTCATTACAATAAAACTAAGTTCTCTGGACACTACTCTAATCAGAAATTCTGTTCGTGGATCATAACATAATATTAATGCCAAGTTACCAACTGGTGCAAAGATTAATTAAAATGGTGCTGTTTCTGATAAAGTATTTCTATTTCTTCACTCATCCTGAGCATATAATGATTTACTGAGTTCTAAGATAAACAGGATGATTCAACAGTTCCAGACCCTACAGACATAACATTTGTGTAAAATTTTTCCTTTGAAAGTAAAAAGTTAAAAGGTCACTTTCATAGAGAACTTATCAATATTTCTATAATTATTTATTCACTATTTTTGATAATGTAACTGCATGTTGAGAGTCAATTAAGGCTTTGAAAATTAAGATATTTAATGATTAGATTTAATAATGCTATTAAAACAAATATGCAATTGCCTTTAATATGAAGCAGAGTATGTTATTTCAAGCATATGACACAGCATGAAGTCACTAAATAAAATGACATTACTTCCAGTCATGATTGAAAATATTTTCATATATACTGTGTATAAATGTGCAACTTTAAAGGGATTATTTTCATAGCTTAAGGATTTTTGTCAGCACACAAACATTTACTATTTACTTTATATACATACATATGAATATAATACATATACATATATACATGCATATTCACAGACATACACACACAAATACACATACACATATACAACACTCATACACACATACACACACAAACACACACATATATGCATACTGCTTACATTTCTTCTTTGGTTGACTTTAAATATCTGTGTAATAGATTATTCTAATCTTTCTGTCTTCATATCCCTAATTCAGTGATTATGGATTAATCCCCACAGCCAGGGTATGCCCTGGTAGAGAGTGTATGCATAACATCATGGTAACAAACCAAGCACTCTTGATGACTGAAATGCATCAATAATTGTAGGATTTTCTTTTTAATATTCAAAAAGTTATCATTGTTCATTTCTGAAACTATTAAGCTAAGCAAGGAGAAACATACCAGCTTTTTATCACAATCGCTAACCAATTATTTAAAATACTAAAAATAAAACATAACCAAAACAACCACCCCCCAAAAAATTAAAGGAAATCAAAACGTAATTCTCTCACTTCAACTTATTCTGTAGTTACTATTACTATACAAATTAGAATATATTTATTCTCATTTGTAGACAGATCTATTATTGGGCTATCACTACAATATTTTAAGTTATCTTATAGGTGTATGAATTCATAACAATTCTTTTTTTTTTAATATTCATTTTTTATTCGATATAATTTATTTACATTTGAAGTGATTTCCCCTTTTCTAGCCCCCCCACTCCCCGATAGTCCCGTAAGCCCCCTTCTCTTCCCCTGTCCTCCCTCCCACCCCTTCCCACTTCCCCGTTCTGGTTTTGCCGAATACTGTTTCACTGAGTCTTTCCAGAACCAGGGGCCACTCCTCCTTTCTTCTTGTATCTCATTTGATGTGTGGATTATGTTTTGGGTATTCCAGTTTTCTAGGTTAATAACCACTTATTAGTGAGTGCATACCATGATTCACCTTTTGAGTCTGGGTTACCTCACTTAGTATGATGTTCTCTAGCTCCATCCATTTGCCTAAGAATTTCATGAATTCATTGTTTCTAATGGCTGAATAGTACTCCATTGTGTAGATATACCACATTTTTTGCATCCACTCTTCTGTTGAGGGATACCTGGGTTCTTTCCAGCATCTGGCAATTATAAATAGGGCTGCTATGAACATAGTAGAGCATGTATCCTTATTACATGGTGGGGAATCCTCTGGATATATGCCCAGGAGTGGTATAGCAGGATCTTCTGGAAGTGAGGTGCCCAGTTTTCGGAGGAACCGCCAGACTGATTTCCAGAGTGGTTGTACCAATTTGCAACTCCACCAGCAGTGGAGGAGTGTTCCTCTTTCTCCACACTCTCTCCAATACCTGCTGTCTCCTGAGTTTTTAATCTTAGCCATTCTGACTGGTGTAAGATGAAATCTTAGGGTTGTTTTGATTTGCATTTCCCTAATGACTAATGAAGATGTTTCTCTACCACCCGAAGTTCTTCAGGTGAGAATTCTTTGTTTAACTCTGTACCCCATTTTTTAATAGGGTTGTTCGGTTTTCTGGAGTCTAACTTTTTGAGTTCTTTATATATATTGGATATTAGCCCTCTATCTGATGTAGGGTTGGTGAAGATCTTTTCCCAATTTGTTGGTTGCCGATCTGTCCTCTTGATGGTGTCCTTTGCCTTACAGAAACTCTGTAACCTTATGAGGTCCCATTTGTCAATTCTTGCTCTTAGAGCATACACTATTGCTGTTCTGTGCAGAAACTTTCTCCCTGTATCGATGTCCTCAAGGGTCTTCCCCAGTTTCTTTTCTATTAGCTTCAGAGTGTCTGGCTTTATGTGGAGGTTCTTGATCCATTTGGATTTGAGCTTAGTACAAGGAGACAAGGATGGATCAATTCGCATTCTTCTGCATGCTGACCTCCAGTTGAACCAGCACCATTTGTTGAAAAGGCTATCTTTTTTCCATTGGATGTTTTCAGCCTCTTTGTCGAGGATCAAGTGGCCATAGGTGTGTGGGTTCATTTCTGGATCTTCAATCCTGTTCCATTGATCCTCCTGCCTGTCACTGTACTAATACCATGCAGTTTTTAACACTATTGCTCTGTAGTATTGCTTGAGGTCAGGGATACTGATTCCCCCAGATTTTCTTTTGTTGCTGAGAATAGTTTTAGGTATCCTGGGTTTTTTGTTGTTCCAGATGAATTTGATAATTGCTCTTTCTAACTCTGTGAAGAATTGAGTTGGGATTTTGATGGGTATTGCATTGAATCTGTATAGTGCTTTAGGCAAAATGGCCATTTTAACTATATTGATTCTACCGATCCATGAGCATGGGAGGTTTTCCCATTTTTTGAGGTCTTCTTCCATTTCCTTCTTCAGAGTCTTGAAGTTCTTGTCATACAGATCTTTCGCATGTTTGGTAAGAGTCACCCCAAGATACTTTATACTGTTTGTGGCTATTGTGAAGGGGGTCATTTTCTTTCTCAGCCTGCTTATCCTTTGAATATAGGAAGGCCACTGATTTGCTGGAGTTGATTTTATAACCTGCCACTTTGCTGAAGTTGTTTATCAGCTGTAGGAGCTCTCTAGTGGAGTTCTTTGGGTCACTTAGGTAGACGATCATGTCGTCTGCAAATAATGATAGTTTGAATTCTTCCTTTCCAATTTGTATCCCTTTGACCTCCTTATGTTGTCGAATTGCCCGAGCTAGTACCTCAAGTACAATATTGAAAAGATAAGGAGAAAGGGGGCAGCCTTGTCTGGTCCCTGATTTCAGTGGGATTGCTTCAAGTTTCTCTCCATTTAGTTTGATGCTGGCTACCGGTTTGCTGTATATTGCTTTTACTATGTTTAGGTATGGGCCTTGAATTCCTGTTCTCTCCAAGACTTTAAGCATGAAGGGATGCTGAATTTTGTCAAATGCTTTTTCAGCATCCAATGAAATGACCATGTGATTTTGTTCTTTGAGTTTGTTTATGTAGTGGATTGTATTGATGGATTTCCGTATATTGAACCAACCCTGCATTCCCGGGATAAAGCCTACTTGATCATGGTCGATGATCGTTTTGATGTGTTCTTGGATTCAGTTGGCAAGAATTTTATTGAGTATTTTTGCATCTATGTTCATAAGGGAAATTGGTCTGAAGTTCTCTTTCTTTGTTGGATCTTTTTGTGTCTCTGGTATCAGCGTAATTGTGGCTTCGTAGAAGGAATTGGGTAGTGTTCCTTCTGTTTCTATTTTGTGGAATAGTTTGAAGAGTATTGGTGTTAACTCTTCTTTGAAGGTCTGGTAGAATTCTGCACTGAAGCCATCTGGTCCTGTGCTTTTTTTGGTTGGAAGACTTTCTATGACTCCTTCTATTTCTTTAGGCATTATGGGACTGTTTAGATGGTCTAGTTGGTCCTGATTTAATTTTGGTATTTGGTATCTGTCAAGGAAATTGTCCATTTCCTCCAGATTCTCCAGTTGTGTTGAGTACAGGCTCTTGTAGTAGGATCTGATGATTTTTTGGATTTCCTCAGTTTCCGTTGTTATTTCTCCCTTTTCATTTCTAAGTTTGTTAATTTGGATACTTTCTCTGTGCCCTTTGGTCAGTCTGGCTAAGGGTTTATCTATCTTGTTGATTTTCTCAAAGAACCAGCTCCAGGTTTTGTTGATTTTTTGTATGGTTTTCTTTGTTTCTACTTGATTGATTTCGGCCCTGAGTTTGATGATTTCCTGTCTTCTACTCCTCCTGGGCGAAATAGCTTCTTTTTGTTCTAGGGCTTTCAGGTGTGTCATTAAGCTGGTAATGTATGCTCTCTCCATTTTCTTTTTGGAGGCACTCAGGGCTATGAGTTTTCCTCTTAGCACTGCTTTTATTGTGTCCCATAGATTTGGGTATGTTGTGTTTTCATTTTCATTATGTTCTAAAAAGTCTTTAATTTCTTTCTTTATTTCTTCCTTGACCAAGGTATCATTGAGTAGGGTATTGTTCAGTTTCCACGTGTATGTGGGTTTTCTGTTGTTTCTGTTGCTATTGAAGACCACTTTTACTCCATAGTGATCAGATAGGAGGCATGGGATTAGTTCTATCTTCCTATATTTGTTGAGGTCTGTCTTGTGACCAATTATATGGTTGATTTTTGAGAAGGTACCATGAGGTGCTGAGAAAAAGGTATATTCTTTTGTCTTAGGATAGAATGTTCTATATATATCTGTTAAATCTAATTGGTCCAAAGCTTCAATTAGTTTCATTGTGTCCCTGTTTAGTTTCTGTTTTCCTGATTGGTCCATTGAGGAAAGTGCAGTGTTGAAGTCACCCACAATTATTGTGTTAGGTGCAATGTGTGCTTTTAGTTTTAATAAAGTTTCTTTTACGAAAAAGGGTGCTCTTGCATTTGGGCCATAGATGTTCAGGATTGACAGTTCTT
Organism: Apodemus sylvaticus; assembly: GCF_947179515.1. Lineage (NCBI taxonomy): Eukaryota > Metazoa > Chordata > Mammalia > Rodentia > Muridae > Apodemus > Apodemus sylvaticus. The sequence continues at coordinate 48,633,162 of NC_067482.1, read as the reverse complement.
CTTTTTGTATTTTTCCTTTGACCAGCAAGAAGTGTCCCTCAGGGTCCCTTTTGATGACTTTGGGTTGAAAGTCAATTTTATCTGATATTAAAATGGCTACTCCAGCTTGTTTCCTGAGACCATTTGCTTGTAAAATTGTCTTCCAGCCTTTTACTCTAAGGTAGTGTTTGTCTTTGACCCTGAGGTGTGTTTCCTGTAAGCAGCAAAATGTAGGGTCCTGTTTACGTATCCAGTCAGTTAGTCTGTGTCTTTTTATTGGGGCATTAAGTACATTGATGTTTAGAGATATTAAGGAATAGTGATTGTTACTTCCTATCTTTTTTGACGTTATTTTTTAAATTTGAATGCTTATCTTTTTTGGGTTTGATGAAAGGTTACTATCTTGCTTTTTCCAGGGTGAAGTTTCCCTCCTTGTATTGGTGTTGTCCTCCTATTATCCTTTTTAGGTCCGGGTTTGTGGATAGATATTGGGTAAACTTGGTTTTGTCATGAAATATCTTAGTTTCTCCATCTATGGTGATTGAGAGTTTTGCTGGATATAGTAGTTTTGGTTGGCATTTGTGTTCTCTTAGAGTCTGCATGAGATCTGCCCAGGACCTTCTAGCCTTCATAGTCTCAGGTGAAAAGTCTGCTGTGATTCTTATAGGTCTTCCTTTATATGTTACTTGGCCTTTTTCTCTTACTGCCTTTAGTATTCTTTCTTTGTTTAGAACATTTGGTGTTTTGATTATTATGTGACGGGAAGTATTTCTGTTCTGGTCCAGTCTGTTTGGAGTTTTGTAGGCTTCTTGTATATTCATGGGCATCTCTCTCTTTAGGTTAGGGAAGTTTTCTTCCATAATTTTATTGAAGATATTTGCTGGCCCTTTAAGTTGTAAATCTTCACTCTCATCTATGCCTATAATCCTTAGGTTTGGTCTTCTCATTGTGTCCTGGATTTCCTGGATATTTTGGGTTACAAGCTTTTTGCATTTTGCATTTTCTTTAACTGTTGAGTCCATGGTTTCTATGGAATCTTCAGCATCTGAGATTCTTTCTTCTATCTCTTGTATTCTGTTGTTGATATTTGCATCTCTGTCCCCTGATTTCTTCCCAAGGCTTTCTATCTCCAAAGTTGTCTCCCTTTGAGTTTTCTTAGTTGTTTCTACTTCTGATTTTAGATCCTGGATGGTTTTGCTTAGCTCCTTCACTTGCATGTTTGTGTTTTCCTGGAATTCTTTAAGAGATTTTTGTGTTTCCTTTTTCATGACCTCAGCCTGTTGACCAAAGTTCTCCTGTATTTCTTTAAGAGATTTTTGTGTTTCGTCTTTCATGACCTCAGCCTGTTGACCAAAGTTCTCCTGTATTTCTTTAAGTGTTTTTTGCATTTCCTCCTTGTTGGCTTTTGTATTCTCCTGGATTTCTTTCAATGATTTTTGTGTTTCCCTTGCAAGGGCTTCTAACTTTTGATCCATTTTCTCCTGAATTTCTTTAAGTATGTCCTTCATGTGTTCCTGTACCAGCATCATGACCAGTGATTTTAAATCCAAATCTTATTTTACTGGTGTGATGGGTTATCCAAGACATGTTGGTAGAGGAGAATTGGGTTCAGATGTTGCCATATTGCCTTGATTTCTGTTAGTGACGTTCCTGCGTTTGCCTTTTGCCATCTAGTTCTCACTGGTGTTAGTTTGTCTTGTCAGTGCTGGACTCACCAGTGTAAGCTGCCCGTTCCCAGTTGGCCTCTGGTGCACAGCTTACCTCCTGCACTGCTTGTAGACAGGGTGCTGCTGCCCAGGCTGTTCAGATCCCAAAGCAGGCACCCGAAGGCTCCCGCTGGGGCCCGCTGGATTCACTGGAGCACACTGACTTCTCCCAGCTGGCTTCCCGGAAGCCCAGCTAGCCACTTGCAGGACTTGGAGATGTGGTGCTGCCGCCCAGGCTGATCTGGATCCAGAAGAGGAGGGAGTAGGGCTGAGGGCTTCCGCCTGAGGCCTTGCCCCAGATTGTGTCTGTGGACCAGATGGAGCCTGTGTGCACCCCCAGGGAGTGCCGATGGTGTATGCTGCTGTGATCTCCCCTGTGTTCCGCTCACTCCGCTGGGCAGCCGATCCGCCAACCTGGCTGTTGCATACAAGGTTAGCCTGGCAGCCCAGTCCCTGAGTCCAGGCAAAAGCCTGGGAGGCCAAGGTCCGAGCAAAGTTCCCCTAGGGCTATGACTGTTAATTGGGTCCGCCAGGTGACTAGGATGGTGGGCGTGCGCGCCCGCACTTCCTGAAAGCGCCGGGAGAGTCTGCTGTGCTAACAATCCCCTGGGCTGGTTGACTCACAGATGGCCCACCAAGCCGCCCAGTCCTTGGGGTCAGTCCTGTGCCTTTTGGGGCCTAGACCCTTGCTTTGTTAGCCTCAGGCTATGCCTGTTACAGGTCTGCCCGCCAGAGCTCTCTGTCGTCCTGCAGGCAAAATGGTGGCGGCGCGCGTGCAGGCCTGGGCAAAAAAACCCCTGGCTGGGTTGGCACCCTGATGGCCCCCGACCAGCCCAGGGCCTGGGTGCAGGCCAACGCCCGTCGGGCTCAGACCACCACGGTGTTGGCCTCAGATTATGTTTGTGTACCTCAGTCTGTCCGATCCCCGGAGTCCGGAACCAAGATGGATGCACCTCTCCTGACTGGTGGGAGGCCGAGTTCTGAAGTGGCCTCCGTGCAGGAAAGGTGCAGCACAACTGCAGCTGCTTGCTGCCCGGCTGGTCAGCGAAGGTCAGTGGTCGTGGGCGCAGGGCCTAACTGGTCCCTGTGTCGCCCTGGCTCCGCTGCTGATGGCCCTTCAGCTGGACCAGCTTCTGCTGCACTGCCGCCGCCCTCATAAGAATTCTTGATAATTTCCACTATTTTACATTTTTGTGAATTCTGTAGATTTTTTTCACATATTTTTATTTGAAATCTTCATTTGATCTGGTCAATTAAATCAAACACATTCTAATAGAGTCCATCTCTTATATTTTAGGAAAATTATACAAAATCTCAAATAAATAGGTGGCATATAACACGTTTTTGGAAATAAAGTTAATTTTTCAATAATAAAAATTGTTTCTTGGTTGTATAAGATCAATTTGCATAATATTTTTCATATATTTTGATACAAATATGGATCATATTCTTTACAGTTAAATATGACATTTACTTCTATTTTTTCCTAAACCAAATTATTTTATCTGTTTTTTATTTTGCTTAATTTTAAGTAACTGCACTTTTCAAGACTGACTATAATAAACACAAAGGTTGTAGCATTTTTACTTGGAGATTTGTAATTTACATCCCATCTCAAATACCACTAAATGTGCCTTTATTTTTGTCATTTATTCATTTCTAATTTTTAAAAAATATATGTACCTTTGGTTCAGAAAAATAATCTAGTTAAGATTTTATTAAACAAATTAATTTAATAGTCCTTAATTATGAAAGTGTTTATTCTCCTTTTCTATGTATTCATTTCTGTGAATGCTCCTTTTCAAATCATTTTCAGTGCCTTATTAACTTTCTTTGTAACATTGTACTATTTTTAAATCAAGCACGTGTTTCATCAGTGTTCTTATTATCAATATTTGTTGTTCCTTAATATTGGATCCACTAAAGATTCTTTAACATCTACAATAGTTTTAATCTTAAAGATTATTTTGGTGTTTCATCAATAAGGTATGATTTGTTGTAGACTGCATTACTACCATTGCTTTTTCTTTTCTAGAGAGTTCCATATCTTGCTTTGTTACATTTATCTTGAATGAAGTTTTTCACATGGCTTACAATGCTCATCATAAGAGCCTTGTCTATCCAAATAAATCCCTCATACTTGGCGTGAGAAACCTCAGTTTGAGTTGGTGAGAATACTCCAAATGACTCCCAAATGACTACAGTCCATTATTCTTTGCCTTGTTTTTCTCTAGATATTGAAGGCAGACTGCTAGTGACTTTGGACACTTAGAATATAGGGCTCAGATGATTAGACAGATTGAATCTGAAAGCATCCTTCTTATAGTCTAGAATCCATAGTACCAGAAAGTACCAACTGGAAGATAATGAAAGTTAAAGAGGTGAATGTAAGAAAAAATAAGCTTAGAAAGACATCAGCATGAAAGAAGATACAAGGACAAAGAGGAGCAGGAGGCAAAAGGTTTCTTGTTTTTTAGTTGAAGACTACATTAAATAAGATGTTGTAAATGAGGCAGAACTCCTTTTTCCATTTCTTAAAATTAGTAGTAGTCTAAATACTCAATTTAAGAAATCATAATACCAATAATGGTATTTCTGAAAATATAACGATTTTCAATGAAAAGACTAATTATGGAACATATTGTGTTATAAGACTCATGGTCATAAAATGACTTTCGTATCTGTCCTTATTAAGAAAGAAATTATCTTATAATTAACAAAATGAATTTTAGAGCTTTAGTATATGTGATATAGTGAAATTACAAAGCTGCAGTTTCAACTCATTATTAACTTATTCCTTGTAGAAATGCATGGTAGATTCAAACATAGTCAATGCTAGATTGCAATCCTCTTTAGATTGTTTTTGATCTTAATGAAATATCTGAATAGATTTAAAAATTTAAGATTAAAATTCAAATTAATATCAAAACTAACAACTATTTCTAAAACTAGTATTAACTTCAACTCTTTATGAAAACACATGTATGATAACTGTATCACTCTGTAATGAAATTGAAATTGATTACCTGTATTGTTGAAAGGTCATTAAATTTACCGGAGTCTCTTGCAATAATATTTTGCTTCTTAGCTAAGATTACAGTATAAAAATAGAATCTGTTAAATAAGACTAAGTACTGTAACTCTAGTTTTATTTTTATATTCACATAATGAACAATATTCCCTGCCATGAATTAACTGGCAAGCACTTTCCAAATAAGATTCTTAATTACAGTTGACACTTTTGGGCTTAGGGTGAGAGGAACAGCCATCTGGTTTAAAAATTATACTAGCCAGCTAAGAACTCAATGTAAGAGACTGTGAGGCAATTTCAAAGATATTTTAATTCAGTCTCATGTTTAACAAGAGCTTGAGTCTACCAATCTATTGATTAGTAGGAATTCTGCAATACTCACATCTTTTCTTTGTATGGATTCAATGCCTCCATTACAAAACTACAACAAAACTGTCCTAAGAAATATTAAAAAGAAGTTAGATCCTATACATTCCAGTAATTGTGCCTCTGCCTCAGTGGACTGGCTGGCCATGCACTGCAAGCAATGACCTACCTGTTTTTGTTGTGTAGAGACATTGGCCAGGAGCTCCCAAAATGTCTCCACTCAGCTCACTAGGTTCTACCACACCAATCCCAATGCTTCTAATCCCTCATGACCTCAGGCAAACTCACACTTGGCCACCATACCTTTCTTGGACCCAGAAGGCCTGCTCTGCAAAGGTAAACACAACAGAAACTTAGTTCAGAAACAACGGTAGCTCAGTCTCTGGGCACAACAACTAAAAGCTAATCTGGTAAGCCTTATTAAAATCTGATCCCTACAGTAGCAGAAGGGATCCATCATGATACTAGGAAACTATAGCAGCCACCCCTTATCTTTCTGTTGTCCCAGACACAAAAAGCAGTAACTCCCTCCTGCTTCCTTTCTTTCTCATACATCCTGCAAGTTATGCCTACTTGCCCAGTGATCGGCTCTTTTATCCATTAGGGGATTGGTTCACAAATACAACACCAGGCCCATCCACAACACTTCCCCCTTTCTGTTCCAATAAAACCAAAACGCTTCTCTCAATATAGAGCACAATTATTACCATTTTGTAATTTTATAAGGTATAGATAAACCAACACCCAGCCCATCCATTTTGTCTTTTAGGTAGAACATTGTCATCTATCCTAAATTAAAAGACTTATCATTCTACAACTGACTCATGTCCTGACTTTAGATTGTAAGCCATCTGAAAACAATCCTCTCAAATCTATATCATCTTTCTCAATGCTAAATAGCGTGAGATGGATGATAATATCAGTCTGCAACTCCATCAGAAATCCAAGAACAACTGATATTAACTGAAAATATATAGGAAGCCTAACACAGCTTCCAAAATGTAGCCAATTTATAGAGACCACTGATCACCTAAACAGTCCCTAACTTCAAAAAGTTGGAGCATCAGTCTTCAGACTTCTGGTCAGGATCATCAGACCAATATTCCTGTAGAGATACAGGAATATTAAGGACTAACCAATTCTGTCTCAGCAGAATCAAATTGTCCTTAACCTGTAATTGTATCCTTTCTTGGGACAGTATTATGTCTGTAGATGAAAAGAGGTAATTCTTGCCTAATGGCTGTCTCACCACAACTGGAGTAACACATAGATGCTCAGTTTCTTTTTTGAATCAAAGACAGGGAAATCTGTCAGGAGCGGACTAGTCTCAACAACAAATGAATAAATAACATTAAATGTCACATTCTGTGAATTTTTAATGTTTTTAAAACCAATTACCTGTGTAAAGTAATCTGGACTGATGTCCATTAACTACTTTCAGCTATTTCTAATTAAAATCTTGAAAAAATGCCCTAACAATAAACTCAGAGCCATGAATTTGCATTTGGTTCTTAACTCACAGGCTTAATCATCTAAAATCAATTTATAATAACAGTTACAGAAACACTGGGTCTAAGCCCAGTACTTTTAAAATTTTTGTATCAATAGAAATAATTTTATCCCAGTGAAAACCTTGATTTTACATCAAAATAAAGTCTGTATAAAAATAAGAAACTATGAATCCAACTTAATAACATTTAAACAGTTTTCTGCAAAATGAGATTATGGTCAAACAATCAATTCTATCTATTCCTCTCTATTCCAATTATGACTATTTCTACATTCCCTAGAAAGACAACTTATAATAACCACCCCCAGTTCCAAAGCCCATGGAACTGGGATGACAACTCTTCATAACTTATTCAAGCTGAATATGGGCATTGAGATGTTTGTGAAAGGGGGTCGGGAGGGTAGGGAAAATGTGGAAGTGGGTTGGCCTTAAAAAGGCTACACCAATGATAGTATTAGTCACTGATGTCTGTGTCCTGACTGGATCTGGCTGAAAGTCCAATATATCCAGAGTTCAAGGGGAGACTCACCAAGGCTATATATATTCTATAATATATAAATCTCAAAACAATTTTTTAGTATCATCAAGATAACAATTTTGTGCGAGTCCCTAGAATCTAGTTCTTTAGGGGGTCTCCCTCTTATCAAATATGATCCATATAACTCTGGAAGGTGTAAATATTTTAATCACCTTTTCTAAAACACAAAGATGAAACCCTTTCCCCAAGTCAGCATATTTTTAAGCCAGTAACCAGAAAAACCTTCATTTTGACCTTTCTCTAAGAGGAATAATAGAGCCAAAAATAAACTTAACGTCACACCCATTTTGAAAATTAAAATAATTAAAGTAAATTAAGTAAACTAAGATACTGTATGTACCAATATTCCTGCCTTTCCTATGTTGCCAAGAGGATGTAACACACAGTATACCAGTGGCGCCCACATTAGACAGAATATGGGTATCCTGCAAGGCAAGTAAAGCAATCTTATACCATCTTATGGTTTGGCTCTCTGTCTAAAGTAGTCAACTTTTTATATCATCTATCTGGCTCTCTGCCTAGAGTCACAGAAACTTGAGCCACTGCCCTCTAGTGGATTCTTGCCCAGCACATTGTTTCACCATCTGTTGCAGCTGAACGTCCAAGAAATTGGGAGTTTAAGAGGTCAGTTTAGCATGTCTGACTTACCAGGTGGTGAGACTTACCAGGTGGTGAGACTTACCAGGTAGTTAGACTTACCAGGTGGTGAACCAAAGTGCTATGGCAGCCAAGTGTGAGTTTGCCTGAGGTGCTCCACAAAGGCCATGGGGGATTTGAAGCATGGGGTTGAGGTGGTAGCAACCCACAATTTAGAACTTAGCTAGCTGTGTAGAGACATTTTGGGAGCTCCAGGCCAGTGAATCTCCATGAGATTAAACACAGGTAGGGCTCCTGAGTTTGGTGACCCAATCACAAAAGAACATACATAGTATGCACTCACTGATAAACGGATATTATCCCAGAAGCTTGGAATACCCAAGAAACAATTCACATATCAAATGATGCCCAAGAAGAAGGAAGGAGAGGCCCCTGGTCCTGGAAAGGCTCAGTGCAACAATTAGGGGAATAGCAGGACAGGGAAGCAGGAAGGGGTTGATTGGGGAACAGGGAGAAGGAAGGGGGCTTATGGAACTTGCAGAGAGGGGAAATCCAGGAAAAGGAAAATCATTTGAAATGTAAATAAAGAATAAAGAAACAAAACAAAACAATCAGGTAGGTCATTGCCTGCCAATGCACGGCCAGCTATGGCACCAGAGCAGAGGCACAAGCACAGGAATGTGCAGGATCTACCTTTTTAAATATTTTCCGCAACACAAAGCAATCAAGCAAAACACTAAAGAATTGATCAATAAAGATTATCCAGAGGGTAGGCCCAGCCCCTTGTTGAGGGATGGGGCTATACATTCATCTCCAAAACTGTAACCCAGAATTGTTCCTGTCTAAAAGAAATGCAGGGACAAAACGTAGAGTAGAGACTGAAAGAAAGGGCATCTGGAGATTGCTCCATCTAAGGCTCCATCTCATTTGGAGAAACCAAATCCAGACACTATTTCTGATGCCAAGAAGTGTTTGATGATAGAGGCTTGGTATGGTTGTCTCCTGAGAGGTTCTGTAAGAGCCTGACCATTACAGATATGGATGTTCCAAGCCAACCCTCAGACTGAGCTCAGGAATCCCAATGGAGTAGTTAGGGGAAAGACTGAAGAGGATGAAGGGATTTGCATCCCAATAGGAAGAACAACAGTATCAACCAAGCAGACCCCAAGAGCTCCCAGGGACAAAACCACCATCCAAAGAGTATACATGGAGGGACCTATGACTCCAGCTGCATATGTACATGACGAACTTGTTGAGATTATAACTAGTCTTGTAAAATGATGTTCTTGAGAGAACTCCCTTCAAATTGGATTTATTTATCCACTAACCAATGATTAAACAATTGTGGCTAATATGAAGATAGGACAGGCACAATTGACTACTGACTGAAGTATGGTATTGGAGCGAGGATATCAATGAACTTCATTATCAACAAAATACATCTTTCATTGTGTAGTAAATACTATTGTATGTAGAATAACCAAGATGCTTTCCTTTGTGTCTGTAGATTAATTCAATTTTGAAGAAAATATTCCCTTCAATTAAGCAAATAGAATAAACCCAGGTAAGAGCTCCAAAGGAAGAGACTGGGTCATCTTCCAGCCACTTTGACTCATTTTGTTTCACTGATTATACGACTGCAGACAAAGACTAAGGAATTCAAAAAGTACCTCAGGAAAAGAGATAATTTACAGAAGATACAACATGTCTTGTGGAACTACACTTTGCTGGAATTCTTTCTTCTATAAGTTTATTTTCAAATTGGCATTGTATAAAGAAAAGAGATATTCACTGGGAAACAGGATAGAACTCCCAAATTCAAATTCTGCAATTAACTCTTGGTGAATGGAAACCTATAGTTTCATAAGACTCTGGTAAACAAATATTTATGAGTAATGAATAGAACTAACAGAAGATTCACAGATATCCCTTCTATTCTGCTCATGACCTGAGAAAATATAATGCCCTATAAAATTACTTATGTAAAAACACATTAAAATAATCTATTCTGTATATTTTATTTTATGGTAATATCTTGTTGCTTAAACTTTAAACTTTACTGTTTAACACTTACAAATATAAGTCTACTCAAATATTTGATTGGATATTATGACTTGGTTAAAAATGGAATATATCATTTGATAATGGAACCAAATTAGTTCCAACCAAATTAGATAGCCAAATGACAAAGATCCAAGGTCTGGGAGAGAATACAATGCCACCGCTACTCCAAGATATCTTTTCTTTCACAACTCAGTCATCTCGTGGTGAGATAAAAATATATCAGCTATAATATACTACTTTGCATTTAGAAAGTGAAAAGTTGTTAGATTGAGTATTGCCACAAAAGACAAGACTACAAAAACTACTAAGCACTCTTTTGGGTTTGTTTTAGACTGTTATCAACATATGCTCCACATGGTTAGATTAAATTTTTAGAAAATTCTGTCTTGTGACAAAATGTGATTAACTACTGATCATCACAAACACATTAAATAACAATCATTGATGCTATTTTGACAGCTCTAAAGAATTGTATGCCAATTTAATGACAAAGAAACTCACTCAGAATTATTTCTGAGTGTTGAATTGATCCTTGGAAGAGACTGGTAATTTGATTGTTCTGTAATATGCGAGTGCATAATTTTGGAAAGAGAAATCATTTTATGAAGAAACTAATTACATGCAAATGAATCTCTTCATAGGATGTTAATAAAATTTGAAATATATTCACAAAATTAAGAAAAATAACACAAAATAAAATACACTAAGAGGGAGATGATTTAAAAAAATATTATGGGAACTTGCCCAGGAAGACAGTAGTAAGGAAACTATATCAAAGAGGGGAAAGATGAGCAATGTTGACCTCCCCTGCATAAGGGAGCATGCTGTGTCTTTTCTTTAACCTTCTAAGACATATTTAATATAATGGATTATTAAATTCTCACTGATTTTGTAATCAGAGTGATGTCCATTTTTAATAGCAGAAAAAAAATCTCTTGTTAAAAGAAAACCTACATTTCAGAAATCAGGAGTGTAAAGATCAGGAGTCACCAACAGAATACAAGAGATAAAAGAGAAAATCTCAGGTGCAGAAGATACCATAATAAACACTGACACAACAGTCAAAGAAAATGCAAAATGCAAAAAGCTCCTGAAACAAATCCTCCAGGAAACCCAGGACAAAATGAGAATACCAAACCTAAGGATAACAGTATAGAAGAGAAGGAAAGATTCCCAACATAAAAGAGCCAGTAAATATCTTCAACAAAATTATAGAAAAAAAAACCCTTTCCTAACCTTAAGAAAGAGATGCCTATGAACAAATAAGAACCCTACAGAACTCCAAATGGACCAGAAAAGAAATTTCTCCTGTCACATAATAATCAAAACACCAAGTGCACAAAACAAAGAAGGAACACTAAAAACATTAAGAGAAAATGGCCAAGTAACATATAAATGCAGACCTATCAGAATTACACCAGGCTTCTCGCCAGAGACCATGAAAGCCAGAAGATCCTGGGAAGATCTCATACAGACCCTAAGAGAAAACAAATGTCAGCCCAGGTTACTATATCCAGCAAAACTCTCCATTACCATAGACAGAGAAACCAAGATATTTCATGACAAAAAAAAAAAAAAAAATTACGTACTATCTTTCCACAAATCCAACTCTTCAATGGATAATAAATGGAAAACTCCAATACAAGGAGGGAAACTACACCCTAAAAAAAGCAAGAAAATAATCTTCTATTAACAAACCAAAAAGAAGATTGCCACATAAACATAACTTACCTCTAATAACAAAAATAACAGGAAGTAACAATCACTTTTCCTTAATATGTCTTAATTATCATCAAACTCAATTCCCCAATAAAGACATATGAGAACAACAAAAAAAAAGAAAACCCACACATCTGTAACTGTGCTAATATTACAAATATATCTAGTTAGCAAATATACATACACACACACACACACGCACACACACACACACAAACAAACTGAAAACAAATGTGTTGTAAATTAATTCTATTTGACTCTATTGAGCTACTACTTATACCTAGAAACTATTCATTCTATTCCATTTCCTGTTGTCTAACTCATTCTTTTCTGACTTAGTACAATATTTTACATAAAATTATGTGGTATTGCAATTTACCAACACTTGGAATTTTCTAAACTGTTTTATACTAATAATTATGTCAAATAAGAATGTCACATGAATTCTCACTACAAATATGCATACATATGCATATTATAAAACTTATGCACATTTTCTTATATTTAAGTATGCTGTTAATAATACAAGTAATACAAAATACCATAACTTTATTCTCCATAATACTCTATATTTATCTTTCACTTGCTAATAACCTATCTTCTTTAAGTATCTTTGTTTTATAACTAAGATCATAGTCTCTTTTCAATTTCATTTGCAGGAGAGATAGAAAGATGGCTAAACAAATAACAGTATGTGCTACTTTTGTACACAACCCAAATTAGGTTTGTGGCACACACTCCATACATATGGCTTATACCTTTTGCTAGAGCAATTGAAGAATACACTATCTACAGCCTACATGGGGCACTCTACTCATGTAAACAAATATATATATACACACAAATGCACACGCACATGTAGATTTGTACACACATAAACACTTATTTTATTCAAAGTGTCTTTAAGAACTGTCTTGAAATCTTTAGGATTTGGATACCTATATTTTTTTACCAATGGAAAAATTAATTACATGTTTATAAAGCAGAAGAGTAGATAATATTAAAAATGTCAACTCTTAGAAACTTGACTTATAAATGAAATATAATTTTAATCAAATACTGTAAAATCCTTTGAATAGTATAAAGAGAGTGATACAAAATTTATATAGAAAGGCAAAAAGAGTCAGAATAGCCAAGTGCACTTAAAAAATTATAAAACTAAGTAAATACATGAATGGCTTCTCAGACAAAACATGCAGATGTGTGTGTTTCTGCAAATTCATGAAAATAACTTCAGTAATTTATTTCATATGGTAATTATTTAAAGGGATTTTTGACATACACTGCCTAAAATATTCAATATATTCAAAGTATGGACTCTATTGTTAATATCAGCATGACAAAGCATGTTTCTGGAAATTTATTGGCCAGCTGGGAGTGTAAAGATGCTATTTCAGAAATAAATTAGGAGAATTATGCATATATTCAATAATATATGTGAATATCAAAATATCAAAATATTGAGAATGTCTATGGATAAAAACTGAGCTATTTCTGGTGAGTCCCTGAACACATATCTTCATAAAGAGATAAAACAAATCCACAATTTTTAAATGGATTGTATAATCTTTGACCAATACCAGACAATTGGAAGACAAAATCACTTGCAGCATTCCATTTTCTACTAAAACATTTGCAGATATCTGCTCATAAATATAGAGGTTGCTGTGAAATAAGTAGAATGCTGAATTATCAGCTAATTTATTTTATTGTTGAAATTTTATGTATATAAACAAATGAATATGAAGTTTCCTTCCCCATTTTGCTTGATAACTTTTGGTTGAAAGTCAACTTTACTGGATATTAGAATGGCAGTCCCACTTGTTTCTTGTAACTGTTTGCTTGGAAGACTTTTTCCAGCCCGTAACTCTGAGGTAGTTTCTCATTTGTTGTTGAAATATGTTTCTTGCATGAAGCAAAATGATAGTTCCTGATTGTATATCCAGTCTTTTAGCTTATGGATAATTTTTATTGTATAATTGTCTGTTGATATTGAAAGATACTAAAGACATGATTGTTAATTTCTTTTGTGTTTGTTGTTGTAGCATTATGTGTATGTGAGTCTCCTTTTTTTTTTTCATTTATTTTTTTGTGCGATGATTATTGTGTTTTTCTTTGGTGTAGGTACCCGCGGAGTTTCCTTTCTAGAATTTTCTGTACTGCTGAATTGGTAGATAGATCTTGTTTATATTTGGGTTTGCAATGGAATATTTTGTTTTTCTCATCTATGATAATTGGGAATGTTGCAGAGTATAGCACCCTGGGTTAGCATTTGTGTTTTCTTAGCATCTGCATGACGTCTGTCCAGGCTCTTCTGGCTTTTAGGATCTCTTTTGAGAATTCTGGTATAATTCGCATAGGTCTGCCTTTATATGTTACTTGGCCTTTTTCTCTTGCAGCATTTAATATTCTTTGTTTGTTCTGTGAATTTAGTGTTTTGATTATTATGTAACAAGAATACTTTCTTTTCTTGTCCAATCTACTTGGTGTTCTATAGGCTTCTTGCACATTTATGGCCCTCTCTTTCTTTAAATTGGCAAGTTTTCTTTTATGTTGAAGATATTTTCAGGTCCTTTGAGCTGGGAATCTTCACTCTATTTTCTTCCTATTATTGTTAGGTTTCATATCTTCATTGTGTCCTGGATTTCCTGGATGGTTTGGGTTAGGAGTCTTTTACTGTTTTGAATTTTCTTTGACCATTGTGTCAAAATCTTCTAAGGCATCTTCTACTCATGAGAATAATAATAATAATATAATAACTATTATAATTATTATTTAAAAGAACAAAAATATAAACAGAGAACAATTTGAGCTTTATGTTAAAAAGGAAGAAGACAGTATTTCTTAGAAGATTCACTGTAACACATTTGGAAACTTGAATGAAATGGCATGTACTAGGAATGACAAATAAGTCAGTTAGATCAAAGGTAACATTGATTTGACTTCTTCTATACCCAGTCATCCAATTTGACTAGTTTGTGAAAGATGCTGTGGTTTATTTAACTAGGTGTTCAAAAGGGTGCTTTCCACTCATTATCTTTGTATGGCTTCATTCTTCAACAAACCCAAAAGAAGATAACCACACAAACATAAACATAACATAAAAATAACAGGAAGCAATAATCACTATTTCCTAATATCTCTTAACATCAATGGACTCAATTCCCCAATAAAAAGATAAATTAACACTGGATACGTAAATAGGACCCAGCATTTTGCTGCATTCAGGAAACATATCTCAGAGCCAAAGACAAACACTACATCAGAGTAAAAGGCTAGAAAACAAATTTCCAAAAAACAAAAACAAAAAAACAAAAATGATCCCAGGAAACAAGCTGGAGTAGCCAGTCTAATATTGGATAAAATCTACTTTCAAACAATAGTCATTAAGAAAGATAAGGAAGGACACTTTATACACATCAAAGGAAAAATCTACCAAGAAGGACTCCTAATTCTGAATATCTATGTTCCAAATGCAAGGGCACCCACATTCATAAAAGAAACTTTACTAAAGCTCAAAGCATACATTGCACCTCACACAATAATTGTGGGTGACTTCAACACACCATTCTCATGGATGGCCAGATAAGGAAAACACAAATTAAACTGAGACACAGTGAAAGTAACAATAGTTATGGACCAAATGGATTTTACTCTTATGTATAAGAACATTCTAAATCTAAATGTATAAGAATCATCCTAAATCAAAAGAATATACCATCTTCTCAGCATCTCATGGTACCTTCTCCTCAATTGACCATATAATCTCTCTCAAAACAGACATCAACAGATATAAGAAGATTGAAAGAATCCCATGCTTCCTATCAGATAACTACTGATTAAGACTGGTCTTCTCAACAAATGGTGCTGGTTCAACTGGAGGTCAGCATGCAGAAGAATGCGAATCAATCTATCCTTGTCTCCTTGTACTAAGCTCAACTCCAAATGGATCAAGGACCTCCACATAAAGCCAGACACTCTAAAGCTAAGAGTAAAGAAACTGGGGAAGACCCTTGAGGACATCGGTACAGGGGGAAAATTCCTGACCAGAACACCAATAGCATATGCTCTAAGATCAAGAATTGACAAATGGGACCTCATAAAATTACAAAGTTTCTGTAAAGCAAAGGACACCTTAAAAAGGACAAATCGGCAACCAACAAATTGGGAAAAGATCTTCACCAACCCTACATCAGATAGAGGGCTAATATCCAATATATACAAAGAACTCAAGAAGTTAGACCCCAGAAAACCAAATAACCCTATTACAAAATGGGGTACAGAGTTAAACAAAGAATTATCACCTGAAGAACTTCGGATGGTAGAGAAACATCTTAAAAAATGCTCAACTTCATTAGTCATCAGGGAAATGCAAATCAAAACAACCCTGAGATTTCACCTTACACCAGTCAGAATGGCTAAGATTAAAAACTCAGGAGACAGCAGGTGTTGGTGAGGATGTGGAGAAAGAGGAACACTCCTCCACTGATGGTGGGGTTGCAAATTGATACAACCACTCTGGAAATCAGTCTGGTGGTTCCTCAGAAAACTGGGCAAGTCACTTCCAAAAGATCCTGCTATACCACTCCTGGGCATATATCCAGAGGATTCCCCAGCCTGTAATAAGGATATATGCTCCATTATGTTCATAGCAGCCCTATTTATAATTGCCAGAAGCTGGAAAGAACCCAGGTATCCCTCAACAGAAGAGTGGATACAAAAAATGTGGTATATATACACAATGGAGTACTATTCAACCATTAGAAACAATGAATTCATGAAATTCTTAGGCAAATGGATGGAGCTGGAGAACATCATACTTAAGTGAAGTAACTCAGTCTCAAAAGATCAATCATGGCATGCACTCACTAATAAGTGGATATTAGCTAGGAAAACTGGAATACCCAAAACATAATCCACACTTCAAATGAGGTACAAGAAGAACGGAGGGGTGGTCCCTGGTTCTGGAAAGACTCTGTATAGCCATATAAGGCAAAACCACAACAGGGAATTGGGAAGGGTTGAGTGGGAGAACAGGGGGAGGGAAGGGGGCTCATGTGACTTTCAGGGAGTGGGGGGCAAGGAGGGGGGAAATCATTTGAAATGTAAATAAAAAATATATTGAATAAAAAAAAACTAAAAAAAAAAAAAGACTGGTCTTCGATAGCAACAAAAACAACAGAAAGTCCACATACACATGGAAGCTGAACAATGCTCTACTCAATGATTCCTTTGTTAAGAAAGAAATAAGGAAAGAAATCAAAGACTTTTTATAATTTCATGAATATGAAGGTACAACATGCTCAAACTTATGGGACACAATGAAACCCGTGCAAAGAGGAAAACTCATAGCTTTGAGTGCCTCCAAAAAGAAACTGGAGAGAGCATACACTAGCAGCTTAACAGCACACCTGAAAGCTCTAGAACAAAAAGAAGCCAATACATCAAAGAGGAGTAGAGAGCAGGAAAACATCAAACTTAGGGCTGAAATCAGCCAAGAAGAAACAAAAAGAACGATACAAAGAATCAACCAGACCACTAAAACAAAACTATGTCATTAGTGGAATATTACAAAGAACACTTCATCCTAAGGCAAAATCGTTTGTTCAAATATATCCATTGTAGTTTTATTTCTATTATCCAGGAACTGAAAACAATCTAGATGTCTCTCAACAAAACAATAGACAAAGAAATGTGGTACATGGAGTATTACTCAGTACTTAAGAAAAATAAAGGATAAATGAAATCAAATCATCTTGAGTAAGCTAACCCAGACCTAGAAATAAAATTACCGGGAATATTAACCTTTAAGTAAATAATAACCAAGCTAAAATCCACAGACCATAAGAAGTTATACAAAGAGGAGAGTTCTAGGTGAAACAGATTTTTCTGGGAGGGGAAAATAAATAGATTTTAGTGGTGTGGAACAGATTAGGAAGGGTTGGGTAGCTGGTAGGGAAGATAGGGCAAAGAGAGTATGGGCAGAGATTGTTAGATTTGGGGCAGGCATTTTGGGTGTATCATGGAAATCTAGTGCAGATTAAACTTTCTGTAATCTGTAAAGTTGATCCTACTAACGACTCAGTAATTGGGGATAAGGAGTTTCAACAAGCCATATATTCTAGCCAGGGAAGGCTTCCAGTTGTAGGAGAACATTATATTGAAATGAATCATTGACAAAAGGGTTCCATAGATAGCCTCAAAGAACCCAGGATGTTGGTAAAAGAAAAAGTTCCTCTCTGCAAACTGAGAGCAGGGATCCATTGTTGACAACAATACCACACAACTCATTGAACCTGAAAATGTCCAATTGCTACCTACATGAAACCATCACACCTACTTCTAGACTCTATTTTGTGGAAAGCAGATAAACACTCACACCAAACTATCTATAATACCTGACTTACAATCTGTATTATTTGAAAAACATGATAGTGCATCCATACACATAACTTGTAAGAGAAGCCAGCTCATGTCTGATTTGATCTAAGGTTTACTTCACAAGAAGGAACACATTCCTGACATGACTTAATTGAACAAGAACAAGAGACTAGATAGCTCAGAGACCTAGAGTAAAAGCACACATGACTAATCTTCATTTTAAAAAAATCAATCAATTGAGTCCTAATTATATTTTGCTATATTCATAGATCAGTGATTTATCTAGTTATAATCTGAGAGGTTTTCTATGGCAGCAGATGAAAACATGCAGAGACCCACTTCTAGACATCATCTGGAGAAAGAGTCTAAATTGGAGATCTCCATCAAATCCTTCCCTTCACACCTCAGGGAATTATGAGGAAGAGGTGGCAGAAAGATTGTAAGAGATAGAGAGGGAGGAGGACACCAGAATACCAGGACCTATGCATCAATTAACCAGGGCACATATGAACACATAGCACTTGAAACAGGAAGCCCCAAGCCGATATTGTTCTGCATCAGGTCCTCTGAATATTTATTATAGTGTTTAGCTTAGTATTTTTATGAGACTCCTTACTGTGAAAATGTTGAGTCTCTGACACTTGTGCCTGCTCTTGGGTCTTTTTTCCTCTTTCAGGTTGCCATATAAAACTTTAATATCCTTGTTTTTATTTCATCTTATTGTATTTTATTTTCTCATGTTTGGGTATTATCTCTTTTAGGCCTAATTTTTTCTAATTATAGGTAAAAATAAATGAGTGAATTCAGAGGAGGAGAAAAAGATGGAGAGGAATTCAAAGGAATTGAAGAAAGAACACAATAAAAAATTTTATTTAGTGAGAAAGGAATGCATTTAAACAAAATTCATGATATGAGATAAATGGATGGTATTGATTGCCAATACCTAAATTAAAAATGATTTATTTACCCAATCTTTTACAGTGTAAACACAAACAGTGATCTTTGGAATATCCCTCAATGACAATAACAAAATTATTAGAAAAAAAATGGAGTGGGTGCACAAAAATTGCCCCAAATTCTATGGCAAGTGCCCAAATTCAAAAAATAATAGCAACCAAACTTAAAGTTGAATAATTTGAAAGTGAATCAGAATTTCTGAACTTATCAAAGAATTTTTCTAGTTTTTTAAAACTTCTATCCAGATTTGCGTATACAGTAAACTACCAATGTGACTGCCTTCCAAAATGGAAAATTAGCCTGGTTCATTGAATCACTAGGATAACCTAGTTGATATATTTCTGATAATTAAGCATCTGTGAGCAGATACATTGACTAATATTCAATGTACAATATTAGAAAAATGATCATTTTTACAGTGTGGGTTTAGTGGACTAAATGAAAGAAGACTTTTTTATTAATAGTCACACTTTCCATAAATTTTATGAGTTAATCGGGTTCAATTAATGTTGCCAAGTGGTGTGCTTCTTGTATATGTCTCTGGGGCAATGAGAAGTTGAGAGGAATGTGTAATGAATGCTTTAGCAGTTATACTGAAACTCTAGTCATTAGGAGATGGGTAATTAATGTGCATCTGTGTTAGGCTCATGGGTGCTCTCAAGGACCCTGATGTGTGAAAAAAAAAAGAAAAATTATGATACTAGCAAGGAATTACAGCTTTTTTTCTATTTCTTAAAATTTAGATCTACATCTGTCTTTAATTAGAAAGAATAAATTCCCATTAACATAATTAGGCAACACACTATGTTTGGTTAAGGCAAATATGAACTGTGAAAACTGATTTGAAAAGTTCAGGAAGCCTCTTGGTCTCTTTTAATATCAGAAGAATGTTTTATAGTAAAATACAAATGAGCTCTACATAGCAGTCCATCTAACACTTCTATTTCTTTTATTTTGGTCACTTTCTAAATATGTGCAAGCAAAAGAAATTTATGAAACTACCAGATATTTACAACAAAAAACAGAGAGATGCAATCATGACACCAATGTAATAGACTCAGTATATAAAAATATTACATAAATTAATGACAATATCAAATACCATTCTAAAATACATTTATCTTGGATGTTATAGACGACTACTCTGTTGATGCCCCAGTTTCCAGAGAGATTCCAATTAAATTGATTTTATCTCCTGAAGCAGAATAACAGTCCATATTCCTCCTGATAATAAAATATATCCTTGGGGCACATGGTATGTCTGTATTTTTTAAATGAAACTGTCATACTTTAATTAGCATTCAAGAAGAGAGTCCTGGATTTTAAGAGAAAGATGACTCACTTGAGTGTTGTTGTTCAGAGCCCCAGCATAGTTTTGCTTTCTGAGAAAGCTGCTGAGAGTTAGTACTTGTAATTAAACATTGCCTTTATTTAGCGATTCAGTGATATTCTGCTGATTATTCCATTAAGATATTATCTTGAAATGAGGATATCCCCATTTCATGTGTAATTGTACTAAAGTTACTATAAGCCAGAAAGATAACAACATAAGCAAAACATGAATTTAAGGTAAAAATGTTTAGCATCAGACATAGACAAGCAGATGCATATTAAGATGGATGGGAGATATTTTCACCCACATAAAATTATACAGATTGTTCTTTATGTCAACTTTTTAATAAAAGAACATGTTATGTACATTTTTCCAAAATCATAATTGCTGCCTGATAGTCCTTCCACTCATGTTCTGAACATACTACTGTGTATGACTAGATCTAGACTTATTTCTTCTTTTAGGTTCTGTTTGGATCTTCTTTCAAAAATCTCCATAAAGTTCCCCAAAAGGCCTGGATTAATTTAAATAATCACCAGAGATCTTTTCCTCTACATTCAAGCACACATTTCTTGTCACTGGTATCTCATGATACAATGTATCATTTCATTATATCTATGTATGTGAACGTGCATTTGTATGTATGAGTCAAAGTATCAGGTTTGAACAGAAAGCACTTTTTTTATCAGTCAACCTCTCCAGGTTTGATTTACATTTCTTTAATGATTAGAATAATTATAGGATTTTACCACACATAGGCTGGTCATTTTTACATGTGTTCTATTAAACTTAGTTATTACCTAGATAGATATTAGATTAAACTTAGATTTATATGTATTCTATTAAACTTAGATATTAGAAATTAAATATATACAAAGTATAGTAATTGTTAGAAACTGAGAAAAATATCTGCGAGTAGGGGAAGAGGATAGGTTAAAAAATATAATAGTACAGCTTAATAAGATAGTTAAATTCTAGTGTTCTATGCTACAAAAGGTGAATATAACTAAGATTCAAGCAATATAAACTTTAAATTTAGAACAAAGGAATATGGATATACTCATATAAAAATTGCACAAGAGCGATCAAGATGCTTCAGTAAGTGTAGACACATAGAACCAATAACAAATTAAATTTTCATTTAATGAATATTCTGATATGAGTGATTTCTGTAACTTATTAATGTAAAACTTGAAGCAGGTGTGAATCAGGTGCCTTGTACAAAAACTCTCCAATAATTAATGAAATATTATGTCATTGGAAAGCAAATGTGTATAAACAAATGCGTGACACAAATTAAGATTATTTAAGATAAATTATCTCCATAATTTGTTGCTCTGAGTTGGAATGATTCATTTGAAAGTTAGATGGGGAGTTATTTAAAGCACAAAACCATAACAGGCATCTTGCTTTTACTAAGTATCGCAAGTCATAAACACTAAGACTTTACAAATAAAAAAAAAAAGTTTTCCAGGCACTTGCCTGTTGATCAAATCCCTTTGCTTCTGTTTCTTGCTTTACGGAAAGTATATGAGTTACAATGCTTACTTAAGAAGTGCTGTTAGAGTTTTAAATAAGCATAAATACAATGGTTTAATGATATCTAGCATAAATGTATGGAAGATTCCTTACAAATTAAATAGAATTAAAATGCCCTTGTGTTCTTTGTTCTTAAATATATTTCTGCTCCCTCACTGGCAATCCTTGGTAATTCATTTGACTGTAACACATGACATAGAAATGAATATCTGATTCTAATAATTAGGTCAGAGAATCTTTTTTTTTATTCGATATAATTTATTTACTTTTCAAATGATTTCCCCTTTTCTAGCCCCCCCACTCCCCGAAAGTCTCGTAAGCCCCCTTCTCTTCCCCTGTCCTCCCACCCACCCCTTCCCACTTCCCCGTTCTGGTGTTGCTGAATACTGTTTCACTGAGTCTTTCCAGAACCAGGGGCCACTCCTCCTTTCTTCTTGTACCTCATTTGATGTGTGGATTATGTTTTGGGTATTCCAGTTTTCTAGGCTAATATCCACTTATTAGTGAGTGCATACCATGATTCACCTTTTGAGTCTGGATTACCTCACTTAGTATGATGTTCTCCAGCTCCATCCATTTGCCTAAGAATTTCATGAATTCATTGTTTCTAATAGCTGAATAGTACTCCATTGTGTAGATATACCACATTTTTTGCATCCACTCTTCTGTTGAGGGATACCTGGGTTCTTTCCAGCATCTGGCAATTATAAATAGGGCTGCTATGAACATAGTAGAACATGTATCCTTATTACATGGTGGGGAGTCTTCTGGGTATATGCCCAGGAGTGGTATAGCAGGATCTTTTGGAAGTGACTTGCCCAGTTTTCGGAGGAACCGCCAGACTGATTTCCAGAGTGGTTGTACCAATTTGCAACCCCACCAGCAGTGGAGGAGTGTTCCTCTTTCTCCACACCCTCTCCAACACCTGCTGTCTCCTGAATTTTTAATCTTAGCCATTCTGACTGGTGTAAGATGAAATCTTAGGGTTGTTTTGATTTGCATTTCCCTAATGACTAATGAAGTTGAGCATTTTTTAAGATGCTTCTCCGCCATCCGAAGTTCTTCATGTGAGAATTCTTTGTTTAACTCTGTACCCCATTTTTTAATAGGGTTGTTTGGTTTTCTGGAGTCTAACTTCTTGAGTTCTTTATATATATTGGATATTAGCCCTCTATCTGATGTAGGATTGGTGAAGATCTTTTCCCAATTTGTTGGTTGCCGATTTGTCCTCTTGATGGTGTCCTTTGCCTTACAGAAACTTTGTAATTTTATGAGGTCCCATTTGTCAATTATTGCTCTTAGAGCATACGCTATTGGTGTTCTGTTCAGAAACTTTCTCCCTGTACCGATGTCCTCAAGGGTCTTCCCCAGTTTCTTTTCTATTAGCTTCAGAGTGTCTGGCTTTATGTGGAGGTTCTTGATCCATTTGGATTTGAGCTTAGTACAAGGAGACAAGGATGGATCAATTCGCATTCTTCTGCATGCTGACCTCCAGTTGAACTAGCACCATTTGTTGAAAAGGCTATCTTTTTTCCATTGGATGTTTTCAGCCTCTTTGTCGAGGATCAAGTGGCCATAGGTGTGTGGGTTCATTTCTGGATCTTCAATCCTGTTCCATTGATCCTCCTGCCTGTCACTGTACCAATACCATGCAGTTTTTAACACTATTGTTCTGTAGTATTGCTTGAGGTCAGGGATACTGATTCCCCCAGATTTTCTTTTGTTGCTGAGAATAGTTTTAGGTATCCTGGGTTTTTTGTTGTTCCAGATGAATTTGATAATTGCTCTTTCTAACTCTGTGAAGAATTGAGTTGGGATTTTGATGGGTATTGCATTGAATCTGTATAGTGCTTTAGGCAAAATGGCCATTTTAACTATATTATTCTACCGATCCATGAGCATGGGAGGTTTTCCCATTTTTTGAGGTCTTCTTCCATTTCCTTCTTCAGAGTCTTGAAGTTCTTGTCATACAGATCTTTCACATGTTTGGTAAGAGTCACCCCAAGATACTTTATACTGTTTGTGGCTATTGTGAAGGGGGTCATTTCCCTAATTTCTTTCTCAGCATGCTTATCCTTTGAGTATAGGAAGGCCACTGATTTGCTTGAGTTGATTTTATAACCTGCCACTTTGCTGAAGTTGTTTATCAGCTGTAGGAGCTCTCTAGTGGAGTTCTTTGGGTCACTTAGGTAGACGATCATGTCATCTGCACATAATGATAGTTTGACTTCCTCCTTTCCAATTTGTATCCCTTTGACCTCCTTATGTTGTCGAATTGCCCGAGCTAGTACCTCAAGTACAATATTGAAAAGATAAGTAGAAAGGGGGCAGCCTTGTCTGGTCCCTGATTTTAGTGGGATTGCTTCAAGTTTCTCTCCATTTAGTTTGATGCTGGCTACCGGTTTGCTGTATATTGCTTTTACTATGTTTAGGTATGGGCCTTGAATTCCTGTTCTCTCCAAGACTTTAAGCATGAAGGGATGCTGAATTTTGTCAAATGCTTTTTCAGCATTAAATGAAATGACCATGTGGTTTTGTTCTTTGAGTTTGTTTATGTAGTGGATAATATTGATGGATTTCCGTATATTGAACCAACCCTGCATTCCCGGGATAAAGCCTACTTGATCATGGTGGATGATCGTTTTGATGTGTTCTTGGATTCGGTTGGCAAGAATTTTATTGAGTATTTTTGCATCGATGTTCATAAGGGAAATTGGTCTGACGTTCTCTTTCTTTGTTGGATCTTTTTGTGGCTTTGGTATCAGCGTAATTGTGGCTTCGTAGAAGGAATTGGGTAGTGTTCCTTCTGTTTCTATTTTGTGGAATAATTTGAAGAGTATTGGTGTTAACTCTTCTTTGAAGGTCTGGTAGAATTCTGCACTGGAGCCATCTGGTCCTGTGCTTTTTTTGGTTGGAAGACTTTCTATGACTCCTTCTATTTCTTTAGGCATTATGGGACTGTTTAGATGGTCTAGTTGGTCCTGATTTAATTTTGGTATTTGGTCTCTGTCAAGGAAATTGTCCATTTCCTCCAGATTCTCCAGTTGTGTTGAGTACAGGCTCTTGTAGTAGGATCTGATGATTTTTTGGATTTCCTCAGTTTCCGTTGTTATATCTCCCTTTTCATTTCTAAGTTTGTTAATTTGGATACTTTCTCTGTGCCCTTTGGTCAGTCTGGCTATGGGTTTATCTATCTTGTTGACTTTCTCAAAGAACCAGCTCCTGGTTTTGTTGATTTTTTGTATGGTTCTCTTTGTTTCTACTTGATTGATTTCGGCCCTGAGTTTGATGATTTCCTGCCTTCTACTCCTCCTGGGCGAAATAGCTTCTTTTTGTTCTAGGGCTTTCAGGTGTGTCATTAAGCTGGTAATGTATGCTCTCTCCGTTTTCTTTTTGGAGGCACTCAGGGCTATGAATTTTCCTCTTAGCACTGCTTTCATTGTTTCCCATAGATTTGGGTATGTTGTGTTTTCATTTTCATTGTGTTCTAAAAAGTCTTTAATTTTTTCTTTATTTCTTCCTTGACCAAGGTATCATTGAGTAGAGTATTGTTCAGTTTCCATGTGTATGTGGGTTTTCTGTTGTTTTTGTTGCTATTGAAGACCACTTTTACTCCATAGTGATCAGATAGGAGGCATGGGATTAGTTCTATCTTCTTATATTTGTTGAGGTCTGTCTTGTGACAAATTATATGGTTAATTTTGGAGAAGGTACCATGAGGTGCTGAGAAAAAGGTATATTCTTTTGTTTTAGGATAGAATGTTCTATATATATTTGTTAAATCTATTTGGTCCAAAGCTTCAATTAGTTTCATTGTGTCCCTGTTTAGTTTCTGTTTTCCTGATCGGTCCATTGAGGAAAGTGCAGTGTTGAAGTCACCCACAATTATTGTGTTAAGTGCAATGTGTGCTTTGAGCTTTAATAAAGTTTCTTTTATGAAAGAGGGTGCCCTTGCATTTGGGGCATAGATGTTCAGAATTGACAGTTCTTCTTTTTGTATTTTTTCCTTTGACCAGCAAGAAGTGTCCCTCAGGGTCTCTTTTGATGACTTTGGGTTGAAAGTCAATTTTATCTGATATTAAAATGGCTACTCCAGCTTGTTTCCTGAGACCATTTGCTTGTAAAATTGTCTTCCAGCCTTTTACTCTAAGGTAGTGTTTGTCTTTGACCCTGAGGTGTGTTTCCTGTAAGCAGCAAAATGTAGGGTCCTGTTTACGTATCCATTCAGTTAGTCTGTGTCTTTTTATTGGGGCATTAAGTCCATTGATGTTAAGAGATATTAAGGAATAGTGATTGTTACTTCCTATCATTTTTGACGTTATTTTTTAAATTTGAATGCTTAACTTCTTTTGGGTTTGATGAAAGGTTACTATCTTGCTTTTTCCAGGGTGAAGTTTCCCTCCTTGTATTGGTGTTGTCCTCCTATTATCCTTTTTAGGGCCGGGTTTGTGGATAGATATTGGGTAAACTTGGTTTTGTCATGAAATATCTTAGTTTCTCCATCTATGGTGATTGGGAGTTTTGCTGTATATAGTAGTTTTGGTTGGCATTTGTGTTCTCTTAGAGTCTTCATGAGATCTGCCCAGGACCTTCTAGCCTTCATAGTCTCAGGTGAAAAGTCTGCTGTGATTCTGATAGGTCTTCCTTTATATGTTACTTGGCCTTTTTCTCTTACTGCCTTTAGTATTCTTTCTTTGTTTAGAACATTTGGTGTTTTGATTATTATGTGACGGGAAGTATTTCTGTTCTGGTCCAGTCTGTTTGGAGTTCTGTAGGCTTCTTGTATATTCATGGGCATCTCTCTCTTTAGGTTAGGGAAGTTTTCTTCCATAATTTTATTGAAGATGTTTGCTGGCCCTTTAAGTTGTAAATCTTCACTCTCATCTATTCCTATAATCCTTAGGTTTGGTCTTCTCATTGTGTCCTGGATTTCCTGGATATTTTGGGTTACAAGCTTTTTGCATTTTGCATTTTCTTTAACTGTTGAGTCCATGGTTTCTATGGAATCTTCAGCATCTGAGATTCTTTCTTCTATCTCTTGTATTCTGTTGTTGATATTTGCATCTCTGTCCCCTGATTTCTTCCCAAGGCTTTCTATCTCCAAAGTTGTCTCCCTTTGAGTTTTCTTAGTTGTTTCTACTTCTGATTTTAGATCCTGGATGGTTTTGCTTAGCTCCTTCACTTTCATGTTTGTGTTTTCCTGTAATTGTTTAAGAGATATTTGTGTTTCCTCTTTCATGAGCTCAGCCTGTTGACCAAAGTTCTCCTGTATTTCTTTAAGAGATTTTTGTGTTTCGTCCTTCATGACCTCAGCCTGTTGACCAAAGTTCTCTTGTATTTCTTTAAGTGTTTTTTGCATTTCCTCTTTGTTGGCTTTTGTATTCTCCTGGATTTCTTTCAATGATTTTTGTGTTTCCCTTGCAAGGGCTTCTAACTTTTGATCCATTTTCTCCTGAATTTCTTTAAGTATGTCCTTCATGTGTTCCTGTACCAGCATCATGACCAGTGATTTTAAATCCAAATCTTTTTTTTTCTGGTGTGATGGGGTATCCAGGACATGTTGGTAGAGGAGAATTGGGTTCAGATCTTGCCATATTGTCTTGATTTCTGTTAGTGACGTTCCTGCGTTTGCCTTTTGCCATCTAGTTCTCACTGGTGTTAGTTTGTCTTGTCAGTTCTGGACTCACCAGTGCAAGCTGCCCCTTCCCAGTTAGCCTCTGGTGCACAGCTTACCTCCTGCACTGCTTGTAGACAGGGTGCTGCTGCCCAGGCTGTTCAGATCCCAAAGCAGGCACCCGATGGCTCCCGCTGGGGCCCGCTGGATTCACTGGAGCACACTGACTTCTCCCAGCTGGCCGCCCGGAAGCCCAGCTAGCCACTTGCAGGACTTGTAAATGTGGTGCTGCCGCCCAGGCTGATCTGGATCCGGAAGTGGAGAGAGTAGAGCTGAGGGCTTCCGCCTGAGGCCTTGCCCCAGATTGTGTCTGTGGACCAGATGGAGCCCGTGTGCACCCCCAGGGAGTGCCGACGGTGTATGCTGCTGTGACCTCCCCTGTGATCCGCTTACTCCGCTGGGCAGCCGATCCGCCAACCAGGCTGTCGCACACAAGGTTAGCCTGGCCGCCCAGGCCCTGAGTCCAGGCAAAAGCCTGGGAGGCCAAGGTCCGAGCAAAGTTCCCCTAGGGCTATGACTGTTAATTGGGTCTGCCAGGTGACTAGGATGGTGGGCGTGCGCGCCCGTGCTCCCTGAAAGCGCTGGGAGAGTCTGCTGTGCTAACAATCCCCTGGGCGGGTTGACTCACAGATGGCCCACCAAGCCGCCCAGTTCTTGGGGTCAGCCCTGTGCCTTTTGGGCCCTAGACCCCCGCTTTGTTAGCCTCATGCTATGCCTGTTACAGGTCTGCCCGCCAGAGCTCTCTGTCGTCCTGCAGGCAAAATGGCGGTGCGCGCGCAGACCTGGGCAAAAAAACCCCTGACTGGGTTGGCACCCCGATGGCCCCCGACCAGCCCAGGGCCTGGGTGCAGGCCAATGCCTGTCGGGCTCAGACCACCGCGGTGTTGGCCTCGGATTATGTTTGTGTACCTCAGTCTGTCCGATCCCTGGAGTACGGAACCAAGATGGATGCACCTCTCCTGACTGGTGGGAGGCCGAGTTCTGAAGTGGCTTCCGTGCAGGAAAGGCGCCGCACAACTGCAGCTGCTTGCCGCCCGGCTGGTCAGCGAAGGTCAGTGGTCGTGGGCTCAGGGCCTAACTGGTCCCTGTGTCACCTTGGTTCCACTGCTGATGGCCCTTCAGCTGGACCAGCCACTGCTGCACTGCCGCCGCCGCCGCCGTCACCGCCCAGAGAATCTTTTTATTTTCACCTCTACCTCTAATTTCCTCCAGGTCCAGCTGTATCAACACAGACTAGAAGATGCCATTATGAATTTTATTCGTTGTGCAAAAATGCTAGATTTATTTATTATTTCAATGGTAATTTAAGTTGAGATTTGAGCTAGCTTATGTAAAAAGTGTTACAAAGGATATATAACAAAAATACATCTATACTGTGGTTGAAGCACTCTGTAAAGCAGAGGAAATATCCAAAGAAACGCAGAATCATGGACTGCCCCACAAGTCCTCAATGGAGAAATTAGCAAAGGACTGAAGGAGCTGAAGGGGTTTGCAACTCCATGGGAAGAACAACAATGTCAACTAACCAAACCCCCCTGAGCTAAACCACCAACCAAGGAGTACACATGGAGGGACCCATGGCTTCAGCTGCATATGTAGCAGTGGATGGCATTGTTGGACATCAATGGGAAGAAAGGCCCTTGGTCCTGTGAAGGTTCAATGCCCCTAGTGTAGGGGAATTTGAGGGCAGGGAAGCAGGAGTGGGTGGGTGACGGGGGAACACTATCACAGAAGCAAGGGAGAGAAGGTATGGGATACGGGGTTTTCTGGGGGGGGGGGAATAACATTTGAAATATAAATAAAGAAAATATCCAATAATAAAAAATAAAAGAAAATGAAAAACAAGCTTGCATTAGTGTCTATTGTGACTGAGACCACTCAGTCTCATTATACTACTATTTGAAGCGTCTCCTATGTGGTGGCTAGTCAACTTGAATACGCTGGTGTTATTTGAAAGGAGGAAACACCAGTAGAGAATGCCTCCATAAGATCTGGATGTAGAGTATATCCTTAATTAGTAATAAATGGGGATTTGTCTGTTCCTTTCAGGGTGGTGACACCCCAAGCTGGTGTTCCTCTGTTCTATGTGAAAGCAGAAGCAGTAATCCATGAAGAGCAAGACAAAAAACGCTACCTTTCCATGTCTCCCTATAAGCCCCAGCTTCAGGGTTGCAGCCTTGATTGATTTACTGTCCTAAATTTCTTCAGGGATGGACTATGGCAGTAGACATGTAAGTAAAATAAAACCATTTCACCATACACTGCTTTTGTTCCTGTATATCAGCACAGCGATAGTAACTCCTAGTTACAAAAGAATTGAAACAAGCATAATGAGGTATTGGTGTGAAAATCCTGACTACATTTTTATGAAGATTGTAGAATAACTTTGGATTTGCTCTGGCAAAAAAATTCACTTAATATTGAGAGCTATGTGAAATATTTTGTAGATTAGAAAATTTTATTTTCATTATCCTATGGCTAAAAGCCAAAGGTTTCAGGGAATGGAATATGTTGGTTTGAAAAAGAATGACAGATGTAGGCAAGTATAATTAGTATTTAGGGAGTGGCACTATTTAAAATGGTTAGAAGGATTAAGATGTGTTTGAGGAAGTGTGTTACCAGGTGTGGTTTTTATTTTTCAAAAGCACATAACAATCCCAGAGTGAGTCTTTCAGCCTATTGATGAGGATTCAGTTATCAGCTCCAGCTGCAGTGTCTGCTGCATGATTTTTTGCTTCCTACCATAATGCTAATGAACTAAGACTCTGAAACAATAAGCAAGTTCCCAATTACATGTTTTCTCTTGTAAGAATTTTCATGGCCATGGTATTCATAGCAATAAACAATAAAAATTAGCAAGAGTATTATCCTGTTCAATATGTGAAACAGGTACTAAATAAGAAAGTGCCAAAGAAAGTATGGATATACTAATAGTATTCCAATAAAAATAAAAAATTCAAAATAGAATATTTTACTTCAATAAAATAATCACCTATGCAATTAAGGGAAGCTGAATGATTTGTTGTGTACAAATCAAATGAGAACCATATTCTACAATCAGCTTTAAGAAATATGGCTTTACCAATTTACATGTACTAGTAGCAGTGAATCATTTTCACAATATATTTTGGCTATAAGCATTTTACTAGGTTGGTTTGATACCAACTCACAATTATCCCTCAGTGGTTTTTTATTTGTTTGTGTCCTATATTTCTACAGCTGAATAAATTGAAAGGAGTTAAACAAACACTTGTATTTGTTTGAAGCAAAAGAGAAGTTGTTTTCTAGAAGTTGGTCACTATGGTGTCTCAGCAGCCACTAAAAAGTTTTTCTGTTTTTCTGTCTTGTGTCCTATAAATATAATTTTCCTCTTGCTTCATTTAGAAATTACTATTCAATAATTGAAAAATGTCCAGACAATGTGCAGCCAAGTAATTTCTTGCACTTGTTTTGAATCATGGATTGAGTATGATAATATGAAAATTACTTTTATGCTTGGTACCATAATTAATCATCCTGAAATTTAAATAGTGAAGGACAGTACTATTATGAAATTACATATTTCTGTTTTTCAGCAATATTTTAGGATAAGAAAATGAATACCAGGTTATGAATCTACATTGTTATTGTTAGAATTATTTTTGAATTCTAAGGAAGTAATTCTTTTAGATGATGAATGAAGTTTGTAACAAAAAAGAATTTCAGGAAAGAACTTATTTTTACCAAAGACTTGTTAATCTAATGTGCTTGTTCCTCCTCTTTGTCTCTCAGACTCCCTGTTTCTAGCTATTATGTTCAAAATCCTTTTTAGAAAATAGTGCCTTCACTTTGATGTTTTAAATTGTATTTTTTCTTAGAACTTTCTTTTCTTTAATTCCAAAATCAGAGTTTGAGTTACTATTCAATACAGATAACATAACTTTTGACTACAGAAATAGAACAAACTGAAAGTTTTAACTAAGGAGAAAGTTCTGTGCTATCGCATTATAATTTAGTATTTGATATGTGATCAATAACAATATAGTCAAGAAGAAATAATACATTTATACTGCTAGAATAGACAGGAAGGCTAGAGAAACTATTCTTTGAATTACCACAAATTGTCAAGCTATAACAATGATCTGTAGGGACCTTACTGATTAAAATTATATCAAACAGAATGAAATGCTGATTTTTATATATCTTGCTCTGTCTCATTTGTATGTTTCAAACAAATAGGTCAATAAATTATGCTTAAGTACATTGTACTTTATTTACCATTTAACTAGATTTTTTTTTTTTTTGCTTAACACAGTGAAATACTCATCCAGCTCAAAGATGTAGTGCTCCAATAGTATTGATGTGAGACTCAGAGTAAAGTGAGCTTATTTACAATATCAATAGAAACAGCCGAGTAAACATCTTAACATCCATTTCTTCTGCCTTATACCCAAATTTAGTCCACTCTATAGTTCCAATGCCCCTCTCTTCATCATCTAAAAGTTCTACAGATGCCATAGAACTTTTCTTTCTTTCATCTGTATTCTCTAATTTTAAATGTAGTGCCATGTCCAGATCCACCAGGTACAAACCATGATAGATGGAATCAAAGGAAATTTCTTTGGGTCTCTGGGGTGTATCATGGATATTCTCTACATTGTGGCTAATATTCACTTGTCAGTATATATCACACAAGTCCTTTTTGGTCTGGATTACCTCATACAGGATGTTATCTTTTAGTTCCATCCCTTTGCCTGCAAAATTCATGATGACCTTTATTTTAATAACAGAATATTATTCTATTATATAAATGAACCTTTTTTGTATCCATTCTTAGTTTATGAATCATATGTGTTGTTTCTAGTTACTGACTATTATGAAAAATGGTATTATGAACAT
Organism: Apodemus sylvaticus; assembly: GCF_947179515.1. Lineage (NCBI taxonomy): Eukaryota > Metazoa > Chordata > Mammalia > Rodentia > Muridae > Apodemus > Apodemus sylvaticus. The sequence continues at coordinate 48,600,890 of NC_067482.1, read as the reverse complement.
AGTGGAGTACCTGTCCTTGAGGTATGGTGGAGTATCTTTTGAGTATATGGCTAGGAGTAGAATAGCTGGATCTTCAGGTAGAACTATCTCTACTTTCCTGAGTAATGGCCAGATTGACTTTCTGAATGGTTTTTACAATGTTTGAAATTCTACCAGAAATGAAAGAGTGTTCCCCTTTCTCCATATCCTGGACAGGATGTGCTATTACATGAGCTTTTATTCTTAGCCACTCTGGTTGACTAAGATCCTCATTTAAGTCTCAATTCTTGAGTTCTTCATCTATTTTTGATACTGAATCTCTGTCAGATGTAGGTTTAGTGAAGATCTTTACACAATCTGTAGGTTGCTGTTTTGCCCTATGTACAACATCATTTGCCTTATATGAGCTTTTAAATTTCAAAGGGTCATATTTATTAAGTGTTGAATTTAGGGCTTCAGCTATAGATGTCCTGTTCATGAAATTGTTCCTACACTAACATATTAAGGGCTATTTCCTGTTCTCTTCTATGAGATTTAGTGTATCAGTTTTTATGTTGAGGTTTGATCTAATTAGACTTGAGTATTGTGTGTGGTGAATAAATATGAATCTATTTGCTTTCTTCAACAGGCACACATGAAGTTAGACCAGCACCATTTGTTGAAGATGCTTTCTTTTTTCCATTATATGATTTTGGCATTTTTGTCAAAAATTAAGTGTCCATAGGAGGGTGGATTTATTTTTGGTTCTTTGAATTGATTCTCTTGATCAACCTGTTTGTTTCTGTCCCATTAACCTACAGTATTTATCACTATTGCGCTGTAGTACAGCCTCAGGTAAGGGACAATGATTGCTACAGATATTATTTTATTGCTCAGGAATGGTTTGACTATCCTGGGTTTTTTGTTTGCTTGTTTGTTTTTCAATATGAAATTGACAATTATTCTTTCAAAGTCTGTAAAAAAATTTTTTAAAAGTTTAATAGCATTTACTCTATAGATTGCTTTTGGTAAAGATGGCGACTTTTCTATTGTTATCCTAACTATCCATGAGCATGGGAGATCATTCCATTTTCTGATTTCTTCTTCAATTTCTTTATCTAGAGGCTTGAAGTTCTTGTCATAAAAATGTTTCATTTATTTTGTTAGAGTTACATAAAGATGTTTTATATTGTTTGTAGCTATTGTGAAGGTATTATTTCCTAAGTTTCTTTCTCTATACATTTATCATTTATATAATGGAGGGCTACTGCATTTTTTTAGTGAATTTATAACCAGCCACTTTGCTGAAGTGGTTTATCAGCTATAGGTTTTCGCTGTTAGAATTTTGCTGGTTGTATATGTGTATTATCCTATCATGTACAAGTAGTGATATATTGATTTTTTCCTTTGTAATTCATAACCCCTTATCATCTTTGTTGTCTTATTGCTTTAACTAGAACTTCAAATACTATATTGAATAGATAGGAAGAAAACAGGCAGCCTTGTCTTGTCCGTGATTATAGTGGGACTCCATTTAATTTGATGTTGGCTATTGCCTTGCTGTATATTGATTTAATTATGGTTAGGTATGTGTCTTCTATCGCTGATCTCTCCAAAACTTTCAAAATTAAGCGGTGTTGGATTGTGTCAAATTTTTTTCAGTATTTAATGAGATGATCATGGGATTTTTTTCACATGATAGATTATGCTGATAGATTTTAATACATTGAACCATACCTGCATCCCTGAAATGACTCCTAATTGATTATTGTGAAGGATATTTTGATATTTGCCTAGATTCATGTTGTGAGCATTTTATTGAGTATTTTCACATCAGTATTCATAACAGAAATGGGTCTGAAATTTTCTTTCTTTGTTGAATCTTTGTGCAGTTTAGAAGTCATGGTGATGTGGCCTCCCCCTGCCCACTGCTCTCAAGAATAGCAGCCAGCAACCTGACCACCCACCACCTGAAGAACAAAAAGAACCTGTTTCCAACCTTCAGGGGAGGGGCTTGGTCTGCCTTTGTTTCCTGGGAGAGAGGCATTATGATTACAGATGGAAACTTAAACCAAAAGCCATGTGTTTTGTGTATCTCCATGTAATTTCTCTTGCAGCCTGTTCCTTACCCATCTTTCCTTCCAGAGAACCCACGATTAAGATGTGTGAGCTGGACTCAACATGTTGACTGTGGCCTCATAGAATGAGTTTTACAGTGTTCCTCTTGTGTTTACAATGTTCCTCTTTCTATTTTGTGAAATAGTATAAAGAATGATCATATTATCTGTTTATTCAAAGTCTGGTAGAATTCTGCACTAAAAATATTTGGCCCTGGGTTTCTTGTGGTTCCTGTTGCTTTTGTTGTTGTTGTTAGGAGACTTTTAATGCTTGCTTATATTTCTCTACGGATTATGGGATTGTTTAGTTTACCTGATCTTTACTTAACGTTGGTAAGTGGTGTATGTCTAGAACATCATACATTTTGTTTAGATATTCCAGAATTGTGGAGTATAGGATTTTGAAGTGTGACCTCATAGCTTCTTTAATTTCCTCAGTTTCTGTTTTACATTTCCCTTTTCATTTCTGATTGTGTTAATTTGGATACTCTGTGCTTTTTAGGTAGTTTGGCTAAGGACTTGTCTCTCTTGTACATTTTTCTCAAATAGCCTGCTCTTCATTTAATTGATTCTTTGTATTGCTCTCTTTGTTTCTATTTGATTGAATTCAGCCCTGAGTTTGATTATTTCCTGCCTTCTACTGCTCTTAGGTGTGTTTATTTATTTTTGTTCTAGAGCTTTAAAGTGTGCTATTATTTGCTTGGATGACATCTATCTAATTTCTTTCTGAAGGCCTTTAGTGCAATGAGTTTTACTCTTAGTTTTGGGTATCTTATGCTTTCATTTTCACTGAATTTGAGATTGTCTTAATTTTTTTCTTTTTATTTTCCCTAATTAAATAATCAATGAGTAGAGAGTTGTTCAGTTCCAGTAGTATTTGGAGTTTCTATTGTTTCTGTTGTTGTTGAAGTCCAGCCTTTATCTGTTGTGATCTGATAGAATTCATGAGGTTATTTCAAACTTCTTATATCTGTTTAAGCTTAGATTGCTCCTGATTATATGATCAAATTTAAAGAAGGTTCTGTGAGGCGCTGAGAAGAATGTGTATTCTTTTGGATTGGGGTGAAGTTTCTGTAGACATCTATTAAATCTTTGTGGTTTATAAAATCTGTTAATTTCACTGTTTATCTGTTTAATTCCTATTTTGATGACCTGCCCATTGGTAAGGGTAAGGAGTTGAAGTCCCCCCCACTATTATTGTGTGAAGTTTAATATTGTTTGGTATATTAGTAACACTTCTTTTACAAATGTGGGTGCTCTTGCATTTTGGGGCATAGATGTTCAGAACCGAGACATTATCTTGGTGGATTTTCCTTTTGATGAGTATGAATTGTGATTTCCCCCTCTGTTATAACTTTTTGCTGAAAGCCTGTTTTATTAGATATTAACATGGCTACTACTCCTTCTAGTTTTAGGAGCCAGTTGCTTGGAAAATCATTTTTTCCATTACTCTTAGATAATATCTATCTTAAGACACTTCACTTTGTATACAGCAAAATGATGAATCATTTTTATGTATCCAATCTTTTAGCCAAGATCTATTTATTGATGAATTGAGCCCATTTATATTGAGAGATGTTAATGACCAATAATTATTAGTTTCTGTTATTTTGATGATGAACATGTTACTTTGTGTGTGTGAGAGAGAGAGAAGGAGAGAGAGAGAGACATAGAGAGAGAGAGAGAGAGAGAGAGAGAGAGAGAGAGAGAGAGAGAGAGAGTCTTTTGGCTTTCTTGTAAGATGATTAAGTTCTTGTGATTTCTTGAGTATAGTTACCCTCTAAGCATTAGAGTATCTTCTCTTGGGATGGATTAGTAGAAAGATATTCTTTAAATTTGGTTTCATCATGGGATATCTTGGTTTCTATCTCTGGTGATTTAAAGTTTTGTTGGGTATAGTACTATGGACTGATGTCTGTGTTCTCTTAGGGTCTATGAGATATCTTCCAAGGCTATTTTAACTTTTAGAGTCTGTTGAGAAGAAATGTGCAATTCTGCATGTCTGCCTTTATTTGTTACTTGACATTTATTTCCTTGCAGCTTTCAATATTCTTTCTTTTTTAAATGTATATATATATTTTTTTATATATATATTCTTTGTTTACAATCCAAAAGCTTAGTAAACGAGATAAGAATGGATCAATTCGCATTCTTCTGCATGCTGACCTCCAGTTGAACCAGCACCATTTGTTGAAAAGGCTATCTTTTTTTCCTTTGGATGTTTTCAGCTACTTTGTCGAAGATCAAGTGACCATAGGTGTATGGATTCATTTCTGGATCTTCAATTCTATTCCATTGGTCCACTTCCCTGTCCCTGTGCCAATACCATACAATTTTTAACACTATGGCTCTGTAGTATTGCTTGAGGTCTGGGATACTAATTCCCCCAGAAGTTCTTTTACTGTGGAGAATAGTTTTAGCTATCTTGGGTTTTTTGTTATTCCAGATAAATTTAAGAATTGCTTTTTCTAACTCTGTGAAGAACTGAGTTAGGATTTTGATGGGGATTTCATTGAATCTATATATTGCTTTTGGCAAGATGGCCATTTTACTATATTAATCCTGCCAATACACGTGCATGGAAGATTTTTCCATTTTCTGTGGTCTTCTTTAATTTCCTTCTTCAGAAACCTGAAGGTCTTGTCGTATAGATCTTTCACTTGTTTGGTTAGAGTCACACCAAGATACTTTATATTGTTTGTGGCTATTGTGAAGGGTGTCATTTCCCTAATTTCATTGTCAGCCTGCTTATCCTTTGAGTATAGGAAGGCAACTGATTTGCTTGAGTTGATTTTATAGCCAGCCACATTGCTGAAGTTGTTTATCAGCTGTAGAAGTTCTTTGGTGGATTTTCTTGGGTCATTTAAGTATACTATCATGTCATCTGCAAATAGTGATAATTTGACTTCTTCCTTTCCAATTTGTGTCCCCTTGACCTCCTTATGTTGTCTAATTGCTCTAGCTAGAATTTCAAGTACTATATTGAAAAGATATGGAGAGAGAGGGCAGCCTTGTCTAGCCCCTGGTTTTAGTGGGATTGCTTCAAGTTTCTCTCCACTTAGTTTGATGTTGGCTACCGGTTTGCTGTATATTGCTTTAACTATGTTTAGGTATGGGTCTTGAAATCCTGTTCATTCCAAGACTTTTAGCATGAAAGGATGCTGAATTTTGTCAAATGCTTTTTCAGCATCTAATGAAATGATCATATGTTTTTTTTCTTTGAGTTTGTTTATGTAGTGGATAGCATTGATGGATTTCCTTATATTGAACCATCCCTGCCTCTCTGGGATGAAGCCCACTTGATCGTGGTGGATGATCGTTTTGATGTGTTCTTGGATTTGGTTTACAAGAATTTTATTGAGTATTTGTGCATCGATATTCATAAGTGAAATCGGCTTGAACTACTCTTTCTTTGTTGGATCTTTGTATGGTTTTGGTATCCGTGTAATTGTGGCTTCATAGAACGAGTTGGGTATTGTGCCTTCTGTTTCTACTTTGTGCAACAGTTTGAAGAGTATTGGTGTTAGGTCTTTCTTGGAAGTTCTGATAGAATTCTGCACTGAAGCCATCTAGTCCCGTGCTTTTTTTGGATGGAAAACTTTCTATGACCCCTTTTATTTCTTTAGGGGTTATGGGACTGTTTAGATGATCTATTTTTTCCTGATTTAATTTTAGTGTTTGTTATCTGTCTAGGAAATCGTCCATTTCCTCCAGATTCTCCAGTTTTGTTGAGTATAGGCTTTGGTAGTAATATCTGATGATTTTTTGAATTTCCCTAGTTTATGTTGTTATATCTCCCTTTTCATTTCTAATTTTGTTAATCTGGAACTGTCTCTGTACCCTTTAGTTAGTCTGGATAATGGTTTATCTATCTTGTTGATTTTTTCAAAGAAGCAGCTCCTGGTTTTGTTGGTTCTTTGTATGATTCTCTTAGTTTCTACTTGATTGATTTCAGCCCTGAGTTTGATGATTTCCTGCCTTCTACTTCTCCTGGCTGAATTCGATTCTTTTTGCTCCAGGGCTTTCAGGTGTGTCATTAAGTTGCTAGTGTATGCTCTCTCCATTTTCTTTTTGGAGGCACTCTGGGCTATGAGTTTTCCTCTTAGCACTCCTTTCATTGTGTCCCATAGATTTGTGTATGTTGTGTCTTCATTTTCATAAATTCTAAAAAGTCTTTGATTTATTTCTTTATTTCTTCCTTGATCAAGGTATCATTGAGTATTGTTCAGTTTCCATGTGTATGTGAGATTTCTGTTGTTTTTGTTGCTATTGAAGACCACTTTTACTCCATAGTGATCTGATAGGAGGCATAGGATTATTTCGATCTTCTTTTTTTTAATATTTTTATTTTCTATATTCTTTGTTTACATTCCAAATGATTTCCCCTTTCCCAGATCCCCCCTCCCCATATATCCCATAAACCTTCTTCTCTCCATCCCTTCTCCAATCACCTCCCTCCTTTTTCTCTGTCCTTATATTGCCTTCCAATGCTAGATCAATCTTTCCAGGATCAGGACCCTCTCCATACTTCTTCATGGGAGTCATTTGGTATGCAATTTTTTCCTTGGGTATTCAGGGCTTCTGGGCTAATTAATATCCACTTATCAGAGATTGCATTCCATGTGTATTTTTTGTTATTGGGTTACCTCACTTAGGATGATATTTTCCAGATCAAAGCATTTGCCTAAAAATTTTGTGAATTCATTGTTTCTAATTGCTGAGTAGTATTCCATTATGTAAATATACCACATTTTCTGTATCCATTCCTCCTTGGAGGGGCATCTGGGTTCTTTCCAGCTTCTGGATATTATAAATAAGGCTGCTATGAACATAATGGAGCATGAGTCTTTATTGCATGCCGGGGAATCCTTTGGGTATATGCCCAGGAGAGGTATAGCAGGGTCCTCTGGAAGTCCCATGTCCAGTTTTCTGAGGAACCGCCAGACTGATTTCCAAAGTGGTTGTACCATCTTACACCACACCAGCAGTGGAGGAGTGTTCTTCTTTCTCCACATCCTCGCCAACACCTGCTGTCTCCTGAGTTTTTGACCTTAGCCATTCTGACTGGTGTAAGGTAAAATCTCAGGGTTGTTTTGATCTACATTTCCCTAATGGCTAATGATGTTGAGCACTTCTTAAGGTGCCTCTCAGCCATCCGAATTTCTTTAGGTAAAAATTCTTTGTTTAGATCTGTACCCCATTTTAAATAGGGTTATTTGGTTCCCTGGGGTCTAACTTCTTGAGTTCTTTGTATATATTGGATATTAGCCCTCTATCAGATGTGGGGTTGGTGAATATCCTTTCCCAATTTGATGGTTGCTGTTTTGTCCTTTTAACAGTGTCCTTTGCCTTACAGAAACTTTGTAATTTTATGAGGTCCCATTTGTCAATTTTTGATCTTAGAGCATAAGCTATTGGTGATCTGTTCAGGAACTTTTCCCCTGTGCCCATGTCCTCAAGGCTCTTCCCCAGTTTCTTTTCTATTAGTTTCAGTGTGTCTGGTTTTACATGGAGGTCCTTGATCCACTTGGAGTGAAGTTTAGTACATGGAGATAAGAATGGATCAATTCACATTCTTCTGCATGCTGACCTCCAATTGAACCAGCACCATTTGTTGAAAAGACTATCTTTTTTCCACTGGATGTTTTTGGATCCTTTGTCGAATATCAAGTGACCATAGGTGTGTGGATTCATTTCTGGATCTTCAATTCTATTCCATTGGTCCACATGTCTGTCACTGTGCCAATACCATGCAGTTTTTAACACCATTGCTCTGTAGTATTGCTTGGAGTCAGGGATACTGATTCCCCCAGAATTTCTTTTGTTGTTGAGAATAGTTTTAGCTATCCTGGGTTTCTTGTTATTCCAGATGAATTTGAGAATTGCTTTTTCTAACTCTGTGAAGAACTGAGTTGGGATTTTGATGGGGATTGCATTGTAGATCGCTTTTGGCAAGATGGCCATTTTAACTATATTAATCCTGCCAATCCACGAGCCTGGCAGATTTTTCCATTTTCTGAGGTCTTCTTCGATTTCTTTCTTCAGAGACCTGAAGTTCTTGTCATATAGATCTTTCACTTGTTTGGTTAAAGTCACACAAAGATACTTTATATTGTTTGTGGCTATTTTGAAGGGTGTCATTTCCCTAACTTCTTTCTCAGCAAGCTTATCCTTTGAGTATAGGAAGGCAACTGATTTGCTTGAGTTGATTTTATAACCAGCCACTTTGCTGAAGTTGTTTATCAGCTGTAGGAGTTCACTGGTGGATGTTTTCCGGTCATGTAAGTAGACTATCATGTCATATGCAAATAGTGATAATTTGACTTCTTCCTTTCCAATTTGTATCCCCTTGACCTCCTTATGTTGTCTAATTGCTCTAGCTAGAACTTCAAGTACTATATTGAAAAGATATGGAGAGAGAGGACAGCCTTGTCTAGTCCCTGATTTTAGTGGGATTGCTTCAATTTCTCTCCATTTAGTTTGATGTTGGCTACCGGTTTGCTGTATATTGCTTTAATGATGATTAGGTATGGGACTTGAATTCCTGTTCTTTCCAATACATTTAGCATGAAAGGATGCTGGATTTTGTCAAATGCTTTTTCTGCATCTAATGAGATGATTATATGATTTTTTCTTTGAGTTTGTTTATGTAGTGGATAGCATTGATGGATTTTCTTATATTGAACTATCCCTGCATCCCTGGGATGAAGCCTACTTGATCATGGTGGATGATCGTTTTGATGTGTTCTTGGATTCGGTTGGCAAGAATTTTATTAAGTATTTTTGCATCAATATTCATGAGAGAAATTGGCCTGAAATTCTCTTTCTTTGTTGGATCTTTGTGTGGTTTTGGTATTAGCGTAATTGTGGCTTCATAGAACGAGTTGCGTTGAGTTCTGGATACTGTCTCTATGTCCTTTGGTGAGTCTGGCTAAGGGTTTATCTATCTTGTTGATTTTCTCAAAGAACCAGCTCCTGGTTTTGTTGATTCTTTGAATGGTTCTCTTTGTTTCTACTTGATTGATTTCATCCCTGAGTTTGATGATTTCCTGCCTTCGACTCTTCCTGGGTGAAATAGCTTCTTTTTGTTCAGGGCTTTCAGGTGTGTCATTAAGCTGTTAGTGTATGCTCTCTCCATTTTCTTTTTGGAGGCACTCGGGGCTATGAGTTTTCCTCTTAGCACTGCTTTCATTGTGTCCCATAGATTTGGGTATGTTGTGTCTTCATTTTCATTGTGTTCTAAAAAGTCTTTAATTTCTTTCTTTATTTCTTCCTTGACCAAGGTATCATTGAGTAGAATATTGTTCAGTTTCCACGTGTATGTGGGTTTTCTGTTGTTTTGTTGCTATTGAAGACCACTTTTACTCCATAGTGAACTGATAGGAGGCATGGGATTAGTTCGATCTTCTTATATTTGTTGAGGTCTGTCTTGTGACAAATTATATGGTCGATTTTGGAGAAGGTGCCATGCGGTGCTGAGAAAAAGGTATATTCTTTTGCTTTAGGATAGAATGTTCTATATATATATCTGTTAAATCTAATTGGTCCAAAGCTTCGGTTACTTTCCCTGTGTCCCTGTTCAGTTTCTGTTTTCCTGATCGGTCCATTGAGGAAAGTACAGTGTTGAAGTCACCCACAATTTTTGTTTTAGGTGCAATGTGTGCTTTGAGCTTTAATAAAGTTTCTTTTATGAATGAGGGTGCCCTTGCATTTGGAGCATAGATGTTCAGGATTGAGAGTTTTTCTTGTTGTATTTTTCCTTTGACCAGCAAGAAGTGTCTCTCAGAGTCTCTTTTGGTGACTTTGGGTTGAGAGTCAATTTTATCTGATATTAAAATGGCTACTCCAGCTTGTTTCCTGAGACCATTTGCTTGTAAAACGGTCTTCCAACCTTTTACTATAAGGTAGTGTTTGTCTTTGACCCTGAGGTGTGTTTCCTGTATGCAGCAAAATGTAGGGTCCTGTTTACGTATCCAGTCGGTTAGTCTATGTCTTTTTATTGGGGCATTGAGTCCATTGATGTTAACAGATATTAAGGAATAGTGATTGTTACTTCCTGTCATTTTTGATGTTATTTTTTAAATTTGATTGGTTAACTTCTTTTGGGTTTGATGAAAGGTTACTATCTTGCTTTTTCCAGGGTGAGATTTTCCTCCTTGTATTGGTGTTTTCCTCCTATTATCCTTTGTAGGGCTGGGTTTGTGGATAGATATTTGGTAAACTTGGTTTTGTCATGAAATATCTTAGTTTCTCCATCTATGGTGATCGAGAGTTTTGCTGTATATAGTAGTTTTGGCTGGCATTTGTGTTCTCTTAGAGTCTGCATGATATCTGGCCAGAATCTTCTAGCCTTCATAGTCTCAGGTGAAAAGTCTGATGTGATTCTGATAGGTCTTCTTTTATATGTTACTTGGCCTTTTTCTCTTACTGCCTTTAATATTCTTTCTTTGTTTAGTACATTTGGTGTTTTGATTATTATGTGACATGAGGTATTTCTGTTCTGGTCCAGACTGTTTGGAGTTCTGTAGGCTTCTTGTATATTCATGGGCATCTCTCTCTTTAGGTTAGAGAAGTTTTCTTCCATAATTTTATTGAAGATATTTGCTGGCCCTTTAAGTTGTAAATCTTCACTCTCATCTATGCCTATAATCCTTAGGGTTGGTCTTCTCATTGTGTCCTGCATTTCCTGGATATTCTGGGTTACAAGCTTTTTGCATTTTGCATTTTCTTTAACTGTTGAGTCCATGGTTTCTATGGTATCTTCAGCATCTGAAATTCTTTCTTCTATCTCTTGTATTCTGTTGTTGATATTTGCATCTCTGTCCCCTGATTTCTTCCCAAGGCTTTCTGTCTCCAAAGTTGTCTCCCTTTGAGTTTTCTTAGTTGTTTCTACTTCTGATTTTAGATCCTGGATGGCTTTGCTTAGCTCCTTCACTTGCTTGTTTGTGCTTTCCTGTAATTCTTTAAGAGATTTTTGTGTTTCCTCTTTCATGACCTCAGCTTGTTGACCAAAGTTCTCCTGTATTTCTTTAAGTGTTTTTGCGTTTCCTCATTATTGGCTTTTGTATTCTCCTGAATTTCTTTCAATGGTTTTTGTGTTTCCCTTGCAAGGGCTTCTAACTTTTGATCCATTTTCTCCTGAATTTCTTTAAGTATGTCCTTCGTGTGTTCCTGTACCAGCATCATGACCAGTGATTTTAAATCCAAATCTTGTTTTACTGGTGTGATGGGGTATCCAGGACATGCTGTTAAAGGAGAATTGTGTTCAGATTTTGCCATATTGCCTTGATTTCTGTTAGTGACGCTCCTGCTTTTGCCTTTTGCCATTTAGTTCTCACTGGTGTTAGTTGGTCTTGTCAATGCTGGACTTACCAGTGCAAGCTGCCTCTTCCCAGGTGGCCTCTGGTGCACAGCTTACCTCCTGCACTGCCTGGAGACAGGGTGCTGTTGCCCAGGCTGTTCAGATCCGGAAGCAGACACCTGAAGGCTCCTGCTGGGGCCTGCTGGATTCACCATAGCACACTGACTCCTCCCAGCTGGCCTCCAGGAACCCCTCTTGCCTCTTTCAGGACCTGGAGATGTGGTGTTGCTGCCCAGGCTGATCTGGATCCGGAAGCTGAGAGATCTGAGGCCTCCCACCAGAGGCCTCAGGACTGGAACCTAAGCTCCGTGCCACCTGAGCAAGCTGTGTGCTCCCCTCTGCCTCCGGGTGCACACCAGGTCTCCTGCACTTCCTGGGGACAGAGTGCTGTGGCCCAGGCTGTTCAGATCGTGAAGCAGACACCTGAAGGCTCCTGCTGGGCCTGCTGGATTCACCAGAGCACACTGACTCCTCCCATTTTGATATTCTTATATTTGTTGAGGTCTGTCTTGTGACAAACTATATAATCGATTTTGGAGACAGTACCATGAGGTGCTGAGAAAAAGGTATATTCTTTTGCTTTAGGGTGAAATGTTATATATATATAACAGATATATATATATATATATATATATCTGTTAACTCTAATTGGTCCAAAGCTTCAATTAGTTTCACTGGGTCTCTGTTTAGTTTCTGTTTTCCTGATTGGTCCATTAAGGAAAGTGCTGTGTTGAAGTCACCCACAATTATTGTGTTAGGTGCCATGTGTGCTTTGAGCTTTAGTAAAGTTTCTTTTATGAATAAGGGTGCCTTTGCATTTGGAGCATAGATGTTTAGGATTGAGAGTTCTTCTTGTTGTATTTTTCCTTTGACCAGCAAGAAGTGTCCCTCAGTGTCTCTTTTGATGACTTTAGGTTGAAAGTCAATTTTATCTGATATTAGAGTGGCTACTCCGGCTTGTTTCCTGAGACCATTTGATTGTAAAATTGTCTTCCAGCCTTTTACTCTAAGTTAGTGGTTTTCTTTGACACTGAGGTGTGTATCCTGTATGCAGCAAAATGTAGGATCCTGTTTACATATCCACTCTGTTACTCTATGTCTTTTTATTGGGGAATTGAGTCCATTGATGCTAAGAGATATTAAGGAATAGTGATTATTACTTCCTGCCAGAGGCCTCAGGCCTGTATCCTCTGCTCTGCGGGGCCTAACTCACCTGAAAACGCTGCTTGCTCCCAGCCAGCCTCAGCTTGTACTGCTGGCCTCTTGCACTTCCTGGAGATGGGGTCTCAATATTCTTTCTTTGATCTTCATATTTGGCACTTTGAATATTATATGACAGGAGGATTTTCTTTTCTGTTCTCATCTTATGGTTTCTATAATTTTCTTCTGTATTTAGAGCCATGTCATTCTTGGAGTTATAAAAGTTTTCCTATATGATTTTGTAAGAGATATTCACTGGCCTTTTGTAGGAGGAATTTGCATCCTCTTCTATTCCAATTGTTCTTTTGATTGGTCTTTACATTGTGTCACAAATTTCCTGAATGTTTCAAGTTAGGGATTTTGTGCATTTGACATTTTGTTTGACCAATGTATCATTTTCTTCTATATTAAGTTTTGCACCTGAGATTTTCTCTTCCATCTCATGTATTATCTTGGTGATGCTTGCATGTATAGTTCCTGTTCCCTCTTCTAGGGTTTACATTTCTGGGGTTGCCTCCACTTGTGTTTTCTTTATTGCTTTCATCTCCATATTTAGTTCTTGGACCATTTTATTCACTTCCTTCACTTGCTTGATTTCATTTTCCTGTATTTCTTTAAGGGATATATTTGTTCCTCTTTAAGGACTTCTACCTGTGAGATTTTGTTTTCCCATATTTCTTTGGGAATTATTTATATCATTTTTAAAGGTCTCTGATTTTCATGACTTGGTATTTATGATTACAGTGCTGCTCTTCAGGTGTATTAGGATATCCATGGCTTGTTGGATTCTGATAATGATGTATTACGTTGGCTTTTGTTAATTTTGTCCTTGTGCTTGCCTTTTGCCATCTCTTTGTCTCTGGTGTTGGCTGTCAGTTGTAGCAGGCCTCCTGGAAGGCAGCTGAAGCTGTGCATTCCAAGTTTATGCAGACATTCTTGGAGGCAGAAGAAGATGTTATTTGTGTATTGTGGTCTGCCGATCAATGCCTGACTGCACATTCATTTCCTTTTGTTTTGTTCTGCAATTAACTGATATTCACTGGTTACAGCCAGGGCCATGTAAGTGGCATGGGTTTAAAATTATATCTTGGAGCCATCTGGGCTTATATTCCCCCCTTATAATCCATCAGTTCCCAAGAGTTTCGCAGTGAATAGAACTCTTGCATTTTCCCATGTTGGCCATATTATTTTTTAAAAAATTAAATTATTATTATTATTACTTTTTCTACTTATTCATTTTATATACTGTTTACTGTCCTGCTTCCAGCCAGCTCTTCCCAAAATCATGTCCTTATTTCCCTCCCCTTCTTTTCTGAGAGGGTGGGCACCCTGGGTATCTTCCACCCTGACTCATCAAATATCATCTTTCACTGAGGCCAGAAAAGGAAGCCTAGCTAGAAGAACATATCCCACATACAGGCAACAACATTGGGATAGCACCTGTTCCAGTTGTTGAGGACCCACAGGACCAAGCTGTGCATCTGCTACATATGTATGAGGGGGCCTAGGTCCAGCCCTTTTTATTCTTTGGTTGGTGGTTCAGTCACTAACATCCTCAAGAATCTAGGCTACTTTATTCTGTAGGTCTTCCTATTGAGTTCCTATCCTGTTAGGGCCCTCAAACTTTTCCCCTAATCTATGTTAGTCTCCTTTCTGCAAGCATAACAGTATTATCATTAATAGTATCAAAGATTTGTGCTTGCCCTTGACATGGGTCTCAAGTTGGGCTGGTTATTGTTTGGCCATTCCCTCAGTCTCTACTCCATTTCACATCTCTGCATTTCTTGTGGACAGGATAAATTTTGGGTTGAAAGTTTTGTGAATTATATTGCTGTTTTGAATTTCTCTGTTGGCGTTCCTGTCTGACCACAAAAGGCAACCTCTTCATGTTCCATATCCCCTGTGCTTCCTGTGAGTCACATGTAAGGACCATTGATTCTTGGGAAACTCCCTAATCTCAGGTCTCTGTCTTTTCCTGGAAATGATCAGCTACAGATTTGCATTTAGTTTCATGGCCACTTGGCCATCACTCCTGTCTCTCCCCACAACTGATCCTCAACTCCTGAATTGCCTTTTCTGCTTTTGACAGTCTAATCTTGTGAACTGAACCAGCAGAAGCAACTGCAATTGTTGTAACTTTATGTTTGCCATAGTTGTTTCGAGTCTTGATAACAGCATTTCATATTGATTAGTGAGGTTTTTTTTTTTTTTACATTTTTATGGGTTATTTGATTCATTTACATTCCAAATGTTCTCCCCTTCCCAGTTTTCCCTCCACAACACCCCATCACATCCTCCTTCCCCCTCCATCTATGAGGGTGCTCCCCTACCTGCCCATCCACATCTTCCTCAGTTGTACCTTAGCATTCTCCTATCCTCGGTCATAGAGCTTCGATAGGATCAAGGGGCTCTACTCCCATTGATGCCAGATAAGGCTATTCATTGCTACATATGCAGCTGGAGCCATGTTTCCCTCTAGGTGTACTCTTTGATTGGTGGTTTAGTCCCTGGGAGCTCTGGAGTCTCTGTTTGGTTGATGTTGTTGTTTTTCCTTTGGGGTTGCTAACCCCTTCAGCAGCTTCAGTCATTTCCCTAACTCCTCCATTGGGAACCCTGTGCTCAGTCCAATGTTTTGATTGATAAGTGTCTTTAATTTTGTTATTTTAGCTTGTGAGAAGTAAGTAGAAGGAACTTATAAGAGTAGATAATAAAATGATATTTTGCAAACAGTAAAGAATGTCATGGTAAAATGCAATCAGTTATATTTCCTAAGTAGAAAAGAGAGTGGAAGCCAGAGATGAAATGTAAGTATGGATGGACTTAGAGGCTTAGGGGAAGCTAAAGAACTATAATTAAGCAGACACAAATTATTCTCTTAACTCTGGTACTGGCACATTGTTTATCTATAGGTATATATGGATAACTTCTATTTTATCTATTTTTAGCAATATAAATAGCTATATTTATTTATTAACTTATTTCTTATTGTGGAATACGTTGTAGCTATAGTTAGAATGAAATATAATCCTAGTTGTAACAGGGCAAAACTCATGTTCAGAAAAATGTTATTTCAGATGTCATATGTTAAACATTCTGGGAAGTTTGATTCATGACCAAAGTCAAACTATATAGAAAATAATGGATTAGGAAATTATGACAATGCATTTTATAATGTTATAATTATTTAATGATAAGAGAGTAAGAATGCAACAATGTAAATGTATATGAGGCAATAGCCTTACTCCAACTGCCACAGGAACTTAGGTTTGACCTCTGTCCCAAATAAGAGCTATGGAGAAAAGTAGAGGAAGGGATTTGATT
The DNA here is from genome assembly GCF_947179515.1 of Apodemus sylvaticus. NCBI lineage: Eukaryota > Metazoa > Chordata > Mammalia > Rodentia > Muridae > Apodemus > Apodemus sylvaticus. The sequence goes on along the minus strand of NC_067482.1, from coordinate 48,584,933 downwards.
AACATTCTCAAGAAGAACAAATTAAGTGTCCATGACTCCTAGTTCATCTTCCAGAATTCAGTTTGAAACATCAAGTGTCAGATATTTTTTAGTCATTCAAGTGGAAATGGCGATTTTCAGTATATTATGATTCTTTAGCTTACAGAGATACTGGATCAGGAAACAAGAATGTTCATCAGCATGAAGGCAATCTGTGCAGGCAGAGAAATGCATAAACTACAAATGAGTAAGGAAAGAAATCTGCATTCTGAGCCTTCAAATGGACCTTAATTTTGAAGGGAGATTAGACAAGGAAATGTGAGTTGGATTTGAGACTAAGAAACTCTTTGGAAAGTAAGGAAACAAAGAGCATCAAAATTTCTAGTTCTGAGTACAGAATAAGGAAAGAAAATATAAACAATATATAAGGAGAAAATATGGAAATATATGCCAAGAAAGAAAAAGAACATGCATGTGAGAAAATAAAGTGGAAAATTATCTGTATGTGAACAGTTCAGACAGCAGCATTAGAAAGAAACTTCTGGAAATGAGACGTGCTTAAAATATTAAAGGAGTGAATCTCTGAGAAAGGAAGAAGAAAGAAGCTCTACTTAAAGAACAGAGTTGCCTGAAATGGTTAAGAAATGACTGCAAATTTGTTGGTTGCTGTTTTTGTCCTTTTAACAGTGTCCTTTGCCTTACAGAAACTTTGTAATTTTATGAGGTGCCATTTGTCATTTCTTGATCTTAGAGCATAAACTATTGGTCTTCTTTTGGGGAAAGTTTCCTCTGTGCCCATATGCTCAAGACTCTTCCCCAGTTTCTTTTCTATTAGTTTCAGTGTGTCCAGTTTTATGTGGATGTCCTTGATCCACTTGGACTTGAGCTTAGTACAAGGAGATAAGAATGGATCCATTTGAATTCTTCTGCATGATGATCTCAGGTTGAACCAGCACCACTTGTTGAAAAGACTTTCTTTTTTCCACTGGATGGTTGTCAAAGATCAAGTGACCATAGGTGTGTGGGTTCATTTCTGTGTCTTCAATTATATTCCATTGATCTACCTGCCTGTCACTGTACCAATACCATGCAGTTTTAAACACTATTACTCTGTAGTATTGCTTGAGGTTCAGGATACTGATTCCCCCAGAAGTTCTTTTACTGATGAGAGTAATTTTAGCTATCCTGGTGGGGTTTTTTTTGTTTGTTTGTTTGTTTTCTGTTTGTTATTCCAGAAGAATTTGAGAGTTGCTCTTTCTAACTCTGTAAAGAATTGAGTTTGGATTTTGATAGGAATTTCATTGAATCTGTATACTGCTTTTGGCAAGATGGGCATTTTTACTATATTAATCCTGCCAGTCCAAGAGCATGGAAGATTTTTCCATCTTCTGTGGTCTTCTTCGATTTCTTTCTTCAAAGACTTGTAGTTCCTGTCATATAGATCTTTTACTTGTTTGGTTAGAGTCACACCAAGATGCTTTTTATTGTTTGTGACTATTGTGAAGGGTGTTATTTCCCTTATTTCTTTTTCAGCCTGTTTATCCTTTGAGTATAAGAAGGCAACTGATTTTCTTGAGTTAATTTTATATCCAGCCATTTTGCTGAAGTTGTTTATCAGCTATAGGTGTTCTCTGGTGGAGTTTTTTGGGTTGCTTAAGTATACTATCAAATCATTTGAAATGTAAGTAAAGAATACATCTAATAAAAATTTTCTGTCTTTGAGCACAGACAAAAAAAAACACAAAAAATAAATTTGTCAGGCTGAAAATGAAAAAAGAACTACAACAAATGTTGAGTATATGTGTGAGAGTGGGTGAGACCATTTCAGATTAGAATAAATTCCATTCCAATATTATTGAGAGTGAGTGACATACAGAGGTTGTTGATAATGATTAAAGATGTGTAACAGGAGGAATTTCATAAGTAGCAAAGAGAGTAGAAGCCAGAGCTGACTGTAAGTATGAACGGGTTTAGAGGATTAGGCCAAGCTAAAGAGACATACTCAAGAGGAGAGAAATTATTCTCTTACTTCTGGTACTGATAAACTGTTTGGCTATGGAAATTTATGAATGCTTCCTATTTTATTTCTTTTTGTTGCTATTTTCAGCCACATAAATAGTTAATTCTCAGTTGAGAACATGATAGGAAAAACTGATGCTTGTAATTTGGAGAAATAAAAAACTGATAAGGTGCTTCAAACACTGAGTTGGGACTAAAGACATCATAGAAGACATCATAGCTTATTTTTCTTCACTTCTCAATAGGACTGAATAACTATAAAAACTTTTCATACATTCATAAATATACTTATTATTTTTAAGGTTAATTATAATCTAAACTTTTCATTTGATTTAGATTATAAAAACAAAAACAAAAACTAACAAAACAAAAACATTCAATTTCATATTGTCCTGTTTGTTTATTAAAAATTATTAAAGTTTTCTATATGAAAAATTGAGTAATTCAGCTACAGTAGAGGCATGTAAAGACAAGGCACAAACTATCTTTATCATCTCCAAATCATAAAGGCAATGCCATGTGATATCAAATACTACAGATTTCATACATGGCTTTTAGGATATACTAAGCCATATACAAAGGCACCAATAACAGACAGAAAACACATTATAATATACATAGATAAATATACAAAGGTCTAAATCACAACTGAGGTTTTCAGTGGAAATTTATGGTTTCTTTGGAATCGTAGTTGAATCATGTGATGTTTCTCTAGAATCTGTTTTATGGGAGGTCATTTGAGGTTTTTATTGTTTTTCTTTTTGTTTTGTTTTTTTTTTCTGGAAACTGGCTTGGGAGAGGATGTTTGGCTGAAAAAGACAGTGAAAGGATGATTTGCTGAGGCAGACATTTAAGAAGCACATGAAAATTAGAAAGAATGTCAGTAGAATCCAATAGTTAGGAAGACACTTCTCTTGCATTGCTTCATCATACAGTACATCACTGGTCTTCATAGAGAAAAATGCACCAAAACAACTTGAGGTATTTCATTTGTATTGAGCAACTTTTGCAGATTTATGCCAATTTGGAGGAGCCTCGTTTTTCCTATGGATTGAGCAGTTGCTACTGATAAGTGTTTGGTGTTTGCTATTGGACTGGTCTGCTGATACCCTGATAATGAAGATTGGAATGCTCCCAAAGAAATATTTCTTAACCTCCTTTGTTTTATTGACTACTTTTCTCATCTAGAAGCAAGGCTAAAGCATTCTAGAACCCTAAATAGAGTAAGTTTAGTAAAATCTAAGCCTACAGATTTGACTGATTTATAGAAAGTTTTTATTGTTTTTTTTGTTTGTTTGTTTGTTTTTTGTCTATTTTGTCAGTTATCCGGAAACCTTAAAATAACAAGACTCTGATATATATTCTCACTTTCAATCTCTTTCCAAGTAAATTTATTCTATTTCTACTTCCCACTGTGCAAAAGTCTCAACAAAAAAGAAGGTATTAAAAATCACTTGCACAAGCTTTAGAGAATGTTTCTATTGTGATGGATTTTTGTTTTCTGCAACTGTGTGAAATAAGATAAAAGCCTTGAGGAGCCAAAATGCCTTTTGGAGTGAAGAGACTGGCCATCAGTAGATAGGAACAAACAGATAACATTGTTTCCTTTAGTCAAAAGCACTTCCATGAAACTTCAAGTTGAACCAGAAAACATCCTGGAGAAAAGATAAAGGTTGGGTGGGTTACACTCACCAGTATCTCAAACCATAGCTTTATTCTAATACTTCCTTCTCTTTCTTTTTACCAAGACAAAGATTTTATTAATATACAGTGCAATAACTATATTTGCTCTAAAACAAAGTCTAAGGAAATAATAATTGTTTCTACATGTACCTGAGTAATTATTTAAACTAATCTTACTTTCTCAAATCATATTTGTTACATGAAATATAATAAGAAGAATGAATTTGGTTGCTAGATGTTGATAATTGGGCAAAATACATCATATTCATGCAGGAGAACACTTCTAAAGAAATTTGAAGGATAGATATAGACACTTCCCCAAAATTACATATCAGATAAGATATCTTGCATGCAGGAAAATGTTGTAGGTAAATAACATCATCTTTTAATGATTCCCTCTTAAATAGTGGAAAATTATAAGCCAAATAGACCTTCTTGTAATCTTTATATTGTTTCTTGTTGTTCCCAGCAGTAGGAATAAAACTAGAACAATGACATAAAAATTATTTTTTTAAATTGAAAGTTGTTTATTCTTGCAGGGCGTTGGTGGCACACTCCTTTAATCTCAGCACTTGGGAGGCAGAGGCAGGTAGATTTCTGAGTTCGAGGCCAGCCTGGTCTACAAAGTAAGTTCCAGGACAGCCAGGGCTACACAGATAAACCCTGTCACAGAAAAACAAAAACAAAAAACAAACAAACAAAACAAAACAAAACAAAAATGTTCTTTATTCTTACTCTTTCTGGTCTTAAAATATATACTCAAAAAGAATATGGGGAAGATGGGATTGGCATAGCTCCTCAAAATTGGTTATTAATGTGTTTATTGAAAATACTGTGAGCTTGGTGGTCTATCCATCCTCCAATAAAAAGCTCACCTGAATTAATAGGCCTGAATGACACTCTGAATATATCATAACCTTGCAAGCAATAAGGACTTCAAATGTCAATGAAGTTGTACTGAGATTTCTGAACTAGATATAAATAGAAATTTCTTACTTCAGTAGCCAGATTTGTGGTTCTTGGGGCAAAATGAATATTAACATAAGGTCTTTACAGATTCTCTACTAATGTCTACTATTGTCTAGTAAAGACAAAGAAAATCTCCTGTGGAAAAGAAATATAAGCAACAGTTACTTGTTCATGAAGAAAAATTTATGTGAGGATCTGAAGAAAGAATGGATTAGGCATGTACATGAATTATGTGCTTCACATTGTGAATCAATTATTTAAGTCCCTGGATCATTGAGACAAGTTTTAGAACATCTACTATCGGTCTCTTCTTTCTAGAAACATTAAGATTCAGATTTAGTGTGATAAATGTAAGAAAATAATGCTAGTAATTATTGGTCTCAGTCAGATTCTTGAAACTGAGATTAGAGGCTTTTTAACAGCAAGAAAATGCTGTGGTGATGAGTATGAATAGCTGAGATATATAATATAGTAGATCAGTGAATTAAAATATAAAATATAAGAAAACGTAAGATGGTCATTATAGTAGGTAAAAAATAAAAATAAACATAAAAACTATTTGATATCTTAACAAAAACTTTGATGGAAATGGCCAAGTGGATTTTATTCATGAATTTGATAATGATTCATCAGTGAAATATGGTAAATGAGATAATAATTTGACATATGCTATATTGCAAGAATATCCTAAATACATGGATAAGACATATAAGAGAAGTCCCCATGTTACTTTTCCAATGCCATGACAAAAACAACCAAGAAACTTATAGAATAAAATATTTAGTAAGGCTTAACAGTTTTAGAGAGCGAGATGACAGTAGATAGGCAAAAATTTCTTGAGACATAGTTCAGACCTTATATCTTATTCAAAAATCATGATAGAGAGAAAGTAGTAGAAGGAGAAGCAGATGGAGAGGGAAAGAAAACTAACTAGGAATGGAATCACATGTGGGCTTTTAAAATTGGAAAACTTGCCCTAGGTGACATATCTCCTCCAAGAAGAACATATAATCTAATCCTCCCTAAACAATTCCATTAACTGAAGAACGAGTATTCAAATCCTTCAATCTACAGTGCCACTTTTGTTCAAATTACCTTAAGAGTCACAAGTGATAACAAATACGGTATCTTCCTAAACATGAAAATACCAATAGAAATTGTGGAAGGAAAGTCACCCAAAAAAGTCAATGCAATGACTTCTGGATTAGTTAATAGTTCAATTCTGCTAAATGATAGACCAATAGTATAGTAAAAACTTTGGGATATTGTGGACAATGCTTCATGTACATATTGAAATTCAGACCCAATATCATTACGATCAACAGAAGAAAGCAGTCCAACCAAATCTATGTCAAATATCAGAAAAACACAGCAACGTTGAATAAGCAATTAATCATATTATCCAGCATAAGAGGATGAATTTTCATATTTTAAAAATTCTTGCTTTGATCTATTTACATAGTTTATGAAGTTCTCTCCTCCTCCTCTTCCTCTTCTTCCTCCTTCTCCTCCTAGTCCTCCTCCAACTTCCCTTCCTTGTCTGTCTATAGAGTATGCTGCTCTGTGCTGATATTCAAAGAAATGTTAATATTAACAGAACATTATGCCATGGCTGTGAGTTCAAAGATATCCCATGCCTATATGTTGGTTCATTCCATTTCTCCAGAAAAGAGAACAGGTTGGAAACTTTGAGAAGAAGGATGAGGAAAAGATTAGTTTCTGTGGATAATCTTGCAAAAACTGTAATATTAAGCAGGATGACTGTGAAAATATGAGGCTTATTGTAAAAAACTGATGTTCAAATATATCATTAAGCAAAATGATTATGAGAGCCATAGTACTTTGTCCAAGGAAATATTTAGAAACCCTATTCATTTTGATAGTTATAAAACTAACACTCATGGTTTTAAATGCTACATTGATTTAATACTTAACTTGTGAGTATTTTGAAAAATGCCATGTAAATTTTAATACCTTATGAACAAGACTATGAATTAAATACTTTTTAATTGGTTATTTTATTTATTTATGTACATTTAGAATGTTTTGCCCTTCCAGTTTCCCCTCCACAAGTCCCCTGTCCTCTCCTCTTCCCCCTACCTCTATGAGGATGCTCACCCACCCAACCAGTCACTCTTTCCTCCACGGCCTAGTATTCCCCTATCATGAGTCATCAAGAGTCCACAGTACCAAGGCACTCTCTTCCTAGTGATGCCAGACAAAGCAATCCTCTGCCACATATCCACCTGGAGCCATGGATACCCCCATAGAAAATTTTTACATTAAAAATGTGTACAAGATCTCAAGAGAATTCTGCCTATTGACTTACTCAGCTTCATTCTTTATACAGCTCAGGCCTCCCTGCCCAAAGATAGCACCAGAGATAATGTTACTTCAATTCCTAATTTACAAAATACACATATATTACCATGGGCCACTTTTGTGGAAAAAAATCTCCATTTTGGTTCCCTCTTCCCAGACATGTCTATATTTTTTTTTTTCAACAAGACAAAAACTGTCAAATAGGTAATATTGGTTCAGAATGTTGTAGAACCATAAGAATGTAGAAGGGTTTAGGGCTATGGGTCAAAGAAACACTAGCATTTTTTATATAGAACTTAATAGGCTATTCTGTTCTTAGTTTGAAAGACCAGAGACTAAGAAGTATATCCACATTGAAAGAGTTATAAGGATTCACAGATGAATAAGGACTATGATCTGAAACTGAACTTGTATTATGCATTATATTAATGAAGAGAATTTAGCTTCTTTATGCTGATATGCTTAGAATTTGAATAACACCGAACTCAACAGTAATATATAATTAGTTTAGCAAAACGTGCTGGACCCTGGCTTTTTTTTTCCTTCTCTTTACCTTGATCTATAGCATGAAAGAGCAACAAGTAAATCAAGTAAAAGATAAGGAAGTTATTTAGTTTGGTAAGAAAATGTATAGTCACAGCCAAAAACAGATGAAATAAGTGATGTAACTGCTAAAGAAATTAGCAAGGTTAAAGACCAATATAGTGTTCAAAAATGGAGAATGTCTGTAAAATAATGTATCTTAACTCAATTGCCATTTATTTCTATAATTCATTAGTTTTTGCTCAGTACTTTTCTTTTCCTTAGTCATGATGAAATATCTTAATCCTTTAGCATTATTAAAGCTTCCTTTTATGGCTTTTTGAGGATAGTCACATTTTCATGCTTATTTGATTGCTTCTGCCTGTTCTTTTCTATGAAATTCTTCTCCAGTATGTCTTTTTACTTTGGACTCACAATTACTAGTGTGTGTGCCTTATCAAACAGAGATCAGATATGCTTTCTTTAATTCATCCAAGTCAGTGGTTCTTCAATGTGGCTACAAAATCACAATAGCAAATAGCATTTTGAAAGTATGTGTGCTTGTGTTTATTTCATTGTTTTGTTAGTACTTGGCTATAAATATCCTTTAAAATTGTTCAAGTGAATCTAATGGATGCTCAGTGTTGAAAACAGCTTGCCCCATGGATTTAATATAGTCGAGTGGTTCAAATTGATCATAGACTGAGAAAAAAAATCTATCCCAATTTCCAAATCATACACAGAAATGCCTGTGAATGAATACAAAATACTCAGATCAAAATTGGGCTCATGTCTCCTCTATAATTTCCCTTCTTTATATGTTTCTTCTTTGAATTTAGAAATGCCATTTGTCCCATTTCTGAAAGCATCTGGGTTCCTCTCACTCTCCCATAATGTTTAGTTATCTCAAAAGTACAGAGTAAAGCACTTCAAATTAATGTTGGTACTTAAGTTTTGAGCAGCCAATCTGAGAAAATGGAGCTATACTTTATTACAATTTACTCCCCATGTTTGGTTGATGACATATATATATATATATGTATATATATATATATATATGCATTTTTAAGTAACCCAGTATAAATTCTTCCAAATAAAAATGATATATTATGGTGATCTGTGAAGATGGAAGCCTAAGACTGAATAGACTGCAAAACTCTATTGAGTCCCTCACATAGGTACCATGATAAGAACCTTTGAGATCTCTTAATGTAATATTTACTACCTACGTCATGGTGTCATATCCTACATATGTTGATAATATCTAATTTTGAACCACTATGCCCCTAATTCTCCAGCTCCTTGGGCCTTGATAATCAGCACCTTGTTATTTGTTTCTGAGAGTGTTTTTTGTTTTGTTTTGTTTTGTTTTTAACAGTGAAGACATTCTTCATTGATTTCATTTTTTTTGTTATCTGGATCATTTAAATTAATACGTTATTTTGGATGTATCCTTATTCTCACAGAAAAATAAATCATGTGGGAGTGGTGGGCATTGTGGTGATGGTGGTGATGGTGGTGGTGGTGGTGGTGGTGGTCATGGTCGTGGTCGTGGTGTGTGTCAGAGTGTGTCTGTGTGTGTTGGGGGGGGGTGTGCTCAAATGTTGCTTTTCTTCTATAGGCCTCAGATTCAGTGCAGCTTAGTCCTTGGCAAAGGTTAATTCTATCGTTTCTAAGTGTGCCTTGATATGAGAATTGCTTGGTTCTTGCCAGCAGCCAGTGTTGCTGCGCCAAAACCTCTACTATCTGAGACTGTTGGCCAGTAACTCTTGAAAATTCTTTACAATACTTCAAATAACCTGGCCTCTAGCAATTTATGTCCCTCAGTCCTACATCCTCAGAGTTCTACCCTCTCTGATTCCAGCATCATTGTTCTATACTGGCCAATCGGCTGCGTTTCTTAACTGCATCCATTGCTGTCTCTGACTTCACAGTTACCACTGCTTCTGGCACAGCTACTATTGTTTTTATGCTCCTTTCACTGCTGCTGCCCGTTCCACTGCTACCACAGCTGTTGCTGCTGTTGTTACTGTTTCTGGGCCTGCTTCTAGTTACGAATATGACTATGATGGTGATGATGATTATGGTAATGATATTTGTCATCATTCTTTTTATTAATTGTTTTATATATTTACATCGCAAATGTTGCCCCTCTCCAGGGCACCCCTTACAGAATTCTTGCCCCATCCCACCTCCACTTTGCCTCAGATAAGGTGCTCTCATCAGGCATCCCTCCTCCCTAGGGCATCAGGTCTCTACATAATTAGGTGCATCATCTCCCACTGAGTCCAGGCAAGGTATACCTCTACTACATATGTGCCAGGAGACCTCAGACCAGCCCATGTATGCACTTGGGTTGGTGGTTCAGACTCTGGGAGCTCCAAGGAGTCCAGATTAGTTGACACTGTTGGTCGTCTTATGTGGTTGCCATCTCACTGAGGCCCTTAAATTCTTTACCACACCATTCCATAGGTTCAGTTCTTAGATGGAAGTATTTACATCTTTCTCAGTCAGCTATTAGTAGAGCCTCTAAGAGGAGACCCATGCTAGGCTCCTGTGTGCAAGCACAACATAACATCAGAAATAGTTTCAGGGTTTGTTGCCCACGCATGAGATGGATCCAAAGTTGGACCAGTCACTGGTCATCCACTCATTCAGTTTCTGCTCCGTTCTTTTGTCCCTGTATTTCTTTTAGACAGGAATTATTTGGGGTCAAAATTTTGAAGATGGGTTGGTATTACCATCCCTCTGCAGCCCCTGCCTAACTACTGGAGGTAGTCTCTTCAAGTTCCATACCCACATTGTTGTGTATTTTTGGCTAAGATCACCCCAGTTTCTGTATTCATATTTCGATTGAGGGACATCTCATTTGCTACCAGTTTGTGGATATCATGTAAAATGTAGATATGAACATGGTGGAGCAGGTGTCCTTGTGATATGTTGGAGCATCTTTGATGTATATGCATAGGCACAATATAGCTTGGTCTTGGGGTAGAACTCTTCCATTTTCTGAGAAGCCACCAGATTGATTCCCAGAGTGGTACCAGTTTTAAATCCTACCAGTTATGGAGGAATCTTCCCCTTTCTACATATCCTTGCCAGCATGAGCTATCACTTCAGATTTTGGTCATAGACATTCTGATTTGTGTAAGGTGGAATATCAGGGTCATTTTGATTTGCATTTCCCTGGTGACTGAGGATGCTGAACATTTCTTTTTCTTTTCTTTTTTATTAGATATATTCTTTATTTACATTTCAAATGTTGTCCCTTCCTGGCTCCCTCCCAAAATCCCTTAACCCACCCCCTCTACCTGCACACCAATCTACCAATCCTCATTCCCTTGTTCTGGCATTCCCCTATGCTGGGGCATGTAGCCTTTTCAGAACCAAGAGCCTGTCCTCCCTTTGTTGTCCAACAAGGCCATCCTCTGCTGCATATGCATCTGAAGCCATGAGTCTTTCCATATGAACATTTCTTTAAATGTTCACAGGCATTTGAGTGTCCTTGGATGAGAATTCTGTATAACTGTGTACCCCATTTTTAATTGTTTTATTGTTTTTGGATTTTAATTTTTGAATTCTTTATATATTATGGATATTAGCTCTATGTTGGATATTGGGTTAGTGAAGGAAGATCTTTTCTCAATCTGTATGTTTTCACTTTGTTTTATGAGCAGTATCCTTTGACTTACAAAGCTTTTTTGGTTTCATGAGGTCACATTTATCAATTGTTGATCTCAGAGCCTGAGCTATAGATTCAGGAATTCTCCTCTGTGCCAATGTATTTGAGGTTATTTCCCACTTTCTCTTATATCAGATTGAGTGAATGTGGTTTTATGTGAAGTCCATAATCTACTTTGACTTAAGCTTTGTTCTGGCTGATAAATATAGGTCAGTTTGTCTTCTTCTACATGAAGAGTGCCAGTCATCATTCTTGAGATCCATACTATCTTATAGCTCTCTACATAGCTGGTCATTTTGAAGTTCTTTCAGCCTGCTAAATATTCCTTCTTTCTTCTTTATCAACTGTCATCTGCTTGCTGTACTGATGTTTCTATGGATTAGCATGTTTCTTGCTTCAGAGGCATTGCTGTTTCCCTTTTCACATTACCAGCTCAGACCTCACTACTAGAAGAACCAAGAAAAAACACCAGTAGAGAAAAGGTGAGGGGGGAGCCAAATGGTTCATCATCACAGGAGCAGGTCAAAAAATTTTTTCTCACACATTTAACTACTGAACCCAATAGCTTGCTCTTAGATCTGGAGAAAAGGTACTGGCATCAACCACAGTATACTTCACAGACAATGAAAAGTGGCATTTTCACTAACTACAATTCTGCCCCTTTGCCACCTATCACTAAAGACTCTTCTGTGACCACCTGGATAAATTTCTCTGTTCTGACTTAGGTAGAAAGGACTGCACACTCAGTGAGAACCAAAGGATAGAGGTGGCAAAATGTCCAACACAAACTGATACAACCATTCCTATGTTAACAGTTTTTTTATTTCAATTATTTTTACAGTCTAATCATAATTTTCCCCCTGGTCTGCCTTTCCATAGTCCATCATCCCATTCCTGTCTCTAAGAGGATGTCCCTCCCCCACCTCCCCTTCCCTCCAGGCCTCCCCATTCTCTGGGGCCTTAAGTCTCTTCTAAACACATCTTCTCTCACTGAGTCTAGATTAGGCAGTCCTCTGCTGTATATGTGTAGGAGGGCTCAGAACAGTTAGTGTATGCTGCATGGTTGGAGGCTCAGTGTCTGAGAAATCGCAGGGATTTGGTTAGTTGAGAATGCTGGTCTATATATGTGGTTGCCCTCCTCCTTAGCTTCTTCCAACCTTTTCCTAATTCAACCACAGCATTTGCCCACATCATTCCATTCATTGGATGTAAATATTGTGTCTGTCTCAGTCTCAAAAGCACTGTAAATTAGCTTGGTTATCATCTAGATTCACCAAGTAGCTACACAGTCTATTGAAAGGTATAAGAAAGGTATCTTCTTTTTGGCAATATTTCGCAAGATTGGGCAGGATTGAAATCTGATACAAGCACTGTGGAAATCAGTCTGACAGTTCCTCAGAAAGTTGAACATAGTACTACCTGAAGCCCCAGCTGTATGACTCCTGGGCATATACACAAAAAATTCTCCAACAAATTACAAGGATACATGCTCCACTATGTTCATAGCAGCCTTATTTTTAATAGCCAGAAGTTGGAAAGGACCTTGATGTTCCTCAACAGAGAAATGGATACAGAAAATGTGGTACATTTACACAATTTAGTACTACTCAGCTATTAAAAACAGATATTAAAAACAACTTCATGAAATTCTTAGGCAAATGGATAGAACTAGAAAAAAATCCTGAATGAGGTAACCCAATCTCTCTCTCACTCTCTCTCTCTCTCTCTTTCACTCTCTCTCTCTCTCTCTCTCTCTCTCTCTCTCTCTCTCACACACACACACACACACACACACACACACACACACACAAAGCAAAAACTAAACATACTTGGTATGCACTCACTGATAAGTGGATATTAGCACAGAAGCTCAGAATACCCAAGATACAATTCACAGACCACATGAAGCTCGAGAAGAAGGAAGACCAAAGTATGGACATTTCAGTCCTTCTCTGAAGAAGGAACAAAATACTCAAGGGAGAAAATGTGAAGTCAAATTGTGGAGTAGAGTCTGATGGAAAGGCCATCCAGAGACTGCTCCACCTGAGACATCCCACATGCAAACACCAAACACAGATAGTATGGTAGATGCCAAAAACTGCATTCTGAGAGGAGCCTGATATAGTTGTCTCCTGAGAGGATCTACCAGAGCCTGATGAATACAGAGGAAGGTTCTCATAGTCAACCATTGGCCTGAGCACAGGGTCCGCAATGGAGGAGTTATTGAAAAGACTGAAGGAGGTGAAGGAGTTTTCAACCCATAGAAAGAACAACAATATCAATCAACCAGACATCCCACAGCTCACTGGAACTAAACCACCAACAAAAGAGTCTCATGGAGGGATCCATGGCTCTAGCTGCATGTAACAGAGGATGGCCTTGCCAGACATCAATGGAAGGAGAGGCCCTTGATCCTGTGAGGGCTCAAAGTCCCTGTATCCTCAGGTATGGCAGTCTCAGGATGGGCTTTCCTTCAGACTCTGTTCCACATTTAGTCTCCATATTTACTCCTGTGAGTATGCTGTTTCCCTTTCTAAGAAGAACAAAAGCACCCACACTTTTGTCCCCACTTTGGTCTTCCTTCTCGTTGGTCTTTACATTATATCTTAAGAATTCTGAGCTTTTGAATTAATGTTGATTTATCAGTGAGTGCATACCATGTGTGCTCTTGTGTCATTGGGTTACCTCATTCAGGATGATATTCTCTAGTTCCATCCATTTATTTATGAATTTCATGAGTTCAATGTTTTTAATATCTGAGTAGTATTCCATTGTGTAAATACACCACATTTTCTGTATCCATTCCTCTTTTGAGGGACATCTGGGTTGTTTCCACCTTCTAGATATTATACTTAAGGCTGCTATGAACATAGTAGAGCATGTGTCTTTATTATATGTTGAATAATCTTTTGGATATATTCTCAGGAGTGATATAGCTGGGTCCTCAGGTCCATCACCATGCACAATTTTCTGAGGAACTGTCAGACTGATTTGCAGACTGATTGTTGCAGCTTGCCATTCCACCAACAATGGAGGAGTGCTCCTCTTTGTCCACAACCATACCAGCATAGGCTGTCACCTGAGTTTTGTTTCTTAGTCATTCTGTCAAGTCATGGTGTCTGGTGGAATCTCAGGGTTTTTTTGATTTCCCTTTCCCTGATGACTAAAGATGTTGAACATTTCTTTAGGTGTTTTTCAGCCATTCAATATTCCTCAGTTGATAATACTTAAACCTTTTCCAGTGCCAAAATGAGAAATATTACCCTATATGTTTCTTAGCTATCTCTGTGTGCATGAATATAAGCTTGAATGTTTCCTCCACATATTCTTTACACATATGCATGTTTATGTTGACTCCATAGTTTATCTATATAAACTATAATACTTTAGGGAAGATAGAAGTGTAGATCTCTCTGAACCACTTATTTCATTGTGTTTGTTTATGCTCAGATTTTTCTATCTAATATTATTTCATTCAATAAAGTGCAATTCATTTGCACTTTATGGTTTGATTTTTCTGAACACAAAATCCCATATTAGTAGTTAACATTTTACTATATCTTAAACATGTATATCAATAATTTTATGATTTCCATGAATCTATGAAAAATGCCTGCAGATTTGCTCAACCATGTTGATTTGGATCCTGCCCCCACCTCATGTTGCTGTCAACATTGGTATCATTATTCTGCTGAAAAAGGCTTTAGTTGTAATGTACCTACATATTGTTTTTCCTCACATCTTCCACAATTAAACACTGTTAATCTGTGTCTTCTCCTCTGACTTCTGTAGAACCTGCATGATGAAAGTAGAAACTATTGCTAGTTCTTCACTTGTCAGCAATAAGCATCTGAAAACTTTCATTACATGATTTAAAAAGAGGACTATTGTAAAAATATAATCAGTAAAGTTTTTGTTGTAAATTGAAATTAGTCTCTTGGAAAAATATTCAGGCAATCATTATATTTTCCCTTTAATGAGGTACTTTTCTCTTTAAGACCTGATTGCTCATACAGTTAGAATTCTCTGAAGCACATTCCTTGCAACTAATTACAAGAATTTAACTTTAGAGATGAATATACAAAAACACAGTTGGTAATTATCATAATAAAATCTCAGGTGTATTTATATGAGGTATTTCATAAACAAATTATTTCTTTTTCAATAAAACTTAAAAAATCAATCTTTCATTTGGAATGAAATAACTGAATAGACTGTTATGTAAATGCTTTAAAATATTCTTAATAGAAGTAAGATAACTAAAGAATTATTAGGGCTCTATCATTATGAAAGAATACAGGTTTAATACTGCAAACCTCTAAATTATAACATAATTAATCTTAATTATGAAGGCTATCTTATTATTAAAAATAATAAAACAAGCAATACTATGTTTATTTCAACATATATCACTGTTGGAGTGATAATAGCATAATTGCTTAAAAGCTAAATTTCAAAACTTATTATTACTATACCCAGTTAAATAAAATAATTTCAAAACCTTTTACAAGTCTATACATTGCAGATTTTTGAAAACATGTAGGCATCAATTAACATCACATAAATTATGAATTAATTGAATAATAGATTTACTACATCCATATGCTTGCCTTTTAGTTATGATAATTATTTCATAATTCATTGGTTTTCTGAATTAGTGCTGCATCATTTTCTAATTACAAAGCCTTTTCACTTCTTAGGTATCATATATATATATATATATATATAAAACAATCATATACATATGTGTATATGATTATAAAATACTGAGTATAACATCCTATTTTTTGAGAACATCTTGCTGTAGTTATTTCTCTTTTGGTAATGTGAGATGATAACATGCTTATATAATGGGTGATAATGAAGTGAATGATTTGTTACTATGATAGCATTTAAAAAGTACAGAAAGATTCCTTGAATTCAAGAAATTCAAAATTATAAAAGTTGGTTTCCTGTTCACTACACCACTATCTGACTAATAAGAAGCTAGCATACACAGCACTGCAAGATTTGGTCATTTAACCCAAAATGATGATCAGTTTAATTATATGCCTTCATTCTTTTTTTAGCTCTCTAAATAATATTCTTGGACTGTATATGACTCTAGATATACAAAATCATGAAAAGTAAAATATTATATTGAGCAAAACTACTATAGAGATCCTCCTGCATGATTAAAACTATTTTCTCTTGAAGAAACATAGGTATTGAATAATGGTTTCTCTTTGATATTTCATAAATCAAATGTGCTCTGGACAGTATTTCAAAAAGATATATGACATTTATAATTTCATGTGCTGTATGATCTGCTTTTAATGTCTCTTTAATATTGATTTTATTAACTTGTAGTGTTTGCATGTTCAATTTGTACTATTGAAAGGTGTGAGGCGGCGGTGGCAGCGGCGGTGGCAGCAGTGCAGCAGTGGCTGGTCCAGCTGAAGGGCCATCAGCAGTGGAACCAAGGCGACACAGGGTCCAGTTAGGCCCTGTGCCCACGACCACTGACCTTCGCTGACCAGCCGGGCTGCAAGCAGCTGTGGTTTTGCTGCGCCTTTCGCTGCACGGAAGCCACTTCAGAACTCGGCCTCCCGCCAGTCAGTAGAGGCTCACCTCCATCTTGGTTTTGGACTCCAGAGAGATCAGACAGACTGAGGTACACAAACATAACCCGAGGCCAACACCACGGGGGTCTGAACCCGATGGGCGTTGGCCTGCACCCAGGCCCTGGGCTGTTCGGGGGCACATCAGGGTGCCAACCCAGCCAGGAGGTTTTTTTTGCCTGGGCCGCCATTTTGCCTACAGGATGCCAGAGAGCTCTGGCAGGCAGAGCTGGCTAACAGGCAGAGCCTGAGGCTACCAAAGCGGGGGTCTAGGCCCCAACAGGCCCTGGACTGACCCCAAGAACTGGGCGGCTTGGTGGGCCATGTGTGTGTCAACCCGCCCAGGAGGTTGTTAGCACAGCAGACTCTCCCGGCAACATAAGGAGGTCAAAGGGATACAAATTGGAAAGAAAGAAGTCAATCTATCCTTATTTGCAGATGACATGATAATCTACCTAAGTGATCCAAAAATACTCCACTAGAGAACTCCTACAGCTGATAAACAACTTCAGCAAAGTAGCAGGTTATAAAATCAACTCAAGCAAATCAGTGGCCTTCCTATACTTAAAGGATAAGCAGGCTGAGAAAGAAATTAGGGAAATAACCCCCTTCACAATAGCCACAAACAGTATAAAGTACCTTGGGGGTGACTCTTACCAAACATGTGAAAGATCTGTATGACAAGAACTTCAAGACTCTGAAGAAGGAAGAAGACCTCAAAAAATGGGAAAACCTCCCATGCTCATGGAGCGGCAGGATCAATATAGTTAAAATGGCCATTTTGCCAAAAGCAATATACAGATTCAATGCAATACCCATCAAAATCCCAACTCAATTCTTCACAGAGTTAGAAAGAGCAATTTTCAAATTCATCTGGAATTACAAAAAACCCAGGAAAGCTAAAACTATTCTCAGCAACAAAAGAAATTCTGGGGGAATCAGTATCCCTGATCTCAAGCAATACTACAGAGCAATAGTGTTAAAAACTGTATAGTATTGGTACAGTGACCGGCAGGCAGATCAATGGAACAGGATTGAAGATCCAGAAATGAACCCACACACCTATGGCCACTTGATCCTCGACAAAGGGGCTGAAAACATCCAATGGAAAAAAGATAGCCTTTTCACCAAATGGTGCTGGTTCAACTGGAGGTCAGCATGCAGAAGAATGTGAATTGATCCATTCTTGTCTCCTTGTACTAAGCTCAAATCCAAATGAATCAAGGACCTCCACATAAAGCCAGACACTCTGAAGCTAATAGAAAAGAAACTGGGGAAGACCCTTGAGGACATCTGTATAGGGAGAAAGTTCCTGAACAGAACACCAATAGCATCTGCTCTAAGATCAAGAATTGACAAATGGGACCTCATAAAATTACAAAGTTTCTGTACGGCAAAGGACACCATCAAAAGGACAAATAGACAACCAACAAATTGGGAAAAGATCTTCACCAATCCTACAGATAGAGGGCTAATATCCAATATATATAAAGAACTCAAGAAGTTAAGACTCCAGAAAACCAAACAACCCTATTAAAAAATGGGATACAGAGTTAAACATAGAATTCTCACCTGAAGAACTTCAGATGGCAGAGAAACACCTTAAAAAGTGCTCAATTTCTTTAGTCATTAGGGAAATGCAAATCAAAACAACCCTGAGATTTCACCTTACACCAGTCAGAATGGCTAAGATTAAAAATTCAGGAGACAGCAGTTATTGGCGAGGATGTGGAGAAAGAGGAACACTCCTCCACTGCTGGTGGGGTTGCAAATTGCTACAACCACTCTGGAAAGCAGTCTGGCGGTTCCTCGAAAACTGGGCACCTCACATCCAGAAGATCCTGCTATACTACTCCTGGGCATATACCCAGAGGATTCCCCACCATGTAATAAGGATACATGCTCTACTATGTTCATAGCAGCCCTATTTATAATTGCCAGATCCTGGAAAGAACCCAGGTATCCCTCAACAGAAGAGTGGATGCAAAAAATGTGGTATATACACACAATGGAGTACTATTGAGCCATTAGAAACAATGAATTCATGAAATTCTTAGGCAAGTGGATGGAGCTAGAGAACATCATACTAAGTGAGGTAACCCAGACTTAAAAGGTGAATCATGGTATGCACTCACTAATAAGTGGATATTAACCTAGAAAACTGGAATACCCAAAACATAATCTACACATCAAATGAGGCACAAGAAGAACGGAGGAGTGGCCCCTTGTTCTGAAAAGACTCAGTGAAGCAGTATAGAGCAAAATCAGAACAGGAAAGTGGGAAGGATTGGGTGGGAAAACAGGGGGAGGGAAGGAGACTGATGGGACTTTCAGGGAGTGGGTGTCCAGAAAAGGGGAAATCATTTGAAATGTAAATAAATATATCAATAAATTTAAAAAAAAAAGAAAGGTGTGGTGCTGTACTAGAGACAGATTACATTTTGAAATAAATAATTAATTAAGCTAAGTCATATGTAATCCTGTTAAAAATGTTGCAGTATCATGAGAATTTTCATATCCTTCAACATAATCTTTTCTGCTTCTTTATATGTAAATTCTTAGTGATATATATGAATCATATTTAGAAGTGATAGTTTTACTACTTGTGAAATCTCAATAGTGGTTTCTATCCTGTATATATTAATGTACATTCCTAAAGTTGTTCTATGACCTATTGTGTTAATCTGCATCCAAACCAACAGTGGTTATCCCCTATTTTGCAATAAGCACTGTCAGAAGGATGAGTGGATATCTTTGTGTAGTTTTTATATCACTGATGAATGGTGACACTGCATAATATTTCATAAGAATTTTGATAATACTTGTGTCCTTTTATTGTTCATTGTCTTGTTTCTTGTTTTAGAGATAGGACCTTAATAAGAAGTTTAGGTTGACTTGAAATTCAAGAATCTCCAACTTTCACCATCAGCACTTGGGATTACAAGAATGTGCATCACAGCAAGTTTCAGTGTGTTAGTGATTGTTTTGAGTTAGCTTTCATAAAAACCTAGATCATAAACATTTTTCACAAGATATTTTTGAATATTTTCAAGTTATGTGGCTTGTTATTTCCCTCTATTGGATATGTTATGTTTTTTAAAAACATAATTTTGTTTAACATTTTCCACTTGTATTATTAATATATGTTCTTCTGTTACTTGTGATTTAGAGGTCATATTAAAAATGTTTTTCTTATCCAATTTCATGAAATGTTTGTATTAGTTTTTTTCTTCCAGCAGATACATAACTTTGTGTTGGTTTTTAAATGCATTTTAGTTGACTTTTCAAATGAAGAAATGAATGTGTCTAGACATTTTCTCACATGGCAGCTAGCACCAAATTCTAAGAGGATATCCACTTAATGTTTCTCAACAGTAAATAGACATGGACAATAATTGACATATTTTCACAGACTATATCTCCGAGCTAGTATGAGATCAATTTGTGAATCAAACAACTAAAATATGAAGATGGAAGCTTTTGAAAGAGTTTGAACAAGAGATAAATGAATCTGATATATTAATTTTAATTGTTTTGGTTAATACATGGACAATATCCTGAGGAAGAGAGAGAGAGAGGGAAAAAGAGAAACAGAGAAAGACAAAACTATATTTTGTGTTATCATAGGTAATTCAAACAAGGATAGATGGGAAAACATGATGTTAGAACAATTGAGGTATTTGAAATATGAAAAACTTTAAAGGTGGTCTCAAGAGGATTTCTTCATAATGTAGATCCAGTAAATGTGATCAAACTACAAATTAGCATTATATTTCAGAATTTTTATTTTGAATAAAGATTATATTTTTACTTCCTGAGAGATATAAAGGTGATTATGGATGGTGATAGTTATTTGAAGGGTAGTTTGAATATATCTGTCTATCTAGTCCCACATATATATATATATATATATATATATATATATATATATATATATATATATATATATATAATTTTATGAAAGAGAAGGGAGTAGAGTGGAAAAGGTACCATCATTAAAAATAAGACAATAAGTTCCACAATTATTGACACTCAAAAGTAAATGCTGAGCAGAGTGCTCTCTGGAAATCTTAGTATTTTGGAAGAATTAAGAGGAGCAGTGAACTCCTTCTGTAGGGGAGGCAGGGTTAAATGGCAATTTACTGTCAATAGAAGGAAAATAGGCATAATGATTGGGAATGTAACTTAGCATTTTCAAAGTTTAAAGTCAGAATTGGTTTCAAATAAGATGTTGATCAGAATGTAAACTTTAGGCAAATAAAATGTTCAATGCAAGGCTGCAAGTCTATTAAAAACAGTTTTCACATCCCAAAATTCCTCTTACAAGTAGGGTCCTGTTTCTTGTCAGTCATAGAGTAGTATTCAATGTCTTGCTATAAAAATGTTAGCAATATTATTTTAAAGAATATTGACTATGATATCAAAAGCTTGTTTTCTTCAAACACTATAGAAGGGGTATCACAGGGACACAAGAAATTATTTTTTTTCAGATAAATATTACATGTTTAAAAACAATGTACAGTTTGGCAGGTAATTTCTGGAAAGAATATATGAATTTATGGTATGACTCAAAAGCCCTGTGGACATACAGGCTTTGACTTTGAGACATATATTTTATATAGTGTTGATATCCTCCACCAAACTACAAAAACAGCAAATCTGAGAATATATTAGAAAGTAGGCTGCTTCTAAATGGATTAGACGATTCATTTAAAACTAAATTTCGTGTAAAATAATGAACTATAAGATAGATTGCATTTGCCTTTCTTATACTGCTAAGTACATTAGACATACACTGTTGAATTTGACAATCAGTTGATGTCATTATTTGTTCTTGGCATGAACTGTCTTTTATGATCAGGTATACCTTCCCTTCATCCAAGGACATCAGTTTAGGGCTAAAGTGTTATATTTTTAGTGTCTTTCTCAACTGACAGCCATGTTTACCATGTTATGTATCCAGAGCTAGAGTCATATTTATTAGACTTACTGCACAGAGATACAAGGTTGTCTGTAATATGTTTGGAAGCTCATGAACAAGAGTTTGCAAAAGTCTTTTGGAATAAGGTGATCTGTGAATAGTTGAGAACATTGTCAGCTATAAACCAAAGTCTTTGCCAAGCAGATAGAAGCAGGCATTGCCCTGTAGCCTGTGATTAGACCATGGCTCTACCTTGATTCACAAATATGTACTTTAACAAGCGATTTTAGTATGAAGTGTCCCAGCAGAGCACTTCCTTGAAAGCAAAAGCAATAGATTGAAATAACAAACCACAAAAGTTCTTCTGGGAGTGTTCTCTATTCTAAGTTCTGAGGATGGCTGCTGCGATGCAGAGCTGCACCAGGCTGGTTCACACCAGCACAATTACATTCAAAGTGCACTGCCACTTATAGCCTAGCACTTGCACTGCCTTCCTCAAAGCCCATTCCCAGAAGAAACAGGAAGTCAGATAGACATTTCATCTCAAGTGTGTATGTTTTCCTTCTCTAATGCTTCATGCTTTGAAGGAATGAAATATCCTCAAACCCTTTCAACAGGTGATATGTAGGGCAAAAATGTCTTGCTATTCTTTATGGAGATACTGCATTTTAACTTAATTTGGTTAATTGTAGTACTAAAACCTTGGAAATGGGGGAATCCAAGTGGGATTATTTTGGCAGTAATTTTGAGACCATATCCATCTGGATAATGGAGAAAGAAAATGAACTCAACTCCTTAGAAACTTCAGCATCTGCTATAAATATGCAGATCAGCCAAATCAAGGTGACCTAGGTCCATATTACTTTAATCTCTCTTTGTTTAAGAACATCTTTCTTACATTTGTATTACCAATAGCTCTCTGATCCCAGGATAAATCTTCTCTTATTCTGTGACTCTTTTCAATTAAATTCATGCTAAGCTAAGAGGTCATGATTGATGATATTCTCTATAGATAAAATTGTGTATTAAGACAGTCTGACTTACAGATTCAAAGTCAACATCATGTGCAATATCATTAAACTATTTTTATGGTTGCATTTTAGTTCTTGCCTAAGTCTTGGATCCAATCTCTAATAAATCAAAAATCAATGAAAGGAAACCAAGCCAAAACAAGGAGAACAGAAGAAGAAGAAGAAGAAGAAGAAGAAGAAGAAGAAGAAGAAGAAGAAGAAGAAGAAGAAGAAGAAGAAGAAGAAGAAGAAGAAGAAGGAGAGGGATGATGAATGAGAAGGAAGAGGAGTAAGAGGAGGAAAGAGGAATAAAAAAGAAGCAGAGAAAGAGTGAAAGAAAAATCAAGAAAAATATATTACAAAATTAATCATGAATTTGTGATTTATTTAATTTTGATTAATGTGTAATATACATTAATTTATTTTCAATTATAATAGGTTTCAGATATGTTGATTTTTCACAATTTACTCACTTCACTTTACCAAAGAAAAATCCCTCTCTTATGTCAAATGTAACAGATTCTTTCCTTCATAAGGAGTATTTCTGTTTTGTCTTGTTTTATTCAGTACTTTGGTGACAGTGTTTTAGTCATTTTGGCCAGTTGTCACTAAATTCCTTAGACATATAAAGGATAATTTTGTATTTTCCAGACAAGGTCTTTTTTATTCTGTAGTCCAAATTGGCCTAATAACTCACTTTGTACCCCTAGTTAACTTTGAACTCATGACTATCTTCTAGGGCTAGGACTTAGTGTGATAAGCCACCATACCTGGTTAAAAGAAAAATAAATTAATTTTCACAGTTCTGGAAGTTAGATTTCAAGCAGGAGGATGCATACATGTCCCCTTTCTAGCCCTGTGTCTTCTGGTTCCCATAATTCACTTGCTCCCCTAGTCATCACATTGTAGACAGAGATCTCTGATGTTCTTTATTTCTATTGAAAATGCTAATGAAATCATTCATTCCCTACCCACACCTGCAACTAATCTCCATCCAAATGTATTCTAAAGTCATCATATAATGATTCCACCATTTCTGAAGTTATGACTCCATTTTATGGATTTTGGAGTCAAATGTCAGATCAACAGTATTTTCAGTGCCCCTTTTCCTTTTTCTGATTTTTCTTGGATGCAGTTCATTTCTGTGACGTAGATGCAGATGTGTGAGATTAATATATAAACATTTCCCACCCTACCAATATCATCATGGTTACTGCTGAAAGCAAAGCTGGTTGTGTTTGATGTTTTGAACTATCTCTATTCAGCAGGAAACAAATCTTCAATGAAGCACATTTTAACTAACATCTTTGCCAAGCATACCCATGCTCACATAAAGGATTCCAGCTGCTTTCCTACATTTTTAGACATCACCTAACTCAAGCACCCCACTAGTCAAAGGTGACAAATACTGCTCAAACATCTGCTTCCTAACAATGTAATCTGGCTCATTTACTCTCACTGGTTTCCTGATATTGTACCCATAGGAGATGTTCAATAAATACTGAATGAAATGTTTCTACCTACTGAGAAGAATAAATAAAGCTATAATGTGGGGTTAAGATATCATAGTCCCTCGTTATCTTTTAGAGGGTACAGATACTTGTCACAGGAAATGTGAGGATTGTGCTAGATATCAGTGCATTTTCACAGCACTGTCTGAGTTTAGTGTGGAGTCTGGTAGAGTTTTACTGGGAAGTCGAAAATAGGTCAGTTCCCATGAGAATTCTTCTTGAATTTAGGAGAAACATGATTTCAGTTTCTGCTCAGTTTGTTTTCAAAGCAAGCAGTGATCCAAATGATTAGACTCCTACCACCTACCACTGGGAATCGTTGGAAAACAATGTTTCAACTAGCTACCAATGAGTCAACAAATTGCAAGCTATTTGGCACATTGCCCATAAGAACAGATAATTTTAAATGTTCTCACATAAAGCATAGAGAATTCAATAAAATGAGACACTATTTTTTAAAAGGTAACACAGTATGTTTAAATGGAAGTGATAATGTTTTCATGCTATTTGTGTTAAATCTAAGAGTCTTAATATTGGTGATCTTATATAATTAATTTTATCTACCTAAATAAAATAAGTTGTCTTTTTCTATAATACAATACATCCTTTAAATGACCATGAACAAGGTCATTTCACTACAAATTCTTTAGACTATATATTTGAAATCTTTCCCTTCATCCTAATTCATATGTGTGTGTGTGTGTGTGTGTGTGTGTGTGTATGAATGTGTATGTGTGTGTGTGCATGTGAAACTCTCTCAGAAAATTAATGCTAATTTTCCTTTTTCAATGAACTATTCTAATAAATTCCCCTCTTAGATGAGTAACTGCCTTCATTTTATTGATTAAATTGAAATAAATTTAAGAGGATATTTGAAATTTTTCTGAGGTCATCTAACAAATTGTATCTATTTATTCTATTCTCAGAATACCAGTGATATCCAGGGCAATGGCCAATGCCTGTACTTCTTAATTATCTTCATTGAGAATATTTCCTTGTCTTCTATTGGGTAACATCAAGAAATATCTGTTGGGCTGGTGAGATGGCTCAGCGGTTAAGAACACTGACTGCTCTCCCGAAGGTCCTGAGTTCAAATCCCAGCAACCATATGGTGGCTCACAACCATGCGTAATGAGATCTGACCCCTCTTCTGGTGTGTCTGAAGACAGCTATGGTGTACTTACATATAATAAATAAATAAATAAATCTTTAAAAAAAAAGAAAAAAATATCTGTTGTTCTTTGTGCTCTCAGCACATCCTTACACCTCTGTCTCCACAATACATTCTTTCAAGGCAACAAATATCTGTCTAGGCCATCTTACAAAAAAAAATAAGAGAGAGAGAGAGAGAGAGAGAGAGAGAGAGAGAGAGAGAGAGAGAGAGAGAGAGAGAACAACACCTCCCTCCACAGGGATATGGTAAGGTAACCAAAGTGATCCCATAACCTTCCTTCCACTGGGTGGCGAGAATCTTGGGAGCAATCTTTGAGTTTAGTTTGCCTCATAGTGAAAGCATATCTGTTCTAGTCTATATTTACCTTTGCAATTAGCAAATCTGTTCCTTAACATCTTACCAACTTGAGCATATAAGGCAGTACTAATCTCAGCAAAAATATAAGAGCATGACACAAAGAAAAATAATAACAATTAAATGATTGTTTTACTGTGAAATAAAACTTTTTAATTAAAGTTTAAATCGTAAATAATTAATTCCCATGGTCTCTTTCAAAGAACATCACAGTCTGTAACATTACAGTAGTGACACTATTTACTTTGCTTGGGGTGAATGATTTTGTCCTTAAGTGACTAAAAACAGTTTTAAATATAAATGATTGATTTTGATAATAATCAAGTGAACCTCTCTAATTACAACTTTTGCATTAGTAAAGTTTGTGTTTTAGTTATAAAATAGTGTTTTTAAAAGGGATATTAAAATCATACATTAAGCTACATTTATAAGTAGGTTAGGAACAAACATTCTCTCCCAGGATATTTATTTTATGTTTTAGATTCTAATAAACAAAACTATCTTGAAAGGTTATAGCAAAGGTCAATTTAGATTTCTCATCATATGATTCTCCATGTTCCTAAAATGTGTTATATGCTTAAAATATGGTACTATTTATCTCATAAATGCAAGAGTTTAATAGCAGGCTTTCTGGATATATGCCTATGGGTACAGAGGACCAGAGACCCTACAAGCTCAAACACCATTTGTTTGTACAAGCAACACTACTTGAAGGGTGTTAATAAGGTGCTAATGAGCAGGGATTCAGTGAGCTGGGTGATGACCATTTTTAGATGAATAAGAATAAGAGATGCATATAGACCGGAACTTCCAGGACTGACAAAGGAAGTTAACTGCTAAGTTACCAATGATGTAAAAATAATTAGCTTAAAGTAATACAGTGTGTTTATATTTCTTTTATCCATTCTAAATATTACATCTTTTCGTCACTTTCTCTATAATTTATTTTGTTATTGAGCAAAATCTTCACTGGTTTAAATGTCTACTTATTAAAACTGAAGTTCTATCATTTAAAATCCAGTATCAATGAAAAATTTCTGCTTTTAAAATACAAAGTATGGAGCTGATTATGTAGGGCATGACCACAATATCAATTCTATGGAAAAACAGGCAGGAGATTTGACCATTTTATGATAGTGTGGACTACATGAGTTTGAGTAAAATTTAGACTACAGAGTGAGTTCCTATCTTAGTTACCTAAACATACACACAAACACTCACATACAGACACACATATTTTAAAAATTAATTCTAATTTATTTAATCTTAGATAATTGTACTATAATCACTCAGCAAAAAGGTTATAATGAAAACTAGACAAAATAATTTTAAAATATTTATATTACTCACTTTGTGTATAATAACACCAAATTTAATTAAACTAATCTCATGGACTCTTTAATGATACACCAAACAGAAAAAGCTAAATACAAAAACACAAAATACAGTACACTTTGTTTACCAAAATACTTTAAGAATAAGAATGATGTAGATATAAAATATTGAAAATGCTCTTGCCATCAATATAAGGTACCGTTTAAACAGTTTTTACTTTTATTAGTTTAGATTCCAAATAATTCACACTAATATATTTTACACAATCTTTAAGAGCCTTCTTTTATAATAAAGAATAAATAATAAAGAAAGTGTTATTATTTAAAGATGTAAACTAATTCACATAATAAAGGCATTTATTCACACATGCATGGCTAAATTTAGTTGACTAGACTGTTCATGACCTGATACTGCTATATCCCTCCTGAAAACATATCCAACTAGGCCTCTCTCTCTGTCCTACTACAGAAATACACACTCAAAGATATTTAAAACTACTCTATTCACAATAGTTATAAAATGGAATCAGCCTAGATGTTCACCAGCTAATAAATGGAAAATAAAAATGTGCTGAACTTCCACAATAAAATTTTATTCAGATGTAAAGAAAAATGAAAACATGGTAATTTCAAGCAGAAGGTTAGAAGTTTAAAATTATACACACTGAGTGAGGTAATCCAGACCCAGAAAGATAAGCATCACATGGTATCAAAATATGAGTATTTTAGTTTTGAGTGTTTAGATCTGTACTTGATGTACTTACAGTACATCAAGTGTTTAGATCTGTACTTGATGTACCTACAGTGTAGAGGCAATTAAAAAGAGGCTATTGGTGACAGGTAGAGGTAGAGGATTGAAGAGACAGAAGATTGTGGTGGTTTGAAAAAGTGTGGTCCCCAGAGGCTCATATATTCATAGGCTTATTCACCAAGAAGTAGCACTGTTTGAAAGGATTAGACAGATTGGTACGTATGTCTTGTCAAAGGAAATGTGTTACTGGGAGTAGCTTTTGAAGTTTCAAAGACCCATGCCAAGTCCATAGTCTCACTCTCAGCCTCTGGATGAAGATTTAGCTCTCATATAGCTCTTTCACTTGTTTGGTTAGAGTCACACCAAGATGCTTTATATTGTTTGTGGCTATTTTGGAGGGTGTCATTTTTCTAACTTCTTTCTCAGCCTGTTTATCTTTTGAGAATAGGAAGGCAACTGATTTGCTTGAGTTGATTTTATAACCTGCCACTTTGCTGAAGTTGTTTATCAGCTGTGGAGTTCTCTGGTGGAGGTTTTCGGGTCACTTAAGTAGACTATCATGTCATCTGCAAATAGTGATAATTTGACTTCCTTTCCAATTTGTATCCTCTTGACCTCCTTATGTTGTCTAATTGCTCTCGCTAGAACTTCAAGTACTATATTGAAAAGATATGGAGAGAGAGGACAGCCTTGTCTAGTCCCTGATTTTAGTGGGATTGCTTCAAGTTCCTCTCCATTTAGTTTGATGCTGGCTACCGGTTTGCTGTATATTGCTTTAACGATGTTTAAGTATGGGCCTTGAATTCCTGTTCTTTCCAAGACTTTAAGCATGAAAGGATGCTGAATTTTGTCAAATGCTTTTTCAGCATCCAATGAAATGACCATATGGGTTTTTTCTTTGAGTTTGTTTATGTAGTGGATTGCATTGATGAATTTCTGTATATTGAACCATCGCTGCATCCCTGGGATGAAGCCTACTTGATCATGGTGGATGATCGTTTTGATGTGTTCTTGGATTCGGTTGGCAAGAATTTTATTAAGTATTTTTGCATCAATATTCATAAGGGAAATTGGCCTGAAGTTCTCTTTCTTTGTTGGATCTTTGTGTGGTTTTGGTATCAGCATAATTGTGGCTTCATAGAACGAGTTGGGTAGAGTTCCTTCTGTTTCTATTTTGTGGAATAGTTTGAAGAGTATTGGTGTTAGGTTTTCCATGAAGGTCTGATAGAATTCTGCACTGAAGCCATCTGGTCCCGTGCTTTTTTTGGTTGGGAGACTTTCTATGACATTTTTTATTTCTTCAGGTGTTATGGGACTATTTAGATGATCTGTTTGATCCTGATTTAGTTTTGGTGTCTGATAACTTCAGGTCTCTGAAGAAGGAAATGGAAGAAGACCTCAGAAAATGGAAAAATCTGCCATGCTCGTGGATTTACAGGATTAATATAGTTAAAATGGCCATCTTGCCAAAAGCAATCTACAGATTTAATGCAATCCCCCTCAAAACCCCAACTCTTTTCTTCACAGAGTTATAAAAAGCAATTCTCAAATTCATCTGGAATAACAAAAAACCAAGAATAGCTAAAACTATTATCAACAACAAAAGAAGTTCTGGGGGAATCAGTATCCCTGACTTCAAGCAATACTACAGAGCAATAGTGTTAAAAACTGCATGGTATTGGCATAGTGACAGGCAGGCAGATGAATGGAATAGAATTGAAGACCCAGAAATGAATCCACACACCTATGGTCACTTGATCTTTGACAAAGGATCTGAGAACATCCAGTGGAAAAAAGATGGCCTTTTCTACAAATGGTGCAGGTTCAATTGGAGGTCAGCATGTTGAAAAATGCGAATTGATCCATTCTTATCTCCATGTACTAAACTCTACTCCAAGTGGATCAAGGACCTCCACGTAAAACCAGACACACTGAAACTAATAGAAAAGAAACTGGGGGAAACCCTTGAGGACATGGGCACAGGGGAAAAGTTCCTAAACAGAACACCAATAGCTTATCTCTACGATCAAGAATTGACAAATGGGACCTCATAAAATTACAAAGTTTCTGTAAGGCAAAGGACACTGTTAAAAGGACAAAACGGCAACCAACAAATTGGGAAAGGATATTCACAAACCTTATATCTGATAGAGGGCTAATATCCAATATATACAAAGAACTCAAGAAGTTAGACCCCAAGGAACTAAATAACCCTATTAAAATGGGGTACAGATCTAAACAAAGAATTTTCATCTGAAGAAATTCTGATCGCCGAGAGTCACCTTAAGAAGTGCTCAACATCATTAGTCATTAGAGAAATGCAAATCAAAACAACCCTGAGATTTCACCTTACACCAGTCAGAATGGCTAAGGTCAAAAACTCAGGAGACAGCAGGTGTTGGCGAGGATGTGGAGAAAGAGGAACACTCCTCCACTGCTGGTGGGGCTGTAAGATGGTACAACCACTTTGGAAATCAGTCTGGCCATCCCTCAGAAAACTGGACATGACATTTCCAGAGGACCCTGCTATACCTCTCCTGGTTGCAGAGACCTTATAGCTCAAGAACTTCTGGTTCACATATTCTACACAGACAGAATGGTTGTAGATACTTTTATTTATGCATCAGTGTGCAAGCTACCACAATTCAGTACACAGACACACTGTCACTATAATAAAAGTGTCTTAGGACACTGTTAAAGCAGTTAAAAAGGAAAGGAAGATCAGCAGAGTCAAGTAAACTGGACCTATGGATGCTCCCAGTGACTTTCCCAACCACCAAAGAATGAGCACAGGCTGGATATACGCCCCTTGCACATACAAAGCAGATGTACAGCTTGATATTCATGCTAGTTCCCCAATTTCATCAGTGACTGTCCCTCACTATAATAACTCTGGAGACCCTCCAGGGTCTCCGCTCAGGTGCGCAACTCCACAGACCACAGCTTGACAAAAGATCACTGCAAAAGCATGAAGTTTATTGATTGAAGATTTGTCCACACGTGTGGGGTTGTGCCTCTCAGGAAAGGCAGCTACAACTCGAAACAAAGAAAGTACACGCTTTTTATAACTTACAGAGGTTAGTTCAGCAACAGGTTGGGCAATTGGCTGTTCTCATTTGTGGAATACAAGACAAAGGATCCCTCTTGGCATTGGTCAGTTGGCGCAAGGGGGCATTCTTGGCCAAGTCAATCAACATCTTTTGTCCTGCTCTGCACCTGGTCTTGGGAAGTCCTTGAAGGAGAGCCAGGCTGATAAGGGGGAAGAAGAGGGTGTCTGGGAAAATTATGCTGACATATATCCTCCTAGGAACTTAGCAAGAGGAGGAACAGGGATATTTTCTCTCAAGGATAGTTAGTTTTGGCTAATCTCAACTAGGCCTATTTACTCTGACCACCAAGCATTATGTCTAATTTTCCCAAACTCTAATATATCTATAAAACTTATTCTATTTCCTTCATATGTTTTCCTACTGTCTGTGGATTAATTTTCCCTTGCGAAGCAACCTTGTCTAGCCTCAGTGGGAGAGTATGTGCCTATTCCTGAAGTGGCCTGATATGCCACAGCAGTGATAGCCTAGTACCATAGACAAACATGTTATAAGAGGAACATGGAAAGAAAGAATGTAGGGAGAATACGAGTGAGGGGGGTACTAGGAAAAGAGGGGTAATATTGGAGTCTAAAGTGAAAAATATAAATAAATAAATAAATAAATAAATAAATAAATAAATAAATAAAAGCAGGCCTCATTGCTTTATTGTTAACTGGAAATCTTACAATTCAGTGGTTATTATATCTTATATATTCAGCTTCATGAAATTTGGCAATTAAGATTACAATCTATTATTTAATATTGAGTTTTAGTGTCCTTTGATGCCTACATACTAAACAGAGAGAAGACCATTAAGGTTATTAAAACTAATTTAAAGGGAGTATAAAATCACATTCTGATATGTTAAATGAATGATGAAATAAGTCTGCTAATTGATTAAGAACTGGTTAGCAAAATGCAGGGCAAGTAAGCATAATACTTAGGTTCATCTTTCTACAGGAAAAATATGTCTCTATGTTTAAGATCCATCTGTATCCATGTGAGTATAGTCATTTAAGCCCATTCATAATTGCTATAGCCTGACACATTGAGAAGATACACTACACAATGCCCTATAGCAAACAAAAAGATAGAGCAAGTTTCACTCTTCAATGAAATAAAAAAGCAAAACAAAACAAACAACAACAAAAATTACTTCCTTAAAAGACAGGATACTCAGGACTAAACTATTCCATATGAATGTGGAGAAAGCATGTGTGGTTTGCAAGTCCCTTCTCAGCACAGATGGGAGGCTTTGTGACAAAAAGGCTTTAAAATTCAGTCCTCACGACTGCAACTTGATGCAGAAACTGCTGTGTTTTTGTAAGTACTGTGCTTCTAACGTCTTAACTTTTTTGCCATATTTTCTGTTATTGTTATTGTTTAACTATTTTTAGCTGTTGTTTTATTCACATCTTTTCAGGTACAACGGCTAAGATACTCATAGACTGCTTGTTGTAGTTAGGATTAGGTTCAGCTGCCTAATCCTATTTTGACATTTTTTACTTCTCTATCTTTTTTTTTTTCATTCTTTTTTTTTATTCGATATAATTTATTTACATTTCAAATGATTTCCCCTTTTCTAGCCCCCCCCACTCCCCGAAAGTCCCGTAAGCCCCCTTCTTTTCCCCTGTCCTCCCTCCCACCCCTTCCCAGTTCCCCCTTCTGGTTTTGCCAAATACTGTTTCACTGAGTCTTTCCAGAACCAGGGACCACTCCTGCTTTCTTCTTGTATCTCATTTGATGTGTGGATTATGTTTTGGGTATTCCAGTTTTCTAGGTTAATAACCACTTATTAGTGAGTGCATACCATGATTCACCTTTTGAGTCTGGGTTACCTCACTTAGTATGATGTTCTCTAGCTCCATCCATTTGCCTAAGAATTTCATGAATTCATTGTTTCTAATGGCTGAATAGTACTCCATTGTGTAGATATACCACATTTTTTGTATCCACTCTTCTGTTGAGGGATACCTGGGTTCTTTCCAGCATCTGGCAATTATAAATAGGGCTGCTATGAACATAGTAGAGCATGTATCCTTATTACATGGTGGGGAATCCTCTGGGTATATGCCCAGGAGTGGTATAGCAGGATCTTCTGGAAGTGAGGTGCCCAGTTTTCGGAGGAACCGCCAGACTGCTTTCCAGAGTGGTTGTACCAATTTGCAACCCCACCAGCAGTGGAGGAGTGTTCCTCTTTCTCCGCACCCTCTCCAACACCTGCTGTCTCCTGAATTTTTAATCTTAGCCATTCTGACTGGTGTAAGATGAAATCTTAGGGTTGTTTTGATTTGCATTTCCCTAATGACTAATGAAGTTGAGCATTTTTTAAGATGCTTCTCCGCCATCCGAAGTTCTTCAGGTGAGAATTCTTTGTTTAACTCTGTACCCCATTTTTTAATAGGGTTGTTCGGTTTTCTGGAGTCTAACTTCTTGTGTTCTTTATATATATTGGATATTAGCCCTCTATCTGATGTAGGATTGGTGAAGATCTTTTCCCAATTTGTTGGTTGCCGATCTGTCCTCTTGATGGTGTCCTTTGCCTTACAGAAACTCTGTAACCTTATGAGGTCCCATTTGTCAATTCTTGCTCTTAGAGCATATGCTATTGGTGTTCTGTTCAGAAACTTTCTCCCTGTACCGATGTCCTCAAGGGTCTTCCCCAGTTTCTTTTCTATTAGCTTCAGAGTGTCTGGCTTTATGTGGAGGTCCTTGATCCATTTGGATTTGAGCTTAGTACAAGGAGACAAGGATGGATCAATTCGCATTCTTCTGCATGCTGACCTCCAGTTGAACCAGCACCATTTGTTGAAAAGGCTATCTTTTTTCCATTGGATGTTTTCAGCCTCTTTGTCGAGGATCAAGTGGCCATAGGTGTGTGGGTTCATTTCTGGATCTTCAATCCTGTTCCATTGATCCTCCTGCCTGTCACTGTACCAATACCATGCAGTTTTTAACACTATTGCTCTGTAGTATTGCTTGAGGTCAGGGATACTGATTCCCCCAGATTTTCTTTTGTTGCTGAGAATAGTTTTAGCTATCCTGGGTTTTTTGTTGTTCCAGATGAATTTGATAATTGCTCTTTCTAACTCTGTGAAGAATTGAGTTGGGATTTTGATGGGTATTGCATTGAATCTGTATAGTGCTTTAGGCAAAATGGCCATTTTAACTATATTGATTCTACCGATCCATGAGCATGGGAGGTTTTCCCATTTTTTGAGGTCTTCTTCCATTTCCTTCTTCAGAGTCTTGAAGTTCTTGTCATACAGATCTTTCGCATGTTTGGTAAGAGTCACCCCAAGATACTTTATACTGTTTGTGGCTATTGTGAAGGGGGTCATTTCCCTAATTTCTTTCTCAGCCTGCTTATCCTTTGAGTATAGGAAGGCCACTGATTTGCTTGAGTTGATTTTATAACCTGCCACTTTGCTGAAGCTGTTTATCAGCTGTAGGAGCTCTCTAGTGGAGTTCTTTGGGTCACTTAGGTAGACGATCATGTCGTCTGCAAATAATGATAGTTTGACTTCTCTATCTTAACCTACATTTTATTTATTAAATTATTTTATTTATTTATATTCCAAATGTTGCCTTCATTCCTCGTCCTTTTCTCTGAATTCAAAAGATATGGGGAAGGACAGTTCATACTTATTAAAGGAAAAATCCACTAAAATGAAGTCCCGATTCTGAATATCTATACCTTGAATGCAAGGGCACCCACATTCATAAAAGAAACTTTGCTAAAGCTCAAAACACACATTGAATGCCACACAATAAGTGGGAGGCTTCAACATTCACTCTCACCAATGGACACGTCACTGATATAGAAGCAGAGACACAACAATGTAACCAAAGTCATAATCAAAATGGATTTAACAGATGTCTTCAGAACGCTTCACACTAAAACAAAAGAATGTACTTTCTTCTCAGTACTTCATGGAACTTTCTCCAAAATTGAGCAAATAATTGCACACACAGTGAGTCTCAATTTATACAAGAAGATTGGAATTATCCCATGCATTCTATCAGATCATGGCAGACTAAAGCTGGACATCAATAACAACAAAAATAACAGAAAGCCCATAGACTCATGAAAACTGAAAAACTATAGTCAATGATAACTTAGTCAGGGAAGGAATGAAGAAAGAAATTAAAGACTTTCTATACTATAATTCAATTAAAAGGAAGGCACAACATACCCCCACATATTGGAAATAAAGAAAGCAGTGCTAAGAAGAAAGGTCATAGCACTAAATGCCTTCATTTAAAAAAAAAAAAGTGGAGAGATCCTTTTCAAGCCACTTAACAACACACCTAAAAGCTCTAGAATGAAAAGAAGGAAACACACACAGGAGGACAAATTGACAAGAGTTAATAAAATTCTGTGTGCAAATCAACCAATTAGAAACAAAGAGAACAATATAAAGTATCAACAAAATCAGGAGCTTGTTCTTTGAGAAAATTAACAAGAAAAATAAACCCGTGGCCAAGCTAAGGATGCAGAGATAGTATACAAATTAACAAAATCAGAAATTAAAAGGGAGACATAACAGCAAAACTGGAGAAAATTGAAAAAAATCAGCTCATCGTACTGCTAGAGCATATACTCAATACAACTGGAAAATCTAATTGAAATGGATGATTTTTAGACACATACCACATACCAAAGGTAAATCAAGATCAGTTAAACTAGCTAAACAGTCCCATAACCACTAAGAACATAAAAGTATTCATTTAAAATGCTCCCAGCAGCAGCAGCAGCAGCAGCAGCAGCAGCAGCAGCAGCCCAGGTCCAAATGATTTTAGTGCAGAATTGTACAAGAGTTTTAAAGAAGAGCTAATAACAATACTTCTCAAACTATTCTACAAAGTAGAAATTGGAGGAATACTACCTAATTCATTCTATGAAGCCAGTTACTCTGACACCTGAACCCAACAAAGAAAGAGAACTTGAGATCAATTTTGCTTATGAATATTGATGTAAAAATACTCAAAAAACTTCTCTAAACCCATATCTAAAAACACATCAAAACCATCATTCACCATCATCAAGCAGGCTTCATCCCAGGGATATAGGAATTGTTCAATAAACTAAATTGCATCAATGTGATCCATTATATAAACTAAAATATAAACAAACCTTTGACAAAATGCAACATGCCTTCATGTTAAAAGTTTTGGAGCATTGTAGGAGAGTACCAGGACAGAGAAGTAGGAGGGAATTGATAGGAGAATGGTCAGAGGGAAGAGGACTTAGGGAACTTATGTGCAGGGGGGAGCCAAGAAAGGGAAAATTATTTGGAATATAAACAAAGATATAGAAAATATAAAATTGCTGGGCGGTTGTGGTGCACGCCTTTAATCCCAGCACTTGGGAGACAGAGGCAGCCGGATTTCTAAGTTTGAGGCCAGCCTGGTATACAGAGTGAGTTCCGGGACAGTCAGAGCTACACAGAGAGAACCTGTATCGGATAAAAAGAAAAAAACAAAACAAAACAAAAAAAACCCCAAAATGAAACAAAAAAAGAAAATAAAAATTATAATAAAAACGAAAATCTAATAAAAATGAAAAAAAGTGTTGGAGAGATCAGAAATTCATGGGACATACCTAAATATAATTAAAGGAATATAATATACAGCAAACCAACAGCCAACATTAAATTGAATGGAGAGAAATTGAACCAATCTCATTAAAATCAGGGACAACATAACTTTCACCCTATCTATTCAATATAGTATTTGAAGTTCTAGCAAGAGCAATTAGACAATCAAAGGAGATGAAGAAGAAACAAACTTGGAAAGGAAGAAATCAAGGTATTAGCATTTGTGGATGATAAGATATGATACAAATAACCCCAAATTTCTACCAGAGAAATCCTATTGCTCATTAACAATTTCACCAGAGTGGCTTGATATAAAATTATATCAAACAAATCAAGTAGCTTTCCTTTATACAAATGATAAATTGGCTAAGAAAGAAATTAGGGAAACAAAACCCTTCACAATAGCCACAAATAATATAAAATATCTTGCTATGCTATAAGAACTTTACCTATCATTTTTAAGAATAATAGAAACAGTCTAAAGAACATTGGGAACCTTTAGTAAGTTAGTTCCAGGCTCATTACATTACATTTATACTGTATTTTTTCATCACTACATGTTTTTGTCTTTCCTTTTCTCAACTCACTCTCATGAAATCTGCATGAGAGCTGGAAGATGCATTTACTTTTATAGCCCTGTGGAAAGACATTGACTTGGTTCCCTGGGTGTCACCATTAAATTTATCTTTGAATTGAACATGCCAATTCTTCTCCCAAATGGCACACAGCTAAAACCATCTCTGATTTACCTTTTGCAGTATAACTTTGCCAAGGATTCAACAATCTCCTCCTATAGCCTGATAGCCTGTTTTTTTTTTAATTCGATATATTTTTATTTACATTTCAAATGATTTCCCCTTTTCTAGCCGAAAAGTCCCGTAAGCCCCCTTCTCTCCCCCTGTCCTCCCACCCACCCCTTCCCGCTTCCCCGTTCTGGTTTTGCTGAATACTGCTTCACTGAGTCTTTCCAGAACAAGGGGCCACTCCTCCTTTCTTCTTGATAGCCTGCTTTTAAAATCACAGTCCTGTTGAAGTTTACCCATCAGTAAAAACTGTTCATTCCACCACTTCTTTAATGTAGGAGAACTCTACTCTATAGCACTGGGCAAACTCAATTCTTCACATCTCTTTTTTCTTAACTCTGATTTAAAAAGCAACTACAGAACATACAACAGGTTAAATTAAGGAGGACATGTAATAATACTACTGCATCTGTTCCTGGTGTTTTAAGATAAAAACAGTGTACTATACATTGCACCAGGTATTACCACTACATCTATTATGCAAATGAAGAAAGTATAGAAAATTTATTCGATAATGGGAGTCTTCAACCATAAGTCAATGTGTAACAATGATTTTTCAGATTCCAGTTATGGTACT
Source organism: Apodemus sylvaticus (assembly GCF_947179515.1). Classification (NCBI taxonomy): domain Eukaryota; kingdom Metazoa; phylum Chordata; class Mammalia; order Rodentia; family Muridae; genus Apodemus; species Apodemus sylvaticus. Next base: position 48,547,033 of record NC_067482.1, on the reverse strand, counting down.
ACTCTATATACGAATGATAAACATGCTTTAAACATTTTTTTTGTGTAAATATACTACAGAGAATCATTGAATAGGACTGGTCTAGCTGTCTTTTTTTTTATTCGATATATTTTTAAGTTATATTTCAAATGATTTTCCCTTTTCTGGCCACCCACTCCCCAAAAGTCAAATAAGCCCCCTTCCCTCCCCCTGTTCTACCATCCACCTCTTCCCACTTCCCTTTTCTGGTTTTGCCCTATACTGCTATACTGAGTCTTTCCAGAACCAGGGGCCACTCCTCCGTTCTTCTTGTACCTCATTTGATGTGTGGATTATGTTTTGGGTATTCCAGTTTTCTAGGCTAATATCCAATTATTAGTGAGTGCACACCATGATTGATCTTTTGATATTGGGTTACCTCACTTAGTATGATGTTCTCCAGCTCCATCTATTTGTCTAAAAATTTCATGAATTCATTGTTTCTAAATGGCTGAATAGTACTCCATTGTGTATATATCACACATTTTTTTGAATCCTTTCTTCTGTTGAGGGATGCCTGGGTTCTTTCCAGCTCCTGGCTATTATAAATAGGGCTGCTATGAACATAGTGGAGCACGTATCGTTATTACATGCTGGGGAATCCTCTGGGTATATGCCCAGGAGTGATATAGCAGGATCCTCCAGAAGTAATGTGCCCAGTTTTCTGAGGAAGAGCCAGACTGATTTCCAGAGTGGTTGTACCTATTTGCAACCCCACCAGCAGTGGAAGAGTGTTCCTCTTTCTCCACATCCTCGCCAATACCTGCTGTCTCCTGAATTTTTAATCTTAGCCATTCTGACTGGTATAAGGTGAAATCTCAGGTTGTTTTGATTTGCATTTCCCTAATGAGTAATGAAGTTGAGCATTTTTTAAGATGCTTCTCAGCCATCCAAAATTCTTCAGGTGAAAATTCTTTGTTTAGCTCTGTACACCATTTTTAATAGGGTTATTTGGTTTTCTGTGGTCTAACTTCTTGAGTTCTTTGTATATATTGGATATTAGCCCTCTATCTCATGTAGGGTTGGTGAAGTTCTTTTCCCAATTTGTTAGTTGAGGATTTGTCCTTTTGATGTGTGTCCTTTGCCTTACAGAAACTTTGTAATTTAATGAGGTCCAATTTGTTAATTCTTGATCTTAGAGCATAAGCTATTGGTGTTCTGTTCAGGAACTTTCCCCCTGTACTGATGTCTTCAAGGGTCTTCCCCAGTCTCTTTTCCATTAGCTTCAGAGTGTCTGGCATTATGTAGAGGTCCATACCAAATATCAAAATTAAATCAGGACCAAGTAGATCATCTAAACATTCCCATAACTCCTAAAGTAATAGAAAGGGCCATAGAAGTCTTCCAACCAAAAAAAAGCACAGGACCAGATGGTTTCAGTGCAGAATTCTACCAGACCTTCAATGAAGACCTAACACCAATACTCTTCAAACTATTCCACAAAATAGAAACAGAAGGAACACTACCCAACTCCTTCTATGAAGCTTTATTCCAGGGATGCGGGGATGGTTCAATATACAGAAATCCAATCTACTATATAAACAAACTCAAAGAAAAAACCCACACGGTCATTTCTTTGGATGCTGAAAAAGTATTTGACAAAATTCAGCATCCTTTCATGCTTAAAGTCTTGGAAAGAACAGGAATTAAAGGCCCATACCTAAACATAGTAAAAACAATATACAGCAAACCAATAGCCAGCATTAAACTAAATGGAGAGAAACTTGAAGCAATCCCACTAAAATCAGAGACTAGACAGGGCTGCCCCTTTTCTCCTTATCTTTTCAATATTGTACTTGAGGTACTAGCTCAGGCAATTAGACAACATAAGGAGGTCAAAGGGATACAAATTGGAAAGGAAGAAGTCAAACTATCATTATTTGCAGATGACATGATAGTCTACCTAAGTGACCCAAAAAACTCCACTAGAGAACTCCTACAGCTGATAAACAACTTCAGCAAATTGGCAGGTTATAAAATCACCTCAAGCAAATCAGCAGTCTTCCTATACTCAAAGAATAAGCAGGCTAAGAAAGAAATTAGGGAAATGACCCCCTTCACAATATCCACAAACAGTATAAAGTACCTTGGGGTAACTTACCAAACATGAGAAAGATCTGTATGACAAGAACTTGAAGACTCTGAAGAAGGAAATGGAAGAAGACCTCAAAATACAGAAAAATCTCCCTTGCTCATGAATCGGCAGGATTAATATAGTTAAAATGGCCATTTTGCTAAAAGCAATATACAGATTCAACGCAATAACCATCAAAATGCCAACTCAGTTCTTCATAGAGTTAGAAAGAGTAATTCTCAAGTTTATCTGGTCTAGCTGTCTTAAGAGATATGTGACATAGATATTTTTGTGTGTGTCTTAGAGTCTATCTTTACTGGGACACTCTGTAAGTATCACTTCCAAAGAAACTCAGACACTTGTTTTTCTCTGTGTTCTTTAGAAATCAACAAATCATAAAGAAGCATGCAGGATAATTTGTCTTAGATGTTAATCTTGTGTACCCTATGTACCTTGCAAAAATTCATTTTGCCCTGGCAACGCTATTGTATTGACTTTAATAACTACTGTTATATTCTGTTTCAAATAAAGGTATAAAAAAAATCACTGGTTGCTATCATCTTCAGTACTTCTGTAGAAACTGAAGATTTGTAGCTCTCCAAGAATTCTCCACATCTTCAGCACCAGACTGAGATTACTGAATGATCCTTTGTTGTAGATTGAATAAATTTGAGCTTCTCGGGATCTGAAGGATATATATGTCCATTATTGAATAGCCTAGTCACTACTCTGCAAATCATTTAATAAATCTCTCTCTCACACACAGGTGTGTGTGTGTGTGTGTGTGTGTGTGTGTACATATTCTACTTTATATGTTCCTCTAAATAGCCATAATACTGATATATTTCTGTATTATGTGTATCTTGGTATCTCTAAATTTTCTTCATTATAAGAAAATTAGTCATTCAATTTATGGTACATACTCATTCAACTTGTCCTCATTTGTGTTTGTGTATGTGTTTGTGTATGTGTGTGTGTGTGTGTGTGTGTGTGTGTCTGTGTGTGTGTTAAAGAGATGAGAGAGAGAGAGAGAGAGAGAGAGAGAGAGAGAGAGAGAGAGAGAGAGAGAGAATGGGTTTGTGAGAGAATATATTTGTATGTCTAAGTGAGGAAGATGAAGAAAGTGAGAAACAGAGACACAATGAGTGTGTATTTGCTTGCTTGAGTATGCCAGTAGAGTTGTATCTTTATGGACATGAATGTGCTACAGTGCTAGAGAGAAGGTCTAATGACAACTGGGATAAGGGTTGACTTTTGTCTTACTCGAGACAGATTCACTTTGCTTCTTATGTATTATGCTAGTTATCCAAGAGCATCTAGTAAGTTTTATTTCACAACTTCCTATCATCCCCATGGAGCAAATTAGAATCTCAGAGATTTGTGCTTCTATGTCCTGTCTTTATAAGAATTCTTGAGGTCTAATGAGGTTTTAGATTTCCCAAGCAAGCATGTTTATTTAGTTATCCATTTATCTTCACAGGATGAGTTATTTTAACGCAAAAATAGACTAACATTTATAGTTCCTGAATGGACAAAATTGGCAAGAACTCTGGTTAAGACAGTACAAAGAATAGGTGATAGCATAATGTTTGATATTAAAATATCTGCTTGCTAAAACCTTTATTATGAGACTATAAATATCTCAAATATTAAAATGAAAATAGGACTTAAAAATAGGACTTCTCACTTAAAACAACATCTGTTATCCATAGGGAGAAAATTCTAAATCCACTGGGGAAAAATGATCATACTTAGGTCACAAATATGAATATATATTTAACATTTTTCCCACCAACATTGGGTATTAACATAATTTATTCATATCATATATAATAAGTAAATATAGGATTGAGTGTATTTATGAAATTACATATAAATAAATGTGTGTCTCTGTGTATGTCTGTTTGTGTGTGTAATTTTGATTACTGATAACAAAAGAATCATTAAAATATATTTGGTTTGATAATGCATGAATTAATGTTTTATTTCCTTTCAGTGGTAAGAAAAATGTTCAAGGTATAAGGAATAAAAGTGATTTCTTTCTATATTTGGTTAGGTTAACTCATTTTATTTTTCTATTTTATTCTTTTTTTTTCTCTTTAATATGGCTTATATACTAGGTTTTCAAAACTGAGGAGACAGGAAAATAAATTGATGTCACTATAACCAAGTATGGAAGGTCTATTATCTAGAGAATTTCAGAATGGGATGTTCCTTGTGTTTATCTATTTCTTCATTTTTATCTAACCCCAATGTTTCCTATTGTTCTGGACTCACAGCAGAGGTCAAATCTTGATTGAATATCTCTCTGAAATGAATTGGCCCAGGGTTATCCATTGTTCAAGAATTCCTGGAGAATTTATTCTTGTCTGATATGAAATCTTGCCCTCTTTTTCATGGGCCAAGTCAAGGTGTTAAGTTTTATGTCACAGAAACATATGTTGTCCTGTTTAGTCTAACTCAACCCAAGAAACTGTTTTCTACCACGCTTACACTGGGATTCATCCAGGCCTTTTGATTACATTTTATGTAAGCTTATTTGGTTTGTTCCAGGTACTTGTGAGTAGCTTAATATTCTACATTGTTTATTATTTGTCTTTGATAAAAATTGATGTCAGGTTTTAATATTTGGAATTCTCCAAATGCAATCATAAAGAAGTAGTCATTTTCACCAGTGAGAATATGAGGAAAGAATATGTGACATCCTTAGGTTTTAGGACATGCACATGCCTGGTTCACTGAGACAGTTATTATATATATATATATATAGATAGATAGATAGATATAGATAGATAGATAGAGATAGAGATAGAGATAGAGATAGAGATATCGTAAATAGATAGATAGATTATTAGATATATGTGTTAACATGTATAAGTCACTAGTCATATAATCTTGTATAAATTGACTATGTATCTTTATCTAAATGGTTGATATACAGTATGAATATGAACACATAAATGACAGTAAAGTATTTGCTCCCAGTTAGTACTAACAATTGTTTATGTTCTTTATAATTATTTGATTTTGCTTTTCCCCCCAAAAACTTGATGAGAATATTTACTTTATGATAACTTTATGGATTACACAAGATACATTTTTTGTACAGAATAATTAATTTATGCATATCATTAAGTTTTATTTTTATTCATATAATAGTGTGTGTTCCACTGGTCCAAACTGGGATCCATGTCAAGGAGATACTCCAAGGCCTGACACTATTACTGATGTTATGGTGTGCTTATAGACAGGAGCCTAACACGGCTACCTTCTGAGAGGTCCAACAAACATCTGACTGAGACACAAAACCATACTTACACCCAACCAATGGACTGAAGTCAGGAACCACTGTGTGTGAAATAAAGAAAGTCTGGGAGAAGTTGAGGAGGAGGAAAACCCCATAGGAAGACAAGCAGTCTCAACTAACCTGGACCTCTAAGATCACCCAGAAACTGAGCCACCAACCAGACATCATACACTAGCAGGTTGCATGTCCCCAACACAATACAGCAGAAGACTGTCAATTCTGGCTACAGTGAGAGACACCTAATCCTGGAGAGACTTGAAGCCAAAGATAGTGGGGAGACCTGGCAGAATGGTTAAGTGGGTAGGGTGGGTGAATGGGTGGGGTGGAGATACACTCTTGGAGTTGGGGCAGAAAGAATTAAGTGAGGAACTGTTGGAGGGCAGACTGGGAGGGTGATAATAACAACTGGAATGTAAAAACACATTAAAGATAATTTTAAAAAGAACTGTGTGTTCCATGTGAGTGCAGGCATTGTAGAAAAGAGAAGAGACACAGATGCCCTGCATCTAGAGTTACAGGAGCGCGCTTCCTGACTGGGGTACTGAGACCTAATTCCATTCTTGTGAAAGAGCAGCAAGGGATCTTAATTTCTGCGCTATCTCCCATCTTCAGTTTGTAGATATTTTATATGAGCTTTATTCCTTTACTCTGAGCATTTTCCAATTACTAAATATAATACAGACATTTGATTATCTGATTATTAGGATACTACAGAAAGAGAAAAAGCCCTCATAAATCATGTAATCTAATGGAGACACATTGTGACTGGCAATTTGAAATGAAAATGAAAGATAAATAAGGCTGGAATCAGAGGGACAGCCAGTTTCCATCTGTAGCCACCCGCAGCCACATGTGAACCGGATACCTGGAAGAGAATTCTGGGTATAAACGGGAAGGGGACGAAAGAGAATTGAGTCAAGACGACAGTTGCCGATAGAGACTGACTTTACTATTATTTAGCCAAAATATATAGTCTTTAGAAAACAACCCTCCCCCCCCCCCCCCCCCGCCACACACACACACATACACATCAAGGAGCAGGCGGAGAACTCTTTGGCTCCACTTCTTTTTTTTTTTTTGAATTATTTATTTATTTATTCGGATCTTTTCTTTATTTACATTTCAAATGTTTTCCCCTTTCCAGGTTTCCCCTTTGGAAACCCCCATCTAATCCCCCCTCCACCTGCCTCCATGAGGGTATGAGCCTCCACCCACCCAACCACTCCAGTCTTCCCGCCCTGGCATTACCCTACACTGGGGTATCTAATGCCCTCAGGCTCAAGGGCCTCTCCTCCCACTGATATCCAACAAGGCTATCCTCTGCCACATATACAGCCAGAGCCATGGGTCCCTCCATGTGGTTAGTTGTCTGGTCCCCTGGAGCTTTGGGGCCTCTGGCTGGTTGACACTGCTGTTCCCTCCATGGGGCTGCAAACACCCTCAACTTCTTCAGACGCTTCTCCAACTCCTTCATCTGGGACCCTGTGCTCAGTCCAATCCATAAGCATGGGAGATCTTTCCATCTTCTGAGATGTCTTTGATTTCTTTCAGTAGAGACTTGAGGTTCTTGTCATATGGATCTTTCACTTGCTTGGTTAGAGTCACACCAAGGCATGTAATATTATTTGTGACTATTGTGAAGGGTGTTCATTCCCTCATTTCTTTCTCAGCCTGTTTATCCTTTGAGTAGAGAAAGGCTACTGATTTGTTTGAGTTCATTTTACATCCAGGTAGGCCAATAGGCCAACATTGCTGAAGTTGTTTATCAGCTGTAGGAGTTCTCTGGTGGAATTTTTGGGATCACTTAAGTATATGATCATATCATCTGCAAACAGTGTTATTTTGACTTCTTCCTTACCAATTTATATCCCTTTGACCTCCTTTTTTTATCTAATTGCTCTGGATAGAACCTCAAGTACTATACTGAATAGATAGGGAGAGAGTAGGAAGCCTTGTCTAGACCTTGATTTTAGTGGGATTGCTTCAGGTAACCCAGACTCAAAAGGTGAATCATGGTATGCACTGACTAATAAGTGGATATTAACCTAGAAAACTGGAATACCCAAAACATAATCCACACATCAAATGAGGTACAAGAAGAAAGGAGGAGTGGCCCCTCGTTCTGGAAAGACTCAGTGAAGCAGTATTCAGCAAAAGCAGAACGGGGAAGTGGGAAGGGGTGGGTGGGAGGACAGGGGAAGAGAAGGGGGCTTACGGGACTTTTGGGGAGTGGGGGGGGGCTAGAAAAGGGGAAATCATTTGAAATGTAAATAAATTATATAGAATAAAAAAAATTCTCAATAAAATTATCACAAACTGAATTTAAGAACACATCAAAAGGATCATTCACCATGATCAAGCAGGCTTCATCCCAGGGATGCAGGGATTGTTCAATATACAGAAATCCAACAACCCAATCTGTATGTAACTCACTACATACAGAAACTCAAAGAAAAAAACTTCATGATCATTTCATTAGATGCTGAAAGACATTTGACAAAAATCAACATCCTTTCATGTTAAATGTCTTGGAAAGATCAGGAATTCAAGGCCCATACCTAAACATAGTAAAAGCAATATACAGCAAACCTGTAGCCAGCATCAAACTAAATGGCTCCACTTCTCAGCAGGTTGCCTGCTTCAAGTCGAGCAGGTCTCTGCTGCCCTGAGGCAGCCTTGGTTGTCAAGGTGAAAGTGCTGTATTGTTCCCAAGGAACAAGGGCCAGAGATAACACCAGCAGAAAAGTGGGGGCTGCCAGCCAGCTCAGTGCTGTGGGGGAAGGGACATCCATCCAGATTATTGAAATAATGCATAAAAGCTTATAATAACCATATAGTTTTGGCATTCATTTCCAATATAAAACATAGAAAAGAAAAATACAGCAATTAAAAATAAGGTTCTATAACAGAATTGGGCCAGGCCATAGTGACCACTATAATAAGCATCTATGCCATATATTCCAAATCTCTGAGGACATCACTAATGGATAAATAATGCTCAGTTATTAAGGATATTGATTTGTTGAGAGACCTGTAACTTTTCTTCATCACCATTTTAGTCATAATTTATTCTTACTAACAACAAAAAATATACTACTTCTTTATGAAGGACAATATTTACCCCAATTATTCTTTTAAATATATAATTTCATGTCTCAAAAGATGGCTCTCTATATAGTAGCAATCATTGTGTAATCATGAAGATTAAAGTTCATATCTCAACATTTGCAGATATGTAATAAGCTGGGCTTTCTACAAATACTTGTAATTACAACTCAGAGTGATATAAATGCATCTTTTGGCTCCTATAAACCAAAGCATAAGAAACACATAGAGAACTACATACTCATATGTGCATACAAACTCATACATATACATACACAAACAAATAAATGATCTTTCTAAAAGGGAATAATTTGAATAATACTTGCATATACTTTAAAAACTACATGATAGTTATAAGAATGTCTGCTCTAGTTTCACCTTTGTCATATGAATTACATGTATCAATAAGTATGTTTTCTTCACTTACCATTTTCTAGATGGTTAGTATGTTGTTTCCTAATTTTTCAACCAAATTCCCAAACATATCATAGTTCAAGCTTGCATCCAATTTCTTTTTTTTGTGTGATGTTTGTGTGTGTGTGTGTGTGTGTGTATCTGTGTGCGTCTATGTGTACAGGATGTATATGTGTCCATGCACGTGTGTGTGGTATATGTTTGGATTTGGGTATGCATGCAGACATATGTATAGTGAGTCTCTGTACCTGTATCATGTGTGAGTAAGAGACGTGAATGTGTGTACGTGTGGAGGTCAGTGTTTGTTACTCAGTTCCTCCTCAATCAAAGCTTACCTACTGAGGTAATGTCTCTCACTGAACATGTGGTTTACTGATTATATTATACATGTGGCTGTCCAGCAATCTCCAGAGATCAGGATTTGGTCTTCACTCCTAGCTCTAGGATTTTAGCTACCTAATTTTTATTTGTATATATCTTTTTCTTATTTTTTTAATTTATTTTCTATATTTTTGTTTACATTCTAGAAGCCTTCCCCTTTCCCAGTCCCACCCCATATGTTCCATAAGTCCTCTTCTCTCCATCCATTCTCCTGTCTTTCCCCCTCCCTTTTCTCTGTCCTGATACTCCCCTACTATGCTGGATCAAGCCTTTCCAGGATTAGGGCCCTCTTCTTCCTTCTTCAAGGGAATCATTTGATATGCTAATTGTATTTTCAGTATTAAAAGCTTCAGGGCAAATTAATATCCACTTAAAAATGATTGAAATCCATGTGTATTCTTTTGTGATTGCATTACCTCGCTTAGGATATTTTCCAGTTCCATCCATTTGCCTAAATTATTCATGAATTCATTGTTTTTAATTGCTGAATAGTACTCCAGTGTGTATATATACCACATTTTCTGTATCCATTCCTCCATTGAGGGATATCAGGGTTCTTTCCAGCTTCTGGCTATTATAAATAAGGCTGCTACAAGCATAGTGGAGCATGTGTCCTTATTGCATATTGGGGAATCCTCTGGGTATATGCCCAGGAGAGGTATAGCAGGGTCCTCCAGAAGTGCCATGCCCAGTTTTCTTAGGAACCACCAGACTGATTTCCATAGTGGTTGTACCATCTTACAATCCCACAGGCAGTGAAGGAGTGTTCCTCTTTCTCCACATCCTCTCCAACACCTGCTGTCTCCTGAGTTTTTAACCTTAGGCATTCTGACTGGTGTGAGGTGAAATCTCAGGGTTGTTTTGATTTGCATTTCCCTAATGGCTAATGATGTTGAGCATTTCTTAAGGTGCTTCTCGGCCATCCGAATTTCTTCAGGTAAAAACTTTTTGTTTAGGTCTGTACCCCAATTTTTAATAGGGTTATTTGGTTCCCTGGGGTCTAACTTCTGGAGTTCTTTGTAAATATTGAATATTAGCCCTCTATCTGATGTAGTGTTGGTGAAGATCTTTTCCCGATTTGTTGGTTGCTGTTTTGTCCTTTTGATGGTGACCTTTGCCTTACAGAAACTTTGTAATTTTATGAGATCCCATTTGTCACCTCTTGATTTTAGAGCATAAGCTATTGGTGTTCTGTTCAGGAAGTTTTCCCCTGTGCCTATGTCCTCAAGGTTTTTCCCGAGTTTCTTTTCTATTAGTTTCAGTGTGTCTGGTTTTATGTGGAGGTCCTTGATCCACTTGGAGTTGAGCTTAGTACAAGGAGATAAGAATGGATCAATTCGCATTCTCCTGCATGGTGACCTCCAATTGAGCCAGCACCATTTGTTGAAAAGGCTAATTTTTCTTTCCACTGGATGTTTTAAGCACCTTTGTTGAAGATCAAGTGACCATAGGTATGTGGATTCATTTCTGGGTCTTCAATTATATTCCTTTGGTCCACTTGCCTGTCCCTGTGCCAATACCATGCAGTTTTTAACACTATTGCTCTGTAGTATTGCTTGAGGTCAGGGTTACTAATACCCCCAGAAGTTCTTTTACTGTTGGGAATAGTTTTAGCTATCCTGGGTTTTTTGCTATTCCAGATAAATTTGAGAATTGCTTTTTCTAATTCTGTGAAGGACTGAGTTGAGATTTTGATGGGGATTGCATTGAATCTGTATATTGCTTTTGGCAAGATGGTCATTTGAACTATATTAATCCTGCCAATCCATGAGCATGGCAGATTTTTTCCATTTTCTGAGGTCTTCTTCGATTTCCTTCTTCAAAGACCGGAAGTTCTTGTTGTAAAGATCTTTCACTTGTTTGATTAGAGTCACACCAAGATACTTTATATTGTTTGTGGCTATTGTGAAGGGTGTCCTTTCCCTAACTTCTTTCTCAGCCTGCTTATCCTTTGAGTGTAGGAAGGCAACTGATTTGCTTGAGTTGATTTTATAACCTGCCACTTTGCTGAAGTTGTTTATCAGCTGTAGGAGTTCTCTGGTGGAGTTTTTTTGGGTCACTTAAGCATACTATCATGCCATCTGTAAATAGTGATAAATTTACTTCTTCCTTATCAATTTGTATACCTTTGACATCCTTATGTTATCTAATTGCTCTAGCTAGGACTTCAAGTACTATATTGAAAAGATATGGAGAGAGAGGGCAGCCTTGTCTAGTCCCTGATTTTAGTGGTATTGCTTCAAGTTTCTCTCCATTTAGTTTGATGTTGGTTACTGGTTTGCTGTATATTGCTTTGATTATGTTTAGGTATGGGCCTTGAATTCCTGTTCTTTCCAAGACTTTTAGCATGAAAGGATGCTGAATTTTGCCAAATGCCTTTTCAGCATCTAATGAAATGACCATGTGGGTTTTTTCTTTGAGTTTGTTTATGTAGTGGATTGCATTTGTCCTGAATTTCTTTAAGTGATTTTTGTGTTTCCCTTGTAAGAGCTTCTAGCTTTTGATCATTTTTCTCCTGAATTTCTTTAAGAGATTTATTTATGTCCTTCATGTGTTCTTGTAACAGCATAACAACCAGTGATTTTACATCCAAATTTTGCTTTTCTGGTGTGTTGGGGTATCCAGGACTTGCTATTAAAGGAGAATTGGGTTCAGATGCTGCCATATTGCCTTGATTTCTGTTAGTAACGTTCCTACGTTTACCTTTTGCCATCTAGATCTCACTGGTGTTAGTTGGTCTTGTTGTCAATGCAGGACTCACCCTTTCAAGATGCCTCCCTGCAGCCGGCCTCCACATGCACCACTGGCCCTCTGCACTGCTTGTGGAATGGTGCATGTCCCAGGCTGCTTCTGTTCTATAGGTGGCGACTGGAAGGCTCCCACCAGAGGCCTCCGGATGGATCCTCTGCTTTCCCGGGTCAGACGGAGTCACCCGAGCAAGGTGCCTCCCCGGGGATGGGGCAGGTGGCCCAGGCTGCTTCTGATCGCATCCAATTTCTTATCTTCCAAAAACAATGTCCATTATTTTCAGTGGCTCTTGATTTATTTCCAAACAACTAAGTTGTGCCTAAGATTTATAGTGCAGAGTTATTCATCATACTCCCAAATATATGTAAAAATCCACATGTCTACATTATCATTGCATGTTGCAAAAGTAGCACTGCAGAGTTATAAGTATGAATCCTTTGGAAACTAGGAAATTGTATAAATAACAATGGATTTATGTGTACACACACACATAAACAACACATATGTGATTTGGTTGTAAGTACAACCCAATTTTTGTGGTGTATCTAAATATAAAACACAAGAGTTTCTCTGCCTTTGTCATTGGAATGGCCTCTCTTTTGTATTATTATTTATTTGTGTTAATTATTAATTAATTGAAGTATTCTTACCTTATCTTTTTTGGTTTAAAAATCATCACATACATTTTTTTTCTGTTTTTGAATCTCTGGACACATACTCCTTACAAATATTTTAGAGAAGAAATTTATTTAAATTAATATAGCAGAAGGGGTCAAAAGTGGCTGCAGGATTGAAGCACAGACTGTTGTTCAGGTGCTTCTCAGAAATGGCCTTGGCTGTAACTCACTAATTAGCTTGTGACTGATCACACTCTTCTAAATTGTGTGTTTAGGGCCTGTTTTATAGATTATGTATTCTTGTTAAAGCATTTCATATAAAACTGGAGATATTTTTCATTGCTTTAATAACAACCTTAGAATAAAAAATTCATAATGTTATGCAGGGAGTCATGAACAGAAATACATAGAATTAACTATAAGGCAGATGCCCCATTAATCTAAACAACAATAATTTCAGGCACCACAAAATGTAGAGTCAGGAATTGTGGAATTATCAAATCGTGTTGTTTTATTCAAGTTATAGTAAGTGCAGAAATGTGATTCCTTTTCCCTGAGGAAGCCTGGAGTAAGATATAGTATAACATAGTGAGTATCTAAAATACTCATAAATTATTATTATTTTTCCCCTTTGTAAAGCGAAATGCTCATTTTTCCAACATTAAACTAAAAGAAAATCTTTATGTAACCTTCCTTCCCTTAGCTAATATTTCATTATTTTTATCAAACATTTTTTATATGATGCATTCTGATCATGGTTTTCCTTTACACATCTCCTTCCAGTTCTTCCCCATCTTCTCATCCACACAAGTCCATCCATATTTTTTGCTGTTTTTAGAAAACAGGCGAATTAAAACAAACAAACAAACAAACAAACAATCAAACAAGAAAGAAAGAAAGAAAGAAAGAAAGAAAGAAAGAAAGAAAGAAAGAAGCACAAGAAACAGAATAAACACACAGCAAAACAAAGAGAAAAAGAAAGAAAGAAAGAAAGAAAGAAAGAAAGAAAGAAAGAAAGAAAGAAAGAAAGAAGGAAGGAAGGAAGGAAGGAAGGAAGGAAGGAAGGAAGGAAGGAAGAAAGGAAGGAAAGAAGGAAGGAAGGAAGAAAGGAAAGAAAGAAAGAAAGAAAGAAAGAAAGAAAGAAAGAAAGAAAGAAAGAAAGAAAGAAAGAAAGAAAGAAAGAAAGAAAGAGACGAAGATTAAAAGATAATAGTAGGTTAAATCATTTTTTTGACTTTCAAGCTTTGGATAAGTATGGCATATTAAAGTTATGCGATAATCTATTCTTGATTTTTTTTATTTCTCTTTTACTCCTAAACTCCTGTACTTCTTTCCAAGAATTCTCATGGATCTATGACCATAACTCTCTAGGAAAATGAAGTCTATCAGGTATAAGCCCTGGGTACAAACCCCACCAACTTGAAAAAGAAAAATTATTTCTTCTATTCTAAATGATTGCTAGATTTACTACAAAATTTAGGGCTTTCAGTTATTGATTCTTCTTAGGATCTAGTAGGTTTTCACACAGTCTTCCTTCTAGCCAGCATCTATCTCTCTTCCCTTTACACCCTTAACACACTCCATCCTTCTACCCACTCTCATCTCACTCACATTACATCATATGGAATTTAGAGCTTTTGATCATTAGGTTCTGTGCATCCATGTTCTGCGACTGTGTGTGTGTGTGTGTGTGTGTGTGTGTGTGTGTGTGTGTGTGTGTGTGTGTGTGTGAAAGTACATGCATATTTTAGATGCTAGTGTAAAGATGAGAGGACAATTCTTCAGAGATACTTCTGAAAGATCCTTCTCAACTTGTGGGAGCCATAGATTTGATTTGGTTCATTGAGCCTTGGTAGAAGTGCTTTGTTCTGCTGAGCTACCTGGATGGTACCACATTCATATATTTTAAGTTCTCTCTACTATTTCGCAGAGCAAAATTTTACTCTTATATATCATCTATCAAGCTATAAAAGAATTATTTTATAAGATGAAAAAACACTTGTTAAAAATTCCTGAGCATTACATACATTCCTTAAAAGTTGAAATTATTTCTATTTTCATATATATACTATTTTCATATATATGCATATATTCCATTGAATGAGTGCTACAAAACTTTATGTAAATAATATAGCATTTAGTTGATGCATTAATATTTTTTCTGTTTCTATGACATAATTTCAAGTTTATAAACTATGTATTAACATTTGCCTGTCATCTTCTATCACCATTTGGTGTACATGAAAAGGTATGATATATAAGTCCTACTTTTGGAGCTCTCAATCTATAATAATTAAGATGTGAAATAAAATGCTATTAGAGCAATCAGTAGCAGCTCTTGTAATTCCTGAGAAATTGAGTATATAATAGGAATGGAGAGAGCTATATTTATATTTATATTAGGATAGGAAAAGTTCGTAAGAAATAAAAGTTCATAGCCTGACTCTAAATTCAATTAGTTTAGGAGAAATGTGTAAAATTGGAGTATTTGAAGGAAAAAGCTATGACTTAAAAAAAAATTCCAATTATGTGTGTGTGTTCGTGTGTGTGTGTGTGTGTGTGTGTGTTTGGGGAGAGAGAGAAAGAGAGAGAGAGAGAGAGAGAGAGAGAGAGAGAGAGAACACATATATGTGTATATGTATGTATTGATAACACAGAAATATATTCTTAACAATATATATGAAAAATTCAATTTAAAAACTGATTCCAAGAACTCACTTACAAATGTAATTATATATATTGGCAATTTTAGGTTAAACCTTTGAACTTTCCCAGAAGTTAAAAACATATTGCTAGCTTTATCTATCGATGAAATTAGTTTGGTAATTTACTGTGCATATTCTCCAACATGCATATACTTAGATAAGGTAGTAATATTAAGAAATAAAGATATTCTTGTTAATTGACAATAAATTTTGTGATTTGATTTTTAAGGCTAAATATTTTATGAAAGCCTTTATATTATTATGCACTGAAAATGTAAATGGGGCTTAAAATACACCTACTCTCCTAAAATAGCCAGGTAAATATGAATTATGAAATTCTTCCACTGATTGACATTCTTGGAGTTTTGCATGTCTTCCACTGTAGTAAGTGGCCATTACAGTTATATGGCAGTGCACTTAAATTTTACTTAGGTACAATTAATAGCTTACTCATGTCACAATATGTAATATCTGCATTCAAACTAGGACATAAAAATATATTACCCAATTTAGTTAAGATTGGACTTGCTAAAAGCATAGCTAAATAACAAGCAAATTAAAATTGGAATCTAAAGTATCTAACCCCAAAGTTATTTCATGCTTTCCCACATTTTTTAAACAACATATTCATTTACAAGACTTTATATGTATAATATATTATTTATAATAAAGAGAACTTTATATTTACATGTCAAATTGAATCACAGTGATATTACCTGTCTATGAAAAATATCAAGATAAATATATTTCTTCTCTAAAACACGTGATTTTTCTTGTAGCAAAGACAATAAAGATATAATATTAATAAAATTTTCTACTGTCATTCTTACTTGTAAAGTCACAGCTGTGTATCTCTTGCTACTAAATAACAACCAGAATATTTTCTGTTGAAACTTTAAAACATTATTTCATAATCCTCTTTGATTCAGTGCTTTCAGTAATTTTTAAGCATTCTTTGTTATAACAGCTATTGCTACTTTAAAATGATTTTAGTAATAATTGACCTCTAATTTTGAGTTAGAGAATATTTTAATAGACTGAAGTTAGAAATAATAATTACTAAAATATTCAGAATTTCCTTTTGTCTGTAATTTATCTTCAAATGCACTACTGGACTCTAATAGTAAGGTCTGTGCAGAAATATTTGTTATACTTCCTTTCAAAGGATGATTTGGTAGTGTTCTCTAGACTATATTTAATTAAATAGTAGTATTAATTTACTTAGAAATATT
This sequence comes from Apodemus sylvaticus, assembly GCF_947179515.1. Lineage (NCBI taxonomy): Eukaryota > Metazoa > Chordata > Mammalia > Rodentia > Muridae > Apodemus > Apodemus sylvaticus. The sequence continues at coordinate 48,530,432 of NC_067482.1, read as the reverse complement.
ATGTTACTGCTGGGAGATGTTCTCTCTCATTTTCTTTCCCTTTCCCTACCCCTCATTCTTTTGACTGTTTGCAGCAGACATGAATTATGGCTCCCCAAACAGGTGACATTTTCTCTTTACCTGGTATCCTTAACTACCTAAGTATCTGAACAAGGCAAGAAACAGGAAACTCTTTTCTGAAGAAATTAGATAATATTTCTAAACAAAAAGTTCTCTCCCAGGAAAATGATATTCAGTTGTTTTAACCTTTAAGTGAAAGGATGTACCTTCTAATGAGTTGGGAGATTTTTTTTCCTTTATGTTAATCTTATAAAATTTCTGTTTTGTACTAAATTAATGTCTGATGGAAATGAATGTCAGAAATTTGATTCATGCAGTATTTTATTTAAAGGTATAACAGAACTTTCCTGGAAGAAACAAAAAGGAATATAAAGTCACTTTAATAAAATGCAATGATTTAGCAAAGAGGAACATCAACACATTAATTCAGCTTCCAAATTATTCAACTCTAGCTCTGTGAAAAAAATATGGACTTTAAGCCATATCTTATGATCATATCTTCAATTTTACTAAAATGTTACACAACTCATATATATAAATCAGTCATATTTGCATTGAAATTCACCAAGATACTTTTCAATCAATATCAATATGGACGTTTTACTAAAGTAAAAATTGAACCTATCAATCTAAAATCAAAGCTAAAAATCTAAAATCTAAAAAATCTAAAACTCTAAAAAACAAAAACGGGAAGGTAGGTAAGGTTATCCTTCCTTACAGGATATGATTCATCTCACCACATAGCCTGAATATTTATGCAGTGTGAAAGTGTATTCAAATACATAACAATTTTTACTATGGAATAATATAAGTGTCATGATTTTTCTGTGTGGGCTACCATATTTTCACACTGAAGGTTAGACTTGAGGGTATTTTTCCTTCTTTTCCATTCACGACTTTCTGCTAAAGAAATATTTTGAGGAACAAAATTCATCAAATATAAGATTAGTTCTTCATGGGCGTTAAGAAGTGCTGCACAAATCTTGATGCAGCACTTATATCATCTGTCATCAACTCGTGCATCTTACACCAGTCCATCTGAACCTAGATAAAGAGGGACTGTTTATTTCAATGAATGAAATACTGGTAATACTTTATCAACTAGTTTGAGAAACCAGTAAACAGATAACAGAAACCAATAAAATGCTGTTATAAATAAAGTCCACTGAATTATATGAAATTAAAATGATCTTTTTGTAATTTGTTTCTTTTTTTCTTCTTATGGTTCTTTCTCTATATGAGTCTAAACATTGTGTTCTAATTTAAACATATCTTAAATTCTTATGCTAGGTCTACAGTATGATATTTAAAGTATTACAGTAAAAAAGCAGCTGAGACTATTTGGTATTTTGTGGGACAATCTTCCAAGCCAGGAAACTTGGTAAGGTAAGGCAAGTGTGAGTTCCCGGCACCTGGGCATCCACCTGAGACAGTAGGCCCCTCCCTACTCGCTGACACATTCCTGGCCTGGAACACATGTCTACACTACCCACATTGGTTATGTAGTCTAAGTGTTCTTCATGCTAATAAGGTGTCTAGAGACCCTGAAGGTGAAGCCAATAAGCTTCCCTTCCAAGACTTTCCTCGCTGCGAAAGGTATTTAATCTCTTGTCCAACGTGAGAAGTCGACATACATGCATTTTCCATAATGAACAACCAACAAACTGTTGAAAACTAAGAATTGTCTCTTGCATCAAGAACTGCCACGGGGAACATGGAGAAGGCCTTTATGTACAAAGCAGCAGCTTAAGTCTCCCATAGAAAGCTTTTCTTTGCATTTCTAGACAAAAGCTGCTACCTTCACCACTAAGTCAAGCCAGAGTTCCTATCCCCTAGCCCCTGGCTAGTTGCTGGGCTCAGACCATGGGTCCCAGACTATGCTTTTAACTGCTAGTAACTTAACAGTATCTGAATGTCTAGGAGCTTGGGAGAGCCTAGTTCTGGACTCAGTGCTAGCCAGTGAACCCTCAACATGTCGTTCCTCTTATCTGTGTTGTTCTGCAAAGGCGACTGGAAGCCAGCCTGGAAGTCAGAAAACTCCAACTCCCCCAGTCTCATATATATATACTTCTTGGACTGGTTTTTCCCACCACTGCAGCAATGTCTTGGTGCTGCCCTGAATCCCAGCACCAAAGAGCACTGGCTTGGGATGAGAGCAGTCAAGTAGTCTATACACAAGTAGTAGTCCCACAGTTTGCCTCCCCAGTGGCCCTGACCAACAGAAGGTAGACTGTGGATCCACACTATTTTAAGTCTAAAAGTTTTTCAATAATATTTTTAAGTTATGCTACAAAATTTTCAAAATGTGCATATGATATGTATGGATAATATCCACACTTTACTTCTTGCCCAGGCTCTTGACATCCCTCTATTAACTTCAAGACCTCTACTTAATGAATGATAGATTTATGTCCCCTGAGTCCAAGCAGTGCTGCTCATATAAGCATAGGTGTAGAGTGATCCAGTGGACAAGCACAACCTGTCAGTAACTAACCCCCAAATAAAATTACTGTCCCTCTCTCAGCAACTATCAAGTGCCAATTGCTGGCACAGTTAAGGATGGAGATTTGTTAGCACATTATCCATATATGCTGGAATTTTTAGATGACTATTTTCAGATAAATATATTAACACCATTTCTTTTTTTCGGTTCCTCCCTCCAAACACTCCCATGTTCTCGTTTCCTATGCCCCATTGTCTCTATTTTCCCCTAATATATATTCCTAGATTTAAAACACACACACACACACACACACACACACACACACACACCACCAACAACAACCTTATTAGTCCAGTTGATTTCACCCATATGTATATGCGTTTAGAGCTGATCATTTCTATTGAATAAACATCTCAGTATTTCTTACATCTCTGGTTTCTCTGTTAGGTTAAGTAACCCTAGGCTTTCCCCTTCCTTGTAAGCATGTGTAATGATGCCAGTCTTTATCAGATCACATTTAGAAAATTAAACTCCTTGGTTCTCTGGATTTTGCAGTGGCAAGACTGTTTTAGAGACAAGGTGATTTTACTCTGCATTATTGCTTACAGTTCCATCCATTTACTCACAAGTTTAATTGTATTGTCCTGGTGAGTAATATTTCACTGTATCCATGTGCCACATTTGCATTTTGCCTTTCTCAGCCTATTGTCATCTTAGTTGATTTCATTTCCTTGATATTGTGAAGAGAGAGAATGTGCAAATATATCTGTAGTAAGATTTAAAGTCCCCTAGTGCATGATGGGAGATGGCGGGACTGGGACTGAATATGATAAATGTATTCTTGGGATTTTTTTCCTAATGTGGATATAACATTTCCTCCAACCTTGCAGAGTAGTTCTTCTTTCACTCCACCCAATCAATTGTTGTCATTTGTATTTCTGATGATGACCACCGGGATTGGAGTGATATGAACTCTTAAAGTAGTTCTTATTTGCATTTTAGTAGTAGCACAGGATATTGAACACTGATTGAGTTTTATTTATTTATTTATTTATTTATTTATTTATTTATTTATTTATTCTTCATTTTTGCTGAACCCATACCTCTAGTCTTCCACAGATTCATTCCTCCAATTATCTTTTAAAAATGATCAGCTGTCCCAGAGATATCAGTGAAGCATTGTGCAAGTTAAAATAAGACTAGGCACATGTCCTGATATCAATGCTAAATGAGACAACCTAGTTACAAGCAATGGGTACCAAAGAGATCAAAAGAATCAGAGACTTCTACAGTTAGGTGGGCATAAGAATATCAAGCTACATAACCATAGCACACATGCAGAGGACTTAGGACAGATGCAGGGAGGAACCCTGGTTTTCTCTTAAGTCTTTATGAGAAACACAAGCCCTGGTTAACTGATTCTGTGTTCTTGTGATGTCCATAACCCTTCTGGTTCCTAAGATCCTCCCTTTTGATCTCTGCAGTATTCCCCAAGATCCACCTAATGTTTGACTGTGGGTGTTTCTTCATCTGCTCCTATCAGTTTCTTGATGACCACACTCTGGTAACAATTATGCTAGGCTCTGATCTAGGAGTATGACAGAATATCATAAGACATCTCTCTGACTTGTTATTTTCAGTCATATTTGGATTGTATTCTAGGCCGCTGGGCTATGCAGCCTCTGGTTCTTGGTCCTGCAGGCAGTATCAAACATGGGTTCCTTCCTCACAAGTTCTGTGCCACCTTTACCTCAGCACATCTTGCAGCAAGGCAAATTGTAGGTCAAAGGTTTTATGGCCAGATTGGTGTCTCAGTTCCTCCACTGAACTATTGACACTTCTCAGAAGATGGCCAGTTTATGTTCCATATACTTAATTATTAGTAGTCTTTACTAGACTTACCCTCAGAAATGCAGGGAGTTTTCATTGCACTAGGCTTCTGCTCTGGCCCCCAAATTACTTCAATTCTAGTTGTCTCTCCCAGCACTTACTTTCACCCTCCATGTCTTCCTCCCAACCTTTGTCCCCATTGCCACCAGCTCCCAGTCTACCTGTGATTTATTATATTTCTGTTTCCCAGAAAAATCCTTGCATGTCCACTTGAACTGACATTGTTATTTAGCCTCTCTTGGCTTGCAAATGATAGCATGAGTTTATAGCTAATATTCACTTATATAGAAATACATACCATATTTGTTATTCTGGCTCTGGCTGACTATATTCAGTACTATATTTTCTGATTTTACCCATTTGCCTATAAAATTCATCATGTCATTAAAAAAAAAGCAGTTGTGTAATATAATCCATTGTGTAAATGTACCATTTTTCTTTATTCTTAGGTTGGGGAACATGGAGGCTGTTTCTAGTTTCTGGCTATTATGAATACAGCTTCCATGAATATAACTAAGTTTGTTCTTCTTTTGAGAATTTTCTCCTCTGTTTTATACTCCATTTCATAACTCGGTTGTTTTCTTTCTTTTGTGTTTTGGTCTCTGTATATTCTAGATACTTAACATTTGTTACATGTATACATGACTTAACTTATAATAACTATCTTGTTTAGAAATAGAATCTATTAAGTCTCAAATTAGAAGTCTCAAAGCTCCAACAGTACTGTTTCTAGCAGAGACTCAAAAGTTAAAATAACTAAAGCACAGTAACTGCCTCATAGAAGCCAATGTTGAGTCATGGACGTGGAGAGTCAAACATCTGTATCAAACATATAAGTCTCATGGTACATTGCAGAAAAGGAAACACAAAGAATGGAAATTTTGGAATAGCATTGTTGTGTTGTGTTTTCTTTATGTATAAAATAGTCCATTATTTAGCTCAGAAACAAACCTGAGCTATGAGGTTCACAAGGACTCTATAGGGGAAGACTTAGCCAAAATTTCCAATATTTAGAAGATGGAACCTGAAGAGACCATCTCCAGTAGATAAGAGTCCCCAGTGGAGGGATGAGGGCACCAAGCTATCTTCAAAAATTTTAACCCAGAATTGTTCCTGTCTAAAATAAGTACAGTAACAAAAATGGAACATAGACTAAAGAAACTGGGTCAACTTGGGATTTATCCCATGCACAGGTGCCAAACCCTGACACTATTAATGATACCATGTTGTGATTGCAGACAGGAGCCTAGCTTGGCTGTCCTTTGAGAGGCTCTACTAGCAGTTGACTAAGTCAGATATAGATGCTTACAGCCAAGTGTTGGAGTGAGGTCAGGCCCCTGTTGGAAGAGTTAGGGGAAGTATTGAAAGAACTGAAGAGGATAACAACCCCAGGGTAAGAGCAACAGTATCAATTAACCCCAGAGTAAGGCACCAACCAAAGAGCATACATAGGTTGGCCAGGTCCCTGGCCCCAGGAAAATATGTATGAGAGGAATGCCTTCTCTGGTATCAGTGATCAGTGGGAGAGGGTGGTCCTAATCCTGTAGAGACTTGATATTCCAAGGAAAGGAAATCCTGGTGACAGGGGGCAACATAGGGATGGATGAGTGGCTGAGAGCGCACCCTATCAGAGGCACAGCAGAGGGAATGGGATAAAGAACTCTGGATCAGGGACGAGGAATGGGGGCAACATTTATGTAAATGTAAATAATTTAATGTAAATAAATTAATTTAATATAAAAAAAAAGGAAAAGAAAAGATACTCAGGAATGTCAGGAAGTTCCTTGAGCCTGCCAGGACACTGATCAGGAAAATCTGCTGGAAAAAAAACAAAAACAAAAAAAAAAACCCTGCAGATTCCTGAAAGGCCTGCAAATCATATAGGCAGTCTCAGAGAAGCAACCCGGTGAGATGTCTCATTCTGGTATAACATTTTCAGACACACAGTTTCCTTCAAGCCATCCTATCTCCTTAGTTTTTCAAATTCACTAAGTAAAATCAATGGCTCACTATGCTTAATTTGAAGAGAATCTATTCTTCAGTCTTGCATTGGGCTTATTTCACCTTAGGAAAAGACACATTACAGCCTCCACTTCACTGAAATGGACTTTCTTCAAAAACCACAAAAATGCTGCTCATCATAGCACACACTTTAATGCCAACAGTTAGGATACCTGTGCAGGCAGATACCAACCCTGTTTACAGAGGAATCGTCATCTCCTTAAAATAATAAGTAATAAGTAAGCAAGTAAACAGAAAATACCATAGGAGGCTTTTTCATTCAATCCCTTCCTAGAACCATTATTTATTAATACCTCACAATTTCGTTCATTGCGATAAGGGAGCAGTATGAATTCTGGACCCATGATAAGGAGGAAAGACATTCATCTCAAGTAGGATGAGTTATATTGTACCATGTGTTCATATAATTCTAAAATCATTTTTGACTTTTAAACATGGTGGACATAACACTTTGTTGATTGCTAGAACATAATTATTTTAATATTTTAAGCTTATCCCCCTTGATGTAATGCATTTTGTGGTTCTAGGGCTCAAAGTTGAATTTGTTTTGTTTTACTATTGCCCAATACACTGTAAACCCAGTGAGTACTGAATGCATGTACTGACAGATGGTTAATGAAGCAGCCAGATATATCAGAAGGCTATTCATTTGAATTGCAGAACAACCAGAGGTTGTGAATCAGTGACAGGCAATGAAGCAAAAGAATGGATAATCCTTACCTTAGTTTTCACTCAGTATATTAGTTACTTTCAGTTGCAGCAATAAAATGTCATTAGTAAATAAATGTACAGAAGGAAGAGTTTATTAGGGTGTACAACTCCAGTGTAATAACAGTGTACCATGGATAGGAGGCAAGAACAAAAGACAGGTATGCTCCCTAGAGCAGGAAGATGAGAACTCAGGCACCAAACCCCAACACAAAGCATCGAGAGAACGAGCTATGGTATGAAGCTTTTAGCTACAGAATCCTCTCCTATTGACATGCCTTCTCCATCAATGTTGTACCATCTGAACCTCTCCAAACAATGCCATCAACTGGAATCCAAGTGCTAAAATTACAGTGTCTGTGACGATCATTCTCTTTGTAATGCCACACAATCATATCATGACCTCTTATTTACCACATACTCAGAGCAGTAGATGCAAGTAGCCAGGAACAGGCACCTCTAAACCTATGAGTCCAAAGAAATCAGCTGACATTTTCTTCTTATAAGTTAGTTTTCTCTGTTTTGTCAGTATAGTGATAAAAAGTTATATAGTAAAGTTTTACTTGAATTGCCAAGTCACTTTGATGGTGTGCATTTTTTTCTTAATGTTCTTCAACTCTGCTTTCTATTAATAGTCAAAAGCCAGTATAATTTGAATAGGAATGATTATCCTTGATAGGTGAATTATATTATGTCAAAATTTTATCAGAGTCAGTTCTCAATGAAAGAAGCTAATACCCTTGGATCTGCCCTCTACTCTGTGTTCTTAATTCTTAAGGAAATTCAGCTTACAAAGCAGGAAAAACAAAAAAAATGTGAAGCAAAATCTGTAACTTGACTTGCTCTTAGAATCAAAAATAAATAAAAAGGAAAAAGAAAAAAATATCTGTCTTGTATGAATCTGCATATCTTTGTAAACAAATGGATAACCTATAGCACATCACAGATTCAGTGCCAAGCTATTATCTCAATTAGGCTTTATGTAAAAATGTACAGATCGGAGATACATTGTGAATTCTGACACTGTTCTGAGTTAATCACAAATTCTAATCTGGGATATCTGCAAAACAAATGAGAACTAATCTAATACTAATTTACATGGTTAAATGTTAAAAGTTAAAGTTGTAATAAATTGTTGAGGTACATTAAAGATTAGAATCCATTCAGCATAAAGTGTGAATCTATTCACGTGTGGCAGAATAGCTTGTGGGCAAATCTGACCTGGTACCAGAAATAGCTGGTTTGAAAGCTAAAAACGAGACTTGGTAATGCTCTTTCCTCAAAGCATAATGCAGATTTATCATGCCTTTCCTGTGGGTAGATGAAATGCTGACATTACAGTTTGTTGCAAAATGCAATGTGTTCAAATCCAAAAGGACAAGCTGCTTGAGAAACACTTTGCTCCTCTAGAGGCAATTTACACTGCTGTTGTTGCTCTGAAACTTTGTCTAAACTATTTCTCCTTTTAAGAAAATGCTTCACATTATCTATGCTGTGACCTTCAATTCTCATTCCCAAAAGCATATGTAACCATTATTAGAAAGAAAAGGATATCTCTAATTTTTATAAAAGTATATACATTTAAACCGTATCTATCATATGTATCTCTCATACATACATATGAGCTTCATTTATCTCCATTACTTAATAATCCAAGTTATATCAAAAGACCACAGGCAACCCCTCCTGCCACACACATACACACACTCATACCACTGGACATTAAATGTCCATTGTCATCACAAAGGAGGTGGGAAAATTTACTGACATAAATGTCATCTTCTGCTTGTCCTCATTAGCAACTCAATTACTATCTTCATGTCCTCCTATCATTTGCTGTATGGTCTTCCCAAAATTGCTTACAGTGGAATGATTTTGTGCAAAGATGCCATGAGGTTGTGACCATGCTTACATAGAAATGCTGACACAGTTGTCTCTAAATCTTTGACTTACAATAGAGCGAGCACCAGATCTCCTTCATACAGGCCTTTGAAATGCTGAGTTGCATTTATCATGGGAGGCTGGACCTTTGTGACTAATTGGAAGGGATGAAGGCATAACTATGTTGTCAATTTATGAGAATTTTGGCAAATTCATCTATGGCTATAACATTATTCTCATTTTTCTAGCAGAAATAATTTCAACATCTTCCTTGTAAAATTCATATAAGAATTCAGAGTTAATATAGGCAACATACATAAACTTTGCTTATAAAACAGAAACTTTTATGCACATATTTAATCTTCCTTTTTATTATATACATTCAGATAAATACAATGGCAGTCTATAATTCCATTACTTAAATTTCTTCTAAATTTGGATGTTTAAACCACACATTACAATGTCTTCAATGACTTTTGATATTTATAAATTATTTCACATGTTTTTAAGTATATAGTACACTACATACAAATCTTGGTCTTCTATTAGGGCATTACTGATGAAAGCCAATGCGGGAAATATTGTGGGAACTTTACAAGAAGTACTGTGAGTACTAAAAAAAGACTATGAATGACAGTAGGATAAGAGGACATTGTTGGTAATGATGCCCAGGAATGATTCTTTGCTTAACAAAACATTTGAAAATTGTATAAGATAATTATATGATCTCCTCCTGCCAAATTTCCTCTCAGACCAGTAGATGCCCCAGCATTTCTGACTTTTATTATATTATGTGTTCAATTGCCTTCCCCAGACCCCTCCCAGAAAACTTTTTAAAAATATTTATTCCTTTATTTACTTTACTATTTCTGGGTCCGAATCTAGTTTGATGACATATGTTGTATGGCATCCTGAAATACAAGTATGACAGTTAAAAACTGTGATTTGTGTAGGAGAGAAGATATGGTAGTTGTTTTTCTGAACCTGGGTTACTTTACTTCATTTGAGATAAATTTTCCTAATAATAGGACAAATTCTACTATTCTTAAGTCTTACCTAAATACCATACTAAGACATTCATTGTAATTGATTTTAGGAGGTATATTTTGTTTGTCTGCTTGTTTGAGACAGTGTTTTCAAACCCAGGCAAGGCTAAAACTTGTAAGGATGTTTAAGTGTCCAAGTTCTAAGAATACCCTTCAACTCCTGATCTGTCTTTACCTCCCAAGGGCTAGGATTATAGATCTGGGCCACCGTGCCTTATTGAGAGCACAAGTCTTTTAATCTTCTTTAGAATAAAATAGAAATCAAATGGTACTGGATTAAGATTATATCATTTTATATATTAAAGGAAAATATAGATTGAGATGACTGTTTGACTAGATGCTTTGGATTCATTTGAAAGCATGTTCTTTCATGTTATCTCAAAAAACAATGTTCAACCTCCTGCACACTAAATAGGTATAAGTTCAAATTTACATTATCCCATCATTGGTAGAAGGAGTATTGTTTCTTCAAATTCAGTGTTTTGAACCATGATAAAAGTTAGCCTACATATTTTAGAAAATTATAATCTTAAAAATAATGATGAATTTCTAGTCAAAGTGTAATTTACAGGATTAATTCTTTTTTTAAAGGTTTTTTCAAGACAGGGTTTCTCTGTGTAGTCCTGGCTGTCCTGGAACTTACTCTGTAGACCAGGCTGACCTTGAACTCAGAAATCTGCCTGCCTCTGCCTCCCAAGTGCTGGGATTAAAGGCATGTGCCACCACCGCCCGGCTAATGTTTTATAATTCTATCTTTATTATTCCATACGTGTGTGTGTGTGTGTGTGTGTGTGTATGTGTGTGTGTGTGTGTGTGTGTGTGTGTGAGAGAGAGAGAGAGAGAGAGAGAGAGAGAGAGAGAGAAAATGACTTAGAATATTGACTTATTCATCTAGAAGAACAAAGCTAATTTCCTGAAACCCATACAGCAGTTCTTAGCCATACTATATTCATGACTATATTCTAAGTGATCTAATAACATCTCCAGGCCTCTTGAGTTACCACTGCATGTCTGTGGTCCGCTGGAGTCTATGCAGACAAAATGTCAATACACATACAAAAAGAAATAATAATACTAATTAATGAGAAAAGTCTCTGCACAAACTCTGTTATATAACTAGTATTGTTTTTATGATTAGGATTCTGATATTCTAAGATACTCTACTGATACTCTTGATAGCGCTTTGGCAATCTGTTCTCAATGTCTGTAAAAGCCTCATCAACCAAAGATCTGTACTCTTTATCTTTGGTTCGTTTTGTTTTTTTCCAGGATGTTCCTGCCACTAACAAACCCCAACTGACATAAAAATGTAAGTTTTGATGGATGTTCCAATGCGGTAGCAAATAGTGTTATTGTCTTACAAAATCCACGCACATTTCCATTCTCATAACTTCTTTGAAATTTCAGAACATAGTTAAAATAGCACAGTGCTTCCAAACTGTCCTCAGAGATTTCCATTCTCATTGCCAGTCATTGCTGAAAGAGGAAAGGAAATTCAGTGTGGGAAAGCTTTGCCAGGTTAGTGCTTTTATATTATCTTCGATGTAGCAGAACATTGAATCTATCATTTCTAAGACTGTTCTGAGAATCTCCTAATTGCAGCACTTAGAATGAAAAGACATAATTTATCATCATTTTGTTTGCAATTGCAGCAACATTGCACTCAAATTCAAAAGTACTTTCCTAATTTTATTTCTGAAGGTTGTGTTGACCTTTCCTTCATATTGGATAAATCCTAAGTTCCCCCTTTTTAAATAAATCAGATCTATTCCAAAATAAATGGATCGTACTTTTATTTATGTGGTTAAATATTAATATGTTCATGTGTTTTGATTATTTTTAAATATTTTTGATTATATTATAATTAAATCATTTCTTGTTTCTCTTTGATTTCTCAAAATCCTCCCATAATTTCCATTTTTCTCTTTCAAATTCCTTGACTCTTCTTTTCATTGTTTGTTTTTACATACATGGTATACACACAGACACAAACACACAGGCATACACATGCAGACACACACACATACACACACACACACATACACACACACACCACTTCTAAATCCATAAATGCAACATACCTTATCTGGAAAATGTTTCCACATGTCTGTGTTTGATATTGGATAACCAGTTGGCATTTTTCCCCTGAGTAAATATTTCTTCCACTTTCATCATTCTTTATTTGTCTATAGTTCTTTGCACTGGGTTGAGGCTTCATGAGGATTCCCCATCTACTTTACCATGTCTATTGCTGTCCTTGTTCTGCTTGTGTTCACGTGTTAATGTTGATGAGATTTTTATGGGTATAATTTCTGATATTACTAGAAAACATAATCTCACATGATCTCCTGTCTCTTAAAATCTTCCCAAGCCCTTTGTCCTCACTGGTTCCTAAAGTGTTCTATAATTCTATAGTGTTCAGTTGGTTTTGGAATCCAAAACTGCATTTTGATTGGTTGTAAATTCCTGTAATTTATTTTTTGATCTTTCAGAGTTCCCTTAATGGAAGTTATAACTACATTCATCTATGGGTGGAAGAATATTTATATTGTTGTTAGCAACTAGGTATTATCATGATTTAGTATAGTGGTGACTTCACTAGCTCTGGTAATGGGCTAATGAGATATCAAGCATAGCTTTCTTTGTAATTAGTGTGTATTAAGCAATGTAGAGAGCTGTTGGTTACCACAAAAGTAGTTACCACCACTATTGTACACTTAAGGTTGTCATGCTCTGCTAGTGGTGTTGTGCAAAGGGGGCCTGAAAGCTTTTTCTCTGAGAACTAGCTTTCATAGCACCAGTGTATTATTTTTAATTTGAGTTTATTTCATTTGATAGATTGATATTTTATGAACATGAATATCTGTGCACCACATGTGTGCTGTGATTCCAAAACCAGAGGAAACATTCAAGGCCATAGAACTGAAATCACTGGAACCACTATGTGGGTGCTAGGAGTCAAACTTGTTTCCTCTGCATAATAATCAATTGGTCAACCACTAAACCAACATTATATTCCCTGATTCAATGCATTGTACTTATTCTACGTTCTTTCATTTTATACAACCATATGAGTAGCAGCCATTTGGTATTTCACAGTGCATCTTAGTAGGTTTTTAATTAAAAATGTGGTCTGACAGGCAGATTCAGTCAAACCAACAATATTTGTCACAATCAAATGTTTAACAATTCCTATGAAATCTATGCCATATGACTTCACACAAACTATGTGCTGATGTAGAAATTTCAGGAAAAAATTAATATAGCAACATGACTGGACTGGCAAGGGATAGCACTCAAAGTCCTTCTAGATCTGTGTGATCTGGTGGCAATACAGAAATGACTCAAATCTCCGGAAACAGAGGTAAGCATATCTCTGAGTTGAAGGCTAGACTGGTAGAGAGAACAACAACCACAACAACAACAAAACAAAAAGAAAACAACAATAACTATGTAAATAGTGGAACTTGAGTGACAGTGGAAGCAACTTTTAACTTGAGGTAAAAAGAAAAGTACGTGCAAAATTGGATAAAATTCGATGGATAAATGTAAATCTGACTCAACCCTATGTTAATACAAACATTTGATAAGAACCATGAAACCTGTTTACTCACCTCCAAGTAGTAAAAATATAACTGCACTAGATTTGATTGTCAGTGAGATGGCTCAGCAGAAAAAAAACAAAACAAAACAAACAAACCATAAAAAACAAAAACAAAAACAAAACAAAACAAAACAAAAAAACCAGCTTGCTCCAAGTCTCAGGATTTCTGTTTCCCTGATAAAACACCATGCATGGCCTATGATCCTGTGAAGGTAAGAGCTCACAGCACAGCACAGACTCAGGGCTGGAACTGATACAGAGACAATGGAGGGTCACTGCTTCCTGTCTTGCTCTTCATAGCTTGCTCTGATTACTGTCTTATGCAATTCAGCACCACCTGGCAGGATTGTAACAACTGACAATAGGTTGAGCCATCCCACAGCAATCTTCCCTCAAGCTTCACTACAGGCTAATCTAATGAAAGCATTTCCTCAACACTGGTCCCTTCTTCTCAGATAACTCTAGTGAGTGTCATGTTGGGGAGAAAAAAAAAGAATATACAAGTTTGACAATGTGAGTGTGAGTCCCAGAACCCACATGGAAAATCTGTATGCTGTGGTATACATTTGCGTCTCCAGTACTTGTGGCAGACATTTCTAGATGCTCACTTGTGGGCAACGCAACAAAAACTGTAAAGTGCCTGCATTGGGAGGATGCAAAATTAGCCTCTGACCTTTAGACATCCATTGTCTCACATGAACACCAGCACATATGAATGAGTATGCAGGCACACATGTGCGCCCGCACACACACACACACACACACACACACACACACACACACACCATATGCAATACATTCATAATAAAAATCAGTGTATTAAATGATGATAATAATAATGGTAATAATAATAATAATAGAGAGAGATGAATTAAGTGAGTCTCCCTGTGTTAATATTTAAAATAAAAAGGATGAAAAAAATACTCCATTTTTGTACCAATAAATTTAAGTTAGTGCTGGACTCATGTACTTAGAGAATCCCACACCTTTCCAAACATGTCTTACTACATATGACAGAAATCACAAAGCAACAGAATGCTATTTCAAAGCTTTGTGATCTCAAATTTTATGATGCATGCCATTTTCCCCATAATTCCCTCCAAATCTGTTTGAAAGATAGGTACTGTCAAAACTCATGTTAAAACTGGAAGTTAGCCTTTGGCAATTGGCAATGGCACAAAGCTACTCTGAAATGGGAACTAGCACCTTTACAAATGCATTTACACTTGGGAAATCTGCCTGTTTTATGTGCTTTGTCCCAAAAGCTCTCATGTTAATTCCATAATGGACAAAATATCTAATTAAAAGCAATTTGATATCAGCCAGTTATCTGCATTAAACATAAGTGTTACAATTCATTGTAGCAGTAAATCTATTATTTCTCAGAAAAATCAGAGTCATTAGTTCAAAAAGCTTACTGAAATCGAGCACTACAAAGCTAAAGTGAGGATTTCTATTTTAAAAGGAAATATACATATCATTTCAAAGTAAATGACACTTTAATAGGCATAATTAGCACTATAAAGTGTTCAAGAGTCTTGAGAAAATAATGTGAATATTGAGCTTGAATGTGGTAGATTGCTTCACAGGCCATCTACATATTCTATTATGAGCAGGTTTAAGGAATTAATGCTTTAAACAGGCTTATGAAGAAATAGATATTCTTTGAAGCAAGAAACTGGAAAATGAATATGAGGAGAGAATTGAAGTCTCCGAATTAACAGAGATCATCACTAAGCAAGCTCCTTCCTGTTTGATCTTCATGAGGAATGACTGCCTTCTATTTAAACATAATTGTCATGTAAAGTTAAGCTTTGCCACAATCTCAGGCGGCCTCTCAATTTCCCTGGGCCACCTCTGCTTTGGTCCCATGGGATGCTAAGATATTGTCAGAGTAGTAATCTTTTCACATCAGACTCCTATGCAGGGTTGGCAGATGCTCTCCTAGATAGGCAGCTATGTATATTGTCACGGTGCTCTTAACTCTCTGCCTTGTCCTTGCTTCTCCTCTGACCTCTATTTTTTGAACTGTTTGAATACCCAGTGAAAGGTTATTAGGATTTTTATGCCTACAATGTACCCAGTTTGATGTTCTGCCGGTGACATTGTCGTGCTTCTGATCCTGCTACTGTTTATTTAATTTACTTCTTTGCTGTAAGAGCTATGTTTCCTACAGAACACAGTAAGTGCTGGAATGAACATGAAATCACCAGATACCAAGAGTCCTCCTTGTCTTAATTGCAAGAGACACATAGTTATTTCCTTTTTTCTCTTATAATAGATTCGCACATCAGATTATTCCCTTGAATAATGATATACTAATGAAAGTTATTCTGTAACATTAGTAATTAGTAAGTAGATTAGCTAAATATGCTAGCTCCAGACCTTAAGGTTGTTATCAACACAGTCAATTTAGAAATAAGAAAATAGTTTTCATGTTTTCTTGAGAAACGGGTTCTTGGTTATGAGAGTATTGATCACTACCAATGCCATCCTTTATGAAGACTGATGACTGAATACTGATGTGCTCAAAACATGCAATGAAGTAAATTTTATTTTCTGACAAGAATGTTATACCGGTCCCCCTTTTTTTTTCTTGTTATTTACTTCTGGGCATAAGACCCAAGAGCTCATGAACGATAAGAGCACAGTCAGATCTCTTCAGAGTTAAAACATTCAGTAAGAGACAATGAAACGATTGTCTGTCTTTACAGATTTATATTTAGTTGATGTGTGTCTGAGCTGTGGTGTGTGTACATAAGACAGAAGGCACACATGGTACCCAGAAGCATCAGAATTCATGGATCTGTGGGCTTCCCAATGTGGGTGTGGAAAGAGACTCAAGTCCTCCTCAAAAGCAAGACCAGATCCTGCCTGCACAGCTATCTCTCCAGGCCTCTAATTCTATACAATTTTCATTCTGGTCATTTTGCTCTGGTATTGGCACAGTTAAAATTAGTGTTCCTATCACCTCCTTCATTGCACACAGTATCATTTTTAATTTATTCAACTGTACTACTTTTATATTTATCTTTTGCCACATCCTGTATTTTGTCATTGTAACTATCATTTGCAAATAAAACCTCAGTACACAGAAAATTAAAAAAAATATCTTTAAAGATTATGAACATCAATTTTCCTGCAAGTTTTTCCACAGAAATAACTATTTGATTGTTAAAGTCAGAGATTTTCAAAGAATTGTTTTCCCTATAGTTATTTTATTATAATATTATTTTACATTTAACTGACTTGATACCAACTCTATAAAATTTAAACATTTTCTTACTTAATTTAAACTTCTAAATTAAAATTCACTAAGTAATGGTACAAGTGAATCAAGATTTACATATAATTATATATATAATTTGATTGTGAGCAATATATTTTGTAAACAGATTAATTCCACGATGCTTGGTAGGGTCAGATATGTGAATGATTGTCACATAATATGTTTTGTGCCAGTTTATAATTTTAGAAATATGTGAATCTAAAGATAAAAGCTTATCATAACTTCAATATACTATATAAAAAGAGAAGTAATGTTTTACTAATAAAAGATCATTTCAAAATGTAAAGTTTGATAAAATAATGTAAAATGTCAAAGGGAGATAGTTTCTATTTCATCAATTGTAATTCTCTGTTTTACTCAAATTTTGAGCAGCTTTGAATAAAATCAGGGAAAGATACTTTGCTAATATTTGGTAGGAAAGAAAATTTTGAAATTATAATCATAGTGATAGTATGCATCAACATGCTAGACTACTTTTATATTTATCTTTTACCATATACTTATCTATTTGTGTTGACACAAAAAGCTTAGTTACTGTCCATTCAAGAAATTGCTAAATAATACATAATAATTTATTGTTACCTTTCAATACATATACTAAATAATAATAATAATAATAATTATAATGATGATGATGATGATATTTGTAATATTTTTCATTTTCTTTTAATTGGACATTTTATTTATTTACATTTCAAATGTTATCCCCTATCCCAGTTTCCCCTCCAGAAACCACATAACCCATCCCCCTGCCCCTGCTTCCATGAGGGTGCTCCCCCACCTACTGCAACCCCTCCCACTTCCCTGACCTGACATTTTACTACACTGGGGCATCAAGCCTTCACAGAACAAAGAGGCTCTTCTCCCTTTGATGCCCTACAAAGCCATCCTCTGATACATATGCAGCTGGAGCAATGGGTCACTCTAGGTGTACATTTTAGTTGGTGCTTTAGTCCCTGGGAACTCTGGGGACAGGGATCTGGTTGGTTGATATTGATGTTCTTTCTGTGGAGTTGCAAATCCCTTCAGCTACTTCAGTCCTTCCTCTAACTCCTCCATTGGGGACCCTGTGCTCAGTCCAATAGTTGTCTGCAAGCATCCACTTCTGTATTTGTCAGGCTCTGGTTGAGCCTCTCAGGAGACAGCTATGTCAGGCTCTTGTCAGCATACACTTCTTGGCGTGAGCAATAGTGTCTGGGTTTCATGTTCGTATATGGGATGCACCCCCAGAAGGGGCAGTCTCTGGATGGACTTTCCTTCAGTCCCTGCTCCACACTCTTTCTCCATATTTCCTCCTGTAAGTATTTCCCCCTTCTAAGAAGGACTGAAACATCTATACTTGGTTTTCCTTTTTCTTGAGCTTCATGTGGCCTGTGAATTGTTTCTTGGTTAATCTGAGATTTTGGGCTAATATTGACCTATCAACGAGTGCATATCTTGTGTGTTCTTATGTAGCTCTGTTACCATACTAAGGATGATATATTCTAGTTCCATCGATTTGCTTAAGAATTCCATGAATTCATGTGTTTTAATATCTGAGTCGTACTCCATAGTATAAATGTACATTTTCTGTATCCATTACTCTGTCAAAGGACATTTGGGTTCTTTTCAACTTCCAACTATTAGATATAAGGCTGCTTTGAATATAGTAAAGCATGTCTCCTTGTTGGAGCATCTTTTGGGTATATGCTCAAGAGTGATATAGCTGGGTACTCATGTAGTAATGTGTCCAATTTTTCTGAGGAATTACCAGATTGATGTCCATTGTGGTTATAACTACACTGTGGTTGGCAATCCTACCAACAATGGAGGAGTGTTCCTCTTTCTCCACATCCTTACCAGCTCTGCTCTCACCTGAGTTTTTGATCTTAGCCATTCTGACTGGTGTGAAGTGGAATCTCAGGATTGTTTTGACTTGCATTTCCAAGATGACCAAGTATGATAATCATCCTTTGATATTCCTCAGCTGAGAATTCTCTGTTTAACTCAGTACCCTATTTTTAATAGAGTTGTTTTGGTTTTCTGGCATCTAACTTCTTGAGTTCATTGTATATATTGGATATTAGACATCTATCAGATGTAGGGTTGGTAAAGATCTTTTCCAATCTGTTGGTTGCCATTTTATCCTATCAACAGTGTCCTTACCATTACAAAACCTTTGCAATTTGTCAATTCTTCATCTTAGAGCATAAGCTAATGTTGTTCTGTTCAGGAAATTTTCCCCTGTGCCCATGTGCTCGAGGGTCTTCTATGCTTTCTTTTGTATTAGTTTTACTGTATCTAGTTTTATGTGCAGGCCCTTGATCCACTTAGACTTGAGTTTTATATAAGGAGGTAAGATTGGATCAATTTGCAATCTTCTACATGCTGACCACCATTTGAGCCAGCACCATTTGTTGTAAACACTGTCTTTTTTCACTAAAAATGTTGTTGCTCCTTTGTAAAAGATCAAGGGGGTATAGATGTGTAGATTCATTTCTGGGTCTTCAATTCTATTCCATTGATCTTCCTTCCTACCAATAACCTATTGCTTTATCATAATTGCTCTGTAATATACCTTGAAGTCAGGGATGGTGATTCCCCTAGAAGTCCATTTATTGCTGAGAACAGTTTTCATTATACTGGGATTTTCTTTGCAGAGGACACATCTTGTTGGTCAAAGGACAAATTCACCAAGAAGAACTATCAATTCTGAACATCTAAGCTCCAAATGCAAGAGCACACTCATTCCTAAAAGAAGCTTTACTAAAGCTCAAAGCACACATTGCACCTAATACAATAATTGTGGGTGACTTCAACACTTCACTCTCCTGAAAGGACAGATCAGGAAAACAGAAACTAAACAGGGACACAGTGAAACTAATTGAAGCGTTGGATCAATTGTATTTAACAGATATATATAGAGAGAAAATTTCAACCTAAAGCAAAAGAATATACCGTTTTCTCAGCACCTCATGGTACCTTCTCCAAAATTGGCCATATAATTGGTCACAAGACAGACCTCAACAAATACAAGGCGATCAAACTAATCCCATGCCTCATATGAGAACACTATGGAGTAAAAGTAGTCTTCAATAGCAACAAAAACAACAGAAAGCCCACATACACATGGAAACTGAAAAATACACAATAATACCTTGGTCAAGTAAGAAATAAAGAAAGAAATCAAAGACATTTTAAAATTCAACAAAATGAAGGCACAACATACCCAAATCTATGGGACACAATGAAAGCAATGCTAAGAGGAAAACTCATAGCCCTAAGGGCCTTCAAAAAGAAACTGGAGAGAGCATACACCAGCAGTTTAAAGGCACACATGAAAGCCCTGGAACAAAAGAAAGCTAATTCACCCAGGAGTAGAAGACAGGAAATCATCAAACTCAGGGCTGAAGTTAATCAATTAGAAACACAGAGAACCATACCAAGAATCACCAAACCAGGAGCTGGTTCTTTGAGAAAATCAACACAAGAAATAAACCCTTAGCCAGACTAATTAAAGGGCACAGAGACAGTATCCAAGTTAACAAAATTAGAAAAGAAAAGGTAGATATAACAACAGAAACTGAGGAAATTAAAAAAATCATTAGATATTACTACAAAAGCCTATACTCAACACAATGGGGCAATCTAGAGGAAATGGGCCATTTCCTAGATAGATACTAAATACCAAAACTAAATCAGGATCAAATAGATCATCGAAACATTCCCATAACCCAAAAGAAATAGAAGGGGTCATAGAAAGTCTTCCAACCAAAAAAAGCACAGGACCAGATGGTTTTAGTGCAGAATTCTATCAGACCTTCAAAGAAGACTTAACACCAATACTCTTCAAAATATTCCACAAAATAGAAACAGAAGGAACACTACCCAACTCATTCTATGAAGCCACAATACACTGATACCAAAACCACACAAAGATCCAATAAAGAAAGAGAACTTCAGACCAATTTCCCTAATCAATATCGATACAAAAATACTGAATAAAATTCTTGCCAACTGAATTCAATAACACATCAAAACGATCATCCACCAAGATCAAGTAGGCTTCATCCCAGGGATTCAGGGATGGTTCAATATACGGAAATCTATCAATGCAATCCACTACATAAACAAACTCAAAGAAAAAAAACACATGGTCATTTCATTAGATGCTGAAAAAGCATTTGACAAAATTCAGCACCCTTTCATGCTAAAAGTCTTTGAAAGAACAGGAATTCAAGACCCAAACCTAAACATAGTAAAAACTATAAACAGAAAACTGATTGAAGCAATCCCACCAAAATCAGGGATAGACAAGGCTGACCTCTCTCTCCATAACTTTTCAATATAGTACTTGAAGTTCTAGCTAGAGAATGGTTATGAGGCTGATGCCACATTTAGCCATGAGAATTACTGAAAGTTTAGAAAAGGCTATGAGCCTCTGAAGGGTATAAACTGATCAAATTATGGATATATTTTTCAGCACAAAGCAGATTCAGTTTTTTTAGTTAGAGTCATTATATATATTTTTATATATATTTTTATTTTCTATATTCTTTGTTTACAATCCAAAAGCTTTCCCCTTTCCAAGTCCCCCCCCCAATATGTCCCATAAGTACTCTTCTTTCCATCTATTCTCCTATCTTTCCCCCACCCTTTTCTCTGTCCTGGTACTCCCTTACGATGCTGGATCAAGCCTTTCCAGGATTAGGGCCCTCTTCTTCCTTCTTCATGGGAATCATTTGCTATGGTAATTGTATCTTCAGTATTAAAAGCTTCAGGGCAAATTAATATCCACTTATCAATGATTGCATTCCATGTGTATTCTTTTGTGATTGTGTTACCTCGCTTAGGATGATATTTTCCAGTTCCATCCATTTGCCTAAAAATTCATGAATTCATTGTTTTTAATTACTGAATAGTACTCCATTGTGTATATATACCAGATTTTCTGTATCCATTCCTCCATTGAGGGATATCTGGGTTCTTTCCAGCTTCTGGCTATTATAAATAAGGCTATAAATATTGGAGCATGTGTCCTTATTGCATGTTGGGAAATCCTCTGGGTATATGCCCAGGAGAGGTATAGCAGGGTCCTCCAGAAGTGTCATGTCCAGTTTTCTTAGGGACTGCCAGACTGATTTCCATAATGGTTGTACCATCTTACAATCCCACCAGCAGTGGAGGAGTGTTCCTCTTTCTCCACATCCTCGCCAAAACCTGCTGTCTCCTGAGTATTTAACCTTAGACATTCTGACTGGTGTGAAGTGAAATCTCAGTGTTGTTTTGATTTGCATTTCCCTAATGGCTAATGATGTTGAGCATTTATTAAGGTATTTCTCAGCCATCTGAATTTCTTCAGGTGAAAATTCTTTGTTTAGGTCTGTACCCCAATTTTTAATAGGGTTATTTGGTTCCCTGGGTTCTAACTTCTTGAGTTCTTTGTATATATTGGATATTAACCCTCTATTGGATGTAGGATTGGTGAAAATCTTTTCCCAATTTGTTGGTTGCCATTTTGTCCTTTTGATAGTGGGATCTCATAAAATTACAAAGTTTCTGTAAGGCAAAGGACATTTTCAAAAGGACAAAGCGGTCCTCATCTTTTAAGGAAGACATTTTCTACAATGGAAGAAAAAAAATGCATCAAACATTTTTTGCTACTGGTTTTGAAATTATCATCATGAGTTATGAGCTAAATGATTTGAAGTGGGTGATAGTACAAGGATAATTTTGTCTTTATTTTGAAATAGATACATTACAAGTTGATTCGTATTTTAGGGTAAGGTCCAGAAGAACCATGCCATAAAAATTATAGTTAACTAGTCTGTTTTTAATCCATGAAACTGAACAGATCAGCAAATCAATAAAATCTGCTTAATACAATGTCAAAATTGACATTTATCAATTTTTCCATAGACATATTAACACCCCAAATTAGAATTAAAAATGTAGGATAGTCTCTATATACTATTTTTAAGGACCATAAAATAAGCTTAAATAAAATGTAACACATATAGCACACTTCAGTTCCAACTTTAAAACTGTCAAAAAATAAACCACATGTGGAACCATGAACCATCAGACTTGCATGAATATAGTGAATTATTTGCTTGCTTCAAGACTATTAAGAAAAAGAGGTGCAGCTCTATTTTTCTGCTGATTGAATATGATGCTAAAATCTTTACCAAATTGTATGTAGGAATAGGATTTTTCTCATGTATGAATGTTTTTCTTTTCTTTTTTTTTTTTTTGTTTTTTGTTTTTTGTTTTGTTTTTCGAGGCAGGGTTTCTCTGGTTAGCTCTGGCTGTCCTGGAACTCACTCTGTAGACCAAGCTGGCCTCGAACTCAGAAATCTACCTTCCTCTGCCTCCCAAATGCTGGGATTAAAGCCCTGCTCCACCACTGCCCAGCATTGTTTTTCTTATTACCTGATGTCAACATAATATATAAATACATACAGATGTTTAAATGGCTAGAGGTATGGCCAAACATTTGAGACAAGTTAATTACTAGGACTAAGGGTCAGTTTTTTTTTATTTTGTATAAATAAAAAAATTCCTGCTCACATTACATTTATTCTAAAATTTTATTGTAGAGATAGCAGTTGTCCCACTGGAAAAGAAAGAAAAGAAACAGCTAAATGCAGAAAGCGTACTTAGAATTCTGGAGGCAGATAGTGTTTTCCTGATGCTGTAAGAAGAGATCATTTTGTGCTTTCATTTATTTCTGAGAGATAATTTTCTCATAAAATGTGAAGCTAATGATGCAAAGATCTTATAATGCTTAGGTCTTCATTTAAACACCCTTAGATCTATGAAATCGAGGTTATTAAAATGCCTGGTTTGGTTAGAAAATACCTTTCCTTTTAAAAACTAATAGAACCCTTGACTCAGAGAAATCACTAAAACTATTCAATAAATAATACTCTATTTAAAATCATAAATACAGTCAATGTAAGCAACATATAGTATATATAAATACATATAAAAGTATATTTGTACATATAAATATATAAGAAATGGTTTGGTTTGGGATATACTTTTTCAAGTGTTTAGATAATTAATAATGTTTATATTAAAACAAACTTGTAGATTTTTTATATATATATATATATATATAACTAGGTTTAGTAAATGATATTTAGATATTCATTAGCTCAATGGAAGTAATATTCTTCATTTTTCTTGGCATGAATAAGACTGACTCTTCTTTCATAACTAGATGAACAAGTCAAATAGATACTGATCCAGTAGTGCTGAAGTTTCCAGAAATTATTTATTAGGTTCAATTACTTTTCAGACTCTATGATTTCACTATGTACACAGAGGGCAAACAAACATAATCTTTAAAGTTGAATGCTGTGAAAATATTTCCGCAATGATTAAGGCTCACATTGAAAGTTCACACAGTAAAGTGAACTTCAAGTCAGAAACTTTCCTCTGATTTCTTCTCTGAACACCTCACTATACCCTGACACTGGATGATTAACTCAATGTTTCTATATTTAAATTTCACAAACTGCAAACTGAGCAGCTGAAGGACATTCCATACTTCTTTTGTTTAAATCAAATAAATAACACATGTGAAGTTCCTATCACATACTAAATAGAAATAGCCTTCACGATTTTTAACATTAAATTTTAAATAATATTTGCTTATAATCCCTCCAGAAGTCAAATTGGTGTCCGAAATCTCAGCTGAGCTCTGGGTTTTTAATAGTCACTAAATGTATAATCTTCTTGCCCTCAGTCACAAAACATCACAAATGTATCTGTAGTTCTTTTCATTTCCTGATTAAAACTGACACTATTAATAATGTCTTGTGAAGGTGAAAGTAACTTTGTATATTTTCACAATCATGCCTAGTCTTCTTCCATTCCCTATTTACTTCATGGGAGTATGACTGGAAATTTAACACTTGCATTTTCGTGATATTATATTCCTTAGAGTTTTATAATCAAAATCATAAAACTTGCACACATGAACTGATTTTCAATTTTGTATTTTGGCTAATGATAATCTTACCTCAATTTCAATTTTTCTTTTTCTTTTTTTCTCTTTTCCTTCCTTCCTTCCTTCCTTCCTTCCTTCCTTCCTTCCTTCCTTCCTTCCTTCCTTCCTTCTTCCTTCCTTCCTTCTTTTCTTTCATTTTTCTTCCTTTTTTTCTTTTTCTTCCTTCCTTTCTTCCTTCCTTTGTTCCTTTGTGAGGTAATAATTGGGTCCATTATAAATGGAGTGATGAACAGAAATGCTTACTGCTAGCAGGGAGGTTATCATCTGTTATTCAGTAATAGTTTAGATCGTATTACGTTTCACGTACCAGCATTGCTCACTTTCACCTTCTCTACCTGGCAGAGACCTTCATATTTGAAAAGTCCTGTCTCAAGAGAATTGCTCATCTGTGAAACCTTCTCGAAGACAGAATTAGCTGTCTTCTCTTTTATGTACCCAGTCGATCTCATCGCATATACTACCCGCCCCCCATACATTATCAGGCTAAATCATATGTCTCTAAAGCCAACTGTGAACTCCTGAGACCACAAACTGCAGTTTATTCCAATTTCTATTCCTAGTAGAAAAATGAGTGGTAAGTTGCAGGCTCACAGTATATTTTGAACAATAGACATCCTATGTCTGGGAGGAAACACAAGACTGAAACTATTCATAATTAAGCTCCAATCAGTGTAGCATCCCCTTTCCAGGCAGAGAAAAATGATCCCATTAAGCTCTTGCTTCCTCTTAGAGATAAGAGATCAGAAATTGAGAAAAAAATTACATCATTGATTCCACTTCACAATACCAATATGCAAAACATATAATTATCCTGTAATGAAATCAATATTCTATTTCTTAATACTGCTAATATCTTCTAAGATAACCATATATCAAATTAACAGACAGAAAATATTAGAGGTAGAATGAAACTTTGAAATCCATGTTGCTCAACAGCCTGATTGTGCATGCAAAAAAATCAAGATTCTGGGAGCTTAACTGACTTACATGGGATTTCCTGCTTTGTCAGTGGGAAGGCCAAACCTGTGAGTATATTCTAATAGCCTCTGGTCTTTCTATAGTCTAAAGGGGGGATGGGGAGATAGTAAACCAAACAAAGGAAGAGATCACCTTAAGGAGAGCATACTTGTGTGCTTATCCACCCAGTCCATGCTCAGCAAGATATGTAGGTGAAGCAAGAGCTCAGCTTTTGGTTACACTGACTACTTGATATGCCCTTTCCTTGACCACACACTGTGCCATAGATCTCTGTTTAATGTTAACTCCAGATACTATCCTGGAAAGAAATTCTCCTCTTAATCACCAAATATCACACATAGTTGTAAAGTAAAGAAAAAGATTTCCCAAAGCTCTGGGTCAGGCAGGGCTTTAGAGAAGTCTGGTTGGATAAATACTACAGGCCAACAACCTGTGCTCTACAGCTAGAGGCATTAATTGCCTACTCTGCCACCATGGGTAAACATCTCATTTCCTGGATCTTTCTATCTGTTTATTAACAAGCATGTGGGTGAGTACAACCCAGGAAGTGATAATGTACTACTAAGAGGATTTCATGAAAGCGACAGTGTTCCTGTGTAGAACTGGCCATCTAAAACTACAGTCCCAGTTCATACATGAGCAAATCATCAAGCAAACTCAGATGGAAGGATGTTCCATCAAGTGACCAGGGAGCAAATGACAACACTAGCAGTCCAGAAACACTGAGACAGGAAAGAAACACTGAGAGACACCCAGGGACTAGACTGGACTAAGGAAATATCAGGATCATGCAAAGGGGAACCCCAAATTGGAACAAGGACTAGAAAAGGAAATTTATTGCAAATATTGGGACATTCAAGACAATATGTAAATCAGTTGCTAGTTGCACACAGCAGTTGATTTCTTAGTTGTGATAAATGCATTGTATATAACAATGTAAGATATAATGGGTGTGTTGAAATTTCCATCATTATCTTTGTAACATTCTGTAAATCCAGAAGTCTCCAAAATAAATTGTATTTTCAAAAGAAAAAAATTTTAAATATTTTTAAATTATTTTTATTCTATATATTCTTTATTTACATATCAAATGATTTCCCCTTTCCAGGACCCCCACCTCCTCAAAAGTCCCATAAGCCCTCTTCTTACCCCCTGTATCCCAATCAACACCTTCCTGCTTTCTTGTCCTGGTATTCCCCTACATTACTGCACTGAGCCTTTCTAGGACCAGGGGCCTCTCCTTCTTTCTTCTTGGGCGTCATTTGATATGTGAACAGTTTCTTGGGTATTCCAAACTTCTGGGATAATATCTGCTTATCAATGAGTGCATACCTTGTGTGTTCTTTTGTGATTGGATCACCTCACTCAGGATGACATTCTCCAGTTCCATCCACTTACTTAAGAATTTCAGGAATTCATTGTTTTTAATAGCTGAGTAGTATTCCATAGTGTAAATATACCACATTTTCTGTATCCAATCCTCCACTGAGGGACATCTGGGTTTTATCCAGCTTCTGGCAATTATATATAGGGCTGCTATGAACATAGTGGAGCATGTATCCTTATTACATGCTGGGGAATCCTCTGGGTATATGCCCAGAAGTGATATAGCAGGGTTCTCTGGTGGTTTTAAGCTCAGTTTTCTGAGGAACCGCCAGACTGATTTCCAGAGTGGTTGTACCATCTTGCAAGCCCACCAGCAGTGGAGGAATGTTCCTCTTTCTCCACATCCTCCCCAGCACCTGTTTTCTCCTGAGTTTTTGATCTTAGCCATTCTGACTGGTGTGAGGTGAAATCTCAGGGTTGTTTTGATTTGCATCTCCCTGATGACTAAAGATGGTGAACATTTCTTTAGGTGTTTTTCAACCATTCGATATTCCTCAGGTGAAAATTCTTTGTTTAGCTCTGTACCCCATTTTAATAGGCTTATTTGGCTCTCTGGAGTCTACCTTCTTGAGTTCATTGTATATCTTGGATATTAGCCCTCTGTCAGATGTAGGGATTTTAAAGATCTTTTCCCAATTTGTTGGTTGCTGTTTTGTCTTTTTTTGACAGTGTCCTTTGCCTTACAGAAACTTTGTAATTTTATGAGATCCCATTTGTCAATTCTTGATCTTAGAGCATAAGCTATTGGTATTCTGTCCAGGAACCCTTTGCTCATGTACTCAAGACTCTTCTCCAGTTGGCAGGATTAATATAGTAAAAATGGTCATCTTGCCAAGATTCAATGCAGTCCCGATCAAAATCCCAACTCAATTCTTCAAAGACTTAGAAAGAGCAATTCTCAAATTCTTCTGGAATATCAAAAGACCCAGGATAGCTAAAACTATTCTCAACAGTAAAAAACTTCTGGGGGAATCATTCTCCGTGACCTCAAGCAGTACTACAGAGCAATAGTGTTAAAAACTGCATGGTATTGGTACAGTGACAGGTAGGTAAATCAATGGAAGAGAACTGAAGACCCAGAAATGAACCCATACACTTATGGTCACTTGATCTTTGGCAAAGGAGCCACAACCATCCAGTGGAAAAAAAGATAGCCTTTTCAAAAAATGGTGCTGGTCCAACTGGTGGTCAGCATGCAAAAGAATGCAAATCGATCCAGTCTTACTTATCTCCTTGTACTAAGCTCAAGTCCAAGTTGATTATATATATATATATATATATATATATATATATATATATATATATATATATATATAAATAATAGTCTTCTATTGATACTGAGATGTTTAAAATCGATACCCTTTCTCCAGATTGTCTCTTTGTGCAGTGTCATTTGCTTAAAATAAGCCTTTTACTATTATGAGTTCCCATTATTAGTTGTTGATCCTAGTACTTGAACTACAGTTGTTGTGTTCAGAAAGTCTTTTCCTGTGCCAGGTGATTCAAGTTTATTCCCCACTTTCAAGTCCATCTGGTATTTGTTGAGGTCTTTGCTCTGGATGTTTGTTTGATTTGGAGGTTAGTTTTGTACATGATGGTGTGTATGGCTCTATTTGCATTCTTCTACACTCCAACATCCAGTTTCCCCAGCACCATTTGTTGAAGATGTTGCTTTCCTCTGGTGTGTTTTTCTGGCATGGATTTATGTCTGGGTCTTCAATTACATTGATCAGTGTGTGCATTTTTATGCCAACACAACATGGTTTTCATTATTATAGCTAGCTTTGTAGTATGAGTTGAAATTTAGGAATGTGGATACATGCAGAAGTTCTCTTTTTCTTTTTTGTTAATTCTTCTGTGATATATTACATTTCCAAAAAGAGATTTCCCTCCCTCATCTTCTAATTCCCCAGCCAATCATCCTCTGGTTCATTTCATAAAAGGGGAGACCTCCTATAGATATCAAGCAAATATAACATATGAAGTTCCACTATGAATAGGCACCTAATGCTGGAGCGAAGGCAACCCAATAGGAAGAAAAGGGTCACAATAGCAGGCAAAAAACAGTTGAAGTCAGCCCCAACTTCAAATGTTAGGAGTGTAAAAAGAAAATCCAGGTAGGGAGCCATAACATATATCCTCTAGGAGTTCTTCCTCTCTCTCTCTTTCTCTTTCTTTCTTTCTTTCTTTCTTTCTTTCTTTCTTTCTTTCTTTCTTTCTTTCTTTCTTTCTTTCTTTCATTTTTCTTTCTTTCTTTTACACTCCAGATTTTATTCCAACTCCCAGTCCACCCTCCAACTGTCCCACATCCCATACCTCCTCCCCAAACCCATGTCTCTGTGGGGATGCCTCCCCCCCCACCCCCTTCTCATCACCCAGCCACCAGACCTCTAAACTACCTGGGGCCTCCATCATCTTGAGTGTTAGGTGCATCTTTGACTGAACCTAGACCCTGCAGTCCTCTGATGTATACATATTGGGGGTTTCATATCAGCTGGTGTATGCTTCCTGATTGGCTGCCTGGTTGGTGGTTCAGTATTGGAGAGATCTTGGGGGTCCAGGTTAATTGATACTTCTGGTCCAGGTTAATTGATACTACAAGATCACTCTCCTCTACAGCTTCTTCCAGCTTTTCCCAAGTTCTTTATTTTTTTAGTATTGTTTTTAGCTATCCAATATCTTTTATTTTCAATATGAATATGAGAATTGTTCTTCCATGATTATTAAATATGTTTGTTGAAATTTTGGTGCATCAGTAAATGAACAAAAATTAAATAGAAGGAAAATGTCTTTGGATTCTAGCATGTAAGGGCTTTTTCATACTTTAAAAGTGGTCAGATCACTTCTCCTTGAGTAGTAGTTCATGCTTTTGTAGATAATCAGTGAGGCTAGATTTCCCAAATAGCTTATATATTTGTGTGTGTGTGTGTGTGTGTGTGTGCACTCGCATGTGTGTAGACTCTGGATAGCTTTGTTATAAGTGTGGGGTGTGTGCTCTGATACATTAATCATTGAAACAAATCAGATTATAACATTTATTGATTCTTATTGATGAATTTTATACATGGTAAATTCTATGTCATATATTATATATCATAAATATCTTTTCAAGACAGTTACTGAAAGAATAACAAAATTATTTTAAATGGGTATTGTCTTTGAGAATGTTATATATTCAAGAATATTGTTCTTATAGATTTCACCACATTAATTCATTATGATTTATTGTACTAAGTTCTCACTGTGTCTAATTTCCTTTCTCAGTGTTCCCAAATTCTATCAATATACTGACTTGGTGTAGTTGCTATTCCTGGTTGTCAACTTGACTATATCTGGAATGAACTACAATCTAGAATTGGAAGGCTCACCTATGATCCTAATCTGGAGGCTCAGAGATACAAGTTTCTGACCTGGATCTTGGCATGGAGATCTTGAAGCATAGTGGCTATGAATTCCAGAAGATTAAGACAAGGAGATTGAGTTCAAGATCATCTGGGATTAAAGGCATGGAGGCACACACCTTTAACCTGGGCCACACCCTCTGCTGGAGACCTACAGCCTTTAATCTGGGCTACACCCTCTGCTGGAGATCTATATAAGGACAATGGAAGAAGGAAGATTTACTCACTCTTCCTTGCCTGCTTGCCTCCTGGGACTGAGCAACTGCTAGATCGTTGGACTTCCACCCACAGCTGCTACTGACCATTTTTGGAGAGTTGGACTATAGACTGTAAGTCATCGACAAATTCCCTAATGATATACAGACTACCCATATGTTCTGTGACTCTAGAGAACCCAAACTAATACACTTGGGAGCTTGTAGTATCTGAGTTGAACCTATGGTCTCAAAGCCCACCATCAAGGTGACACACCTCCTCCAACAATGCCAGACTTCCTAATAATGCCAGTCCCTGGGCCAAAGATAGTCATACCATCACATCTCCATCACAAAATTCCTTTTTTGTTGCCAACTTTTCTGGTCAAATCAGAGGCCAAATTAGAGGATATGCTCATTTCCCCACTGTAATTCCTCATTTTGGAGGTAAGTCCCTTATAAGCAGACAACTGAGCATCAGTCACAAATCTTACCATCAATAACAAATGTCATGTAAGTATTGATACAGAAAACCACCATATCATCCTATACATAATGCTCTTAAGAACTGTAAAATATTCTGTATTCTATAAGCTCCTTGAGGAGCATTGCTAACTTGACAAACCACTTTTATCAACAAAGTAGTTGGTGAAATACTCTGTTCCATGCAACATGTAAAGAGGTGATCAATCTAAGATTACTCAAAAGGAGTATTTACATGGCTGAGCCTTGGTTTCATGTGTTATCCTCCATAATATCATAGGCAAAATATCCACTGCAGCAAAGAGGTACATCATCTGAAACCATATGAAGTTATATAGTCATTTTGGAATAGTCCTGTGGGTGCTTATATGGATCACTAGAAGTTGTATATTTACCATTCATCATCTTTTCGTCCAATTCAACTTTGATTCTATTGGTCCATGCTTATTCAATATTTGTGTCAAATGAGTTTTCTTGGGGAGTTATCCACAAATATCTATTCACCCCTAAAACACATAGACATATAAAAGAAATATTTTTTCTCACATCTAGCTTGGTGAACTAAAGATATTAGTAGCATGGAAATATGAAATGAAGGTTTGATTATAGAAGTATGTGTGACTCAAATGAACTGAATCATACACATATCTTATCTCAGTGTGTAGGACTATTTGTAAATCAACATGTTCCTCATAAGTATTCCCCCTAATTAATGAACAATGCCTCCAAAGACAATCTTCTCCTTCTGTAGAGTTACTACTGTATAAGCATGATGTAGTTTCAGGAACCTTGAAATGTTCGCATCTTCCTCAGTTTTAGGAGCCTTACTCCCTCTGACTGGGCAGTAATGTCTCAATTTAGAGGAAATAACTATGTAACAGACATATGTCTCAGTTGGATCATTATAAACTTCATATTTCTAGACTAGAGTTTTTCATTTATAAGATCAAGTGTATAAACCAGATTCACTATAAGATCTCAAAAAAGGCTAATATTCCCAGATACAGTTAAATCCACACAAATGTATAAAACACAAATTATTTTAATTTTAACAAACTAAAAGTAGAATTTAATTGATGAATCTTGCCATAAGTTCTACCATCTTAAGCAAGTCATCCATTTATTGGTACTTGAATACCATTTAGGGTTGCAATTATGGCACAGATGTGTTCAGCTTCTTTTCTTTTCTCTTTCTTTCTTCTTTCCTTTTTTATTTTTCTCCCAATTTCTTCCACATTCTAGCAGTGAACCCATAGCTGAGAATGTTATTCAGAAGATTTAGGGGTCACAATGTTAGCTCCAAATTTGTACTACATACCTGGCTAGTCAGGAACTCAATAACATAATAAACATGAATAAAAATTAGATATTAAAAAAGGATGAGCATCTCTCTTTTCTGTTGAGTAATATTTCTTAAAAGAGAAACAACATTGCTAAATATAACAAATTCATCATATACTGAAAAATAAACAAAATATTAAACAAATTATATTGTGACTGTCATACACTACTGCTTTCAAGACTTAACCTCTGTAATATCTGATCTTTTGGAACTACATAAAAGAATAAACTCTACCTCCCTTAAGTTGTCTCTTGTGGCATAATTAATTGCCACAACAAAAACAACAGCAACAACATCAGCAACACATAGCATTATAAGAAGTATCTGTAACATCAGTAAATTCTATTCCTGACATTCACATTCTGAAGAATGTTGCCTTTTCTTACCACCACCTGGAAGATTAGAATATAAGAAATACAGAATTTGGAATTCCAGAACTTTTACCTATAGTACTTACTTGGCTTGTCTTCCTATCTTTTCTAGCTGTGCTGATTCCATTTAGGTCTTAACTGCAATCATCTCTTATTTTGCTTGGTTTCAAAAACATAAATATATTTCCTCTAAATGGCTGATGTTTTTCTCAAAGCTATGCCTGATGTGTCAGATCTTTCACACAGAAGATACCACATCATGTGATGTGAGCTGCAAAAGAACTAAAGTCCTAAGCTGGGCCAAGTCTTTGACACAAGCAGAGCTGTAGTTCACTATAAACTTGTTTACTTGTCTGTGTTTCTCTCTTTATTTCTACACCATGAACAATGCTCTTTATTTTGTGACAATGATAGGATTATTCTTATGGTCAAAGGGATTGTTGCATGACAAGATGGCATGTCAACAGTAAAATAAGAGATGATTTAGTCAACCTGAAATCTCAGCCTGTGGCCAACCCATCTTAATAATTAATACTCATGATTAAATCAGGTTCTCAGCCAGGTTTTCTATTAAAATGCTAATTACTTAAAGTGTCTGTTTTCAAAACCTGAGCATTGAAATGTTTTCTGTTTAAAGTACTTACTTTTCAGATATGCACTGTGTGCTTTTGTACCATTTCTATTTAATTTTTCTAGCACACAAATATAAATAGGAAGAATGTAAAAACAATGATCAGATGGATTTAATCATGATTCAATGAGACTGGGTCCAGTAAGATGGAACACACTGAAATGTTTTTAGATGAAAATCACTTCCTAGGATCTCCACAGTGTTTTACTTGTAAGTCGTACAAACAGATCTTAATCCTCACATTCTAACTCAATAGCTTGTCATGATAGCCACATGAATATTTCACTGCAACATATTTAAATTTAAAATTAGATGCAAACAGCCTTAGGATGGAAAAAATTCCTAGGGTGATGATGTCTCCTGATTATTCCAGACAAGCATTAGGTGATAAACCCAACAAATCAACAGGCTTGTTTAAAGTCCCAGACTCATTCAGGATGACACTGTGTTAGCACACAGTTAGCCCACAGCAGTTTAAATCAGCTCACTATTGATAATACACTTCATTAATTGGAGTGAGTTGCTGAGTTTCTCAAAAAAATGTAAACTGATTTTCATTCTTTAGGATTTCATATAGTCTTGACTGAGCAAAGCTCAACCTTATGCTTGTGATCTCATTTATATTCAGATGTTTTTGTAATTCACTGATGCCCCCACATTAAAAACAATTATATCAATTTTCTTGCCTTTCTCTCTCTTTCGGCAACTGAAATTAATAAGTATGGATGGAAAATTTAATACAATAGGTACATCACACAAAAATTAAAGTAGTACATGTGTCCTGCCCACTCAATAACATTTTATGGCATTTTGTTTTATTGTTTTCATTTTTGTTGCCTTCTTCTTCTTCTTCTTCTTCTTCTTCTTCTTCTTCTTCTTCTTCTTCTTCTTCTTCTTCTTCTTCTTCTTCTTCTTCTTCTTCTTCTCCTGCTTCTGCTTCTGCTTCTTCTTCTTCTTCTTCTTCTTCTTCTTCTTCTTCTTCTTCTTCTTCTTCTTCTTCTTCTTCTTCTTCTGCTTCTGCTTCTGCTTCTGCTTCTGCTTCTGCTTCTTCTTCTCCTCCTCTCATTCTCCTTCTCCTTCCTTGCTTCCTTTCTTTTTTCTCCACCCCCTCTTCCTCTTAATTTTCTTCTTCTTAGTCATTTTCTATGTTTCTAGCAAATATTATCTCTATAATTAAAATATCCTCTTTGGATAGAAAAATTCACTGGTTATTAAATTAAAGGTTTACCTTTTTGTGTCTCTGATGTATAAATGCATTAAGGGATTATACTGATGAATGTTGTTTATCATTCTGGTTAATAAATAGACTAGACAATTTGTTTACCAATATAAGAGAGAAAAAGCAATTTACTAATTATGTTTAAAATCAATTTACATAACAAAAAGGTTAAAAGGCAAAAACACCTAGTTAAAGAGAAAGACTAATATAAAGTGAAATTAAAGAGATAAGGAATGGAATATGTTCATCTGGAATGATGTGAAAATATAATGGTATAAGCATTTTCAATTGAGTACTTCATGACCTAGAATATCATACTAAAAAATCTGAATATATTTTAAAGGAAATGCTGTTCTGTTTGGTTTCTTTTGCTATGATGAAAACATTGAACTAAGTCACATGGGGAGACACACAGGGTAGTTCAGTAGTTCAGGGTACCCATTGCTGTGCAGAAGACTCAAGTTTGGTTCCAAACATCCATATAGTACTTCACCCATTATCCTAATTCATCATGAGCACCTGGAGCAATGAAACCATGAACCCATGAGTGAATATACAATAATGTAAGCACATAAAGTTAACCCACACTGAGAAGCATTTAAAAATAAATGATTTTTTTTATTCGATTTATTTTTTATTTACATTTCAAATGATTTCCCCTTTTCTAGCCCCCTACTCCCCGAGAGTCCCATAAGCCCCCTTTTCTCCCCCTGTCCTCTCACCCACCCCTTCCCACTTCCCCGTTCTGGTTTTGCCCTATACTTCTTCACTGAGTCTTTCTAGAACAAGGGGCCACTTCTCCTTTCTTCTTGTACCTCATTTGATGTATGGATTATGTTTGGGGTATTCCAGTTTTCTAGGTTAATATCCACTTATTAGTGAGTGCATACCATGAATCACCTTTTGAGTCTGGGTTACCTCACTTAGTATGATGTTTTCTAGCTCCATCCATTTGCCTAAGAATTTCATGAATTCATTGTTTCTAATGGCTGAATAGTACTCCATTGTGTAGATATACCACATTTTTTGTATCCACTCTTCTGTTGAGGGATACCTGGGTTCTTTCCAGCATCTGGCAATTATAAATAGGGCTGCTATGAACATAGTAGAGCATGTATCCTTATTACATGGTGGGGAATCCTCTGGGTATATGCCCAGGAGTGGTATAGCAGGATCTTCTGGAAGTGAGGTGCCCAGTTTTCGGAGGAACCGCCAGACTGATTTCCAGAGTGGTTGTACCAATTTGCAACCCCACCAGCAGTGGAGGAGTGTTCCTCTTTCTCCACATCCTCTCCAACACCTGCTGTCACCTGAATTTTTAATCTTAGCCATTCTGACTGGTGTAAGGTGAAATCTCAGGGTTGTTTTGATTTGCATTTCCCTAATGACTAATGAAGTTGAGCATTTTTTTTTATTTTAATTTTTTTTATTTTTGAATCTTTTATTTATTTATTTATTTATTCGATATAATTTATTTACATTTCAAATGATTTATTTGCATTTCAAATGATTTCCCAGGGGTCAGCTATACTGGGTTCCTGTCAGTAAGCACTTCTTGGCATCAGCAATAATGTCTTAGTTTGGTGTCAGCAGAGGGGATGGATCTCTAGGTGGGGCAATCTCTGGATGGCCTTTCCTTTAGTTTCTTCTCTACTCTTTATCTGTGCATTTCCTTTTGCCAGGAGGAATTCTGGATTAATATTTTTGAGGTAGGTGTGTGGACCCATCCCTCAACTGGGGGCTGTTCCTATCCACTGCATATGATTTCTACAGGTTCTATCTCCATCTTGTTGGATATTTCAGCTAATATCCTCCATGTTGGGTCCTGAGAACCTCTTGAGTCCCTGGCATCTGAGACATTTTGATGGCTACCCTAAGTTTCCCCTCCACCACTGCTATACACCTATTTTCACACTCATGAACCACTGTCCTTCTACCCCATACCCTCCAATATCTGAACTGCCCCCTTTCCACTCCCCCTCCTCTTTCCTCTCAGATCACTCTCTCATTCTACTTTCTGGAGATTATTCTCTTCCCTTTACTGAGTAGGACTGAAGCATCAATACTTTGGTGTGATCTTCATTCTTCTTGGATTTCATATGGGCTGCTAGTTTTATCATGAGTATTACAAGTTTCTTTTTGGCTCATATCCATTTATCACTGAGCACATAACATGTGTGTCCTTTTGGGACTGGGTTACTTCACTCAGGATGATATTTTCAAGTTCCATCCATTTGCCTGTAAATTTCATGAAATAATTGTTTTTACTAGCCGAGTAGTACTCCATGGTGTAAATGTACCACATTTTCAGTGTCCATTCCTCTGTTCAGGAATATCTGGGTTGTTTCTAGCTTCTTGCTATTACAAATAAGGCTGCTATGAACATAGTGGAGCATATATCCTTGTTATACATTGGAGCATCTTTTGTGTATATGCCCAGTCTTCGTATAGCTAAGCCTTCAGATAGAACTATTTCCAATTTTCTGAGTAACAGCTAGACTGATTTCCAGAGTGGTTGTATCTGTTTGCAATCCAACCAACGATGGAGGAATGTTCATTCCTCTTTCTCCACATTCTGTCTAGCCTGTTTCTCTACTGTCACCTGAGTTTTTATCTTGGCCATTCCCACTGATGTGAGGTGGAATCTCAGGGTTGTTTTGTTTTGCATTTTCCTGATTTAGCTCTGTGCCCCATTTTTATATAGAGTTATTTGGTCTCCTGGGGTCTAACTTCTTGAGTTCTTTGTATGTATTGGACATTAGCCCTCCATCAGATGTAGGGGTAGTAAAGATCTTTTCCCAATCTGTTGGTTGCTATTTTGTTTTACTGATAATGTCATTTGCCTTGGAGAAGCTTTGCAACTTTAAGAGATCGCATTTGTCAATTCTTGATCTTAGACATAAGCCATTGGTGTTCTGTTCAGGAAATTTTGTCCTGTGCCAATGTGTTTGAGGTTCTTTCTCACTTTCTCTTCTATTAGATTCATCATATCTGGTTTTATGTGGAGGTCCTTGATCCACTTGTACTTGAGCTTTGTATAAGGATATAAGAATGGGTCAATTGGAATTCTTCTACATGCTGGCCTCCAGTTGAACCAGCACCATTTGTTGAAAATAGTGTATTTTTCTACTAGATGGTTTTAGCTCCCTAAATTTTCACATGAGGTTTTATACATATTCAGTTAAAAGGTCTAATACAATTTCGAGGCATTCACAAAAAGGGACCTAGCATATCAGCACTCCTGAAGACCCAACAAGCAGCTGAAAGAATCAGATACAGATATTTGCATTCAACCAATGGAGAGAAGCAGCTGACCCCTGTAGTTAGATTAGAGAAGGCTGAAAGAAGCTGAGGAGACAGGCAATCCTGTAGGAGGCCAGCTGTCTCAATGATTCTGGGATCTCTCAAACACTGGACCACCAAAGAGTCATATGCCAGCTGATATGATGCCCCCAACACACATACAGTAGAGGACTGCTGGGTCTGGGTTCATTCAAAGATGAAGCACCTAACCTTCAAGATACTGGAGGCCCCAGGGAGTTTAGAGATCAGATAGTGTGGAAAGTGGGGACATCCATGTGGAGATGGGGGAAGAGGTAAACAGAGGGGGGTATTAAAATATGGAGTATAATAAAATAAATTAAATAATTAATTTTAAAAATTATATTTTGTTCTATTCTCATTCTATGATATTTTATACTATGCTGATTACTCATCTATTAAACAGCATATAATGATCCCAAACAATTTAGTACCATGTTGGCTATTTACTGATAGATCTATATATTGATGTACACTTTATAACTTAATTATGAACTACAAATAAAATTATATGGCCTGTGATCTTCAGTATCAGTATCTGTATTGTAGAATATATTACATATTTACAAGAATTGATATGAGTCATATTTCATATATGATAACATGGAATAATTTGTTGTGTCTTCTATTGGTAGGCTAGTATATTTATGTATATAGCATAAGTACTTAATTCATATGTGTGTGAACCTATGTATATTTAGAGGTTTATGAATGTGTATGTGTTCATATGTCTATGTGCATGAATTTGAAGTATATGTCTGGAGGTCAGTAATTAATGACTGCTGTCTTCCTCTATTGGTTTCTACTACATTCTTTGATACAAGTTCTTTTACTGATCTTATAATTTACAATGGTGGCAGGAATTTTTAGCCAGCTGCAGCAGTTCATTAATCTTTACCTCCATAGTACTAGCATTACAGGTACCTTCTACCCTGTGAAATTTAACTCTAAACTCAGGTTGGTGACAAGTACCTTACAACAAAAATATCTCTCCAGCAATTCAAAACTTTATTTTGTTTTTTTTTTGGTTGTTATTTTGTATATATTGTAGAAATGCACATCTATTAGTACTCTGTTTTGTCATTAAAATAGCATACAAGCAATGTATGCTCATATTAAAGGAGCAGTTGAAAAAATTCTAAATGTCATGACTCACCAGACAACTTATATATCCTAATTTATGTACCCTCTTGTCATTCTAAAAGAAACTTAGAAGCTATCTCAATTAATTCAATTTCATTGATCTCTTTCGTAAAATGTAAATAATGCTGCTGATTTGCATGACTAATTTTCTCCTAAAAATAGAAATGTGATAATGTAATAAAAATGATATATAAATTGTAAATTGTGTTTGATTTACAAATATAGTTTAATCTTTGGATCAAACTATAAAAACACAAATAACAAAATTACTTTTTGTATTTTATAAAAGACTATAGAGATGAGATTTTAAAATAATTAATTAAATTTTATAAATTAGTTAATTACTTCTTTGAGCCAAGGTCTCACCTTGAACCTTTGAAGACTTGGAACCTAATATGTCCATAAGGCTGCTCTTGCTTCATAGCAATCTGCCTGCCACTGCTTTCCAAGTGCTGAGATAAAACCAGGTACAACCATTTCTGGCAGAAACAATCTTTTGAATAACACAAATATTTCCATTCTTAAGATTGTATATGCTTGTCACACACAATTCATCTGATCTTGGTCTTCCAAAAATTCTTTACTATATCCTGACCTTCAAATTACTTTTAACATTCTATGCTGTTTGGATTTCCAAGAGGTTTTATAAAATTGCCTAGGTGTTACATAAGTAAATAACGTATATACAATACTGAAACTATAAAGTGTAATGTGTACCTTCAAAGCTTCCTTTTTGTCTTTTGGTTTTTGGTTTTTTGTTTGTTTGTTTGTTTGTTTGTTTTTTGAGACAGGGTTTCTCTTTATAACCCTGGCTGTCCTGCAAGTCACTCTGTAGATCAGGCTGGCCTTGATCTCAGAAATCCATCTGCCTCTGCCTCCCAAGTGCTAGCATTAAAGATGTGTACCACCACTG
Source organism: Apodemus sylvaticus (assembly GCF_947179515.1). NCBI lineage: Eukaryota > Metazoa > Chordata > Mammalia > Rodentia > Muridae > Apodemus > Apodemus sylvaticus. The sequence goes on along the minus strand of NC_067482.1, from coordinate 48,490,111 downwards.
CCAAGCAACAGCTTCCATTTCTTTCTTTTTTTTTTTTTACTTTACTAGATATATTCTTTAATTACATTGCAAATGATTTCCCCTTTCCTGCCCCACCCAAAAGTCCCATAAGCCCTCTCCCACCCACCCCCAATTCCCCAATCAACCCCCTCTCCATTCCCTGTCCAGGTATTCCCATACACTGCTACATAGAGCCTTTTCACCTGAGGAATATTGAATGGTTGAGAAGCACCTAAAGAAATGTTCAACATCCTTAGGCATCAGGGAAATGCAAATTAAAACAACCCTGAGATTTTATCTCACACCAGTCAGAATGACTAAGATCAAAAACTCAGGAGACAGCAGGTGCTGCTGAGGATGTAGAGAAAGAGGAACACTCCTCCACTGCTGGTGGAATTGCAAGCTGGGACAACCACTCTGGAAATCAGTTTGGCGATTCCTCAGAAAACTGGGCATGATACTACAAGATCAGCTTCCATTTCTAATGCTGATTCTAACTTTTCATAAATCTATGAAGTTGTATGGACTTTGAGAATGATTAATATTGTCATGCTTCATTTTTATTTAAAGAGGTTTTATTAGCAAAAAAAATTAAATATAAAAGAGTAGTTTCTTCCTTGAAGACACAATATTCTGACCCATCCTAGAGGACCTGCTGCACTCAGAGCAGTTGATAAGAATCTCTTCACCCCCTCACACCCTTCCAGAGTCCCAGAGCTGATGCTGGGAGCCTGGTATACTCAGAACCCATCACCCACCAAAGCCCTTGCCAACCGAATACTACTGTCCTCCCACCCCTTTTTCCCTTTCCACCTGGTCCTTTCTGCTGGGGTAGACTCCTTGCAAGTCTCCTCCCTTGAATATCCTGACCCATCCTAGAGGACCCACTGCAATCAGAGCAGTTGAGAAACAGCTGCACTCAGAGTAGTTGAGGACCTGCTGCACTTGGGGCAGTTGAGGATCCACTGCACTCAGAGCAGTTGAGGATCAGCTGCAGAGCTGTTGAACAACAGCGTGACTGCTGTACTGAAGATCCAACAGTCTGAAGGCCTCCCAGGAGAGCTACTGATGCCAGTGTAAAAGCTCAGCAGCTTCCCTGCCCTACTGTCTCTAATTAGAAGGTTCTACGGGTAGTCTGCTACAGCCAAGGGACAAAAGAGGCAGTCTCCACACAGTCATCAAAACCAACAAACCCCAGGGATATCCAGATGGTGAAAGGCAAGAGCAAGACCAAAAACAACAGAAGCCAATACAAGGGGACAACATCAAAACACAGTTCTCCCACCACAAGTCTTGAATAGACCAACACACCTGAAAATCAGGATCCATTCCTAAAATCCTGTCCCATGAAGATAATAGAGTCCTTTAAAGAAGGTATCAATAACTCACTGAAAAAAAATACAGGTAAACAGGTGAAATAATTGAATAAAGTGATCCAAGACTTAAAAGGATAAGTAGAAACAATAAAGAAAACACAAATGGAGGCAATCCTGGAAATGGAAAACCTAGGAAAGAGGTTAGGAATTACGGATGTAAGTATCACCAACAGAATACAAGAGATAGAAGAGAGAATCTCAGATGTATAAAATACCAGAGAAGAGATTAACACAACTGTCAATGAAAACTCAAAACATAAAAAACTCCTAACCCAAAGCATCCAGGAAATTCACAACAGAGTGAAAAGACCAAATCTAAGAATAATCAGAATAGAGAACAATGATCCCCACCTCAAAGGACCTGAAAATGTCTTCAACAAAAATCATAGAAGAAAACAACCTAAAGAAAGAGATGGCCATGAAGGTACAAAACCCACCTATAGAACCTATAGCCTATAGAACACCAAATAAATGGGACCAGAAAAGAAAATCCTCTCATCACATATTAATGAAAACACAAAACACACTGAACAATGCAAAAATATTAAAATCTGCAAGGGAAAAAGTTCAAGTAACTTAAAATGGAAGACCTATCAGAACCACCAGACTTCTCAACAGAGACTATGAAAGTCAGAGGAGCCTGGTCAGAGGTCATGCAAACTCTAAGAGAACACAAATGCCAGCCCAGGCTACTATACTCAGCAAAGCTCTCCATCAGCACAGATGGAGATACCAAAATATTCCATGACAAACCAAATTCAAACAGTATCTGTCTACCAATCCAGCCTTAAAGAGGGTCCTAGAAGGAAAACTCTAAACCAATGAAGGTACCTGCACCAAAGAAAGGACAAGATATTAAGCATCTCACAACAATGAAAAAAGGAGAAAACCACAAGCACAAAAAGCCACCTAAAAAAACCAAACATATCAGGAAACAACAGTTATCTCTCTTTAATATTTCCCAATATTAATGCACTCAACTCATGTGAAAAAAAGACATAAACTAAGAGACTTGATATGCAAACAAGATCCAGCATTTTGCTGCATACAACAAATACACTTCAATAACAAAGACAAGCAATATCACAGAGTAAAAAGATGGAGAAAATGTATTCCAAGCAAATGGTCCCAGAAAACAGGCAGGAGTTGCCATACTAATATCCACTAAACTAGATTTTCAACAAAAAGTTACCAAGATGATGAAGGATGCTTCATATTCATCAAGTGGAAAATCCACCAAGATGAACTATCAATTCTGAACATCTATGCCCCAAATGGAAGAGCACCAACATTTACAAAAGAAAATACTAAAGCTCAAAGCACACATTGCACCTCACACAATAATAGAGGAAGACTTCAACACTCCACTCTCACAATTTGACAGGTCATTGAAATTGAAACAAACTAAACAAAGACACAGAGAGGTTATGAACCAAATGTATTTAAGAGATATCTACAGAACGTTTCACCATAAATCAAAACAATACATCTTTTTCTCATTACCTCATGGAACCTTCTCCAAAATCAACCATATAATTGGTCACAAAACAATCCTCAACTGATACAAGAAGATTGAAATAATACCATGCATCCTATCAGATCACCATGGCCTAAGGCTGGTCTTCAATAACAGCATAAACTACAGAAAGTCCACATACACATGGAAACTGAATAACTCTTTACCCAATCATAATTTGGTCAGAGAAGAAAAAAAGAAAGAAATTAGACTTCCTGGAATTTAATGAAAATATTTAAACATCATACACAATCTTATGGGAAACAATAGCAGTGCTAAGAGGAAAGTTCACAGCACTAAGTGACCTGATAAAGAAACTGGAGTGATCATACATTAATAAAATAGCAGCACACCTGAAAGCAATAGAACAAAAACAAACAAACTCACCCAAGAGTAGTAGAAGGCAGGAAATAGTCAAACACAGGGCTAAAATCAACCAAACAGAAACAAAGAAAGTAATACAAAGAATCAATAAAAGCAGAAGCTGGTTTTTTGAGAGAATCAACAAGATAGATAAACCTCTAGCCAAACTAACTAAAGGGTTAAGGGGCAGTATCCAAATTAACAAAATCAGAAATGGAAAGAGCGACAAAACAAAAGAAATGGAGAAAATTAAAAAAAAATCATTAGATTCTACTATATACGCCTGTACTAAACAAACCTGGAAAGTCTAAAAGGAATGGATGATTTTCTAGACAGAGGCCACATACCAAAGTTAAATCAAGAGCAGGTAAACTATTTAAACAGGCCTATATCGCACAAAGAAATAGAAGTCATTAAAATCCTCCAAACCAAAACCAGCCCAGGGTCAGATGGATTTAGTGCAGAATTCTATCAGACCTTCCATGAAGACTTGATACCAATTTTCTTCAAACTCTTCCATAAAACAGAAAGAGAAAGAACACTATCTGACTCATTCCATGAAGCCACAATTACTCTGATACCTAACCCACACAATGACCCAACCAAAAAAGAAAACTTCAGACCAGTCTTGCTTATGAATATGGATGCAAAAATACTCAATACAATTCTTGCAAACCAAATCCAAGAACACATCAAAACTATCATTCACCATTAAAGTAGGCTTCATCCCAGGGATACAAGTTTGGTTTAATATATGAAAATCCATTAATGTAATCCACTATGTAAACACACTCAAAGAAAAAAAATCACATGACCATCTTAGATGCAGAAAAAGCATTTGATAAAATACAACACAATTTGATGTTAAAAGTATTAGAGAGATCAGTAATTAAAGGCCCATATGTAAACATAAGAAAAGCAATTTACTGCAAACCAACAACCAATATCAAATTAAATGGAGATAATACTTGAGGCAATCTCAATGATATCAGAGACAAGACAAGGATGCCCACTCTCCCCATACCTATTCAATATAGTACTCGAAGTGCTAGCTAGAACAATAAGACAATAAAAAGAAATCAAAAGGATACAAATTGACAAAGAACAAACAAAGGTACTACTATTTGCAGATGATATGATAGTATACATAAATGACCCCATTCTACTAGAGAACTTCTCCAACTGAGATAAACAACTTCAGTAAAGCGGCCAGATATAAAATTAACTCTAATAAATCAGTAGCCTTCTTTTATACAAATGACAGACTGAGAAAGAAATTAGGGAAACAACTCCCTTCACAATAGCCACAGATAATATAAAATTTATTGGGGTAACTCTAATCCAACAAGTGAAAGATCTATATGACAATAACTTCAAGTCTCTCAAGAAAGAAATCAAAGAAGATATTTGAAAATAGAGAGATCTCCCTTGTTCATTGATTGGCAGAATTAGCATAGTAAAAAGGGCCATCCTACCAAAGGCAATCTATAGATTCAATGGAATCCCCATCAAATTCCCAACACAATTCTTCATAGACATGGAAAGAGCAATTCTCAATTTCATCCAGAAAGGTAAAAACCCAGAATAGCTAAAACCATCCTTAACAATGAAAGAGCAGCTGGGGGTGGGTATCACCATTCCTGACCACAAGCTTTATTACAGAGCAATAGTGATTAAAAAATGAATGGTATTGGTACAGAAATAGACACATTGATCAATGGAATAGTATTGAAGACCCAGAAATAAAACAACACACTTACTGACACTTGATCTTTGACAAAGAAATAAAAAATATAAAATGGAAAAAGAGCATATTCAATAAATGGTATAGGCCTAAGAGTCTGTCTGTAGAGAAAATGAAAATAGAACAGTATTTGTTACCTTGAACAAATCTCAAGTCCAAGTGGAGCAAGAACCTCAACCTAAAACCAGACACACTGAATCTAATAGAAGAGAAAATGGGAAAGACCCTTGAACTCATTGGTATAGGGGGAAACTTCCATAACAGAACTCCAATGCTTCATGATCTATGATCAAAAATTGATAAATGGGACCTCATGAAAATGGATAGCTTCTGTAAGGCAAAGGACATAGTCAATAAGTAAAATGGGCAACCTACAGCATAGGAAAAAAACATCTTCACTAACCCCACGTCCAATAGAGGGTAAATATCCAAAATTTATAAATAACCCAAGATGCTAATCACCAAAAAACCAAACAACCCAATCAAAAAATGAGGTATAGAACTAAAATGAGATTTTACAACTGAGAAATATCGAATGCCTGAGAAGCACCTAAAATAAATGGTCAAAGTCCTTAATGATCAAAGAATTACAAATCAAAACGCCCCTGAGATTCCACCTTACACCAATCAGAATTGCCAATCAAAACCTCAAGTGACAACAAATGTTGGAGAAGATGTGGAGAAAGAGTAACACTTTTTCATTGCTGGTGGGATTGCAAACTGGTACAACCACTCTGGAAATCAATCTGGAGTTTCCTCAGAACATTGGACATAAATTTCCCTAGAGACCTGGCTATAACACTGTGGGGAATATACCTAAGACACCTCTCCATGCCACAGGGTTCCACTATGTTCATAGCAGCCTTATTTGTGATAGCCAGAAGCTGTAAACAACCTAGATGCCTGATTACAGAAGAATAGATACAAAAAATGTGATTCATTTACACAATGGACTACTACTCATCTATTAAGAACGAGGACATCCTGAGTTTTGCAGGCAAATGGATGGAACTAGAAAATATCATCCTGAGTGAAGTAACTCAGACCCCAAAGAACCATATATGGTATATACTCACCAATAAGTGGATATTAATAAAAAAAATACAGAACACCCAAGATACAGTCCACAGAACTCAAAAAGTTCAACAAGCTGAAGTACCCAAGTGAGGATACCTCAGTCCCACTTGGGAGAAAGAAGGATGCAATCACAGATGGGGAGGGAGGGAGGGACTTGGGAGAGAAAGTGGACTGGGTGGGAGCAGTTCAGAGGAGAGGGAAACCTGATCTAACATTGAGGAAGGGGAAAGGACTGAAGCTCTGAGGGCAGCACAAAGAATGAAAACAGGCAACCTCAGGCAATAGGAGGTTGGAGGGACCCTCCACAATGCACCAGAGACCTGGGAGGTGAGAGACTCACAGGACTAAAAGGGAGGGGGCCTGACAATAGGAGAGGGACCTTATAGAGCCTACTTCCAGCACAAAGACAGGACTTCAAATGAGGGAGACAGAGGCCATGCCATAGTCATAACTCTGACTCATAATTGTTCCTGTTTGAAAGAACTGAGGGGATGGAAATGAAGAGAAGTCCAAGGAAAAAAGGATTGAGAGACAGGCCCAAAGTGGGATCCAGATCAACCATAGGTCCCAAGGCCTGACACTATTACTGAGGCTTTGGAGTGCTCACAAAAAGGAACCTAACATGACACCACTCCAACAAGACCCAACAAGAAACTGAAAGGTCAGATGCAGATATTTACACCCAACAAGGTGGAAGAAGCAGGTGACCCATGCTGTTAAATTAGAGAAGGCTGGGTGAAGCTGAGGGAAACCCTGACATCCAGGGTTTAGTTGCTCAATAAGTACATTATTCCTAAGACATAATCTCCAGTTCAGACATTGCTTCCATTTCCATTGCTAGGTATTATCCTTCTTCAATTTCTAGTCAATTCTCCAGAGAGCTGTCATATATATATATATATATATATATATATATATATATATATATATATATATATATATATATGCAGATTCTAGTTCTCTGCAATTAATAATTAGCTCTGTCATTACTCCATTAAGCAATCATTAAGTATAAAGCATAATTTTTCAGCTGAAAGGTCAATGTGAATTTTCTTATGGCCCCACTTCACCGCTGGGCAGAATAAAAGCTATGAATCTCTGTGCTCATAGTTAAAGTGCACAGGCAAGAAAAGAAAACTCTTATTGCCTGTTCAATTGAGGTGTTTTGGGTGAACTATTCATAAAAGTTAAGTATTAATCATATATCCATTAGTTAAGTATTAGTCATATGTCCATAAATAACATATTTAGTTTAGTTAAAATCATTTTAGATGATTAATGAACAAATATTTGAAAATTTCCTATAAAAAAGAACAAAATATTTCAATCAATGAAATAGCAGCCTAATAAGTACTAACTACTAAATATGAGCCTTGTCATATTTGAAAAGGAATTTACCATTACCACACAATATTTTATCTATTCATCTATAGCTAAGTTGGTATGCAGCAGGCTTGTGGCAAATATATGGGGCATATTAATGTTAATTACTCTGAGTAATTGCTTCTTGCATGAGCTTGGTCACACACATCGTTTATATTTTAATTTTATATAAATCAAATTTAATACACTGCATAGATGTTAGTGAAATTATGAAGAAGAATATTTTCCTGATCATTGTGACTTTATTGCTGAACAGATGAAGGGGAGGGAAATGGGAAAATTTAGTTCTTACAGCTTGATAAAGCATATGGAAATGAACACTTACATTAGTCATATGAAAAATAATTGGGTAGTCATCTCCTTCTTCTTAGAGTAAATTATTCAAATGTTTATTTTTGGTAGTTCCAAATAATTATTTGAAGGCCTTGTGTCTTCCAGATGCTGTAATTATAAAGAAGATAATCTCTAATTCAATATTAATTTTATTGATGACTTCCTCAGGTTTTTATTGAATACTCATTCCTCTTTGCTCCAAGATTAAAAGTAAAAGATTGTTACCGAGATGCAAAACTTCTCTCATTCTCCCAGTCATGGATTTTCAGCCAAATTATTTCTTTTACTATAGCTAAATCATTTATAGGCCACTATATACTTCAAAACTTTCAACTGTCTTAAATACATTTTCTTTCACAGATGTCTAATTGTTGTGAATATTATGGCATTTAAAAGCTTCTTCAATGAAACTCAGTACAAAAATTAATTTGTAGATACATACTTACGAAAAACACAGAGATAAACATTTGTTAAAATGAAAAATTATTTTATCCAGGAACTATAGCAATAGGAAACAAGACTCCAGTGTAAAACAGTAGCTTGATCTTGGTTACAATGAAATAAAGGGGTTTGTGAATGACAGTTAGTGAAATTCTTCTTAAAATAGGCCAAACACCACCTCAGTATCCTGTAGGAAAAGAAACCTGTGTAAATAGAGAGGGTGCCGAACATTCAGTTGGTGATAGTGCCTGTGCTGAGTTAATAGATTTCTTGTTAAAAGTGAATAATGAAGACACACATTCCCTGGCAGTGGTAGCACATACTTCTAATCCCAGCACTTGGGAGGCAGAGGCAGAGGCAGGCAGATTCTGAGTTCGAGGCCTGCCTAGTCTACAGAGTGAGTTCCAGGACAGGCAGGGCTACACAGAAAAACACTGTCTCGGAAAAAAAAGACACACATTTAGAATTCCAGAAATAGTGGTTATTTTAATATTCACCCAGTAATACTTTCACTTGAACAAAAATATTAAGAAAGATTTCACTTAAGCTTATTCAGAATGATGCTTTTACTGATGCTCTCCACATGATATGTGTCAATAGAGATGTGGAGGTTTCTGGAGAGTTGTTCTTTATGGTCAGTCCCTTGACCATAATAAACCTGATGAATGATGAAAGAAAGCAATGAACCTCAATACCAAATGAGGTAAGGTGAATTAAGGTATGTGGAAACAAGGATTTAGGAATTGCTGACAATTGCCCCATTATAGCTGGGAGGGTTGTAGAAAACAGGACCATTCACATAAAAGAGAAAATACATGCAGAGTTTTATTTTTGTTAGAATCTGATCATAAGCAACATTGCAGTCAAGTAGGAAATGACTATCAAACAAGTACAAGTAGGTCAGTATTCCAGAGCATAAACTGGCTTCACTTCCATCAAATATTATTGTAGGTCTCCTAAATAAAATTAGTTGCTTTCTTTTTCTTTTCTTTTTAATGTGGTTCACTATGACTCTATAGAAATATTGCTGATTTTGTGTCTACAGTCACCAAACAACACTGTTTCCTTGGTCAAGAGGGGCTTGCTGACAGGAACCTGGTATGGTGGTTCCTTGGGAGGTCTGGCTAGCAATGGAGCAATGCAGATGTGGATGTTTGGAGCCAACCATCAGACTGAGCTCAGCTAACCTGGTGGGGGAGCTGGCAGAAGCACTGGCGAAACAGAGGGGCTTTGCAACATTTGAAGAACAACATAGGTTGGCCTGACCACCCAGTTTTGGAGAATCTAGACCACCAACCAAGGCATGTACATGGAGGTATCCATGGCTCTAGACACATATTTAGCAGAAGATGTCCTCACCTGACAGAAATGGGAGGGGAGGCCCTTGGTTCTGGGGAGGTTGGATGCCCCAGTGTAGGGAAATGCTAGAGCAGAGAGGTGGAGGGTGGGTGGGTGGAGAAGCACTCTTATACAGGCAAAGCAGAGAGGGGAGGACTGATGGGAGATGGGGTGTTGGTGGAGGGGTAACTGATAAGTGGGATATAATTTGAGATTTAATCAAATGGAATGATTAATGGAAAAAAGAAAAGTATTAGCGATATTTTATCTTGTAACTTCATAAAGTTCCTTTGTCAAAACTATATGCTTTGAGGTAGAGTTTTAGTGCTCTCTAAATATAAGAGGATGCCGTTTCAATCATAACACTGCTTCCTTTTCCTTTTAGCCTCCCTGATTTTTCTTATTATAAATTCCAGGAATATTTTGAACATATTGTTATTGAAAGTGGGCATCTTTGTTTTGTTCCAGATCTTAAAGGCATTTCTTTCTCCATTCGATATATTAGCAATAAATATTATGTGACCCAAATTGACCTAAATCAAGGCATAATCATTATTATTATTATTATTATTATTATTATTATTACTGTTGTTGCTGTTGCTGCTGCTGTTGTTATTATGATTATAAATCAGAAATGACAAGTCATTTGTTATCTTTATCATACAGTTATTAAGACTTCAGTGGTCTCCAAATGAAAAAAGGAATCAAGGAAAGAGTATCAGAGGTTCTACTGGGTATTTTCTTTTCTTCAGGAAAAATCTTTTCTGATCTGAGCTGGTCCTTGCTGAGAGACCAGTGATAGTACCATATCTATATCTTCTATTCTTCACTAGTACTGTCTAAGATTCTCTGATCTCCCTATGGGGTTGTGAACCCCTTCATCTTGTTTAGTCCTTTCTCTAACTCCTCCATTGTGGACCCTGCACTCAGTGTAGTCCTTGGCTGAAAGCATCTGACTCTGCATTTGTAAGACTATGGCAGGGCCTCTCAGTAAACAGCTATATAAGGCTCCTTTCAGCAAGCCTTTCTTTGCATCCACAATAGTGTTGGAGTTTGCTGACTGTATCTGGGATGAATCCCCAGGTGGGACAGCATCTGCATGGCCTTACCAGATCCCCCAGAGCTCCCAGGGATTAAGCCACCAACCAAGAAGTACACATGCTCTGGCTGCATTTGTAGCACAGGACAGCCTGGGAGGAAGGCTCCTTGGTCCTATGAAGATTAGATAGATGCCCCAGAGTAGGGGAATTGAGGGTGGGGAGGTGGAAATGGGTGGGGAGGTGGAGAAACACCCTCTTAGAAGCAGGGGTAGGGTCAATAGGAGAGGGGTTTTCAGGAGAGGGGGAAACTAAGTAAGAGATAATACTTGAAATGTAAATCAATTAAAATTAAAAATACTTAAAACATTTCCTGATCTCCATTTTTTCTGAAATGCATCAGCCAATTCTGACACTATAAGTTAGTATAATCAAAATGTAATTATTTGTTCATTAATTGGGTATCTGTGAGAAGAGCAATTGTTAATGACTTCTAGGAATATATTTTGCTAATGTTACTCATGCAGTAAACAATATTTTAAAATCTGTTGTAAATGATATATAGGTATACTTTTATTTTGACAATTTATGATAGGAAATTGCAAAGTCAAACACAAGTTTACATTAACAGAAGATATTAAAAATTGATTGTTATATCCAATTTTTACATAATCATTAACCTTTTTTAATAAACATAGGAGGCAACATAATTTTAGAGCTTGATTCTTAAAGGTCTTAGTTATCTGATTGTTGATTTTTAATTGATTTATAATTATTGTAATTATTATCAAATGATAAAAGGAAACTAAAAATGCTATATTTATTAAAAATAAATAACACTTCACTTTTCTGTTTGGTATAGTTAATAACTTACAGCCAATGTTAAGAGTTATTTTCCTGATTGCAACAAAAACAATCCTTTTTAAAAGACTTTTCTTTTGCAGTATTTATTCAGAAAACTGTGTTGTCTTTCTTATATAAATGTTTAATGAATTGACTTGTATTCTAGTTGAAGCATGACATCATTCATTCATTATCTAATAGAGAGAGGCCAGTTGTACAAATTATTAAATGAATTTCATTGTTGTCTTGGTCAGGCTATTGTATGTTTACATATAAATCTGCCTATAATTCTTATATTGCTCCTATCTGATTATTCTTTCAAGTAATAATGTACCAGGGGAATTTTAGAAATAATAATTATATCTTTTCTAAAACATATTTGTAAATGACTGTGTTCATCTCACACTTTATTTTTTCTTATTATGATATTTTATAATTTTTCTTCTATATTCTTCTCTTATATATTAAACTGCAACTGCAGTTTCTTCTTCCTCCTTTTCCCCAAGTCTCATCTCCCCTATTTCTTGTTTATACTGTATTTATCTCCCTTTACCTTTTCTCAAAGAAGATCAGGCCTTCCAAGAACACCAACAAAATACCACATAACTAGGTACAATAATACCAGGCACATATTTTTACGTCAAAGCTAAACAAGGCAACCCAGTAGAAGAAAAAGAATCCCCAAAATAGTCAAAGTGTAGAGATAGCACTGGTTCCCACTGTTAGGAATCCCCCAATAACACCCGGCTATATACCCATAACATACATGCAGAGGAATCAGGTCAAATCCAAACAGGCGGCCTGATCTCTGTGAGCTCCTTAAATTACAGTCAGTTTATTCTGTGGGCTATTTTGCATGGTATCATTTGCCCTTGATGTTAAGTAAATATTTCAGTATGAGATTATGAAACATAATCATTTTTATGCAGTTTTTAACAATGAATATTTTCTTTTCTTTCTTTTTTTTTCAGCGATGACACAAGAGTTTATTGTGGATTCAGAATCCATGGAAACAGCCAACTATCAGCAGCAGAATGGGTGTCAGTGGCTCCCAATCAGCTGTAACTCCAGTTCCAGGGGATCTGATGCCATCTGCTGGCACATTCGAGCACTTGCATTATGTGGTGCATTATTTTGTTTGTTTGTTTTTGTTTTTTTTTTTTCATTTTTTTTATTCGATATATTTTTTATTTACATTTCCTGAGAAATGATGCTAGCCCCCTGAGAGTGTTCCCCAAATACAACGACTTTCCCCCTCACTCCCACACCTGCTTGCTTGCCTTTGTGTTGCCTTGTATAAAAATTAAAATTTGATAGCTTGATCAGAATCAGACTTGCTGTCCATATCTCCTTTCTCTTGTCTCTCACCTTTCCCTAGGTGGTTCCCGGGACCCTGTTGACTGTCCTGCCGGTTGGAACACACTGTGGCATCGTCTAAATAATTAAGGTGAAAAATATTTTGGTCACTATAAAATTAACAAACATTTAACAGAAAACTCACATTTCCTGTTACCAAATAATCCAAACAATCAATATCTACTTAGGTGCTATTGATGTCACATTTATAAACTGAACTTTCTTTCTTTAAGGAATATTGTTTCCTGTTAGTTTCTCAGTGTTGTAGAGAGTCGCAAACAAGCATCTTTGAAGCCTAGACAGAGACATGATGACTAACACAGTGCTTCTCACTGTGGGTTTCAACTCATTTTGGAGCCAAACAACCCTTTAAAAGTGGTTGCCTATCAGATCTACACATATCAGATATTATACTATGATTCATAACCAAAGAAAATTACAGTTATGAAGTAGCAATGAAAATTTTATTAATCATTCCATTAGTTTACATCTCAAATGACATCCTACTTCCTGGTCCCCCCCCCCCCAACACCCCATACCACATCAGCCTTCCCCCCTCCCCTTTGCCTGAATAAGAGTACTTCCCCATCCACCCAGAATCACCCACCCTACCACTCTAGCATTCCCTACTCTTGGACTTCAAAACGTTACTGGTCCAAGGGCCTCCTCTCCCATTACTGTCAGGTAAGGCCATCCTCTGCTACATATGTATCTGGAGGCATGGATCCCTCCTTGGTTACACACCTTGGTTAGTGGTCTAGATTCTGGGAGAACCAGGTGGTCAGGCTAACATATGTTGTTCTTTCAGTGGGACTGCAGCCCCCCTCTGCTCATCCAGTCCTTCCACCAGCTCCCCTACCAGGTTACCTGAGCTCAGTCTGATAGTTAATTTTATTAGTGGTGGTCATCACAACATGAGGAACTGGATCTAAGGGTCATAGCATTAGGAAGGTTGAGAACCATTAAACTAAAGTAAGAGTTTCTCCAATGAACAGTTTCTCCATTAGTTGAGAACCAGTGAATATACTAGAAATAATGAGAGAGGTACAAGTAAAGAGTTATTTAAAGGGCCAATCATAGGCAAAGACACCTCCATCATCTGAGAGCCTACTGCTATCTACTGATGATTGACATTAGCTGCAACTCTGGAGTTCACTGAAAAATTTCAGGCAATTTGATAAGTTAGGTTAAATTCCCTAAATATCTTGGTCCTGCAAGGCCCTCTTGCTCTAGAAGTTTTGTTTTGTTTTCATTTGTTTGTTTGTTTCTTGTAACCTTGGGGAGAGGTGTCTTGTGAATGATTTAGTTTCCAATGTACTCTGAATTTTATGGAGTTATATAGTTCCTGAGTAAGATGAGTCTTCTTCCTCCTGAAAAAAATTAATTCAGAGAAAATTACTTCACAATAACTACAGCTTTAAAAACAATATGCATGTTTCATAGTGGTATAATATTACCTAGGAGTATTATTTAGATTTAAAACTTAAATGGAATAAATTTAAATTTGGCCTGCCTTGCTCTTTGTTTCTCTGAAATCGACCGATGTGTTCTATTTTCAGCATCTGCCTCTGAAGGGTCTGGACAATATGCTTTGCCATATATAGAAAAAAATTACTGCATTGACACTAGTGTCACCAGTTTCATTAGAATGAATTAGGTTTATGTATTTGATTTTAACTACAAATGTCAAATTCACCAAAAAAGATAATTCCTTGAAAAATATCAAATCATGAGTAGCCTTTTTGCTGGACTAACAGCACAATGAGACTCTTCTGAATTCATGGCATGATCCATGAATAAATACCAGCACCAAAACACTTCTTTACACTCCTGGCACTGTATTCCTGCAAGGTAATTTTTCTCTTGTTTCTCTAGTAGTCACTATCCTCCTATTTTCTCATTATTTCTTGCTGAAATAGATTGTTTTAGAATACATGAAAATCATATAATTTTGAGCATGTAGAAACTGAAATGTATTGTTGGCTTTTTATGTATTTATTAGACATTAGTATATGGAATAACTGTAACTAATCTTTAAAAACCATCACAAACTTAGGCCATCAAGACAGCTCAATGGGTGAAAGGACCTGTCACCAACCATTGAAAACTCAAGTGTAATCACTGGGACCCACACAGTGGAAGCAGATACTTAAGTCTAAAAAACTGTCTTCTAAACTGTTCATATGCAGTGTACCACATGCATGCACACACATGCAACAGTACACACACACATACACACATAGACATACACAGAGTTTATAAATAAGTGTAATTAAAAGAAAGAAATCAAATCTTTCTCATTTGAGGTTTCAACTGTGATATTACAATATGTAGAATTTAACATATTTTTGAAGTTTTAAAAGCAATTCATTATATATTGAAATAGATATGTCAGAAAAAGAGGGCAGAGTGAAACCCTTGTGAAAGTTGAAAATTTAATATATGAAAAGGGAAAATTGTCACCAAGGGCAGCTATAACACATATAAATGATCTAATTATATCCAAATACTAGACAGGAGTAGAGAACTGCCAGAGTGTATGAAGCTGTATGCTTTCTCCCTGAATAGTTTATGCTTTCTCTAGAATTTTATGGATTGCTTAACTTTATTTTCTAGAACACAAACCTCCAAACATATTTCGTAGCTCTCACCAAACTAACTGTAGATAAATCTTACGTAAAACCTAATTGTTGATACAAGAAAAACAGGTCAATTCTTGTTTTGTTGTGCTTTTATTTTCTAAGGTTTTAAACTTTTGGCTTCATCCTTGAATTTATCCTTCAAATGTCAATTATAAACCAAATCTATAAGGCAGCAAAGGAATAATAAAGGAAATACACTGTGATCAGTGGTGCCACTCATGAGGAAGCAGGAGAGATTGCTTTGCAGTTAGGAACACTTTCTGTACTTGCAGAACACACATATTTGATCTGAGTACCAGAGTTAACTAGATTAAAACTACCAGTAACTCCAGATCCAGGGAATGCTACATCCCCTTATAGTCTCTTCAAGCACTTGCACACACATGAAGGCACACATCCATGCTCATAAATGAAAATAAATAAATAACTGAATAAAGAAAAACAGACATAGTAACTTAATTCTCCTGGTTAGAGAACAGCTTTTCTGAAAAGTGTTATTTTACAGCTGTTGAAATGTATTGTGTGACCAAGTTGGATGTGAGACATTTTGCATGTGTTGTATTTGGATATATAAGAGCTAGAAAGCCCACTATGGTTAAGTGTTATTTTTAAAATTATGTTTTATTGGTAAATTATTTTCATTGACATATTCAAACACTCATGTATATATTACATTATTTTTATCTCCACTAAACTTCTCTCAATTCTCACACCTACATGGAAACTCCCAACTCCTGCAAATCCCTTTCTATATTCATTTATTTTGTTCTATTTTATAAATCACTGAGTTTAATCAGGGCCAGCAATATGGCCAGAGCTTTGTAGTTATTCACTAGCAGCTGTGGGCTTACTAGTGTGTACACAAATGAAGAAAATCATGTAAGCTTTTTTTAACCTATGGTATTTATCAGTTATTAAATATAACTGAAACACAAGTGATGTCATATTTTAATGTCCTCAGTTAAATTTTATAGCACATTTGTTCATGGTTTATTAATGGTCTAGTTCCAGTCTTTAAATCTTTTTAAGAAAGAAAGAAGCGAGCCGGGCGGTAGTGGTGCACGCCTGTAATCCCAGCACTCTGGGAGGCAGAGGCAGGCGAATTTCTGAGTTCGAGGCCAGCCTGGTCTACAGAGTGAGTTCCAGGGCAGCCAGGACTATACAGAGAAACCCTGTCTTGAAAAAAGCAAATCCAAAAAAAAAAAAAAAGAAAAAAAAGAAAAAGAAAGAAAGAAAGAAAGAAAGAAGCAAGTTTACCCTACAAATTCAAGAAATGTGAAGCATCCAGGATTTTGGAAAATTCAAAACTCTAAATATAGCATTTGAATTATTCCAGAGGGATGAGAGTAAAATCGGCCTATTATTCTAGCTGTTTAATTGACCCCATAGCTGATATGGGTGCTTAGAGTCTGTCCTTACCAGTGTCACCTCAGCTATCTATGAGGAGGTATATTGTACATGTCATCTTTTGCATAGGCTAATGAATTTCTTGGTTAAAGTCACATCAAGATATTTTATATTGTTTGTGACTATTGTGAAGGGTTTTGTTTCCCTAATTTCTTTCTCAGCCCGATTATCATTTGACTAGAGGAAGGCTACTGCTTTGTTTGAGTTAATTTTATATCCAGTTACTTTCCTGAAGTTGTTTATCAGCTGTAGACATTCTCAGGCAGACATTTTGGGTCAGATAAGTATACTATCATACTGTCTGCAAATAGTGATATCTTGACTTCCTCCTTTCCAATTTGTATTCATTGATCTCCTCTGTTGTCTAATTGCTCTGGCTAGAACTTCGCTTACTATTGAATAGAGGTGTGGAATGACATGAAAGAAATTGGAAATAATTATCAATTCAAAATTCTTAAGAAAAACGTGGGATACAGATGATGACAGAAGAAGTGGAGAATGTAACACAATCTTATAATTAGATGTTGTAGCTATACGGAAGATGTAGGAAAACTGTACAATGTACCGAACAAAAAAAGGCAAATAATCCTAGGTACAGGATAAAACACATGGTATGCACACACTGATAAGTGGATATTAGCCCCAAACATGTTACAGTTCACAGACCTCAGGAAGCTCAAGAAGAAGGAAGACCAAAAGTGGGGTTGCTTTGGTTCCTCGGAAAAAGGGAACAAAATATTCACAGGAACAACTGTGGAGACAAAGTGTGGAACAAAGACTGAAGGAAAGACCACTCAGAGACTGTCCTCCCTGGGGATTCATCTTATAGTCACTAAACCAAAAATCTACTATGGATGACAAGAAGTGCATGCTGAAAGGAGCCTGTTATGAGTGTCTTTTGGAGTGGCCCTGCCAGAGCCTTACAGATACAGAGGCAAATACTAGCAGCCAACCATTGGACTAAGCACGAGGTTCACAGTGGAGGAGTTGGAGGGCAGAATGGAGGAGCTGGGGGTGGAGATTTGCAATCCCATGGGAAAAATGAAGATGTGGCCAACCAGAAGCCCCAGGGCTCCCAGTGACTAAGCCATCATCCAAGGGGTACATATGGTTGCAGCCAAAAGAGTGGCAGAGGAATGCCTTGCCGGGCATCATTGGGAGGAGAGGTCCTTGGTCCTGTGAAGGCTCATTAGAAGCCCCAGTGTGGGAAAATTGAGAGGGGGTCGTGGAAGTGGGTTGGGTGAAGGAACATATTCTTGGAGGCAACGGGTGGGAGGATAGTTTGGGGGTTTCCAGGGAGGGGGGAAACGGAAAAGGGGTATAATATTTGAAATGTAAAAATAAAAAAATAATAAATAAATAAAATAAAATAATTTTACAGTCTCAAGGTGAATTAAATTGGGAGAAACAAAAGTTAAAGCTTTTAAAAATACAGACAGGAACAATTTAGTTATGGAAGTAAAAGGTAGTATTACATGGATACATCTTATTATGCATTATCTTTAAATTTCTGATATTTGAAGCAATCAAACAAAGTTATTGCAGTTAAAATGTAGAGAGACTTGATTTATTCTATTTAATTAGGTATCTGAAGGGAATTTTGGTTGCATTAATCTTATCTGAAATATATATATCCAAAGATATAAAGTCACACTGAAATTTAATTGTTAGATATGATGTTTCTAGAAATAAATTAGTATATTTTATTGTATCATAATTATCCAGATTTTGACACACTTCTAGTCATCTTTGCTGGAGTATAAAGCATACATTCCATTCTAATATAACATATTTGTCTCATTTATGCTTCACAAAAGAATAAATAATTTCAGTATAAAAACATGTCTGTTCTAAAGAAGTAATGATAAGAAAACCTTGGGACTTTATAAAATTTGTTCTTGCACATTTGAGAATGTAATTACTTCCCACACCTTTGAATCAGCTAAGCTGAAAACTGAGGACAGCTGTAGTTTTAAGATCTTAGGAACATAGCCTTGTAAATCAGTATGTTCAGAAAGAATGCTAGTGGCAAAGCTGTGTGGGAACTGTCATTTTACAGAATTTTAAATGTCCTGTCCACATTTTCTATTTTTCTATTTGCCTTTTAGAAATCATAGATATGAACAATATAAGCCACAGTGTAAAATGTGGCCTTGTGGAATACAGAAGAGTAAGGGAGAAGTATGAAAAGTCAGTCTAATTATATCAGTGGAAACGGATACACAGACTAACAGTGCATTGGATGTATCAAAATAATTATTTTAGTATATATTTGTGCACAAATGAGCTATTTTTTCAATTAGTTGTGAGTTAAATAAGATACAAAATACAATTATGTTGCTTTTAGTACATTAGAATACAAAAATTCAAGTAACTTTCATGTTTATGGAGTACTTGTAGAAAAATATCAGGGAAATTGAAATACAACAATGGAATGAATTCCTGTCACTAATTTTAGGCCAACTAAATGGAAAGTTATGACTAGTGGAAAGGATGTCTTTTCCCTAATTTCTTTCTCAGCCGGTTTATTCTTTGAGTAAAGTTACTCATTTGTTTGAGATAATTTTTTATCCAGCCACTTTGCTGAAGTTGCTTTTTTTTATTCGATATAATTTTTGTTTACATTTCAAATGATTTCACCTTTTCTGGGCCCCCACTCCCCCCGAAAGTCCCAAAAGCCCCCTTCCCTCCCCCTTTTCTCCCATCCATCCCTTCCCACTTCTCTGTTCTGGTTTTGCCCTATACTGCTACACTGAGTCTTTCCTGAACAGGGGGCCACCCCTCCGTTCTTCTTGTATCTCATTTGATGTGTCGATTATGTTTTGGGTATTCCAGTTTTCTAGGTTAATAACCACTTATTAGTGAGTGCATACCATGATTGATTTTTTGAGACTGGGTTATCTCACTTAGTATGATGTTCTCCAGCTCCATCCATTTGCCTAATAATTTCATGAATTCATTGTTTCTAATGGCTGAATAGTACTCCATTGTGTAGATATACCACATTTTTTTGCATCCATTTTTATGTTGAGGGATACCTGAGTTCTTTCCAGCTTCTGGCTAAGAACTAATAATGAGCATGAATCCTTATTACATGGTGGGGAATCCTCTGGGTATATGCCCAGGAGTGGTATAGCAGGATCTTCTGGAAGTGAGGTACCCAGTTTTCTGACGAACCACCAGTCTGATTTCCAGAGTGGTTGTACCAATGTGCAACCCCACCAGCAGTGGAGGAGGGTTCCTCTTTCTCCACATCCTCGCCAACACCTGCTATCTCCTGAATTTTTAATCTTAACCGTTCTGACTTGTGTAAGGTGAAATCTCAGGGTTGATTTGATTTGCATTTCCCTAATAACTAATGAAGTTGAGCATTTTTTAAGATGCTTCTCTGCCATCTGAAGTTCTTCTGGTGAAAATTTTTTGTTTAACTCTGTACCCCATTTTTAATAGAGTTATTTGGCTTTCTGGGGTCTAACTTCTTGAGTTCTTTGTATATATTGGATATTAGCCATCTATCTGATGTAGGGTTGGGGAAGATCTTTTTCCAATTTGTTGGTGCCGATTTGGCCTTTTGATGGTGTCATTTGCCTTACAGAAACTTTGTAATTTTTTGAGCTCCCATTTGTCAATTCTTGATTTTAGAGCATAAGCTATTGGTGAACTGTTCAGAAACTTTCCCCCTGTACCGATGTCCTCAAGGGTCTTCCCCAGTTTCTTTCCTAGTAGCTTCCGAGTGTCTGGCTTTATGTGTAGACCCTTGATCGATTTGGAGTTGAGCTTAGTACAAGGAGACAAGGATTGATCAATTCCCATTCTTCTGCATGCTGATCTCCAGTTGAACCAGCACCATTTGTTGAAAAGGCTATCTTTTTTCCATTGGATGTTTTCAGCCGCTTTGTCCAGAATCACGTGCCCATAGATGTGTGGGTTCATTTCTGGATCTTCAATACTGTTCCATTGATCTGTCTGCCTCTCACTGTACCAATCCCATGCAGTTTTTAACACTACTGCTCTGTAGTATTGCTTGAGGTCAGGGTTACGGATTCCCTCAGAATTTCTTTTGTTGTTGAGAATAGTTTTACCTATCCTGAGTTTTTTGTTATTCCAGATGAATTTGAGAATTGCTCTTTCTAACACTATGAAGAATGGAGTTGGGATTTTGATGGGTGTTGAGTTGAATCTGTAAATTGCTTTTGGCAAAATGGCCATTTTAACTATATTAATCCTGCCGATCCATGAGCATGGGAGGTTTCCCATTTTTTGAGGTCTTCTTCCAATTCCTTCTTCAGAGTCTTGCAGTTCTTGTCATACAGATCTTTCATATGTTTGGTAAGAGTCACCCCAAGGTACTTTGTACTGTTTGTGGCTATTGTGAAGGGGGTCATTTCCCTAATTTCTTTCTCAGCCTGCTTATCCTTTGAGTATAGGAAGGCTACTGATTTGCTTGAGTTGGTTTTATTACCTGCCACTTTGCTGAAGTTGTTTATGAGCTGTAGGAGTTCTCTAGTGGAGTTTTTTGGGTCACTTAGGTAGACTATCATATCATCTGCAAATAATGATAGTTTGACTTCTTCCTTTCCAGTTTATATACCTTTGACCTCCTTATGTTGTCTAATTGTCTGAGCTAGTACCACAAGTACAATATTAAAAAGATAAGGGGAAAGGGGGCAGCCCTGTCTAGTCCCTGAGTTTAGTGGGATTGCTTCAAATTTCTCTCCATTTAGTTTGATACTGGCTACCAGTTTGCTGTATAATGCTTTTACTATGTTTAGATATGGGCCTTGAATTCCTGTTCTTTCCAAGACTTTAAGCATGAAAAGATGCTGAATTTTGTCAAATGCTTTTTCAGCATCCATTCAAATGACCATGTGTTTTTTTTTTCTTTGAGTTTGTTTATGTAGTGGATTTCATTTGTGGATTTCCGCATGTTGAACCAACCCTGCATAACTGGGATGAAGCGTACTTGATCGTGGTGGATGATTGTTTTTATGTGTTCTTGGATTCGGTTGGCCAGGATTTTATTCAGTATTTTTGCATCAATGTTCATAAGGGAAATTGGTCTGAAGTTCTCTTTCTTTGTTGGATCTTTGTGTGGTTTTGTTATCAGCATAATTGTGGCTTCATAGAAGGAATTGAGTAGTGTTCCTTCTGTTTCTATTTTGTGGAATAGTTTGAAGAGTATTGGTGTTAGGTCTTCTTTGAAGGTCTGATAGAATTCTGCACTGAAACCATCTTGTCCTGTTCCTTTTTTAGTTGGAAGACTTTTTATGACCCCTTCTATTTATTTAGGGGTTATGGGACTGTTTAGATGATATATTTGGTCCTGATTTAATTTTGGTATTTGGTATCTGTCGAGGAAATCGTCCATTTCCTCCAGATTCTCCAGTTGTGTTGAGTATAGGCTTTTGTAGTAGGATCTGATGATTTTTTTGAATTTCCTCAGTTTCTGTTGTTATATTCCCCTTATCATTTCTAATTTTGTTAATTTGGATACTTTCTCTGTGCCCTTTGGTCAGTCTGCCTAAGGGGTTATCTATCTTGTTGATTATCTCAAAGAACAAGCTCCTGGATTCCTTGATTCTTTGTATGGTTCTCTTTGTTTCCACTTGATTGATTTCAGCCCTGAGTTTAATGATTTCCTGTCTTCTACTCTTCCTAGGTGAATTGACTTCTTTTTGTTACAGGGCTTTCAGGTGTGTTGTTAAGCTGCTAGTGTATGCTCTCTCCATTTTCTTTTTGGAGGCACTCAGGGCTATGAGATTTCCTCTTAGCACTGCTTTCATTGTGTCCCAAAAATTTGGGTATGTTGTGCCTTCATTTTCATTAAATTCTAAAAGGTCAGTGATTTCTTTCTTTATTTCTTCTTTGGCCAAGGTATCATTGAGTAGAGTATTGTTCAGCCTCCATGTGTATGTGGACTTTCTGTTGTATTTGTTGCTATTGAAAACCACTCTTAATCCATAGTGATCTGATAGGAGGCATGGGATTAGTTTGATCTTCTTATATTTGTTGAGGTCTGTCTTGTGACCAATTATATGGTCGATTTTGGAGAAGGTACCATGAGGTGCTGAGAAAAAGGTATATTCTTCTGCTTTAGGGTGAAATGTTTTATAAATATCAGTCAAATCCAATTGGTCCAAATCTTCAATTAGTTTTACTGTGTCCCTGTTAAATTTCTGTTTTCCTGATCGGTCCATTGAGGAGAGAGGAGTGTGGAAGTTACCCACAATTATTGTGTTAGGTGCAATGTGTGCTTTGAGCTTTAGAAAAGTTTCTTTTACAAATGAGATTGCCCTTGCATTTGGCTCATAGATGTTCAGAATTGAAAGTTCTTCTTGGTGGATTTTTCCTTTGACCAGCAAGAAGTGTTCTTCTGTGCCCTTTTGATGACTTTAGGTTGAAAGTCAATTTTATCTGATATTAGAATGGCTACTCAGTCTCATTTCCTGAAACCATTGGCTTGTAAAATTATCTTCCAGCCTTTTACTCTAAGGTAGTTTTTGTCTTTTACATTGAGGTGTGTCTCCTGTGTGCAGCAAAATGTAGGGTCCTGTTTCCTTATCCTGTATGTTAGTCTATGTCTTTTTATTGGGGAATTTAATCCATTTATGTTAAGAGATATTAAGAAATAGTGATTATTACTTCCTGTCATTTTTGATGTTATTTTTATATTTGAGTGGTTATCTTCTTTTGGGTTTGATAAAAGAAGGTAACTATCTTGCGTTTTCTAGGGTGTAGTTTCCCTCCTTGTATTGGAATTTTCCTCCTATTACAGTTTGTGGAAAGATATTGTGTAAATTTGGTTTTGTCATGGAATTTCTTGGTTTCTCCATCTATGATGATTGAGAGTTTTGCTGGGTATAGTAGTCTTGGCTGACATTTGTGTTCTCTTAGAGTCTGCATGAAATCTGCCCAGGACCTTCTAGCTTTCATGGTCCCTGGTGAGAAGTCTGGCGTGATTCTGATAGGTCTTCCTTTATATGTTACTTGGCCTTTTTCTCTTACTGCCTTTAATATTCTTTCTTTGTTTAGTGCATTTGGGGTTTTGATTATTATGTGACAGGAGGTATTTCTGCTCAGGTCCAGTCTGTTTGGAGTTCTGTAGGCTTCTTGTATATTCATGGGCATCTCTCTCTTTAAGTTGGGAAAGTTTTCTTCCATAATTTTGATGAAGATATTTGCTAGCCCTTTCAGTTATAAATCTTCACTCTCATCTATACCTATAATCCTTAGGTTTGGTCTTCTCATTGTGTCCTCGATTTCCTGGATGGTCTGGGATACAAGCTTTTTGCATTTTGCATTTTCTTTGACTGTTGAGTCAATGGTTTCTATGGTATCTTCGGCATCTGAGATTCTTTCTTCCATCTCTTGTATTCTGTTGTTGATATTTGCATCTATGGCTCCTGATTTCTTCTCCAGGATTTCTATCTCCAAATTTGTCTCCCTTTGTGATTTCTTAGTAGTTTCTACTTCTGTTTTTAGATCCAGGATGGTTTTGCTCATTTGTTTGTTTGTGTTTTCCTTTAGTTCTTTAAGAGATTTCTGTGTTTCATCTTTCATGATTTCTGCCTGTTGATTCAAGTTGTCCTGCATTTCTTTAAGTTTTGTGTGTGTGTGTGTGTGTGTGTGTGTGTGTGTATGTGTGTGTGTGTGTGTGTGTTTCTTCTTTATTGGCTTCTATCCCTTGAGCCTTATTCTCCTGAATTTCTTTAAGTGTTTTTTGTGTTTCTGTTATACGGGTTTCTAGCTTATTCATGTTCTGTATTTCTTTAAGAGATTCATTTATGTCCTTTTTATGTTCTTCTAGCAGCATCATGACCAGTGATTTTAAATCCAAATCTTGTTTTTCTGGTGTGTTGGCATAACCAGGACTTACTGATGTTCGAGAGTTTGGTTCAGAAGCTGACATATTGCCTAGATTTCTGTTAGTAGCTTTCCTGCATTTGCCCTTGGCCACCTTGTTCTCTGGTGTTAGTTGGTCTTGTCTCTGGCTGGTGTTTGAGCCTCCTGTGAGGCTCTAGGGCTCTGTCCGCAACACTGGATGTCTGGGTTTCCCCTGTCACAGATTGCTGATGGGCTGTCCTCCTCTTGGGTGCCCTTGGAGCCCTAGTGTGCCTTGCCCCAGATTGTCTCTGTGAACTAGGTGGTACCCATTTGTTAATTCAGGGAGTGCTGATAGTATATGCTGCGGGACCTTTTCAGAGTAATGATCACTCTGCTGGGCAGCTTATCTCCCAATTGGATTGATGCAAACATGGCTAGCCTAGCTGCTCAGGCCCTGAGTCTAGGCAAAAGCCTGGCAGGCCAAGGCCTGAGCAAAGTTCCCCTCTTGCTATGAGTGTTAACTGGTTCTGTCAGGTGGTCAGGACGGCGGTGTGCTCGTGCTCCCTGAAAGTGCTGGGAGAGTCTGCTGGACTAACAATCTCCTGTCCAGGTTGGCACACAGATGGACCACCAAGCAGCCCAGGTCCTGGGGGCAGTGCAGGGCCTGTCAGGCCTAGACGCTGGTTTTGTTAGCCTCAGGCTATGACTGTTAGCAGGCTTTGCCTGCTAAAACTCTCTGGTATCCAGTAGCCAAAATGGCAGCGAGTGTGCTGGGCAGGGCAAACAACCTTCTGGCAGGGTTGGCACACTGATGGCCCCCCAAACAGCCCAGGGCCTGGGTGCAGGCCAATGCCCATCGGGCTTAGACCCCAGCATTGATGGCCTTGGGTTATGTTTGCGTACCTCAGGCTGTCTGATCTCTCTGGTGTCTGAGAACCAAGATGGAGGCGAGTCTCTAGTAACTGACTGACGGGAGGCCTTTGCTGAAGTTGTTTATCAGCTGTTAGGTATTCTTTCCTGGATGTCTTTTGGTCCCTTATGTATGCAATCATATAATCAGCAAATAGTTCTATCTTGACTGCCTCCTTTCCATTTTGTATCCCTTTGGTCTCCTTCTGTAGCCTAATTGCTCTGGCTACAATATCAAATACTATATTGATAAGGGGAAAGTGGGCAGCCTTGTCTAGTCCCCGAGTATCCTTCTAAAGACAGGGGGTGAAAGGAGGGTGATATGATGCTTGTGGAGGGGAAACTGGGAAGGGGAATAACATTTGAGATGTAAATAAATAATATAACCACTAAAAAATGAAAAAAAGAATAAAAAATTGAGAAAAAAATGGAATGGAAATTTTTATCACTTAAATATATAAAACATGTATTACTCTCCTTGAAAAAAAAGATAATTTTGTTCTTTCTTTTCAAATTATGTTATTGAACATGTAATTCATAGTAACATTATTTTTCCATTAGAAAATGTGACTAGTATTCATATTGTTTAGTGTCATATCTGAAATTCTAGTATATATAAAAATCACTTCAATGTAAACTTTTAAAAATGCATTGCTTTTTTTCTAATTTTGTAATATATTGAATATTCCAATATATCATAATTAGATAATATGGAGCTCAAACAACAAGAAAATGAGGTAATACTGCTAGACACAGATGTAAGAGAGGCTAAGACATTCCAAAATCAAGAAATATAGCTGACTATCTAACCAGAGAGGCCAGAATGAGTTTTGAAATTATTATCTGAATTTTCTTTTACTAACTATACTGTCTAATGTCTAGAGGTGGGACCTAAGTCAATTTTAAAGATGTTAAACTTTTGCTTTTTCTGTCATCAGACTTCTGAATAAAGTTTTACCTCTGCTTATTGACATTTGTGATTTCAGGCATCACAAGGTCAGTATTACAGTTAAAAATATATTACAGTTGCAGGTACCTTGATAGGTCTAAACATTTTTCTCATTTCCAAGTAAATATAAGAAACGCTAAGACTGATGAAAGGGAAGGGTTGTGACTTGAAATTTGTATCAGGGTCATCTCATATGATGTCTACTAAAAGTTTCAGCTCTTTTGAAGTCTACCTTCATTCTTTGACAAACAAGCAGTTTGCAATCTCTTCTGTCTTAAGTATTCCTTCATTCAAAATAAAAAATGGCCTAATTTCATACTGATGTTTACTTCATTATATAACAGATTAAGAAGAAAATGTTGTTTTCCTCTGTTATTAAATCTGTATAAATATATTATCTGTCTTGTTATACTGACCAAATTGAGCATGTTATATGAATGACACACTGCCTTCAATGTTCAGGAAGAAGCTAGGTGGAGAATGGTCACCATTTGTAGGAATGCAGTTGATTCAGAAAGGAATGCACAGCAACAGCCAGCTCGAACAATACTACACTTCACCCAAGGCAAAATGTAGACTTAGGTCAAAGTGAATAATTGTCTTATCTTTTTGTTTTGTTTTGTTTCATTTTCTAGAACACAAACCACATTTTAAGAAACCCCATGCTAGACATTTTTTCTGAATTTTCTAAGTTTTCCTAACCAAATAGTTGAAAGTATTTATGAACATAAAGTCTTTGTAAATTATTTTCTGTGAGTCAAACATAGCATGTAAGTGATTTTTATTTTTGTCTGCTACAAGGTGTATTTCTAATAATCCAAAGTAATTTATCTTTTGAGTCATTAACAATGTATATTATTATGGATTAATAAGAGTGGTACTTTCAAGTTTTACTTTCCTCAGACACTACCTGTTTGTATATTTCACCAGTAAACTGAATACAATCACTAAAGTCTTAGAGGCAATGGTTGCCAATCTAGAATTTAACTGCTTTGTGTCTCCTGTGAGATGGACCTGTTAGAGACAGGTTTCAGATGGATTCATATTATGAACCAACCCCTCACAGGTGTTTAGACTTTGATTTCAAATTTACTTGTCAAACTCACATTCATATTTTAAACAAACTCAATATTAATCATGTATTAGAAACTTATTAACTACATCATTACTGTTTAACAGTATTTTGTTCTAAGAGATTATATACCATCAATTATGACCAACAGATGTGAACCCTTTTCTCATTTGGCCCATAATCAAAAGTTTTCTGTGTTGATATATTATGATGAAAAATATTGCAATTATTCCAAGAAATAAAGTGCAGTACCCTGGTCACAACTCACACACACACACACACACACACACACACACACACACACACACCCAAAGAAGTCTGTGTAGAATTAAAATGCATGTACTCTTGTTTATACAAAAAAACATGCACACTAAGTGTACCTTTTGAAGACCGACCTAGCCTTGTCAAACTGAAAATCCTTTCTGAATATCTAAGATAGTTAACTTGATGTGAACTATTAAACTGAATTTGTTTATCATGTAAATGACTTAAACTTCCTCATCTTAAACATCACAATTAATTATGAAACTTGTGAACATGAATGGAATAATGAGATTTAAGTAGAATGTATTAAAATACCCTCAGCTATCTTTCCACTTTTATTGTAAGAACTGAATTAGATAGAACAGCACTTTTTTCCCCAATTTCATCTTAAATAATTGGAACTCAATAATTGCCCCTTTCTTTCTTCTTCACAGGTGCCTAAAAATCTCGTTAGCATTACATTTTTCTGGTCTAATTTTTTTCCTCTCATTTTTCCCTATAATACTTCTCCAAAGCACTGAACTGCTATTTAATGATCTTGAGTTAAGAGTTTCAAACTTTCTTGGGTTGGACTCACACAGAGTAAACAGGATGGCTGCTAATTATGTGTCAGAAATTAGCACTTAGAAAGTCTCTCTTCTAATTTCAATACACATGTTTTGATACTTCTTTCCAAGTGACTGTCTCTTTGCCTCTTAGGTGCTCAATAAAAGGATTTTAAAGAGAGTGCAGGTTTTCATGAAATTATATCTGTATTTTACATGTATTTCAGTTTTCTTCCTATATATAAAGCAATCTCCTGGATAACCTGAAATGTTAATGTAATCTTAAAGTAATTATAACAGGAAGTGAAGTTTCATATAGTGAATAAGGTGTCAGCTTTACTCTAGGGCAATGAGTATTCCATTTTCTAATTAAAAGGTCAGCGGCAGTTCCATTAATTATTGCATTGTATCTCTGAAATATGCTCTGAGAACTTGTATTATAATTTATAAAGGACATCCAAAGGCAGTTTTAACTGTATCACATATAAAGTAGCCTTATATATAAGATACAAATATAATTCCCAAATAGATACTTTATATCAAAATGTATATTACCATGTGTCAGTATTTTACCTATCATATTTATTATAATAATTAATAATTGTCACAAAAATAATATAATTTTATAATTTGTTTGCTTTTACTTTGTAGCATGTAAATAACCTTGAAGGCATTGTTGTTTTCATTATACAGTAGGAAACAAATTCCAAAGAACATACAATACGCCACAGTATAAACTGTAAACCTAGATTAAAACACAGGATTCTGTTCTAATGTGATCTGTTTTAGTCACTTTTTATCAGTAAAGTTTTAATTACTAAGCAAACTGTTCTATGTGGAAGATATAGCAGGAGTGTTTTATGAAGATAACATGTTGGTCAATCTTATAAGATTAACCTAGATCACTCATGGAAAATGATGTAAGAATAAGGGGAAGATTGTGAATCATTAGAATGACTGAGAGACTCTTGATGACAGTTATTAGTACTTTTTAAAAGGCTGGAAACCAGAAGTATTTCATTCATTCCTACAAATAGCAATATGTGTGCTATATGGTCCTACTTTATGTACAAATCTGATAAGTATATTGCTTTCCTTAGCATCAGTCTATTATAGAATCATCAGTCACACATACAGACCCATTGCAAATACATTACATCTTGAGTCAATATAAGAGTTCACATCAATGTGTTCCCTTGTTCACTAAATTGAAAACTTATCTGAGGTTTTCTATAAAAGACAATTCCCCTTCAGACTAAGGAGACTAGCAGATGTTCAATTAGGTTTCAGTGAAGGGATGAGATGCCTCAATGATGTCACAGAGCTGTTTGGCAGAACACAGGGAATGGAGAATGAATCTGAAATTCTACACTATCTTTTTATTCATACAATTCATATTTATTCTCTTTAATGGCATCAATTACATAACTCATATTTCTGAGTTGCAACTTTTTTGAAAATGTTGAGAACAATTCACTTTCTTTTCTAATTTACCCAAAGCATCATGGGGTTCATATAACTGATAAAGTCTTGAATGAGCATCTTTTACAGACCAGAAAATACATATACTTCTTAAAATGTATAAGTACCAAACAGTCAACATAGAGGAGATCTGCAGGGGTCTGCACCAGGCGCTCTGTGCATATGTCATAGCTGTTAGCTTAAAGTTTCCATGGGACTCCTAACAGTTCACCTGTGTAGTCCTCTGACCTTTTTGCCTGCTCTTGAGACTCTTTTCATCCTAGTGTGTTGCTTTTTCCAGCTTCAATATTAGGGCTTTTCCCTTAACGTATTGACTTATTGTTGTTTTTGTTTTTACCCTTTGTAAGTCATCTCTGGAAAGCCTGCTCTTTTTTGAAGGTAAGAGGGAATGGATTTGGGAGAAAGTGGATGGGGTGGTTCTGAAGAATGGAGAGAGGGGAATCTTTGGTAGAGATGTATTGTATAAGAGGGATATACTTTCATTTTTTAAAAAAATTGATATTTTATTTATTTACATTTCAAATATTATTCCCTTTCCTGAATTTCCCTCTGCAAACCCCCATCCCATACCTCCCTTACCGTACTTCTATGAGGGTGATTTCCCCATCCACCTACCTACTCTCAAAAGCTTTCGCAGGACCAAGGGCCTCTCCTCCCTTTGATGCCAGATAAGGCCTCTTCAGCTGCTTCAGTCCTTCCCCTCACTCCTCCATTGGGGTCCCTGTGCTCATTTGATGATTGGCTGTGCTCAATCTGATGGTCCACTATGAGCCTCCATATCCATATTGGTCAGGATCTGGCAGAGCCTCTCAGGAGAGAGCTGTATCTGGCTCCTACCAGCAAGAAATTCTTGGCATCAGCAATAGTGTCTGGGTTTGGTGTCTGCATGTAGGAAGGATCACCAGGTAGGGTAGTCTCTGGAGAGTCTTTCTTTCAGTCTCTGCTCCACTCTTTGTCCCTGTATTTCCTTTAGATAGGAGCAATTCTGGGTTCAAATATTGAAGATGTGTGTGTGGCCCCATCCCTTAACTGGCGGGCCATGCCTAACCTCTATATATGGTCTTGTCAGGTTCTCGCTCCCCTTTATGGGGTATTTCAGGTAATGTCATCCCCACGGTGTCCTGGGAGGATCTTGCTTTCCTGACATCTGGGACTTTCTGGTGGCTACCCCCAGTTCCCTGTCCCCCACTGTTGGATTCCTCTGTTCAATTTCCTGACCCTCTGTACCTATTTTCAATTACCATAAAAAGAACTATTTCAAATAATTTTTAAAAGAAAGAAAGAAAAGATAATACTTTAATACAAACATCTCAACAAACATCTATATGTAATTTAAAATACTAGGCATGCATTTGAAAGTATTCATACTATGCTTGATTAATAGTAGTTATTCAAGTGATTTTGAAAAGTTTTCCTGTGGTTGGCCACTACCACAATCTCTGCATCATTATTGCCTGAGCATATGTTAGAAGCAGAATGATTGTAGGTCTAGGGATTTGTGGCTGGGTTTATGTCCCTCACCCATAGTTAAGAGCTTTACCTGGTGTATAGAAGATGGCCAGTTTTGGTGCTGTTTCTCTTATTATTAGGGGATGAGAATTCTAGGCACATTCTCATAGATTTAGGTAGATTATAGCATGTTTCTACTGCACTAGTTTTCTTTATCCCTTCCCAAGTGCTCCCAAATTTAGTTATCTCTCCCAGTGCTATCTCCCTCCATTCCACCCAACCCCTGCCAGATCCCTCTAGTTCTCATCCCCACATGACCCAACACTACATGAAAAACCTATTATATTGCCCCTTTTCATGAAGAGCAATGTGTCCTCCTTTGAGTCACACTGTTACTTAGCTTCTCCAAGCCTGTGGATTATAGCCTTACTTACCTTTACTTAACAGTCAGTGTCCCCTTATAAATGAATACATACCATATTTATGTTTCTGGATCTCTGTTACATTCCTCAAGATGATCTTTTCTAGTTTCAAACATTTGATTGAAACTATCATCGCACTATGGTTTTTAACAGCTGATTAACACTTCATTGTGTAAGTGCATCAGATTTTTTTGGTCATGAAATACCTTGGTTTCTTCATCTATGGTAGTTGAGAGATTTGCTGGATATAGCAGTCTGGGTTGGTATTTGTGTTCCCTTAGGGTCTTCATGACATCAGTCCAGGCTCTCTGGCTTTCATAGTCTCTGATGAGAAGTCCGGTATAATTCTGATAGGTCTAACATTATATGTTAGTTGACCCTTTTCCCTTACTGCTTTTAATATTATTTCTTTGCTGAGTATATTTGGTGTTTTAATTATTATGTGATGGGAGGAATTTCTTTTCTGGTCAAATCTATTTGGAGTTCGGTAGGCTTCTTGTATGTTCATGGGCATCTCTTTCTTTAGGTTAGGGAGGTTTTCTTCTATAATTTTGTTGAAGACATTTACTGGCCCTTTAAGTTGGAAATCTTTATTCTCTTCTACACCTATAATCTGTAGATTTGGTCTTTGCACTTTGTCCGGGCTTTCTTGGATGCATTGGTTCAGGAGCTTTTTGCACTTTTCGTTTTCATTGACTGTTGTATCAATGCTATCTATGGTATCTTCTGCATCTGAGATTCTCTCTTCTAGCTCTTGTATTCTCTTGTTGATGCTTGGATCTAAAGCTCCTGGCTTCTTTACTAGGTTTTCTATGTCTCGAGTTGTTTCCCTTGTGATTTCATTATTGTTTCTACCTCCTTCTTTAGATCCTGGTTGGCTTTGTTTATTTCCTTCATCTGTTTTGTTGTTTTTTTTTTTATTCGATATAATTTATTTACATTTCAAATGATTTCCCCTTTTCTAACCCCCCCTCCCCGAAAGTCCTGTAAGCCCCCTTCTCTTCCCCTGTCCTCCCTCCCACCCCTTCCCAGTTCCCCGTTCTGGTTTTGCCAAATACTGTTTCACTGAGTCTTTCCAGAACCAGGGACCACTCCTGCTTTCTTCTTGTATCTCATTTGATGTATGGATTATGTTTTTGTTGTTTTTTTCCCTTAGTTATTCAAGGACTTCTCCCTGTTTACTTGTGTTCTCCTGCATTTTTTTAAGGTAGTTACTTATGTCTTTCTTGGAGCCCTCCATGAAGCCCTCCATCAGCATCATGACCTATGATTTTAAATCCAAATCTTGCTTTCCTGGTGTTTTGGGGTATCCAGGACTTGCTGTTGTGGGAGAAGTGCCATATTGCCTTCATTACTGTTAGCAACATTTCTACATTTGCCTTTTGCTATCTGGTTGTCTCTGGTGTTAGCTGGTCCTGCTGTCACTGGCTGGTACTTGCCTCCCCTGTGTACTTGCAGACTTATCTCAGCAACACTGGGTGACCTGCTTTCCCCTGGCACAAATTGCTGTGGTGCTGCTGAGTTCCTGGGTACAGGTGGAGGACTGGTGAAGTGTGTCCCAAGCAATCCTCTACTCTGGTGATCCATGACTACCAGTCTGTTATGCGGTCACAGGAGCAAAGATGGTGGCTGAGACCCAAATAGTTGTATTTGGGTATGTAGCTCTGTGGCCCCTATCAACTCTGGTTGCAGGCTATGCTGGCAGTCTCCTCTGTGTCTCTGGGTGTATAGCTGGCTTCCTGAGCCACATGGAGATGATGTGCTGTGGCAGGTGATCTTCCCAGTCTGGAGGCAGAAACCAGAAGACTCCTGCCAGAGGCCTCTGGACAGGATCTCCTGATCTGCAGGGCTCATCTCACCTGTGCAGGCAGCCTCTTCCACACTGGCTGCGGGTGGATATCTGTCTTCCTGTGCCGCTTGGAGATGATGCACTATGGCCACATTTTTTTTTTATTTATGCTTAGGTTCAGGGAAATCTACGTTTTTTTTCCAGTATCTGACTATTATGACTACAGCTGCAATGAACATGGTTGAGCATGTGACTTTATGGTAGGATGGGACATTCTCTGGATCTGTATCAAAAAGTAGTATAGCTTATTCTTGAGTTAGATTGATCCCTAATTTTCTGAGAAACTGCCATACTGGTTTCCAAAATGGCTTTATATGTTTTCAATCCAACCACCAGTGGAGCAGTGTTCTTCTTGCTCCATCCACACCCTTACCAGCATGAGGTATCACATGGGTCTTTAATCCCAACATTCTAACAGGTGTAAGATGGAATCTCAAAGTAGGAGCATCATCTAGCAACCAATGAGAGCAGATGCAGAGACCACAGCCAAA
The DNA here is from genome assembly GCF_947179515.1 of Apodemus sylvaticus. Lineage (NCBI taxonomy): Eukaryota > Metazoa > Chordata > Mammalia > Rodentia > Muridae > Apodemus > Apodemus sylvaticus. The sequence goes on along the minus strand of NC_067482.1, from coordinate 48,455,999 downwards.
CGCTGCAGGGAAAACATGCAGAAGTAAGAGATGAAGGATTGTAGGAGCCAGAGAGGATGAGGGGACACAGCAAGAACATAGGCTAGAGAATTAATTCAGCAGAGCTTATAAGTGCTCAAAGAGAGAGAAGCAACAAGCAGGGATCAAACAGATCTAAGCTAGGTCTCTCTGCACTTACCTTATTGCTGTGTGCCTTGGTGTTTTGGGTACCACCCAAGAAAAGGAGTTGGTGCTGTCTCTCACTCTTTTACTTACACTTGGAATTCTTTTCCTCTTACTGGTTGCAAAGTCCAGGTGAGATATGTGGATGTCTACCCAGTCTTATTGTATCTTGTTAGACCATGTTCACTGTGCATTCCCAGGAGTGCTGGTCTATTTTGAGGGAAATAGAGGAGCAGTTGATCTTGGGAAAAGAGAAAGTTGGAGGAGGGACTGTAGGGAATTGGGGTGGATGTGGGGGTGGAAGGAAACTACTGTCAGAATGTAATGTATGTAAGTAAAATAAAATTTAAAAATTTTTGACCTGATTGTATTTCTCTGCTACTTAGTAATAAGAATAATACTCAATAATTAAACAAAAATAATTATTTTGGAAACAATTTTAAGGAAATTATCATGAATATAAAATTAGATAATACACATTCAAATCACTTACCAAATAGGCAAGATCTTCCTAAAGGTTTGACATTAATCTGATTAGTTAATAGTACTCAACTTAATTATTGCCTTGTGAAATTTACTATAACAACAGAATAAGTAGAACAGAGATTGTCAGAGTTGCATTGCTTACTACTTAATATTTACTAAATTCTATCAAATGATATATGAGGCAAAATGTAAATAAAAATGTAACACAAGTATAAACACTTGGATAAAATGTCCCTGCAAGATATTCTGTGACTTAAAATGTATCATATATTATGCAACATCACCAATCCTTATTAAAAATGAAATGAAAATAATTCCAACTCTACCTACCTCAATATAACTCCCTCCACTTTAGATCATTTCCTGTGTAATGTTCCTTTAACTTCAAGTCATTCCATTAGTTCATTTATACAAACAGCATCCATCTCAAAATCATGTAGAAGAAAATATATTTCACATAGCTTAGAACCTCATTTCCCTTAAATATGCATCCAGAAAACACTTGTGTTGAAGTCTGACAAAAGAAAAATCCAAATAAAAATAAAGTTCCTTCAGTCTCTAAGCAGAAACAGAAGGAAATGCCATTTAGAGACTGCCCCACCTGGGGATCCATTCCATATACAGTTACCAAACCCAGATATTATTGTGGAAGCCAACAAGTGCTTGCTGACAAAGATAATGATATAACTGTCTCCTTAGAAGCTTTGCCAGTGCCTGACAAAACAGAGGTGGATGCTCACAGCCAACTAATGGACTGAGCACAGAGTTCCCAATGGAGGAGTTAGAGAAAGGACCCAAGGAGCTGAAGGTGTTTACAACCTCATAGGAGGAACAAGAATATGAACCAACCAGTACCGCAGAGCTCCCATGGACTAAACCACCAAAGAATACACATGGAGTGACCCATGGCCCCAACTGCATATGCAGCAGAGGATGTCCTTGCCAGACATTAATGAGAGGAGAGGCCCTTGGGCCTGTGAAGGCTCAATGCCCCAGTGTAGGGGAATGCCAGGACAAGGAAAAGAGAGTGGGTGGGTTGGTGAGCAGGAGGAGGGGGGATGGGATAGGCGATATTTGGAGGGGAAATGAGGAAAAGGGATAACATTTAAAATGTGAATAAAGAAAATATCTACTAAAAATATAGTTCTTCCCTGTGCACACATGTATTCATTCACAGATAAAGTCATATACAATGATATATATTGAATTGTGTGTGTGTGTGTGTGTGTGTCTGTGTGTGTATGTGTGTGCACGTGTGTGCGCTTTGCTGGATAGATGAGAACAAATTAATATTTATTATTAATAAGGCTCTGAGATAACTTAAAGAATTGTTAGCACCTAAAAGAAGTTTGGTGAACCAATTAATTTTTTGATGTTGTTCAAAGGAGTATAATGAACTCAGAAAACTGCTTCACCAGAAAGCCCATCTTGTTTAGAGAGCTGAACCCCTAGATCTCCACCTAACTTTTAACAAAATCTACCAAATAATAAGAGATTATTAACTATCTCATCAATGGTTTTCTATTTGTCAACCTGATGGAGGCACCTTGTGATTCACATATCTTCTGAGCTTCTTCAATATCTCTAAGAGGAACATTTTCAGCTCAGAGGGAGTAGCTTTTCTACAGTTCTTTTACTTATAAAATGTAGGCGTGTTTTAGAATGAATGAAATAGTTAAGTGATTAATATAACCCAAATAGAAGAATGCTTCCATTGAGAAATAATGATTTTTTAGAACATAAAAACACAGAAAACACAAAATATCTTTTGTGGTATGAACAAATGTACAAGAAACAATAAAATATAACACATCCTGTATGAGACAACCCCTTGAATCAATCCAGAGTATCCCCAAAATGGGGTGGAAGGGTTCAATATATGTAATCTACAGTTTGTTTACTCAACATTATTCTGGTTTTGTAATGTGCTCTGTAGCCCAGTAATTCTCTTTCAAAATGACACTAACATATAATAATGTAAATATAACAAGGATCAGATTTGTTAATATATTAAGAACTTCAACTAAAAGACAATAATTCCTAGAATATCTACTAAAACCATGGGGTATTAATTATTTGCCAGGGAATAAATCAAAATTTACTGAAAACTGTCACTTTCTCACATCTTGTAGCTATAAGTACAATTTTTTTTTTTTAAAAAAAAATGTTTTCTCAAAAAGATGCCTTCCAGTCTAGGAGTTTTCTGGTGGAATTTTTTGGGTCACTTAAGTATACTATCATATCATCTGCAAATAGTGATAGCCTGATTCTTCCTTTCCAATTTGTATCTCTTTGACCTCCATATGTTGTCTAATTGCACTAGCTAGTACCTCAAGTACAATATTGTAAAGATATGGAGAGAGGGGTCAGCCTTGTCTAGTCCCTGATTTTAGTGGGATTGCTTCAAGTTTCTCTCCATTTAGTTTGATTTTGGCTACCGGTTTGCTGTATATTGCTTTTACTACGTTTAGATATGGGTCTTGAATTCCTGCTCTTTCCAAAACTTTCAGCATGAAAGGATGCTGAATTTTGTCTAATTCTTTTTCAACATCTCATGGAATGACCATGTGTTTTTTTTTCTTTGAGTTTGTTTATGTAGTGGATTGCATTGATGGATTTCAGTATATTGAAACATCCCTGCATCCCTGGGATGAAGCCAACTTGATCATAGTGGATGATCGTTTTGATGTGTTCTTGGATTCAGTGGGCAACAATTTTATTGAATATGTGAATATGTTTACATTGATATTCATAAGGGAAATTGGCCTGAGGTTGTCTTTCTTTGATGGATCTTTGTGTGGTTTTGGTATCAGTGTAATTGTGGCTTGGTAGAACAAATTGGGTACTGTTCCTTCTGTTTCTACTTCATGGAATAGTTTGAAGAGTACTGGTGTTAGGTATTTTTTGAAGGTCTGATAGAATTCTGCAGTGAAACCATCTAGTTCTGTGCTTTTTTTTTTTTTTTTTTGGTTGAAGGACTTTCTATGTCCCCTTCTATATCTTTAAGAGTTATGGGACTGTTTAGATGATCTATTTGATCCTGATTTAATTTTGGTATTTGGAATCTGTCTAGGAAATTGTCCATTTCCTCCAGATTCTCCAGTTGTGTTGAGAATAGGCTTTTGTAGTAGGATCTGATGATTTTTTGAATTTCCTCATTTTCTGTTGTTATATCCCCCTTTTCATGTCTAATTTTGTTAATTTGGATACTGTCTTTGTGCCCTTTGGTCAGTCTGGCTAAGGGTTTATCTATCTTGCTGATTTTCTCAAAGAACAAACTCCTGAATTCGTTGATTCTGTGTATGGTTCTCTTGATTGATTTCAGCCCTAAATTTGATGATTTCCTGTCTTCTACTCTTCGTGGATGAATTAACTTCTTTTTGTTCCAGAGTTTTCATGTGTGCCATTAAGCTGCTAGTGCATGCTGTCTCCCATTTCTGTTTGGAGGCACTCAGGGCTATGAGTTTTTCTCTTAGCACGGCTTTCATTGTGTCCTATAGATTTGGGTATGTTGTGCCTTCATTTTCATTAAATTCTAAAAAGTCTTTGATTTCTTTATTTCTTCTTTGGCCCAGGTATCATTTTTTTTTATTTTTTTTTATTAGGTACATTTTTTATTTACATTTCAAATGATTTCCCCTTTCCTAGCCCCCCTACTCCCCAAAACTCCTGTAAGCCCCGTTCTCGCCCCCTGTCCTCCCACCCACCCCTTCCCACATCCCTATTCTGATTTTGCTGAATACTGCTTCATTGAGTCTTTCCAGAACAAGGGGCCACTCTTCCTTTCTTCTTGTACCTCATTTGATGTGTAGATTATGTTTTGGGTAATCCAGGTTTCGAGGTTAATATCCACTTATTAGTGAGTGCATATCATGATTCATCTTTTGAGTCTGGGTTACCTCACTTAGTATGATGTTCTCTAGCTCCATCCATTTGCCTAAGAATTTCATGAATTCATTGTTTCTAATGGCTGAATAGTACTCCATTGTGTAGATATACCACATTTTTTGCATCCACTCTTCTGTTGAGGGATCCCTGGGTTCTTTCCAGCATCTGACAATTATAAATAGGGCTGCTATGAACATAGTAGAGCATGTATCCTTATTACATGGTGGGGAATCCTCTGGGTATATGCCCAGGAGTCGTATAGCAGGATCTTCTGGAAGTGAGGTGCCCAGTTTTCAGAGGAAACGCCAGACTGATTTCCAGAGTGGTTGTACCAATTTGCAACCCCACTAGCAGTGGAGGAGTGTTCCTCTTTCTCCGCACCCTCTCCAACACCTTCTATCTCCGGAATTTTTAATCTTAGCCATTCTGACTGGTGTAAGGTGAAATCTCAGAGTTGTTTTGATTTGCATTTCCCTAATGACCAATGAAGTTGAGCATTTTTTAAGATGCTTCTCCGCCATCCGATGTTCTTCAGGTGAGAATTCTTTGTTTAACTCTGTACCCCATTTTTTAATAGGGTTGTTTGGTTTTCTGGAGTCTAACTTCTTGAGTTCTTTATATATATTGGATATTAGCCCTCTATCTGATGTAGGATTGGTGAAGATCTTTTCCCAATTTGTTGGTTGCCGATTTGTCCTCTTGATGGTGTCCTTTGCCTTACAGAAACTTTGTAATTTTATGAGGTCCCATTTGTCAATTCTTGCTCTTAGAGCATACGCTATTGGTGTTCTGTTCAGAAACTTTCTCCCTGTACTGATGTCCTCAAGGGTCTTCCCCAGTTTCTTTTCTATTAACTTCAGAGTGTCTGGCTTTATGTGGAGGTCCTTGATCCATTTGGATGTGACCTTGGTACAAGGAGACAAGGATGGATCAATTCGCATTCTTCTGCATGCTGACCTCCAGTTGAACCAGCACCATTTGTTGAAAGGGCTATCTTATTTCCATTGGATGTTTTCAGACTCTTTGTCGAGGATCAAGTGGCCATAGGTGTGTGGGTTCCTTTCTGGATCTTCAATCCTGTTCCATTGATCCTCCTGCCTGTCACTGTACCAATACCATGCAGTTTTTAACACTATTGCTCTGTAGTATTGCTTGAGGTCAGGGATACAGATTCCCCCAGAATTTCTTTTGTTGCTGAGAATAGTTTTAGATATCCTGGCTTTTTTGTTATTCCAGATGAATTTGATAATTGCTCTTTCTAACTCTGTGAAGAATTGAGTTGGGATTTTGATGGATAATGCATTGAATCTGTAGCTTACTTTTGGCAAAATGGCCATTTTAACTATATTGATTCTACCAATCCATGAGCATGGGAGGTTTTCCCATTTTTTGAGGTCTTCTTCCATTTCCTTCTTCAGAGTCTTGAAGTTCTTGTCATACAGATCTTTCACATGTTTGGTAAGAGTCACCCCAAGATACTTTATACTATTTGTGGCTATTGTGAGGGGGGTCATTTCCCTAATTTCTTTCTCATCCTGCTTATCCTTTGAGTATAGGAAGGCCACTGATTTGCTTGAGTTGATTTTATAACCTGCCACTTTGCTGAAGTTGTTTATCAGCTGTAGGAGTTCTCTAGTGGAGTTTTTTGGGTCACTTAGGTAGACTATCATGTCATCTGCAAATAATGATAGTTTGACTTCCTCATTTCCAATTTGTAGCCCTTTGACCTCCTTATGTTGTCGAATTGCCTGAGCTAGTACCTCACGTACAATATTGAAAAGATAAGGAGAAAGGGGGCAGCCCTGTCTAGTCCCTGGTTTTAGTGGGATTGCTTCAAGTTTCTCTCCATTTAGTTTGATGCTGGCTACCGGTTTGCTGTATATTGCTTTTACTATGTTTAGGTATGGGCCTTGAATTCCTGTTCTTTCCAAGACTTTAAGCATGAAAGGATGCTGAATTTTGTCAAATGTTTTTCAGCATCCAATGAAATGACCATGTGGTTTTTTTCTTTGAGTTTGTTTATGTAGTGGATTGCATTGATGGATTTCCGTATATTGAACCAACCCTGCATTCCTGGGATAAATCTACTTGATCATGGTGGATGATCGTTTTGATGTGTTCTTGGATTCGGTTGGCAAGAATTTTATTGAGTATTTTTGCATCGATGTTCATAAGGGAAATTGATCTGAATTTCTCTTTCTTTGTTGGATCTTTGTGTGGTTTTGGTATCAGCGTAATTGTGGCTTCATAGAAGGAATTGGGTAGTGTTCCTTCTGTTTCTATTTTGTGGAATAATTTGAAGAGTATTGGTGTTAACTCTTCTTTGAAGGTCTGATAGAATTCTGCACTGAAACCATCTGGTCCTGTCCTTTTTTTGGTTGTAAGACTTTCTATGACTCCTTCAATTTCTTTAGGCATTATGGGACTGTTCAGATGATCTATTTGGTCCTGATTTAAGTTTGGTATTTGGTATCTGTCAAGGAAATTGTCCATTTCCTCCATGTTCTCCAGTTGTGTTGAGTTAAGGCTCTTGTAGTAGGATCTGATGATTTTTTGGATTTCCTCAGTTTCTGTTGTTATATCTCCCTTTTCATTTCTAAGTTTGTTAATTTGGATACTTTCTCTGTGCCCTTTGGTCAGTCTGGCTAAGGGTTTATCTATCTTGTTGATTTTCTCAAAGAACCAGCTCCTGGTTTTGTTGATTCTTTGTATGGTTCTCTTTGTTTCTACTTGATTGATTTCAGCCCTGAGTTTGATGATTTCCTGTATTCTACTCCTCCTGGGTGAAATAGCTTCTTTTTGTTCCAGGGCTTTCAGGTGTGACATTAAGCTGGTAATGTATGCTCTCTCCATTTTCTTTTTGGAGGCACTCAGGGCTATGAGTTTTCCTCTTAGCACTGCTTTCATTGTGTCCCATAGATTTTGGTATGTTCTGTCTTCATTTTCATTGTGTTCTAAAAAGTCTTTAATTTCTTTCTTTATTTCTTCCTTGACCAAGGTTTCATTGAGTAGAATATTGTTCAGTTTCCACGTGTATGTGGGTTTTCTGTTGTTTTTGTTGCTATTGAAGACCACTTTTACTCCATAGTGATCTGATAGGAGGCATGGAATTAGTTTGATCTTCTTATATTTGTTGAGGTCTGTCTTGTGACCAATTATATGGTCGATTTTGGAGAAGGTACCATGAGGTGCTGAGAAAAAAATATATTCTTTTGCTTTAGGATAGAATGTTCTATATATATCTGTTAAATCTAATTGGTCCAAAGCTTCAATTAATTTCATTATGTCCCTGTTTAGTTTCTGTTTTCCTGATCGGTCCATTGAGCAAAGTGCAGTGTTGAAATCACCCACAATTATTGTGTTTGGTGCAATGTGTGCTTTGAGCTTTAATAAAGTTTCTTTTACAAATGCGGGTGCCCTTGCATTTGGAGCATAGATGTTCAGGATTGAGAGTTCTTCTTGTTGTATTTTTTCTTTGACCAGCAAGAAGTGTCCCTCAGGGTCTCTTTTGATGACTTTGGGTTGAAAGTCAATTTTATCTGATATTAAAATGGCTACTCCAGCTTGTTTCCTAAGACCATTTGCTTGTAAAATTGTCTTCCAGCCTTTTACTCTAAGGTAGTGTTTGTCTTTGACCCTTAGGTGTGTTCCCTGTAAGCAGCAAAATGTAGGGTCCTGTTTATGTATCCAGTCAGTTAGTCTATGTCTTTTTATTGGGGCATTGAGTCCATTGATGTTAAGAGATATTAAGGAATAGTGATTGTTACTTCCTGTCATTTTTGACGTTATTTTTTAAATTTGATTGGTTAACTTCTTTTGGGTTTGATGAAAGGTTACTATCTTGCTTTTTCCAGGGTGAAGTTTCCCTCCCTGTATTGGTGTTTTCCTCCTATTATCCTTTGTAGGGCTGGGTTTGTGGATAGATATTGGGTAAACTTGGTTTTGTCATGGAATATCTTAGTTTCTCCACCTACGGTGATTGAGAGTTTTGCTGGATATAGTAGTTTTGGCTGGCATTTGTGTTCTCTTAGAGTCTGCATGAGATCAGCCCAGGATCTTCTAGCCTTCATAGTCTCAGGTGAAAAGTCTGCTGTGATTCTGATAGGTCTTCCTTTATATGTTATTTGGCCTTTTTCTCTTACTGCCTTTAATATTCTTTCTTTGTTTAGTACATTTGGTGTTTTGATTATTATGTGACGGGAAATATTTCTGTTCTGGTCCAGTCTGTTTTGAGTTCTGTAGGCTTCTTGTATATTCATGGGCATCTCTCTCTTTAGGTTAGGGAAGTTTTCTTCCATAATTTTATTGAAGATATTTGCTGGCCCTTTAAGTTGTAAATCTTCACTCTCATCTATGTCTATAATCCTTAGGTTTGGTCTTCTCATTTTGTCCTGCATTTCCTGGATATTTTGGGTTACAAGCTTTTTGCTTTTTGCATTTTCTTTAACTGTTTAGTCCATGGTTTCAATGGTATCTTCAGCGTCTGAGATTCTTTCTTCTATCTCTTGTATTCTGTTGTTGATATTTGCATCTATGTCCACTGATTTCTTCCCAAGGCTTTCTATCTCCAAAGTTGTCTCCCTTTGAGTTTTCTTAGTTGTTTCTACTTCTGATTTTAGATCCTGGATTGTTTTGCTTAGCTCCTTCTCTTGCTTGTTTGTGCTTTTCTGTAATTCTTCAAGAGATTTTTGTGTTTCCTCTTTCATGACCGCAGCCTGTTGACCAAAGTTCTCCTGTATTTCTTTAAGTGTTTTTTGTGTTTCCTCATTATTGGCTTTTGTATTCTCCTGGATTTCTTTCAATGATTTTTGTGTTTCCCTTGCAAGGGCTTCTAACTTTTGATCCATTTTCTCCTGAATTTCTTTAAGTATGTCCTTCATGTGTTCCTGTACCAGCATCATGACCAGTGATTTTACATCCAAATCTTGTTTTACTGGTGTGATGGGGTATCCAGGACATGCTGGTAGAGGAGAATTGGGTTCAGATTTTGCCATATTGCCTTGATTTCTGTTAGTGACGTTCCTGTGTCTGCCTTTTGCCATCTAGTTCTCACTGGTGTTAGTTGATGTTGTCTATGCTTGACTCACCAGTGCAAGCTGCCCCTTCTCAGGTGGCCTCTGGTGCACAGCTTACCTCCTGCACTGCCTGGAGGCAGGGTGTTGTTGTCCAGGCTGTTCAGACCCCGAAGCAGACACCTGAAGGCTCCTGCTGGGGCCCGCTGGATTCACTGGAGCACACCGACTTCTCCCCGCTGGCCGCCTGGAAGTCCCACTTGCCTCTTTCAGCACTTGGAGATGTGGCGTTGCCGCTCAGGCTGATCTTGATCCGGAAGCATAGAGGTCCGAGGGCTACCGCCAGATGGCCCAGGTATCATTGAGTCGAGTATTGTTCAGCCTCCTTGTGTATGTGGGCTTTCTGTTGTTTTTGTTGCTATTGAAGACCACTCTTACTCCATAGTGATCTGATAGGACGCATGGGATTAATTTGATCTTCTTATATTTGTTGAGGTCTGTCTTGTGACCAATTATATGGTAGATTTTGGAGAAGTTACCTTGAGGTGCTAAGAAAGAGGATTATTCTTTTGCTTTAGGATGAAATGTACTAAATATATTTGTTAAATCCAATTTGTCCAAAGCTTCATTTAGTTTCATTGGGTTCCTGCTTAGTTTCTGTTTACCTAATTGGTACAATGAAGAGAGTAGAGTGTTGAAGTTACAGACAATTATTGTGTTAGGTACAATGTATGCTTTGAATATTAGTAAAGTTTCTTTTACAAATGAGGGTGCTCTTGCATTTGGAGCATAGATGTTCAGAATTGAGAGTTTTTCCTGGTGCATTTTTCCTTTGACCAGCAAGAAGTGTCCTTCCGTGTCTCTTTTGATGTCTTTAGGTTGAAAGTCAATTTTATCTGATATTAGAATGGCTACTCCAGCTTGTTTCCTGAGACCATTTGCTTGTAAAATTGTCTTCCAGACTTTTGCCCTAAGGTAGTGTTTGTCTTCAATACAGAGGTGTGTTTCCTGTATGCAGCAAAATGTAGGGTTCTGTTTCCTTATCCAGTCTGTTAGTCTATGCCTTTTTATTGGGGAATTGAGTCCAACGATGTTAAGACAAAGTGGCTGGTTATAAAATCAACTCAAGCAAATCAGTACTCTTTCTATGCTCAAAGGATAATCAGGCTGAGAAAGAAATTAGGGAAATGACACCCTTCACAATATCAACAAACAATATAAAATATCTTTGTGCGACTCTAAACAAACAAGTGAAATATGGCAAGAACTTCAAGTCTCTGAAGAAGGAAATGGAAGAAGACCTCAGAAAATGGAAAAATCTTCCATGCTCATGAGTTGGCAGGATTAATATAGTTAAAATGGTCATCTTGCCAAAAGCAATATACAGATTCAACACAATACCCATCAAAATCCCAACTCAATTCTTCATAGAGTTAAAAAGAGCAATTCTCAAATTCATCTGGAATAACAAAAAACCCAGGATAGCTAAAACTATTCTCAAAAGTAAAAGAACTTCTAGGGGAACCAATATCCTGGACCTCAAGCAATACTACCCAGCAATAGTGTTTAAAAACTGCATGATATTTGTAAAATGACAGGTAGGAGGATGAATGGAATAGCATTGAAGATCGAGAAATGAACCCACACACCTATGGCCACTTGATCTTCGACAAAGGAGCTGAAAATATCCAGTGGAAAAAAGAAAGCCTTTTCAACAAATTGTGCTGGTTCAATTGGAGAAGAAATGCAGAATGCAAATTGATCCATCCTTATCTCCTTGTACTAAGCTTAACTCCAAGTGGATCACCTCCACATAAAGCCAGACACACTGAAACTAATAGAAAAGTGACTGGGGAAGAACCTTGAGAACCTGGGCACAGAGGAAAATTTCCTGAACAGAACAACAATAGCTTATGCTCTAAGATCAAGAATTGACAAATGGGACCTCATGAAATTGCAAAGTTTCTGTAAGACAAAGGATACCATCAAAAGGACAAATAAGCAACCAATAAATTGGGAAAAGATCTTAACCAACCCTACATCTGACAGAGGGCTAATATCCAATATATACAAAGAACTCAAGAAGTTAGACCCCGGAAAACCAAATAACCCTATTAAAAATGGGGTACAGATCTAAACAAAGATTTTTCACCTGAATAATTTCAGATGACTGAGAAGAATCTTAAAAAAATGTTCAACATCATTAGTCATTAGGGAAATGCAAATCAAAACAACCCTGAGATTTCACCTCACACCAGTCAGAATGATTAAGATTAAAAACTCAGGAGAGAGCAGGTGATGGTGAGGATGTGGAGAAAGTGGAACACTCCTCTACTGCTAGTGGATCTGCAAGCTGGTACAACCACTCTGTAAATCAGCCTGGTGGTTCCTCAGAAAACTGGACACGTTACTTCCAGAGGATCCTGCTATACCACTCCTGGGCATATACCCAGAGGATTCCCCAGCATGTAATAAGGATACATGCTCTACTATGTTCATAGCAGCCCTATTTATAATAGCCAGAAGCTGGAAAGAACCCAGATGTTGCTCAATAGAGGAATGGATACAAAAAATGTGGTATATATGCACAACGGAGTACTATTCAGACATTAGAAACAATGAATTCATGAAATTTTTAGACAAATGAACGCAGCTGGAGAACATCATACTAAGTGAGGTAACCCAGTCTCAAAAGATCAATCATGGTATGCACTCACTGATAAGCGGATATTAGCCTAGAAACTTGGAATATCCAAGACATAATCTGCATATCGAATGATGTCCAAGAAGAACAGAGGAGTGGCCCCTGGTTCTGGAAAGGCTCATTGCAGCAGTGTAGGGCAATACCAGAACAGGGAAGTGGGAAGGGGTGGATGGGGGAACAGGGGGAGTGTAGAGGGCTTATAGGCCTTTCAGGGAGTGGGGAGCCAGGAAAGGGAAAATCATTTGAAATATAAATAAAAAATATATCGAATAAAAAAAAGAAAAAACTTAAAAAAAAGAAAAGAAAAGAAAACAAAAAACTGCCTTCCTTTTAAACAATCTTGTCTTTAATTTTCTTTATTAGAAACTCCATAACAAGATGAACTATACAAGGTATGAGGTAAGAATTAAGGAAGAATATAAACCTCCATATAATATAGCAATAGTGAAATAAGAAAATTAGACCTTGAATTTGCACAGATAGAATAGAGACTTATAGAAGTGCATGGGAGAAGCCTGTGTTGACTTTTTCTTTTTATCCCCTTCAGAAGTCTCTGTATCATTTATTTATTTATTTATTTATTTATTTATTTATTTATTTATTGTCTATTGTTTATTTAATTACTTACTTGCATATTATTTCTAATCATTTTTTTTCTTACAGTACAGTCATTATCGTACTCCTGGCATGCCCTCATGACACATCTTCATTCCATTCTTCCTCCCCTGTCTCAAAAGTCATTGAATCAATATCCTTACTGAGGGTCTCCAATCAGAAGTTTATCTGTTTCTTTATTTCTTGTTTTTCTGAACACCATGGTACTTGATTTAATGTCCAGCAGATCAACTGCTTCACCTCACAAGTTAGCTTACTTTTTAGTTCAATTTATATGCATATCATGTTATAAGATATCAAATGGCTTTGAATTACAAGAAAATATTTTATTTGTCCAAAAATTTTGTCACAGTGTTATTTAAACTGTGATTATTTATTCTTATTTTAACAATTTGAAGAGACTAATTATAAGCATCCTCATTATGGGATACAAATGTGTAACCTCAATTGAGTAGCAAGAGTCAAATCTAAAAATAATGAATGTAGAAATCATAAGTTCTCCTACAAAAGGGTCTTTTGTCACTCCCCCACTGCAGTTTGGTAAACTCCCAATACAAGTCAGAAATTTACATAACATGTAACACACAATATAATCTTTAGACCAATAGGTAATTTAAAGAATATTTCATGCATAATATGTAAGTATAGTAACAATAATGAAAAATGATTAATACCTCAATTCAGAACATATTAAACAGTAAGAATGTTGTCTGATTAAAATGATAAGTTCTGGAATGTAGGTATAATTCTAGTTTATATTAAGCCAGTTTATAATTCAAATTAATGATATTCATACTTATTATCATTGTGACTGATTCACAGTAGAAGATCCCAAATGCTCACATTAAACTGGGGTTATTTTTCACTAACAATATAAAAACTGTATAGCTCATTTATTTTCCTTTGGTAAAGGCAAATAAACCTACCATTAATTTAATGCTGCATTATAAAACCAAAAAACAGCCTAGTTTCCATATTGGAGATATGGGGATGGAACTGCATAATTTCCTAGTATTATTCACTTTTATTTTCTTTCTTTTAAAAACTGTTTTTATTCAATTTTATCTGTTGCAAAATAGAATTGTTTTACATAACACAAGTTAGAGTCAGAAACAAAATTGAGGTGGGCTTTTTCCCCTCCCTTTCATAGTATTCACATTGCTATCTTTTAATAGGAAATAATTTAGTTAAATTATTTTCAGTGCTGGCTGCTGATTATATTCTAGAAAGGAAATAGGAAAGATAGGGGAATGCAGGAATTCATTTTTGTTATTATTTCCTCCACCATTTCAATTTCTAAATTCAATTACTAAGGTAATGAATCCACACAAGTTTATACAACAAAGAAACATGGGTTCCTTTCAAGATCCCAATTAACTTTATGTAATCTATTTATTAAGACAGAGGAACTTAGATCATCTATGTACTTGTTATAATTGTATTATTAATATATACTGAATATTGTTTTAAATTAACACTCTGACAGAGATGTCTGTCACTCAATGCTTGGAAACATATAGATGCTCAGAGTTGAGGTGGGTGGAACCTCTAGAAAGTACCAGAGACAGGGAATGAAGGATGCTCCCAGTACTCAGTGTGTTGTGACCTTAGCTGAAATGTCCAACTGGGGATATAGAACCTGAAAAGATTACCTCTATTAGTTAGACAAGGCCCCCAGTGTAGGGATGGGGAAGCCAATCAACCTTCAAAATTTTTGACCCAATATTGTTACTGCCTTAAAAAATGCAAAGACATAAATGGAACAGAGACACAAGGAACAGGAGAAAAGTAACCATCCCAACTTGGGATCCATCCCATGGGTGTGCATCAAACCCTGACAATATTATTGATGCTATGTTGTGCTTGCAGACAGAAGCTATGCATGGCTGTCAGTTGAGAAGCTGTGCCATCAGCTGACTGAGAGAGATGCAGACACAGCCGGCCATTGAACTGAGGTCAGGTTCTGTATGGAAGAGTTAGGGGGAGGAATGAAGGAAATGAAGGAGATTGCAACCACATAGGCAGGACAATAATATCAACTAATGTAAATATCAGGGAGCTCACAGAGACTAAGTCACCAAACAAAGAGCATACACAGGCTGATCTGAACCCTTTGGCACATATGTAGCAAAGGACTGCCTGTCTTCTCTGGCCTCAGTGGTAAAAAATGAATGTAATCCTGTAGACTTGGTGCTCCAGAGAGAGGGGATTCCAGGGAGAGGTCATTCTCTCAGAAGCAAAGGGGAGGGAATGTGGGTGGAAGAATTCTGTGTGGGGTGAGGAGGGCAACATTTGGGATGTAAATAAGTAAAATAATTAAAAATTAAAATATCTTTAAAGAATAAAAATTATAAAAATATTCATTTATATACATTGTTATTTCTTCTGAGCCCATTTATATTTCTATTCCTAGAAACCACATTATTTTAAGACTTTTCAGTTTTCAACAATGTTTAATTGTTCTTCTGAAACATCAAGCAAATGCCTTCAGTTCTTGGTTAATGATTCTCTGTCCTACCTCAGTACCAACAACATCAGGTCTTGCCCTATTGCTGTTCTTCTGGCCCTATTTACCTATATACTCTCCAATTTTTCTTTTCTTTATGAGATTATAGTATAAATATAATGATAGTATAGTTTAATTAATATATATATATATATATATATGGATAGAAACACATATATTGCATATTTATAAAATAAATATTTATATATGCATATATATTTATAAATATAACCAGATCAGTCTGTATAAAGTTACTTGTGTGTATGTGTTTCCTGGGTTAACTATTTAATATTAGATAACCAATTTTGATTCTTTACCCTGTAGATTTTTTATCTCACCTTCAGCTTCCCTTAATTGACTGTAGTTTCATTTTGAGTTAAGAACTTGTGATCTTTCCCTGTCTACTTTTGCATGTTTACTGTTGATCTAGTTCAGCTCATATTTACTGTCATGTTGGTGAGGTACTAAGTGCTTAGCTTCTGACATTACTAGGAGATACAAACACACAGTAAGCTTCATTATCCTCTCTTCCTTAGAATGTTTTAAACTCCGATTTTACCATAGCCACTCACATGTTGAAGCTGTTTGGCCCATGTCTATAATGGAACTGTGTTTCACAAATTTACATTTTTATTGGTTGCGGTTTTTTGATGTATAAAGAAGTTTCCGTGATGAAGGTTTAGTATTATGCTCAACTGTGGGACAAGAACAGATGTTTATAGTGTAATTAGGAAATATTCTGGTTTAATAAAGTGGTGTTCTTTGGTTCTCTTCCCTGATCTATGGTGTCACTAGCTCTGGGTAGTTGGCTAGGGTTCTAGCATCAGCCATAGTATTGCTCTTTTTGAATGGTCTTAAACCCAAATAAAACAAATTGTTACTGCCTAGATATGCATGCAAGCACTACATTCAATCTGTAGGTTGCCATTTTGTCCTATTGATAGTGTTCTTTATATAACAGAAGCTTTATAGTTTCATGAGGTCCCATTGATCAATTGTCTTAGAGATTGAGCTTCCCGTGTTCTCTTTAGGAAATTACCCCCTATACAAAATCAGTCAAGGCAATTTCCCACTTACACTTCTATTAGCTTTAGTGTATTGGGCTTTATGTTGAGGCCGTTTCATCCACCTGAAGTAGAGTTTTATGCAGGGCAATAAATAAGGATCTTAGCCGGGTAGTGGTGGCACACACCTTTAATCCCAGCACTTGGAAGGCAGAGGCAGGCAGATTTCTGAGTTCGAGGCCAGCCTGGTCTACAGAATGAGTTTCAGGACAGCCAGGGCTATACAGAGAAACCCTGTCTCGAAAAAAATAAATAAATAAATAAATAAATAAATAAATAAATAAATAAATAAATAGATATGGATCTTTTCTTAGTCAGGGTTTCTATTCCTGCAGAAACATCATGACCAAGAAGCAAGTTGGGGAGGAAAGGGTTTATTTAGCTTACACTTCCACGTTGCAGTTCATCACAAAAGGAAGTCAGGACTGGAACTCAAGCAGGTCAGGAAGCAGGAGATGATGCAGAGGCCATGGAGGGATGTTCCTTACTGGCTTGCTTACCCTGGCTTGCTCAGCCTTCTCTCTTATAGAACCCAAGAATACCAGCCCAGAGGTGGTACCACCCACAAGGGGCCCTCCCCACTTGATAACTAATTGAGAAAGGCCCCACAGCTGGATCGCATGGAGGCACTTGTTCCTTTTGCTGTGATAACCCCAGCCTGTTGACACCCAAAACCAGCCAGTACAGATCTATTTGCACTCTTTATCATGCAGATATCCAGTTAGACCTACCATTCGTTGAAGATGCTTTCTCTTTTCCACTGTATATATTGTCTTTTTAATCAAAAACCAAGTGACCACTGGTATGTGTATTCATTTCTAGTTTTCGACTTAGTTCCATTGGTAAAACTGTCTATACCAGTACAATGTAGTTTTTATCACTATTGCTATGTAGTACAGCTTGAGGTCAGGGATGGTCAGAACTATCAGTTCTTTTATTGTTCAGGACTGTTTTGGCTATCCTGGGTTTTTTATTTTCCATATGAAGTTAAGAATTGTTCTTTCAAGGTCCATAAAAATTTGTTTTAGAATTTTGATTGAGATTACATTAAATCTATATTGGTAACATGAAGATTTTCACTATTTTAATCATACCAATGCATGAACTTTCCATATTCTGATATCTTCTTCAACACTGTTTTTCATGACCTTGAACTTCTTGTTATAAAGATATTTTACTTGTTTGGTCAGAGTTTAGTGTAGATATTTTATATTATTTGTGACTATTGTGAAAGTTGTTATTTCCCTAATTTCTTTCTCTGTTTATAATTTCGAAAAGGGAGAACTGTTAATTTCTTTGAGTTAAATTTGTATTCAGCCACTTTGTCAAAGTGGTTCATCAGCTGCCCGAGTTTTCTTTCAGAACTTTGGAGATTGCATATGACTTTGAACATATATATGATTAAATATGCACATGTACATATATATTAATATATATGTATATGTACACACATGTATATGTATATAATAGTATTTTCTGCAAATAATCATACCTTCACTTCTTTCCCAACGGTATTACCTTGATCTCCTTCTGTTGTCTTATATGTCTAGCTATGATTCAAGTAGATAGGGAGAGAGTGCACAGCCTTGTCTCATCCCTGATTTTAGTAAAATTGCTTTAATTTTGTCTCCATTTAATTTGATTTTGACTACTGGCTTACTGTATATGCTTTTATTATGTTTAGGTATGTGCTTTGTATCTCTGATCTCTCAAAGATTTTAACATGAATAAGTGTTGGATTTTGGCAATACATTTTTCAGAATGTAAGGAGATGATAATGTGATTGTTTTTTTCAGTTTCTTTAGATAGTAGATTATAATGAATGATTTTAATATAATGTACCATCCCTGCAACTCTAGGATGATGACTACTAGATCATAGTTCATAGTGTTTCTGATGAGTTCTTGGTTTTATTTGCTTTTTAAAAATAATTTTGCTCTTGATGTTCACGAGAGAAATTGGACTAAAATTATCTTTGTTGAATGATTTAGGTATGACTGTGACTGTGGCCTTATAGAATGAATTTGGCTCTGTTCCTTTTGTTTCTAATTTGTGAAATAGTGTAAGGAGTATTGAAATTAGATTTTTGTTGGAAGTCTGGTAGAATTCTGACCTAAAACCATGTTGTCCTGGGCATTTTAGTTAGTTAGTTAGTTAGTTAGTTAGTTAGTTAGTTAACTGGGAGATTTTAATGACTGCTTCTCTTTCATTAGGGGTTATGGGTCTGTTTAGATAGTTTACCTGATTTTGATATAATTTTGTTAAGCAGTATCTGCTAGAAATCATTCATTTCATTTAGATTTTAAAATTTTCTGGAGTTCAGGATTTGAAGTAAGACCTAATGTACTTTTTAAATTTCTTCAGTTTCTTGTTTTATATCTCTATTTTCATTTCTGATTTTGTTAATTTAGATAGTGTCTCACTGCCATTTAGTTTTGAAAAAGGTTTGTCTATCTTTTTGTTTTTTTAAAGAATTTGTTGATCCTTTGTATTGTTCTCTTTATTTCCATTTGATTGATTTCAGCCCTAAATTTGATTATTTCCTGCTATCTATTCCTCTTGGGTGTATTTGTTGATTTTTGTTCTAGGGCTTCTGGGTGTGTTGATATGTTTTTAATATGAAATATCTTTAACTTTTAATGAAGGCACTTAGTGCTATAAACTTCCCTCTTAGTAGTGCTTTTATTGTGTCCCATAAATTTGGGTATGCTATGCCTTCTTTTTCATTGAATTCTAGAAAATCTTTAGTTTGTTTCTTGATTTCTTCTCTGACCAAGTGATCATAGAGTATAAAGTTGCTTAGTTTCCATGAATATGTGAGCCTTTTGTTGTCTCTGTTGTTTAAGTCCATGGTGATCTGGCAAGATTCAAGGAGCTATTTCAATCTTCTGGTACCTGTTCAAGTTTGTTTTGTGGTCTTTTTTTATGGTCAGTTTTGGAGAAGGTTGCATGAGATACTGAGAACAAGGTATACTCCTTTGTTTTGGGGTAAAATGTTCTGTAGATATTGTTGGGTCCCTTTGGTTCATAACATCTGTTAGTTTCATTATTTGTCTGTTTATTTTCTTTTTGATGGCCTGTCCAATTGTTGAGGGAGTGACATTAAAGTACCCCATTATTATTGTGTGGTGATTGATGTGTAACCTTTGTTAATGTTTCTTTTTGATTGTGGACACCCTTTCATTTGGGGCATAGAAAAGTTCTCTTGGTGGACTTTTCTTTTGATTAGATTATGAAGTGACTGATTACTTTTAGTAGAAAGTCTACTGTATTAGATACTAGAATGGCTAGTTCAGCTTCTTTCTTTGGCTTGTTTGCTTGAAAAAACTTTCTGGCCCTTTACTCTGAAATTGTATCTATCTATGTTGGTGAACATGTTTCTTTTTTTTAATTTTAAGATTTTATTTACTTATTTTATGTGAGTACACTGTGTATAAGTACACTGAAGCTGTTTTCAAACCAACCAGAAGAAGGCATCAGATCCCATTTCAGATGGTTGTGTGCTACCATGTGGTTCCTGGGAATTGAACTCAGTACCTCTGGAAGAGCAGAATGATGGATCCTGTTTTCTTATCTAGTCTGTTAGCCTCTGTCTTTTTAGTGATGAATTGAGTCTATTGATCTTGAGAGATATTAATGATCAATGACTTCCTGTTATTTCCTCTTATAACTGATGTTACTTACTGTTATGTTGATGTTGGTGGTGGTACTGTGTGTGTGTGTGTGTGTGTGTGTGTGTGTGTGTGTTTGAGAGAGAGAGAGAGAGAGAGAGAGAGAGAGAGAGATTCTCTTCTATTGGTTTTGCTCTGAGATTATTAATTTCATGTGATTTTGTTGTTTTGTTTTATTATTTTGATTTTTTTTTAGTGTGTATCTTTTTCTGGGGCAACCATATAGTTATCCTCCCTGTGTTTTCCTGCGCATATGCTCTGAAGGTCTGGATTAGTAGAAAGATATTGTTTAAATGGCTTTTTTTGTCATAGTATATGATCTTATCTCCATCAATGGTTATTGAAATTTTGCTGTGCATAGTAGTGTGGGCGGGTATCTATGGTTTCTTAGGGTCTGCAAGACATCTGTCCAGGATCTTCTGACTTTTAGGATGTCAGTTGATAAGTCAGGTATAAATTTGGTAGGTCTACCTTTATATGTTATAGACTTTTATCCTTACAGGTTTTATTTTATTGTATTTTATTTTCTTTTTGCATGGGTTTCTTGACTGGGTTTCCAGTTGGAAGCAGGCTTTCAGGGAGGCAAACAGACCTGGGGTAGGGAGTCCGGTGCTGGTCCATTATTGCAGGAAGAGCTACGGCCTGATAGAAAGATGGAGATCTTTTACTTTAAGTGCATTTTCTATCACATCAGGTCCATTCACATATTCTGGAATGTATCTCCTTATTTTAAGAACAATTGATAAGGAATCTTAGGTCTATCTTTAATACAATCCCTTAATCCCATCAATTGTTATTTAAGTGAGCTTGCTCACAGTTTTCAGAAATTTATGCACTGTGGGTTATACAACATATTAAACTCTTTACATATAATTTTAGTATATAATTTACTTAATTAAAGATGAATAGCATTGGATGTGGTAGCATAATCACTTAATCTCATCCTAGTGTACTGAGTTCTAGGATAGTTAGAATGTTACACAGAGAAACCCTGTCTGGGGCCGAGAACACTGTTTTAAGGAAATATTTTATAGCTTTTATATCGTTTTTGTTTTTGTTTGTTTGTTTGTTGTTCTGTTTGTTTCTCTGTATAGCAGTCAGGCTGTCCTGGAACACACTCTGAAGACCATCCTGGCCTCCAAAACACAGAGATCTGCCTATCTCTGCCTCCTAATTAATGGGATTAAAAGCATGCCTATCCAAGGACTTATATCTTAATGGGGAAATATGAAGTTAGAAATATCAACTTTGTTCAAAAATTACTTATATACTACCTAAGAATTAGTGGGAGAGAGTAATATAATAGTATATCTCTGTATAAATTTAATGAAGATGCTAGAACACAAAAAATAGAACACAAAAATAGGATTTATTATTTTTATTAAACATGTAAATTCATCTAGTCTGTGTATGTGACAGGTACTGTGCACTAGCTTGCAATGCACAGGAGAATGATGGGCATATCTTACACTTTGGTTTTCTAGTGTAACTGGGATTTCATGCAAAGTATATAAAACAAATACAGGAATCCCTTCATACATTTTACTCATAGTAATAATTATTTGGTGGTCAGTCTTAGTACATGATCAAATATTAATTAAACAATGATTATCACTTCTATCTTTTGGAAAATTAAGATTTTTTGTTGTTTCTTTCAAGACAGAAATTGGATCATGAATAATAGCTAAAGTACACCACAATTTTTACTATATAAGACATACTTGAAATTAGACATTGAGAAGTTTCTTATGACTTTTACTGCTTCATTCTTATTTAGAATTAAGAGAAGAATTAATATATATTGCCATATAAAAGTGCTCTTTTAATTCTTATAGAAGTTGTTTCAGTTTGAAATATTAATGAGTATTGTATGAATATTCCAAAGAAGAAAGTGTTTCCTTTTTTATTTTATTAAATATATTCTTTCTTTGCATTTCAAATGTTGTCCCCTTTCCTGGTTCCCCCCCTGCCTTGAAATTCTCATAACCCATCTCCTCTCCCCCTGTTCCCCAACCAACACTCTCCTGCTTCTCTGCCCAAGCATTCCCCCATACTGCGGCACTGAGCCTTTCCATGACCAAGGACATCTCCTCCCATTGATGTCCTACAAGGCCATCCTCTGCTGCCTATATGTCTGGAGCCATGGGTAACAACATGTATACTCTCTTGTTGATAGTTTTGTCCCTGGGAAGTCTGAAAGTACTAGGCAGTTCATATTGTTGTTCCTCTTATGGCACAGCAAACCCCTTCAGATCCTTGGGTCCTTTCTCTAGCTCCCCCATTGGGGACCCTGTGCTCAGTTCAATGGCTGGCTGAGAGTGCCCCGTTCTGTATTTGTCATGCACTAGCAGAGCCTCCCAGGTGGCAGGTATATCCAGCTCCTTGTCAGCAAGTACAAAGTGTTTCTTAATGAAATGGGTCCTATGGTGCCTTCACAGAATACTTTCTGTTATTAACATACAAACAAAATTACAACTTATAGTCAATATAGTAGAGTTGACACTTTTTGCCTTTTTTCAGGAGATTTAATAATGTCAGCAAGCAGTAGAGATTGAAAAGTATGTGTCTGGAGGTAAATGACATAATTAAGTTAGAATCTGGGAAATGGAAGCCACGTAGGCAGGATTTTTTTTTGTTTGTTTGTTTTGTTTTTTGTTTTTGTTTTTGTTTTTTTGGAAATCTGGCTGTTTGCAAAGAAGACTTGAAGGAATACAATGTGTTTACTAAGTTTTCATTTTTTTTATCTTTTTTCAAAGGGTATATCAAAATAGAATAAGCATGAAAGTTGAAAATTAATTAAAAGAGTAGTAATATAACACTGAAAGACTATAATAAAATCTTGTACAATGACATGGAAGAGCCAAGGTATATGGACTGAAAAGCTACTTCTCTGATGGAAAGGAAGAGGTACCAGAGATACTGGACTATACCAAGGGAAGGAGGCAGGAACTGTTACCCAGCTGCTTCTTTTTTTTCTTAAAAAGACCTGAGTCAAGGTACTTGATGAAACCAGCCCATCAGATCTAAGTCTTAGTGTTTCCATGAAAGTAGTACAAAAATTACATGCAAGGGTGGATAAATTAATTCAATTTTAAAATGCATAAAGAAAGATATGTAAATGACAAGAATTGCAGTAAGTGCAATTGTTGAATCTTCAGTTCTTCACAGAGTTAGAAAAAGCAATTCTCAAATTCATCTGGAATAACAAGAAACCCAGGATCGCTAAAACTATTCTCAACAACAAAAGAAATTCTGGGGGAATCAGTATCCCTGACTTCAAGCAATACTACAGAGCAATAGTGTTAAAAACTACATGGTATTGGCACAGTGACAGACAAGTGGATCAATGGAATAGAATTGAAGATCCTGAAATGAATCCACACACCTATGGTCACTTGATCTTGGACAAAGGAGCTAAAAACATCCAGTGGAAAAAAGATAGCCTTTTCAACAAATGGTGCTGGATCAATTGGAGGTCAGCATGCTAAAGAATGCGCATTGATCCATTCTTATCTCCATGTACTCAACTTCACTCCAAGTGGATCAAGGACCTCCATGTAAAATCAGACACACTGAAACTAATAGAAAAGAAACTGGGGAAGACCCTTGAGGACATGGGCACAGGGGAAAAGTTCCTGAACAGATCACCAATAGCTTATGCTTTAAGATCAAGAATTGACAAATGGGCCCTCATAAAATTACAAAGTTTCTGTAAGGCAAAGGACATTGTTAAAAGGACAAAACAGCAACCATCAAATTGGGAAAGGATATTCACCAACCACACATCTGATAGAGGGCTAATATCCAATATATACAAAGAACTCAAGAAGTTAGACCCCAGGGAACCAAATAACCCTATTAAAAAAATGGGGTAAAGATCTTAACAAAGAATTTTCACCTGAAGAAATTCGGGTGGCTGAGAGGCACCTTAAAAGTGCTCAACATCATTAGTCATTAGGGAAATGCAGATCAAAACAACCCTGAGATTTCACCTTACATCAGTCAGAATGGCTAAGGTCAAAAACTCAGGAGACAGCAGGTGTTGGTGAGGATGTGGAGAAAGAGGAACACTCCCCCACTGCTGCTGGGGCTGTAAGATGGTACAACCACTGTGGAAATCAGTCTGGAGGTTCCTCAGAAAACTGGACATGAGACTTCCAGAGGACCCTGCTATACCTCTCCTGGGCATATACCCAAAGGATTCCCCGGCATGCAATAAAGACACATGCTCCATTATGTTCATAGCAGCCTTATTTATAATAGGCAGAAGCTGGAATGAACCCAGATGCCCCTCAAAGGAGGAATGGATACAGAAAATGTGGTATATTTACACAATGGAATACTACTCAGCAATTAGAAACAATCAATTCACAAAATTTTTAGGCAAATGCTTTGATCTGGAAAATATCATCCTAAGTGAGGTAACCCAATCACAAAAGAATACACATGGAATGCAATCTCTGATAAGTGGATATTAATTAGCCCAGAAGCCCTGAATAGCCAAGGCACAAATTGCATAACAAATGACTCGCATGAAGAAGTATGGAGAGGGTCCTGATCCTGGAAAGGATTGATCTAGCATGGAAAGGGAATATAAAGACAGAGAAAAAGGAGGGAGGTGATTGGAGAAGGGATGGAGAGAAGAAGGTTTATGGGACATATGGGGAGGGAGTATCCGGGAAAGAGGAAATCATTTGGAATGTAAACAAAGAATATAGAAAATAAAAATATTAAAAAACATATATCATAAATGTTGAACAATCTATTAAACCTGAAATAGAATTGATTAGGGTTATATTGTCCAAGAAACTCAGGATGATACAAAATTTCTCAATACAAATAATTTTATTAGACTAAGTTAATTCTAAAATTTATTTTATTTGAGATATCAAATGAATAATGCAGGTATCTGATGAGTCTTTTCTAAGGATGATGAGCATACTGGATCATTGTGTTAGAGTTATGTGGGAGCCTCATATGGAACTTTCTATTAAGCTTTAGGCAGGCAATATCAACAGTAGCTGACAAAATAACTTAAATGAAATATATATCCTAGGCAGGGGAAAATTCAAGGCTGAAATAGCCAGCACAGAGGGAACCAGTGGCCTTGAAAGTCCAATAAACCCAGGACAGAATCAACTTCTAACAACTCTGTGTAGCTAGGGGATTTTAACTCAGGCCATCCTGGTTTGACAGCTCTTCCCTAAATGGTCCTATATTTTCACATATCCATATTTAGCTAGTCACAAAACAAACTTAAGTACATAAAATTTGCATGATGGAGTTGCAGATTTAGGGCTGCTATTGCTGTCCACAGACAAAGCAGACAGGAAATTTTGTCTTCAGTCCTCCCCAGAGACAGACATGTGGGAATTCTGCCTTGGCTAGAGAGCTTGCTAGAACATGTATCCAAAACTCAACCTTAGCTGTATACAGAGAGATTCATTCTTGCTTCTGTCTCAAAGAATCAGAAAACAATATGGAGCTATAGAAAATAAGTCTTTCCTATAGTCTAGATCCAAGACAGCACTTCTGAGACCAGTAACTTCATCAGATCCCAGCTACCAATACCACTGTTGCTGCCTTCAGAACCTCATGTTCTGCAAACTAGTAGCTCTGGCCTTCAAAAGATGCTAGATGGGGCCCTGCTCTTTCAGATACTCCCAACTATCATGTGTATCTGAAAGTGACAGCTCTCTGATATGCCCTGTGAGATTTAGAGCTGCACCACTTCTAAGAGCTCTATAGGTTCCCCTGAAGATCTAATATATCACTGATGCTAAATTCAAACCTGTTTCGTTGAAATCCTTACCAATGTTTTTATATCATTTAAGACTGTTATCCTTAATTTGATGAAACCCCATCCTAGTTTTAGTCATTACTTGCTGACAACTCCATTATTGGAGATAATAAAACAAACAAAGAAACAAAAACCACTTCAACTTGGCACAACCTGGGCAATGACAGAACATAGACAAGAATGGATACATGACGGAAATATAAAGACACATGAAGATATTTGGGTACTAGCCCGGAGTTTTGCTAGGAGTAATACGTACATCATAGGCTAAAACAATAATACTTCTCAAAATATCAACAAGCAAGTGGTGAGATATTGAAGTTCCATGTGCAAATACATGAACTGAAGGAACAAAACAGAAATTCTAGATATTTCAATAATTTTATTATTTTTATGTCCCTGTGAGTTGTTAGAAGTGTTAACTATTCTGATTTTCAGGCTTAGTATCATTTTATACTCCATGTGTTTTATTTACATGTTGAAACAATGTTTTGGGCACTGAAATAGTTTTGGACATTGGAAAGTATAGGAAGATCAAGGTTCTCCCTTCAGACAACTAAACATAATGAACAAAGACAACAAATGACAAAAAAAATTAGAGAGCACTCTTAGTTACTTTTTCATATGCTATGTTATAATGCCTCAAGAAAAGCCATTTAAGGGAGAAAGGGATAATTTCGATTTATAATGCAATGGTATAGTGCCGCATGGTAAAAACGTACTGAGAACAGAAGCTTCAAGCACATTGGAATATCGCATACATAATTACAAAACATAGAACAATACACATTTGTGCTCAGTTCATTTCCATATTATAAAATCAATAATGCTAGCCTTTGAAATAATGTCACCATCATTGATTAAACGTTCTTTTACATAATCAAAAAATATCCTATAGTCACATCCAGAAGTCTGTCTGCTAAGTAATTCTAGATATCATCTAAGGGACAGTTGGGATTAACCACTGTGTGTGTTCTACCTCATTTTACTCCAGCCCATCTTCTGTATGTGTACTGCTGAGTTTAATGTTTATTACTTTATTTCAGACACCTCATCTCTACTTATTGATGAAATTGATCCTCCAGGGTCTTTGATTCTTCAACATTTTATTTATTTTCCCCACTTTTTAATTTTATTCAATATATTTTTTATTTACATTTCAAATGATTTCACATTTTCTGAGCTCCCCACTCCCTGAAAGTCCCATAAGCCCCCTTCACTCCCCCTGTTCTCCCACCCACCCCTTCCCACTTCCCTGTCCTGGTTTTGCCCTATACTGCTACACTGAGTCTTTACAGAACAAGGGGCCACTCCTACTTTCTTCTTGTACCTCGTTTGATGTGTGGATTATGTTTTGGGTATTCCAGTTTTCTAGGTTAATAACCACTTATTAGTGACTGCATACCATGATTGATCTTTTGAGACTGGGTTACCTCACTTAGTATGATGTTCTCCAGCTCCATCCATTTGCCTAAGAATTTCATGAATTCATTGTTTCTAAAGGCTGAATAGTACTCCATTGTGTATATATACCATATTTTTTGCATCCATTTTTCTGTTGAGGGATACCTGGGTTCTTTCCAGCTTCTGGCTATTATAAATAGGGCTGCTATGAACATAGTGGAGCATGTATCCTTATTACATGCTGGGGAATCCTCTGGGTATATGCCCAGGAGGGGTATAGCAGGATCTTCTGGAAGTGAGATGCCCAGTTTTCTGAGGAAACACCAGGCTGATTTCCAGAGTGGATGTACCAATTTGCAACCCCACCAGCAGTGGCGGAGTGTTCCTCTTTCTCCACATGCTCACCAACACCTGCTGTCTCCTGACTTTTTAATCTTAGCCATTCTGACTGATGTAAGGTTCTCAGGGTGGTTTTGATTTGCATTTCCCTAATTACTAATGAAGTTGAACATTTTTAAGATGCTTCTCCACCATCCTAAGTTCTTCAGGTGAAAATTCTTTATTTAACTCTGTACCCCATTTTTAATAGGGTTATTTGGTTTTCTGGGGTCTAACTTCTTGAGTTCTTTGTATATATTGGATATTATCCCTCTATCTGATCTAGGGCTGGTGAAGATCTGTTCCCAATTTGTTGGTTGCCGATTTGTCCTCTTGATGGTGTCCTTTGCCTTACAGAAACTGTAATTTTATGAGGTCCCATTTGTCAATTCTTGATCTTAGAGCATATGTGATTGGTGATCTGTTCAGAAACTTTCCTCCTGTACTGATGTCCTCAAGAGTCTTCCCCAGTATCTTTTCTATTAGCTTCAGAGTGTCTGGCTTTATGTGGAGGTCCTTGATCCATTTGGAGTTGACCTTAGTACAAGGAGATAAGGATGGATCAATTAGCATTCTTCTGCATGCTGACCTCCAGTTGAACCAGCACCATTTGCTGAAAGGGCTATCTTTTTTCCATTGGATGTTTTCAGCCCCTTTGTCGAGGATCAGGTTGCCATAGGTGCGTGGGTTTATTTCTGGATCTTCAATCCTGTTCCATTGATCTGCGTGCCTGTCACTGTATAAATACCGCCCAGTTTTTACCACTATTGCTCTGTAGTATTGCTTGAGGTCAGGGATACTGATTCCCCCCAGAATTTATTTAGTTGTTGAGAATAGTTTTAGCTATCCTGGGTTTTTTGTTATTCCAGATGAATTTGAGAATTGCTCTTTCTAACTATATGAAGAATTGAGTTGGGATTTTAATGGGTATTGTGTTGAATCTATATATTGCTTTTGGCAAAATGGCCATTTTAACTATCTTAATCCTGCCGATCCATGAGCATGGGAGGTTTTTCCATTTTTTGAGATCTTCTTCCATTTCCTTCTTCAGAGTCTTGAAGTTCTTGTCATACAGATCTTTCACATGTTTGGTAAGAGTCACCCCAAGGTGCTTTATACTGTTTGTGGCTATTGTGAAGGGTGTCGTTTCCCTAATTTCTTTCTCAGCCTGCTTATCCTTTGAGTATAGGATGGCAACTGATTTGTTTGAGTTGCATTTATAACTACCCACTTTGCTGAAGTTGTTTATCAGCTGTAGGAGTTCTCTAGTGGATTTTTTTGGGTCATTTAGGTAGACTATCATCTGCAAATTTATGATAGTTTGACTTCTTCCTTTCCAATTTGTATCCCTTTGACCTCCTTATGTTTTCTAATTGCCCGAGCTATTACCTCAAATACAATATTGAAAAGATAAGGAGAAAGGGTCAGCCCTATCTAGTCCCCAATTTTAGTGGGATTGCTTCAAGTTTCTCTTCATTTAGTTTGATGCTGGCTACCGGTTTGCTGTATATTGCTTTTACTATGTTTAGGTATGGGCCTTGAATTCCTGTTCTTTCCAAGACTTTAAGCATGAAAGGATGCTGAATTTTGTTAAATGCTTTTTCAGCATCCAAAGAAATGACTATGTGGTTTTTTTCTTTGAGTTTGTTTATGTAGTGTATTGCATTGATGGATTTCTCTATATTGAACCAACCCTGCACCCCTGAGATAAAGCCTACTTGATCATGGTAGATAATTATTTTTATGTGTTCTTGGATTCGGTATGGCAAGAATTTCATTGCGCATTTTTGCATCGATGTTCATAAGGGAAATTCTTCTGAAGTTCTCTTTCTTTGTTGGAACTTTGTGTGGTTTTGGTTTCAGTGTAAGTGTGGCTTCATAGAAGGAAATAGGTAGTGTTCCTTCTGTTTCTATTTTGTGGAATAGTTTGAAGAGTATTGTTGTTAGGTCTTCCTTGAATATCTGATAGAATTCTGCACTCTAACCATCTGGTCCTGTGCTTTTTTTTGGTTGGAAGACTTTCTATGACCCCTTCTAATTCTTTAGGGGCTATGGGACTTTAGGGGTTTAGATGATCTATTTGGTCCTGATTTAATTTTGGTATTTGGTATCTGTCTAGGAAATTGTCCATTTCCTCCCGATTCTCCAGTTGTTTTGAGTATAGGCTTTTATATTAGGATCTGATAAATTTTGAATTTCCTCAGTTTCTGTTGTTATATCCCCTTTTTCATTTCTAATTTTGTTAATTTGGATACCTTCTCTGTGCCTTTCAGTCATTCTGGCTAAGGGTTTATCTTTCTTGTTGATTTTCTCAAAGAACCAGCTCCTCGATTCGTTGATTCTTTGTTTCCACTTGATTGATTTCAACCCTGAGTTTGATGATTTCCTGTCTTCTACTCCTCCTGAGTGATTGGCTTCTTTTTGTTCCAGGGCTTATAGGTGTGTCGTTATGCTGCTAGTGCCTTCATTTTCATTAAATTCTAAAAAGTCTCTGACTTCTTTATTTCTTCTTTGGCCAAGGTGTTATTGAGTACAGTATTGTTCAGCCTCCATGTGTATGTGGGCTTTCTGTTGTTTTTGTTGCTATTGAAAACTACTCTTACTCCATAGTGATCTTATAGGAGGCATGGGATGAGTTCGATCTTCTTATATTTGTTGAGGTCTGTCTTGGGACCAATTTTATGGTCGATTTTGGAGAAGGTACCATGAGTTGCTGAGAAAAAGGTATATTCTTTTGCTTTAGGGTGAAATGTTCTATAAATATCAGTCAAATCCATTTGGTCCAAATCTTCAATTAGTTTTACTGTGTCCCTGTTTAGTTTCTGTTTTCCTAAATGGTCCATTGAGGATAGTGGAGTGTTGAAGTCCCCCACAATTATTGTGTTAGGTGCAATGTGTGCTTTGAGCTTTAGTAAAGTTTCTTTTACAAATGAGGGTCCCCTTGCATTTGGCACATAGATGTTCAGAATTGAAAGTTCTTCTTGGTGGATTTTTCCTTTGGCCAGCAAGAAGTGTCCTTCTGTGTCTCTTTTGATGACATTAGGTTGAAATTCTATTTTATCTGATATTAGAATGGCTACTCCGGCTCATTTCCTGAGGCCATTGGCTTGTAAAATTGTCTCAGCCTTTTACTCTAAGGTAGTTTTTGCCTTTGACACTGAGGTGTGTCTCCTGTATGCAGCAAAATGTAGGGTCCTGTTTCCTTATTCACTCTGTTAGTCTATGTCTTTTTATTGGGGAATTGGGTCCATTAATGTTAAGAGATATTAAAGAATAGTGATTATTACATTACGTAATTTTTGAAGTTATTTTTATATTTGAGTGGTTATCTTCTTTTGGGTTTGATGAAAGAAGGTAACTATCTTGCTTTTTCCAGGGTATAGTTTCCCTTCTTGTATTGGAGTTTTCCTCCTATTATTCTTGGCAGAGCTGGGTTTGTGGAATGATATTGTGTAAATTTGGTTTTGTTATGGAATATCTTGGTTTCTCCATCTATGGTTATTGAGAGTTTTGCTGGATATAGTAGTCTTGGCTGACATTTGTGTTCTCTTAGAGTCTGCATGAGATATGTCCAGGATCTTCTAGCTTTCATGGTCTCTGGTGAGAAGTTTGGTGTGATTCTGATAGGTCTTCCTTTATATCTTACTTGGCTTTTTTCTCTTACTGCCTTTAATATTCTTTCTTTGTTTATTGCATTTGCGGTTTTGATTATTATTTGATGGAAGGTATTTCTGCTCAAGTTCAGTCTGTTTGGAGTTCTGTAGGCTTCTTGTATATTCATGGGCATCTCTCTATGTTGGGAAAGTTTTCTTCCATAATTTTGATGAAGATATTTGCTGGCACTTTCAGCTACAAATCTTCACTCTCATCTATACCTATAATCCTTAGGTTTGGTCTTCTCATTGTGTCCTGGATTTCCTGGATGATCAGGGATACAAGCTTTTTGCATTTTGCATTTTCTTTGACTGTTGAGTCAATGGTTTCTATGGTATCGTTCACATCTGAGATTCTTTCTTCCAACTCTTGTATTTTGTTGTTGATATTTGCATCTATGGCCCCTGATTTCTTCTCCAGGTTTTCTATGTCCAAAGTTGTCTCCCTTTGTGATTTCTTCTTTGTGTTTCTACATCTGTTTTTAGATCCCGGATGGTTTTGCTCAGTTCCATCATTTGTTTGTGTTTTCCTTTAATTCTTTAAGAGATTTTTGTGTTTCCTCTTTCATGACTTCTGCCTCTTGACTCAAGTTCTCCTGCATTTCTTTAAGTTTTTTTCGCATATTTTTCTTTATTGGCTTCTATCTCTTGAGCCATATTCTCCTGAATTTCTTTAAGTGATTTTTGTGTTTCCATTATATGGGTTTCTAGCTTATTTATGGTCCCCTGTATTTCTTTTAGAGATTCATTTTTTCCTTTTTTTTTGTTCTTCTAGTAGCATCATGACCAGTGATTTTAAATCCAAATCTTGTTTTTCTGGTGTGTTGGCATAACCAGGACTTGCTGATGTTCGAGTGTTTGGTTCAGACACTGCCATATTGCCTAGATTTCTGTTAGTAGCGTTCCTGCATTTTCCCTTTGCCATCTTGTTCTCTGGCGTTAGTTGGTCTTGTCTCTGGCTGGTGTTTGAGCCTCCTGTGAGGCTCTAGGGCTCTGTCCACAACACTGGATTGCTGAGTTTCCCCTGTTACAGATTGCTGATGTGCCTCCTCTTGGGTGCCCTTGCAGCCCTAGTGTGCCTAGTGTACCATATTTATTC
Organism: Apodemus sylvaticus; assembly: GCF_947179515.1. Classification (NCBI taxonomy): domain Eukaryota; kingdom Metazoa; phylum Chordata; class Mammalia; order Rodentia; family Muridae; genus Apodemus; species Apodemus sylvaticus. The sequence goes on along the minus strand of NC_067482.1, from coordinate 48,423,557 downwards.
ATAAAGCATTCTGATACATATGAAAGCATAGCATGGTATTACTGTACATGAATAAAAGTTTTACAAATGTATGTAGTCAAGTCTATCCATATACCCTCCCCTCACATTTCTCCCATACTTATTTTCTGACATCTCTCCCTCCCTATCTCCAATAGGGAGACCTATTCTTTTCTAACCTACTGACGCAAATTAGCAATTCTGGTATAGACATAAATTTAACATCCATGGAACACAAGAAACCTTACAGGGACCACATACCTAAAGAAAAATTACTTTCCCTCCCCACCATTGATCAAAAATTACTTTCCCTCACCACCATAGCTCTCCAGTTGAGTGGGCTCTGTGATGGATTCCTGGATCCATGCCAGAATATTGCCTTCTTGTATGACGTTTTTGTGACTTCATGCTTACAAGTTCCTATACACTATACAACAGTACTCTAAAACTTCATATGCTTATAGGTTTTATTCTTCCTCTTTCATGAGGATACTTGAGCCTTGGGGGAATTTGATATAGAACACCAAATTATAGTTAGTTATGATGACCTATGCTTTACAATCTACCATGCTGTGAGTCTCTGTATTAAACTCCAACTACTACAAAGACAAAAAATATTTTCTAAAGGTTCCTCAATACAATGTACATATTGGAAATTAAGGTATTGTTTTCTCCTATAAGGCCAATCAGAAAATATTAGATAAATTATAACATTTATGCTAAGATCCCATCTTGTCAATCTAATTGTTATTATAATTTGAAGGGTTCAGAGTTGGATAAACCTATTACTATTCTCTCCAAGCATCATGCATAGTATTTAGAATCACACTGAAAACCAGTCAAGCTTCCAGGAAGTTGTAAACTTTCAGTAAATGAATATACTTTCTCCATTCCTCAGGTGCATTCTGTATCCTCAGGAATCTGATATTAACATTAAATTTTGAAGAGCAATGACTATATTTTTTTTTATTTTGATGGCCACTGAGATGTCCCAGATCCAACCTTGAAGGGTAGATAATAATTTGTCTCTTGCTGAGATAAAATGCCATGTCCAAGGTCAAAAATAAAGTTTATCTGGTTTATAGTGTTTGAGAGCTTCCAGGATGGTGGCTTGATCATGAACTGCAAGCTAGAATCAAGTAGAGTCCAGTGAAAATGGTGTATGAGGCCTTTGAAACTTCAAAGCATACTTTTGAAACTTCAAAGTGACATTGTTCCTCCAATAAGACCACACTTTTGAAACTTTCCTAAAGAGTACCACCAACTGCGGATACAGCATTCTTCTTCAACTCATCATAGAAGATAACACCAGATTAATGCTAAATTTTATCTTTGTTAGCATATGTCATCTGGAAGAATATGGGAGAGAGATTATCTCCCAGTAGAGGATAACATCACATAATTTGTGGGAATGGAGAATTTTCTCATAGACAGATTATCATAGAAATATGTACCATGAATTGAATTCTTGCTGTGAGAAACCTAACAGTGTTGTTCTCTTAGAGGAAGGTGTAAGATTCAGGAAATTTAAACTTAAAAAATATTTGGATGCTGTAAGCAGAATTTTCAGCCTTTTACTCTGCACTGGAATTATAAACTAGGTGCCTTCTGGGAAAGATCTCACTCAGGTAAAGCACCAAATTTTATTGCATGGGGGGAGGGTTATGCGTTATAATGTGCAAGCGAGAAAACATCTGGAGATAGGTTCTCTTCTTCCATCTGTTGGCTCTTTCTATCATGTGGGGATCCAAGTTTAGACTGCCAGACTTGGCACCAGGTACCAAAACCCACTGTGTCATCTACTCACCCTTATATTTGTTTTAATCCTAGCACTTGTTTTAACTGTAGTATAAAGATGAGGCATCAAGGGAACATGCATCACTTCAGATGGGACCTGACACACAGTACAGAGACCACCTGCCTGGCCACAGGTGTGCTGAGCATGGCTCCACATATTCTTGCAGATCTGTGATGACATGGTTAGAGCAGAGGGAGGGCATTTCAGCCTGCTGCTGTCTGAAAAGCCACCACCTTAGGTTGGGATGGAAACCACCCTGTGATCCTTAACTCAGGTTTATTTCTACCTAATGAAGTAAAACATGTTCTTCCTTACTGCTTGCTATAGGAATACTTCAAATGCAAAATGAAACAACAGACTTTCTCATTATCCAAAACATTAAGAGAAAGCTGAGAAAAAAAAATCAATCTTCATATTCAAAAATAAATTAGACCAAAGAGACTTTTCCTTCTAATAAGCATATGAATCCTACTTACATTGTGATCTGTGTTGTTTAAGGTGTATCTAAAGCTTGTAGCAAAAATTGGCAGGATTGACACACAGTTTCAAAAATAATGAAAGATTTTCAATTTTTGATCCATAATTTCAGAGAGTTGCTGAGGACAGGCAATGTATGGCAGGGTAGGAGCTCCTATGTAAAAGCTCTGAGAGGCTACAATAATGAACACAGATATGGTGGGATCCAAAGATAACAGAGATGCCAGAAACATAACCTATCTGCCAGGGTGAGATTCATACAGGGAATGGGACATGTATATCTCAAGAAAGATACCAGCAAGCAGCTAATCTGGGGTATATAAGCATCTAATAATCCCTTTGAAACTGAAACCCTAAATGCTGAATATGGAGCTACAGGATTGGATGGTCACTATATTGAGTTTTCCTTCTTATTTCAGTCCAGTCCTTCCTCACTTATGCCACCATTCCACACCCCCAACTTGAACATATTTTCTTTGCTGTGCTTGTGTTTGTGCCTGTGTTTCCTTTTAGATAACCAATTGGTGTTCTCACAATGCATTGAATTTGAAACTTTATAAAATGTTCAAAGGATACTACAGTAAAGTAACAGGTACAACATACTTTTTTCATAAATTGATCAGAAATTTAGTGATGAGAATACATTAATTACATTTCTGTCACATTTTTTGCTTACATTGTCAGATATATCAGAAAGTGAGAAACACTATCTTTATTAATTGATCTAAGAATTTGTAAGCTTCATCTGCTAAACTTTACCATAGTTGTGATTCCTGATAGACAGGGGTAAAATGAATGTCAGATTATACTTCTTTTGATAACACCAGGATCAGAAATTATTCAAGCACTAATAAGCTCAATTAATAATTTGTTCTTCTCTCAGATGTAGTTTTTAAGTTAGAAATGATCTTTGTAATACACATAGTTGAATCCAATAATCTTGACACTCTAATTGATAATATGTATATGAAGGAATCAGTCCATTTATACACTGGAAAGAATCATTTATATTTTGTTTAGAAAGATGAATGAGGTCCACTGAAAAAAGTTATATTTGATCAGAGAATTGATTTATGTAGTAATTTAGATGGCTATAGAAGCAGGTATTTATCACAGTTGACCTACTATGAACCAATACTTTTCCTTTAGAAATACTCTGGTTTGAATTCTCATTAAGGCACATAAAACATTTCACTTTCAACATCATATGCATTCTAGAAATAAAGGCTATTAAATTTTCAGCAGCATGGAAAGCCTATAATTTGCGTCCTAGATGATGAGACTTCAGATGGCTTTAAAACTGATTACATTTACATTTTTTGATTTAATCATTTCTATTCGCATTACAAAATGATAGTGCATTGTTATAGCTAGCAAAAGCTAATGTTCTTGAATTATGAAAAATAAAAACAGTAATAGAAAGTTTCTATATTTGTGGTCCTTTATGTGTTACTATAAATAAATAGAACTTTGATTTTTCTAATTTTAAACTTATATTCTTTAGGTTAAATTCAGTGTATAATTTTTATGAGCTTTATGTCTCCATATCTCACCATTGCAAAATAGTATTTGAGATCTAGTATTCAATATTAGATAGAATCAAATATTGCATATCAGATTTGAGATTTCTAAGTATCATAATTCAGTGTTCTTGAATATTTTTGGCTTTCCTGTAGTGCTAAAATAACATGAATAAACATGAGTTGTTTTCTTTATAAATACATCTAAGAAACAAATCTTGAGTATATGTGTTGGATATATTATGCTTAAGATTAAAAACCATTTTATTATATGCATTTAAGATAACAATAAGATAATCAAATACAACATAACAAGCTACAAAAAGATCGAGAACATACCATTGCATCAAATTTGGGCAAGGCAACCTAGTAAGAAGAGGATCCTACCGGTAGGCAAAAGAGTCAGTCAAATCCACATTCCCACTGTTAGGAATTCCACAAGAATACCAAGCAACTAAACCATAGCATATATGCAGAGGATCTAAGTCAGACCCCTACAGGTTTACTGATCTCTCCAAGTTCCCATGAGTCCCAGCCAATTGAATCTGTGGACCCTGCTCTAGTGGTATGTCCTTCCTTTCCCTTCTCCCAAAACATGGAGCTCCTAATGTTGGGCTCCAGTATTCGGCATTTGCTCCTATCAGTTGCTAGTTGCAGTCACTCTGGTTTCTTTGATTACAATGGTGTCCAGGCTCTTGTCCCAATATACTTTGTAGACAGGACAAATTGTAGGGTGAAAAATTTGGGTTGATCTCCCAATCCCCTTTAATTGATGCTTTGCCTCACTACAGGAGATGGACATTTTAGTTCCTGAGACCCAATAATAAGGTTTATTGATAGGGGTACTCTCATTGATCCCATGGAGTTTCCACATCACCCCAAAAATGCCCTTAAATTCCAGTCCTTTCTTCCAGTATTTTCTTTACAAAGAAATGTTATTACTTTTGTTAAGAGTTGACTTGGAAATGCAAGTCACAGTTTCTAATAGTAGAAAGGAGAGGGCACTACTATGTTCTAGGAGTTAAGACAGTAACTGAATTGAATAGGACAGGGAAGATATAGAAAAAATTACCTCCAGCATGATATTCACACCATTGATCATTATTATGCAATTAAGACTCATATAATCAATCACTAAAGTAAAAACAGAATACATAATTTTAGAAAAATCAGGCATATTTAGACCAAGTGCCAAAAACAAATATAGATTAAAATAAAATCTTGTATAATCATACACAATTATATTAACTGTATAGGCTAATTTGTATTCCTTTATATTTCAAGGGTGTTATTTGGCCTTTCTATATAATCTAGGAGATTAAAATTTGGCTAATACACAGTCATATGAAAACTGTGATAGTCATTTAGATTAACGCAGTGGGAAATAAAACTTGATTTTCTGCAAATATAAAGTATGTTGAATTGGGAATTTTGGTTTTCCCTTGAATTTTAACAAAACCTTGAACGCTCCAGTTCTTCATGTCTGCCACTTACAGCACATGTGACCCATGTACTTGGAAAACTCCTTCCATTCTTCCAGGGGATTTGGTATAAATTCAACAGCTCTGACATTTCCACCATCCAGAGGACAAGTTAGGATGCAGGACCTCAAGACCAAGAGGTACATCTGAAGGGCTTCTTTAGAGAATCCAACCATGATACAAATTGCTTGGCAGTTATGACAATGTTCATCCAAGTTTCAGCAACACATTTGTTATAGGAGTGAAATAATTCTTCACTCCTTTATTCCAAACTCACATTCTTATGGACTTCAACAGCAAACTTGTTTTTATAACCCTAGTATATCATTTTTTCATGTTTTTAAACACATAAAAATATGTTCTGTAATCCAAAACACCTGAGGGAGAATGGTAATTGCGATAGATTCTATTTTAAAAAATAATATAGACTATTTTTTGCTTTGTTTTCCTAGCTTTACTAATTTGCAGGCATCATAGAAGTAGCAACCTCATTTTACTGAGAGAAAAAACCCACAAGATGTATAATTTTAAACTCTCTGCTAAGCATAAATATAGTAAACAGAGTGCCATATGGCCTGTCATTATAAAAGTTAGTATTTCACTTGCTTTGTAAATCTCTTCAATTTTATGGAGCATGGAAAAAAACCTAATTGCTAGCTGAGGTCACAGCATTCTTCTCAGAAGCACTAAGCATTCATAAGCATAGTATAATTGTTTTTCTAAAGATAAATGAAGTCCATTTGTAAATGGGAGACCATTATAATATAATTATTAGTTTTTTTCCTTACTTATTACTGAACAGTTATCAAACAAGTTTTATGTTATTCTTTTCAGGCAAATAAGGTAAATTCAATCAAAACTGCAATGAGAATTCTGTTTTAGCCTTCCATTCTAAACTAGCTTCCATAAAAATGAAGACTTTCATATGACCAAAACTTAACACTTCATAGGATTTATATTCAATAATTTTGTTATGCAAGTATTAGATTTTACTTTGAATTTTCATTAAAACGACCACAAAGTTTATATTTATGAAAATAGGAAAAGGAAATTTATTTAAAGTGGCCACGTGTTGAAGAACAAATAAAGAGATCTACCCCATATTGTCTCACTGAGATACTGACATGAGGTTTAGGTTAGAGAACAAGAGATATGCAGAATGACATGGTCCTGTTAAAATATTTTCTGGTCAAGACATGATGCTTCATAACCTCAGACCTGGGATGCACTACAATATGGTTATAATATGTCAGAACGTTAAGAAATGTCTTCCTGGTAAACAATTTATTCCTCTGCCAGGCAATACATTACATCAGGCTTTTTTCCTTTCTTCTTCTTCTTCTTCTTCTTCTTCTTCTTCTTCTTCTTCTTCTTCTTCTTCTTCTTCTTCTTCTTCTTCTTCTTCTTCTTCTTCTTCTTCTTCTTCTCCTCATCCTCCTCCTCCTCCTCCTTCCTACTTCTCCTCCTTCCTCCTCCTACTCCTTTCTCCTCCTCCTCCTCCTTCCTCCTTCCTCCTCCTCCTCCGTCCTCCTCCTCCTTCCTCCTCCTCCTTCCTCCTTCTCCTCCTTCCTCCTCCCTCTTCCTCCTCCTTCTTCTTCTTGTTCTTCTCCTCCTCCTTCCTCCTCCTCCTCCTTCCTCCTCCTCCTCCTTCCTCCTCCTCCTTCCTCCTCCTCCTTCCTCCTCCTCCTCCTCCTCCTCCTCCTCCTCCTCCTCCTTCTTCTTCTTCTCCTTCATCACAAGCACCCAGGAAAACTCTAGTTCCAAGACTTTCAGGAGTAGTGAATGGTATATGTGTCTTCCTTTGTAATTATCTGCTGCTAAGTCAATTAGAAGTGCCTCCTTTGAATATTGTTTCACAAATTAAATTTCACTTCTATGATGGAACAACTAAGTACCACATGGGCAGGAGCATCATAGAAACAACCTCTCCTACAGATGCAGTTACCACATTAGGCTTTTTTGTTTTTGTTGTTGTTGTTGTTTATTTTTGTTTGTTTTTTGGGTTTTTTTTTTATCTTACAGAATACCTGACAAAAGCACCTTAGAAGAGGATTGTGTTCATTCACACAACAGAATAGAGTCTATTGAAGTCATGCTGGTGAGAATATCTACAACTGTGCAAGTCTGAAGCAGAAAACAGAGAAATAAGCTGCAGTTTTTCAATATTTAATAAGTTCATGATGCCACCAATTAAATGGTGCCACCACCATTCCAGATGGCTCTAATCAGTCGAGGTGTACATTCTCAAATCACATCCTTAGACATAGTAAGACGTCTGTCTTCTAAAAGAGGATAAATTAGATTAATTTAAAAATGGCATTAACCTTAAAAGTTTTACACTTGTCAGACATGAACCAAATGAAAGATAGAGATTCTATTGTTATGTAAAAAATGTTTGAAGAAGAATAATGTTGAATAATAATAATGAATAATGAATTCATTCATAATTGTTCTTACTTTGCAAGTTCATTTGTTTTTACTGCTGTATACTGGTTCAGTTCCAAAGGAAATTTGATTAACTATCAATTGAATAAACTATAAATTTTGTTTGATATTATGTAATTTAGATCATTAAGTATAATTTATTTTAGAAGTCTTTCATCAACAATACACTGTTTCCACTACAATATTATAATCTCTCTAGAGTATAAACTAGAATAAATATTTATGATTAATGTAACTTCTCACAGAAGTATTTCTGTCGAATCTGTAGGTAAATTTTATCAAATATGTATTGAAAAAGCATTAATTATCATTTTCAATCCACTAAAATAGATCTTTTTGTAAAACAATATCATTGTGTGAATATGTTTGTGTCAAAAAATCTTATCAAAAGATTGTTTCAAACCAAATGTGAAATATAGTTTTCTGTTAAATCACAATCAACATACTTCAAAATTGAAGTGTAATTATAAATATATTCATAAGCATGAATTTTATAGTAATGTGTCTCATATTTAATTAAGCATTCTATATTAAAATTAGTAATTATGTATAATACACATAATATTTTACTATTTTAAAGCTCTAAAAGTTAGGGTTTTCAAAATATTAAAATAAAATTTTATTGAATAATTCACCCCATTGCAATTTCAATCTTTCTTTTCATGTATATATTGTATTTCCATAATTTTCATTCTCCCTTTTAGCAGTTCTTATATTTAAATTTCATAAAGGTTTGTAAAAATTTTAAATTTATATTCAGAATATTTATATATTTTAAAACACATTTTATTTCTACATGCTTTATTTGCATAAACTTAGTATGAAATTTCAATATTTAGATTTAATATATGAGAATTCAGTAAATGTAATTTGCATATTAGTCACCTAAACAGTTACAGTTAAATTTTAATTCTTTTAATTTTAGTATATGAAAATATTAAATTTTAACTGATTTTTAAATTTTTCCCAAAATTTCTGGCATGTATATTGTATTGACATAATTTTTACCCCTCTGTCTCAAATTCTCCTTCAACATCTTCCAATTGCCAATACCAATTTCCTTCACACTTACAGAATTTATGCCCTTTTAAATATACATACTTGTGTATTTGTGTTTATGATATATGATATATATATATATATATATATCGAGAGAGAGAGAGAGAGAGAGAGAGAGAGAGAGAGAGAGAGAGAGAGAGAGAGAGAGAGAGAGAGAGAGAGAGAAAATACTGGCTGAGTTCATTTAATGTTGCATTTGTGCATTTTTAGGGTTGACAACTTGGGATTGGACAACCTCTAAAGATGCCTATCTCTGGAGAAGACTTTTTCCCTCTATGAGTAGCCATAAATTATTTGTATTTGTTCATCTAGGGACCCTCTGAAATTTTTCCCATCCACATTAATATGTCATAAGGGCTTGTCATTAAGCTGGTCTTATCTAGGTGAAAGTACAATGTAAATTATGGGAGAACTTTTCTCTCATGTAGAAAAGACACTGTCTTGTAGACATTGCCCTTTCCCTTCCTTAGTCTTCCCTGAGCCTTGGGTATAGGGGTCACATCTCAGAAGTATTGATTTATAATGGACATCTTGTGTTTTTCTTTTCTTCTCTGCATTTTGACCAGTTTTGGATTTCTATAAATCTCCATCTGCTGCACACAAAAATGGATATTTAATGAGTGGTGAAAGCTACATTTATACATTGATGTAAGTATTGAAAACTGGTGCAACCACTATGAAAGGATGGTGGAAAATTCTCCAAAAGCAACAGGTAACTATGATAGACTATCCAGCTCTAATACACCTTGTTCTATGACCAAGGGAATAAAAAAAGTGTGTGCCTCCTGGGCATATACCCAGAGGATTCCCCACCATGTAATAAGGATACATGCTCTACTATGTTCATAGCAGCCCTATTTATAATTGCCAGGTGTTGGAAAGAACCCAGGTATCCCTCAACAGAAGAGTGGATGCAAAAAATGTGGTATATCTACACAATGGAGTACTATTCAGCCATTAGAAACAACGAATTCATGAAATTCTTAGGTAAATGGATGGAGCTAGAGAACATCATACTAAGTGAGGTAACCCAGACTCAAAAGATGAATCATGGTATGCACTCACTAATAAGTGGATATTAACCTAGAAACCTGGATTACCCAAAACATAATCCACACATCAAATGAGGTACAAGAAGAAAGGAAGAGTGGCTCCTTGTTCTGGAAAGACTCAATGAAGCAGTATTCAGCAAAACCAGAACGGGGAAGTGGGAAGGGGTGGGTGGGAGGACAGGGGGAGAGAAGGGGGCTTACAGGACTTTTGGGGAGTGGGGGGGCTAGGAAAGGGGAAATCATTTGAAATGTAAATAAAAAATATATCGAATAAAAAAAAAGATTCAAAAAAAGTGTGTGCAAACATCTGTGCATATTGATAAATACATATGGTAAAACAATAATTATAATATCGGTAAATAAATAAACAATAACATTGGAAACATGTGTTTTGAAAAACAGATATGTCTGTGGCAGAGTGCTTCTCTGCTCAGAGTGTGTACTTTCCATTGTGTAAGAAGGATTGCCTTAAAGGGCATCCCTGGGAGGTGAGCCCCTTGTGACTGTGGACGTTCTATGACTCAGGGTAAGGGAATGGTAGGGTGCTAAGGCAGAATTGGATGTGTGGGTGGGGGGCACCCTCATAGAGGCATGGGAAGAAGGAGGGAGATGGGGGCTTGTGGAGGGGAAACTGGGAAGGAGGATAACATTTGAACTGTAGGTAAATAAGATAATCAATAAAAATGAAAAAAAGAGCCAAATCTAGTTAAAAGAAATTAGAATAAGAATGATAACTAAACTTAGTTGAAACTTCCCTCTGAAACATTCTAAGTCACAAATAAACTTATCTAGAATGTTTGTTTAATGTTCCTAACAAAGAGCAATAAAAACTTTGGAAATGAGACATGCTATTCTAGTCTGAAGACATATATGTGCTTAGGGGAGACAGCTTTAACAGTGATATTTTAACTTTTTCTTTAAGGAGTAAAAGGGCAATGACAGCATATGCTTCTCGTACCTCCTTTTAATAGGCTAAAAGTGATCTTTATGTTAAGGTAGAGTGTTCTGAGATGACATATTCTATTACATTTTGTAATGATTCTCTGAGTGAAGGAGCTGAAAACACCTTACCTGGACTAAGGGAATAAATTTACATACAAATAAGAAGGAACTATTGAGGTTGTTCATGGTAATCTTCCCAGCCATACAATTAAGCACTTAGGTTTTCATAGAACTATACCAACTAATAGTCTCTGGTAATTTTCAGGTATCTGCCAGTTTCCTCTTTCTTCCTTGTCATGACAGTGCCAAGAGAGCTTCCAGTGCATTCAAGAAATCTTCACCTCAAGTTTATGAAAAGAAAAGCTAAAACACACCATGACAAACAAATACAGATGGTGCTAGTTTATTTAACTGGAGAAATGATGGTGCATCATAATTGCTTCTTTGATAAAACAGGAAACAGTAATTTTAAATAAAATTATTACATTTATTCCTGTTAATTTTTTATGGAAATGAAAGAGGACATGGAGTTTCATAAGTTAGTTACTGCTGTGAAGCACTGAGCATTGATGAGAAAAGAGGCAATACAGGGAAGAATTGAGTTCCTCTTGCACAGTAATGAAGCTTTCCACATTTTGCATATAACTGTGTAATATTAATTGAACTAGATTTTAATTTTTCCTTTAATACACTGATTATTCCTTTTGATATGTGAATTGTATGGAAATTAAAGCTCGGGTGACCAATTGAAAAAAAAAAGCATAATTCAACAAGATTTTTTTTTTGCAAGGCTGCATTTCTCGATTTATTGTAATGAGCTTAGATTTGTAACAGACAAGAATTACTGAAGTTAGTTTTTACTCTAAATTACCTTAAGGTTATCTAGGGCAGGCTTTGAAGGCAACCTAATAGGACACAGAATGTCTTTGTTAGTTCTGCAATAAGCACTTATTTTATATCAAACAGAGGTGAGTTTAATAGTTTGACCTAATTTCTTGTGAACAGAGCTTTTTCTGTAAAATAGTTGAGATGGTTTAATTCTAGTACACTCAAGGACATTAAGAAAATGACACTTCGCTGTAGTTTTGCTTGCTAGTTCAGGAGTCGAAGTATCCTACATGACCTGTTCTTCATAAAGCAACCTTTATTTTGCTAATATTACCTCTACAACATGCAAGCTGGCAGATGAACAGATCACTAAGTTATTTAGGAATAATTATTTCAAACTAATTTCTTTGAGTTACAAGCCAGGTCAGTAAGAAAAAAAAAAAAAAACCCAAGTTTAAAGCCTAAAGGAAGGGCACTGATAAATGTTTCCAAGTTAATGATGTAGAAAAGATTAAGAGGGCAAGATAAACTCAAATACTACATTAATGTCACTGATTTTTTCTAATAAATATTTATTCCATCCTTTTGAAGTTAGTGATGTCAAAAGAAATGGGGGAGGGTAAAAATCTTTTAAACAACCTTACATGTAACAGTTGGTCTCAGGGGGAAAAAAAACATGCTTTGGTGTTATGAAAAAAATCAAAGCTCTTCAAAGCTTAAAGACATATTCAGTCCTTATAGGGATAAGTATTAAAGTAATGAGTGAGCTTATAAAACCCTGAGTAGCTTTATTTTGCATTCATCTCTACCTGCAGATCCGTAGAGTGATTATGTTTTTTAAATACTTCACATTCATAAACTCAATCCCACAATCAAAATAGAAAAAAACAAATGACTATTCTACACCATATCAATTGAATATGATAGATAGCTATGATGTCTTATTTAGAAAATATATGCCTGTTTGAACATTTGTATCACATCACAAATACATATAATGTCTGTGAGAGCAAGGGCACACTGAATCCAAATGAAAAGAATCAGAACTAATCTATTATTTTCTCCCTTCAAATTTGACATTTGGTGTTAAAATATCAAGAAGCACAGTGCTAACTTAGTGAGGCTAAATATCAAAATGTATATTAATACTTACCAATTCTTTTTATTTCTCTAGGATTCAGAGGTCACATATGGTAAGACTGAATTACAAAAATGGCATATTCAACATTTTGAACTCATTTTAAAATAAGAATATATGAATATATGTCCTTAAACTTTTATTATAAATAGGGATTGCTGTTTTTAATACAAATAGCCAAGATTTATACAAGATTTGATATAAATTTTCTTTTGATACCCAGATTTTAAAAGTACGTCCTGATTTTCAGGATACTTTATACTGAGAACCCAGAAATAGGATAGTCGCTCTGAAGAGAATGTTTCCTGTGTGCAGTCTAGATTCCAAATGACAAGCTGCCAAGGGAAGTAGGTAGTTTGAAGGAGAATGATTTCATAGGCTCATAGGTTTGAATGCTTAGTCCCAAATTGTAAAACATAATTTTGAAAGAATTTAAATGAATTGACCTTATCATATGTTATTGGTGATGGGCTTGGAAATTTCAACAGTCTGAGCTATTCCCATCTATTTCTCTTTTTGCCTGCTACCAGCAAATAAGAATGTTAGCTTCCCGCTACTGCTCCAGCACAATGCCTGCCTGCCTGCCTGCCTGCCTGCCTGCCTGCGACTATGTTTTCCTCCTTCGTGGTAATGGACTAGCTTTCTTACACTGTAAGCAAGCCCATGATCAAATACATTCCTTATAAACTGCATTGATCTTCATGTCTCTTCAAACCTAGGAAATGGTAACTAAGACAGGAAGGAAGCAATTACTGGTTCTCTTTAATTGAAACACATGTGAACCAAAACAATAAGCAATAATGGGAAGCTCTACTCAAAAGTACAGTAAGTGGCACACATATACTGATGGTAACACCTGTATAATTGAAATTTAAGGAGCAGTAAAAAATAAGGGAAAATGCCTGGTAGGAGAAACCTGGGGCTAGTGAGGTTAGAGGTCTTAGAAGAGAATCTAATACAGCTAACTCGCTACTTTATTACACTTAATTATAGTCTGAATCATAGCCTTATATACATAGATAAATGTTGAAACCTTCTCTCATCCAAGAAGTTTCTCTTTGCAGAAAATAGAGACCATCACAGAAAGTACTAACTAGACTTAGTGCAGAGATCAATTGATAGCAGTGATCCTAGTCTCAATGAATACAATCACAATGCAGATCCTACATCTATAGCTTGGAGGATATTAAGGGAGAGAAATGGGAACTCTTGTGAGAGATATACCAGAAAGTTTGCTGTTCCTCCTAAAAATGATTGTATATTCACTACGTGTACAATGACAATATTAACAAAGAAGCAGGAAATCTTCATATGGTCTTAAACCTAAACAATAAACTATAGGGAAATAATGACTGCTGAGAAAGGGAAAATTATCCTCTCTCAGGGATGAAGCTTTAACCACCTAACCTACATGAAGTGAACAACTCTACATACAACAAACAACAAAATACAAACAACAAAAACAGACTCAGCATTGTATATTTTTGCATTGAGATGGTGGAATGGGATGAACTGGAAGGAAGAAGAGGAACTTGAAAGGTGATGTAATTGCATTTTAATTAAAACATATTTAAAATAAACAAAAGAAATACATGGATGGACTAATTGCCCCAACAATAAAGAATCTATAAATATCTGTGTGGTGCTTCTCTAAAAGCCAAATATAATTTTAAATCATGCAAACCTCTAAAATACTATTTTTCCTTTCTCTGAAATTAAAAAGTATTTTTACATATTTAAGAATAAAACAAATATGCTTTATAGATCTAGTCATAATTAATATTTTGCAAAGCATGTGGTCAGGAAGATGGTATAATTTGTGAGATAGGAGTGAAAAGTTATTCCAATAATTTGCACATTATATGACTTGATCGTTTATACATTATAAAGAAATTTCTGTTACAGTTATTTTGCTTTATGTGTATGTTCATTTTCTTGTTTTAAATTACTAGAATCCATTGCAATCCACAAATAATAAATGGATTGCAGAAATGCAAGTTGTGAATATCATGATAACATCTCATCTCATCCCATCCATCCAATCGGAGATTTCACCTCTGTGTCTGCATTTTCTTTATTATCCAATTATTACTTCCCAAAGTTTTTCACCTCATCTTACATCCTATTCACCTCAGAGAGAATGCTATTCTCACCTCCATTCCCCTTCTCTGGGGCAACAAGACTTTTTTTTTTCATTGTTTTTATTCGATATATTTTTTATTTACATTTCAAATGATTTCACGCCTTCTGGCCCCCCACACCCCGAAAGTTACATAAGCCTCCTTCCCTCCCCCTGTTCTCCCACCCACCCCTTCCCACTTCCCTGTTCTGGTTTTGCCTTATATTGCTACACTGAGTCGTTCCAGACCACTCCTCTGTTCTTCTTGTACCTCATTTTATGTGTGGAATATGTTTTGGGTATTCCAGTTTTCCAGGCTAATATCCACTTATTAGTGAGTGCATACTATGATTGATCTTTTGAGACTGGGTTACCTCACTTGGTATGATGTTCTCCAGCTCCATCCATTTGCTTAAGAATTTTATGAATTCATTGTTTCTAATGGCTGAATAGTACTCCATTGTGTATATATACCACATTTTTTGCATCCATTCTTCTGTTGAGGGATACCTGGGTTCTTTCCAGCTTCTGGTTATTATAAATAGGGCTGCTATGAACATAGTGGAGCATATAACCTTATTAAATGCTGGGTAATCCTCTGGGTATATGCCCAGGAGTGGTATAGCAGGATCTTTCAGAAGTGAGGTGCCCAGTTTTCTGAGGAACCGCTAGAATGATTTCCAGAGTGGTGGTACCAGTTTGCAACCCCACCAGCAGTGGAGGAGTGTTCATCTTTCTTCACATCCTCACCAACACCTGCTGTCTCCTGTATTCTTAATCTTACCCATTCTGACTGGTGTAAGGTGAAATCTCAGGGTTGTTTTGATTTGCATTTCCCTCATGACTAATGAATTTGAGCATTTTTTAAGATGTTTCTCCACCATTCGAAGTTCTTCAGGTGAGAATTCTTTGTTTAACTCTGTACCCCAATTTTAATAGGGTTA
Source organism: Apodemus sylvaticus (assembly GCF_947179515.1). Classification (NCBI taxonomy): domain Eukaryota; kingdom Metazoa; phylum Chordata; class Mammalia; order Rodentia; family Muridae; genus Apodemus; species Apodemus sylvaticus. The sequence goes on along the minus strand of NC_067482.1, from coordinate 48,407,757 downwards.
TTTGGTTTTCTGGAGTCTAACTTCTTGAGTTCTTAGTATATTGGATATTAGCCCTCTATCTGATGTAGGTTTGGTGAAGATCATTTCCCAATTTGTTGGTTGCTGATTGGTCCTTTTGATGGTGTCCTTTGCTTTACAGAAACTCAAATCAGGAACAAATAGATCATGTAAACTGTCCCATAACCCCTAAAGAAATAGAAGGTGTCAAAGAAAGCCTTCCAACCAAAAAAAACACAGGACCATATGGCTTCAGTGCAGAATTCTATCAGACTTTCAAAGAAGACCTAACACCAATATTCTTCAAACTATTCCACAAAACAGAAACAGAAGGTACACTACCGAATTCCTTCCACAAAGCCACAATTACACTGATACCAAAACCACACAAAGATCCAACAAAGAAAGAGAACTTCAGACCAATTTCCCTTATGAAGATCGATGCAAAAATACTCAATAAAATTCTTGCCAACCGAATCCAAGAACACATAAAAACAATCATCCACCATGATCAAGTAGGCTTTATTCCAGGGATGCAGGTTTGGTTCAATATACGGAAACCCATCAATGCAATCCATGACATAAACAAGCTCAAAGAAACGAACCACATGGTCATTTCATTGGATGCTGAAAAAGCATTTGACAAAATTCAGCATCCTTTCGTACTTAAAGTCTTGGAAAGAACAGGAGTCAAGGCCCATACCTAAACATAGTAAAAGCAATATACAGCAAACTGGTAGCCAGCATCAAACAAAATGGAGAGAAACTTGAAGCAATCCCACTAAAATCAGGGACTAGACAGGGCTGCCCCCTTTCTCCTTATCTTTTCCATATTGTACTTGAGAGACTAGCTCAGGCAATTAGACAACATAAGGAGGTTAAAGGGCTACAAATTGGAAAGGAAGAAATCAAACTATCATTATTTGCAGATGATATGATAGTCTACCTAAGTGACCCAAAAAACTCCACTAGAGAACTCCTACAGCTGATAAACAACTTCAGCAAAGTGGGAGGTTATAAAATCAACTCAAGCAAATCAGTAGCCTTCCTATACTCAAAGGATAAGCAGGATGAGAAAGAAGTTAGGGAAATGACACCCTTCAAAATATCCACAAACAGTATAAAGTACCTTGGGGTGACTCTCACCAAACATGTGAAAGATCTGTATGACAAGAACTTCAAGACTCTGAAGAAGGAAACGGAAGAAGACCTCAGAAAATGGAAAAACCTCCCATGCTCATGGATCGGCAGGATTAATATAGTTAAAATGGCCATTTTGCCAAAAGTAATATACAGATTCAATGCAATGCCCATCAAAATCCCAACTCAATTCTTCATAGGGTTAGAAAGAGCAATTCTCAGATTCATCTGGAATAACAAAAAACGCAGGATAGCTAAAACTATTGTCAACAACAAAGAAATTCTGGGCATCAAGTCTCTATATTAGACTAATCCTCTCACACTGGAGCCAGAAAAGGTAGTAAGTACTCTGCTACATATGTATCTAGGCCCTCAGACCAGCCCATGTTTGCTCTTTGGTTGGTGGCTTAGTCTCTGAGAGATCCCCGGTATCCAAGTTAATTTACATTGTTGGTCTTCCTACAGAGTTAACAATCTCTTCAATTCCTTCAATCATGGTCTTAACCCTATTCTTCAACCCATACTTCTTCAACAGGAGTCCCCGACTTCATTTCAATGGTTGGCTGTAAATATCTGCATCTGTCTCGGCTGCTGGTAGACCCTTTCAGAGGATAGCCATGCTAGGTGCTTGTCTGCAAGCAAAATATACCGTCAGTAAGAGTTTCAATATTTGGTGCCCCATGGGCTGGATACCAAGTTAGGGTTGTCACTGTTGGCCATTCCTTCAGTCTCTACTCCATTATTGTGTCTGCATTTCTTTTGGACAGGAACAAATTTAGGTCTGAAATTATGAAAACCGTTGCTGTTTCCACCCTCCACCATGGCCCATGTAGCTAATGGAGGCAGGCTCTTCAGGTTCCATCTCCCCACTGTCTGGCATTTTGGCTGAGGTCACCCATATTGAGTCCTAGATGTCTCTTACATCTCAGGATTCTGAGTCTTTCTAGTGGTTCCCCCACCCATGGTCTTAACCCTATTCTTCAACCCATACTTCTTCAACAGGAGAAGAGGGGTTCCCCCACAAACCCAAAGCTACATATTTCCATTAAGTCTCCTGGTACTCTGGGCTTCTCTACTGTCCTCCCCCATATCTGATTCACCCCCACTATGCCCTTCCCCTCCCTCTCCCACTTTAGTCCCTCCCTTCTTCTGCCGCTCATGATTAATTTGCTCCCCCTTCTAAGTGTGATTGAAGCAACCTCACTTGGGCATTCTTTCTTTTATAGCCTCTTCCAGTCTGCAGTGTGCATAAAAAACTCAACTGCAGCACATGCTGGAAAGGATGTGGAGAAATGTGAAGACTCCTCTTTCGCTGGTGGGATTGCAAACTGGTACAATCACTCTGGAAATCAATCTAGATGTTCCTCAGAAAAACTGGAAATACTTCTACCTAAAGACCCAGTTATACTGTTCGTGGTCATATTACCAAAAGTTGCTCCACAATGCCGAAAGGAGATGCTCTCCAATATGTTCATAGCAGCTTTATTTGTAAAAGCCAGAAACTGGAAGCAACTGAGATGTTCCTTAACCTAAAAGTCTATACCAAAAAGTTGATTCATTTACCAAATGGAATACTATTCCACTATTAAAAATGAGTACATCATAAATTTTGCAGGCAAATGAATGGAACTAGAAAATATCATCATAGTTAGGTAACTCAAACCCAAAAGGACATGCACGGTTTGTACTTACTGATAAGTGGATATTATCAGTTTGTTAGATCAGCCATATTAATACCTGGTAATTGCATTCTTCTTATTACTTTGTTTCTTTTTATGCTGGCTCTCTTTATAACGTTACTCTAGCTGCCAATTTGTATATGGCAAGACGTCATGAAGTACATCTGGTTACTAAACAAGAAAGAATAGTGAGAAATTCCCAGAGACAGACCACTTGGACATAACATTCAATTAACTGTGTATTCTTTGATTTGGATGTTTTTTTTTTTTCTTTTTATTCTCAATCCAGATTGCCTTGACACTTTCTATATAGAACAAGGTGGCTTTCAAGTCACAGAATTCTGCTGGTCTCAGACTACCAATTTTGTAATTCCAGTTATAAAACTTGAATACTGTGTTAGATTTAAAATATTTTTAAAATTGCTTTCTACTTGGTGATTGGTACTAGGCATCCCCAAGAAATTTGAGATCTATGCTGTGTGAAGATTGACTAAATCACTGTCTTCTTAAGAACAGTTTTCACATGCATACACATAGGCATACATACACAGATATTCACACTTAAATGGAAAGAAGTAGACACATGAATGCCATCTGGCACATAAAATAAAATCTAGAGGTGAGTCAAGGGTTACAAAATAACATAAAAGAAATGAAATGCAATTGGTAACCTTGAAAGGGGGCCCAGAAATTATAAAAACTTACTTTTATTTAGTTTTCATGAATTTTTATAGTTTAGTAATACAAACATTCTTATTTCTGTAACTTACTCTTAATTTTCTGATCCATATCTTAGTTATAATAATATAAAATTTACTGATAGTTTTTAACACACCAAAAGTTAAAAGTATTTGTTATGTAGAGAAATAATTAAACCCTATGATTTCAATGGACCAAAAGAGACTTCTCAGAGGAAAATGTTACACATAATTGCAAAAACTAAATTAAATACTACATATACCTACAATTTGTAGCAGACACAAATTGACACAAAGAGGAACATTGAATTTCAATCTATGTTACCTTTCAAAATCTCCTAGGAGAAGTTTACAGGGTAAACAAGTAGTTAATGTGATTAGATGTGTAAGAATGTTCAGTAATGAGGCCAGAGATCAAAATTAATCCTGAGAATTATGATCAGGGATGAATCTGGAAAGTTTTTATTACCTTGGATAGAAAGAATAAAATTTAAATAATTTGAAGTGAGTTTTCAAATATCAAATAATGTGAAAAGTTCATTCAGTTTTCTTTTAGCTACTGATATGTTCCTTACATAGTAGCAGTTTGCATTCTTCAGATAACACTTGCTTCTATCATGCATTTATTGTGTACTCCTAAAATAATCAGAACCTTAAATAAGCTATATTCTCCAGAAATAGCATGTACCAAAACCTCATAACATTAGAGAGCTGGTTTGTAGGTCAACAGACTTTATCCAGTATGACCTGTACAAATTATTATTTAATATAGTCTATGCTAATTCCATCTGTATCAAAGGTCTTATAACAAATATTCTCTGTGTTCATCTTAAACATCTCACCGTTTTATAAGAAGATGCAATTTTTTTTAAATTTAGTGTTATAGCTCTTTCATGCTTTCTTTTGTTTCTTCAACTAAGAGTTGTTTGCTCTTATATCCAAATGGTCTACAATTAAAAATCCTTAAAATGGTATATTTTATTACAAAAGAAATTTAGACTATAACTGATACTGATCTTATCTCCAGAGTCATATCTTCTTATAGTCTCTCACCCTCTTCCTCTCCCTGTCCCTCTCCTTATCCCTCTCCATCTCCTTCTCTTTCCCTTTCTCTTCCTCTCTCCTTCCCTCTCTTCCTCCACTTCTGAAACAGAAAATAAAGTTCATGGTATAATTGCTTAGGAATTGAAAAGCAAGATAACATAGTTTTAAAATCTCATAAACAGAGCTGGAATAAATGAATGAAGAGTCTTCTAGGAAAATGCTCTATAAACTGTGTCTTTTGCTTGAATTTTCTTTCTAGTTCTCTCTTTCTGTGCTTCAGTGACCTCTCTCTCTCTCTCTCTCTCTCTCTCTCTCTCTCTCTCTCTCTCTCTCTCTCTCTCTCTCTCATGCTCCATCTGTCTCAGTGCTTCTGTTTCCTTATACATCCAGGTTAATATATTTTGAAATGTTAACCATTCCTACTCAAGAATGGTCAGTCCTTATAAGTCATATTGGAATACAAAAGTCTTCTTTAATTCAGAAATAAAATGTCTTCTATGAAAAATTTAATATTATTCATATGAAGCTTCTCACCATCACACTATTGTTTTTCCATCTGAAACATCACCAATTGTCATGACCAAATGTCATTCCTTTGTCTCTATGAAATAGTGAAACATGGAAACTCATATTGGAGAGTATTGTCTGTAGTCTTTAGTCTTCAAGTCCAAACATTCTAGTCATACAAGAATACATTGCACAATATTTTATCTATGTAAAACTGCCTGCTCAAAATACTCTAGGCCTAACCAGTGCTTTCTACAGCATTCCCTGCATTGCTCCATTTAATTTTTTGCTATCATAAATGGTACAAAGCTTTCCATCTCCCTGTCCCTTACACTCTTTCTCCTTTAATGCCCACATGATACTTCAGCATATTTCAAGCTTCATTGATCCACTCACTGTTAATTCAGTGTCAGGTACCACTACCTAGCATGCAGTGCCTACTTGAGTAGTTGCCCTCACAAATAAAATGACAAAAGGTACTCATTACTTTAATTAAATTGTAAGACTACTGTGGCTATCATTTAGACCATTGAAGTATTTCATTTCAGTGATTGATTTTTTTGAGCAACACACGATATAAACAATGAAAAAATGTGCTCAAGTGTTGTTTGCCACATCACCACTTAAAGCTGATTGACTTTGTTTTCTAATCCCACATTTTCTAACAGTCAAAGGTAATGATAGCCAAGTCGAAGCTGTGATGCTGTATCATTTGCTATCCATGAGATATAACACGTGAGGACACATAACGCCATCAAATTGTCAATTGCATCATATCATTCTATATAACTTTAAGTCAGCTATATCTCAGTAACTGTATCTTAAATAAGTGATTTTTGAAGACATACATTAGAATATATTTTATTACTTTAAATATTAGTATTTATTGATTCAATAATACTTGAAGTATTAGATTGACAACCATATGCCTAATGGTGCATAGGCAGAATTTGGACCAATGTAATAAAATATCTACTTTTAAAAGTTACAGATTGAAAGGTGTTCAGCTTTCTTTATCTCAAGTGCGCAAGCCTTTGGAAATTATCATAACTTATATAAGCCAAAAACTTTGAACCACTTCAAATGATTTTAATGGCAATATTACTATATTTTTTTCTGATGGACATGAAGGGAGTTGGAATAGTAGACTTGGAATCAAAGTTGATTAAATAGTTTGGAGTTAAGGAACTGAGTAAGTAAAACTGATTTATACTTGAATGCAGAAAATTATGTAAGATACAGATCTTCAAAAACCAGTAAACCAAGACTTCAGGGACTTGCGTGTAGTTATAACATTATCATCAGCATGATATACAGATCACATAATTAGAAATTGTATAGAGAAGTATAAACTCAAATAGAAACTCTAAGAATCAACCAGGCAAACCAGACTGCACAATCAATACAAATTTATCTAGTAAAATTTATCCCATTGCCTGATTCTGAGACAGAACACTCATAGAAATTAGGAAATCAATTTTTCTATTCACAAACATCATGAGCACTACAAAGATTTGATGTATTTGCCTTCACTTTCCCAGTTTGCAAAGGATCTTAAAGTCTCTGAGATTTGGCTCTGAGTTTGATTATATAGCTAGAGTCAACTTAATACTTTGGGCTAAATCAGTGGTGCAAAACCTGTGTATTGTGACCCTCTTAGCAAATCTATTTCTACAAAAATATTTACATTATAATTCATAACAATAGCAAAATGAGAGTTAAAAAGTACAAACAGAAATAATTTTATTGTTGATAGTCACCACAACTTGAGTAAACTTATTAAGATGTTACATTAAGAAGATTGAGAGCCACTGGGCTAAAGTATCACAAATATCATGGTCAAAGAGTGACACAAAGCAAATTGATGCTTTTCTGGCCAAGCTATTTCCAAGCCTGATAGATCCTACAAGGACATTTGGCAGTTTTTGTATGATAGATCCTACAAGGACATTTATTACTTTAAATATTAGGATTTAGCACATAGAGAAGAGCTAATTTATCACTGCCAGCCATTAATGTAGGGCTTACAATTTGGTATAAAAGTAAGAAACCACATATAAAAAGAAAGAAAACTATGTTTTGATGACCTCAGAAACAAAATATTTATATTGTGATAAAGGATGTCTATCTAATAAGTGTTTCAATGAGATAGGGTTGTCAAATATGTTTTTCAAATCTTTCATGAACTGGAACTCTTAATTGATCACTGTGTTTGGAAACATAGAACTCATTGCTCATTCTGATATAAGTATTTGGGAACCTGGGGGAATTAGATCTGAAATGATAGAAAACAAATTTTAAATAGCTTCTAAAATCATAAATAAAATATGAACCATTTTATAATTAATCAATACAATTTTTGATAAAAATTATGCAATATGTAACAGCTTTTGAGACAGGTCAATGGATAGGCAAACTGATGCATGGATAGATAGATGAATGGATGCATCAACTGATAAATAGATGATTCTGCTCAATAGTTTGTTAGCTCAATGTGAATATTTAAGATTGTGAATAATTTGGATAACCCAAAATTTACAGCATCATACATACAACAATGTTTTTGAAGAATAAATTAAAATGTTGGAGTCTAAATATGCTGATTCTAAAACATAGAGAAAGCCTGCTCATTGAGAAGTTAAGTTTCATAATATTTGCTTTTGCTTCTCTTTAAAGCTTTCAGCTAAATACTCGCCTATAGTAAATAAGCCTCCATTTCATCATTGTATTATTGCAGAACCTCTCTGTAGGCAATTTATCATCTCACTTATCTTGAAAATGCATACTTTTAGAGAACCTGGCAGTCAGATATTGAACTCACTCCAATTCCATTCCTTGAAATACAAATTATATTCCCCCCACCCCAAGTACCTTAAAGGCAATTAGAGGAAGCTTAGGACAACCAATGTGAAATATTAACAGATATATGATGGACTATGACATATAAGCATGCAGTGTTTTTTTATATAAACCTATAATCCTCCAAAAAAAGCAAAATCTTATTTATCAGAGGCATATAGTCTTTACTATAGTCCTATTAACAGAAGGAATAAAACTGCACCATGACAAAACAGAAGAAATTTTCATACATGTAGATTCAAAGAGATGGACACATTTCTGGGATTTTCTGGTTTAATAAAATGCACTTTACCTACTTTTTTAACCAGTGTACTTTATATTTTGTAACTACCTAAACTTAAATGATACAAGACAAACCTAAAGTCATAACAAACTATAAAACAAAAGATATGCGTTTCTAATAGATAAATGAGTCTTCAGTGAGGGATGTAGAATACTCATACTATTAAGGGCTAAACATGCATTCTAAAGTCTTCACTCATGTTGTCAGTTGTGGATTTTTACACTAATTCCCACCCATTGAAAGAAGATGCTTCTTTAATGAGTTTTGAGCAATTAATAGATCCATTGGAAAAAAATTAACAGAGTATATGGACATTAATTTGATGAATAGAATCTATAAATAATAAAAAATTTAAATTAAATTTCAAGTTTTTATTGATCAGAAAAATGTAGATATAACTTATATGATTATTTAGTTTATGTTCCATTGACTAAATAGAAAATGTCAGGTAATCCCTGAAGCAGAGACTATGAAAAAAAGGTTTTCATTAACTTTCTAGTAGCACCCAATTTGTCAGAACTACATTGAAAAGAGAAAATTAGTAAAGAGATAAAGGTGTATATATTTCTTAACATTGCAGTCTTTGAGGCAAAGGACACCAACAATACCTCAAATATCAAAAATATTGTGAAAAAGAAGATTTTATGCTGTTGATATTGCTACTAATGTTTGTAATTTTCAAAGAAGCTGCATTCAATCAGTTAATTTTAAAAAAATTCTTGTTCAGCAATCTTATAACATTTTTCAAACACCTGCACTATTATCTTTTATGGTGACCCACGTTATTCTATCATTTCTACCTGATGTATGCCAAGGAAAATTTGTTTGTAAATAAGGCTCGATTTCTATTTATAATCTTAGTGGAATTAGAATTAAATTCCAGCTATACTCTGTCAAACTCAACCCATGTACCCTCTCAAGATGATATTCTGTTTTTCATTGAGTACTAATGATTTACACACATGTGTTTGTGTATATGTGTATGTATATATTTGTGTGTGTGTGTGTGTGTGTGTGTATGTGTGGTAAGTGATTTCTGAGTTGATTACTTTACGTTGGACATCCAGTAATGGTGCTCATCCCTGGGAGTAGCTAAGTCTGCTTTGTTAGCAAGTCCATAGTTATCTGTAGTTTTTTGTCTTGGAAGTTCTCCTAGAACATTTTCTCCCTTTCAGTTTACCTTGTCCATTGATATTACCATTGTACTGTATTCATAAAGTTCTAGTAAAGACTGTTTCCCATCTATTTTCCTTGAGCAATAGATGAGGAACTATAACATAGTTTAATACCTGTGGTTGCTGTGATTCCCATGATCTATTGATCTCTGCATTATATCCAGGTGTAGATTTTATAATATTCTCCATTTGCATTAAAGGGAGGCTACTTTGTGGTAATAACTTGTATGTGTGTGCATGTCTATGTGTGAGTTGGAGGGAAGTATTTTAGTTCTGACATGCCAAATTGTATTGATTTTTAAATGGGTGATAATCGTTAAGTGTGTGAAATGTGCCTGGTTAACTTAAAATATCCTTAACCTTTTTTCTAATGTTTTTTTGAACTTGCTTTATTGTCATAATGAATAAACAGTTCTGATGATCTACAACATGTCTGTGTTTTCATACCATCAGCGTTCTTTGTTCATAGCAAATCAGTGTAACTTGTTTAAGAGAATAATGATTAGGAAGGCTCTTGTCATTAATGATATTTAACTTACTAAGATTTCATTAGAAATTGAGGTCTATGTTTTTATAAAATCATTTCATGCATTTTGTTCCTATTTCACTTGTACTATGTGTATTTTCATTCCTTTAATTTGTTACACTCAACATCATTTAGAAAAGTACCTACTCAGCTTTTGTTAATACACAGCATGAAATCTGCAGGCAAATTGATAGAAGAAGGAAAAAATACCATCCTTAGTGAGATAACCCAGACCCAGGAAATCACATATGGTATGTATTCACTTATAAATGCATATTTGTTATTAAATAAAGGAGAATCATACTAAAATCTACAGATCCAGAGAGGCTAACTAACAATGAGGGCTCAAGAGGAGATGCTTGGAACGAACTGGAGAAGGAAAATAGAATAGATTTCACAAGGATTTAAGGACAAGGTAAGGGAGGTAGATGGAGAGAATACTGGGAGAAACAACTGAAATTGGAGGGCATTTCAGGAGTGATGTGGAAACATAAACATCCTTGAATGTATGAAAATGACCCTCGCAAAAACTCCTAGTAATAGGGGATATGGATTGTAGCCTGACTCAAATGTCTTCTATACCCAGACAAGGCTTCCAGGGGTGGGATTGGGACATCAATCCAACCACAAAACCTTCTACCTATAATTTGTCCTACCTACAAGATGTGCTGGAGTAACTAAGGCATAGTACATGGGGTGGAGGGTGGTGATCAAAGAATGAATGTTTGAGGCCCATGCCACCAAGAAGGGGCCCGTGAATGACACTGCCTGGAAGGCCAGGAACCAAAGACAGGAAAGAAGGAAAGAACAGGGACCCAGGTTAATACCCAACATGACTCACTAATAAAGCAAGAAAGAGAGAGGGAGAGAGAGAGAGACAGAGAGAGACCGAGACAGAGACAGAGAGACAGAGAGACAGAGAGAGAGACAGACAGAGAGAGACAGAGACAGAGAGAGATAGAGAGAGAGACCAAGAGAGACAGAGAGACAGAGAGATGAAAGAAACAAACAAACAAACAAACAAAGGATTAGTAATGATACTTTAATATACTCAAAAACTGAAGCATAATCCAGTATCATCTGAGAGTCTTCATGCAGAAACTGATGAGAGCCTACACAAAGAGCCACAGCTAAATATAAGACAGAGCTCAGGGAACCAGTGACACAGGGGAGAGAGAATTGTTGGAGCAGGAGGGGTCAAGGACATCACAAATACAAACTCCACAGAAATCAACTAAAAAGGGCTCATCAGGGTTCATAGAGAATGGAGGGACAATCTCGGGTTTGTGTTTGAGCTAGGTTCCTGCATATGTGTTATGGTTTTGCTGCTTACTGGAGTGAGCTTATCCTGACTCTATTGCCTACTCTTGGGACACCTTTCCTCACACCCAGTTGCCTCATCTCAATTTCTTATTAGGGTATGTGCCTATTTTTATACCATCTAGTTATGCCATGTTCACTTGATATCCTGAAAAGACCTGTACCTTTCTGAAAGGAAAAGGAGTAGGAGTTGGTCTGGGAGAGACAAGAGCTGGGCAGAGTTACTGGGAGGCCGGCAGGGAAGGGAAACTAGTCAGGATGAAATACATGAGAAAATAATAAATAAAGGCAAAAATAAAATCATCTTCAATATCTATATATATATACAACCTCAAATGCAATATAAATATGTATGAGCAAGTACAGAGGATGAGCAAAATACATCTCTCAAGTTGCATTGTAATGAATATGTTTTTTATACTAACATTGGTAATGAACCTAATTGGCTAAAATCCATTACATAAACATATACACCTCTATAATTATAACAGACTGCCAATTAATTGAGTCCCAAGTCCAAAAATTTTTCTATCATATAATAAAATGGAACAGTCTACTGAGCAGGGCCATGGACATCATATTTCCAAATTACACTAGCTTGAATTGGTAATAAAGAAGGCCACTATCTTATCATATATTTAAAATAATATTTTAAGTACTGTTGTCTTTATTTCAATATGATCAAATTGGTTTTCTGGGTAGAGTTGCAGCACACATGTCATGTAAGATTTTCAATATTTAGCAAATATTATATCTAAGATTTAAGAAAAAGTAGCTCTACCTGATATATTTTTTGAATCACTCTTTCCATAAGATAAATTTCAAGGAGGTAGTATCATTCCAGAACATTTTCCCTCTGAACTTAATAATTTTGATATTTCTTTTCTTGAACTTTCAAGAAAAATATCATTTAATACAATTGTAAACCATTTTGGATACTGGAATTTTGTAATATGTACAATTTATCTATAAGGGAAGGTTATTTATGCATTTGAGTAATTCTGTTTCTTATTTTAGATACTTAATACCTTGTCTTGCTGTAAAAGCTACTCATATTTACATTCTAATACTCATTGCCTGAATATTGCTATCATTCTATCTTGCTACATTGTTATTACCCAATTAAGAAGGAAATTATCCTTTCAGTATTTGCTTCCAGATCTAGAACATTCCTGGCCACAGCTCGCCATCTCCAAGCAGCACAGGAATCCAGCTGTACACCCAGAAGCCAGCAAGGAGGAGACAGTCTGCACAGGTGAGACGTACCCTACAGATCAGAGGATCCTGTCAAGAGGCCTCTGGCAGGAGCCTTCTGGTTTCCATCTCCAGATCGGGAACAACCCTGGACACAGCATGCAATCTCCAGGTGGCTCAGAAAGACAGTTATACAGCCAGGGTTACAGAGGAGACAGCCAGCACCATCTGCATCCAGAGTTGATCAGGGCCAAAGAGCTACATACCCAAATACAACTATAAGAGAGTAGGTCTCAGCCGCCATCTTTGCTATTCTGTCTATGTAGATAGGTAGGCAGGGATCACCAGAGTGAAGGATCGCTTGGGACACACCTCATCAGGATTCCACCTGTACCCAGGAACTCAACAGCACCACATCGATTTTTGCTAGGGGAAAGCAGGTCACCCAGTGTTGCTGAGTTAGGCCTGCAGGTACACAGGAGGGGCAAGCACCAGCCAGTGACAGCAAGACCAACTAACACCAGAGATAACCAGATGGCAAAAGGCAAACGTAGGAACATTGCTAACAGAAATCAAGGCAATATGTCACCACCCGAACCCAATTCTTCCACAACAGCAAGTCCTGGATACCCCCAACACACCAGGAAAGCAAGATTTGGATTTAACATCACAGGTCATGATGTTGATAGAGGGCTTCATGGGGGGCTTCAAGAAGGACATAAATAACTCCATTAAAGAAATACAGGAGAAACCCTTGAAGAACTAAGGGAAAATACACACACACACACACACACACACACACACACACCCTAAAACACAACAAAACAAAAAAAAAAAACAGGTGAAATAATTAAACAAAGCCCTCTGGGATATAAAGAAGGAGGTAGAAACAATAATGAAATCACAAAGGGAGACAATTCTGGACAAAGAAAACCCAGGAAAGAAGTCAGGAGTCATGGATCCAAGCATCAACAAGAGATTACAAGAGCAAGAAGAGAGAATCGCAGATGCAGAAGATACCATAGAAAGCATTGATACAACAGTCAAAGAAAATAAAAAATTCAAAAGGCTCCTGAACCAAAACATCCAGAAAATCCAGGACAAAATGAGAAGACCAAACCTAAGGATTATAGGTATAGAAGAGAGTAAAGATTTCCAACTTAAAGGGCCAGTAAATGACTTCAACAAAATTAGAGAAGAAAACTTCCATACCCTAAAAAAAGAGATGCCCACATACATAAAGAAGCCTACAGGACTCCAAATAGATTTGACCAGAAAAGAAATTCCTTCCTTCACATAATAATTAAAACACCAAATGTACTAAGCAAAAAAATAATATTAAAAGTAGTAAGGGGAAAAGTCAAGTAACATATAAAGTTAGACCTATCAGAATTACATGGGATTTCTCACCAGAGACTATGAAAGCCAGAAGATCCTGGGCAGATACCATGCAGACCCCAAGGGAACACAAATATGAGTATTCCTCTTAGCACTGCTTTCATTGTGTCCCATAAATTTGGGTATGTTGTATCTTTATTTTCATTAAACTATAAAAAGGTTTTTATTTCTTTCCTTATTTTTTCTTTGACCAAGTTATCACTGAGTAGAGAATTTCATTCTAAATCAAAACAATATACCTTCTTCTCAGCACCTCATGGTACCTTCTCCAAAATTGACCATATGATTGGTCATAAAATAGAACTCAACAAATATAAGAAGATCAAACTAATTCCATGCCTCCCAGCAGATCACTATGGAATAAGGGTGGTCTTCAATAGCAACAAAAACAACAGAAATCCCACATACACATGAAATCTGAATAATTCTCTACTCAGTGATAACTTGGTCAAAGAAAAAAATAAGGAAAGAAATAAAAACCTTTTTATAGTTTAATGAAAATAAAGGCACAACATACCCAAATTTATGGGACACAATGAAAGCAGTGCTAAGAGGAATACTCATAGCTCTGAGTGCCTCCAAAAATAAGCTAGAGAGGGCATACACAAGCAGCTTAACAGCATACCTCAAATCTTTAGAACAAAAAGAAGCTAATACACCCAAGAGGAGTAGAAGACAGGAAATCATCAAACTCAGGGCTGAAATCAAACAAGTTGAAACAAAAAGAATGATACAAAGAATCAACAAAACTAGGAGCTGGTTCTTTAAGAAAATCAAGAAGATAGATAAACCTTTAGCCAGACTAACCAGAGGGTACAGAGACAGTATCCAAATTAACAAAATTAGAAATCAAAAGGGAGAAATAACAACAGAAACAGGAAATTCAAAAATTATCATATCCTACTACAAAAGCCTATACTCAACACAACCGGAAAATCTGGAGGAAATGGAAAATTTCCTAGATAAATACCAACTACCAAAATTTAATCTGGATCAGATAGACCTTATAAACAGTCCTATAACCCCTAAAGAAAAAGAAGTGGTCATTGACAGTCTTCTAACCAACAAAAACACTGGACCAGATGGTTTTATATCAGAATTCTATCAGATCTTCAAAGGAGATCTAATATGAATACTCTTCAAACTATTCCACAAAACAGAAACAGAAAGAACCCTACCCCACTCATTCTATGAAGCCACAATTTCCCTGATAACAAAAATCACACAAAGATCTAACAAAAAAGAGAACTTTAGACCAATTTCCCTTATGAATATCGATGCAAAAATACTGAATAAAATTATTGCCAACCGAATCCAACAACACATCAATATCATCATTTACCATGAACAAGTAGGCTTCATCACAGGGATGCAGGGATGGTTCAATATACAGAAATATATCAATGCAATCCACTATATAAACCCAATAGAAGATAGATACACAACCAAAAATTCACTTTTAACTAAGAAGGTAACAGTAAACAACAATCACTTTTCCTTAATATGTGTTAATATCAATGGTCTCAATTCCTCTATAAAAAGACATAGACTAACAGACTGGACACAGAAACAGGACTCAACATTTTGCTGCATATAAGAAACCCAGCTCAGTGACAAAAACAGTCACTATTTAAGAGTCAAAGGTTGGAAAACAATTTTCCAAGCAAATGGTCCCAAGAAACAAGCTGGAGTAGCCATTCTTATATCAGATAAAATTGACTTTCAACCAAAAGCTGTCAAAAAAGGTAAGGAGGGACACTTCATCCTGGTCAAAGGAAAAGTCTACCAAGATGAACTCTCAATTCTGAACATCTATGCTCTGCATACAAGGGCACCCACCTGCATAAAAGAAACTTTAATAAAGCTCAAAGCACACATTGCACTCCACACAATAATAGTGGGAGACTTCAACACCCCCCCCTCTCAAAACTGGACAAATCATGGAATCAGAAGCTAAACAGAGATACAGTGAAACTAACCGAGGTTATGAATAAAATGGATCTAACAGATATTTATAGAACATTCCTCCATAAATCAAAAGAATATGCCTTCTTCTCAACACCTCGTGGTACCTTCTCCAAAATTGACCATATATAATTGGTCATAAAAGGCTCCTCAACAGATACAGAAATATTGAAATTATTCCATGTATCTTATCAGATCACTACACCCTAAGGCTGGTCTTCAACAAAAGCAATGGAAAATAAACCTACACATGGACCTTGAACAATGCTCTTCTTAATGACAGCTTGGCCAAGGTAGAAATAAAGAGATAAATTAAAGACTTTTTAGAATTTAATTAAAATGAAGACACATCATACCTAAATTTATGGGATACAATGCAATGAAAGCAGTGCTAAGAGGAAAACTCATAGCTCTGAGTGCCTTCAAAAAGAGAATGGAGAGAGCTTACACTAAGAGCTTGACAGTGCAGTTGAAAGCTCTAGAACAAAAGGAAGCAAAAAGCCCCAAGAGGAGTAGAAGGCAGGAAATAATCAAACTCAGGGTTGAAATCAACCAAACAGAAACAAAAGGAACTATACAAAGAATCAGCAAAATAGAATGAAAATGGATACATAACAACAGAACAATCATGACAAAAACTGTTTGGCATTGGTATGCAAATAGGTAGGAAGATCAATGGAATAGAATTGAAGACCCAGAAAAAACCCACACATGTATGGTCACTTGATATTTCACAAAGGAGCTAAAAAACATCCAGTGGGAAAAAAGACAGTATTTTTAACAAATGGTGCTGGAGCAACTGGAGATCTGCATGCAGAAAAATGCAAAGAGACCCATTCTTATTTCCATGCACAAAGCTCAAGTCCAAGTGGATCAAGGATCTACACATAAAACCAGACGCACTGAAGCTTATAGAGGAGAAAGTGGGGATGAATCTTGAACACATGAGCACAGGGGAAAAGTTCCTTAACAGAACACCAATGGCTTATACTCTAAGAACAAGGATCAACAAATGGGACCTCATAAAACTGCAAAGCTTCTGTAAGGCAAAGGACACCATCAATAGGACAAAACTACAACCAACAAATGGGGAAAAGATCTTTACTAACCCTACATCCGGTAGAGGGTTAATATTCAATGTATATAAAGAACTCAAGAAGTTAGTTTCCAGAGAGTCACATAACCCTTTTAAAAATGGGGTATAGAGCTAAAGAGGGAATTCTCAACTGAGGAAATTCGAATGGCCCTAAAGCACCAAAAGAAATGTTCAGCATCCTTAGTTATTAGGGAAATGCAAATAAAAAAAAAAAAAACACTGAGATTCCACCTTACACCAGTCAGAATGGCTAAGATGAAAAACTCAGTGGACAGAGAATGCTGAAGAGGATGTGGGGGAAAAGGAACACTTTTCCATTGTTAGTGGGATTGCAAGCTGGTAAAACCACTCTGGAAATCAGTTTGGTGATTCCTCAGAAATTTAGACATAGTACTACCTACTGACCCAGCTATACCACCCCTAGGCATATACCCAGAAGATGCTCCTACATGTAATAAGGACACATGCTCCACTATGTTCATTGCTGCCTTATTTATAATAGCCAGAAGCTGGAAAAAACCTAGATGTTCCTCAAGAGAGGAATGGAAACAGAAACTGTGGTACATATACACAATGGAGTACTATGTAGCTATTTAAAACAACGAATTTATGAAATTCTTAGGCAAATGGATGGAACTAGAAAGTGTCATGCTGAGCAAGGCAACCCAATCACAAAAGAACTCACATGGTATGCACTCACTAATAAGCGGATGATAGCCCAAATGCTCAAAAGAAACAAGTTACAATTCACCCAACACAGGTAAAGCTCATGAAGAAGGAGAATTTAAGTAAGGGTGCTTTGGTTCCTCTAAGAAGCAGAACAAAATACTCACAGGAGCAATAAGGAAGACAATGTGTGGAGCAGGGGTTGAAGTAAAGGCCACCCAGATACTGCCCTACCTGGGGATTCATCCTATAAGCAGTCAACAAACCCCGGCATCACTAAGGACAAGAAATGTATACCAAAAGGAGCATGCAATGGTTGTCTCCAGAGGGTCCCAGACAGAGACTTACAAATACAGAGGCAACCAACTATTAGAGTGGGCATGGGGTCCCCAATGGAGGAGCTGGAGGATGGTCCAGAGGATCTGAAGGGGTTTACAGCCCCATGGGAAGAATAATGATTTTGGCCACTCAGACACCCCAAGACTCCCAGGGACTGAACATCAACGAAAGGGCACACATGGTTCCAGCCAAAAATGTGGCAGAGGAAGGTCTTGTTGGGACAAATGGTCTTTGGTCACCTAAAGGCTCAACAGAGGCCTCAACAAAGGGAAACTCAGGGGTGGAGGTGGGAGAGTGTCAGGTGGAGGGGCATATAAGTGGAAGCAGGGGGAGGGAGGAGGGGTTGGGGGTCTTTGGGGAGGGGGAATTGGGAAAATTTTTACCATGGCAATGTGAATAAAGATGATATCCAAGAAAGAAAGAAAGAAAGAAAGAAAGAAAGAAAGAAAGAAAGAAAGAAAGAAAGAAAGAAAGAAAGAAAGAAAGAAAGAAAGAAAGAAAGAAAGAAAGAAAGAAAGAAAGAAAGAAAGAAAGAAAGAAAGAAGGAAGGAAGGAAGGAAGGAAGGAAGGAAGGAAGGAAGGAAGGAAGGAAGGAAGGAAGGAAGGAAGGAAGGAAGGAGGGAAGGAAGAAAGGAAGGAAGGAAAGAAAGAAAGAAAGAAAGAAAGAAAGAAAGAAAGAAAGAAAGAAAGAAAGAAAGAAAGAAAGAAAGAAAGAAAGAAAGAAAGAAAGAAAGAAAGAAAGGCTCTTTTTTTTCCCCTCTGGATGGTTTTAGGTTCTTTGTCAAACATGAAGTGTCCATAGGTATGTTGGTTTATTTCTGGGTCTTAAATTCTATTCCATTAATCTATTTGCCTGTCACTGTACCAATACCATGGAGCTTTTTTTTTTTTTTTTTTTTTTTAATCACAATTGCTCTGTAGTACAGCTTGAGGTCAGGGATGGTAATTCTGCCAGAAGTTATTTTATTACTAAGAAGAGTTTTTAGCTATCCTTGGTCTATTGTCATTCCAGTTGAACTTGCAAATTACTCTATCTAGCTCTATGAAGAATTGAGTTGAATTTGATGGGGATTGTATTGAATCTGTATTTTGCTTTTGGAGAGATAGCCATTTTTACTATATTAATCCTGCCAATCCATGAGCATGGGAGATCTTTTCATCTTCTGAGATCTTCTTTGATTTCTTTCTTCACAGACTTAAGTTCTTGTCATACAGATCTTTCCCTTGTTTAGTTAGAGTCACACCAAGTTATTTTATATTATTTGTGACTATTGTGAAGGGAGTTGCTTCTCTAATTTCTTTCTCATCCTGTTTATTCATTGAATAGAGGAAGTTTGAGTTAATTTTATATGCAGCCACTTTGTTAAAGGTGTTCGTCAGGTTTAGGAGTTCTCTGGTGGAATTTTGGGGGGTCATTTAAGTATACTATCATATCATCTATAAATAATGATATTCTGACTTCTTCCCTTGGAATCTGTGTCCCTTTGACTTCTTTTTGTTGTCTAATTGCTCTGGCTAGGTCTTTGAGTATTATGTTGAATAGGTATGGAGAGAGAGGGCAGCCTTGTCTAGTCCCTGATTTCAATGGGATTGCTTCACATTTCTCTCCATTTAGTTTGATGTGGGCTACTAGTTTTCTGTATATTGTTTTTACTATGGTTAGGAATGGGCCTTGAATTTCTGATCTTTTATCATGAAGGGGTGCTGTATTTTGTCAAATGCCTTTTTAGCATCTAATGAGATGATCATGTGGCTTATTTCATTGAATTTGTTTATGGAGTGGATTATGTTGATGGATTTGCTCATATTGAACAATTCCTGCATACCCGGGATGAAGCCTACTTGATCATGATGGATGTATTCTAATTTGGTTTGCAATAATTTTATCGAGTATTTTTGCATCAACATTCATAAGAAAAAGAAGTTCTCCTTCTTTGTAGGGTCTTTGTGTGGTTTAGGTATCAAGGAGGTGAAGGAGCTTGTAGTCCCATAGAAGGAAGAACACTATGAACCATCCAGTACCCCCAGGGCTCCTAGGGACTAAATCACCAACCAAAGATTACACATGGAGAGACCCGTGCCTCCAGCGGCATATGTAGCAGAGGATGGCCTTATTGGACATCAAAGGGAGCAGAGGCCCTTGGTCCTGAGAAGGCTCAATGATCCAGTATAGGGGAAAACCAAGACATTGAAGCAGGAGCAGGTGGGTTGGTGAGCAAAGGGAAGGGGAATGGATAGGGTATTTTTGGAAAGGAAACCAGGAAAAGAGATAAAATTTGAAATATAAATAAAAAAAAAATATCTAAAAAGAAAGAATTATTTTACAATGTAATATGTCTCTATCTGATAGTCTTTTAATGTCTGAAATCAACAAAGCCTTCTATGATTATCACTCTAAATGTTTCTTATATGTTTATGGTATTATTCTTCTTGAATTTTCTCACCTCATTATTTTAGTTTTTAACATTGCCTCTATATTTGGGCTGCCAGTCTCTGCTAATAAATCTGAACTTTGTCTCTCCCTTTCTTAATAAAATAGTTTCTTAACAACTTCAGAGTGTTGTACTTTTGTGTTTGAGATTCTTACATGGTTGTATTTCTTCTGTTAAATCCTGCTTCTTCATTTTATTTGTTAATAATGTATTTGAATCTGAATTATATTCATTCAACTAATGTTTTTTCCTTTCCTAATACAGATTATCAATTGTTAACAATTGACAGTGAACATTCAATAGAATATAAAGGAAATTAAGTACTTTAGGCAAAGCTGCAAATTCTTGACAAATTCCACTATTGCTTCTTTGACAATCATATATTTTGAGACAAATAATATACCAGGCCATCTATAAAAACTTTTCATAAAATATTTTATGGACCAATTTTTGGACTTAAGTGCTTACCTGGCCTACTTTAAGGTTAATAGGTATTTGATATACTTCAAAATAATTGTAATTTATTATTAATGCAGATGACCCAACAGTATATTTATGATATCACATCTATTTGATGATCTCACAAGCAATGCTAAGTACTTGTTGGGATGACTGTTTTCTGAAGAGATGGTTATGAGTTTTGTGAAATATACACAGTTATGGCATAAAAATCCTAACCTGGTTATTTTACCCTGACTACAATGTCTGGTAAATAATATTTAGTTACGTATGGAATAAGCAATGTTCCCTAAAAAAAAAACTTCATTCTTTATGTTTAAAGATGTCTGAACTGTTAGTAGGAGTATATTTTTGACATATATATTATTCAATTCTTCAAATAATATTTTTGCAAACATTTTGTGAAATATGTTAAATTTAGGTTTAACATATTTCACTTAGGTATATTTTATGTGAAGGTCATATCCTGAACAATATTCTGTAGATGTATCCCAATTTGTTTTGATGGATTACACTTGACAATTAATTAAGACCTTATGAATAAACATTAAAAGGGTGATTTCATTAAAGAAACCATGGTAAGTCTTCGAAAGCTCTATGTCTTTAGAATAATAACAGTGACTAATAGTTTCTGAACACTAAACTCACAAATATTTCAAGAAAATTCAGCCCTAATCCACACATTTTAAATCTTCTGTAGAGGTTATACTGTAACATCAAGTTTATATTATTATTAGCTCTATTTCTTGACAAAGATTATAAATATACTATCATACTAAAACCCAGTCAAACACTTTAAATATACAATGATAAAGGATAAACACACCCAATCCACAGGGGAAGAAAAAGATAAAAATAAGAGTCCTCACAAGTAGGTCCAAGCACAACAAGCAATCACTAAAACTTGCAGTTTATTCACATCTACAAAGAGAAAGAATAAAATGGAAGGAAAAAAACTGTGAAACCTCATTCCAGGAGAGAAAGGGAATCTGTGAGACAATTCCAACAGCTCATGATTAAGAGATTCCCTTGAGTTTCAGAGGAAATTTTATGTTTTAGAATGTTGAAGAGTATGGAAAAGGTCATAGAGTATGAGATATTTAAAGAGAGACAAAGGTTTTTTTTTTTTTAACTTATGAGTTAAAATTTAAAATTTAGGGACTATGGATGAAATGCTATGCTTTAAAGTAAACCCCTTTCAGTTTCAATCTCTTAATGGAAAAGGCACCATGGTGATGTACTTCTGGATGTATCTATAAAGTTGTTTCCAGAAAACTGTAACCAAAAGAGGAAGACTCCTTTGAATTTGAGTGAAACTGTGTCATGGCTAGAACCCTGTACTAACAAAAAGAGATGAATTTGAGCATAGTACACCCCATCTTCCTTATTCAAGACTGCAGATGCAGTGTGATTAGGTGCCTTACATTTCTGTTAGTCTGTCCATGAGTACTCTGACAGACCACATCCACAACTGTTAGTCGAAATAAGCTTTGCACACATATGATCTTTCCTAAACAGAACTCCAATGGCTCAGGCAATAAGATCAAGAATTAAAGCATAGGCCCTCATGAAATTATAAAGCTTCTGCAAGGATATGGTCAGTAGGACAAATCGACAACCCACAGATTGGGGGAAAAACAACTTCACTAATTCTACATCCCATAGAGGGCTAATATCCAAAATATATAAAGAACTTAAGAAGCTGTCCTTCAAAAAAAATACAAGTCAACCAAAAAAGTGAAGTATAGAGCTAAACAGAGAATTCACAACAAAGGAATATCAAATGGCTGAGAAGAACTTAAAGAAATCTTCAAAGTTTTAGTCATCAGGGAACTGCAAATCAAGATGATTCTGAGATTCCACCTCACACAAATCAAAATAGCTAAGATAAGAAAACTCAGCTGGCAGCATATGCTGGCAAGGATATGGAGAAAGAGGAACACTCCTCCATTGCTAGTGGGATGCAATCTGGTACAATAACTCTGGAAATCAATCTAGAGGTTCCTCAGAAGATTGAAAATAGATCTCCCTGAAGACCTAGCTATACAAATCTTGGGCATATACCCAAAGATAGCCCAGCAAACCACGTGGGCAGTTGCTCCACCTTGTTCACAGAGGCCTTATTTGTGAAAGCACAAGTTGGAAACAAACGAGATGTCCCACAAAGGAAGAATGAATACAGAAAATATAGTTCATTTACACAATGGAATAGTATTCATCTATTAAGAACAAGGACATCATGGGTTTGGCAGGCAAGTAGATGGAACTAGAAAATATCCTGAGTGAATTAACTCAGACCCAAAGGGAATGCATACCCAATATAAGTGGTATTAGTGAAAAATGTACAGAATACCTGGAATACTATCCAAAGATCTCAAGGTTAACAAGTAGAAGGGCGAGAGTGAAGATGATTCAATCCCACTTCAGAGAGAAAATAAAGAAATCACAGATGACAGAGAGAGAGGGAGGGACCTGAGTGGGAGGGGGAGGGCGGGAAAGGGGAAACAAGATCAGTTATGGAAGGAGGCAGGAGAGCACCCCTGAGGGCCAGTAGAATCAAAGAACTATGCAACCTCAGAGTGCGTAAGGATCAGAGAACCCACTAGAATGTTCCAGAGACCTGGGAAGTGAGATACTCTCAGGATTGAAAGGTAGGGACTCTTGATGAAATTTCCAATAGCAGAGAGAAGAAACTTGCAGAGCCCACTTCCAGGAGAAAGACAGGATTTCTAATAAGGGATGGGCTTGCCATCTCACAGTTAAAATCTCGAGCTCCTTTCTAAAATAATTGTAGGTATAAAAATGGAGAGGAGACTGAGGGAAAGTCAGTCCTGTGACAGGCCCATCTTGAGATCCATCTCAAGGGGAGAATCCAAAGCCTGACACTATTAATGATGCTATGGTGCGCTTATAGACAGGACCCTAGCATAGCTGTCCTCTGAAAAGCCCAACAAGCAACTGACTGAGACAGATACAAATACACCCAATCAGTGGACAAAAGCCGGGGTAGCCCTGTGTGAATTAGGGAAAGGCTTGAAGTAGCTGAGAAGGAGGGCGGCCCCATAGGAAGATGAGCAGTCTCAATTAATCTGCACCCCTGATATCTCTCAGGCAATGAGCCACCAACCAGACAGCATACATCAGCTGGTCTGAGCTCCAGAAGCATACAGAGCAGAGGACTACCTGGTTTGCCCTCACTGAGAGAAATTGCACCTAACACTCAAGAGACTTGAGGCCCTTAGGAGTGGAGGCTTTTCAGGACAAGGAGGGTATCATCTTGGAGACAGGGGTAAGAGGAAGGGGAGGAATGTGGAAGGGCAGACCAGGGGGCAACAATCGGATTTTACAAAATAAAACAAGTAATTAACACAAAACAAAACAGAACAGAACAAAACAGAAACAATAAAAAAATTAAATAAATAAGCCTTTTATTCTTAAGTTGTTTTTGACTGACATTTGTCAGTACAGTGAGAAAGGCAACTAATATACCAGAGGCAACAGGGACAGCGCTGGTGCTTTCAGCCCTTTCTGCTGAGGTAAAGGGAAAGCTGTATCTTCAGCTCTGTGAAGTGTCCTGAGTAACTGGATTTAATGAGCTTCTTCGGTGTTGGTTAGGGAAACGCATGCGCAGGTGACCTGGATTTGAGATTGCTCTCCACAGTGGGAGCAGTCTTAGGGATCTGAGCTTTTAACTCCTGCTCTTTGATGTTCCCTCCAGGTTTAGAATGTTTAGATTTGTTCTATTCTATGAGACCTAGTTTGTTTCCAGAAATAAACTGGTGTAATTTCGGGAAGCATCCCAGATGTGCTTAGAGCAACTGGATTTATATTTTTCTTGCTTCCTCCTTTTAAAATGAATAAATAAAGTTGAAACCTTACCTGAAGCTTTTGAACCTAATTTCTTTATTTACCTTTAAATTTTTGATTAATTTATTAATTAGTTGACAGTCCCATGTGTTCCTGTAATGAATTGTATAGAAGCTTATTCCAATTTAAAGATGTCAAGATTTAGCTTATTACAATTTTCTTAATGTCATATTTCTATATTTATTCTTTTTGAATCATTAGCTTAACTTTTCTTACATTTTTATTAAAACTGATATGCAATTTTTTCTGCTGTATACATGCATTTAAATGGTCTTTCTTAATTGCTTCTAAACTATGTTATTGTCCCCACACTAAAGTGTTTATCAGTAATTTTTCTAACAGTCCCTCTAGTCTTTTAAATCCAGCCTCTCTTTAGCTCAGATCCATCACCCCTCCTACCGTATACTTTTCCACTAGCTGCTACAACTCATGCTTCAAAGTAGCCACTACATCCCCTGTAATTGACCACTGAACAGCCTCTTGTCAAGCGATCCCTACTGTCACTTGAAAACATTCTTTTTAGTTGTTCTGGCTTCCTGGTACTGCAATGTTTCCCTTCTAGATAAGCTTGTTCTTTCCTGCCCCCTATGAGAGGTCATTTTCAATATGCTTTTGGCATTTGGAGGGCCCACTCCTGTGCCAGCATGTTCTCTATTTTTTTCCTGTATTCTTCCTTTGCATGTCCCTTCATTTACTGTCAACTGCCAAAATGGAAATATAGGTATGAACATGCAACACATGTTTTTGTTCAGAGCTTCACATTGATAGTCTAGTTATCACCAACATTTCTATGTTCATGCCTTGTAAAGATTTCTGTATTAATTTGCTCCGTCAAACAGCTATTGTTGACCTGCAGTCAGCCAAGTGCTTTGCTTAGCCCATTTGTCAGGTTTCCTCAACTGCTCAAAGTTGCACCCTTATGTGTTTCTCTTATCAGGTAGTTTATATTTATAATATTACTAGCCTTGGACCTAACCTTTATAAATTCTTTTAACTCTGCCTTACCTTAAAACCTTTCTTTGAAGACATTCACATGATAACCTTACATACAATCTCTAGGTAATAGTTAAATTCTCATTTTAGTTCCTAGGTAGTTATTACTGTTGAAGTTGTTTTGTTCTTGATAGCAGAGTGCTGTTCATAATGTCCATTAGAAGAGGAACCACCCCTAGGAGGTGGCCTTCGAAGTTTTGTTCAGGGATTCTCTGTCCAGAGTATATCAGGGTCAAGACAAAGTTTGAGTCTGAATTCTCTTACTGTGAGAATAGCTAAGGTTGACTCATAATCAGTCCATAAATTTATAACATTCCAAACATACATAACTACTAAGAATTTCTTTCTTTATCTGTCAAAATAAAACCTCTAATAAATAAAACTTCACAGCACACTGCAGAATGTACAATATAATGTCAATTGCAACGTCTTATGACTCTGATTAATGTACAAACTTTCATTTTCTTCCTCTTCCCCTTGAGCAAAATGTGCAGAATCAGAAACACCTAGTTGAAATGTGGATGTAGAAAACCTAGATTTATTATCTTCCATTTAGAGTGCTCTTGGTATACAAGGTTCTGTTTCAAATCCTAATACACTCATTCTTCATAACACAGCTCTGGTGTTGTTGCTATGGCTATTGTTGCTTTGCAGATTAAATGAAACTGTGAAACAGTGCAGTGAGATTATTGTTGACATTTATTAATAATAAAGTGATCTGGGGTAGATTTCAATTTTAATGGTCTAACCTTAGGGGAGGATCTCTTAGTACCAGAATACAAAGATATACACATGTTTGTGCATCAGTAGGGCCATTATTCCTCTTTCCTCTGTGTGTGTGTGTGTGTGTGTGTATGTGTGTGTGTGTGTGTTTGTATGTGTGTGTGTGTGTTTATGTAGTGCATATGCTTGTGAAAGTTTCAAAGAAATGAAATACAATGACCTAGAGTAGCAAAGATATTTAATTAATATTCATATTGATTAACACATTTTTATTTATAAATGAGCATGTTTTCAAAAAAGACCTTTTCTTACCTTGTTTCCTAAAAAAATTTTTTATATATTGTAGACATTCTTACTTTCAAGGGAAAGGAAATAAGTGATGAAAATATTAGAACTTCAAAGGCAGTGGAAGTCAGCAGTAAATGAATTCTTCACTTTGCAACTCTAACTTCTTTACATGTTCATATCTGCAGGAATAGTCTTCAGCTTAATATATGCAATGAAATTAAGTGACATTACAGTATAGTCACTAGATCAAATTTTGTACGGTGTCATACCTAGGATGTTACTGCTGTGAAGAAACATGACTGAGGCAACTCTTATAAGGACAACATTTAATTATGGCTGGCATATAGGTTCAGAGGTTCAGTTGATTATCATCAACATAGGAGCATGGCAGCATCGATGCATTCTTGGGGCTAGAAGAGCTGAGAGTTCTACATGTTCATCTGAAACCTGCTAGGAGAAATGTGGCTTCCATACATCTAGGAAGAGAGTCTTAAAGTCCTTTTCCACAATGACATACTTTCTCCAGCAAGGCCACACCTACTCCAACACACCATACCTCATAAGAGCCACTCTCTTGGTCAACCACATTCAAACTACCATATATAGAATAGGTTTTTGGTTTCTTTTTAAATTTCTTTTTCTATGTTTTTATTGAAAATATATTTTTCAGCCAGGCATTGGTGTTGCATGCCTGTAATCCTAGCACTCTGGGAGGCAGAGTCAGGTGGATTTCTGAGTTCGAGGCCAGGGTGGTCTACAGAGTGAGTTCCAGGACAGCCAGGGCTATACAGAGAAACCCTGTCTCAAAAAAAAAAAAAAAACAAAAAAGAAAACAGAAAAGAAAATATATTTTTCATACAATATTTCTTTTCAGAAAATTTGGATCCTTTTTTGTAATTAGATGTTTTCTTTATTTACATTTCAAGTATTATCCCCTTTCCTAGTTTCTCCTCCAAAAATCCCCCACCATCCCCCTCCTCACTCCTATGAGGGCCTTCCCCCACTCACCCACCTACTCCCTCTTCCTCAGCTTGGCATTTTCCTACACTGGGCATAGATCCTTCAAAAAACCAAGTGACTCTCCTCTCATTGATGTCTGACAAGGCCATCTTTTGCTGCCTATGCTAATGGAGCCATGGGTCCCTCAGTGCACTTTCTTTAGTTGGTGGTTTAGTCCCTGGGAGCTCTGGGGGAGGGGTCTTCTTGGTTGACATTGCTGTTCCTCCTATGGGGCTGCAAACCCCTTCAGCTCTTTCAGACATTTTTCTAACTCCACATCCAACAAAGGGCTGATATCTAATATATGCAAGGAACTCAAGAAGTTCCAGAGAAACAAATAACCCAATTAAAAAGGGAGTACAGAGCTAAACAAAGCATTCTCAACTGAGGAATGTAGAATAGGATTTTTATTCAAAATTAATATTAAGCTGTTTTCAAATGTAGTTTGGGTGTAAGCTAACTAATTTAAAGAATAACACATTGTTTTTATTGATGAAAAATAACACTGAAATTGCTACAAAGTATTATAGACATAACTAAATGTGCAAAGATTTTCCTGGGTTCATAACTGAGTAATTCTTATTAGAGAGAGCAAGTCTTTTTGATTTTAACCAGTGTCACAAAGCTGACAGTGCCTTTCTTTTATTATTATTATTATTATTATTATTATTTGGGTTTTTTTGTGACAGGGTTTCTCTGTGTAGCCCTGACTGTCCTAGAACTCACTCTGTATGTCAGACTGGCCTCAAACTCAGAAATCTGCCTACCTCTTCCTCCCAAGTGCTGGGATTAAAGGCGTGCGCCATCACCGCCCGGCTGACAGAGCTTTTCACAAACTCTGAGTTAGGAAATTTTGATTGAAAATAAAATCACTTAATCTTTTGAAAAGCATGCTGGTATTCTTTTTATATTTATTCATGCTACTTCTGGATTTTTCTGAATTTTTCTTCATTCAGGTGAAGGAAACATTTTATTTTCTAAATTGAGTATATATATATATATATATATATATATATATATATATATATATATATATATTTCCACTATATGATATATATCTTTAAAGCATATCCTCATATATATTTGTGTGAGTGTGTTTGCGTGTATGACATGGCAAAATCAATTCCTTGGGAAAATAGAAGTAGCAACTGAAACAAAAGAAGATAGTAAGCCTCTTTACTCATGTAGCTCGCTCCAAGAGAAGTAAATGATTTGTTTCTCTGGTAGTCCTATTTGTTACCTTGAACTGGAAAAGCAAATGTGCAGATAACTGGTAAAATGTTTCTGCAAATAATTTGGGGAGGTATTTTTGTACCACAGCATGGAGTAAAGATCTATGGTTAAGCATCATTCAATTCATTGTAGGGCAGACAGACACAAAAAGGAAACAAGGGCTAATTTGTTTGTTTGTTTTCAGTTGCTCAGCAAATCCATGATTTTCTTCAACTTGAAATCTTCCACTTCAGATAGTCTTTAGACATGACTTGAGGTATATGATGAACTCTCACAGTACCTTAGTGAAATTGCATAATTATCTTTACTGAGTCTCCAGCTTTCAACTCCAGCTGACACAACTGAAGGATCCAGTTAACGAAGAACTAGCATAGTTTAAACACACACAGAAAGCACACTTCTAATTCTATGCCATCTGCCTCTCTTGAATCATCTCTTACATGTTTCTTTTGTTCCCACAGTAATTCTCTTACATGTTTCTTCTTTTAGCTTCTATTGTAGTGGAAAGATGTGTAAGGAATAGTAACACTAGTTCTATAATACAAAGTTCTGGATCGTGTTTCCCAGAAATAGATATAGATAAGGATCTATCCAACAGAAAGAGCACCATAAACATGTGTTACCTGGTAAAATCAGAAGAGTAGCAGAAATTAATTGATCATAAAGAAAACTATTAGAAAGCAGTTGCTCAGGTTGTGTCTTCAGAGCAATGTAACTCATACAGGCAGATCATTTAGCGTCATCTGGTGAAATTAGTTCTCAGAATCTTCTGGAACACACTGGGTATGGGTAAAACAGCATAAATTGTGCTAGTGAAAATTCAAGCCTGTTGAAAACAGATAGCATACACTAAAGTGGAAGGAAGGTAGGAAAATGCTAATAAGAAATCTCAGAATGGGAATAAAGTATAATTATTTGAATACCAGTAGCATTGGGTTGCCATCAATTTAACATTCTTAACAAATCTCATATGCTTGAATCCTGAATGTTAATTCAAAAATAGTATTATTCTTAACAAGACCTCATGTTTGGTGACAATAAAGAATGTCCAGTATGTATAAGAAAGAAAAAAATTCTAGCTTTTCCATGCTTTAAAATCGATTGGGTGATGTGATTGATAATATGTCATTGTTACTGTGCTGCAGATATTTTATATAAGTATAATTTACAATATTTATTCTGCTCCCATTGTTCATACATATTTCTGTGCAATGAAATAATTTTAAGATTACTGAAGACTACGATAAATGTCACTATTTGTATCTTTGTACATGAATTAGTTAGGTTCCATCAAACCAAACAAAAGAAGAAACACTCTTGAGTTTACTTTGAAGTGAGAACAGCAATCCAGAGTTCGCATTCACCCAACAGCCAAGATTTTATATACTAGAGCACCAGATAGAAACAATCTGTGCATAAAAGCCTGGCAATTGAAATCATCTCAACAAACTCCTCCATTGAATACAAAAACAGTTCATGGAGGAAAAGGAATATCGACCGAAAGAGCCACTGCAAAGAAGACATGGACATTCTCTAATCGTGAGAAGGAGCATAAAGTGTCTGGGACGTTTTACCACAGAAGCCTCTCAGAATGCAGACAATATCAGTAATATTTTTGAAAGTATAATGCCCTAGTAATAGCTACACATTTGACCTGGAATAATTTTTAAAAGAAAGCTTCTGAAATTATCAGGAATTCTTCAGTAATGCAATTATGCATTGGCTCAATACACATCAGCATACTAAGTCATTCACATTCACTATGCATGACATATAATGTCTGATGTTCCATATAAAAACTAGCAGGCATACAAATAATTAAAAATGTTCAATACAAAAAAAAAAAAGACCAGAGACTACAAAAAAAATGTTCAATACATATTAAAGAAACCAACGAATGAATAAACTGTAATTGATTCTAAAATGATATGGATTAGGGAGTCTCTACTAGACATACCAATACTTTATAATGTACAAAAAAGACATTAGGCATGTTCCAGGATGTAGAGGATATAATTACTATGAAAATGTGAGCGCAAAATATATCTAAAATACCTATTAATCTATAGCTTATGAATTTTAATAACTCAAGTATACTATATTGGTTTCACATACTATTGGAAAAATAAAATATAATTCAAGCTAATCAAAATTATTGAATAATGTAAAAGTATCTAGAAATTAGCTATATATTAACTAACAGTAATGGACTATATGCCAAAATTTTTGATACCATAGAGCTGATATTCTATAAAGATACAGAGTATTGGAAACCACTATACAACAAAGTCATTTGGCATATTTCAAAAAAAACCTCAAACTATATAGTTTGCCTAAATTATCTGAAAGTGTAAAAGAACCATGACATTCAGGTTATGCATGTTTTTATCTTGGGACAGGATGATAGGGTAATAAATTTCAAAGAAATTTAAGGAGATATTTGTAATTTAGAAACTTGTGTTCATGGTAATGATATTTGAATATTTAAAAACATTATTTCAAATTATTTACATTTTGTTATATGAGTTGTTCATCAATAAAACTAAAATTTTAAATCTACAGATAGGTAACACAGTAGACAGTAAACAAAATCTCTTTATTCTTAAAAGTAATGTTTTACTTGTAAGTTTACTTAAAAGTAAACTGCATGTGTTATGGGGCCTTCATGAGCTGTCAAAGCAAGATTGATTGCTGGTTGTTCTATTTTATTGCTGCTGGTCAGTAAATAAGACTATAGTGACACTCAGAGTCATGAAGAACCTTTGAGTTGTCCTTTAGTTGCTTTATGAAGAACCTATTTGAATTATTGAAATTAGAAACCTTAGCCCATGGGAAGTGATGTCACAAACAGCAAACCTTAGTTGTGACTTTTACCCTCATTTGTGAGCAGGAATGCACTTAGGTGAAAACATTGATGCAAGGAAAGGAAGGAAACCTTGCTGCACATCTCATGAAGTTAAATAAAACAATTGTAAGATTTCTGAGAAATTTAACTCATTCCAAAGAATACATAGTGATCACTCACACTTAGAAGATTCCCATGTGAATCAGAGGTCACAAAAGGACCAGGCTGTCAGTAAAATGCCACATAATGGGTCTCTGACCTATATCAAAATAACTATTCTACAGCCATTTCCAAGCAGAGCCTTTAGGGACTCTTTGGTATTAAAATAGGGCATTGCAAACCTGTGATGGAGCCATACACTGAGAAGGGTTATTTTGAGAATGCAGGCAACAAATTCCTACCATGGTCCAAGCCCTAAATAGCTTTTTTTTTTAAACAATTCAAACTGATGTAAAACCTGGCACAACTCAGCCAATAGGCACAATGGAGAACACACCTGCTAAATTGGGCCCTTGTTATGGTCACTGAACTATCCAGTCAAGCCCTTCAGCTATGGTTTGAGAGCATCTCTGCCCACCAGGGTCATGGTTCAATCTTTCCACACCCTGGGCATTGGCAACTGAAGGTCTGTGAATTGTTGGCCAGTCCATTGTGCAAAAGCACTCTGTTTCTTTAAGCACAATGTAAGACACATATTCCCCAGGTACCTGAAGTATTGTGTGTTACACTGATTGGACTAACAACTTAATCCATACATTTTTAGGAATTTCAAAATTTCAGAGAGTCAGTTAAAGAATGATGAGTAAAAGTTATATCCATCATATTTTTCTCTCTTGCTTATAGTGATATCATAGAAAGGAGGGAATATACATGGTGCTTTATATGCATTTTACTGACCAAACACAAAATATGAACATCAACACCTTATTATGATTCAACTTGTGTTTGACCTGCAGTATCACAGAGCTTTGAAATTTGAGTTTCTGTATTTGAACAACAGATAGGCTGATTATATTTTAATTCCATTGCTAATAAGAAATAATTAATTTCCACACTTAAGCTCTGATTTAACGCTGAAAGGCTATAAGTATATCATATTGTATAACTAGGGCCGAAAGTTTTATATTTTGGGAAATATCAATAATTTATGTTAAAATTTATATACCTTTTAAAGAAACAAATTATGTTGAAAGACAAATAATGTCATGAATTATTTAATAAAAGTATTAAAAATGCCACAATCTTTGAATCAAGAATAAGATTGAAAAGAGAGTGGTCCTTCAAACTTGTCATCTCTTGCTTCCATCAGAGACTATCCATGTTTTTCTGCTCTCTAGGCTCCAAATCATTGGAGGAGAAACTGATTCTGGTAATAAATAGACACAAGAAATCTCAGAGGATGTAAAATCCTCTGGTCTTTTAGAGCAGGTCTGTAATTCCAACTATTATGGAAAATAAACAAGAATATCAGCATCTCTCCCTCATGATCTTGAAACTGCTCTGTAGACCAGGCTGAGAAAATCAGTGAAAGCTTTTTGCAAAATAAAAATTAAAGAAAGGGTTGAGAATGAGTGTATTCCGATAGTTTGCCTACTGTGTGAATAGCTAGGTTCAACCTACAATAAAACCAAAATTTTCCAAAAACTTTCCAAACAAGTTTGCCTTAAGTATAAGAACTATGATTAAATATAGCTACAGTTAACTAAGGGCATTCTGTGGCCATGGCACTGAAATTACAGATGTTGGATAAATATAATAGAAATGTTCGAGCCAGAGTATTGGACTTCTTTCAAGAAAAATGCAGGAGGAGTTATGAGAATCTCCTTACACTGCCGAGAAGAGCTACTGTAAAATAGATACATCCTTATCCTTATCAACAAAACATGTCAAAGTATTGCAGCTCAAGAGAAAAGAAATCATTTTACAAGCATGCTTACCATGGTTGCTATTTGATGGGACCACAGAATCAGGCCTATGAGGTTATTGAGAACAGGGCCACAGTAAACACAGATGAAACTCTCGTGTCCAAGAAAGTGCTGAGCTCCGAAAGAGAAAAAAGACTCCCAAAGTGAAAATGATGAGGGTTGGAACACAGACTTTGAAGACAAACGAGATGAAAACAAATCAAAGACAAGGCAGTAGAGTAGAGAGAAGTATATCAAACTATACAAGGGAAGAAGAAAGCTTTACAGAAAATCAAATAAAAAATAACATGCCTTGTTTATAGCCTGCGCTTTCCTAAGGAAAAACAAGAGAGACAGTAGCTATAAGTCACAGTTAAGAAGGCACAGACTAATATAGAGGCCATATCAAGTGTGTATAAAGTTTACAAGAAGATAGGACCATGTTTTTTCCTCCCTAGCAAAATCAGGAAATTGCCAGTATAGGAAATCACAGCCAGTAGCCTACTGGAGCATGGAGCCTGGATGAAAGATGAACATGTAGAAGACAGTTTTAAGGGGAAAGCTGACAGGTATATTCATTTTAAAATTTTGCTATATGGAAACGAATAATAACCCAGAGAAACTGTAAAAATAACACTGAAGGAATCACTAGTTACTTTAGCAGAAATATTTTTACTAAATAAATTATGCAGTTAATATAGTCTGGTGGAATCTTTAAAATAGTTAAAACTCTTAAAGTATTTTCTTGTGTGGGATAGTATATTTGTTTGATGTTTAGATACTGAAAATCTTTATTATAAGCAACCAGAAATATGTACTGTGTTTTGCCCATTTAATTAAAATTCTAATAAAGGAAGAAATGCATAAAGCATCAGCTAAACAGGACAGTATTTGCATTGCATTGAGTTTTGCAAAAGTAAGTTAAAATAAATACACCAATACATGTTCAGTAATGTATAACTTTTCATTTCTTCAAAAGCTCAAATACAGATTTGCATTTCTCAAAATATTTATAATAAAGTTGTATATATTGGACACATTTTAAATTTTACTTTATTTTAATTGATGGTGATAATATATCAGCATTTTCTCATAGTGTCCATAATAGCTATATTTTAATTCATCTTAATTATTTATATCATAAAATCAGGAAAATGATTTAAAATATTAAAATCAAGCTTCCTTTGTTCAACACATGAGCTAATACTTTAGATGTGCTACAATTACAAAAGTTTATGAGATAATGTTTTTCAACATCACCTGCTTATTATATACTAATATTTTTTATTAAATATATAATAATAAACTTGAGTGTTTATCAATGACATGAATGATTAATTTATAAAGCGAGCATTCTAAAACTTTTATTCACATTGGTTCATGAAGTTTTTCTTCATTTATATTCATAATGGCAGTTTGTTTCTTTGTTTTTATATACACACGCAGCCAATTGTTTATTTCTAACCTGAAATATTTGTAAGATTTTCTCCAAAAACAATAATATATGTAGTATTGTTACAGAAATAGATTATAAAGAAGTGTCAAATGTAACCTTGTTACATTAATATGTAACTCTGATGATACATAGAATGGATCATATGAACAGCTGGAAAAACAGCAGAATTATACTTCAGTGTTAGATGAAGTCTGATGGCTAAAATCCCAGGTTACAGTGTCAGTCCTCTAGTACAAGGTTCTAGATCAAACCCAGAAAGAGCCTGTGGTTTAGTTTAGATTTAGATTTGTAGGATGGGAAAGAATCTATATAGGAATGTTATAATAGTCCAAAGAAAATGGACTTCTGAAGATGACAATTTAATTCCAACAAGAATTCTCATCTCCTTGGGAGAAGGCCAGCTCTCTGGTTCTTCCTTTATTTATCCCAGACCTTTATCAGTAGGCTCATTATGGAGGGCAAACTTTATTATTTAATTTTCTGGTTTAATATATATCTAATCCACAAATATCCATATAAAAATATGAGAGCAATTCATCCTTCATAAAAAACATCACCTAATAAGAACCATGCACAACACTGAATGCCAGTTTGCCTGTGTTTCTATACCAAACAAAATAATCTTCAAAAAGAGGGACTCTTTTTTATATGAGTGTAATTTGTATAAAATTGTTTATAAAATAATTCTGCACATGAGTCATTATGTAAGATGGATATATTCTAGTAAATCTGGAGGAATATACATCTAGAGCATGGAAAATGTGGTTGTGACTATTTTAAATTTTTAAAAACTATATAAGCAAAAATAGTATCATGCTGATCTGATATCTTAAAGGTTAGCTCTTAACCTCCTGAAGTTAGTCATGTGCCTTGTAGTGTGCTTTCATGATATTATGATGGTTTTATTTCTCTATTACTTGTATTCAATTAGTTCTCTACTATTGGCTAAATTACTGTGCAAAAATATATACACTGGAGTTGTATATTAATCCAGTTGGTAGTGTGTTGGCATAGGATGCACAAGGCCAAAGGTCCCACATCCAGCACAAAATAAACAAACATGGTGGTAAAAAAAGTTAAAAATGCAATCCAGGATCTATAGAGGCAATGGAAAGAATCATTTCAAAATCATCCACAGCCACATAGAGTTGGTCTGGCCTATAAGATATCCTGTTTCAAAAAACAAAACAAGGTGAAAGAACAAACTGAATTAGTGTGATTCTTGTCAATGTCTTGTGTTAAAAGCCTAGTTTCAAAAGTCCTCAAGAAATGTGCTTTCCCAAATCAGTAGTGCAATGAAAGCATCAGAGAATAATGGTGAAAACAGAAAAAGACACTATCAGTATGACACTCTGAGAAGATGATCACAATCTCCAGTTCAGAGAAACACCAAATCTGCCATTTTCGTTGACTTGAGCTTCAAGTTTAAACAGAAGATGAAACTGGGATGAGAGGCATGCCTATTTGTGACCAGTGTTTGTGTATATTAGGTAAAATGTTGTCTATATATGTTGTGTTGTCAGAATTTGATGTCAGGTGTCTTCTTGGTATAGTTATCCATATTATGATTTTTATAAGCTCTATGCATTGGACCTCATTTTTCAGGATAGTTTGGTAATCAAGAGCTTGCCTTTGCCCTTCATCTGCCTGTCTTAGTACTGCTTCGCTTCATCACTATAATAACACATCTAGACCCACATTCAGACCAAACTTTTACACGGTTTTGTGGAATCATGCTTACACAGCAAGAAATTTGCCTTTTGAGCCTGAATCTGTCTGATCATGATTTTCTTTCCAGCTCTGCAAGGCTATTTTTTGGAGTCTTAATTGATCCAAAGGGACAATTTGTTTCTTTGCAAGCCCATAATTCATTCTCCATGATACAGCTTCACCATCATAGAAAAGTACCATGTTTGCTAAAAAGTGGTAGAGAGTAGTTTTTGGTACCTTGTCATACAGATATTCATTAATCTATAAAGCTGTTCCTGAAATTCAAAATAACAGTAGTCAAGTGCCTTATGAGGGTCTTAAATCCGGTAATTTAAAAGTTGACAGTATAATGACAAAAAGAGACAGACATAAAATGTCAAAGATGCTGTGGATACCTAGATGCCACGCATGAGACAGACATAAATGAATGTAGCAGCAGGAACTGCCAATTGGGGTGGTGAGTGGGCTGAACGGTTCTCAGAGGATCAATAGGGACACAGTTAAGGCATGCCTTCCTTCTTCAACTCTCTTGACGCCTCAGGCTATGTTTGTATCTGTCAGTCTGGATTCATAGATGGGAGCCTAACATAACTCTTATCCTAGAGGCTCCACCCAGCAGCTGGTGGAAACAAATTCAGAAATCCACAGCCAAACATTACATGTAACTCAGGGAGCCCTTTGGAAGAGTATGAGGAAGGATTGAGGAGCCAGGTACTCTACAAGAAAGCCACCAGAGTCATCTAACCTGGGTGCTTGTGGGTGCTCAGAAACTGAGCCACCAAAATCACACAAGGGCTGGAAGTAGGCTCCTCACACAGAAGTAGCAGATGTGCCGCTTGTTCTTCATGGGGTTCCCCCAACAACTGGAGCAGGTGCTTGTCCTGATCTGATGCCTGCCTGTGGCTCCTGTTCTCCTAATTGATTGGCCTAATCTGGCCACAGGGAGAGAAGACGTGCCTAATGATGCGGTGACTTGAGGTGCCAGGGTGGGTTGGGGTCAAGGAGGCTCCTTCTCCTTCTCAGAAGTGAAGGAAAGGGTGAGAGGAACTGGAAAGGGGGATGATCAGAATATTAAGTAAGTAAGTAAGTAAATAAATAAATAAATAAATAAATAAATAAATAAATAAGAAAAGATGTCAGACTTTTATAATACTTTTAATTATCTTATATGTCCTCATGAAGAGTTAATGTTTGTTAGAAAGCACATATTCTAAGTACCTGTTGAATGATAATTTATTTTCTGTGTGCATAAACATAGCAATATTGAATGTCTTTATTAGCAACAGAATTCTTTTTATGTTCAGTCCTCAATATTTCTTTGCTCGACTTTGGTTTTTGTTTGTTTATTTATTTGTTTATTTATTTAATTATTCATTTATTTTGAGACAGGGTTTATCTGTGTAGTCATGGCTGCCCTGGAACTCACTCTGTAGACCAGGCTGGTGGTCTCAAACTCAGAAATCCGCTTGCCTCTGCCTCCCAAGTGCTGGGATTAAAGGCGTGCGACACCACCACCCAGCTTGACCATTGTTTTTATTACTTCTATATATTTCAAATCTTGATCCACATATTCAGAATGTGAAGAAAGCAAAATACAATTATCTACTCAGAAAACATAAACAAGGGATTATGAGATAAATAAGCAAGAACAATATTAATTAACAAAACATCCCAAAATTATATTTCTCCACAAAGTTCCTACAATGTTTTAAGGATGCAAAAATATGAATTTACCCTTTACAATACCGTACTATATAATTCACTGTATGCAGCAAGGATGGACCATTTTCAGGCTTTCTGTCAGAGTAAACACAAAATATGATGTAATTTAAATCAGCCATCTTCTGTAAAATATCAATACTGTTTACAAAGTTATTTCCACAGTGTAATTTTCATTGTTTCCATTCCCAGATCTTTTTTTAATAAGGCTTAGATATCTTAAATGTTTGATTTTAAATCACAAATGTGCTTCTCTCCTCTTTCTGTGCTTGGCTTTTGAAGAGATGTGATTAAGTGTGGAGATGGCCCAATTATAACTTTTGCAACTCCAACCAAACCAGTAAAAACAATGATTAAGAAAACAGGAGATAAATTTACACTCCATTTAGAGATTTAAAGAAAAACCCATAATTTCTTATCATCTAAATTTATATATGTTTTCTCAAAGATATAATCAAAATAAGTAACATATAATGAAAACTGGCATATTACCAGCTTTTCCTACTTTGTACTGGGGTTATTTATATTTCTAAAAACAAAGCAAAGTTTAAATTTTATATCTATCTACCATTGTAGAAAAAGATGTAGAAAAAAATAGCTTAGTCCTTTGCACCAAACTGTGCCTAGGCAAAAGTAAGTAAAATAAACATGACCACATTCAATGACCTGTTTTAGGGTCATGTGTTTGCCATCATCCACTCAATACTGTGACCACCAAGACAAATTCACTGGCACTCTTCTTAATTCAGATATTTCTACTTAAAAGTTGCTACAGAGAAATTGTAATGAAATACACACTGATCAAACTTGTTTGATACATCAATCCTTATATGTGATCATGTAATTCATCTCTCAAATACCTCCCCCTAAAAGCACAAGGCGCATAACACAAGGCATTGGGCTCTTTTCAGTTACTACTTATTTCCTGCTCCTAAGTGTTTAGTCTGTCAAGAGAGAACAACTCAGAATTATATAGAACAGTCTTGACATTTGACATAAATAGACCCCTCTTGTACAAAGATTATAAGCCTTTAATAATACTCATGAAAAATCTTTATTATTTATATCCTAAGTCTATAAAAATCTCAGATTTTTCAGGATTTTACTACAGTTTAAATGGTTACTAGCAGATAAGGAATTGTAAACTTGATTAATCTGTTATTGTTACCACTACAAAATGCCACAGTAATAAATTAAACAATCACTTCTTGAGAATGTAAATTTTTTTTGTTCAGGGCTGAGATTCAAGTCAGCAGAACACACCTGTGGTTTGTTAGGTTTATTGTACTAAAACTTACGCATTCTTACAGGGAAACTTGTAGGTAGTTAATCTAGACAAATTTTCAGGATAAGTTGGACGAGTATGATTTGTTTCTAAGATTGGTTTTGATTAAGGTATTTGATGCATGTGCATGCACACATTTGTGTGTATGGATACAGCGTAGAAGTACCTCGTGTTGGTGTTGGGAAGAAAGCTATGACTTCTGCAGAAATAGCTAGCACTCTTAAGTCCACAGCTACATCTCCAGCCCCTCCCCCCAAATTAGTAGTATTATTTTTTTTGCAAATAATTAATAGCTTTATCATCATTGTAACTGTCTTCTATTTCTGAGCATCTATTAACATATTAGCAATTTTGGAGGGCATGAGGTTATTTCATAGTTAGCAACCTATACAATAAAATGATAAAAATGAAGGTGATTAGAAGACAATTAACTCTGTCCCTAGAAAGTACAGATACAACATAAACTCCACAGTAAGCTGCAACATTCTGGTCCTAGAAGTCTCACATTTTCTAATCTGTGGATCTGACAGAAGCTAGAGATTTCTGATAAACAATTAAGGTCTTATGTGACGAGAAAGAGATTAGCAAGATTATAATACATTCAGCTTGGGACCACTCATTATAATCAATAGCTTATAAAACTGAAGATAATAACTGCTAATCTACAATTACTGATCAT
The DNA here is from genome assembly GCF_947179515.1 of Apodemus sylvaticus. Lineage (NCBI taxonomy): Eukaryota > Metazoa > Chordata > Mammalia > Rodentia > Muridae > Apodemus > Apodemus sylvaticus. Next base: position 48,367,279 of record NC_067482.1, on the reverse strand, counting down.
AAGCAAAAGCCCTGAGAGCCATTTCTCTTGCCATCAAATAAGATGAAATATACCAATATTCTTTGAATTTGGTTATTTGATGATAAATGTTTAAACCTGCTGCAAGAGAAAGAAATCAAAGAAGATCTCAGAAGATAGAAAGATCTCCCATGCTCGACAGGATTAATATTGTAAAAATGACCTTTTTGCCAAACACAATCTACAGATTCAATGCAATCCCTATCAAAACTCTAACTCAATTCTTCATAGGGTTAGAAAGAGCAATTTGCAAATTAATTTGGAATAACAACAACAACAAAAGACCCAGTATAGCGGAAACCATTCTCAACAATAAAAGAACTTCTGGGAAAATCATTATCTCTGACCTCAAGCTGTACTACAGAACAATAGTGATAAAAAAAAACAACCAAAACTGTATGGTATTGATACAGAGACAAGCAGGTAGATCAATGAAATAGAATTGATGGCCCAAAATGAATCCATATATGTATGGTCACTTGATCTTTGACCAAGGTGCTAAAACCAACCAGTGGGTAGAAGACAACATTTTCAACAAATGGTATTGGTTCAACTGGAGGTCAGCATGAAGAACAATGCACAACAGATTCTTTCCACTTGTACAAAGCTCAAATCCAAGTGGATTAAGGACCTCCACATAAAACTAGATACTTTAAAACTAATAGAAGAGAAAGTGGGGAAAAACCTTGAACACATAGGCACAGTGGAAAATTTCCTGAAGAGAACACCAGGGGCTTATGCTTTAAGGAAAAAAAAATAGAGAAATGTGACCTCATAAAATTGCAAAGCTTCTGTAAGGCAAAGGACACTCTCTGTCAGTAGGCAACCAACGGATTGGGAAAAGCTCTTTACCAATCCTACATCCAATATAGGACTAATGTCCAATATATACAAAGAACTCAAGAAGTTAGACTCCAGAGAACCAAATAGCCCTAAATTTTAATGGTCGAGAAGCACCTAAAGTGTTGAACATCCTTAGTAATCAGAGATATGCAATCAAAACAACCCTGAGATTCCACCTCAATCAGAATAGCTAAGATAAAAAACTCAGGTGACAGCAGGTGCTGGCAAGGATCTGGAGAAAGAGGAACACTCTTCCATTGCTGTTAGGATTGCAAGCTGGTAAACCACTCTGGAAATCAGTTTGGCAGTTCCTCAGAAAATTAGACATAGTACTACCTGAGGACTTAGCTGTAGCACTCCTGGGCATATACACAGAAGATGCTCCAACATGTAAGGAGGACACATGCTCCACTATGTTCATAATAGCCTTATTTATAATAGCTAGAAGCTGGAAAGAAACCAGATGACCTTCAGTAGAGGAATGGATACAGAAAATGTGGCACATTTACACAATGGAATACAACTCAGCTATTAAAAATGACTTCATGAAATTCTTAGGCAAACAGAAAGAACTAGAAGGTATCACCCTGAGTGAGGTAACCTAGTCAAAAAAATGACACACATCATATGTACTCATTGATAAGTGAATATTAACCCAAAATCTCACAATACCCAAGATACAATTCAAAGACCAAAAGAAGCTCAAGAAGAAGGAAGACCAAAATGTGGGTGCTTAGATTGTTCTTAGAAGAGAGAAAAAATACTCACTGGAGGAAAGAAGCTGACAAAGTATAGAGTAGATACTGACAGAAAGGCCATCCAGCGAATGACCCACCTGTGAATTCCAAATAAGGTCACCAAATCCAAACACTATTATGGATTTCACAAAGTGCTTGCTGACAGAAGCCTGATAGTGCTGTCTTCTGAGGGGCTCTGACAAAGCCTAACAAGTACAGAGGTGGAGGCTCACAGCCACCCATTAGACTGAGCACAGGGTCCCCAATGGAAGAGTTAGAGAAAGGATAGAAGAAACTGAAGGGGCTTGCAAGCCGACAGGAAGAACAACAATATCATGCTACCAGAAACCCCAGAGTAACTAAACCAAAGAGTACCAAGGGGGGGGGGGGGACCCATGGCTCCAGCTACATATGTAGCAGAGGATTGCTTTGTTGGGAATCAATGGGAGGAGATGCCCTTGGTCCTGTGAAAGCTCTATTCCCCAGTGTAGCAGAATTGGGGTGCAGGGAGGCAGGGGTAGGTGGGTGGGGGAAACATCCTCATAGAAGCAGACAGAGGAGGGATGTGATGGGGAGGTTAGGATGGGGGACTGGGAAAGTGGATAACATTTAAAATATAAATAAAAATGTATCCAGTAAAAACGAAATGAGACCTATATCATATGAGCATGTTGATATAGAAAGACTTTTTTCTCACCAAGAGAAAAAGAATATTATTTTTCCCCTATAGAGACACAAATGAGTGTTGGGAACAAGCAAAAGAAACTTATTCCAAGTACTACAGCTTCATTTTAGATTACATTTAATCACAGGAAGAACCAAATTCAAAGGCTGTCAGCCCAAATGGGGCTGGTAATTTCCCAATATCTGAAGAGCTTCCACTATGATGAAAGAATTGTCTGAGTCTAGATATCACAGCGACAATTTGTAAGGGAACAGTTTGATTCCAGATACCTTAAGGACAACTTCTCCATTTTACTGGCAGGGTCAAACTAAGTGTATGTTTCCAGTCCCAGAAACATACTCCTGAGCTGGTTGATGGAAATTCCTTTTGCTCAATCACTTATATCAAATTCTGATTGGACAACACTTCAGCTCCCCCAACTCCCCTTGTTTCATAGTTTCAAACTTTAATTAAATATGCTGCACAGCATTTCTTCAGTGTTGTAACTCAGTTCCCAAGTCTGTATTAATTGATCAGCAGCGTGATTGCAATATGTTTTGTCATCTGCATTGACCTGGTATTGGAGTTATGCTGGATCCCTTTTGGATTTACACAGACCACATAACAGCAAACAGACCTACAAATGACTTGTGTACTAGATCTCTATTACTATATTTAAATAAAATTTAAAAAAGAATAAAATAGAAAGGAACAAAAAAGAAAGAGAGAAAGAAAGAACAAAAGAAAGAACGAAAGAAAGAACAAAAATATTTTCAAGAAAGTTATTCATTCCAAATACTTTATAAATACTATAATTGCTGCTAAAAATGTAACTTGATATGATGACCTCTGACCATTCCCTTTGAGACATCTCCAGTTTATCCTGTAGTAACCTCTTCTTGTTTTCCACACTATGTTCTGTGTGTGCAATGAAGATTGCACTGTCACGGGATCCTAGAGAAACCTAAGAGACATCCTGGAAACAATAATGTACTTTCTGTTGTTTCAGGAGTGCAACTGGTCTTGCAATCACCAGAGAAGAACCAAGCACTTGAGGAAAAACTATGTGTTCTAGAGATATTTTAGAAAATAGTATAAAACCCCTATAAACATAAATCAGTTTTTCCCATCATTTTGACTGTAAACACTTCTTTTCTTTATAATTACCTCTGTTTATCTTTAATATTGCATTGATGTTTCTCATCGAAATACTTTTCATGGATATCAAAAGGACTTGGGGGAGGACAGTCCAGAGTAAGTTACTTTGGTTACTAAGCAATCATGAACCTACTATATTTCTTAAGAAATTGGGCAAAATTCCCTTTGTAATGAACTGTCTCCTAAACCCAGAGAACCTGTCTACAATAATAGAAGAAAAGGATTCTAATTTCATCATTGAATAAATGTTAAACCAGAAGAACATCATACCCATGGTAGGCAATCCACAAAGTGTAGCAAAAACAAACAAATCATGTTTCCATATATGGCCAACTAAGTAAAATCCATAAAATACATGTTCTGGAAAGAAACAACAAATCCTCAAATAGGAGGACTTGGCAGCAGTTCTTGTCACATTTCAACCTAATTTCACTTTGTATCTTACACGACCATCTGTGTGAACTAATTGGTTTCTTCTAAAGAAAAAATAAACTCATCAGAGCTCTATGACAAGAAATTATTTTGGAGTGTGGTACCCATTAAAGTTAAGTTCTTACCTTCTTACAGAAAGAGAGATAGGGCAGCAAAGTTTCTTGATAATTAGATTTCAAGGAGATGGTTTTCAGATAATTGAAGATCTTACTAGTTTTTGCAATTAGCAGCCTATCTATCTATCTATCTATCTATCTATCTATCTATCTATCTATCTATCTACCTATCTATCTATCCATCTATGTATCTATGTATCTATCTGTCTGTCTATCTATCTAAATATCTATCTGCCTATCTATCTATCTGCCTATCTATCTATATATCTGCGTATCTATCTGTCTGTCTGTCTGTCTATCTCAGCTATTTAGGACATTTCTGACACTGTTTACTGGGGAAGAGAGAAGGGCATGTGGTAAAAGTGTGGGCTCAGGGCCCAGGGAGTCCCATGATGGACTGGTAATTAGAAGTCTTTTGCTATCAATATTAAATATTAGTCTTTCTCTGTCAATATTAAATATATTACTTTATAGGAAATAAGCATTGAAGTTTTTAATAGTTTTCAGTTATTGAGAAATCAATAAAAAATTCTGGAATACTTGTTTATAACTTTGATATATAAAGAACAGGTGAAAATATTGCTGATTTTTAAGTTTTTACCTTGCTGCATTTTAATGATAATTGTTTTGAGTTCCCTTTAAAGGATGTCAGTTAAATGTCAGTCACCATGTCCCTCAGTTATAATTGTCATAAGGAAGATTTGTTTTGTTTTGTTTTGTGTTTTGAGACAGGGTTGCTCTTTGTAGTCCTGACTGTCCTAGAATTTGCTCAGTGGACCAGACTGGCCTCATACTCACAGAGATATCTGCCTGCCTCTGCCTCCTGAGTACTAGGCCCAGCTAGGAAGATTTGGTTTTTTTTTTTCTATTTATAATGCTGAATTTCAGTTGATATTTCATATCAGCGTGATGGGTACCCATAAAAGTTAGGTTCTTACCTTCTTACAAAAAGAGAGGGCAGCAAAGTTTCTTGATAATTAGATTTCAAGGAGATGGTTTTCAGATAAATTGAAGGTCTTACTAGTTTTTGCAATCAACAGTAGACTACTGGACATGTGTGAAAGGGTGGGGGATACTGAACTTTAGCCAAGGTCTAAAGGAATTTCAAGCAAAGAAAAGGAACTTACGCTTGCAAGATTTCTAATGTAAATGTTTGAGAGAGGGTCAGGGAAGAACAATCTTTACTAATTTTAATAGACATGATTAAGATTTTCTAAAAAAAAAAAAAATGTTTTCCTTGTAAAACCTCAATTCAGAAATATGTGAGTCTTTGCTTCATTCCATTGTTAAAAACAAGGCATGTGGTGATTTCCAAAGTGGAAAAAAAGGGAGAGATACTCTGCTTTATTAGCAATAAGAATTGAAAATTTACTTGCAATAGGTCTTGGAAGGTTAATGTCTGGGGACAATGATTCAGTGGAGCAGGAAAGAAAGCAAAGAAGAAGAATATTCAGTCTCTGCCTCCAAGAGAGTATTCTCTCTGTTTTCTATTATTCTGTGACCATATCCATAAATCAGCACTCAGAAAACAAGAACCAGGAGGCAAAGTTTGCCCATAGCTTATCCGGAAATAACAACCTCTGTTGCAAGATTTATAAATGGTTGGAAATAACATTAACAATACAAAGAATAGAATTTGGTATGACATTTACCATATGACTGAAAAAGAATATAGTTTAATGGTTTAATAAGTTTTATTTTGGCTTATAATTTTGAAAAAAAAATCCATAGAGGATCAGGCAAGAAAGTTTGTTTAGACAAAGAGGAGCTGGATCAACAGAGTAACAAGAAGAAAACTGATCCCTTCAGAGTTATTTCTCTGTAAGACAGAGTTAGGGAAACAGAACCACTAAAAAGCAAATGGTTGTTGTTATGTAATAGTTAAGGCAAAAGGAACCTCACTGTTATGGCATTTGAAGTGGCCCATAGAGAAATTTGCCTGTTATCTCTCTAATCCTGCTTTCTCTGAAGATGGGATAAACAGCTTTGCTTTAGCTCTGGGTGTGGAAGTTGAAGCCTGACTAACTCCATTTTGTTTTCTTCCTTGACTGTTGAAACTCTGAGAAAGTGTCTAATCTGAAACAATGTTCTCTTGTAACTTTTATTTAATGGACATACAGAAATCACATATAATCCAAATGCCAATGTTTATAAACAATGTTTTTTTGTTTTTTCTTCTTGTTTTTTTGTTTTAAAATTCATTTTATTTTTAAATAAAGATACTTTATGCAACATTTTGATTGTAGAGCAAAATGATCCCCATCCTTTATATTATATAACCCATCTAATTATTCTTTCCTTATCCATTTATTTGTTGTTTTCAATATTGCCCTCTAATACTACTGAAACAAGTGCTGGAGTACAAATGTCCCTTTGTTTTGTTCCTTGTGACACCTGGAATATGTATAGCTGGGTCTACAGTAGTTCTATTTTATATTTTGAGTAAGATCATGTGTCATTTTCCTGTAAAATGCAGGCACAAATTTCCAACTTCCACAACTGAGTTCATGGATTTCTTACATTTTCCTGGTGTTATCTTTCATCATTTTGAAGATGTTAACAAGCCACATCTCCAAGCAGTTCAGTCTTGTTTTCTCAGCATGTGGTGATCCTGAATATTTTGTATTCTTGGGACAAATATCTGTTCAGGTGTTTTTCATTGCCTGTAATTTCAGTATAAATAGTTGATATACTTTACTCTTTGAGAGAGAACAAACAATGCAGATCTACACATATTTTGTCCAGGCACAAAGATTCTCTTGAATATTTCTTGTCTGCATTTGATTGAATATTGAGATCATCTGTATTTTTATTTTGTTGATGACTTGTCATGTAGCTGATTCCTGAGAATGTTTTATTATTGTTTCATCAAATTTTAGGATCTGTGTGGTTTTATAATCAGTGAAATTCTAGCCAAATAATTTGTATTTTGAAGTGGCTTCTCTTCATCATCTTTTTAAGCACAGTTGAAACAAGATTATAATTAATTATATAAATATTTGGTAGAACTAATTGGTGGGGGGGGTATATGGTTCAGTAATTTTCTTTCTGAAATCATGATAAATCATTAGTTCAACCTACTTACTTTTGGTCTGTTCATTGTGTATGCTTCTTTTTTGTTTGTTTTTTTTAATTGATGTATTTTTTATTTACATTTCAAATGATTTCCCCTTTTCTGGGTCCCCACTCCCCGCAAGACCCAAAATGCACTCTTCCCTCCACCTGTCCCTCCATCTACCCCTTACCACTTCCCTGTTCTGGAATTCCCCTATACTGACGCACTGAGTCTTTCCAGAACCAGGGGCCACTCCTCCATTCTTCTTGGACCTCATTTAATATGTGGATTATGTCTTGAGTACTCAAAGTTTCTAGACTAATATCCACTTATCAGTGAGTGCATACCATGATTGATCTTTTGAGACTGTGTTACCTCATTTAGTATGATGTTCTCCAGCTCCATCCATTTGTCTAAGAATTCATGAATTCATTGTTTCTAATGGCTGAATAAGTACTCCATTGTGTAAATATACCACATTTTTTGTATCCACTCCTCCATTGAGGGACACCTGGGTTCTTTCCAGCTTCTGGCTACTACAAATAGGGCTGCTATGAACATAGTAGAGCATGTGTCCTTATTGCATGCTGAAGAATCCTCTGGATATATGCCCAGTAGTGGTATAACAGGGTCCTCAGGAAGTGTCATGCCCAGTTTTCTGAGGAACCACCAGACTGATTTGCAAAGTGGTTGCACCATCTTGCAATCCCACCAATAGTGGAGGAGTGTTCCTCTTTCTCCACATCCTTGCCAACACCTCCTGTCTCCTGAGTTTTTGACCTTAGCCATTCTGACTGATGTGAGGTAAAATCTCAGGGTTGATTTGATTTACATTTCCCTAATGATTAATGATGTTGAACATTTCTTAAGGTGCTTCTCAGCCCTGTGAAGTTCTTCATGTGAAAATTCTTTGTTTAGCTCTGTACCCCACTTTTTAATGGGGTTATTTGGTTCTCTTGGATCTACCTTCTTGAGTTCATTGAATATATTAGATATTAGCCCTCTGTCAGATTTAAAGTTGGTGAAGATCCTTTCCCAATCTGTTGGTTGACGTTTTGTCCTTTTGATAGTGTCCTTTGCCTTACTGAAACTTTGTAGTTTCATGAGGTCCCATTTGTCAATTCTTGATCTTAGAGCGTAAGCTATTGGTGTTCTAGTCAGGAACTTTTCCCCTGTGCCCATGTCCTCAAGGGTCTTCCACAGTTTCTTTTCTATTAGTTTCAGTGTGTCAGGTTTTATGTGGAGGTCCTTGAACCATTTGGAGTTGAGGTTAGTACAAGGAGATAAGAAAAAGAATAGATCAATTCACATTCTTCTGCATGCTGACCTCCAATTGAACCAGCACCATTTGTTGAAAAGACTATCTTTTTGCCTCTAGATGCTTTCAACTCCTTTGTCAAAGATCAACTGGCCATAAGTGTGTTGGTTCATTTCTGGGTCTTCAATCCTATTCCATTGATCCGCTTGCCAGACATTGTACCAATACCATGCAGTTTTTATCACTATTGCTCTGAAGTAAAGTTTGAGGTCTGGGACATTGAATCCCCCTGAAGTACTTTTACTGTTGAGAATAGTTTTACCTATCCTGTTTTTTTTTTTTTTTTTTTTTTTTACTTTTTTTTAATTCGATATAATTTATTTACATTTCAAATGATTTCCCCTTTTCTATCCCCTCACTCCCCAAAAGTCCCATAAGCCCCCTTCTCTTCCCCTGTCCTCCCACCCAACCCTTCCCACTTCCCCATTCTGGTTTTGCCGAATACTGCTTCACTGAGTCTTTCCAGAACCAGGTACCACTCCTCCTTTCTTCTTGTACCTCATTTGATGTGTGGATTATGTTTTGGGTATTCCAGTTTTCTAGGTTAATATCCACTTATTAGTGAGTGCATACCATGATTCACCTTTTGAGTCTGGGTTACCTCACTTAGTATGATATTCTCTAGCTCCATCCAGTTGCCTAAGAATATCATGAATTCGTTGTTTCTAGTGGCTGAATAGTACTCCATTGTGTAGATATACCACATTTTTTTGCATCCACTCATCTGTTGAGGGATACCTGGGTTCTTTCCAGCATCTGGCAATTATAAATAGGGCTGCTATGAACATAGTAGAACATGTATCCTTATTACATGGCGGGGAATCCTCTGGGTATATGCCCAGGAGTGGTATAGCAGGATCTTCTGGAAGTGAGGTGCACAGTGTTCTGAGGAACCGCCACACTGATTTCCAGAGTGGTTGCACCCATTTGCAACCCCACCAGCAGTGGAGGAGTGTTCCCCTTTCTGCACACCCTCTCCAACACCTGCTGTCTCCTGAATTTTTAATCTTAGCCATTCTGACTGGTGTAAGATGAAATCTCAGGGTTGTTTTGATTTGCATTCCCCTAATGACTAATGAAGTTGAGCATTTTTTAAGATGCTTCTCCGCCATCCGAAATTCTTCAGGTGAGAATTCTTTGTTTTACTCTGTACCCCATTTTTAATAGGGTTGTTCGGTGTTCTGGAGTCTAACTTCTTGTGTTCTTTATATATATTGGATATTAGCCCTCTATCTGATGTAGGATTGGTGAAGATCTTTTCCCAATTTGTTGGTTGCCAATTTGTCCTCTTGATGGTGTCCTTTGCCTTACAGAAACTTTGTAATTTTGTGAGGTCCCATTTGTCAATTCTTGCTCTTAGAGCATACGCTATTGGTATTCTGTTCAGAAACTATCTCCCTGTACCGATGTCCTCAAGGGTCTTCCCCAGTTTCTTTTCTATTAGCTTCAGAGTGTCTGGCTTTATGTGGAGGTCCTTGATCCATTTGGATTTGAGCTTAGTACAAGGAGACAAGGATGGATCAATTGACATTCTTCTGCATGCTGACCTCCAGTTGAACCAGCACCATTTGTTGAAAAGGCTATCTTTTTTCCATTGGATGTTTTCAGCCTCTTTGTCGAGGATCAAGTGGCTATAGGTGTGTGGGTTCATTTCTGGATCTTCAATCCTGTTCCATTGATCCTCCTGCCTGTCACTGTACCAATACCATGCAGTTTTTAACACTATTGCTCTGTAGTATTGCTTGAGGTCAGGGATACTGATTCCCCTAGATTTTCTTTTGTTGCTGAGAATAGTTTTAGCTATCCTGGGCTTTTTGTTGTTCCAGAGAATTTGATAATTGCTCTTTCTAACTCTGTGAAGAATTGAGTTGGGATTTTGATGGGTATTGCATTGAATCTGTATAGTGCTTTTGGCAAAATGCCCATTTTAACTATATTGATTCTACCGATCCATGAGCATGGGAGGTTTTCCCATTTTTTGAGGTCTTCTTCCATTTCCTTCTTCAGAGTCTTGAAGTTCTTGTCATAATGATCTTTCACATGTTTGGTAAGAGTCACCCCAAGATACTTTATATTGTTTGTGGCTATTGTGAAGGGGGTCATTTCCCTAATTTCTTTCTCAGCCTGCTTATCCTTTGAGTTTGGGAAGGCCACTGATTTTCTTGAGTTGATTTTATAACCTGCCACTTTGCTAAAGTTGTTAATCAGCTGTAGGAGCTCTCTAGTGGAGTTTTTGGGTCACTTAGGTAGACTATCATGCCGTCTGCAAATAATTATAGTTTGACTTCTTCCTTTCCAATTTGTATCCCTTTGACCTCCTTATGTTGTCGAATTGCCCGAGCTAGTACCTCAAGTACAATATTGAAAAGATAAGGAGAAAGGGAGCAGCCTTGTCTGGTCCCTGATTTTAGTGGGATTATTCAAGTTTCTCTCCATTTAGTTTGATGTTGGCTACAGGTTTGCTCTATATTGCTTTTACTATGTTTAGAAATGGGCCTTGAATTCCTGCCCTTTCCAAGACTTTTAGCATGAAAGGATGCTGAATTTTGTCAAATGCTTTTTCAGCATCTAATGAAATGATCATGTGGTTTTTTCCTTTCAGTTTGTTTATAATAGATAACATTGATGGATTTCTGTATATTTTTTTAACTATTTGTTAAATTTATTTACATTTTTTATTCGATATAATTTATTTACATTTCAAATGATTTCCCCTTTTCTAGCCCCCCACTCCCCGAAAGTCCCCTAAGCCCCCTTCTCTTCCCCTGTCCTCCCACCCAACCCTTCCCACTTCCCCGTTCTGGCTTTGCTGAATACTGTTTCACTGAGTCTTTCCAGAACCAGGGGCCACTCCTCCTTTCCTCTTGTACCTCATTTGATGTGTGGATTATGTTTTGGGTATTCCAGTTTTCTAGGTTAATATCCACTTATTAGTGAGTGCATACCATGATTCACCTTTTGAGTCTGGGTTACCTCACTTAGTATGATGTTCTCTAGCTCCATCCATTTGCCTAAGAATTTCATGAGTTCATTGATTCTAATGGCTGAATAGTACTCCATTGTGTAGATATACCACATTTTTTGCATCCACTCTTCTGTTGAGGGATACCTGGGTTCTTTCCAGCATCTGGGAATTATAAATAGGGCTGCTATGAACATAGTAGAGTATGTATCCTTATTACATGGTGGGGAATCCTCTGGGTATATGCCCAGGAGTGGTATAGCAGGATCTTCTGGAAGTGAGGTGGCCAGTTTTCAGAGAAAACGCCAGACTGATTTCCAGAGTGGTTGTACCAATTTGCAACCCCACCAGCAGTGGAGGAGTGTTCCTCTTTCTCCACACCCTCTCCAACACCTGCTGTCTCCTGAGTTTTTAATCTTAGCCATTCTGACTGGTGAAAGATGAAATCTCAGGGTTGTTTTGATTTGCATTTCCCTAATGACTAATGAAGTTGAGCATTTTTTAAGATGCTTCTCTGCCATCCGAAGTTCTTCATGTGAGAATTCTTTGTTTAGCTCTGTACCCCATTTTTTAATAGTGTTGTTTGGTTTTCTGGAGTCTAACTTCTTGAGTTCTTTATATATATTGGATATTAGCCCTCTATCTGATGTAGGATTGGTGAAGATCTTTTCCCAATTTGTTGGTTGCCGATTTGTCCTTTTGATGCTGTCCTTTGCCTTACAGAAACTTTGTAATTTTATGAGGTCCCATTTGTCAATGCTTGATCTTAGAGCATACGCTATTGGTGTTCTGTTCAGAAACTTTCTCCCTGTACGGATGTCCTCAAGGGTCTTCCCCAGTTTCTTTTATATTAGCTTCAGAGTGTCTGGCTTTATGTGGAGGTCCTTGATCCATTTGGATTTGAGCTTAGTACAAGGAGACAATGATGGATCAATTGACATTCTTCTGCATGCTGACCTCCAGTTGAACCAGCACCATTTGTTGAAAAGGCTATCTTTTTTCCATTGGATGTTTTCAGCCCCTTTGTCGAGGATCAAGTGGCCGTAGATGTGTGGGTTCATTTCTGGATCTTCAATCCTGTTCCATTGATCCGCCTGCCTGTCACTGTACCAATACCATGCAGTTTTTAACACTATTGCTCTGTAGTATTGCTTGAGGTCAGGGATATTGATTCCCCCAGAATTTGTTTTGTTGCTGAGAATTGTTTTAGCTATCCTGGGTTTTTTGTTATTCCAGATGAATTTGTAAATTGCTCTTTCTAACTCTGTGAAGAATTGAGTTGGGATTTAATGGGCATTGCATTGAATCTGTATATTGCTTTTGGCAAAATGGCCATTTTAACTATATTGATTCTGTCGATCCATGAGCATGGGAGGTTTTCCCATTTTTTGAGGTCTTCTTCCATTTCCTTCTTCAGAGTCTTGAAGTTCTTGTCATAATGATCTTTCACATGTTTGGTAAGAGTCACCCCAAGATACTTTATATTGTTTGTAGCTATTGTGAAGGGGGTCATTTCCCTAATTTCTTTCTCAGCCTGCTTATCTTTTGAGTATAGGAAGGACACTGATTTGCTTGTGTTGATTTTTTTAACCTGCCACTTTGCTGAAGTTGTTTATTAGCTGTAGGAGTTGTCTGGTGGAGTGAGTTCTTTGGGTCACTTAAGTATACTATCATATCATCTGCAAATAGTGATAGTTTAACTTCTTCCTTTCCAATTTGTATCCCTTTGACCTCCTTATGTTGTCTAATTGCTCTAGCTAGGACTTCACGTACTACATTTAAAAGATATGGAGAAAGGGGGCAGCCTTGTCTAGTCCCTGATTTTAGTGGGATTGCTTCAAGTTTCTCTCCATTTAGTTTGATGTTGGCTACCGGTTTGTTGTATATTGCTTTTACTATGTTTAGGTATGGGCCTTGAGTTCCTGTTCTTTCCAAGACTTTTAGCATGAAAGGATGCTGAATTTTGTCAAATGCTTTTTCAGCATCTAATGAAATGATCATGTGGTTTTTTTTCTTTCAGTTTGTTTATGTAGTGGATAACATTGATGGATTTCTGTATATTGAACCATCCCTGCATCCCTGGGATGAAGCCTACTTGATCATGTTGAATAACCGTTTTGATGTGTTCTTGGATTTGTGGGCAAGAATTTTATTGAGTATTTTTGCATTGATATTCATAAGGGAAATTGGCCTGAAATTCTCTTTTTTAGTTGGATCTTTTTGTGGGTTTGGTATCAGTGTATTTGTGACTTCGTAATAATAGTTGGATAGTGTTCCTTCTGTTTCTATTTGGTGGAAAAGTTTGAAGAGTACTGGTGTTAAGTCTTCTTTGAAGGTCTGATAGAATTCTTCACTAAAACCATCTGGTCCTTTTCTTTGTTTTTTTTGGTCGGAAGGCTATCTATGACCCCTTCTATTTCTTTAGGGGTTATGGGTCTGTTTAGATGATCTACTTGATCCTGATTTAATTTTGGTATTTGGTATCTGTCTAATAAATTGTCCATTTCCTCCAGATTCTCCAGTTGTGTTGATTACAGACTTTTGTAGTAGGATCTGATGATTTTTTGAATTCTCTCAGTTTGTGTTGTAATATCTCCCTTTTCTAATTTTGTTAATTTCTATTATCAAAGGATAATCAGACTGAGAAAAAAATTAGGGAAATGACACCCTTCACAATAGCCACAAACAGCATAAAGTATCTTGGTGTGACTCTAACCAAACAAGTGAAAGACCTATATTACAAAAACTTCAGATCTCTGAAGAAGGAAATCGAAGAAGATCTTAGAAAATGGAAAAATCTTCCATGCACTTGGATTGGCAGGATTAATATAGTTAAAATGTTCATCTTGCCAAAGGCAATCTACAGATTCAATGCAATCCCCATCAAAATCCCAACCCAGTTCTTCATAGAGCTAGAAAGAGCAATTCTCAAATTCATCTGGAATCAAAAAACCCAGGATAGCTAAAACTATTCTCAACAGTAAAAGATCATTTGGGGGATTCAGTATCCCAGACTTTAAACTTTACTACAGAGCAATAGTGATAAAAACTGCATGGTATTTGTACAATGTCAGGCAAGCTGATCAATGGAATAGGATTGAAGACCCAGAAATGAACCCACACACCTATGGTCACTTGATCTTCGATAAGGGAGCTGAAAGCATCCAGTGGAAAAATGATAGCCTTTTCAACAAATGGTGCTGGTTCAATTGGAGGAGAAGAATGTGAATTGAACCATTCTTATCTCCTTGTACTAAGCTCAACTCCAAATGGATCAAGAACCTCCACATAAAGCCTGACACACTGAAACTAATAGAAAAGAAACTGGAGAAGACCATGGAAGACATGTGCACAGGGGAAAAGTTCCTGAATAGAACACCAATAGCCTATGCTCTAGATCAAGAATAGACAAATGGGACCTCATAAAACTACAAAGTTTCTGTAAGGCAAAGGACACTGTCAAAAGGACAAAACGTCAACCAACAGATAGGAAAAGGATCTTCATCAACCCTAAATCTGACAGAGAGCTAATATCTAATATATATAAAGAACTCAAGATGGTAGAACCAAGAGAACCAAATAACCCCATTATAAAGTGGGGTACAGAGCTAAACGAAGAATTTTCACATAAAGAACTTTGGAGGACTGAGAAGCACCTTAAGAAATGCTCAACATCTTTAATCATTAGGGAAATGCAAATCAAAACAAACCTGAGATTTCACCTCACATCAGTCAGAATTGCTAAAGTCAAAAACTCAGGAAACTGCAGGTGTTGGCGAGGATGTGGAGAAAGAGGAACACTCCTCCACTGCTGGTGGGATTGGAAGATGGTTCAACTACTTTGGAAAGCAGTCTGGCGGTTCCTCAGAAATCTGGGCATGACACTTCTGGAGGACCCTGCTATACCACTCCTGGGCATATACACAGAGGATACTTCAGCATGCAATAAGGACACATGTTCCACTACATTCATAGCAGCCCTATTTGCAGTAGCCAGAAGAACCCAGGTGTCCCTCAATGGAGGAATGGATATAGTCTGCCAGCAGCTACATGTGAACCGAGTTACCTGTTAAGAGAATTTTGAGGTTACAGGGAAGGGGGAGGCGACAAGAGACATGAGTCAAGGCGAATATTCCGGTCAAGACTGGTTTTAATATTTTTAAGGCCAGTGATATATTAATTGGGGGATCGACCACCCCTCCCGGTCACATCAAAGGCGGGCCTGTGAATTCTCTTGGCTCCAGGTCTCAGCGGGTCGCCTGCCTTCAGACTGGCGAGTCAGGTGAAAACCGCCTTGGGGGCGGTGTCGGTAGTCGAGGTGAGGAGCCTCATTGTTCACAGGAACAAAGGCCGGAGGTAGCCATCGGAAGAGTTTGGGAGCTGCCAGCCAGCTTGGTTGTGGGGGGGAGGAGACAATTCCCCCTTAATTATTAATTTTAAACAACTCAGTGGAAATAAGTAAGTTCATCCAATGGATGACGGGCATTGATCAGTGAGTGAAAGCAGAGGCCCAACCCCCTTAAGCGTTAAGGACATCTTTTTCAGGGCGGGGGGAATAGACCGCCTTTTTTAATTCAAGGACAGTCTTTCGATGTCAAACCCCCATGCAGCTGGGCGTGCTTTTCAGGGAAATTCAGAGACAGGATTTTTTTTTTCTTTTTCCCCTGCAGTGCCTCGCCTCACACCTCAACTGATGCCCATGTTTGTTATATAAACAAACATGCATGGTTCCGAATACCATGCAGCCTCCTTTCTGAGGATTCCACTGGCAGAGTGAATGCTCTGCGGATAAGCGCTGGCTGGCTGTAATAACTACCCATCCTCAACCTGGGGCCATCGCTGAAGGAATTTGTCTTAGGAGCGTTGTCTGCTTGAAATATAAAAGGAGATTAAGGGAACAACCTGTTTGGTTAGTCTCGGAAGCTCAAAGCAGTTTTAGTTTAATTGAAATTCAGTGGCCTCAGGCCAGAGGCCTGGCTTGCAACTTAATTTGCAAGAACACAAAGGAACTTTACCTTCCCAAGTAAGTGGGAAGTGGCTTGAAAACAGCCTTTGAATTAATTATACTTACCAACAGTTTATGGGGTGTCTACCTGTTTTACCAATCTCTCTGGTAACCAATGTGCTCCGTCTTCTTCCTGGGAGAAAATGTATACAGACCCCCTTCCCCAGATTAAAACGGGGTCTGGGCCCTTCCATGGCGTAGGAATTGGAAGTAGCTGGGTGCCAGTGTCGGTCTGCTGCAGACTGACCTTTAGCATCCATTTGGAGAAAATTTAAAACAAATAAAACAAAGGCAAGATGTGATTTAGGGGACCTGGGAGGATATAGATTCCCCTTCTTAGTTTTAATAAGCCAATTTTTAAGTGTGCGATGGGCATGCTCCACGATTCCTTGCCCCATTGGATTATAAGGAATTCCAGTTTTAAGTTTTATATTAAATTCCTTGCAAAATGAGATAAAGTTCTTACCAGTGTAGGCTGGTCCATTGTCTGTCTTAATGACTTTGGGTAATCTCATGGTATTAAAGGCTTGCAAACAATGATCAATTACATTTTTAGAGGCTTCTCCCGTATGTAGGGAAGCAAAAATGAGTTCTGAGCACGTATCAATGTAAACATGTATAAATTTTAATTTCTCAAATTCTGCATAGTGAGTTACATCCATTTGCCAAATTTGATTGGGCATAAGACCACGTGGATTAACCCCTAAGTGGGGCACTGGTACTAAAGTGAGACAATTAGGGCATTGCTTTACGATCATTCTAGCTTGCTCCTTTGTGATCTTATGACGGAGTCTCAACGTATGACTAGAAAGATGAAATTTATCATGATCACTTTTTGTCAATTCTATGGGTGTGAGTGCCAAGGCCTGTCCTATAAGCGCTTTGTCAATGCACTTATTACCCTGAGCCAGAGGTCCAGGAAGGCCTGAGTGGGCTCTGATGTGTCCTATATAAAAAGGATTTTTCCTAGCAAGAATGATACCTTGTAATTGTGAAAACAAGTATCCAGCTGGCGTATTAAAATTAAACGTGCCACAGGTTTCTAATTGTGGTATAGAAAATGCAACATAAGCACTGTCAGTAAAAAGATTAAACGTACTATTTACAGATTGAAAAACACACAGCACTGCTGTTAGCTCTGATAACTGAACGGACAATCCAGGAGTCTCTATGACCACCTGTTGATTGTTAATATGATATCCGGCTTTTTCTTTAGACGAGCCGTCTGTGAAAATTAAGAGGGCATTATGTAATGGCCGTAGAGATGTCATTTTAGGAAATACAACCTCATGTATATTTAAAAACTTTATCAACTTGTTTTGAGGATAATGATTATCTATACACCCTTTAAAACCTATTTGAGCTAGCAACCAATCTGTGCTATGTTGTTTTAGCCATTCATCCTGATTTACACTGTAAGGTTGTATAATAACGTCCGGTTCCTTGCCAAAATAAGTTAGCACCTGCTTTCTACCAAGCATAATTACTTGGGCCACCACCTCAAAATATGGCAAAATATTATGTCTTGAAGACACCCTCAAATGAATCCACATCAGAGGAGCCTTTTGCCATAATAAACCTGTAGGCGAGTGAGTAGTATTAAAAATTAGCAGATGCAGAGGTAAAGAATAATCTATATAGGTAACAAATTGATTTTCAATAGCTTTCTCCACTGTCTGTAAAGCCAAAAGTCCTTCTGAAGTTAATAACCTAGGAGATGTCGGATCAGCATCCCCTTTAAGAATATCAAATAAAGGTTGCAATTCTCCTGTTGTAAGCTTTAAATACGGCCGAAGCCAATTAATGTCACCCAATAACTTCTGAAAATCATTTAAAGTTTTCAAATTGTCCCAGCGGATAATTATCTTCTGGGAAAAAATTGCCTGGTCTGTAAGTTTAAAACCCAGATAATTATACGGCTCCTGGGTCTGAACTTTCTCTGGCGCTATCTGCAACCCTTTGGCGACCAAGGCTTGTTGTAAATCTTTAAAACATAAAAGCAAGGTCTGAGGATTTTTTCCTGCAATTAGAAAATCATCTGTGAAATGGATAAAGTAAATATCTGGCCATTTCTGTCTCACAGGCTGAATAGCCCGTGCTACAAATTTCTGGCATAAAGCCGGGCTGTTAGCCATGCCCTGAGGAAGCACTGTCCACTGATACCTTTTCATATGCTCTGTAAAGTTAATAGAAGGAACGCTGAACGTGAACCTTTTGCAATCCTCAGGGTGTAATGGAATGGTAAAGAAACAATCTTTTAAATCTATGACTATTTTATGAAACCCTTTAGGGATAGCCACGGGGGATGGAAGACCAGCTTGTAAGGTTCCCATGGGCAACATTGTTTCATTTACTTTTCTTAAATCCTGTAACAACCTCCATTTGCCGGATTTTTTTTTTAATTACAAATATTGGCGTGTTCTATGGAGATAATGACTCTAGTAAATGTCCCGCCTTTAATTGTTCCTGCACTAGCAAAGAGGCGGCCTCCAATTTCTCCTTAGATAAAGACCACTGATCAACCCACACAGGATTATCACTAAGCCATTGAATTTTATCGGCGTGGGGTGCAGGCAAGATAGTGGCCATTACTGAAAATGCCCCAGACTTCTAGAGTTGGGGTTTGGCTGGGGGTTTTTAAACTTTCTAGTGCCTTGTCCTTCATTCCCAAGCCCCTGAGCAGGTAAGGATTCCTCCGACACTGTCTTTTGCTTAGAGGTGATTTCATTTGGACTACACATGATTAAATTCATCTGAGATAGGAGGTCTCTACCCCAGAGGGTGGGTAGTAGGCAAGTTCTGCATAACAAAAGGCCGAATTTGTCCTGAATTCCCTTCTGCATCTTTCCAAGTTAAAAGTCTTGCGCTCTGTTTGGGGTTATTTGCGTAACCGATACCTTGGAGATGCGTTAGGGTCTCAGTCAGTGGCCAACTACACGGCCAATCCTGTCCCTTGATAATAGTAACATCAGCTCCCGTATCTATTAATCCTTCAAAACTCTTTCCTTCAATAGTCAATTTAAGGTTAGGTCTTTTATTGGTGATAGATTGAACCCAAAACACTCCGGAGGAGTCAAAGCCCTCCTCTCCTCTTTTATCTTTAATGAATTTGGAAGGCAGTGGATGTAAAGGAACCAAAACAAGTTGAGCAATTCTTTGATTAGCAGGTATAGTTATGACACCATGAGAGGAAGCAGCCATAATTTTTATTTCTCCCTCATAGTCACTGTCTATGACACCTGGATAAATCTGCAGTCCTTTTACGGTAGAACTGCTTCGTCCTAACAGCAATCCCCATGTGCCTTCAGGTAATGGTCCAAAGACTCCCGTAGGCAAAACCTGAACACCCATCTCTGGTGCTAGTACGGCATGGAATATGCAGCAGAGGTCCAATCCTGCACTTCCTGGTGTAGCTCTGGCGAGTTCAAAGATAGATTTCCTTGGCTCAGCAGCAGCTGTGTTGCCCCACAGACTGTTCGTCCTAGATGCATCAGGGCCTGGGGCTGGCCCCTCCCCCCGTTTACCGACACGGGTCTGCCTTGGGAATTAGTTTTGGACTTGCATCCCTTCACCCAATGATTTCCTTTTCTACTCTTAGAGCATGTTCCTGGTGGACCACCTGATTGCCCAATTATAGTAGGCCTGTTATCAGGGCAATCATTTTTAAAATGACCCAGACTGTCACATTTAAAACACCTTCTATTTCTTCGTCTCTGCGAAAGGATTCCCTGGATTGTGGTTTCCTGCAGCGCCGCAGCCATAGCTAAACCCTGATTATACGAGGGACCGATTTCAGAACAAAGACGAATGTAACCAGCTAAGTCTGTCTTCCCCCTATGGGGTCTAATCGCCTCCTGACAGGCCGCATTAGCATTCTCATAGGCTAGTTGAGTAACCAGTGGATTCTCTGTCTGAGAATTTCTAAAACTTCTATTAGCCGTTTTTAGCAATTGATCTACGAAATCCTGAAAGAGTTCATCGGGAGCCTGTTTCACAGCTGTTAAATTTCCACTAGGACCTCCCTTAGATGGTAAAAGATTCCATGTATGGCGGGCAGCCACCGCAATCTGCGCATATACTGCGATGGGAAACCCCATCTGGTTAGTATTTCCTTCATATAGGCCTTCCCCCAGGGCATGACACTTCTGGAGGACCCTGCTATACCACTCCTGGGCATATACACAGAGGATACTTCAGCATGCAATAAGGACACATGTTCCACTATATTCATAGCAGCCCTATTTGTAGTAGCCAGAAGAACCCAGGTGTCCCTCAATGAAGGAATGGATACAAAAAATGTGGTATATTTACACAATGGAGTACTATTCAGCCATTAGAAACAATGAATTCATCAAATTTTTAGACAAATGGATAGAGCTAGAGAACACCATACTAAGTTAGGTAACCCAGTCTCAAAAGATCAATCATGGTATGTACTCACTGATAAGTGGATATTAGCCTAGAAACTTTGAATACCTAAGACATAATCCACATATTAAATTATGTCCCAGAAGAATGGAGGAATGGCCCCTGGTTCTGGAAAGACTCAGTGCAGCAGTATAGGGCAATACCAGAACAGGGAAGTGGGAAGGAGTAGATGGGAGAATAGGGGGTGGGAAGAGGGCTTATGGGACTTTCGGGGATTGGGGAGCCAGAAAAGGTGAAATCATTTGAAATGTAAATAAAGAATATACCGAATTACAAAATAGTATGCCTCATTCTCAGCTCTGTCTCTCTGTCTCTGTCTCTCTGTCTCTTTTTCTCTCCTTGCAGATAAGTAATTAAACTCCATGTTAGTGTTTCAGCTCAGTCTTGCCTGCCTGCTTGCTTCCATACTACCTGTCATGATGGTCAAGGGCAGCTGCCTCCCCATCTGAAGCTGTAATCCCCAATAATATTTTTATTCTCTGTGTTACCTTGATCCTGGATTCTTACCACAGCAATATAAAGCTAACTTAGAAAAAATATGATGAACAATAGGATAAGACACATGTCTTTTTAATGTCCTATGGCTGTTTGTATACATGATGACCATGGTAACTATCATAAAAGAAAAGCACTTTATTTGAGCTGCCTTACAGTTCAGAGGTTCAGTTTGTGATCTTGGTGAGATAAACTTTATGGTATGTGGGCAGACATGGTCTTGAAGAAGGAGATGAGAGTTCTGCATCTAGATCAGCAGGCAGCAGGAAAAGAAAGTAACCAACTGCCCCTGACTTGAGCTTCTGAAGCATCAAAGTCCACCCCCAGGAACACAGATGATGATTTTAGCTGGTATCTGGAATTTATGTAAAATGTCCAAGGTAACAGAATTTGTGGACTAGTTTCAAAAACACAACTGCTACTCTACAAGTATATGTTGTTGTATATAGTAGCTAACACACTGGCAATACATTAACTTTCTTCTCTGAATAATAATAGTTCTTTTCTGAATAATATAGTTCTTTCAGACTATATATGATCATTTTGAGGTTGTGGTTTTCATATTGATATGATTAAGATACATCTGACCATGATAATCTACTAAATTATGAAATGTAAATTTATCCTTTAAAAGCAATCCTAAAAATAACTAAGCCATTCTCTTTAGTCATAAAAATTATTTGACTCACACAGTCCACACTATAATAAACATTTTTGGGGGCTGTTAAAATGCAATAGATCTAGTGTAAAAGTCATATTAATAAGCGTGTCATGGATTTCTAGTCAAGTTTAATGCTATATTCCCTGGGATTCAAATGGTTAGTCAGACAACATATGTCTGTTCTCTATGTTCTAAATTTGCCCAGAGCAAAATGAAAGTGAGACTTCTGAGGCAGAATGAATATTACTGTCAATAAAAATCAAATGTAGATGATGTGGTTTAAGTAGAAAATCTATCCTTTTATCTGAAACACTAAGTAAACAAGATGATTATGTTGTGTTTAAAATCACTAAATTGTTCATGTATTAAATTTCATTGATGAAATTTATTGTCAACTAGATAAAAAACGGAATGTGAATTTAAAAATACATTAGAGAAAAAAAACAGGAATTACATAAAACACATGGCCAATTGTTTTAGTTAGGGTTTTACTGGTCTGAGCAGACACCATGACAAAAGCACCTCTTATAAGGACAACATTTAATTGGAGCTGGTTTACAGAGGTTCAGTCCATTATCATCAAGGCAAGAGCATGGTAACACTGTACAGGGGGAGCTGAGGAAATTAAATTGTCATCTGAAGGTTCTAAAAGATGACTGGCTTCCAACATGCTATGATGAGGGTTTTAAAGCCCACACCCACAATGGCACACCTACTCCACACCTACTGAAATAATGCCACACCTCCAAATAGCACCATTCCCTGAGACAGGCATATGCAAACCACCATGTTCTACTCTCTGGCCCTCATAGGTTTGTTCAGACACATGAGTCTATGAGATCATACCTAAAAAAAAAAAAAAAGCATGATGCAAAATACATTTAATCCAACTTCAAAAGTCCCCATAGTCTGCAGCAGTCTCAACGGTGTTAAATGTTCAAGTTCAAAGTCTCTTCATCCAATAAATCCAATCACTTAACTAATTCCCAAAGCAAAACAAGAATCCAGCAGAGCAAACTCCAAACTCTGCACCTCCATATCTGATGTCAAAGCAGTCTTCAGATCTCCAACTCCTTTTTTATCTTTATTGACTGCAACAAACTTCTTTCTCCTGGGTTGGTTCTACTGGGACAGCTCTAACATCTTGGGATTTCCATGTCAACTTCACCTCATAGCCTCTTGTTCCACTGTCTGGGATCCACACACAATCTTCTGGGTTCCACCAAAGGGCTTGGGTGATTTTTCCAGCTCATCCTGCCTTCAGTAACACTCTGGGATTTTGTTCACTAAATAGTTGTCATGGTCCTTGGTGATCATACTATGGTACTTGCATTGCTAATGTACTGGTGTCTTCTGCTGCAACTAGACATAGCTTCTCAAAGGCTCACTTCATGGTGATAATCCTCAAGTTTTTCACATGACCCCTTTGCTCCTGGGCCACCAACTTCAACTGAGGATGCGCCTTCACCAATAGCCTTCCCTGGCCTCTCACAGAGCCAAGTCTCAGCTGTTCTCCAAGACTACTTCATATATTCAAAACTAGTATCACCTGGGTGAATCTAACACTTTCCCAAGTATTGCTGCAGCACACAGTACAACTTTAGATATCTCTGAAAGACAGATTCTTTGTGCTCTCAGAAAGCACTCACCAGAAGATTTCAGCTCAGTGATTCTAGTCTCTTCTTATTTCTTAGCTCCAGCTAACCTGTATCAAGTGTTCCAGGAATCCCTTCTATTTTTGACTCAATAGCCAGAGTCACATGGCCGAAGCTGCCCAGTTCTGTTGCTCACTGGAGCTGAAAAATGGCCCCTCATAGTACTACATTATCCCCAGCTTTCTGTTTTGCAACTCCTTCACTGCCTAAGCTTGGCTGTCCTGGAACTTGCTCTGTAGATTTACCTTGAACCCAAAAACCTGTATGACTGTCTCCTGAATGCTGAGATCACATGTATGTACCTCCAATCCTGGACTTATGGTTTTCTCTTCTTGGAATTTTCATTGTACCAGGTTGGCCTTGAACTCAGAGATCTGCTTGCCTCTGTCTCTTGGGATTTAAGGTGTGTATCACCATGTTTGGAATTAGCTGAATGGGTTCTTGTCCCAAACCCACTGTTCTCTTAATATATTTATCTTCTTAAACATAGGATTAAGCTCCACTTTGCTTCCTAGTGCCTTTTTATTACCATACATTTTTATATTTTTTTCTTTTCTCAGCTTGCTCCTTTTCATTAAAATACAGTTCATAAGAGTGAACTGTAGCAACAACAAAACAGAAATTATATCAGGATGTTTTGAGACTTCTTTTGTCAAAGCAATTAATCTATATCTCATCACCTTAGACTCAGAAAGACTCTTCAGACTGTGCCATAAAAGCAGCCTTGCTCTTCGTCAAAATATCACAAAAGCCATCTTTAAGCCAAATACCAAGAAGCTTCACCATTCAAACATATTGGCCAGAAGACCTACACAGTTCAATTTACCCTTAGCACCACCTTCTTCCGTACTGGTACTAGGATGGACCATTAAGCCCCAGCTATAACATTCCATGAGTTTCCAAGTCAAAAGTCCCAAAATCCACATTGTTCCTAACAAAAACATGTTCAGGCCTATCAGAGTTATACCCCAGTCACTGGTTCCAACTTCTATCTTAGGGTTTTACTGCTGTGAACAGATACCATGACCAAAACAACTCATGTAAGGACAACATTCAATTGGAGGTGACTTAAAATTCAAAGATCCAGTCCATTATCATCAACGTGAGAGCATGGCAGAATGGTGCAGGGGGAACTGAGAATATTACATTTTCATCTGAGAGTTTCTAAAAGAAGACTGACTTCCAGGCAGTTAGGATGAGGATTTTAATGCCCACACCCATAGTGGCACACCTACTCCACACCTACTTCAACAAGCCACCCCTCCCCAATAGTGCCACTCCTGGGACAGGCATACGAAAACCACAATATCACTGTAATTATAACTTGTCTTAGACTGTTTGTGGCTCAGGCTTAAGTAAACCTATTACACACACATTTGTTGTGAGTTTACTAAGAGACAAAAACAAATGACTAATAAGTAATTCAAAATTAAGCAAATATAATTATAAATTCCTTTCCACATTGTCAGGATTTTGTGTACTTATTTATATAATATTAATAACAAATATTATTATTTTATTAATAAAAATTAATATCATTTGATTTATAATAATTAATAACCATAATTTCATCATATCAATATTGATAATAAATATTACTCATTATTAATAAACAATTAATATTAATTAATTTATAATGATTAATAATGACAAATAATATCATGTTAATATTAGTGATAGGCATTTTAATGTTTATATTAATATTAATAATAGATATTGTTATTAGTATTCATATAATGTTCATTATAAATATAAATAATAATATTTATAATAATCATTTATATAATATTGCCATTTCGCTACAGAATGTAATTTGTAGGCTCCTCATCTTATTTATAATAAAATTTTAAAACAGCCTGAGAAATGTAGGGGAGTGATATGATGTAGACATACAAGATAAAATATTTCGTGATCAGGTATAATTATATGAGAAAAGACAGAGATAGGAAGACAAAAAAAAATCATACTTTTAAACTTTTAATACAGTACAAGGGAAATGAATGTAAACTTTGGAGGAAAAGAAAAGAATGCCAGGGATAGGTTGCCAGTTACAGGACAGATTTACCTTGTATCTTTTGTTAGGAGGATACAATACTGTCTTAGTTTAGTATGACCTTGTGCTCAAAATGAGAAGTATACTGAAGTTGACTGATCAGAGGTAACTATTTAATTTTAGTATCATTTGCTTTCTTTATTTATTTAGTTAAGAGTGATAATTTTAGTATCATTTACTTTATTTATTTAGTTAGGTTCTCTGAAACTGATGGGGCTAATAACTATAGTACACATATACCTATAGTAAACAAATTTTCCTTTGTAGTTTTATCATAGTTATCTTCAGAAGCCCCATTTTTGGTCGAATTTTAGCCTTGAAAGTAGTTAGAAGTAGCCTATGTGTCTGTTTCACTTTCTTTTTGGGAAATTAGGTCTGGCTTTTTATTTAAACATTCATATATGTGTTGTACATTTACATAATTCTCCCTTCTCTCCAGGCTTTTCAATGATTACTCACTAATGTGTTGGTTGAACTAATAATCATTAGAGAGAAAATTAATAAAAGAGACTTTGTCTTTGTGGAAGTTATATAGTTTTTTTTTTTGCTTTTTTTTTATTTGATATATTTTTTTATTTACATTTCCAATGTTTTCCCCTTTTCTAGCCCCCCACTCCCCAAAAGTCCCATGCGCCCCCTTCTCTCCCCCTGTTCTCCCACCCACCCCTTCCCACTTCCCTGTTCTAATTTTGCCCTATACTGCTTCACTGAGTCTTTCCAGAACAAGGGGCCACTCCTCCATTCTTCTTGGACATCATTTGATATGTGGATTATGTTTTGGGTATTCCAGTTTTCTAGGTTAATATCCACTTATTAGTGAGTGCATACCACGATTCATCTTTTGAGTTTGGGTTACCTCACTTAGTATGATGTTCTCCAGCTCCATCCACTTGCCTAAGAATTTCATGAATTCATTGCTTCTAATGGCTGAATAGTACTCCATTGTGTATATATACCACATTTTTTGCATCCACTCTTCTGTTGAGGGATACCTGGGTTCTTTCCAGCTTCTGGCAATTATAAATAGGGCTGCTATGAACATAGTGGAACATGTATCCTTATTACATGCTGGGGAATCTTTTGGGTATATGCCCAGGAGTGGTATAGCAGGATCTTCTGGAAGTGAGGTGCCCAGTTTTCGGAGGAACCGCCAGACTGCTTTCCAGAGTGGTTGTACCAATTTGCAACCCCACCAGCAGTGGAGGAGTGTTCCTCTTTCTCCACATCCTCGCCAACACCTGCTGTCTCCTGATGGCAATTATCATAAAGTAGTTACTAAAGAAAGAGCTAAAAATACAAAACAAAAGAAAACAAAACACCAAATCAAGCAAACAAAAATTCCTACATGTTATAACACATTCTTTATGAAGACAGTTGCAGCTGAATGGTGCTTTGATAGAGAACACACTTTGGGTAGATGTATGTCTCCAGGGTGGCATTTATGGGAAAACGTTCAATGGAGAGATCAACAAGTTAAATACTGGAGAGAGAAAAATACACAGGCTGCATATCAGAAATGTGAAACTAGCATCTAAGAAAAAGATTTTAGTAGAGCATGGGAACTGTGGGCTCCAATGTATCTGAAGCCAATGAGATAGACAATTGATAATATGTGGCAAATTTGCAGGAATAATCAGCACTGTGCCTGGTGTGTATGAGCTAGAAAACTTCATAATTACTTTTTAGAAGAGTCTTTCTTAACTAAACTACCACTCTTCTGTTATAATGCCTCTTTTGTCCAAAAAATCATATTTATCTTCCAAGGATTAATAATTAAAAGTATCATAATATGTAAAAATCATAGTCCACAAGGTTGTTTTAGTAGAAGCATTCAACTTTTCAACTTTTTCAACAGAGACATCTAGGGTAGACAAAGGGATACAGTGTAACTTTAAGCATTAAAGAAACGGTAAGGTAAGTATGATGGTAAGCAAATTTTTTAATCCTTTCTCAGGTACTCTTAACTGAAAATACAATAACCACTCATTTTTCTAAAGTCCATAAGGAATCAAAGAATGAACATATTCTAAAACTAAAAGCGTTTTTACCTTCCAGACAGATAGACAAGATACATTTTGCATCCATTTATGCAAGCTAATAAATTAACTGTTACCTTGTTGTAATGAATTACTCCACCTTTTAAAGTTACTGTGCTGTTTTACATTTCCTTTATCTTTTCATATAAGTTGTATCTGCTTACAGATTTCATCCATCAACACCGTGTAACTGTTTCATTTGTTTTTAATTATAAACTATATAATTCACTATGAGAGCATTGGGTTATTATTCTTTGTTGTTGTTCTTGTTATGTGACCATTAAACCTACGTTATCAAGAAGGAAAAGACCAAATTATTCACTAAAGGAGATTTTTTTCCCTAAAGGACATGTTAATTCTAAATAAGATCAGATAAAGAAAAGTCAGCATTGGAAGCAACACTAGTGGATAAAAGACAATAACTAGGTTTTGTGCAAATTTAGAGGAGTTTCAATCTTATTTGAAGTAAACTCATTACCTGCACATTTCTATGCTTAGGAGCTGCCCACCCTCATGATGTGTGTGTGTGTGTGTGTGTGTGTGTGTGTGTGTGTGTGTGTGTGTAAATGACAGTTCCCAAAGCTTAGCAAATATGTAGTGTTCTGGATGAGGATAGCTGATTTTATGTTTGGCAGCCTAATTATCATCTTCTTGCTTAGGCATTCCAGCTCAATTAAAATACAGAAAAAAATATAACTGAAGCCCTGTGTTTGTAGCTATTTGTGTTAAATGTGAAGTAAAAATTCCCTGCACATCAACTGGGCAATGGCTTTATATATGTATGAAAATTGCCATTAAAGTTAATGAGGCCTCATGAAATAGTAATGGAACTTATTAAACTCTAAGCAAAGCATCACACACACACACACACACACACACACAGTGACAAAACTGCTTAAGCAGGATCTTATAGACAAACGAAAACTAATATTTCTTTATTTAAAAATCTTTTGTTATACAATCTTTCACATTTTAAGTATATAATGTTTTTAACCACAGCAAAAATACAGAAACTATATATTGAAGGACTTTTGTGAGAAATTCAGCCAAGAATTATTGTGTACCCTAAATGTATAGAAAGGTAAGATTAAAGCAGAACCTTTCTGTTTCACTGAACACACTATACAATGAAAATGTATATTTATGCATGTATGTATGTACGCATGTGTACATGAATACATGTATTTTTGTGTATGCTTATTACCTTTGCTTAACCTAAGTAATATTTTTAGGATTTGGATATTTAAAAAATATATAACTGGGCCTGTAGCATGAGATATTGAAATGCTTGTATCTTCCTAAACTAGAAGCAACTATAATTTTCTGGATATATATATATATATATATATATATATATATATATATATATATATATCCATATATTTCCATATATATATATGGAAATATGTCACTATTTTCAAGAATTGGGCACCTCACTTCCAGAAGATCCTGCTATACCACTCCTGGGCATATACCCAAAAGATTCCCCAGCATGTAATAAGGATACATGTTCCACTATGTTCATAGCAGCCCTATTTATAATTGTCAGAAGTTGGAAAGAACCCAGGTATCCCTCAACAGAAGAGTGGATGCAAAAAATGTGGTATATATACACAATGGAGTACTATTCAGCCATTAGAAACAATGAATTCATGAAATTTTTAGGCAAATGGATGGAGCTGGAGAACATCATACTAAGTGAGGTAACCCAGACTCAAAAGATGAATCATGGTATGCACTCACTAATAAGTGGATGTTAACCTAGAAAACTGGAATACCCAAAACATAATCCACACATCAAATGAGGTCCAAGAAGAACGGAGGAGTGGCCCCTGGTTCTGGAAAGACTCAGTGAAGCAGTATAGAACAAAATCAGAACAGGGAAGTGGGAAGGGTTGGGTGGAAAAACAGGGGGAGGGAAGGGACTGATGGGACTTTCGGGGAGTGAGGGTCTAGAAAAGGGGAAATCATTTGAAATGTAAATAAATATATCAATAAATTAAAAAAGGAAAAAAAGAATAATTTAAGTACATTTCTCAATAGAAAAAATTATGAAGGAAAATGCTCTGTGAGATGAAAGTAGAGATTGATCCAAACAAGAGTGAGCATATTTTACAATAATTTCTCTTTTATAATTCATACTCAATATCTGCACAAACAAGAGTTGTATTATAGCTCTCTTTTTCAATTCTAGATTTTGTATATAATTTCATTCAGTTTGAATCCTACTCCCTGTAAATAAATAAAGTAAAACATTCTCTGTATTTTCTTAAAAGGAAAGTTATCTGAATTTCTAGAATATTTGAAACTGTCCCAGTATGTTTAAAAAAGTAGGACACTAGAATTACTCAGGCTGTTTCAGCCATCATCTCCCCCCATTGATTAGGTCTGGTAAGAAAAAAAGGTGGACTATTATCTAGATGTTAAATATTTTAGTATTAATATCATGCTTAAATATTGCTTGAAGCATTAAATCATCACTGTTGAAGAGGATCAAACTATGCAGTAATATTTATTTAGCAAGTTTTCATAGGCAGCTGGTCAACATTGAGTTGTCTTAAACACTCACACACACAAAGTCAGAAAAGAAGAGGGATGATCAGTGCTTTTCAATAAAAATGTTTAACATCCAAGCATTACTACAGATAATGATACGCCTGTGATTATTGTGGCTATGTTCACAATTAATGGGGAATGAAATCAATCTAGATGTTCATAAACTTATAAATAGATGCATAATCTATGGGTACATATATATAATGAAATATTGTACTATTTTAAAGAAAAATATTATCTTGAAATTTATAGAAATGTAAACAGAACAAAAAAATATAATTAGTGCAGTCACTTGAAACCCAAAAGTTTCATGCTATCTCTTGTATCTGGGTATAACCTTCATGGATTTTTGTTTCTTTGTTTGTTTGCTTGCTTGCTTGCTTCATTTTTTTTTAATTTGTGGACTTTTAGCATAGAGTAGATGTGGCAGTCAGTAAACTTGTAAGAAGCCTTCTGGGGGTGGATGCAGTTATGTTGGTGGAAAAACAGATTATAAGTGAGATTAAAATAGAGAGGGGAAAGTTCAAATATGTTATGTAGTGATACAGAAGAGAAATGAATGGTTGAGGAAACATTAATCAAAATGAAATATGCATGAGGAATCTACATAGAAACCTGTAATCCTGCAGCCCAAATCAAAAATATAAAAGAGAAGATAAAGAACACATAAGATCCTTAAAAGTGTAGAGCGGGAGCTTGTAAAAGGCTAAGAGTTTAAGTGAGAAGGGACTAAGAGTTGAAAACTAATCAAGAGTAAAATGTAGATTAACTAAAGCTAAGGACATCAGCAGATGCCTTAAGAAATTCAACCAGTATACAAGCTGTATAAGTATGATTAAAAAAGAAAGGAAACCATGTATGAACAGAGGTACCCTGCAAGGGGGAACAATTCTTCTCCCCAAGAGACCTCAGTGAGAATTTCAGTGTCTAACACAGGAAGCTATCAATGATGGGTCCCAGAGCCATCCTAATAAGATATTCTGTTGTTACTGTTTGTTCCTGGTTACCCATCATAAGTAGATGGTAAGAACCTATTGATGAAGGTCCAATTCAGGAATTTCTTAGTAGAGAAGAAAGAAGACTAAGAGCAAAGGATTCTTAAAGTCTTTTCAAAACAAATCTGTCCTAGCCAAAAGCAGTTTTAATTTAGTTAAAATGTGTATAGATTTTTTTCTGTAATGACTATAACAGTCAAATAATATTAAATGACAGTATCAACTATAGTATATCACTATATTACAATATGGAGTATAAAATTACTCTTAAATTATTAATTATAAAAAAAAAACACCTACTGCATAAAATGTTGAGTGAACTCCCCCTTTTGTGGTACCTTTCACAGAATATTTTAGTACACATATTCTATAAGGAAAGATAAAACAAGAACAATGTATTGGTATAGAAATTTGTTACTGTAGGCAATTAGAGCTACACAAATCACCCCGGGGATGTTGGTGCTTCTTCCTTGCTACCTGCCCCAATGGTCTGAGATCCAGAATGAATGATGTGTACATACACACACATGCACAAACACATGCACACATGCATCCTTCTATTTTAATATGCCTTAAACAGCTCAATGGCTGGACCACTCCAAAAATTCCACTTTGCTAACACCTCCCATCCAATATTCCTGAGTTATTGTTTACTAAAATCTATATTCCACCTTGCATAGGCAGACCCAATGGGGCTGGGGCAACTCTTCCCCAGCTCATATGTGGTTGGTATGCTCTTTCTTCTGAAACTCTCAAGCCTGGATCTTAATCCTTTCCCTGGATGGCATGGTGATTCTTCTTTTCTCTGTCAGTCCATTTGCTCCTGAATGCTAAATTCTTGCATCTTTCTCCCTGTCCAACCACTGGCCATTGACAACTTTATTGACCAATCAAAGCCAATTGGGGGCAGGGACCCCCCCCCATCTTACCTGTGGAATCTCATGCTATTTTGGGAACCCAATTAACATAATACAAGAGTCAAACCACATCCACAACAGAAATTAATAAGAAGTTAGTCCTTTTTCCAGAAATACGCAAAAATTGTTTTATGTTAAGTACTTAATTCTTCTGTTATTCCTGTTCTTCCAGAGTGTGGTTTAGAAAGAGCAGAAGGGTAAACAGTAGCTTCAGGGAAGACACATCTTCTTAATTAAAAAAAAAAATCTGTCTAATATCAAACTTACCATTTGTTGGACAGAGGCACAATATTCAGAGAACTACAACAAATATATGGTATATTACTGATAGAGATTTTATGCAAGCACACATTCAGGACAGCAGTTTGTGAGCTTTAACTGTACTTCTGGGCTAAACATACGTCATTTACATTTTAGGTGCATGTTTTACAATGAAAAGGTTGGGACTGTGCAAAGCAGAGGATGAATAAAACACAAAAACACAAAAAGGCACAAACCTACCCACTTACATATAAACCTTCACACTAGCACCCAGTGACTATCTTTCTTTAAAACTAATCACTTAATGGTGGGATAACAAAAAAATGAAAAAAATAGAATACCTCTACAACTTAGTTTTAAAACTGACAGTTATATTTCTAAAATATGAATTACATCTACATTTTAAGATGGCAAAAATTCTCAACACTTCTATGATTTATAAACGGAGTATAATTGTAAGTCATTTAACTGCAGTCACTGACTTCCCAGATCATCTGAGAAATCTATAAAAAGAACCCATCATTGTGCTGTCAAAATGAGTGATTATGACTTTTATCATCAGGAACAAATGCTATTGTTTTAAACATGACTTTAATATTTTATAATTGCACACATTACATTCTTGCCCTACAATGAGTCAATTTTAATAGTTATTGTTAAATAAAGGAATAAAAATTTGGAAGTTTGCACATACAATTTTTATTACCCATTGACTTCTAGAAATATGTATGGTTTTAACACCTACTTATAATATTTAATTTAAACCCTAGTAAAGGGGTCATGCTGATGCCAATAAATGGCAAACTTAAAAATGACAAAATGATAACTTTTATATACAGTAACAACTTTATTCAGCAAATCTAGCAGCTTCTGTGACTGTCATGCTGTCACTTGCATGCCTCTTCTCAAGCACAACCATCTGCCAGAGTAAAATTCTCTCTAGCCATTTCCAAGAAGATAGTCAAGATTTGTGGCAAAATCATTTCCCTTGTCTAAAAAAGTGGAATTTATAATTCTCCAATGTCAGTGAAGTGACTTAGCAAAGGTGTTTGCTGCCAGAGTTAGACCTGTGACCCTAACATCGTGGGTGAGAATGACCTTTGCAAAGTGTGCTATGACACTTCCTCTGGATACTTCTATGTCTCCTCTATTAAATACATACATACATATGTGCATACATACATATGTTCTTACATACACACATACATATAATAAAAAAATTTTAAAATACAAAAAACAAAAAATTAAAACAACAATAATGAGGCAAAAACAGTGCAGTGCCCTCCATCTGACAGCAGGCCATGTCAGGACTGTTACACGGCAGTACTTCTATGCTGCAGGGCACAAGTTATTCTCTCAAGAGAAAGAAGAAAATTTACATATCACAAAATATGTTGTCTGAATTTGTGTCAACTTGACACAAATCTAGACATATCTAAGAAGAGGTAAACTTTTGTTTTCATTGTTTTATTTATTCATCTTTTTTTAAAATTTTTTTATTCGATATAATTTATTTACATTTCAAATGATTTCCCCTTTTCTAGCCCCCCACTCCCCGAAAGACCCTCAAGCCCCCTTCTCTCCCCCTGTCCTCCCACCCACCCCTTCCCACTTCCCTGTTCTGGTGTTGCCGAATACTGCTTCACTGAGTCTTTCCAGAACCAGGGGCCACTCCTCCTTTCTTCTTGTACCTCATTTGATGTGTGGATTATGTTTTGGGTATTCCAGTTTTCTAGGTTAATATCCACTTATAAGTGAGTGCATACCATGATTCACCTTTTGAGTCTGGGTTACCTCATTTAGTATGATGTTCTCTAGCTCCATCCATTTGCCTAAGAATTTCATGAATTCATTGTTTCTAATGGCTGAATAGTACTCCATTGTGTAGATATACCACATTTTTTGCATCCACTCTTCTGTTGAGGGATACCTGGGTT
Source organism: Apodemus sylvaticus (assembly GCF_947179515.1). Classification (NCBI taxonomy): domain Eukaryota; kingdom Metazoa; phylum Chordata; class Mammalia; order Rodentia; family Muridae; genus Apodemus; species Apodemus sylvaticus. The sequence continues at coordinate 48,332,977 of NC_067482.1, read as the reverse complement.
CTTTCCAGCATCTGGCAATTATAAATAGGGCTGCTATGAACATAGTAGAGCATGTATCCTTATTACATGGTGGGGAATCCTCTGGGTATATACCTTTTTCCCAGCACCTCATGGCACCGTCTCCAAAATCGACCATATAATTGGTCACAAGACAGACCTCAAGAAATATAAAAAGATCGAACTAATCCCATGCCTCCTATCAGATCACTATGGATAAAAGTGGTCTTCAATAGCAACAAAAACAACAGAAAACCCACATACACGTGGAAACTGAACAATACTCTACTCAATGAAACCTTGGTCAAGGAAGAAATAAAGAAAGAAATTAAAGACTTTTTAGAACACAATGAAAATGAAAACACAACATACCCAAATCTATGGGACACAATGAAAGCAGTGCTAAGAGGAAAACTCATAGCCCTGAGTGCCTCCAAAAAGAAAATGGAGAGAGCATACATTACCAGCTTAATGACACACCTGAAAGCCCTGGAACAAAAAGAAGCTATTTCACCCAGGAGGAGTAGAAATCATCAAACTCAGGGCCGAAATCAATCAAGTAGAAACAAAGAGAACCATACAAAAAATCAACAAAACCAGGAGCTGGTTCTTTGAGAAAATCAACAAGATAGATAAACCCTTATTTATTCATCTTTAAAGAATGTTTTCTGATCAAAGTTTTCATTTCCCAATTCTTTCCAGATCTTTTCTAGCCACCCAACTCTATACATTATTCCTCTTCCTCCTCAGTAAACAGATGTACAAATAGAATTTAAGAAATAATAAAATTATTAAGAAATAATAAAAAAGATAAAGCCCAAGAAACACAGACACACAAAGCACAAAACCAAAAATGCACAGGTTGAAATAGGATAGGTTGCCAGTACTGTAGGAGGAGCACAGACAGACTCCTCTCTATAACCAAGAAGATATCTTCAATTGACATCCACTTCCAAAGGAGAGATTTTGTTTCCCCAATGAAGTCTGATTGGGTTTATTAACCACACTTAAGGGTAGACAGCATGCACAACAGTAGATGGTCAATATAACATAACTCCATTGTATTTTTGTAGACATTTTGTTCTATATCCCTTTGTTTGGACTTTTTTTCCCGTTGTTTTACCAGTATTTTGTTTGTATATTAAGGAATAGGAAATAATTGGTGAAATGCCTCTAGAAGTTTGGTTGTTAAGCAAGTCTGTCAAGTATTTCCTTGATTAATGATTGATATTCTATTTGCAAGGTTCACAACCACTCCTGGTGCTGCACCCTTAGCCAGGTAAAACAAATAAGCACAACTGTGGAGAAACCCTGATAATTATTATGAATAAGTACATTATAGCTGTCTTCACACTCATCAGAAGAGGACATCTGATCTCATTATGGATGGTTGTGAACCAACGTATTGTTTCTGGGAATACTAAAAATTATGAGTGGTCAAGTCAATAAACTATACACTCAATGGCCTCTGATACATTTCCTGTCTCTAGCCTCATGCCTCTTGTCCTGGTTTCCCTGAATGATGTACTGCATGCTATAAAATGAAAAAAAAAAAACATCCATTCATCTCCAAGTTAATTTTAGTCATTTAGTGCTTTAGCACATTAGTCAAAACCCTAAGACAGAAATTGGTACCAGGAGTGTGTTATTTTCTAGGAAATACCTGACCATGTATTTGGGGAAAGGCTGGGGACATATTTTAACTTTGTGCTGGAAAATCTTTTGGAATTTCAGAGCTCAGTGGAATGTACAATGTGTACTTGGAACTTACAAATGTTGAAAGCAATGCAGAAAATGAAGGAATGTCTTGTGAAGTTTCAGAGTGAAATAAGAGTTCTAATAGTCCTTGTTAGCATTCTGTCTAAACTCCACCTCACTATTACCTGGTAACAGCCAGATATGCTCCTCCACACAGTTACCTGGCAATAGCCAGGTAGGCCTGACCTACTATAAAAGGGGTTGCTCGCCCCCTCCTCCCTCTCTTACTATTGCTTCCAACCTGCTTCCCTCTTGTCCTCTGGGCTCTTCCCTTCCCGTTTCCCTTCCCACTCTCTCCATGTGCTTATGACCATGGCTGGCCTCTATCCTCTCTCTCTCTCTCTCTCTCTCTCTCTCTCTCTCTCTCTCTCTGTGTGTGTGTGTGTGTGTGTGTGTATGTGTGTGTGTGTGTGTGTGCTTTTCTCTGCCTCTACTACCATCTTAACTCCCCTCCCCAAGCCCTGAATAAACTCTATTCTATACTATATACTGTGGTGTGGCTGGTCCCTCAGAGGGAAGCGGTATCTCATTATGAGCCCACTGAGACTTCCCCTTACCCTATACTTCACCACACCCTTATAGAACATATCTTATACCTCTTTATCTTTATATAAACACATAATCTGTTGCTGTGACCCAGATTTTCTGCAGCCACAATGCAGAGTACTAGCCACTATATGATCATGGTGAACAAAACATCGCACCAATGTTGTGATCATCACTTGGCTCCAGAAAGACCACACCAGACCAAACAGTTCCATGTGAGGTTTATTGAAGGAGAGAAGGGCAAAGGTGGCAGAGTAAAGAGAAGGCAGGGGGAAGAAAGAGAGTGATCAGAGGAGTCGTCCTTTTACATATGGATAGTAACATAGCCACAGGTAAAGGTGGGAGGTGACCCAAGTGGATTCTGGGAATGTGGTGGCTTGTTGCCTTAGCACCAGGTGTATGGATCGCACTGTAGCCTAGGTGTGTGATGTCATTGGGTTCAGAGATCCTGATACCAAAAGTACTATTTCTGTTATATTTCAAATTAAGAAACTATAAAGTTAAATCTTTGATAGGAATAAAAAACAGTGGACGCAACCTAGAGATAAGAAGTTAACAGTGATTAAGAGGTGATGAGCACCATTGGAAATCTTCTTGGAGTGTCTTCTCGTAGTTAGCACACAGAACTGTGGACCAGAGGTTCTCATGTCATGCTGGAAGCCAAACATGGTATTATGTAAAAGTCACCAAGTTTGAACTTTACCTGAAAAGATGAGAAACCAAGAACAACCAATGCTTGACAGGTATAACCCTAGTTACAGTAGCAGAAGCCCAAGGGGCCATGGAGAGAAGTTGAGACTGGTCAGAATCGATGAAGGAAACCCAGAAGAGGGTGTTGTTAAAGTGCAACACAATTACAGCTGAAGTCCCAATAGTTTGGAGATGCTAGTATCCTGGGGTGGCTCTCAAGTTCAGTAGGAACATTGGAGTTGAGATTGCCTGAGCCTAGGAGACGATCTGTGTTATGAATTACAAAACTGAAGAAATATCAAAAAGGCCAGGACCTTTTTGTGGCCTAGAGTATCTTGAGTAAGTATCAGATGTCAAGAACTTAAATCCTTCAATTATTTGTTTTTGTTTTTGCTTTGCTTTGCTTGTGACTATACGTTGATCTTTCCCCCTTGAAGTAAAACAGCATTTGACTTATTTTATATGAAAGAAGCCCACAGTTAGGAGACTTCAGAATTTAGAGAGACTTCAGAATTTTATAGATACTTTGACTATTTTAGAGAAACTTTGAATGTTTGAAGGGACTTTTGATATTTTTAAGGAGTTTAAACTTTTGAAGATTATGGGACTTTCACATTAAAAATGTTTTGCATTGTTATATTGATGCTGGTATGAAAAAAGTTCTGGATTAGTAAGTGATGTGATTTGTGTCAACTTGACAATGATTCAATGTGCTGTTTGATTTTGTCAAGTTGACACAAGCCTAGACATATCTGGAGAGAAGAAATCATTTTGTTGTTTTTATTTTATTTTTTTATTTGTTTTTTACTTATTTATTTCACATCCTACTCACTGCCTTACTCCTGGTTATCCCCCTACAATTCATTACCCAGTTCATGGGAGGCAAGGCAAGAAGTGAATCTGATTCAATGTGACTCACTAGTCAGTTCAAACTTCAAGATTCCGATACTAGGTAGGTTTTAGTTGTTCACTTGTTTGTTCATAAGTTTGTTTGTTTGGGTTTTTGTTTTGTTTAGTGCATCTTAAGCACAGCATATTTTGGGAAAAAAGTATCCTTGAGATAATTAACATCTCAATCCCGTGTGCACACCAAAGCTTAAGACAAGAATATGCTGAAATATTTGTAAAGCCTAAGTGATATCTTCTATAAAGTTAGGTTCTATAGATTAAGTAAGGAAATAGGCTCAAGGAAAACAACAGTCACAATGAGTTAGGGAAGGACAGTGTTATAGATGTACTGAGATAAGTAGGTTCAGATAAGAGTGGTCCAACCAGGCACATAGTACAAAGATCACATAGCTATTCCCAGTCTTCTGGGTAGAAAATAGATTATCTCTTCCTTTGGACAAACAACACTGAGTGTTCTACATTCCTAGTGATTATTTTTGACAACAAGTACCTAAGGGCCTCCAACGGTATTTCCTGAGTCTGGGTACAATGTGGTCAGCTGGCCTCCTGTTTCTACCTCTAAGCATTTTCTATTGCTTTTATATTTTTTCCTGATGAAATGATGATGAAATGTTCTTCATGATCTATAACTGTGAATAAATCTCTCTTTTTTCCCTTAAGTTGCTTCTCTCAGGGCATTTTTCACATCAATGGGAAATTTACCAAGACAATGTATAGGCTGCCAGCTTAGCCTAGGTAAGACATTCTAGTCAGTAAGTTTGGCAATTCATAATACACCTTCACTATCAGGCCCACTGACAAAGTTTTCTCTAAATCTTGTTCCCATTCCTTTAGCATTAATTATAAATACATTTATTCATTTTAGATGAGTAAACATAATATAAACAAAAATATAACATATTTAACTGTCAAAAATTCTAAATACATAGAACTACTCCAGAAGTGGATATTAACCTAGAAAACTGGAATACCCAAAACATAATCCACGCATCAAATGAGGTACAAGAAGAACAGAGGAGTGGCCCCTTGTTCTGGAAAGACTCAGTGAAGCAGTAAAGGGCAAACCCAGAACAGGGAAGTGGGAAGGTGTGGGTGGGAAAACAGGGGGAGGGAAGAGGGCTGATGGGACTTTCGGGAGTGGGGGTCTAGAAAAGGGGAAATCATTTGAAATGTAAATAAAAAATACATCAAATAAAAAATAGTATTTCATGAAATAATATTGAAAAGATATGAGTTGTATTATATCATACCCATCACATACATAGTATTTTCACTCAACCTACTGTTTTCTGAACACAGTATTGATGGTTGCATATATAAAAAAATTAATTTTTCTCTATATCATGTCATCATGTGACTTTACAAGATTTAAATTATTGTGATCATCGATTATTTTTACATTTCTCATTAATATGCTAAAATATTTTATGCACACTTTAATAGATAGTTTTCTTTTCTTAACAGAATTATTTAGAACTGATATTTTTTTGTAACTACTGCAATTTTGACTAGGTTAAACAGTCATTACTTTTTAATTCCTAAATTCGACTTCTTTAGATATGCTCACACATACCATAGGGGAATGATTTGCCCAATTTTAACTTTAATTGTTTAATCACTTCACCATTATACCTAGTATAGTAATTTATACATATTCTGTGTATTTTATACTTCTTTTCAATTTCAAAATATTTATTTGAGGAGCTCATTCATTTTTTAAAGAGATTGGCTTTGTATAATTATCATAAAGCTTCTAATTTCTATTCTCAATCTAAGGCATGATGTCATACTTCTGCCTGTTCCTTAGGATACATTTGTATACATATCTTCTACAAATACTAAATTTTATATAGTATGTTTTATTAAACAGAATGATTTTCTATAAAGTCCTTTCATTATTTATGCTTTTATTTAGGATGGATTTTGTCTTTATGAAACATCTAATTCACCATTTTTATATTGTGTCTGTTCCATTTAAAATTGAAAAATACTTTCAGTTAGATATTTTTCAATTTTTTCCTCTTTTATCTTCTTGTTCTTGTCCTTATTTTTCTCTTTTTTCCTTTTTCCTCTTGTTCATGTTGTTCTTCTTCTTTTTCCTCTTTTTCTACTTGTTTTTCTTGTTCTCCTTTTTTCTTTCTTCTTTTACTTGTTTTAGTTCTCCTTTTCATTCTTGTTCATTTTCTTGTTCTTCTTGTTCTTCTTGTCTTGTTTTTCTTGCTCTTCCTCCTCCTTCTTCTTGTTTTTCTTCTTTCTTGTTTTTCTTGTTCTTCTTGTTCTTCTTCTTGTTCTTGTCCTTCTTGTTCTTGTTCTTCTTCTTGTTCTTCATTCTTCTTGTTGTTGTTGTTCTTGTTGTTGTTCTTCTTGTTCTTGTTCTTCATTCTTCTTGTTGTTCTTCTTGTTGTTCTTCTGGTTGTTCTTCTTGTTGTTCTTGTTCTTGTTCTTGTTCTTCTCCTCCTACTCCTCCTCCTCCTCCTCCTCCTCCTCCTCCTCCTTCTTCTTTTTCTCCTCCCTTTCTTCCTCCTCCTTTTTCTTCTATTTGGGCAGCGAAGTGCCCCATCATTTCTGTGGAGATTAGAGGACTTTTTTTTGGAGGCAGTTCTCTTTAAATCACTATGTTCAAGGCACTCAAATCAGGGTGTCAGCTTTGTGGGACAATTGGATAACCAATTGAATTGGCTCTCAATTTTCCATCAGTAATGATTTATGTAAATATTAATATATTCATTCTGTAAATTTTCACTTGGTTTGGATGGTGTTTTAAACTATTTCTCTATTTTTTTCTAGCAACATCTTGTTTTGATTACATCTTTCTTCCTTTAGATGTCTCTTTCTTGTCATCTTATTTCTACCATTTTCTCAATCTGTCTTATTTTTGATCCTCTAACATTCTGTTTTTCTTTCTCTCATTAAACAGTTTCTGGGGCTCAATGACTATAGTAGTCTTTAGGGAACCACATTTCATGGGCCAAAGTTTCAAATATTCCAGAGAAACAATTTTCAACTCTAAAGGCTTTTTTGAGATATGTGATGTTACTCTAATCCCACAATAACTTGTTCATAACTCCATATTTAACATTAATCATTTATTTAAAATTTACTTTGCTATATGAAACAAGATACAGCTTCCAGTGATTTTTATATTATGAGGTTTGCGAGGCAATTATTTCTACGATATATAATCTAAGAGAGAAAGTAGTATCATAATGTCAATTTCACAAGAGTTCTTGGTGTTTTAAATTCTGAATAGACTTGAGTATTTTATAGGATGAGATATATTAATATAACACGATAAAGTAGCATGAAAATACAAATCATATTTAACTGTTGTGCAAATATTTTATATAAAATGCTATGAACTGAAGTTCTCAAAGGAAGTTGCAGCTCTAAGGTTGATTTAAAGATTAAAATCTCAATTATTGTGGGCAGCCTGAGATTTTGCAGGTCCAAATACAAATTACAATTTGCCTTCAGAAATTTTTACTCCTCTTAATATTCATTCGTTGTTAATCTTTTTATCTGACCTAGCATCATAATGACAAATACGTGAATACTTTTGGCTATCTTAATAAAGTTGACTATTAGCTTTGACCAAGCAAAAGATACCTAAAACTTATCTTAGAACTTTCATAGCTTTCCTAATAATCCCTATATATGACATACCTACTGAAATATTTGAAAAATGTGTTGAGTTATGAGATATTTTATTCTCTTATTGTAAAAGCATCAGGAACTTGTTAGCATGTTGTATACCATAGTCTTGTAGCAAAGTGTTGCTGAGCCCTGGTCACTCATATTTGGATCCAGAATGAATTGCCACTATTTTTGGTCAAAGCAATATTTCTGCATTGATAATCCTCACTATAGTATTTGGAAATTGTGTTTCTCAGTAAAGCTTTGAAAGAAACTATATTGCATATAGTTCAAGCACACAAGAGGAGGGGGAAGGAAAGCAGAAATTGAGATATTGTTAAAGGGAAGAAGAAAATTATACTTTTCCATAAATTGAATGGTTTATCTCTTTGGTATTTGCATGTCATCTAGAGGCAATATATCTTACTTTGATGCCTTTCCTCTAGCAAGGTTAAATCTCTAGTTACTTTGCAACCCATTCTATTTTCATCTAGATTGTATTGCAGACAATTCTCTTTCCCCAATGACAGGCATCAATAAAATAGTCATGTAGGAAAGAAATTGTTGTTTTAAATTTGAGAAAACTGTCATGAAGTATTTTTTCATATACAAAAGTCTTTACAAAATGGTTTAGAATATTTTGAATGACAGGATACATCCTATTAGTATCAAATATCACAAAACTGTGATAATAGCTTTGAACTTCAGCTGACTATTGCACCTCAACTGAGCATATAGTGAAGTATACAAATATATATTCATATATATGCATGAATATAGATATATAATACCACCTCCATAATATTTATTTCTTGCCCATTGAGTTAAAGTTTAGATATTATATTAATTACAAAATGAGTGATATTATATAGAAATTTATAAAGCAAAATTATTTAATATAAACCTATCCAAGTTAAATTTATCTTTTTTGACATTTTAGTAATGCTTCATAGCCCAACTTATTTCTCTAGTGTTTTATACTGGAATAAACATTATAAGAGAAAACTTATACTACTCATTGATATACAAACTAATTATACCTTTAGTGTCATTTTGATAAAAAAGAAAAAGCATAGACTAGTTCCAGATCTACATGATTGGAAAACAATCATATTTTTGAATTTTATTTTATTTTTTATTGGAAATTTTCTTTGTTTACCTTTCAAATGTTATCACTATTCCCAGTTTTCCTCCTCTCAGAAACCCCCTATCCCATCCCGCTTCCACCTCCTTCTATGAGGATGTTCTTCTACCGACCTACCTACTCCTGCCTCCTCACCCTCAGTTCCCCTACACTGGGGCATCTATCAAGACTTCATAGGACCAAGGATCTCTCCTCCCACTGGTGCCTAAAAATAATATCTTCTACTCATTGTCCTGGCTAAGATCTACATGATTGGAAAATCATCCTATTTTTTAATTTTAAAGGATGATCTTCTGAGTTAAAGAGATGTTTCTTCAGAAAAAATACTTTGCTGGCATTTGCAAAAATGAAAGACTTGGGTAGTATTTTCATTGACTGGCTAGATATATGATTTGAAGGGAATTGTCTGCCACTTCTAGATTGAGAAAGAGAGATTGTGTGTGTGTGTGTGTGTGTGTGTGTGTGTGTGTGTGTGAGAGAGAGAGAGAGAGAGAGAGAGAAACAGAGACAGAGTAGACAAATCACAACAGATTTGTAGAAGAAACACAGCGTGAAGGAAACTGTCGATACTGTCAGATGCTAAAGAATAATTATGAGACAACAGATGAAGAACATGTAAAGTATGGATTGAAATGAGAAGGAATTTGAAGCACTGTGGGGGGCAATATTCAATATACACTATACATTTATACATTTTACAGCAACAGAATTTGAAAGCTAGAACTGAAAAATACTATGAAGAGTAAGGTCACATGGGTCCAATAATACAAATACCCATACTCTTTTATTTTGAAAATAAATAAAAGGAGAACTATCTTTAAATATGATAGTGAAAATCTGGTTACACGTCAGGAGCCATAATGGGACAAGCTAATATACTAGCAGGTGATCATCCTGAAATGGCCTGCTTCAGATTATTATATAATCTGTGACAGGCGAGTCCTTATTAAGCAAGGCTGTAAGGGACTCATTTTAGGAAAGATTCCTGCTATTAATATGTTTCCCTGTTATTATTAAATGTATATAATAATCAATAAATAATAGCACACCCCTTTAGAAAAGATCTCTGCAGATCCATGAAGATGTCTTGTAGTGATGCTATATAGACAAATAGATGACTTAAGTTTTAATGATGATAATATAAGAATCCCTAAAATTATATCTGTGATTATTACAGTCTTTTATAATGGAACTGCTATTAGGTCCTGTTCTGATTGTCAAAACTGCAATGAGAACTCTGCCAGTCTCCCAAATTTCACAAGTTAATTGCTCTTAGACGATAACCAGACTTTGTCCTATTCCAAGAGGTTGTAAAACAATTTACCTAGATAAAGGTACAAGATCTATATCCATTTGAGGAAACGACAAATGTAAGCTCCAAAGACAATGGATTACACTTTTCAATTTTAATTATAACTCTGTTCTTTAAGAAGCAATAATATATGAACTTCAAATTTGAGTGTTTTGAGAGTATAGTCAGGAATTCATTTTTTATATAATAGGAATGAAGATGCTTGTTGAATATGTTCAGTATGATCACATGACTCAATAAGATGGGAAGTAAGAAACTGAAAGATGGTGTATTAGGTTGCTACAAAGAGATAATGGGAGTAGTTGAGAGAATATTTAATTAATGCACTTGAAATTAATTTTTAATCTTGTGAAAATGAACATGCTTAACAGCAGTGGTGACATAGAAGTTGCAAAGGCAAAGAATGAAGCAAGCACTGGTACAGTGAGGAGCACAACACAGATGCTGGTAAGAAAAACCACAACCTGAGAACCAGAAGATGCATGATCCAGAAGATGCGTAAGAAAAATCACAACCTGAGAACTAGAAGATGCGTGATACAGATGTACCCTACATGTAATAAGAGTGAGAACAGACCTCAGTGTCAAGTTCACTATTTAGAAACAGAGTTCCAAGGATGAACTCTTTACATCTCCAGCTGACATTTGATTTATCATATTTAAGCAAGCTGCCAATAGAAAAGCTAGAGTATCAAAATTACATTTCTGTTCTTGCTTTTTTAAAAAAATTTCCTTTTCATTGGATATTTTAAGTATTTACATTTGAAATATTATACCCCTTCCAAGTTTCCCATCCAGAAACCCCCTTTCCTATTCCTCCTCCCCCAGATTCTATGAGGCTTCTTTCCCTCCCATAAACCACATCCAACTCACTGCCCTGGCATTCCATTACACTGGGGAACTGAGACTTCACAGGACCAAGGGCTTCTCCTCCTATTGATGCCAAACAATGCTATTGTCTGTTATATATGGGGCTGGAACTATGGATCCCTCCATGTGTACTCGTTGGGTAGTTGTTTAGGCCCTGGGAGTTCTGGGGAGAGGAGTCTGGTTGATTGATACTGTTGTTATTCCTATGGGGTTGCAAACCGCTTCAAGTTCTTCAGTTCTTTCTCTAAATCCTCCATTCGGGACCCCATGCTCAGTGTAATGGTTGCCTGCGAGCATCTGCCTCTGTATTTGCCAGGCTCTGGCAAAGCCTCTCAGGAGATAGTTATATCAGGCTCATGTCAGCAAACACTTCTTGCCATCAACAATAGTGTCTGGGTTTAGTGTCTGTATATGGGGTGGATCCTCAGGTGGGATGGTCTCTAGATGGCCTTTCCTTCAGTTTCTGTTCCATGCTTTGTTCCCATATTTGCTTTACACAGGAACCCTCTGGGTTAAGAATTTGGAGATGTGTGAGTGGCCCCATTCCACAACCAGGGGCCTTGTCTAGCCTCTGGATATGGTCTCTACAGGTTCAGTACAACACATCCATAAGATTTTATATAATTTTTCTTTTTCAGGATCTTATGACTGTTTGTACAACACAGTTTCTATATCATCTTTAATTTATTTGAAACATTTTTATCATAAATATATATAGTATTCAGGATAAAAATGTTTCAAATTTTTATATATGTATATATACATATACATATATAAATATATATACATGTATATACACACACAAATACATGCTCATAAACACACACACACACACACACACACACACATATATATATATATATATAATATATATATTCTCAATGGTGTCGTGGAGTCTTCTTCAGTATCAGGACTCCACTTCACCATTACCTGCCCATCCCTTTTTTTTCTTTTTGTACATCTAAGCTTTTTGAAATTCCTTTTACATAAACTCCATTTCTATTTGACCAGGCATGTTTTCATACTACAAAAGTAAAAATATATTGTGTATTTATTAATATAAGTCACAGTCTCTTCCTCTTAGGAAACCCATTAGCTTGACTGGTTTTCTCATGTGTTATTTTCCAGTAACTATGCAAGAACTCTTTTGAAATGCCACGTCTTTGTGAAAACATGGCATTAGAGAGATTATCCCATTCCTCTACATTGCTTTTTAGCCAATTAGAGAATGTATAAAAAGAAGCTTAAAGCTTATTCTATCCTGAAACTTCTGTCTCCATATTCACTCAACTGTGTGTTTATCTTTTATTATATTCATCTCTACCAAATCATTGCTTATATTTACCTTTATTATTGTCTTGTTTTTTTCACTCTAAAAATTGAATTAAGATTTCTAATCTTAATGTGTATCCAAATATTACAAGGAAGCTATTTCAGTCCATTGGGTTAAAGTGAGAATAACACTTAATAATTAAAATATCAAATTCTAAAATACTACCAGAAAACAGATCTGAGGCTAAAAAGTTATTGTTCTTATCAAAATAGACTGCTAAAAAGTATCAGAGTTTATCTATTTTTGTTTGTTTAATCTACATATTGTCACCAATGTAAATATTTTCTCAAGTAGAGAGAACTGGACTACATACTGTGCTGTATACTCACACACATAATCACACTTAGAATAAGAGATCACATTTATAAATCTTTATTTTCTAAGTGAAAATAACATTCCAGTGAAATGTTACAATGAATATTGAACAAAAATATTATATATATATATATATACATATATATATATATATTATTGCTGCTGGAATTTATTAAATTTTCATGTAGCAACTTGTTTTATTTTAGTTAACATAAAGCAGTTTTAATTTTAACCATATATTATCCTTTGACAAAAATCATACAAATCAGTGGTATGACACTTTCTTTTCCCAATCAATACTGTAAATTCTAATGGATTATTTATCATATTACATAGTATATGGCATATTCTAGGCAAATAAGTGCAAAATTTCATCATTTAAACAAAAAAATATAGTATAGTACTAAAAACAGTTTTAGATTTATTTATTACATTCTGTGTGTGTGACAGTGTTTTGCTCTCACATGTTTGTATATCTTGTGTATGCCTCGTGTCCAAAGATGTTATTAGAGGGCATTAGATCCCTTGGAACTGAAGTAAAAGATACTTGTAATCCACCATGTGGTTGTTATGACTTGAACCCTCATCCTCTCCAAGTACAAGTGTTGTTGATGCCTGAGCCATCTCTTCAGATCCTAATGTAGTTTATTTTTGGCTCATTATGCTTAGATATAATTCTCCTTTATTGACTTCTTAGATTCTCATTAATATTTTGGAAATGTAGGCTTAGGCATTGGTTCAAGAAATGTAAATGAAACAACAGAACAGGAGAAATATAAAATATTGGAGAAATATTTAAAACATGTAACCTTAACATTACCTTGTTTCTTTTCTGACTATTTGTAATAAAAAACATCTTAAAAAGCAAAAAAAAAAAAAAAAAAAAAGAAAGAAAGAAAAAGAAAAGAAAAAAGAAAAAAAAAACAATTTACCAAAGGTCATAAAAAAGGAACTAATGATTTATATAGGTGCTAGGACAGAAGACAAAAGATAAAATATTAGCTAGGTTTATATACAAAACTATATGAAACTTCACTAATAACTTAGTTATGGTTTTTAACCTTTAGTGAGCCTGCGGTAACTGAGACAGGTGATGGATGTTTACTCCTAATGAACATGCATATAAACATTCTCTGTTGTAAACTTCTATTTCAATTTATGATTTGATTCTTTGTGTGAACTTGTGATGAATTTTGTAATATGCGATCATGTATTCGGAAAGATGTTTAAGGGCTGAGGACAAAGAGAAGAGTCAGAACTGAGGAACTGAGGTGAGAGAAACAGAGGTAAGAAGAACTGAGGTAAAAGAGGACCTGAACTGAGGAGAAGTATTTAGTCAGCAGAGAACAAGACTAGAAGGAGAATGCAGAGCGGAATAACTTAGTAACTGTAGGTAACATAAAAAATATAAGAGAGTAATGTACAGAATGCAGAGAAAAAGAGGGGGAAAAGGAGACGCTGCAGAGAGCAGAAGGAGCAGGCAGGCTTCTCCTTACCATGGGACAGAACAGTTCCCATGGTAACGACAAGGCAGGCTTAGTCCTATTAAAAGGGACAAAGCTTTTTCTAATAAATATGGTTTTAATACATTTAGCATTAAAAGGGCTGAAGTCTTTTCTTTCTCCATGCAATGAAGATTAGAGCTCATTTTTCATCCAGAACGAGTGAGTTCTCTCTGCACCAGTGCTTGGTCTTTTGCTTCATATGCATATGTAAGTATGGATATGTGTGTAAGTATGCAATCGTGAGAATGCATGCATATGTGTGTGTAAGGATGTAATTGTGAGAATGCATGCAAGCTGGCTGGGCCCAACTGAATTTGTGTGGAAATGTATAAATGAGAACTCTGCATGCATGAAGCTCTGTATGAATTCATGTGAGATTATGCATATTCACTTACATAAATGTTTTTCTTTCTGTGAGCGTTATTCTCTTCTCCTGGTTGAACAGAAGTTTAGTGCTCCAAACTTCTCCCATGGCCTGGCAATTAAGAGGCCTCTGGACAATAGGGAAAAGGTTCCAACAATTAACCCTTTACTTAATCTCTGCTGTTTTAAAATGAGGTGCTAAGTGCCTGAGACTGCAGTCTCTGACTTCAGAGCAACACTGAAGGAAGGTCAGCTACAATAGCATAGTAACTTAGAATTAGATAAGTAAGCATTTTATTATACAGCAAACATAAATAACTCAACTAGTAAGTAATAACTCAGCTACAATAGCATAGTAACTTAGAATTAGATAAGTAAGCATTTTATTATACAGCAAACCTAAATAATTCAAAAGTCTTACTCCAAATTTCCTAAGACCAAGTCTTACCCTGTCCCCTGCCCCCTGCCCCCTGCCCCCTGCCCCCTGCCCCCTGCCCCCTGCCCCCTGCCCCCTGCCCCCAACAACGAACTTCCCCCTCAAGAAGAACCAACAAGAAAGAAGAACAGCTTTCATCAGGGCTGGCTCCAGGAAGTTATGGAGGAAAGTAACTATGGAATCTCTAATATTGGATTGCAGGTCATGTGACAAGTTTTATAATCCATAATTTCTTAAAAATATATTCTAAATATATTCTAGATAAGCATATACTTTAATGAGAAATATAGATAATGCATAGATAAATGTGATAAAAGAGATATAGAGATCATAGATAGACATACAGATGGACAGACAAATAGAGTCAGACAGATACAGATATATATTGATATAAAGATAGATGTAAATATAGGTATAGATGATATAAACAGAGAGACAGAGAGATAGATATAATGGATATTTATGGTCTAACTCCAATATAACCATTGTGTTGTATAAAATAATATCAAAGAAGAAAGGTAGTTTATGAAAGACTCTGTAGAGCTGCTGCTGATTGATTAGAAATGGGAAGAAATAAAAAATGTAAACAGTGGTTGATAACCCATCAGTATAACTGGAATAAGTTCTTGTCAGCCATTTAGGCTTTGTGTATACAAATGTTAATAGATTTCTGAAATAGATGTTTAAACTCCCATCAGTTTAATAGGACTTTTAAATGTACAGATCTGATTTAATCACAAGTAAACATAAAAGATGGAAATAAATGATGAGGGCAGAACTGAAGAGTGATATTGGAAGTCATTAGCAAATAGCTAAGATTAAATTAAACCAACTAAAGAGCAAGCAACAAAAATGACACAAATGGTCTACTTTAGAATTTCATAAGAAAATGCATAATTTAAGGTTACATATGTAGTCATTTCTTATGAAAGTAAAAAGACTAGAAAAGAAAAAACAGGCCATTTCATGCATGCTATAAAAAAAGAAAAATTAGAATACAGCTAATAAATGCCAGAAAATTGCAGTAAAATTTATACTAAAGACTCCATTTCAGAGGATCGGCTATAAAGCAATGGGAGATATAAAATCCTGTTTAATAGTTGAGGACTAGAAATAAGTAGTAGGGAGCCAATGGATGGGTATATTTTATATTACCTGATAGAGATGAATCACACAACAAACAGAAAGTGAAACAGGAACCTAAGAGGAAGATGGAGAGAAGTCATAAATTGGCAGAGAAGAAACTAAAAAACTCATCAGTGTGACAGATCCATGGAGAGATTTGACTTCCCAGGGACACAATTAAGAAAATGACCATTATTACAGAACTTCTGTGTTCAGTCAGGCACACCCAATTTATCCCATCTGCTTTTGATGATCTCTGATAGCCTAGTACCTTCTCCTCACTTTTATTTTTGATTAGTATCATTTTAGTGATTGCTATTCACCTTCAGATGTAACAAGCTTCTGTCCCTTACTGTGGTAAACTTTAATCTCACGGCAAATATAGTTTTCTCTTTCTAGGGCATGATGCCAGAATCGTGGTTCATCTTCTTTAAGAAATCAATGTATGGAAGCTGAGTAGTGAGGAAAATTGACAGCAGTATTTCACTTATGTGTGAACAGTAGTTGTTCTTTTCTAGATGTTGAAGTGTGTGTTACAGGATGCACTTTCATGTGTAAGACATTAAGAAGGCTAATTCAGATCAGCCTGTGAAACATTGCCGATAATAAACCAATAGAATTGCCTCTTAAGATATAGTAGACAAGTCTTTAGAAATAAGTGAACCATAGAAGGTGACATTGTATATTAGTAGCTATGTTTCTTGATGGTTAGAATGTTCTCTTATGTTGAAGCATCCATGAACCTATTGTTAGATTTTCCCATATACCAGAAACTAAAATGCCAGAGAAGTTTCCCAGCTGCCATGCAAGTGCACCAGGAAAGGACCTGTCTGCTACATTATAAAGCATAGCTTCATTATAACATTCACTGCAGTTTTGACCAATCTTGTCAGGCCCTAAAAGGCCATGCAATGCTCAAAGGTTTGTTTTGTTGTTATTATTATTTGTTTGTCTTTGTATTTTTTAAGAAGAGAATAATCTTCTTCCAGCAAGTATTCCATCCATATCACAAAATTTGAAGTTCCATAAGTTTGGATTCACTGCATCAAACAACTTCAAAAAGGCCCATTCCAGTGCTTTTTCAGAGTATATGTGTTATTTTAAACTGAACTATTATACTTGTAGGCTTATATTTTTCAAAGCCTAGTTTAATAAAGGTTCTTAAATGCTTCAACCTCATTAAACCCCACTGACCAAAGGTAGGAGAAGAAGTTAGCTAGTGGGACAAGAGCGACATGGACCTGCTTATAAGTAGTTCCTTAGCGATTCCAATCTTTGGTGTCAGCCGTCCAATCCACTAGCAAGATAGGAAACAGTGGTGCTTCTCTCTCTTTTTTTATTGAATATCATCTTCATTTACATTTCCAATGGTAAAATCTTTCCCGACTTCCCCCTCCCCAAAGACCCCAACCCCTCCTCCCACCCCCTGCCTCCAGCTATATGCCCCTCCACCAGACCCACTCCCACCTCCCCTCCCTTAATTTCCCTTTGTTGGGGCATCTATTGAGCTTTCCCCTGGCCAAGGACCACTTCTCCCACTGATGCCACATAAGACATTCCTCTGCCACATTTTTGGCTGGAACCATGTGTACTCCTTGGTTGATGGTTTAGTCCCTGAGAGTCCTGGGGTATCTGGGTGGCTGACATCATGCCCATGTAGCTGTAAACCAAACCCCTAGAAGAAATGGCAAGGCTCCACAAATCAGCCTAAATCTGCCAAAGGAGCGAGAAGCAGCCAGAACACCAACAGAAATGTTTTGGTATTATTATTATTATTGTTGTTATTATCATATTCTTAATTATTTTCAATTTTTAACATTCTACTGAAACTGCTCTGCTTAGATAGTATTAGATACTTTTAGAAATGTTCTTTTGTTTATAGTAGACAGTGTTTGTTTGTAATCACCCACCACCTCCAGCTCTTTTGTTTGTTTGTTTTTTTAAAGACAAGGTTTGTCTGTGTAGCCCTGGCTCTCCTGGAACTCACTTTGTAGACCAGGCTGGCCTCAAACTTAGAAATCCACCTGCCTCTGTCCCCCAAGTGCTGGGATTAAAGGCATGCACACCTCCAGCTCTTAAAATCTTTCTCCTTCCTCTTCTGTAATGATCCCAGAGTCTTAGAAGAAGAAAGTACAATGTAGATATCCTATTTAACGATGGCCACTGTGTACTGTCAAGAGTTGTGTCTGTGCACTAATCACCATCTACAGTCACCATCTACTGTAGCTTCTCTATAATCTGTACTCAGAGACTAAAATGTCTGTGGCTTCCAGTAGCCTCAAAAATATAACCAGAGAAGCCTAGAAGCAGTAACTTTAACTAGATCAGTTACTGAGTTTGAATTAATCCTTAGTACAAAGGCTGTATCACTTCCTACAACTTTCATATTTTTTCCATATCAATTATTAACAATCTGCCTCTGGGAACAGAGAAAAATGCAACAGTGGGCCAACAGGGTCTTGTCTTTCATGCTATTGGTTCTTGAGACAGTGTTTGGATTCAAAAGCAGATTTCAAATTCCTGAGAGAATTTTTTTTTTAGGTGGAAATGCCCTGAGCTATTTATCGGTTGCAAGCATATTTAATTAACCAAACAGTAAGCAATGTGAGTGATAAGCCAATGGTAGTGTCAGTAGTACGTGCAACTGAAATCATAGATTTCACCCTGAGCCAATCTTTGTTCAGTATTCCCAAGGTTGTAGTCAAGAGACTCAATTAAGCAACAAGCTGTATGAAAATTCCCAGATTTAAGTTTTTTCAAGTCACATGTTCATTTTTTCCATGAGAAATATGTTCTCTTCTATGTTTATAAGGATTCTTACACAGTCCTGAGACTTTCATCTGCAACATATATGAATTTCATATTAAATAATATTATCACTTCCAATCATTTGTCTAGTATATTTTCTTACTATCTGTATAATTATACTCGCATGGTCAGAGCATATCAGTCCTTTGTTATCAGTAGCCTCATCAATACCCAATATCTTGGTCTCGCTAGTAATTGTTACAGGTATCTTGATTTGCATATTTGGTTGATGTACAGTTCTCTAATGTATATATGCTGAGGAATTTTGAACGTCTTCACAAATCCATTAGTCATTAGAATTCTCATATTAAAAACACAACTGCTTCTATATCCATTTTCAATCTAGAAATTGTAATTTCATGTTGAGTTGACTTGCTTATATATTCTGTATATCAGCCTTTTATTTTATAAATTGCGCACATATTTTTATAAAGTAGATTGTGTTTTCACAGTGTTTTTCTTACCATTTATTTTGGTGGAACATCACTTATTATATTCCTTGCTTGTTTTATTTGGTGTCCTGATAGTCTACTTTCAGCTTTATTCAATTTACCTCTAAGGTTTTCCTTTGAGTTTTATAGTTAGGTTATTAGATTTTTAAAAAATTCTATATTCATTTTAGCTGAAGTCCTCTTCAATGTTTCTATTTATTAGATTCAGTTTTCAAATCCCCAAGATTCTTCTCACTATCCTTATGTTTGTATTCTCTTGGGCATTATTCAAGCATTCATTCCTTTAAGTTCTTTCTTTCTAAGTTAATTGAGCTACTCTTTTGAGTATTCTTTAAACACTTTATACCTGATAAATCTCATGATTGTTCTTCAAAATTCTTTCCCAGGGATCTCCTAGATAATTTTCATTGGAAGGCATTTCTATAAAACTAATGGATGGTCTGGGGGAGATAATGACTTGATCTCTCTTAATGTTTGGATTTTTCAAAATTAGATATGGACATGGGGATGTTTCATTATTTTTATGTCTATATAGACTAAATAGTTTGCTAAAGAAAAGATGTAATTGTCAGATTGGACCTCAAGATTCGATGTGGTGTAGGTTAGAATAAACCAGAAGCATATGGGGATCTGGGCTGGTGTGGAGGATATGCTTTGGTTATAGCTTGAAGTTGAGAGCTGATATGGTTGTTAGGCAGATTTGAGGAGAGGAGAATTAGGTGAATTTAATCATCTATATCCTAGAGAAGGATATGTAGAAGCTTGTTGGGGAGAAAGGTCATTAAGAATGTTTTATTTTCAACACTCTTTGCACTTAATTATTAATAGGATTATTAACAGGATTATTTGCACCAAGTACTCTACTTATGTTAGACAATTTTTAGTAATTTAGAAAAATTGTTTTTATTGCATGTGATTTAATTTTCATATCAATAACTAAAATTTTAAGTGCTTTATTGTTTTAATACAGCAATTTCTTGCTCATAAAATTTACAAACTAAATCAAATAATTAAGTATTCTAGTATATAAGTAAATATTTCTTTAGTTTTTAAACTTTCAGGTATTAAATTTTGTTTCTTATATAAATATATTTATCTGAAACACTAACATTTTTTTCTTATACATTCTATACAAATTTTTAACATTTTAGATATGCCCTGAAGGTATTTTCATAATTTTATAAGCTGAAATTAGTATATTGAGGCTTAATACTTTTATTTAAGTAAATAAAATTGGAAGTCATATCAGGATCTGAATTAAGGGATATATTATCAAGAAAGTGCTCTTTAAATTGCTGTGCAAGCATATAGATAAAACTACAAATGATATTATAACATATCAAATACTAAAAAAAATCCTCCTTTATTTGAAAAAATGTGTGGTAGGAAGTTGATAAGTTTATTGCAATGTATCATGTCCTCATTTCTCAGTTTTCTGTCTTTTGCCATCTTTCCATCACCATTAAAAATTCTTAAAAGATGAAGAGATAGATGGCACAGGAAATGAAGAACGTAGGATTCACCAGAGTAGGTAATTATTTAAGGAAAACTCATACATTGTAAAGTTACTTTATCATTGACTAGGTGTGGAAATTGGCTCATACTAAAAGAAAAAAAAAAAGAGCAGGGGACCCAAAATGTTTGATGAATGGCTGCAATCTGCTGAAGACAAATGACCACTAAAGTCTGACTTGTTCAATTAAGAGCTCCTAGGAAGCATTTACATCAGGGAAACTTCTGGGTTTTCTTTGCTTTTGGCCAAATCCTCATGTAGTTCGTATGTGCCTCACACTTAACTACAAAGGTTTACAAAAATACAAAATTAATGCAGTTAAATTTTTGCACACCACACACACACACACACACACACTTACTTTGTTCAGTTCGATAAGTGTATATCATTGTTGGGTTGCTCTATTTTAAGAATATGCAAATGGAATAACAAGAAGTCATGGGATGAAAGGAAATTATGTCCAATTCTCTAGTTATCATGTTCACCATATTCTCCCCTAAGAAAATATGAATTGTTTCGTGTATTGGAATCCAATACAAGCCAATGTCTTTCAAAGCCATTTATTGCAAGCATACAATATGGGACAACAATTAAAGAAAAGGAGTCCATAAATTTTAAAGAGGACAAGTGGGCACACTGGTGGGACTGGAGGGAGGAAAGAACAGAGCAAGTTATATGATTATTATATATTAACAGTAAAATAAATGTGATTATTTTAAAAGTTTGAAATATCTAGTATTAAATGTTTGCATTTGTAGCCATCTTTTACTACTTTCTTCCAATTTTCTTCTTTAGAGAGAATTATTGTTTATTCTCTTGTTTAGTACAGAAATAGTCATAAATAATCAGTATATAAATAGCACTTCTCTTGAATCTTCTTCTTAAATCAAAATGTTTATTTTCTGTTGCAGTTAAGACATCATCGTTTTATCTATAAAAAAAACCTCTTAATGTTAGGATTTACATTTAAAATGTATTTTTATTGTATATTTTCTTTATTTACATTTCAAATGTTATCTCCTTTTTAGGGTCCACTGCCCCTGGAAAACTTTATCCCATGGCCCCTCCCCCTGCCCACATCCCAGCTCTCACATTCCCCTACACTGGGGCACCAAGCCTTCACAGAACCAAGGTCCTCTCCTCCCATTGATGCCCAACAAGGCCATCTTCTGCTACATGTGCCACTGGAGCCATGGGTCCCTCCATGTGTATTCCACGGTTAGTGGTTTAGTACCTGGGAGCCCTGGGGGCGAGGGTCTGATTGTTTGATGTTGTGTTCATTCTATGGGGTTGCAAGCCCCTTCAGCTCCTTCAGTCCTTGATCTAACTCCTCCATTAGGGACCCCATGCTCACTCCAATGGTTGGCTGCAAACTTCTGCTTCTGTATTTGTCAGGCTCTGGCAGAGCCTCTCAGGAGAAAGATATATCAGGCTCCTGTCATCATGTACATCTTAGCATCTGCAATAGTGTCTGGGTTTGGTGATTTGTATATGGAATGGATCCCCAGATGAGGACAGTCTCTGGATGGCCTTTCCTTCAGTCTCCTTCCACATTTTGCCTCAGTATTTGTTCCAGTGAGTTTTTTGTTACCCCTTCTAAGAAGAACCGAAGTATAAAGTATATAGACACTTTGGTCTTCCTCCTTCTTGAGCTTCATGTGGTCTGTGAATTGTATCTTGGGTTTTCCGAGCTTTTGGGCCAATATCCACTTATCAGTTAGTGTTCTCTAAGAGGTCTTTTCTTGTTCCTTCTTCAGCCTTTAACCATAGAGGGAAATAAATATTTGAGAAAAAATACATTGAATAATGTGCTCTTAAACTTTACTTGTCACATGGTTGTTATTGTATAAAAAATGTGTACTATGGAAAAACCAAGATTATATATTTTCCTAAACTCTATTTTAGTGAATTATGTATTTAATTAGTGTGAAATTTTTACTTGATATATTTCACCATAGGTAAATGATTTGTGAAAGTAACTAAACTGAGATGACTCCTCAACCTTGAAAGACAAGTGTACAATTTGGAGATATAATATACTCAAACATGATTTTCTATTAATATGAAAAAACTGTCAAAAGTGTTCACATACTGTTAGAAAACACTGATAACAGGATGAATAGTTGCATAGAGTTGGAAAAACATTATTTCACTGCATTCACATTATTTCATAGCATCTTAGGTGAAAGTTAAATTACTGTGCCCAAAACCATATGTATAATATGAGAGCAATTTAGGGTACTGTCTCTTTGAAAAAAATGGAACAAAATACATATCAACAGTATACACATTATGTGAGCTTATTAAACCTTAGCCTCTTTTAGCGCTATCATTTTCAAAATGTCAAGCATCAACATTGTCTTTAACATACTAATTTTAGAACAGATTTCAATAAAATTCACTAAAATTTCAGCATATCACCATATAAAATTCAATTTCTTTACTTCTGTCATTCAAAGACCACAACATTTTCTTGTTGTGTGATAATATGAAGGAAATCCAATTATTTTAAAATTATTTAATTATTTAAAATCCAAATTATTTTTAAATGTTTGTGCACATGTAAGTCTGTGTATACATGCTGGTAACATACTAAAGTTGCCAAAAATGGAAGTAATCAATGTATCTATAATAAATGATGGAATAGTCACAGTGGACTAGATTTTTGTAACTTTGTGAGTTGGAAATGGTAAGATCAAGCATTGATATCTGTTTTGGGATTTCTTGCTCTGTCCTCTTATTGCAAAAGATGAAAGGTCAAAAGAGCACATGGCCAGGCCCACAATCCATTAACATGGCATTGCTTTGTGAGGATGCAGCCCCTCCTTGTGAGCTAAACAGATCCCAGAAAGCCTCACCTTTGCTGGCACATTAGGGTTGAAGTTTGAGAAACCAAATCTGGGGAGCACATTTGGACTTTTATATTTCCATGACATGTCCATCTACATGGACATTATATTTATATTGGACTTTTCACATTTACATGACAGGTATCCTGTGGATTTGGCATAGCTATAATATAGAATAGGCACAGCTCCAAAAATGCACATTACAAATAGTCTTTTGTTTGTTTATTTGTTTACTTGTTTTTGCCTCACTAAAGAACTAAATTTCTCTAAAAGACTATATACTCAAGAAGATGTTGTAAGCTAAAGATACATCTAATAAAAATGTTTACCTAGGATATGCAAGGTCATATGTAAAAGTCCTAGCAAAACAAAAGAAAAAGAGAGGGAAGGAAGGGAGGGAAGGAGGGAGGGAGGGAGGGAGGGAGGGAGGGAGGGACGGAGGGAGGGATGGGGAGACAGACAGACAGACCAACAGAGGAGGCAGTGATGTTGGATTTCTTTATGGTAATCAATGCAAGCAGAGATTTAGAGTCATTCTGTAGAAAATAAGCATCAGTGCAAAACTGATTCAAAGTCCCTGTGCTTTTCAAAATGTAAATGATCATTCTACATATTTTATCAGTTAGCTATTTTCCAGGAAATACTCTACAATAGATTACTGACTTGAATTATTTATAATAACATCATACTATATGCTGATTGAAATTCTACTTTATAAGCAACACATTAAAGTAAGAGAACGAAGAGTTACCTTTATAGGGATATTGTGTTCAGATATACTTATAGCTTCAACTTTTTCATTATAGTCACACTATTTCCTTCTGGATATTCTCTTTTTCACTTATCTCCCTCATCATGTGCTGATATGCCTTTGGTGCACTTATCAAGATTAGACTAATTGGAGGTAGCAAATTTAAAAGCTCCATGTGATCAGACAGGACATGAGAAATAAATAAGAAAAGTCTTATACTAGGAAAACAATAACCATATTCTGTGTTGACTAGTGACAAAAGAAAGAATAACACCCTAGTCAAGATAAGCTGCTCAATAAGTTGAGCTACTAAGGATTTCAGGTTTTTTAAAAAGACTCATTGCCTTTTCAAATTTTAAAATATGAAAAAAAATCATGTCTGGTGGAAAATCCTTACTTGCCATTTATATTTATACAATGCTATGTCGCCTTTCAGGCTTTTCGTACTGCAGTTTGAGTCTGCTATGAAATAACTCAACGTTTCAAATTCTATTCAATACTTTATCTTTGTATCTCATTATAAAACAATTCTTTAAGCCACCTTTACCATACTAACTTTGCAAAATTTACTTATTTCACCCATACTCTGCATAGTTTTCATAGCTAACTCCTTCAACATAAAGAGAAATCAAAGCATATGGATTGGATCACTTTCTGCCATCATTATATGAAAATTGAAGCTAAAACTCTAAAAACAGTATAACACCTCTCTACTAAGGATTACATCATATCTATTAATCAAGTATCTTAATGTCCATTATCTGTTTCATAGAACTGTGGATAAGTATACCTTCCATTTCCTACATTTTATTAGTGTACTAATGATATAAATTAATTTAAATGGGTTTTATCAAAGACTTGGAAGTAGCATAGAACCAGTGTGATTTCCTAGCTCTTCAGAGGCCCTGATTTTGAACCTCAGTACCACCACAACATGTATAAATGTATTTTTTCACATCCTTAATTATATATTTGTTTACTGCCCATTTCCTAAGTAATTTTTCTATTAAATTTCTTCTGTTATTTGCCTTGTCGTTTCTGTGTCAATCAACATTATAAAATTTAAACTTCATAATTAATTATACCCACAAAGAATGTTTTCTTTATTTTCTTTGTGTTAAACACATGGATGGGCCACATGATTTGTCACATAAACTTACAGTACTTTAACTGTAACAATGCCAATCAAATGAACTTCTATTGTTTAAAATATAGGTTAAAGGATGTTTCTTATAGAATCAACATTCCTGCTTACTTCATTCATTTTTTCTTTAAATCTTAGCCTATACTGAAATCATGTTAATGTAATTTAATAATTTCCCAGTGAATAAAGACAACAATGACTATTTCAAGTTTGTTGAGCAAACTGACAAGTTGGAGCTTTTTCTCATTTCTACAGTTCGCATCTGCTATGATTCTTTAATGACAAGCATTTTTTCCATACCATCTTGAAATGATTTGTGCATCATCACACTACATATCTATGTATCTACAAACTCCTTAAAAGTTTTAAATTCTCCTACTAAAATGAAGGAATCTCATTTGGGCTATCCTTTTCCTTAAATGTCCAGTGTCCTGATAGTTATACGTGCATTATTTTAACTTGCTGATTCTCATCTTTTAATTTTATTTTATTTGCTTTCTATTGTTTATTTTGTTGAATCTATTGTTGAGATAGTCACATTCTGTAAGTGAAGCTGACATCCAACTCACCTTGGCTATCTTGAGTGTTGGGATTAAAGGTATATGAGAGCATCAGTGTTGATAAGGATTTATTTTCTTTTATGTGGAGAGTTCTGGGGTGTTGAGCTTCGTATATTACCCCTTTACGGTGGATGTTATAAGAAATTGCTTGAGAAACAATATCTCATTTGATTCAATGCCCAACCCAAGAGATGCAACCCATACCTGGCACCGCTTGGATGACGAAGAACTGGATACTAGATACACTGAGGATCTAGGAGAGAAACTTTATACTACTGTTCTGATAAAGGAAAATAGCAGTAAAATGGCTTGTAATGACTCTACTATATTCATAGCTGCAGGCCTTGCTCAGCTATCATCAGAGAAGCTTCCTCCTGCAGCCAATGAGAACAATTCAGAGACACACACAGACAACATTCAGAGAGTAAGAGACTTTAGCAGAGTCAATATGTAATATCTCCATCACATTCCTCTCCTCTGGGATCAGGAAACTCTGTAGAAGAGAAAGCAGAAAGAGTCTAAGAGACAGATTAAACATGAGGGGTGGAACCAAGAAAACAAGGTTTTCAAAACACTGCTTGACAATCGCATCTATAAACTCACAGAGACTGTGGAAACATTCCCAGAGCCTGCATGGGTGTTCATCAGATGGGTTCTGAGAGAAGAAAGGGGAAGTAGGCACACACTGCATTCCTCATCTAGAATCTATCTCGAAATTATAACCTTTTGAATTTGAAAATTTGGTTTCTCTATGGGAGTCTCTGGAATAACAAACTACTATTAAGGATACTCTTCATGTTTGGCAAGAGATGGCCAGCATTAAATAAACTCCCTCAGAGGTATGTTTGCTGGTCCTTTGTCTCATAATGTTGAGTGGGGGCATTATTCTTTATATTATGTGTTTATAAACACATGATTCTATGAATATGTGTAGAATTTTCTAGTGATATGTTTTTATTGTATGCTTTTTCTTCTCTTTTTTGTCCTTTTCAAAATTGTTTGTTTTGTTTTTATCTTATTTTATTTTATAATTATTCCTCAGATTTTTTATTTTCTTTTTTTTACTAATTTATTTTTTTTATATTCTTTTTTTAATTTTTTTATTCGATATAATTTATTTACATTTCAAATGATTTCCCTGTTTCTAGCCCCCCACTCCCCGAAAGTCCCGCAAGCCCCCCTCTAAGCCTAAGAATTTCATGAATCCATTGTTTCTAATGGCTGAATAGTACTCCATTGTGTAGATATACCACATTTTTTGCATCCACTCTTCTGTTGAGGGATACCTGGGTTCTTTCCAGCATCTGGCAATTATAAATAGGGCTGCTATGAACATAGTAGAGCATGTATCCTTATTACATGGTGGGGAATCCTCTGGGTATATGCCCAGGAGTGGTATAGCAGGATCTTCTGGAAGTGAGGTGTCCAGTTTTTGGAGGAACCGCCAGACTGATTTCCAGAGTGGTTGTACCAATTTGCAACCCCACCAGCAGTGGAGGAGCGTTCCTTTTTCTCCACACCCTCTCCAACACCTGCTGTCTCCTGAATTTTCAATCTTAGCCATTCTGACTGGTGTAAGGTGAAATCTCAGGGTTGTTTTGATTTGCTCAACAGAAGAGTGGATGCAAAAAATGTGGTATATCTACACAATGGAGTACTATTCAGCCATTAGAAACAATGGATTCATGAAATTCTTAGGCAAATGGATGGAGCTAGAGAACATCATACTAAGTGAGGTAACCCAGACTCAAAAGGTGAATCATGGTATGCACTCACTAATAAGTGGATATTAACCTAGAAAACTGGAATACCCAAAACACTATCCACACATCAAATGAGGTACAAGAAGAAAGGAGGAGTGGAGTGGCCCCTTGTTCTGGAAAGACTCAGTGAAGCAGTATTCAGCAAAACCAGAACGGGGAAGTGGGAAGGGGTAGGTGGGAGGACAGGGGGAGAGAAGGGGGCTTATGGGACTTTCGGGGAGTGAGGGGCTAGAAAAGGGGAAACCATTTGAAATGTAAATAAAAAATTATATCGAATAAAAAATAAAATAAAAAAAATCAAAAAGAAAGAAAGAAAGAAAGAAAGAAAGAAAGAAAGAAAGAAAGAAAGAAAGAAAGAAAGAAAGAAAGAAAGAAAGAAGAAAAAGAAAAAAACATCTCTCTAAGGCCTCTGCATCAGCTCCTGCTTCCTAACCTGCTTGAATTCCGGTCCTGACTTCCTTTTGTGATAAATAGCAATGCAGAAATGTAAGCTGAATAAACCCTTTTCTCCCCAACTTGCTTCTTGGTCATGATGTTTGTACAGGAATAGAAACCCTGACTAAGACAACTAGCAAAAATGTATACATATAGCTTCTAATTCCTTCCAAAAACCCAAATATACAGTGATGACCAAGAGATAAGAAATATGTAATACCACATAAAAGAATATTTACCACAATGTGTGATTTTGGTCTGTAGCTCATTCTTATATACAGACATTTAAACTAAACACAATAATTGTACAAAAATCCTTGATAATTACTCATCTAAAGTTTTCTAGGGAGATTGTGGCAGTTTGACCAAATCCATGACTTAAATGAAGTTTCTGTTTTCAGATTGTCAAAATCATAAAGAGGTTGTGAATCATGTGCTACCATGGTCACTTGAAATCATTTTCTTGAAAATATATTGCTTTGTTCTTTTAAACAAAAGAATTGCCATTTTTATGAAATCATATATTTGAGTTAAATAATGGTGCTTAATGACATTAGCGAAAATAACTAAAAACTGCACAATATGCACTTTACTTAACAAAGTAGTTATTTTTATGTTTGTATATATGAAGCTTTTTCTTAGAATTCCTTTTAAATTACCAGATTAGAAAATATGTCACACACACACACACACACACACACACACACACACATACAGAGAGAGAGAGAGAGAGAGAGAGAGAGAGAGAGAGAGAGAGAGAGAATTTTAACAGACTTTTAACCTGTCAGTTCCATCTTAAATGATTAAAAGCTACCTCATTTATTACTTTAAAACAAACTTTTCTTTCCTTATATGAGTCATTTAATCTAATTTTAGGGTCCTTTTCGATCCCAAGAGAACAATACATCTGCGTTTTTGCCATATAGAAATGGCAGCTGAAAATGAGAAGTGATGGAACAAGGCACCAGAGGCTTATGGAATTGCCTGAGATGTCTTTACCTGAACATGTGACAAATACCACCAAGCTTCTGCCCTCCTTTGAAATGGTTCTTTGCTTGATATAAATGATATAACAGTAACTATCTAAGGACATGCTATGACGAGAGGTCAGCTATATTAATGTGAGCGATATTTTTCTTAGGAAATAAAATTTAGTACTTTGAAAAATATATTACTGTGTTTTTTTCATGTGCTTTATTCTGTCAGATTTCAAGGTCAGATGACTTTCCAAAAATGGGTGCATGAATTTACTAAACACAAGCTGATGGCAAAATCAGCAAGCACAAGCTATTTCAAATCTTATAAATTCTTAACTTATATTTAGGTAGAAAACTGAATATACAGTAGAGAAAATGCTTTCAGGTACTGAACATATTTTACTTTCTTCCAAGGATAAACATATTTAAACAGGAGATTCAAATACATAAACCAATTTCAGAGAAACATTATGAAACCATTTACCCTTCATCAGGGCAAAGCTTCAGGTACAGCCTAAAGGATTTGGTGATCTTACAGCATCAACTTTCATTCTCTTTCACTAAAGTGCATTGCAGATATTAAAACTGAAAGAACTCAAAAGCTAGATAGATTTGTGCTTCTGAGACTAATATACCAAGTACTTAGGGAACTGTTAGATTTTCAAGTTCTTATTTGATACATTTTATTATCTATCATTTATGTATGCTTCTACTAAAATATGATTTTATACAAAAGCAGTATTCTAGAATATTTGCCTATGAATCAGACATTAATATTGAGTGGTTTCCTTACATTGGTAAAATTATCTGTAAAATTATATATGAGAGATGCTAATTTATTTCATTTTCTCTCCTAACTTGTACATTCACACAGCCCCCACATGAATAAATACTCACTCCAATGCAAGAGGCTATATTCTAGAATTATGTGCCTTCCTAACATTTCATATGCTGAAATCCTAATGCTGAAGTTGATGGTAGGACAAAGGGCCTTTTGGAAAAACTGATTCTCTGTGATGGAATTCAAACCGTTGTAAAAGCTGCTATAGATAATTTAGCATCTCATTTACTGTGAAAGAATGAAGGTAGTAACTAGCACATATGGACCACAAAATGACACATTGTAAGACTTACTGAAGTCAAAACTGTGAGAGTAAACTTTTACTGTTTTTAAGTGTAGCAGAAATGGTGGGTCCACCTTTAAATAAATGCCTGGACCTTGCATCTGCAAAAGCATCTCCTTCAGGAGGACCTAATTGATGACTTCCTGAGAGACCAAGGATCTCTAGTGCAGACAATGCCAGCCAATTGGAAACTGCTGTTTAGAAGAGATGCTTTCTTGGAACAATGGGGTGCAGGTGGAAAGTATTAAAGGAGCTTGCAACAGTGTTCAGATGATTATGCTGTGGCGTTTCTCACCTGCTCCAGGAGTCTGTGTCTTGACTCTGTGCCACCTCACCTCCAATCCCCAAGGGCAGGTAGGGACCAGTGGTGTCTAGTAGTTCAGGACTTAGGAAGCATTTAAGATTTATAGTTTATGGTATTTAAGACACAGAGTCATCCGAGAAGACATTAAGTCCAATATACCATCAGGATACTATCTTTTTCAATGTGTATTATTTTTAAATCATTAGGTTTTAGTGGGTAATCTGAAAGTAAATGAATTCTACCCAGCATCTACTACATCAAATGAATGAAGTATTATTCTGCTTCATTCAATATGTACAAAACAAATTGTGTAATAAAATGTTGAAATACATGAGCTCCTTGAGATTAGTGTAAACACACACAGACCTTTCTAGCTGCTGAGACATTCAGTCAGCTATTACCACTAGTTGGCATTTTCAGATGCGATCAAACTCTTTAGTTTTAGTCATGGGATTAGAGTATTCTCATCTCTTGACAGCATATGCAGTGACTTAAAAATCAACACAAGTGATTTATTAATTACTTATTAAGATATCCTTAGTAACCCCCAGACAATTAATTGACTAAGGGGAGATGATAGAGAAAGTGATGGGTTGCAAGGTTGTGATTTTTAATGTATACAAATAGAACATGGTAAGAAGAGAATAGAGAAAACAATGACAGATACAGTTATACCTACAAAGATGTGTAACAATGGACCAATTGCTTCTACCTTAATAACGTTCCAATATCATAGGCTTCAAAGATGTGAATTGAGCATGTTCAGCTCTTTCCAGATCATTTTGTAAATTTGAATCAATTTCTTTATTCTGATTTATATTGCCATATTAAAATGCTCAAATTTAATAATGTGGGTTATTATCAGGCAACTGGATTTATTCCTCTCTGGTTTGTCTTATCGACTATCTATGGTTTCCATGAAAACGTTCCTAATTTGGAAGTTAATATATCATATCTTACACTGCTTAACTTGTTCTAATACAACTTTCCCAACAATTAAACTTGCTATGTATTAACTGTCAACCTTCTTTTAATGTTTCACACAGTATGAAATTAAAGAATTCATTGTGTAATGCATCTTTTTTTTTCTGGCACCATAGTAAGTAGTCCTGATACATATTTACTGCCTAGATACATAAGATTTATTTTTTAAAAATGTGTTACAATCACTCCAAGAAACACCACGATTAGGCATGTATTTTAAGATTATGATCATTGTAGCTTAATTTCTAAAGGAGAAATATATTCTGATTCTTGACATAGAATCAGACATTTCTTAATCAGGGAATGGTCTTAAATATATAGTAAACTCACCACTAAGATTTATATTCACAAATTGCTAATTTCTTCCAATGAATAAAATAGAGTGACTTTTTCATGTTTGATACTTCTGGAAATAGTTAAAATGCATGAGAATATTCATAGATCTTTATATATATATATTACAATGATGTTTTCAAGGTTTTTAAGATGATACTATGAATCATGAAAGTATACAATATAAGGGTAGATAAGATATGCAATTATTAATTATACTGTTTAAAACAATTTGAAAATTGTATGCAGATTAAGGTAAAGATTCTGGAAATCAATAAAATGTAGGCATGATATGTAGCTATTTAACAAATTAAAGTAAGAAATTGTTAACTTGAAAGATTTAAAGTAAAATTTGTACATTGTAAATGAGTTAAAGAAATTGTGAGGTGTTAAAACAAGAAAAATATTCATATAAAGAACTCTGTACAATGGATCAAATAGAATTATTGTCATTTTCAAAATGGAAATCAAAATTATGTAGAAGGAGAGAAGCAAATTCATAATATCTAAACAGCTGGCTACTAAAATAGATTACATGTTTCTGGACCGTTTGAAAGCTACTTGAATAATTATTTCATTTATATTATTGATTATATAATGAGACAAAAATGAAATCAACCTGATTCAGTTAACTTAGTGCAGTAGTACAAAAATTGTTCAGATATATAAGAATTGTTCCATTATTCAGGTATGTATTGTAACTCAACTCAAATAATAACTCATGTTATTTGAGATGATAAATTTTATTTAGTTAACATTACAAAAGAAGTACATAATTATTCTTGTGTCTTATACTTGCAATTAACTCCAAATGGAATCATAGCAACTATGATGGCTTTTAGTATGCTGTGATTTTATACCCACTTCATTGTCCTAAGTATCAAATAAAATTAAAATATAACAGAGTAAAGTTTAATATATATCATAATGTATTTTCATGACTTCTCTCAGTCTCAGAAAGATATTAGAAACAACTAAAACAAGTAGTGAGAACACTGAAAAATAGTTTCAAGTACACAGCAAAGAACTAAAGTGGATCTGTGGGAAAATCTTTTATTAAAAATTCATCCTTGAACATTAAAGTAAAAACTGAATTGAGTAGAAAGTAAAATTAGGCTTTAGTTTTTGATTCTGGAGCCATTTGTAAGAGGAGAATTAACATATACTAAGATGGTAACTAAACTTTAAATGTTATTTTAAGTTCTATGCAATTGGTAATGATGCTTTTCTATATCTATAATTCATAATAATTTCCACAGTAAAATTGAAAATCCAAAACAGGAGGCAACAATATGCATTATAAGATTATATCTATAATACACAAAATTGAATTTTCTCTTTGTCCTTTTACTGTTTCTATCTATACAGATGTTTCATTTAGTACCTTAGCATGACACACAGCAGCTAAAGACATATTTTCTAAAACTCAGGTGAATTATAGTAAAGGAAAACTGTTTTGTATCAACTGATATGTTAATATCAATATGTGAAGTCAAAGAATGTTTTACCCCATTTTTGACTGTTCTTACCCAGTGCAATGCAGAGGGCATTTAATATGTATTTGTCAGTATGGGCTTGTTTGTTTACAGTCTCAAAGTCCTGCTTCCTACAGGAAATTTGAGAGATACAAATGGTGCAATCTTCTGTTCTTAGAAAAACAACTATAAATTCCTGGAAGAAAATGTCCCATGGTTTAAAACAGATGCGAGGCTACTTAGAGTCATGAATGCACCCTTAGTCCAAGATTAAGTTCATTGGTGGAATGTTATTTCACCAAAGCAGCAGAAGATCTGTGCAGATATCAGGTATGTCATCTTCAGTGCACTTTTTGGGTCCTGCTAACGTTCATTGAAATACACATTAACCATCCAGTGATGAGCACAGGTGCTCTGTGTTTTCTCACCATGTCCCCATTCTTACCTTTCAGAATTACAATGCACACTTTTTGTCATTAGTTTTCATAGGTATGTAATTGGCTTATGCATTTCATAGGGGTTACTCTACAGAGAATTATTAATTCTCAGTAGAGAATTCTTTTTAAGACACTGTTGACCCTAGTGAGAAATCATGGTACTTTTGAATATGAGCAAAATGCATTTTGTATTATGGTAAAGCAATGAGACAGTAGGGCTGACGGAATAGAATGCAGTGAACTGAATAATAAAAATCTGCTATAGTTGGTCTCCAGGTGGTAGCCTTGCTGTCAGAAGACTGAACGGAAGCAGCTTTGAGGTTAAGAGTCTCACCACGGGCGGCGGCGGCGGCAGCAGCGGCAGCAGTGGCTGCTCCAGCTGAAGGGCCATCAGCAGTGGAACCAAGGCGTCACAGGGACCAGTTAGGCCCTGCGCCCACGACCACTGACCTTCGCTGACCAGCCGGGCAGCAAGCAGCTGCAGTTGTGCGGCGCCTTTCCTGCACGGAGGCCACTTCAGAACTCGGCCTCCCACCAGTCAGGAGAGGAGCATCCATCTTGGTTCAGTACTCCAGGAATCAGACAGACTGAGGTACACAAACATAATCCGAGGCCAACACCGCGGTGGTCTGAGCCCGACGGGCGTTGGCCTGCACCCAGGCCCTGGGCGGGTCGGGGGGCCATCGGGGTGCCAACCCAGCCAGGAGGTTTTTTGCCCAGGCCTGCGAGCACGCCGCCATTTTGCCTGCAGGACTACAGAGAGCTCAGGCGGGCAGACCTGTAACAGGCATAGCCTAAGGCTAACAAAGCGGGGGTCCAGGCCCCAAAAGGCACAGGACTGACCCCAAGAACTGGGCGGCTTGGTGGGCAATCTGTGAGTCAACCCGCCCAGGTGATTGTTAGCAAAGCAGACTCTCCCGGCGCTTTCAGGGAGCGCGGGCGCGCACGCCCGCCATCCTAGTCACCTGGCAAACCCAATTAACAGTCATAGCCCTAGGGGAACTTTGCTCGGACCTTGGCCTCCCAGGCTTCTGCCTGGACTCAGGGACTGGGCGGCCAGGCTAACCTTGTGTGCGACAGCCCGGTTGGCAGATCGGCTGCCCAGCGGAGTGAGAGGAACACAGGGGAGGTCACAGTAGCATACACCTTCGGCACTCCCTGGGAGTGCACACGGGCTCCATCTGCTCCACAGACACAATCTGGGGCAAGGCCTCAGGCAGAAGCCCTTAGCTCTACTCTCTCCGCTTCCGGATCCAGATCAGTCTGGGCGGCAGCATTACATCTCCAAGTCCTGCAAGTGGCTAGCTGGGCTTCCGGGCGGCCAGCTGGGAGAAGTCAGTGTGCTCCAGTGAATCCAGCGGGCCCCAGCGGGAGCCTTCGGGTGCCTGCTTTGGGATCTGAACAGCCTGGGCAGCAGCACACTGTCTACAAGCAGTGCAGGAGGTAAGCTGTGAACCAGAGGCCAACTGGGAAGGGGCAGCTTGCACTGGTGAGTCCAGCACTGACAAGATAAACTAACACCAGTGAGATCTAGATGGCAAAAGGCAAACACAGGAACGTCACTAACAGAAATCAAGGCAATATGGCAACATCTGAACCCAATTCTCCTCTACCAACATGTCCTGGATACCCCATCACACCAGTAAAACAAGATTTGGATTTAAAATCACTGGTCATGATGCTGGTACAGGAACACATGAAGGTCAAACATAAAGAAATTCAGGAGAAAATGGATCAAAAGTTAGAAGCCCTTGCAAGGGAAACACAAAAATCATTGAAAGAAATCCAGGAGAATACAAAAGCCAACAAGGAGGAAATGCAAAAAACACTTAAAGAAATACAGGAGAACTTTGCTCAACAGGGTGAGGTCATGAAAGACGAAACACAAAAATCTCTTAAAGAAATACAGGAGAACTTTGGTCAACAGGCTGAGCTCATGAAAGAGGAAACACAAAAATCTCTTAAAGAATTACAGGAAAACACAAACATGCAAGTGAAGGAGCTAAGCAAAACCATCCAGGATCTAAAATCAGAAGTAGAAACAACTAAGAAAACTCAAAGGGAGACAACTTTGGAGATAGAAAGCCTTGGGAAGAAATCAGGGGACAGAGATACAAATATCAACAACAGAATACAAGAGATAGAAGAAAGAATCTCAGATGCTGAAGATTCCATAGAAACCATGGACTCAACAGTTAAAGAAAATGCAAAATGCAAAAAGCTTGTAACCCAAAATATCCAGGAAATCCAGGACACAATGAGAAGACCAAACCTAAGGATTATAGGCATAGATGAGAGTGAAGATTTACAACTTAAAGGGCCAGCAAATATCTTCAATAAAATTATGGAAGAAAACTTCCCTAACCTAAAGAGAGAGATGCCCATGAATATACAAGAAGCCTACAGAACTCCAAACAGACTGGACCAGAACAGAAATACTTCCCGTCACATAATAATCAAAACACCAAATGTTCTAAACAAAGAAAGAATACTAAAGGCAGTAAGAGAAAAAGGCCAAGTAACATATAAAGGAAGACCTATCAGAATCACAGCAGACTTTTCACCGGAGACTATGAAGGCTAGAAGGTCCTGGGCAGATCTCATGCAGACTCTAAGAGAACACAAATGCCAACCAAAACTATTATATCCAGCAAAACTCTCAATCACCATAGATGGAGAAACTAAGATATTTCATGACAAAACCAAGTTTACCCAATATCTATCCACAAACCCGGCCCTAAAAAGGATAATAGGAGGACAACACCAATACAAGGAGGGAAACTTCACCCTGGAAAAAGCAAGATAGTAACCTTTCATCAAACCCAAAAGAAGTTAAGCATTCAAATTTAAAAAATAACGTCAAAAATGATAGGAAGTAACAATCACTATTCCTTAATATCTCTTAACATCAATGGACTTAATGCCCCAATAAAAAGACACAGACTAACTGAATGGATACGTAAACAGGACCCTACATTTTGCTGCTTACAGGAAACACACCTCAGGGTCAAAGACAAACACTACCTTAGAGTTTGTCTAGGCTGGAAGACAATTTTACAAGCAAATGGTCTCAGGAAACAAGCTGGAGTAGCCATTTTAATATCAGATAAAATTGACTTTCAACCCAAAGTCATCAAAAGAGACCCTGAGGGACACTTCTTGCTGGTCAAAGGAAAAATACAAAAAGAAGAACTGTCAATCCTGAACATCTATGCCCCAAATGCAAGGGCACCCTCTTTCGTAAAAGAAACTTTATTAAAACTAAAAGCACACATTGCACCTAACACAATAATTGTGGGTGACTTCAACACTGCACTTTCCTCAATGGACCGATCAGGAAAACAGAAACTAAACAGGGACACAATGAAACTAATTGAAGCTTTGGACCAATTAGATTTAACAGATATATATAGAACATTCTATCCTAAAACAAAAGAATATACCTTTTTCTCAGCACCTCATGGTACCTTCTCCAAAATCGACCATATAATTTGTCACAAGACAGACCTCAACAAATATAAGAAGATAGAACTAATCCCATGCCTCCTATCTGATCACTATGGAGTAAAAGTGGTTTTCAATAGCAACAGAAACAACAGAAAACCCACATACACGTGGAAACTGAACAATACTCTACTCAATGATACCTTGGTCAAGGAAGAAATAAAGAAAGAAATTAAAGACTTTTTAGAACACAATGAAAATGATAACACAACATACCCAAATCTATGGGACACAATGAAAGCAGTGCTAAGAGGAAAACTCATAGCCCTGAGTGCCTCCAAAAAGAAAATGGAGAGAGCATACATTACCAGCTTAATGACACACCTGAAAGCCCTAGAACAAAAAGAAGCTATTTCGCACAGGAGGAGTAGAAGGCAGGAAATCATCAAACTCAGGGCCGAAATCAATCAAGTAGAAACAAAGAGAACCATACAAAAAATCAACAAAACCAGGAGCTGGTACTTTGAGAAAATCAACAAGATAGATAAACCCTTAGCCAGACTGACCAAAGGGCACAGAGAAAGTATCCAAATTAACAAACTTAGAAATGAAAAGGGAGATATAACAACGGAAACTGAGGAAATCCAAAAAACCATCAGATCCTACTAAAAGTTGTGTACTCAACACAACTGGAGAATCTGGAGGAAATGGACAATTTCCTTGACAGATACCAAATACCAAAATTAAATCAGGACCAACTTGACCATCTAAACAGTCCCATAATGCCTAAAGAAATAGAAGGAGTCATAGAAAGTCTTCCAACCAAAAAAAGCACAGGACCAGATGGCTTCAGTGCAGAATTCTACCAGACCTTCAAAGAAGGGTTAACACCAATACTCTTCAAACTATTCCACAAAATAGAAACAGAAGTAACACTACCCAATTCCTTCTACGAAGCCACAATTACGCTGATACCAAAGCCACACAAAGATCCAACAAAGAAAGAGAACTTCAGACCAATTTCCCTTATGAACATCGATGCAAAAATACTCAATAAAATTCTTGCCAACCGAACCCAAGAACACATCAAAACGATCATCCACCATGATCAAGTAGGCTTTATCCCGGGAATGCAGGGTTGGTTCAATATACGGAAATCCATCAATACAATCCACTACATAAACAAACTCAAAGAACAAAACCACATGGTCATTTCATTGGATGCTGAAAAAGCATTTGACAAAATTCAGCATCCCTTCATGCTTAAAGTCTTGGAGAGAACAGGAATTCAAGGCCCATACCTAAACATAGTAAAAGCAATATACAGCAAACCGGTAGCCAGCATCAAACTAAATGGAGAGAAACTTGAAGCAATCCCACTGAAATCAGGGACCAGACAAGGCTGACCCCTTTCTCCTTATCTTTTCAATATTGTACTTGAGGTACTAGCTCGGGCAATTCGACAACATAAGGAGATCAAAGGGATACAAATTGGAAAGGAAGAAGTCAAACTATCATTATTTGCAGACGACATGATCGTCTACCTAAGTGACCCAAAGAACTCCACTAGAGAGCTCCTACAGCTGATAAACAACTTCAGCAAAGTGGCAGGTTATAAAGTCAACTCAAGCAAATCAGTGGCCTTCCTATACTCAAAGGATAAGCAGGCTGAGAAAGAAATTAGGGAAATGACCCCCTTTCACAATAGCCACAAACAGTATAAAGTATCTTGGGGTGACTCTTACCAAACATGTGAAAGATCTGTATGACAAGAACTTCAAGACTCTGAAGAAGGAAATGGAAGAAGACCTCAAAAAATGGGAAAACCTCCCATGCTCATGGATCGGTAGAATCAATATAGTTAAAATGGCCATTTTGCCTAAAGCACTATACAGATTCAATGCAATACCCATCAAAATCCCAACTCAATTCTTCACAGAGTTAGAAAGAGCAATTATCAAATTCATCTGGAACAACAAAAAAACCCAGGATAGCTAAAACTATTCTCAGCAACAAAAGGAAATCTGGGGGAATCAGTATCCCTGACCTCAAGCAATACTACAGAGCAATAGTGCTAAAAACTGCATGGTATTGGTACAGTGACAGGCAGGAGGATCAATGGAACAGGATTGAAGATCCAGAAATGAACCCACGCACCTATGGCCACTTGATCCTCGACAAAGAGGCTGAAAACATCCAATGGAAAAAAGATAGCCTTTTCAACAAATGGTGCTGGTTCAACTGGAGGTCAGCATGCAGAAGAATGCAAATTGATCCATCCTTGTCTCCTTGTACTAAGCTCAAATCCAAATGGATCAAGGACCTCCACATAAAGCCAGACACTCTGAAGCTAATAGAAAAAAAAACTGGGGAAGACCCTTGAGGACATCGGTACAGGGAGAAAGTTTCTGAACAGAACACCAATAGCGTATGCTCTAAGAGCAAGAATTGACAAATGGGACCTCATAAAATTACAAAGTTTCTGTAAGGCAAAGGACACCATCAAGAGGACAAATCGGCAACCAACAAATTGGGAAAAGATCTTCACCAATCCTACATCAGACAGAGGGCTAATATCCAATATATATAAAGAACTCAAGAAGTTAGACTCCAGAAAACCAAACAACCCTATTAAAAATGGGGTACAGAGTTAAACAAAGAATTCTCACCTGAAGAACTTCGGATGGCGGAGAAGCATCTTAAAAAATGCTCAACTTCATTAGTCATTAGGGAAATGCAAATCAAAACAACCCTAAGATTTCATCTTACACCAGTCAGAATGGCTAAGATTAAAAATTCAGGAGACAGCAGGTGTTGGAGAGGGTGTGGAGAAAGAGGAACACTTCTCCACTGCTGGTGGGGTTGCAAATTGGTACAACCACTCTGGAAATGAGTCTGGCGGTTCCTCCGAAAACTGGGCACCTTACTTCCAGAAGATCCTGCTATACCACTCCTGGGCATATACCCAGAAGACTCCCCACCATGTAATAAGGATACATGTTCTACTATGTTCATAGCAGCCCTATTTGTAATTGCCAGATGCTGGAAAGAACCCAGGTATCCCTCAACAGAAGAGTGGATGCAAAAAATGTGGTATATCTACACAATGGAGTACTATTCAGCCATTAGAAACAATGAATTCATGAAATTCTTAGGCAAATGGATGGAGCTAGAGAATATCATACTAAGTGAGGTAACCCAGACTCAAAAGGTGAATCATGGTATGCACTCACTAATAAGTGGATATTAACCTAGAAAACTGGAATACCCAAAGCATAATCCACACATCAAATGAGGTACAAGAAGAAAGGAGGAGTGGCCCCTGGTTCTGGAAAGACTCAGTGAAACAGTATTCCGCAAAACCAGAACGGGGAAGTGGGAAGGGGTGGGTGGGAGGACAGGGGAAGAGAAGGGGGCTTACGGGACTTTCGGGGAGTGGGGGGGCTAGAAGAGGGGAAATCATTTGAAATGTAAATAAATTATATCGAATAATTAAAAAAAAAAAGAAAACTGAAAAAAAAAAAGAGTCTCACCACACTTCCTTCCTTTCTTCCACTTTTTCCTTCACTTGACTTTCTTTGCATCAGATTGTGCCAGCTGCCACCCTTCCCTACAATGGTAGACTCTTTTGTCTCTGAGCTTATGCCAAAATGGTACAGCTTATGCCAACATAAGATCATCCTCCCGTGGCTATGGTATTTTGTTTTATTACAGCAACAAAGTGTAACCAAAGCAGCCAGTATGTCTATTCATGAGACAATTATAAATTCAACGGACAACAAGACATCAATAAGTCTGAGATAACTGGTGATGAAGAGAGATAACAGAGTTGGCCAAAATGTAAATTAAGAGAGCTGTTTAATAGATTTTAGAGTTAGCACTACAGAGGGCTTAAAGACTCCTTATAATAGGAGACCAGGGTAAGGATATATTGAGGGAAAACTGGTCTTCTGTGTAGAGGAATTTGCAATTCTGACCTATGTAGAGATCTAATAATCATACTCAATCTTTTTACTACCAATTTCTAAAAATTATTCAAATCCGCATAAGGAATTTCTTTAAAAACTTATATATACCAATTGCTTATTTTAACATAATTCTGATGAGTCTTGCGTGGCTGTGGAAGAGAAAACATGACCTGGTTTCCTGCCCCTAGAGCAGAGCCAGGAGAACAAGGCTCTCCACAAGTCTTGACCAATGCTGTGTGCTTGGGGCTTGTTTGTATAATAATGTACATATGTTCATGTTTCTCCTTCAGGAATTGGCAGGAACCTCTCATTATTTCATTTTAGCCATTGGTAAAAATAACTTTACTAGATTGTAGATTAAAAATAAATCCTGAGAGTAAGGTAAGATAAATGTAAAGAAAGTTAAATATTAAGGTATAATTAATATTATATTGATGAAGTAGACAAAATATTCCTCAATAATAAACTATTTTTTAGATAATGAAATAATATAATAAATATCAGATTATATGATAATATTATAATCATAATATCAGATAATATTATGATAATATCAGATTATCAGATAATATGAATTGGAATATTATACTACAGAAAATATCTCATTAATTAATATTAAAAGGTATCATATGCTTCACCTTTTACTAAATTCTCTCAATTCTGTATCAGCATTTTCACTATTAATCATAAATCCAACTATTAAAATATTTGGAGAACACACATTTTCATATTATGCAATGAATCCCATTTATTATTTTACATATACATT
This sequence comes from Apodemus sylvaticus, assembly GCF_947179515.1. NCBI lineage: Eukaryota > Metazoa > Chordata > Mammalia > Rodentia > Muridae > Apodemus > Apodemus sylvaticus. The sequence goes on along the minus strand of NC_067482.1, from coordinate 48,290,952 downwards.
TAACTGGACACATGCTATAGATTTAAAACATTGTACCAAATACTGGATATACAAGAATATTTTTTCTTTTATTTAAGGGACTAGAGGAGCTAAGTGGGTTTTCAGGCCCATAGAGGTAGCAACAGTGTCAACATACCAGACCACCAACAAAAGAATACTCATGATGTTGGCTGCATATGTGGCAGTATATGACCTTGTTGGACATCAGTGGGAGGGTGAGGCCCTTGGGCCTGAGGGGGTTCAATGCCCAGGGTAGGGGAATGCCAGGGCAGGTGGACAAGTGTGCATGGGTGGGGGAGCACCCTCATAAAGGCAGGAGGAGGGAAGAAGGGAAGTTTTTGAAGGAGAAATCTGAAAAGGGGAAAATATATGAAATGTAAATAAAATAAATATCCAATAAAAAATTAAAATAGATTTTTCTTATAATATATACTGATTATGTCTTCCAATACCACCCACTCCTCCCAGTTCTATACTGCTTCACCTCCAATACAGATATATACATTTTCTGCCTTTCAGTAGAAAACAAGCAGGATTCTAAGGGATGATTATGAGAATTGGTTCTTGTTTTAAAATAATAGATTTTCCCACTTAGTAAAGAAATAAATATACGCTGTATAAGCATATATATATGGCTTTATATAAAGTTGAGAAACATAATTATTTAATAAATATATTTATTTACATATTAATGTATAAATTACAATTTTCTTTATTGCATACATTTTCTTCAATGAGGGATGAAACACCAAAATATATATGTATTAATTTCCTTAAGTCAATATATAGAGAGAGTAATATAGGACTGAATTTGAATAAATATGTCATCATACCTGCAATGTTTTAATGCTTTGACCATTTGTTTCTGAGTAGTATTGAAACTTGGAATGATAAGTTAGTGGGATTTGTAAATGTAAACTCATGTACTCATGTTGGAGATTTTATGGGGTTGCTTTTTAAAACTGTTTAAGTCCTCCAAGCTTATTCTTTGACAGCGTTGGTTTCTCTGCATACACTGATTTGCAAAATGCTTGGATAATATTGACAGAATACTTAATCTACAATTGCAATTTCAAGTTGAAACTAGTAAGCAATATCAATTTTCTGAATATTACCAATACACATATGATGTGTGACACATATTTGAAAAAGAACTATGTTACTTCCAGGTGTGGGTTCAAAAAGGGATGATGCACCTAACCCTCAAGAAATTGGAGGCCCTTATTATAGGTCAGATGGGGTGAAGGGTTGGGGGTAGAGACATCCTCATGGACACAGGGGGTGGGGGGTGGGTAGGAGGTATGGGATGTGGAACAATCAGAGGGTGGAGGGGGGAAAATCTGGAGTGTAATAAACAAATAATCAAATGAATGACTGAATGAATAAATAAATGAATAAATAAACTATGTTCCAATTTCAAACTTGGAAGAAGTTTTTTAACATCTAGCTGACTGCTAAAAATACCTTTTACTTTGGAAAATTATTCTTTAAGTTTTATATTAAATTTTGATGAACATAATCACAAATACCTTCACATTATCACATCTTTAAAAATTTTGTACAATTTAGTCATTTATTTTTGCAGTGCTAATAATATAACCCAGTTCCTCTCATATTGCTGGTAGTCACCTAACCACTCAACTTTATTTTCAACCCTGTACAACCTTGTAACAATGTACTTCAACATAGAAGCTTCAAAACAAAACAAATATAACCATTTATTTCTTAAAGTGGATACAGAATATTCATGGGCATGTTGCCCCAAAACATTTTTCACAGAATAAAGTAAATGAATTATGATTTTGCAAGAAGCATTTAGAAATATTTTTTTTCTGGTTAAATTTCAACACACAAGTTGTCCATGCACTAATTAGAGATGGTGTGCTAGGATGCTGTGTTTAAATTGTTGCTATTTACAATGTTTCTGCTACATTTCAAACTGTGATCACACACTGAATTAAAAGCCTTTTCACAAGCACCTTTACTTTCAGTTACAACAGTTCAGTAAAATAATTTAGCTACCTTGTCAATATGGCTATTAAATCATGCTTACTGTGGCTAATATATCGCTAGCTCTTGGAAACACTGGAATGCTCTAGGAGCTAAGTTGTATAAACACTCTCCTCATGGAAAAATTTTAATGGTAAGAAACAAAATCCAAGCACAAGTTTCAATTTTCCTATCACTTAATATGTTTGCTTATATCATTGTCAGTGGATTGATTGTCAATTTATTATATAGAAATTTTAATATAAAAACCACTAAATATAGAACAACAAATTATATTGCATAGATTTGGAGTAAATTTTAAAAGTGTCCACAAATGTTCACTATTATATATCTATTAAGCATGACACTTTTAACATTTTAATTCTTTACATTTGTCCCTGTCAGAGATATGTTGAATGAAACTCTGGAGATTCATAAGATTGCTTTCATCCAGAGTAAAACATTTCTGCTTTGAGCAATTTCTGATGAAGCCAAATGTCAGATGATTTCTGTTATCTGTGTGATCTGTACTCTTGCCAAGAATAATGACTGATACACAGTAGGCATTTTCTAAATATTTTTCACAGAACTCCTAGGAAATCATTACATTATACTAGCAAAAGTAAACATTTATATAATGTTTTGATATATATTCCTATCAGCATATCTCTAATTAATTTCTGATCTTTAGTATACATAATGACAAAAACCAAACCACCTGTTATTTGAGGCTTGTGCATTTTTCAAATGGTCAACTATGTACCTTTATAAAATTAAATATACCCAATTGTGAACTTCATATACTAAATGTTATAGTATAGTCTTTACGTGAGAAGATGCTTACCTTCATATATATATATATATATATATATATATATATATATATATATATATATATATATATATATTATATATATATATCATCACTGAACAGTTTTCTATTACATTATTATTTCTCATTAACTAAAAGCTAGTGATGATAGAAACTTCTCCAGAAATTGAATAGCCCTCATAAATGACAGAAATATTACAAGCCAGACTTCTATAATTTTATTTTATTAAGAGTATATCACAGTTGTATGTATTAAAACAACTTATTACTGACTAAACTTTAGTGTTGTCTGTATAATTACCATGCTTGGTAAATGTCCGCTTACATATATACAAACATACAACATATCTGAGTAACAAGACAAAACAAGTACCACAGATAGAGCACTACAGATATTTGAGGCGTGCACTGATAACGTGCATAAGTGTTTTTTTCTGTCTTCAAAGAGCAAATGAACATATGAACAAGTGTTCTTACATGAACTGATAGATTGTGAGTTAAGGATTATTCTGTGAAATAAATTTTTCAAGGTTTAGTACTGCAATATATAGCACTGTTGATATAATTTGAACATTAAGGTAGTTTTTAGAAAACTATTAAAGAAACAGTTATTTCTAAAATATTTTTTTTCTAATGGAATACTTCTTTTTGTGGCAGGCATAAGCTAACTTTTAAAAACAGAGTTATAAAGATCCCTACAATGTGCAGATAGAATAACTAAGGCATGACTGCTTCTAAATAAAAATTCTTTTGCAGTAGGATCTAAATATTTTAAAAATTTCCTCCATTTTTGTTGTTATCTTACTCTTTTTATTTCTGATTTTGTTAATTTAGATACTGATTCTTTGCCTTATAGTTTGCTGGGCTAGAAGTTTATCTATCTTGCTGATTCTCTCAAAGAACCAGAGTTTTGTTTTATTGATTCTTTGTATCATTCTCTTTGTTTCTATTTGGTTGATTTCAGCCCTGAGTTTGATTATTTTCTGCCATCTACACTCCTCTTGGGTGTATTTCCTTCTTTTGTATTCTAGAGCTCTCAGGTTGCTAGAGTAGGATCTCTCCAATTTCTTTACCAGGGCACTTAGTGCAATGAATTATCCTCTTAGCATTTTCATTGTGTCCCATAACTTTGGGTATGCTGAATCATCATTTTTATCAAATCCCGGGAAGTCTTTAATTTCTTTCTTATTTCCTCACCAAGTTAGTTTTAAGTAAAGAGTTGTTCAGTTTCCATGTATATGTGCGTTTTTCTATTGGTTTTGTTGTTATTGAAGACCAGCCTTAGGCCATAGGGATCTCATAGGATACATGGGATTATTTCAGTCTTCCTGTATCAATTGAGGCTTGTTTTGTGTCCAATTATATGGTCAGTTTTGGAGAAGGTACCATGTGACAACTCTTGGGTATATACCCCAAAAATGCCCTATTGTGCTATAGGGTCACCTGTTCCACTATATTTATACTGGCCTTGCTTGTGATAGCCAGAAGCTGGAAACAACCCAGGTGTCCCACAACAGAAGAATGGAAATAGAAAGTGTGGTTCATTTACACAAGAGAATACCACTCAGCTATTAAACATGAGGATATCCTGAATTTTGCATGCAAATGGATGGGACTAGAAAATATCATGAATGAAGTAACTCAGACACAAAAGGACATGCATGGTATATACTCACTAATAAGTGGATATTAGCCAAAAAATACAGAATACCCAGGATACAGTCCACAAAACTCAAAAAGGTTAACAAGCCGAAGGACCCAAGTGAGGATGCCTCAATCCTACTTCGGAGGGAGAAGAAAGCAATCAGTGGAGTGCAGAGGGAGAGAGGGACCTAGATGGGAAAAGGGGACAGGAGGGGAACAGGGGGCAATGATCAGGTATTTAGTGAGAAAAACAGGACTGATACCCTGAAGGCCAGCTGAAAGAATGGAAACAGGCACCCTAGGAAGCTCCAGCTTGTACCAGAGACATGGAAGATGAGAGACTCTCAAAGGGAGAACCTTAGACGAAATGCATTGCAATGGGGAGAGAAAACGAGTAGAGCGTGCCTCCTGCAGAAATACAGGATATCAAGTTCTAGGTTACCTGGGACTACACAGAGAAATCCTGCCTCATAAACACCACACACCAAAATAAAATAAAATAAAATAAAATTAATAAGATTAGGTCTCTGAAGAAGGAAATCGAAGAAGACCTCAGAAAATGGAAAAATCTGTCAAGCTCGTGGATTAGCAGGATTAATATAGTTAAAATGGCCATCTTGCCAAAATCGATCTACAGATTCAATGCAATCCCCATCAAAATCCCAACTCAGTTCTTCACAGAGTTAGAAAAAGCAGTTCTCAAATTCATCTGGAATAACAAGAAACCCAGGATAGCTAAAACTATTCTCAACAACAAAAGAAATTCTGGGGGAATCAGTATCCCTGACTTCAAGCAACACTACAGAGCAATAGTGTTAAAAACTGCATGGTATTGGCACAGTGACAGACAAGTGGACCAATGGAATAGAATTGAAGATCCAGAAATGAATCCACACACCTATGGTCACTTGATCTTCGACAAAGGAGCCAAAAACATCCAGTGGAAAAAAAGATAGCCTTTTCAACAAATGGTGCTGGTTCAATTGGAGGTCAGCATGCAGAAGAATGCGAATTGATCCATTCTTATCTCCATGTACTAAACTTCACTCCAAGTAGATCAAGGACCTCCATGTAAAACCAGACACACTGAAACTAATAGAAAAGAAACTGGGGAAGACCTTGAGGACATGGGCACAGGGGAAAAGTCCGTGAACAGATCACCAATAGCTTATGCTTTAAGATCAAGAATTGACAAATGGGACCTCATAAAATTACAAAGTTTCTGTAAGGCAAAGGACACTGTTAAAAGGACAAAACGGCAACCATCAAATTGGGAAAGGATATTCACCAACCCACATCTGATAGAGGGCTAATATCGAATATATACAAAGAACTCAAGAAGTTAGACCCCAGGGAACCAAATAACCCTATTGAAAAATGGGGTACAGATCTTAACAAAGAATTTTCACCTGAAGAAATTCAGATGGCAGAGAGGCACCTTAAGAAGTGTTCAACATCATTAGTCATTAGTCATTAGGGAAATGCAGATCAAAAGAACCCTGAGATTTCACCTTACACCAGTAAGAATGGCTAAGGTCAAAAACTCAGGAGACAGCAGGTGTTGGCGAAGATGTGGAGAAAGAGGAACACTCCTCCACTGCTGGTGGGGCTGTAAGATGGTACAACCACTGTGGAAATCAGTCTGGAGGTTCCTCAGAAAACTGGACATGAGACTTCCAGAGGACCCTGCTATACCTCTCCTGGGCATATACCCAAAGGATTCCCTGGCATGCAATAAAGACACATGCTCCATTATGTTTATAGCAGCCTTATTTTAATAGCCAGAAGCTGGAAAGAACCCAGATGCCCCTCAAAGGAGGAATGGATACAGAAAATGTGGTATATTTACACAATGGAATACTACTCAGCAATTAGAAACAATGAATTCACAAAATTTTTAGGCAAATGGTTTGATCTGGAAAATATCATCCTAAGTGAGGTAACCCAATCACAAAAGAATACACATGGAATGCAATCTCTGATAAGTGGATATTAATTAGCCCAGAAGCTCTGAATACCCAAGGCACAAATTGCATAACAAATGACTCCCATGAAGAAGTATGGAGAGGGTCCTGATCCTGGAAAGGATTGCTCTAGCATGGGAAGGGAATATAAGGACAGAGAAAAAGGAGGGAGGTGATTGGAGAAGGGACGGAGAGAAGAAGGTTTATGGGACATATGGGGAGGGGGGGATTCAGGAAAGGGGAAATCATTCAGAATGTAAACAAAGAATATAGAAAATAAAAATATTAAAAAAAGATTATATTAGTCAAATTTAACTATTTCTGCTGAACCAATAATTTATATAGGTACAAGTAAGAGAGACAAGTTAAATACAAAAAAGCTCTTGACAGACTTTATTCTATATTAGCAGGAATACTTCTACTATGCAAATGCTCAGCATGTGAAAGCAGACATTCAATGCATTTGATTCAATTTACTATATGAATATTCATAAACAATAATGTGCTATGTGAACACATTCTAGATTTAAAAACATAACATCTAACTCTATTTTAGATACATGCATATTATAATTGCAAATATAAGAGAAAAGCCAAGAACAAAAATTCAATATGCCATAATTTCATATATACATAAGCACATATACACATATACACATACACATATACTATATGTGGGATACTATCCATGGAGATATGTGGAAGCTGTCTCGAGCAGGGAGGGGAAGCACAACTGCTGCTGCTGGGTCTTGAGCAGGGAATGGAATCTAGAGCATTGAAGTTGCTCAACCTGCTGCTGTTGCTTGTAAGCCTGAGGAACTTCCAGCCCAAAAGCTTTGGAGAGAACTCTCTTCCCCAAAAAGAGTTACAGCTCTTTTATGACAGAAGTTCTCAGCTGGTTCTTGATGGATTGATTCTCACACCTTTATTTCTTCTGGAGAGAGTTATATACATTTTGGGGTAGGCAGGGTTCTGATAACAGAATCTTTCTATTGACTTGGTCTGAGATGTTATGGGGTGCTGTGGTCACACGAGAGGAGCAAGTTCTAAAGCAGGTGAAGCACCTACCAGCCTCTGGTATGAGGTGCCAGGGCTTGAGAACTGCACCCAACCTTACCAAGTTTTCTGGCATGATCTACTGTCCCACTGACCCACATGGTGAACTCCATGTTACACTCATTTTCCTGTCAAGCCATTTCCATTTTTATTGAGTTTGAATAGAAATCCATGCACAGGGTTCCGAAGGACACAAGACCTTCCTCTGTTCTGGATGCAAGTTTTGACAATGTGTGCAGAAAATGTCCAAAGTAGCTTTCTTTTTTTTTTCATATTTACAGTCTGAAGACTACTCTTCTACAGAGACTGCCCCTACCTAGACTAGCCAATATTTTTTTTCCTGTTTATCAGTTTGTAATAACACTGCATCCTTGATTATCTGCATGCAAAATCTTTACCTCTATTTTCAACTATGTATAAGAAAATGTTGGGCTTCTATGGTGCTGTAGTGTCTCCATCAAAGGACCAGATTAGCTGTTCATAGCTTTGCTGGGTCCGTGTGTCTGTCAGTTCTTCCTTTCCTTATACTCCAGTTAGGTCAGTTTGTGGAACCATTTAAGTACATTGCATAAAGATATGTGCATTTTAGAATACTAGCATTCTAGAAGACTCAGAAAAGACAACGTATTCTTAATAAAATTTATATTTCTTCGATTCTTTTTCTTATAGTGTAGACATTATCCCCCTCCATGTCTGCCCTATGACTATTCCTCATTTCATTCCTCCTCATCTCCAAGAGGATGTCCCTTCACAAGTTGAACTTAAATATTAAATGTGAATGTGAAAGAGAATTGTAACTAAACTTGGAGAACAATTTTAAATGTAGATATATTTTTAGTTAGTAGAAGGAAGTCATGAGAAAGAATGAAAAAATATCTGTCTTTTGAGGTAGGAGAAAAGGAGATAACATATTTATAGAGAGGAATGATGCTAGATATTTCTAAGCATAATAGAAATGCAACAATGATTAGTTTAAGTAAATATAAATAGAAAACCTAAAATTATACATTATTTCTAAAACATTTAGAGGCATTTATTTCAATTAATTATATTTTAATTTATTCAAATTTAGAATTATAATGTCAGTGTGGCTATGCCATATTTATAATTTAGTCAAAATCATCATGGGCTTATATTTTATCTCAATCAAAGTTACTTAAAAGAATAAAGAATTTTAGAAAACCATTGGTATAATTAACACTAACATATTTGACAGCCAAAGTGAACAAGGGGCAGACTTAAATTTGACAGGAATTAACATATGTATTCCCATTTGTAGTGATTTCTATGTGACTTTTAGGCAATATTACTAAGGAGCAGATTTCATGGAAAAATAACAGAAATTTTTTTAAAAAATGGTGTATGGCCAAAATTATAAGAAGTCTGTTTTACTGATACCATCTTTCCTACTTAATATAAGATTAAATATAAATAAGAATTGATTACATTAATTGTTTTCATACTAATTTTTTCTTCACCAAGTTAACAAACTATATTACTACCAAAAATTCAGCTATGTGGAGCTTAATGAAACTGGTAAGAAGTAGTGTTTCTGTTCTCAGCCAGCAGCACAGAGCCACTCTAACAGTCAGAGCACATGTGAACATCATCTAGTGTGACATTCATGTCACCAGCTATCGTTTGCAATTCCCAGGTTGGAAAACTACATAATACTTTTATTTTTTAATATATTTTTATTTTCTACATTATTTGTTTATATTCCAAAATCTTTCCCCTTTCCCAATTCCCCCCTCCTGATATGTCCCATAAGTCCTATTCTCTCCATCCATTCTCCTATCTTTCCCCCTCCCTTTTCTCTGTCCTGGTACTCCCCTACAATGCTGGATCAAGCCTTTCCAGGATTAGGGCCCTCTTCTTCCTTCTTCATGGGAATCATTTGATATGCTAATTGTATCTTCAGTATTCAGAGCTTCAGGGCTAATTAATATCCATTTATCAATGATTGCATTCCATGTGTATTCTTTTGCGTTTGCATTACCTCACTTGGGATGATATTTTCCAGTTCCAACCATTTGCCTAAAAAATTCATGAATTCATTGTTTTTAATTGTTGAATAGTACTCCATTGTGTATATATAGCACATTTTTCTGTATCCATTCCTCCATTGAGGAAAATCTGGGTTCTTTCCAGCTTCTGGCTATTATAAATAAGGCTGCTATGAACATAGTGGATCATGTGTCCTTATTGCATGCTGGGGAATCCTCTGGGTATATGCTCAGGAGAGGAATAGTAGGGTCCGCCAGAAGTGTCATGTCCAGTTTTCTTAGGAACCACCAGAATGATTTCCATAGTGGTTGTTCCATCTTACACTACCACCAGCAGTAAAGGAGTATTCCTCTTTCTCCACATCCTTGCCAACACCTGCTGTCTCCTGAGTTTTTAAACTTAGCCATTCTGACTGGTGTGAGGTGAAATCTCAGGGTTGTTTTGATTTGCATTTCCCTAATGACTAATGATGTTGAGCATTTCTTAAGGTGTTTCTCCACCATCCGAATTTCTTCAGGTGAAAATACATTTTTAGCTCTGTACCCCATTTTTAATAGGGTTATTTGGTTCCCTGGGGTCTAACTTCTAGAGTTCTTTGAATATATTGGATATTAGCCCTCTATCTGATGTAGGGTTGGTGAAGATCTTTTCCCAATTTGTTGGTTGCCATTTTGTCCTTTTGACAGTGTCCTTTGCCTTACAGAAAGTTTGTAATTTTATGAGATCCCATTTGTCAATTTTTGATCTTAGAGCATAAGCTATTGATTGGTGTTCTGTTCAAGAACTTTTCCCTGTGTTGAAAAGGCTATCTTTTTTCCAGGGGATGTTTTCAGCTCCTTTATCGAAGATCAAGTGTCCATAGGTGTGTGGATTCATTCCTGGGTCTTCAATTCTATTCCATTGTTCCACTTGCCTGTCCCTGTGCCAATACCATGCAGTTATTAACACTATTGCTCTGTAGTATTGCTTGACTAGGGGGATACTAATTCCCACAGAAGTTCTTTTAGTGTTGAGTATCGTTTTAGCAATCCTGGGTTTTTTGTTATTCCAGATAAATTTGAGAATTGCTTTTTGCCAAAACCAATATACAGATTCATTGCAATCCCCATCAAAATCCCAATTCAGTTCTTCACAGAGTTAGAAAAAGCAATTCTCATAATACTTTTCTAAAGAAAAATTAATAAAGTAGTTAAAGACATTAACAGATTTGCTGGGTAATACATAAGAAATTTTGGATTGTGTTCAGGGTCTACCTGCTCATCTTGAAATATTAAACATTAGATTGAGGGTTTTACATTCTAATGAAATTGAGAGGAGGGCAATTTGGAGTGTAGATATGGGACAAAGTTCTGGGATAAACTGAGGATAAACACTGGTCTCTGTATCTCACTCTTTAGAAGATATTTTAAATTGAACCACATAATATTTAGAATGTGTAGCATTTCAAAAATCAGAAAAAAATACTTACTACATTGATATTGAATACAATTAGAAATTAGGTATGACTTTTAATCAAATTTATTGATTTCATTTTTTTCTCCAGAGTTCCACAAGTCTTCAGGCATCTCCTAAAATTTTCTTCATTGATATTTTCATGGGTTTTGTTAAAACTCTAGATATTTTATAGAGCCAATTGAGAACACTAAACTTTTTTATGAAAGGACTCACTGTATTTATAGAGTAGAGTGCTAATAACAAGAGGGAAAGAATGTTGTATGCTATACAGATCAAATCAGAAACTCTGTTCTTTTAAAAGTATTTTTCTATTAAACAATGTCTTGTAGGATGTTTGATTACGACTTATGACAGAATGAAGAAATCACTGAGATATAGTTGATAAAATGTGAAAATTGTGATTCTTACATCAAGAAACACATAAAGACACATGCTCCATTATGTTCATAGCAGCCTTATTTTAATAGCCAGAAGCTGGAAAGAACACAGATGTCCCTCAAAGGAGGAAGGGATACAGAAAATGTGGTATATTTACACAATGGAATACTACTCAGCAATTAGAAACAATGAATTCACAAAGTTTTTAGGCAAATGGTTTGATCTGGAAAATATCATCCTAAGTGAGGTAACCCAATCACAAAAGAATACACATGGAATGCAATCTCTGATAACTGGGTATTAATTAGCCCAGAAGCCCTGAATACCCAAGGCACAAATCGTATAACAAATGACTCCCATGAAGAAGTATGGAGAGGGTCCTGATCCTGGAAAGGATTGGTCTAGCATTGGAGGGGAATATAAGGACAGAGAAAAAGGAGGGAGATGATTGGAGAATGGATGGAGAGAAGAAGGTTTATGGGACATATGCAGAGGGGGGATCCGGGAAAGGGGAAATCATTTGGAATGTAAACAAAGAATATAGAAAATAAAAATATTAAAAAAAAAACATCAAGGAATTAAGTGATAGACATGTGATAAGATGGACAAATATTTTTGAAAGTGTTACAATAAAATTGAGGTGCCTCAGTACCTCTGGCTGCTTTTATGTCTTTCCAGCTAAATTCTCTGGGATGACATGATAAAACTTTTCATAATGCAATGCACAGTTAAGTAAACTACTTTTAATTCTGTCTTTGTGCCTAATTATTTTATCTTGGAATTCACATTTACAGCATGCACGTAGAGCCTTAAATTGAACAACACACTTTGAAGTGGACTAAAGATGCATTAGTCTTAATTATTGGGTAACTAGCTAAATGATTATCTGGCTTGAATAATATTAAGGCTATCTCATTCTATTGTGCATAAAACTAGGCATTGGAAATTTCTGGACTTCGATAACTCCTTAGAGGAATGAGCCTCAGGTCAAAACTCTAAGGAAATGCAATATCCTGAATTTACTGTAAGGTCATTAATTGATAACTATCTAATCCTGTTTCCAGGAAGCCTAAGTCTTATAAGTTAAGTTTATAGCAACTGACTTTAGCATAAGAGTGAGGCCTTTTTGTAGAGGGTAAAAATGCTGTGTGCAGACAGATAAGCACTGGAGAAGCAAGGGAGGTTAAGTTAAATTAAGAAGCCAGGAAGTTTAACTTCCTTCTTCATTGGTATGAGAGGCTTAGATGCTCTTTCTGGAATGCCAGGAAAAATTATAACATGGGGATACCTTACTGCTTTATAAGACAAGATCTTCCATATCTCCCAGAATTTACTTATGCCAATGTCCTCCCCCCTTAAAACCTTAAATATTATTTGCAGCACAGGATGAGAAAGAATTTAGGGAAATGACACCCTTCAAAATAGCCACAAACAATATAAAGTATCTTGGTGTAACTCTAACCAAACAAGTGAAAGATCTGTATGACAAGAACTTCAGGTTTCTGAAGAAGGAATTTGAAGACCTCAGAAAATGGAAAAATCTTACATGCTCGTGGATTGGCAGGATTAATATAGTTAAAATGGCCATCTTGCCAAAAGCAATATGCAGATTCAATGCAATCTCCATCAAAATCTCAACTCAGTTCTTCATAGAGTTAGAAAGAACAATTCTCAAATTCATCTGGAATAATTAAAAACCCAGAATAGCTAAAACTATTCTTAAATGTAAAAGAACTTCTGGGGAAATAAGTATCCTGGTCCTCAAGCAGTACTACAGAGCAATAGTGTTAAAAACTGTGTGGTATTGGTACAGTGACAGGCAGGTGGGTCAAAGTAATAGGATTGAAGACCCAGAAATGAACCCACACACCTATGGTCACTTGTTTCAGTGTCCCAGACCTCAAACTTTACTACAGAGCAATAGTGATAAAAACTGCATGGTATTGGTACAATGTCAGGCAAGCAGATCAATGGAACAGGATTGAAGACCCAGAAATGAACCAACACACCTATGGTCACTTGACCTTCGACAAAGGAGCTGAAAGCATCCAGTGGAAAAAAAGTAGTTTTTTCAATAAATGGTGCTGGTTCAATTGGAGGTTAGCATGCAGAAGATTGCGAATTGATCCATTCTTATCTTCTTGTTCTAAGCTCAGCTCCAAGTGGATCAAGGACCTCCACATAAAACCAGACACACTGAAACTAATAGAAAAGAAACTGGAAAGACCCTTGAGGACATGGACATAGGAGGAAAGTTCCTGAACAGACCAAAAGCTTATGCTTTAAGACCAAGAATTGACAAATGGGACCTCATAAAATTACAAAGTTTCTGTAAGGCAAAGGACACTGTGATAAGGACAAAATGGCAACCAACAAATTGTGAAAAGATCTTTACAGAGGGCTAAACTCCAATATATACAAAGACCTCAAGAAGTTTGACCCCAGAAACCAAATAACCCAATTAAAAATTGGGTTACAGAGCTAAACAAAGAATTCTCACCTGAGGAACTTCAGGTGGCTGAGAAGCACCTTAAGAAATTTAGGGAAATGCAAATCAAAACAACCCTGAGATTTCACCTCACACCAGTCAGAATGGCTAAGATTAAAAACTCAGGAGACAGCAGGTGTTGGCAAGGATATGGAGAAAGAGGAACACTCCTCCAGTGCTGGTGGGATTGCAAGCTGTTACAACCACTCTGGAACTCATTCTGTCAGTTCCTCAGAAAACTGGGCATGACACTTCCTGAGGACACTGCTATACCACTCCTAGACATATACCCAGAGGATTCACTAACATGTAATTAGGATACATGCTCCACTATGTTTATAGCAGCCTTATTTATTATATTCAGAAGCTGGAAAGAAACCAGATGTCCCTCAATGGAGGAATGGATACAGAAAATGTGTTATATTTACACAATGGAATACTACTCAGCAATTAAAAACAATGAATTCATGAAATTCTTAGGCAAATGGTTGGAAGTGGAAAATATCATACTAAGTGAGGTAACTCATTCATAAAAGTACACACATGGAATGCAGTCACTGATATGTGGATATTAGCCCAGAAGCTCAGAATACCCAAAATACAAACCACATATCAAATCACTCCCAAGAAGAAGGAAGGACAGTGCCCAGATCTTGGAAAGGCTTGATTCAGCATTGTAGGGGATTGCCAGGACAGAGGAGAGGGAGGGGTTTTATTGGGGAGCTGGCTGAGGGAAGAGTGCTTATGGGAGTTAGGGGGAGTGGAGAACTGGGAAAGGGAAAATCATTTGGAATGTAAACAAAGAATATAGAAAATTATAATAATAATAAAAAAACCTATTCTTATGAGTGAAGCACTTATTCTTTACAACAGCCTAAGTAACTTTTATGCTATCTCAAGGCCAGGGCAATCTTACACTTAATTCTTACACAATCTTAATACACTCCTACTACCATTATTTTACTTCAGCCATTCTCTCTAGACATTTATCTTGAGCATTGTTTCTAAGTCAACAAGAAACCATCTTATGGATGAAGCCATATGTACTTTGCAAAGAGCTTTAATGCAAAAATATGTTAAGTTTCATTGTACTCTAGGAGCTGAGTTAATTGTTTTCTGGATATTTTTACTATAGAAATGATCTGATAAAATATGAACATTAGTGTACAATTTCACAAAAAATGAAAACTTTAATTAACAAATACAGATGGGTTTAACAAGCACAACACTAGAGCAAATAAACAAATTGTTTTCCAGAGTATATAATCCTATTTCACTGGAAATATATGTGCTAGAAGCATAAAGTAAATATCTGCTTTTGATGAGAGCTTACAAGGGAAAAATGACTATAAAGACTTCATATCCTTGAAAACTGTACTGTTTAGTGATGAGTAATGATTCTGGGGTATTGATATCTACACAGAGTGTAGAAGATGCTTCAAGGGGCAAGGACACACAGCAGCAAAGCCAATAAAAATGTTAATTGCTACTAAAGTTAATTATTAAGCCATTAAAAATAATCATTTTCCCTGATTTTGAAATCTGAATTATGATCCTAGCTTTGTGAGAATCAGTCATATTAGCATATTATTGATGGTATGAACTTCCAATTATAAAAGGCTCAGAAGACAGCTAATGGCTCACATCATATGAATTTGTACAGCAAATTAAATATAATACTTAATGAAGCATAGAGGATATTAGTGCTATTACCTATAAACACTTGCAAAAAATGAAAAAGAGGATTAATATGTGTTGTTCCAAATCTTCAGTGACATCTAGCAAGGTCAACTGGAACAAATAAGGAAATATTGGAGTGTTGTGAACAGATGGCAACCATCTTTTAATGTTAGTCAGAAACAGTCCTTACTCAGGAATATAATTCTATTTAGATTAGGACATTGGTTGGAAAGAAAGCACATACCCAAATGTTACCACAAATAATTTTATGGTTCATCCTATAAAATAGGCACAATGAATTTAAATAAATGGATTTTGAGTATTTTATGCTTTTGGATAATTAAAGAAGACAAATAAGTAATACACATTAGAATGTGGATACTTAATTCAGGCAAACCTTAATTTTATTCCTATACCACACTTAATACACATTAATAATATCTGAGGCCATCTTATTGGATCATTTTTGTTTTATAATGATGACATCTTTTATAAAATGAAGAGAATGAGACTGAAAGGAAAAGACTATAAACTATAATTTATTGAATCAATAAATGAATAAAAAGTATCATTCCTTATTGGAAATTATAATATCTGATAATATTATAGGACTATATATGTGCAACATATATATAGTGTATATATTCATTGTTGTTTATATGTATGTGTATTTTATATATATATATATATATATATATATATATATATATATGTATGTATGTTTATTTTTATGCTTAGCATTGTAAGCACTCTTGACATTTGATGATATCCTCCCTGTACCCAGGATTGGAGTATTTCAAGGCCATGTATATAGAGATATTTCTAAAGAACTCTTTTTTAAAATTTCTTACCCTCCTTCTTTCCAAGGAAAAAGCAACACTTTGAAGAAGCAGGTATCTGCCAAGATAGAACATGATACTGCCTACAAGTGTTCTTATTATTGTAACTTATTCCATTTTGCTGCTACCTTGATAAAAAGAAATTTATTTTGTATATATTCCTCTGGATTCCCATAAAGAGAGGTGCATATTATTGGAATAAATTGAACACACAGACTTTAAGTTTCATTATTCTCAAGTAAAAGCCAAAGGAATATAACTGTTCATGGATGTGTGCTCAGGATTATTATTCTTATATTTGGTAATAAACACAATGAATAACTGTGGTTATATAGAACACTTTTAAAAATCAGAAGGAAGCAGAGAAGACATACTCAAGAGACACAAACTCTTTCTGTACCTTTTTTAATTTGCTACTTGCCAGAACATAGCAAGTAATAATTTCAAGGTTGATAAAACCATGTTATTTCCACCTACTTCAAAAGTAATTTGAATAACTCCTTTGAGTTTAGCTCATATTTAACAAATAGAAACTCATGATATGGTGTTTGAAAGATTCAAACTAAGTGAAGTTTTTTTTCATCTACCCTCGGGTGAGCCTGTGATGAATAGATGCCCTGGACTTATTAATAATGTCATGACTCTCATAGAATATAGAAGAAGCCACACCTCTTCATTGAACAAATGACAGTCCCATTAAATGAATAGAATGTCTTCCTGCAAACTCTGAACAACCATGTTAGTTTATCTTCTCTCATTCTACACCTCTTTTCTTAGTCCTTTTAACTTATTGGATGCTCTCATTTTATCCTAAACTTTTAACTGTATCTTCTGTCATGTGAGTGTTTGCATATATTTGCTAAAGGAAATATTAAAGCAAAGAACACTGGGAGAAAATAAGACAAAAATATTAATTTATACTATTCAATCTACTTTCATTAATTTATGACTAATAGTTTGTAGGAATAAGGAAAGAGCATACATACTACCATGATTCTGGAAATGGACACCAGACTAAGTAGAGTCCTAATGACTTGTCTTTATTCCTATAAATTCATGCATCTGTGAACATTTATCAGAAAGTTCTTTTTACAAGAGAACTCCACCTGACCAAATTTCTGAATCATCAAAGAGATATTTATGTCATTTGGCTATATCCAAAGACTTAGTGAGCCCAGTGGCCAACGTAGCAGAGATACTGTGAAAGGCAAACAAGAGGCTGAATAGAAGGAAATTCTACCTTTCACTCAAGTCAAACCAAATCTCTGCATGGAGAAGGGAGGCAGACATGAACTTCTACTTTTATTTGAGGAGGTATTGGCATTTAATAGCAGTTGAGAGATAGTAAGTTTTCTTTAAGAGTATCAACCTAATAAGTTGACCATGCTCCAGTGAGAGGCCACACATCCAACAATATTTGGTCAATATTAATTAGATTTGGTGCATTAATTGCAACAAAAACATAAGATGCAGCATTGAGACAGTATAGAAGGGGATGGTGTATCTGGGAGGAGGCCATGGTGGTGATAATAGCCAAAGAAACCTTGAGTAGAGCTAATTAAACTACTGACAACTCCGTGCCTCATTTCACTAACCTGCAAGCTTATAGTGATGAAAATAGCATCCAATTAGTGTATAGTCAGACACCAGGTATCCAAAAAAAAAAAAAAATGGATAAGAATAGAGAGCCCAGAACATATTTACATATGTAAAGCTCACTGATATTTTGCAAAGGAAGCAGCAACAAGGCAACCCAATAAAATTCTGGAAGAAATATACTTACAAGTAGAATGAAACCTAATATTTGTCAACCACCAACTCTAAAATATTAATTAAAAATTTACTACAAACTATAACACTAGTAGAAGCCAATAGGGGAAATATTTAGAAGATAGGTCTAGACAAAATGTTTTGAGATATGATGTTCTTAACATCTGCCCAAAGCAAAAGTTGACAAATATGTTTATATTAAACAAGTTACACAGGATTACTTTCACTGTAAAGAAACCAATCAGTAGATTCAAATAAAGCTCTGGGATGCTGTTAATAATTTGTGAGAGTCAGTGTACAGGGCACTTTCCCACAAAAATCTAACAACCCAAGTACAAACCATGGTACCCTCATGATGAAAGAAACAACTGGATCTCAATAATTATCCTCTGACTTTCATGTTTCAGCAAGCATAGGAAGAAAAGGTTTGGTTTATTTGATTCACATTTCCATATCACTGTTTATCATCAAAAGAGGTCAAGACAGGGGCTCACAAAAATGCAGGAAGCTACAAGCAAGAGGTGATAAAGAGGCCATGGAGAGGTCCTGTTTACAGACTTTCTCTTCATGGCTTCCTTAATCTTTCTTATAGAATCCAGGGCCCTATTCCATCAATCAGTAATTAAGAAAATACCTTACAGCTGGAATTTAGGGAGGCATTTTTCATTTGAAGTTGCCACCTTCCAGATGATTGTAGCTTGTGTCAAGTTGACATAAAATAAGCCAAGACAATATGCAAGCATATTAAATAAGTAATTTAAATATGCTTTAAAAAACTCAATAGTCAAATTCTTCAAAAAATAAAAATAAATCTTACACATGATCTAATCATTCCATTCTTGGACTCAAAAGACTTTGTTTTATATAAAGATACTTTACATAATTATATATTCAATCAGGATTGTTGCGGCTGTATTCGCAAAAGCTAGGAAATAGAAAGAACCCAGATGTATCTCCAGTGATGACTAGATAATGAAAATATAATAAATATATGCAATTGTGTATTATTGCATTGTCAACAGCTAAATTATGAAATTTGCAAGTAAGTGGATGGATTAGGAAACAACCATCATGAATGAGGTTATTCAGATCCTAAAAGACATGCATCACATTTTCTTTATTGTATGTGCTTTCCTAGTTAGGTTTATTTTTGCTGTGCAAAAACACGAAGACCAAAACCAACTTGGAATCAAAGGGATAAGATCTGCTTACACTTCCAGGTAACAGGTAACAGTTCATCACTGAGAAAAGACAGGGCAGAATCTTGGAGGCAGGAGCTGATGCAGAAGTCATGGAAGGGTGATGCATACTGGCTTGCTCCACATGGCCTGCTCAGCATGCTTTCTCAAGGACCCCAGACCTATAAGCACAGGGATGGCACTACCCACAATGGGCTGTGCCTTAATCACTAAGTGATAAAATGTCCAAAAAGCTTACCTACAACCAAATTTTTTTTCTTAATATTTATTTTAATCATTTTGTAAAGTCCAGTCATTACTTCCTTTCAGGTCTGCCCTCCAACAGTTCTTCATTTCATTCTTCCTACCCCTGTCTCCAAGAGGAGACACCCCCTCCCCACCTGACCCCACCCCACCTTGCCAAGCCTCCCCACTCCCTGGGGCCTCATGGCTCATGGCTCTCCAGGGTTAGGTGCATCTTCTCTCACTGAGGCCAGACCAGTAGGTCCTCTACTGTGTATGTATGAGGGACCTCAGACCAGCTAGTATAAATTGCCTGGAGGGCTGAAGAGATGGCTCAATGGTTTAGAACACTGACTGCTCTTCCAGAGGTCCTGAGTTCAAATCCCAGTATCCACATGGTGGCTCACAACCATCTGTAATGGGATCCGATGCCCTCTTCTGGTGTGTCTGAAGACAGTTGCAGTGTACTTACACATAAAATAAACAAATAAGTTGCCTGGATAGTGGCTCAGTGTCTGAGAGTTATCAGCGGTCTGGACTAGTTAAGACTGCTTGGCTTGGCTTCCTATGGGGTTGCCCTTATCCTCAACCTCTTCCAGCCTAATTCAGCCACAGGGGTCTCCAGTTTTAGTCCATTGGTTAGATGTAAGTATCTGTATTTGTCTCAGTCAGTTGCTTATTGGGCCTTTCAGAGGGCAGCCATGCTAGGCTCCTGTGTTTAAACACATCATAGTATCAGTAATAGTGTCAGGTCTTGGAACTTCTAGTGATATGGATCCCAAATCATACATAGATGGTTGCAATACCCCTCAGCTCCTCCAGTCCTTCTACCAGCTCCCCGACCAGGGGCTTGAGCTCAGTCAGATTGTTGACTGTGAGCATCCACATCTGCATTGGTCAGGTGCTGGAAAAACTTGGAAGGGAACATCCACACCAGGTTACTGTCAGCAATCACTTCTTCGCAACAGCAACAATGTAGGGGTTTGGTGTCTGCAGACAGGATGGATCCCAGGTGGGGCGGTACCTAAATATCCCTTCCTTGAAACTCTGCTCCATTTTTTGGCCCTGTCTTTCCCTTGAATAAGAATATTTCTGGGTTAAGAAAACTTTCTCAGAGAAGAAACCAGGAAAGAGGACAACATTTGAAATGTAAATAAAATAAATATCTACTGGAGAGAGAGAGAGAGAGAGAGAGAGAGAGAGAGAGAGAGAGAGAGAGAAGAAAGAGAGAAAGAAAGGAAGAAAGGAAAGAAAGCAAGAAAGGAAAGAAAGGAAGAAAGGAAAGAAAGCAAGAAAGCAAGAAAGCAAGAAAGCAAGAAAGCAAGAAAGCAAGAAAGCAAGAAAGCAAGAAAGCAAGAAAGCAAGCAAGCAAGCAAGCAAGCAAGCAAGAAAGAAAGAAAGAAAGAAAGAAAGAAAGAAAGAAAGAAAGAAAGAAAGAAAGAAAGAAAGAAATCTGGGTGGG
This sequence comes from Apodemus sylvaticus, assembly GCF_947179515.1. Classification (NCBI taxonomy): domain Eukaryota; kingdom Metazoa; phylum Chordata; class Mammalia; order Rodentia; family Muridae; genus Apodemus; species Apodemus sylvaticus. The sequence continues at coordinate 48,269,967 of NC_067482.1, read as the reverse complement.
TGGCTGCTTCATCAACTGGAGTCCGGCCCTAACTACTGGAGGTTGTCTTTACAGGTTCTATGTCCCCTTCACTGTGCATTTTGGCTAAAGTTGTCCCCATTGGCTCCTGGGAGACTCTTGCTTCCTTGGTGTCTGGGACCCTTCAGCTCCTCATCTGCCAGGGCTGCATATTTTTATTTGATTTCCTGACTCTCTGTAGATTACAATATATACCATAGACATTTTTAATGACAGCAAGTCCTAAAACCCATACAATAGAGGGACCATTTGTTGTTTTCTGTTATTCTGACTTTCTTAAGCAAAGTGGTTATTATACTTCTCCCTTTTATATGAAAAGCCTTTTGTCCTGGGCAATTTTAATATTTCATATAAAAACTATAGCATATGGTTTTATTTTATATAAATCCTGTATTATGGTTTATAATTGTAGACTAATTTATAGAGTTGATTTTTTCCCCTTAGGTTTTTTGGTTCTTTCTCTTTATGATAGGATGATGAAAGAATAATCTTATTATATCCTTTATTATACACACTTTGACCTTAAAGAAATCAACATTAATGACCTACAAATATGTATTCTGGAAGTGCATAGAGAGGCACAAGTTCATACTATATACAAATACGAAGATGCTTTTATTTTTCCTTTCTTAATAGATAACTGTATATACTGTAGACAATATTGATGACAACAAATGACATAAAACTGATATATATTTATTGTGCTGCTCTTAGATTTTTTTCATTTAATGAAGTGTTATGACTCTTCTTTTATGTAGTTAATATCCAGGAAAATGATAAAAGACCTTACTAAATAAAAGCTTGATATTTTATTCTAAATAAAAATATAATTCCTTAAGTATTTCTTGATTAACATTCATATTATTTATGGTTGATTTCCACTTTTAAAATTATAATTGACTTTCAGTTCCTAATTGCTATGTAACACACACACACACACACACACACACACACACACACACACATATACTCTTTCCCTAATTGAGTTCTCAAAGAATTAGCCTATTTTTTGGACTGTTTTACTTGAAATATTTTCCTGAGATAGCTTTTCGTATCTTTATTAATCCCTTAATATGAGTTTCAGTGAAAAACTAGGATTTCTACTTTTATAACCACATTACAAGTTTCCATGCTACAACCAATATTAGTAGATTTTAGAAAGAGCTCATACACAGGGAATGAGATACCCCCTTTAGTAGAAGAGAAATTTTATATATATAAAATTTGAAAATTGCTTTACAATTTTGGTGATATCTGTGAGAAATAAATATCAGAACTAGAGACTTTAAAGAAGGTTCAAAATTAATGAGGACAAAAGAAAAAGAAGGAAACATCTAGACTCTGAAAGTTGAGTAACAAAGACTCAGGATACAGAGAATGTTCAGGGGACAATGTGGCAATGTGACAATGTCAGATTTTAAATCAACATGTTTACAGAGTGCTGTGTGAAGCATATTTGTATAAATCTTGAATAATGTAAATTAGTATAGACCTCAAATTTTATCATATTCTCATTGTACAAACATTCAAAATTTCTTTCTTCTAATTCTGGAAATTTACTGCTGCAATTCCCATCTGTCCCATAGAGAGCCTGAGCCTGTTTCTACCATTGCCTGTATGTACCGCTGACATGTGTATAACATTTTATCATATTCTTTCCTCTTTGTTCTTCAGCTTCCTTGTCATTTTTATTAGATATATTCTTTATTTACATTTCAAATGTTGTGCCCTTTCCTGGTTCCACCCGAAAATCCCATAACACATCTCTCCTCCCGTTCTTCCCCAATCAACCCACTCCTACTTCCCTGTCTAGGTATTCACCCAAAACTGCAGCATCCAGCGTTCCAAGGACGAAGGGCCTTTCCTCCCTTTGATGTCTAGCAATGCCATCCTCTGCTGCCTATGTGTCTGGAGCCATACGTATCTCCATGTATACTCTTTGGTTGACATTTTTGTCCCTGGGAGCTCTGGGAGTACTAGGTTTCTTACACTGTCATTCCTCTTATGGTGCTGCAAATCCCGTCAGCTCCTTGGGTCATTTCTGTAATGCCTCCATTTGGAACCCTGTGTTCAGTTCAATGGCTGGCTGAGAGTGATCCCCTCTGTATTTTTCATGCACTAGCAGAGCCTCCCAGTTGACACCTATATCATCCTCGGGTCATCAAGAATTTGTAGGCATCCACAATAGTGTCTGGGTTTTCAAACTGTATATGGGATGGATCCCTAGTTGAGGCAGTCTCTGGATGGTGTTTTCCTCAGACTCGACTCCACACTTTCTCTCTGTATCTTCTTGTATAGGTATTTTGTTCTCCCTTCTAAGAAGTACCAGAGTATCCATACATTGTTCTTCTTTCTTCTTGATCTTCATTTGATCTGTGAATTGTGTCTTGCGTATTCCAAGCTTCTGGCTAATATCCACTTATCAGTGAGTGCATACCATGTGTATTCTATTGTGATTAGTTTACCACACTCAGAATGATATTTTCCAATTCCACCCATTTGTCTAATAATTTCATGAATTCATTGTTTTTAATAGCTGAGTAGTATTCCACTTTGTAAATATACCACATTTTCTGTATCCATTCCTCCGTTGAGGGACATCTGGGTTCTTTCCAGCTTCTGACTATTATAAATAAGGCTGCTATGAATGTAGTGGAGCCTGTGTCCTTATTACATGCTAGAGAATCTTCTAGGTATATGCCCAGGAGTGGTATAGCATGGTCCTCCAGTAGTATTATGCCCAGTTTTCTGAGACATCATCAAACTGATTTCCAGAATGGTTGTACCGGCTTGCAATCCCACCAGCAGTGGAGAAGTGTTCCTCTTTCTCCACATCCTTGCCAACACCTGCTGTCTCCTGAGATTTTGATTATAGCCATTCTGACTGGTGTGAGTTAGAATCTCAAGGTTGTTTTGATTTGCATTTCCATGATGACTAAGGATATTGAACATTTCTTTAGGTGCTTCTAATCCATTCGATATTCCTCATGTGAAAATTCTTGGGTTAGCTCTGTACTCCATTTTCTAATAGGGTTATTTGGTTCTCTGGAGTCTAACTTCTTGAGTTCTTTGTATATATTAGATATTAGCTCTCTGTCAGATGTACAGTTGGTAAAGATCTTTTCCCAATTTGTTTGTTGCTGTTTTGTTCTATTGATAGTGTCCTTTGCCTTACAGAAACTTTGTAATTTTATGATTTTTTTTTTTGTAATTTTTGTCAATTCTTGATCTTAGAGCTTAAGCTATTGTTCTGTTCAGGAACTTTTCCCCTGTGTCCATGTGCTCAAGGCTCTTCCTCAGTTGCTCTTCTACTAATTTCAGTGTGTCTGGTTTTATGTGGAGGTCTTTGAACCACTTGGACTTGAGCTTAGTACAAGGAGATAAAAATGGATTGATTTGCACTCTTCTGCATGCTAGCTGCCAGTTGAACCAGAACCATTTGTTGAAAAGGCTATCTTTTTTCCACTGGATGGTTTTAGCTTCTTTGTCAAAGATCAAGTGATCATAGGTGTGTGGATTCATTTCTGGGTCATCCATTTTATTCCATTGATCTACCTGCCTGTCAGTGTACCAACACCCTGCAGTTTTTAACACTATTGTTCTATAGTACTGCCTGAGGTCTGGGAGTGCTTCAGCTTTAAAGAACACACATCTATTCTTAAATTCTATGAGACATGTTTACTCAGCTCATATTTGAAATTCAAGGTTAGAAATGGCAGAAGATGCCTGGTTAAAATGCATGGACCTAAAGTTCCAAAGGTTCCCACATGTTAGTTTGTTCAATTTACAACAATTTTAGGTCATTTTCCTTTTGTTTCAAATATGTCACTTTAATACATCTATTTGGTCTTTTATTTATTATCTTAGTTATATTTTTATATAATTTTATTTATAATTTTATAATTTTATATATTTTATTTATAATTTTATAATTTTTATATAATTTTATATCAAAATAGTCTCATTAAAAGTGATATGTTAATGAGAAAGTTTGCCACTTAATTTTGCCTCACATTGCTCCTCACTTAGGTTTGGCGTTTTGTCATTATAATTTTGAAGCAATTAATTCAGATGGGAAAAGGAAAAATTTTTAGTATGTATAATTGCACAGATGTTAATCTGTGACCTAGAAAGAAGAGAATAGCAGGAGTCTCATTGATTTCTCCAAGAGGAACCAGAACGTGCCCACATTATATTATACATTGGTTGATAATTCTTCTAAATCCTTATAAAATTTACATATACCAAGCATAATAAACATGTGCTATGGAACTCATTTTTGAGCTTTGCTATTTACATAAGTATGGTAGGAAACCAATTAGTAGATGGAAAATTTGTAACAACTGTCATAAAATAAATTGCAGACACATTACCTCTTTTTATTATTTCATGAAAACATAAAGAAAGGAAATCAAAATCAAATAAAATAGTTCTATACACTCAAAGAACTTTAATGTGAAACACATTTAACAGGTGAACTTTCAATATTGAGAAAAATTTAAATAAGTTTAGCAGAGAAGTCATCAGAAAGGTGACTGTAAACTTTAGTTCTTCTGTAAATATTAGTGAATTAACTTGCCTGTCATCTGAACATTTCCTGAAATATAATAATACAGAGGATGCTGTATATAGCACATAAATGTTTATGTAGTCCATCAACACTTAATTATATTTTTGGATGTAATTTAATAAGCCATTGTGTTGCTTACTAATCTATGGAATCCTGATTTATTGTATATAAAAATGTACAATCTGTATCTAATATTATATCTACTTTGTGTGTATACATATTACTTTACATAATATTTATTTTAACGTGTTAGGTGAGTTATATAACCTTCTAGAATTCATTGCTATTTAATTTTCCCCATTTCTTTCCATCTTATAGAAGTTCCTCTTAGGATACCCTAATCTCACATTTTTAGAAATGTTGTTACTATATGACCTTACTTATCCTTGACTGTGAGGTACAAAGACAAACCAAGATTTCCCCTGGAATGCAATGACTTGTATCTTCAAAAGGAATTCAGGATTATGAAGATATGACTTGAGACTCTAAGAATTCAAGGTCACCCTGGATAAGCTTGGATTCTTATCTGAAGCTTATTCAAACCTTCTGAATTGGTAAAATTGAGCAGTAAATGTCAAAAGACAGACTTTCTCATGTGATTGGCTATACTTTTAACTTCTGTTTCAATTCTATTCCAAACTAAGAATACCAAGAAGGCAATTTCTTCTTCATTGTCCTTGTAGAAAATCTTCAAGTCTAAAAGCAAGAAATGAAAAGAAAAATATGTGTGTGTAGAAAGTAGGCGGGGTAAAAATTGATCTACATGCTTCCTAAAATGCTTGTTTTAATTTGTTTTTTTTTCAGAAACATATATTTTTTAAAGAATTTTGTTTAATTTTGTTTTATGTAAGTATGGTGTGTGTGTGTATGTGTATGTGTCTGTATGTGTGCACACGCGCGTTTGCACGCGCGCACGTTACAGCAGTGAAATTTTTCTTTTACCACTTTTGTTGTGGAGATAAACCTGAGTCTTCAGGCTTTATAGCAGGTGCCTATACATTCTGATTGATTCAGTACTAGGCATCACCCACATTCCTGATTTTAAATATTTAAAGTTTATTTCATTTTAACATAACGTAACAGTTGTTAATTCTGTTTATGTGTGAAATTAATTCCTGTTATACTTTACCTTCCTACTTTCTCTCAGCCCTTCCAAAATAATAGCAATGACTATGACATATACAAAAGGCAGAGTTTCTACACAGGAATGAATACCCCCTTCCTATGATGGTCTTTGAGTCCCAGAGTGGGCACTATTAATATCATCTTTAGGACTAGTATTCGCCTGTTATCTATCTTCATCATGAACAAATCAGAGTCTTTTCACTCATAACTATTTACTGTTAGAAGGAACCTCTTTTAATGAAGCCAAGTATAGCACAACACTTATTGATTGGTATTTAACATATAGATTTCAAAAGTTTTTCACTCCATGTACATTTAGTAAAACAACTGTTAAAGTTTATCCTAGGGAATTTATCCTCCAGAAAGATGAATGCATTCTGTTTTTTTAAATTCAGAGTTCCAAACTTTTAAAGATCTCTTTGAAGGAATTCACGGTCTCAAAATTTTGTGACTGACTCAAGGTAAACATAAAAATAACAAAAAGCATTCTTGGATTCGGTTAGCGAGGATTTTGTTCAGTATTTTTGCATCAATGTTCATGAGGGAGATTGGTCTGATGTTCTCCTTCCTTGTTTGGTCTTTGTTTGGTTTAAGTATAAGCGTTATTGTGGCTTCATAGAATGAGTTGGGTAGTGTTTCTTTCTTTCTTTTTTTCTTTTCTTTTTTTCACTTCTTTTTTTGGTTTGTTTTGTTTTTTATTTGTTTGTTTGTTTTGTTTTTTTGAGATAGGGTTTCTCTGTGTAGCTCCGGCTGTCCTGAAACTAAGTCTGTAGACCAAGCTGCCCTCGAACTCACACATCCACCTGCCTCTGCCTCACAAGTGCTGGTATTAAAGGTGTGTGCCGCCACCCCGGCTAGGGTAGTGTTTCTTGAGTTTTTATTTCATGGAATAGTTAGAAGAATATCGGTATTAACTCTTCTTTGAAGATCTGATCAAATTCCCTGCTAAACCCATCTGTTCCTGAACTTTTATTATTAATTTTTTTGGATGGGAGACTATTAATGACTGCTTCTATTTCCTTAGGACTTATGGGACTAGTTAGATGGTTTATCTGATCCTGTTTTAACGTTGGCAACTGATATGTATCTAGAAAGTTGTCCATTTCATACAGATTTTCAAACTTTGTTGAGTATAAACTCTGGTAATAGGATCTGATAATTTTTTTAATTTCCACAGTTTCTGATGTTATGTCTCCCTTTTCATTTCTGATTTTATTAATTTGGATACTTACTCTGTACCCTCTGGCTAGTCTGGATGAGGGTTTATCTATCTAGTTGATTTTTTCAAAGAACCAGCAACTTGTTTTGTTGATTCTTTGTTTAGTTTTTTTTGTTTGTTTGTTTGTTTCTTTTTAGAAGAATGAGATTCATTCTTAGCACTGCTTTCATTGTGTCCCATAAATTTTGGTATGATGTGTCTTCATTTTCATTAGGTAGGCTTCATCCCATGGATGCAGGGATGGTTCAATATATGAAAATCCATCAATATAATCCATGTTCCTGGACAGAGCACCAATGGCTTACACTTTAAGAATAAGGATCGACAAATGGGACCTCATAAAACTGCAAAGCTTCTGTAAGGCAAATGCCAAGGTAAATACTACAAAACAACAACCAACAAATTGGGAAAAGATCTTTACTAATCTTACATCAGATAGAGGGCAAATATCCAATATATACAAAGAACTCAAGAAGTTAGTCTCTAGAGAATCAAATAACCATTTTGAAAAATGGGATACAGTGCTAAAGAGGGAATTCTCAGCTGAGGAAATTCGAATGGTTCTAATGCACGTAGAGAAATATTCAGCATCCTTAGTTATCAGGGAAATGCAAATCAAAACAACACTGAGATTCCAACTCACACCAGTCAGAATGTCTAAGATGAAAAACTCAGGGGACAGCAGATGTTGGAGAGGATGTGGGGAACACTTCTCCATTGTTGGTGGGATTGCAAGCTGTAAAACCACTCTGGAAATTAGTTTTGCGATTCCTCAGAAAATTAGACATAATACTACCTGAGGATCCAGCTATACCACTCCTGGGCATATATACCCAGAAAGTGCTCCTACATGTAATAAGGACACATGCTCCACTATGTTCATAGATGTCTTATTTATAATAGCCAGAAGCTGGAAAAAAACACAGATGTCCCTCAACAGAAGAATGGATACAGAAACGGTGGTATATATACACAATGGAGTACTATTCAGCTATTAAAATCAACAAATTCGTGAAATTCTTAGGCAAATGGATGGAACTAGAAAGTGTCATCCTGAGTGAGGTAACCCATTCACAAAAGAACACACATGGTATGCACTCACTAATAGTCAAATGTTAGCCCAAAAGCTCAAAATAAACAAGTTACAATGCACCCAGCACAGGAAGCTCAAGAAGAAGGAGTTCTTAAATGAGGATGCATTAGTTCCTCTGAGAAAGGGAACAAAATACAGAAGCAATAAGGGGAAAATATGTGGAGCAGAGACTGAAGTAAAGGCCATCCAGAGACTGCCCTACCTGTGGATTCATCCTATAAACAGTAACCAAAACCCAACACTAGTATGGACGACAAGAAGTGTATACCAAAAGGAGCATGACATGGTTGTCTCTGGAGGGGCCCAGTCAGAGCCTTACAAATACAGAGACAGATGCTAGCAACCAACCATTGTACTGGGCATGAGGTCCCCAATGGAGGAGCTGGAGGGTGGGCCAGAGGAGCTGAAGGGGTTTACAGCCCCATGGGAAGAACAATGATCTCAGCCACCCAGAAGTCCCAGGACTCCCAGGGACTAAATCTTCAACCAAGGGGTACACATGATTCCAGCTAAAAATGTGGAAGAGGAATGCCTTGTTGGGCATCAGTGGGAGGAGTGGTACTTGGTCAGGTAAAGGCTCAATAGAGGTCCCAACGAAGGGAAATCGAGGAGGGGGAAGGTGTGAGTGTGCTGGGTGAAGGGGCATACATGTGGAGGCGGGGGGTGGGAGGAGGGGTTGGGGGTCTTTGGGGAGAGGGGAAATCGGGAAAGGGTTTGCCATTGGCATGTAAATGAAGATGATATTCAATAAAAAAAGAAAAAGAAAAAGAACAGAATGCAATTACAGATGAAGATTCTAAAATGATATTATATAGCAACATATATAGCAACAAGTCTCTTGTCCACAGAAATTTCCAACTATGCCTTAATTGCTAATGTGAAGCCAGTACCATGTACTTTTGTTTTCCAAAATGTAAAAATATGCTTGATCTAATAAGTTTAAAATCTCATTCCTCACAGAGGAACCAAAATACATAGAACTAGGGGGAAAGTATTCTATATATTAAAAAATGAATGTGATAATAAATAGATATTGCATGTAATCAATTTAAAAATACTTTCAGGAATGAAAGTTAAGATCAATATTTGAACACAACCTAACAACAGCCAGTACTAATACAGAGGAAAAGAGATTCTGAAACAAAGAAAGCATGAGTAGTAGCAAATCTTTATAATGTCTGATAAATGTGAAAAGTCATGGGAAAAATGGACAGAAGTATTTCTTAATGGACTACCAGTATTACTGGTAGTTCAGAGGATGCATTAAAGAAGCTTGTATCTCCTTTAGATAACAATAGAAACTTTCTCGTTCCATAAGGGAAGCCAATCCACATACATATATTTTACTTCAGTCACTGAAACATTCAGTGTTTAGCAATAAACAATTTTAGCAGTAAAAGCCTATGAAGACATCTCTAGTATAGGCTGTTTAGAATTTAGATCATTAACACTAATTGACCACATATAAATATACATGATTTATATTGCATGTGAGATTGTTTCAAAGGACATTGACGATTTATAATGGGGAAAATATAGTGCATGAGCTCAAAGATCTTGTTAGTTTTCTTTCATCAGCAATGACAAGACACTTAACATTATGGACTCAGTATCTCAGGCTATAAAATATGGATATTAAATAATATGGGCTTTATATGTATTATATTGACTAGTGTCTATGTGTGTGTGTGTGTCTGTGTGTGTGTGTGTGTGTGTGTGTGTGTACATTTTCTACCTGTAGTACAGAAATTCAGATTGTCAAATATGAAAATATCAGTCTAGCCAGGCAATGGTGGTTCACGTTTTTAATCCCAGCACTTGGGAGGCAGAGGCAGGTGGATTTCTGAGTTTGAGGGCAGCCTGGTCTACAGAGTGAGTTCCAGGACAGCCAGGGCTACACAGAGAAACTCTGTCTTGAAAAACACCATATATATATATATATATATATATATATATATATATATATATATATATATATATATATATATATATATATATATATATATATATATCTTGTACCTGAAATATTAGAATTGTTTTCTTTTGATTGCCTCTATGGGGATCTGTTTGTTCTTAACACCCTGAGGCCACCCATTTGACATTTTCATTTGTATTAATTCCCTAAGATATAAACTGTAAAATGAGTAGAAAAATTAATAAAACAACAATTCGAACTTTGGAAGAATTGATAAAATGTCAAGAGAAAGCGTTTGCCTTTGGATTCTATCTGACAGGTTTAATACAATGACACATTGTCAGGAAATAGGGGAATACAATATCATAAAAAACAGAAAAATAATTCAGATATTTCCTGAAACAAATCTCCCCTTATTTTCAGGAAGGTTAGGCATTTAACCAAAGTTATAAATTATAAAGGTGAATAAGACTCATTAAGTGAGTCAGAGATTTCCAAAGCTTATCCATCTTTTGGAAAAAAACTAAAATATTTTAGTCTCTTAATAAGTTTCTTTTGTAGATGCCATTAACATAAACAATCACATAATTTGCAAAATTGTATCACATCAACTTTATGAAAATAATTATTACAATTATGTAAAACATGGTCTATTCAAAAAAGTCCAAATGATGCAATTATCCAGTATTTAGGATAACATTAGTAAGCTAAGTGAACCTCCAAAAGTCTGTACCTCTCTGAATTTTGAAAGCTTAAGTTCTTTTCAAAAATTTATATTGAAACTGGGTGTGATTTCACTGATTAGTAACAGACAAGGCAAGTCTACAGATTCATACTTATAGATATACTGCAAGAAATTACATATTATAAGAACTATAAATACATAAAATTAGACTATATAAGTATGGATATAAGTATGGAGTTCTATAGTAAGCAGGCATGGTGTAAGAGTGGGGTCAAAGTGGAAATCTAATCCTGAGATCAGGCAGGAGTATGATCTTCTTCTTCTGCCCCAGGACTGGGTATCCCAGTGCATGTAGACCTGTGCTCCAAAGTTTCCCCAATCTGGAAAGGTAACTAAGTTTGGTAGCCAGGTTAACCTTGCTCTCCCCTTTTAGGACATGTACAGCAGCACTTGGAGTTCCTCCTATGCAAATGAGGCATCTCTAGCACATGGCCCTAACCAATGATGTACACTTACTCCTTCTAGCCTCTGCTTACACCCCAAAGGCTTAGATAGCCCCTTTTCCCCAATTATAATGAGTTATCTCACTGAATCTGTCTCGTAAGATTCTTTTCTCAATCACTTAGCTCCCAGCCGCTTTACCTTGCTTCACCTCCAGGTTTGCTGGTTGTGATAGTGAGTGATCATGTGTCTACTTATGGGGAAGAGGAGCTTGAATAACACATATATTAATTTCTTTTCACTTTTACTCATTTATTTATAAGTTTAATTTGTTTCAGATACTAGGTATTTAAGTAGGTATGACTAGTTGTTCCAAATGTTCTTTAACATTTATTTTCAGACTTACAAGAAATTTTGTGGAGATTATCTCTGGGTTTCCCAATTACAAAATGGTACAGCAAAACAACAGTATGTGAAAATGTGGTATGACCCATGACAAGCAAACCCACTCCGTGAAATGTAATATAGACAATGACAAAAATATTCAGAAACATTATCAAATCATCAAAACAAAATTTGAAATTAGCATTATTTATTTGTAGCAAGATTTACAAGTAAGGGTAATACATGTTGTCAAATATTTATAAGCTATTAAGTATCTCTTCATCTTTAAACATTTCTTTTTCAGCTACTAAATTAAATGTGAGACTTAAAGTCTGTAGATAAAAATCTATAAAAGTTAATTTTGGGACAAATATTTAATAATGGATGTAGAAATAGAAGGATAATAGATGACAGATACACCTAAAAAAGGTTTATTAAAGAATGTAGAAGACTTCACAATTACTTCAATGCTTTGAATTCTAACGCTGTATAGTGGAATATACTTTATAGTAAAATTAATGACAGTTCTATTGAAAATACAAATTTTGCCTTATTATCTAATAGATTTAAAAGGTAACCACCAAATCAATTGCTAAATAAATATGAAAAGATAATCTAAGAAAAGTTTTAATTACAGTAGCTTCTATAAGTACCTTTCTACAGTATCTTTCTATAGAATGAAAAGTATCCTTCTTTAGTAAAAATAGTAGAATATTTTATTTTCCCAAAGTAATCTTGCTAGATTTAACTGACATATTTCTAAATATTGAAGAAAACTACTGTTAAATTATCACATACTATGGAGAACAAATACATAATACATGTATCTGTGACCAGAAGCACAATAACTAAAAACTTTCGGTAGAACTTTTAAAATAAATGTCTTTTCAATATAAGGATAATTTATTTCTGCAAGGCCATAGACCTTTCTATATTATGTATAAATGATCTTTGACTGAGAAGTTTAATTCTGGGTACTAGGGCACAATAATTTACTCTTGCTGTAATCACAAGATGAATCACAAAGAATGAATTCAAAAGGCCAGGAAGCATAAGAAAGCTCTTTTGTTAAAAAGGTTTATTTCAGAACTATTTACTTCCTTCTAGTCCCTTATAAATCTTGCTAGCTTAAAAAAGTCTTCTTAGTCTGCTCTCAATCCTTTCTATATATATTAGAACATTTTAAGATGCCCATTTCCTTCTAATTTCATCAAAGAAAAAAAATAAACAAGCATGAAGAAGCCATATTGAAAGAATTTAATTATTCATTAATTAGTCAACATCAAAATCATCAAATCATGTACTTGTACATGGCCAAGAATATATTATCATATATAGTGAGATCAGAAATGCAGTGTTTCAAGTACTTTTTATACAGTATTTTATCCTAAATATTTTAAAAGCAATCTTAATAATTGTACAAATAGAAATGAATTTATGCATTTTTTTTGTTTTTAAGTAAGTTGTTCCCTCCCCCCCCAGAGGTTTACAAAGAGAAAATGTTTCCCAGATGATCCAGAAATGAAGAATAACAGACTTAGTTCTCAGCCCCTGAGCATTTCTGTGTAGGCTCTTATTTATTCTGTTATCAATTTGAGTAACTGAAACAAACACCTACGGAAGCAATGAGTAATTTTGGATGATGTTTGCTGAATGATTTGTTGTTGTTGTTGTTGCTACTGCAGGATAGAGTTACTCTTTTAAGATTTAGGGGCAAAAGAAGTCCTTTGAATGTTCAGGGGAAAAAAGCATGTGGCAAAGATCACACCATGCTACAGATAATCTCACATAAGAGATTTAATGTTGAAGGGACAGGTTAGAAGCCATCTAGGCATGGGGACATGAGAGAGACAGAGAAAGGGACAGAGACAGAGAGGAGACAGACAGAAACAGAGAGCTTGCCATGATAGCAGGGTCTCTTTAAAAGGGTATGCATAACATAGAGAAAATAGATGACTTGTGGAGACAGTGGATATGTTGGGCATTTAGCAGTAACGAATCACACTGTGGGTGCTGGCACTGAGACCCTGAGGACAGACTGGCAAATGCCTGATTTCTATCATGCTCAATCTGTTGAAGAGAAATATGAGGTGTTTGGTGTTCACATGGTGGAAGACAGGATACAGCGACTTGATAAGCAAACAGGAATGAGTGTCCTAATCAAATGCCAGCTCCTTGTGACTTAAATTCCACCTGTCAAGCCCCTCATCTTTAAAATGCATAGACTACAAATAGAACCACAGAGAGAAACAAATGTCTCCATACACAAGCCTGTGTAGATGCACAATTACTCACTCAGCCACAGAGCCTCTCCACCGTCCTCTTCTGTGTTCAGCTGTGGAATCTAATCTTTGAAGAGACACTGACACCACAGAGCATTTCCCTCTCAATCTCTCAATCCTACTTCCCGTCTCGTCCTTTACAGGCTGTCAGGTTTATCACTGGCGATGACTCTCTTTTATATTTTTTTATATTTATTTCTAGATCTTGCTTTCATAGTCCAATATACTAGTTGATTATATACTAGTATTAAATATATACTATACTAGTATTGATTATATACTATTGATCGGTGTTATTTCAATTATCTCTGACTAAATGGTTCAATTATATACATTTCTTCTTAGTTCTTATAATATTAGGAGGTACATTTGGTAAAGATTAATCATGTCCTATTTTCTATGTTCTTATTGCAATCCAGTGTTCTTAGTTTATATAGCAGTTGTACAAATCACTGCTGTCTTGGTGAATTTGAGTAACACTAATATCTTAGAGCAAGCCTGATTCCCTCACGCTCAGTGGAATTCCAGCTTCCTAGACAGCAGTACTAAACACAGGTCCTGGTAGAGAGGTCCAACCTTTGGTTTTTGCAACATTTAGATTATTCCCTTGATATGTAGTCCCTTTCTTAGTCTCTAGAGTTAATAAAAGGTTTTTTACTGTTTTATTGTTCATGTTTTTATCTATTTTAATCTTCAAATCTCCCTCTGTCTTTTGTATAGATATTTTTATTATATCTGTGTTCCACTCAGATAATCTAAAATAATATTGTGATCTCACAATCATTAGTTTAATTACTCTTCCAAAGTCATTTTGATGAAGATACAACTTTTACATATTCTTGACATTAGGAACTAGATATCTTTCCTGACCATTCTTTATTCTACACTATGTAGCTTAGACTCATTATTTTAAGAGAAAAAATTTTCTTGCCTTATTGACCTACAGAAAAGCAAAGTAAGATATTTTCAGGAAAGAGAAATTGATTTAGTATGACTTCACATTTAAAATTTTGCTAGACAACCAACTTCCTTTTTGAAGAAAGTAATATACAAAATATATTCATGATGGTTGTTTATGTGCAATAAAATATAATTGAATTATGTGTATGCTATTATTACTCCATTGTCTTAAATTTCAAATAAATGTATAATATTATCATTATGCTAATGACCAACACTACTGATTGTGCTGATCACTAGCAGTTTTTTATTTACAACAGTTACTTTAGTAACATTTCTACACTTTACTTCAAATCTTGCTCTGAGTTTAAAATTAAAATGATTTAGTCAGTCCCAAGGGCAGAATTTAGGATCTATCATAATCTCTTATGTTCCATCTGGAAATTATTCTGCAGGACATCAGTATTTCATATTTAAAAAAGATAAATGAATATGTTTTATAGTCTAATCTATACAACTATTTTTTATCCCATTTCAAACATAATTCCTTCTCTTACAATAATAAAATAATAATATATCCTTGTAACTCATTGAAAAAATTTTTCTCTGCCCTATGAAGTTGAAGTTACAAGTAACAGTATTCTCATTCCTATTCTTATTTGTATTAATTGAACAAACACAAAGGAAAAATATGTACTAGGATCAAATAGCTTTTGATGTCTCATTTTTTCTGTAATAATGTTGTAATAGTAGTAAGCAAATTATCTCCTTAGTAATCATTTCTACCTGCCTGAAATCTCAGAGCTGCAGACATAAAATGAGTAAAAATAATCCTGGCCATATCTATAAAGACAAAAATGTGTTGAACTAACTAAATATATTGAAACTTCTATTATGTAAAATGGGACAAATTAATCAGTACTTTTGTGTATATCAAATGTGTTAATTGCCACCAAATAAAGGGCAAAAAAGTACATTAGAGAATAGTATAAATGAAGACTTCACAGTGTATTGCAGCAAATTAAAATAGAAGGAAATAAAAGTTCACTTGCAACACAAATCATTAAATATTATATTTTTTAATTATTAGAAGGCAAATCTGGGCAGAAAAATATTAAAATAAAAGTAATTATATCCATTTATAGATTAGAAATAACATATTTATAATATTTTA
Source organism: Apodemus sylvaticus (assembly GCF_947179515.1). NCBI lineage: Eukaryota > Metazoa > Chordata > Mammalia > Rodentia > Muridae > Apodemus > Apodemus sylvaticus. The sequence goes on along the minus strand of NC_067482.1, from coordinate 48,254,161 downwards.
AAAACTGTAATCTGCCTAAGAATTTTATGAAAGGTAGGTTTGAACTGTGGGTAGCACCTATTTGGGTTGATAGTTCTGAGGTATAAGAAAGCAGGATGAGTATGCCATGAGAAACAAGCCTATAAGCAGCACCTCTATTGCATCAGCTTCAATTCCTCCCTCAGGTTCTTACCCTGAGTTCCTGCCTTAACTTCCCTGGATAGTAAACATCAAACTATAACAAAAAATGTGGTATATCTACACAATGGATTACTAATCAGCCATTAGAAACAATGAATTCATGAAATTCTTAGGCAAATGGATGGAGCTAGAGAACATCATACTAAGTGAGGTAACCCAGTCTCAAAAGATCAATCATGGTATGCACTCACTAATAAGTGGTTATTAACCTAGAAAACTGGAATACCCAAAACATAATCCACACATCAAATGAGGTACAAGAAGTGGCCCCTTGTTCTGGAAAGACTCAGTGTAGCAGTATAGAGCAAAACCATAACAGGGAGGAAGTGGGAAGGGGTGGGCGGGAGAACAGGGGGAGGGAAGGGGACTTATGGGACTTTCAGGGAGTGAGGGGCCAGAAAACGGGAATTCATTTGAAATGTAAATAAAAAATATATTGAATAAAAAAAGAAAGTTTTCACTGATCCTTTAAATTCTTTATAGAATAATACATCTCCTCACTGGGGAGAAGAAATGATGGACAAGAAATTCACTATTGTCTAGCCACCTGCACCTTACTCACATATGAGCCTATCTCAGACATAGAGTTATGTGCAAAAACTATATCCAAAGCAAACATAAGTAAAATGGCAATCTTCACTTAATGTTCAAAGTACATTTTACCCACAATCCCTGAAAACTGTGTTCCCAGTCAGTAGTATCAGAACAAACATGCTTTAGGAGTCACTTTGATGTAGCATTAAAAGAGATTTAGCAGTTGAGACTTCTGATGGATTGGAGAAATGAAAACTAACTCTGCAATCTCAGATTTTACATGTTTGTGAACATCTACAAATCCTGTATCAGAAAGCATTGAAATCTAGTTCCTAAAAATATGGTAAAAGTTTGAAGGACCCAATGGGAACCCCCATGCTCAGTTTGGAAACCCTGTGGCTGTTTGTTGGCCTTCTTAGATGTCTTTGAAGCCTTAAAAGATTATGATTAAGTAAGATTTACCGTGAGCAATTTTAGGTCTTGAGCTTCAAAAATCATGATGAAAATATACTTCTAACAGCCAAACTTAGTTGGCAGTGCAAAACAATGCTTTCACTTTCAAAATTTCCATTTCACTGTTAGGAAAAACAGATGATGTATGTGTTCTACACCGGACTGTAGCAAAGCAAAGCATTGACATTTTCCCATGTTACATACTAGAAGACATTTTTTAAGAGAGAATTTTAACCCCCGAAAAATGGACATAATAATAGTTATTTTTAAATGTTGTCCGAGCTTCTACTGAAACTATCTGCTTTACCCCTTACCCCACCCCCAACATACTTTCTCTCCACACTTTAGGGTAAACTTACTCTCTATAAAATTATCAGGGATTCAGGTAGAGTACGTCACTAAAAACACATTCTTTATGTAGCAAGAACTGAACATGTCATTATATGATTTGCATCACAGAAAAATACCAAAAATTATCACATTCAAATTTACCTTAGGAAAGCAGTTATGCTCACCACTAAGTCCTGGAAGGGTGAAGGGAAGTGGGGGGAAGGAGGTGGGGCCGGTTCAGGTATGGGAAGAGACAGGAAAAAAGTCCAGAGGGCCAGGAGCATGGAGAGAAATATGTAGCAGTTGGGGTGCGGAACATGGGGGTACGCAGGGACCACTAGAAAGTTCTGGACCCTAGGGATGCAAGAGACTCCCAGGACACAGTAGAGATGACATTAGCCGAAATACCTAATGGAGGGGAGACAGATCCTAAGGAGATCACCCCTGATATGTAGGCATTGTCCCCAGTTGGAAGGGGACAGTTATTCATCTCAAAAATTTAACCGAGAATTGTTCCTGTCTAAATGAAGAAAATGGAGCAGGGACAGAAGAATGGCCATCCAGAGACCATCCCACATTGGGATCCATCCCTTCTGTAGATACTAAACCCCAACACTATTGATGATGTCAAGAACTGCTTGCAGACAGGATCCCAGTAGGACTGTCCTCTGAATGGCTCTGCAGGCACCTGAATAAGATAGATGCAGACACTCACAACCAACCATTAGACTGAGCCCAGGGACTCCAGTGGAAGAGACAGAGAAAGACTGAAGGAACTGAAGGGGGTTGAAACCCCAGCACTAGAACATAAATATCAACTAATTGGACACCTCAGAGCACCAAGGCACCAAATCACCAACCAAAAAGCATACACGAGTAGGACCATGGCTCCTGGCCCTTATGTAGCAGAGATTTGCCTTATCTGGTATCAATGGGAGGGGAGGTGCTTGGTCCTATGGAGCTGGTCACCCAGGGAAGGGAGATGCTGGTGGGGTGAAGCCGGAGTGGATGAATGGGTGGGGGAGAACCCTCTTAGAGGCAAAAGGGAGGGATGGAATGGGGGATTGCAGAAGGGAGACAGGGAAGTGAGAAAATATTTGAAATGCAAATAAATAAAAAAATCAATTAAAAATAAGCATTGGGAACTCAAGAAGGAGACCTTAGTTGCTTTGTCCAGAACTGCACCCATAATCATCATTTTATTATGGATATTTCTTCTCTATATCAGAATTGTGTGATGTATTAGATAATGATACTACAACTTACTGCACATAGGTATCTTACAAACACTTATGGTCCAAGACCCAGTTTTGTGAGCAAAGAAGTGTAAAATATCTGATTGTCAGTTTCAAGCATTTGAATTCAAGTTTCATCATCTGTTCATCACTTTTTCCTTCCAATTCTGTAGTAAAATATTCAGTGGAAGAGGCTCTGGCACTCACACAGAAGTCACCTCAATGGATCATGGGTGATAAAATGATGGAGTTTGAAGTCACCTGAGAAGTGTGTTTTTGAGTGGGCCTGTGAAGGAATTTAAAGGAAGAATTAACAGAGTACTTCTTCAGTTCTGAACACTTAAAACGGGTGTCTTCCAGTGGTCTTTTCTAGTGAGCAACTTATATTAAAAAAACCCAAGTAAAATTTGAGATAAATACCTGTTTGTTCTCCCTTCTTGTTAGTGCATCTGTGTTTGTTGCTGTTGCTGCTGCATCTTTTTTTCATCAGACTAACTTTAATGGCCTGCCAATGAAGCATAAAGATTGGAGACTGTCTAGAACCTTCCAGTCCTTCAGAACTGCATTGCATCTACTGTGCCCAGCTTTGTGAACTGAGAACCTGCTAGGTTTCTCAGTTTCTTTAAACAGACCAACAGCCGTTGTTAGACTTCCCAACCCCTGTCAGTTGTAAGGTCTCCTCCTGGTAATAAATATATATTCGGTCAGGTTCATTTCCCTGAAGAGCCATGTGAAACTGTATTAACGAAATACTGCACATGATGATGAAGCACAATATTATGCATTCAATTTCTGTAACAGGTTCTCTCTGTTACCTTAAGATTGATATTACCAATCAGAAATTGAAAACAGTTCCCCCTTACAATCTCTTCCCCTTAAATTGCCGAGCTGCTTTCAAGCTGCCTGATAGGTCATCTATTTTTATGGTCAGACTTCTGAAAAGTATTTCTTAAAGGCCAAAATATATTAATTCCTCGCCTTTGTCTCCTTGAAGATTGTGATAGTCTTTATCACATATTAAGAAATGTTAATTGCCTCTCTTAGATAAATTGACAAAGAACAACTTTTTAGAAATACATCATCATGAAGAGTATGTATTGATTTTAGCATTAGATTCATTTGTTTAACTGTCATGATGAAATACTTACTGCTATGTTTACTCGGTATAAGCTCCAAAGCTAGAATTGTACTCTGCAGATTTGCCAGCCCCCTTCTAAACTTTTTCCCAAATTCCTTTCCTTACATCAAAGAGAGTGGTGATATTACCCATCATGTTAGAAATGGGTTTGTATCAGTTTGACATATGTTCCAGACACCCCAAAAATATTGTTGAATATATTTGTAATTTATTGAGGGGGTCAATCCTTGCAAACAGAATTTTTCACAAGGTCAGTCATATTTAAGGGGTCCTTTTCTATTCTTTTTTTAAATGTTTTTTATTGATATATTTTTTATTTACATTTCAAATGATTTCCCCTTTTCTGGGTCCCCACTCCGCGCAAGTCCCATAAGCCCTCTTCCCTCCCCCTGTTCCTCCATCTAACCCTTCCCGCTTCCCTGTTCTGAAATTCCCCTATACTCTTGCACTGAGTCTTTCCAGAACCAGGGGCCACTCCTCCATTCTTTTTGGAATCATTTAATATGTGGATTATGTCTTGGTACTCAAAGTTTCTGGGCTAATATCCACTTATCAGTGAGTGCATACCATGACTGATCTTTTGAGACTGGGTTACCACACTTAGTATGATGTTCTCCAGCTCCATCCATTTGTCTAAGAATTTCATGAATTCATTGTTTCTAATGGCTGAATAGTACTCCATTGTGTAAATATACCACATTATTTGTATCCATTCCTCTGTTGAAGGATACCTGGGTTCTTTCCGGCTTCTGGCTACTACAAATAGGGCTGCTATGAACATAGTGGAGCATGTGTCCTTATTGCATGCTGAAGAATCCTCTGGATATATGCCCAGGAGTGGTATAACAGGGTCCTCAGGAAGTGTCATGCCCAGTTTTCTGAGGAACCGCCAGACTGATTTCCAAAGTGGTTGCACCATCTTACAATCCCACCAGCAGTGGAGGAGTGTTCCTCTTTCTCCACATCCTCGCCAACACCTGCTGTCTCCTGAGTTTTTGACCTTAGCCATTCTGACTGGTGTAAGGTGAAATCTCAGGGTTCTTGTGATTTGCATTTCCTTAATGATTAATGATGTTGAACATTTCTTAAGGTGGTTCTCATCCCTCCGAAGTTCTTCAAGTGAAAATTCTTTGTTTAGCTTCGTACCCCACTTTTTAATGGGGTTATTTGGTACTCTGGATTCTACCTTCCTGAGTTCTTTGTATATATTAGATATTAGCCCTCTGTCGGATTTAGGGTTGATGAAGATCCTTTCCCAATCTGTTGGTTGACGTTTTGTCCTTTTGACAGTGTCCTTTGCCTTACAGAAACTTTGTAGTTTTATGAGGTCCCATTTTTCAATTCTTGATCTTAGAGCATAAGCTTTTGGTGTTCTATTCAGGAACTTTTCCCCTCTGCCCATGTCTTCAAGGGTCTTCCCCAGTTTCTTTTCTATTAGTTTCAGTGTGTCAGGTTTTATGTGGAGGTCCTTGATCCATTTGGAGTTGAGCTTAGTACAAGGAGATAAGAATGGATTGATTCTCATTCTTCTGCATGCTGACCTCCAATTGAACCAGCACCATTTGTTGAAAAGACTCTTTTTTTCCACTGGATGCTTTCAGCTCCTTTGTTGAAGATCAAGTGACTATAGGTGTGTTGGTTCATTTCTGGGTCTTCAATCCTATTCCATTGATCTGCTTGCCTGATATTGTACCAATAGCATGCAGTTTTTATCACTATTGCTCTGTAGTAGAGTTTAACGTCTGGGATACTGAATCCCCCTGAAGTCCTTTTACTGTTGAGAATAGTTTTAGCTATCCTGTTTTGTTTTTGTTTTTGGTTTTTTTTTTTACTATTCCAGATGAATTTGAGAATTTCTCTTTCTAGCTCTATGAAGAACTGGGTTGGGATTTTTATGGGGATAGCACTGAATCTGTAGATTGCCTTTGGCAAGATGGACATTTTAACTATATTAATCCTGCCAATCCATGAGCATGGAAGATTTTTCCATTTTCTGAGATCTTCTTCGATTTACTTCTTCAGAGATCTGAAGTATTTGTCATATAGGTCTTTCACTTGTTTGGTTAGAGTCACCACAAGATACTTTATGCTGTTTGTAGCTATTGTGAAGGGAGTCATTTCCCTAATTTCTTTCTCAGTCTGCTTGTCCTTTGGATATATAAAGGCTACTGATTTGTTTGCATTGATTCTGTAACCAGCTACTTTGCTGAAGTTGTTTATCACCTGTAGGAGTTCTCTAGTAGAGTTTTTAGGGTCACTTAAGTATACTACCATAACATCTGCAAATAGTGATAGTGTGACTTCTTCCTTTCCAATTTGTATCCCTTTGACTTCCTTATGTTGTCTAATTGCTCTAGCTAGAACTTCAAGAACTATATTGAAAAGATATAGAGAGAAGGGGCAGTCTTGTTTACTCCCTGATTTTAATGGCATTGCTTCAAGTTTCTCTCCATTTAGTTTGATGTTGGCTACCGGTTTGCTGTATATTGCTTTTACTATGTTTGGATATGGGCCTTGCATTCCTGTCCTTTCCAAGACTTTTAGCATGAAAGGATGCTGAATTTTGCCAAATGCTTTTTCAGCATCTAATGAAATGATCATGTTGTTTTTTTTCTTTGACTTTGTTTATGTAGTGGATAGCATTTATGGATTTCCTTATATTGAACCATTCCTGAATCCCTTGGATGAAGCCTACTTGATCATGGTGGATGATCGTTTTGATGTGTTCTTGGATTCGGTGGGCAAGTATTTTATTTAGTACTTTTGCATCAATATTCATAAGGGAAATTGGCCTGAAATTCTCTTTCTTAGTTGGATCTTTGTGTGGTTTTGGTATCAGTGTAATAGTGGCTTCGAAGAAGGAGTTGGGTAGTGTTCCTTCTGTTTCTATTTGGTGGAAAAGTTTGAAGAGTATTGGTGTTAAGTCTTCTTTGAAGGTCTGATAGAATTCTGCAATGAAAGCATCTGGTCCTGTGCTTTTTTTGGTCAGAAGGCTATCTATGACCCCTTCTATTTCTTTAGGGGTTATGGGTCTGTTTAGATGATCTATTTGATCCTGGTTTAATTTTGGTAATTGGTATCTGTCTAAGAAAATGTCCATTTCCTCCAGATTCACCAGTTGTGTTGAGTACAGGTTTTTATAGTAGGATCTGATGATTTTTTGAATTTCCTCAGTTTCTGTTGTAAAATCTCCTTTTTCATTTCTAATTTTGTTAATTTGGATACTTTCTCTGTGCCCTTTGGTGAGTCTGGCTAAGGGTTTATCTATCTTGTTGATTTTTACAAAGAACCAGCTTTGGTTTTGTTGATTCTTTGTATGGTTCTCTTGGTTTCTATTTGATTGATTTCAGCCCTGAGTTTGTTGATTTCCTGTCTTCTTTTCCTCCTGAGTGAATTAGCTTCTTCTTGATTGAGGGCTTTCAGTTGTTCCTTTAATCTTCTAGTGTATGCTCTCTCGAATTTCTTTTTAGAGGCACTCAAAGCTATGAGTTTTCCTCTTAGCACTGCTTTCATTGTGTCCCATAGATTTGTGTATTTTGTGCCTTCATTTTCATTAAATTCTAAGAAATCTTTGATTTCTTTCTTTATTTCTTCCTTGACTAAGGTATCATTGAGTAGAGTATTGTTCAGTTTCCATGTGTATGTGGACTTGCTGTAGTTTTTATTGTTATTAAAGACCACTTTTACTCCATAGTGATCTGATAGGAGGCATGGGATTAGTTCAATCTTCTTGTATTTGTTGAGGTCTGTCTTGTGGCCAACTATATGATCAATTTTGGAGAAGGTACCATGGGGTGCTGAGAAAAAGGTATATTCCTTTGCTTTGGGATGAAAAGTTCTATATATATCTGTTAACTCCAATTGGTCCAAAGCTTCAATTAGTTTCACTGTCTTCCTGTTTAGTTTCTGTTTTCCTGATCGGTCCATTGGTGAGAGTGGAGTGTTGAAGTCACCCACAATTATTGTGTTAGGTGCAATGTGTGCTTTGAGCTTTAGTAAAGTTTCTTTTATGAATGAGGGCACCATTGTATTTGGAGCATAGATGTTCAGGATTGAGAGTTCTTCTTGTTGTATTTTTCCTTTGACCAGCATGATGTGACCTTCCATGTCTCTTTTGATGACATAAGGTTGAAAGTCAATTTTATCTGATATTTGAATGGCAACTCCGACTTGTTTCCTGGGACCATTTGCTTGTAGAATTGTTTTCCAGCCTTTTACTCTAAGGTAGTTTTTGTCTTTGACACTGAGGTGTGTTTCCTGTATGAAGCAAAATGTAGGGTCCTGTTTACATAACCAGTCTGTTAGTCTATGTCTTTTTATTGGGGAATTGAGTCCATTGATGTTAAGAGATATTAAGGAGTAGTGGTTATTGCGTCCTATCATTTTATATTTTAATTTTATATGTGTGTGGTTATATCTTTGGGTTTGATGAAAGAAGCTTAATATCCTGCTTTTTCCAGGGTATAGTTCCCCTCGTTGTAATAGTGTTTTCCCCCTATTATCCTTTGTAGGGCTGGGTTTGTGAAAAGATATTGTGTAAATTTGGTTTTGTCATAGAATATGTTGGTTTCTCCATCTATAGTAATTGAGCATTTCGCTGGGTATAGTAGTTTCGGCTAGCATTTGTGTTCTCTTAGAGTCTGCATGAGCTCTGCCCAGGATCTTCTAGCTTTCATGGTCTCTGGTAAGAAATCTGGTGTAATTCTGATAGGTCTTCCTTTATATGTTACTTGCCCTTTTTCTCTTACTGCCCTAAGTATTCTTTCTTTGTTTAGTACATTTGGGGTTTTGATTATCATGTGATGGGAGGTATTTCTGTTCTGTTCCAGTCTGTTTGGAGTTCTGTAGGCTTCTAGTATATTCATGAGCATCTCTATCTTTAGGTTAGGAAAGTTTTCTTCCATAATTTTGTTAAAGATATTTGCTGGCCCTTTAAGTTGTAAATCTTCACTCTCATCAATGCCTATAATCCTTAAATTTGGCTTTCTCATTGTGTCCTGGATTTCCTGGATGTTTTGGGTTACAAGCTTTTTGCATTTTGCACTTTCTTTAACTGTTGTGTCCATGGTTTCTATGGTATCTTTGGCATCTGAGATACTTTCTTCTATCTCTTGTATTCTGTTGTTGATATTTGCGTCTATGGTCCCTGATTTCTTCCCAAGGTTTTCTATCTCCAACGTTGTCTCGTTGTCTCCCTTTGTGCTTTCTTAGTTGTTTCTACTTCTGTTTTTAGATCCTGGAAGTTTTTGCTCAGTTTCGTCATTTGCTTGTTTGTGTTTTCCTCTAATTCTTTAAGAGATTTTTGTGTTTCCTCTTTCATGATTTCTGCCTGTTGATCAAAGTTCTCCTGTATTTCTTTAAGTGATTTTTGTGTTTCTTCCTTATTGGCTTTTGTATTCTCCTGAATTTCTTTCAATGATTTTTGTGTTTCCCTTGTAAGGGCTTGTAATTTTTGATCCATTTTCTCCTGAATTTCTTTAAGTATGTCCTTCATGTGTTCCTGTACCAGCATCGTGACCAGTGATTTTAAATCCAAATCTTGTTTTTCTGGTGTGTTGGGGTATCCAGGACTTACTATTGTTGGAGAATTGGGTTCAGATGCTAGCATAATGCCTTAGTTTCTGTTAGTAACGTTCCTATGTTTGCCTTTAGCCATCTAGTTCTCCCAGGTGTTAGATGGTCTTATTGTCACTGGCTGGAGCTTCAACCTACTATGGATCTTTAAGGTTATTTCTGCAACACTGGATGACTGCGTTTCCTCTGGCACAGATTACTGTTATGCTGCCTTCGTCTTTTGTGCCTTTGGAGCCCTGTTCAGTCTTGCCTCAAGCAATGTTATACTTATGTTGTCTAGGTCAACCAAGTGTTCTCTGTCTGCTCTATTAAGGAGCACAGATGGTGTGGTGGGGGTCACTCCCTCTGTTGATTCTCACCTAGGACACAGGTCCCGTGCCAGACTGGCTTGCAGATGAACTACCTATGTGCTCAGTTCCTGAGTGCAGACAGACTGCTGGAGATTTGCACCCCCAGAGATCTAAAGCTCAGGGTGATCCAGTACCTAGTAACACTTTTCTGTTCCGGGAGGCAGCAAATATGGCCACAGGGATTCTCTTCCTCTGCTGCTTTCTGGGCAGGACACAGGCCCTATGCCTGGTGGTTGACAGACAAACGCCTTTGTGCTCAGTTCCTTGGTGCAGGCAGACCCCTGGTGGTTTGCACCACTAGAGATCCAAAGCTCAGGGTAATACAGTACCTAGTGACCCTTTTCTGTCCTGGCAGGCAATTGTCCTTTTCTATTCTAAGAGACAGTAAGAGGAACTTGTCCTTTCATCTCTATTAGTAAAAAATAATGAACCAGATGAAATAATGTTCTTTTGTCTACAAATATGGTTTGAGTTAGTTCCTTGAGATTTCACATTGATCCTGCTTAATATGGGTAAATTACTCATATAAACATTGTTTTGTGCAATAAAGAAATACCTATCTGTCAAAGCTATATTTGATTTAACTATTGTTTAAACTCAATTGCCTTATTCATTATGTTCTTTGCTACTAATGTGACAAGATGCATGGGAATATAATCTTATCACTTTATAATTCCACATTGTAGTGGCATTTATTTTTGAATGGGGTTATCTATTTAGTGTTGGGGCAAAGCTCAGTCTCTTTGATGTGGGACCTGCTTCAAAGAGACTCAACCTGAAGTTAGAGGCGAGTGCTCAGAGGCATGTTTCCAAACGAGGAAAGCTCCTGACTTTACAATTTTCCTTTAAAGGTCTATTCTAACATTTTCCTATGAGCTGAAGATTGACCACACACTATCATCAATACGTATGCTAACCATCATGCTCGCTTCTCCTTTCTGCTGTATATCCTGGCCTCTCTAGGTGCCCCATGTTCTTCTGTGGATTGAACGTACCAATAACTTTTCATATCTTAATTATTTATTTAAAATTTTTATATAATATAATCTAAACATATTCATTTCCTCCAACTTCTCCCAGATCCTCCCTACTCCCTACTTATCAAACTTTTTCTCTTAAAATAAAAACCACAACAAATATACTATAAAATAATAGCAAAAATATAGTGTGTTCTATAAGAGTCACTATGAAGAACTTAAAGGATAAACAGAAAATATGGTTAAAATTTAACAGATAAAATCTATCCTAGACAGAACATTTTCAAATATATGCATATTCCCCATGGAATTATATATTTTCTTAACAGAGGCAAAACTGACTTGAGGATATCCAGTTAAGATTCAAGGTGTTTTTAATTATATGCTTTTTTGTTGTTGTTAAAAATTACAAGAAGGCTTTTTCTTTTTTTTTTCTTTTTTCTTTTTTTTTTTTTTACACTTCAGATTTTATTCCCCTCTGAAAGTACTATTATGCCTTATCTTTAAATTTTTTTCTGCTTTCATTGAAGATATGTTGATGGCAAAGTCAACTTGAAGAAATTTGAAATACAAGTAAATATATAATCCAGGCAAATGCTTGCTGGGAACAGTGTTGATGGTGAAATTTAATCGCTTTCGTTCAAAAACAACAACTATTTCTACTAACATGGTTTCACAGTGGAAAAATGTATTTCTCATAAAAATAATGCCATCTGTCCTCAACTTTACCAACGAAGTCTTACTATCAACAAGCATACTAGTTTTGTCAAGTTAGAGGGACCAAGGAGAAGGATGAAATGAGAGACAGAAGAGACTATGATGCTTGTAGGATATCAGGGACACATTGGAACACCAGAGTTTCCCTGACGGCTACCAGAAGAATGTCAGCAATAATTCAGCAGCTTCCACAAAGAGTGAATACATGTCTACTGTCTTTGATGATCCTCCTCAAAGACACCTTCTACTGAGAACTTCCAGCTCAGTGTAGCAGTCTCTGGGATTACACTTATTTGAAAACATTTTTTAATTATACAAAACATGTTAAACTATGTTAACAACATTACATAGCAAACAATTGAAATTTTAATGATCATAATTAGCCATTTTAATTAAAGTTTTATTATAAGGCTCTCCAAAGTTTCATGTACACATTCACTACAAAGATAATTAGAGTAAATTTTCTAAAACTGTAGAAAAGTCATTAATATAAATTTCTTTCATCATCTTAGAATTTCCACTGATCTATAGAATTAATTCATCCTGATTGAGTTACCTTTCATTGACTGAATTATAATTTATAGAAAATACTAACTTTTGGCCACTTAGTTTATACATTTCCTAGGATAAATTATTGCCAAAATAAGAATAAAATAACTAATGAAATAACTCTTTTTTTAATTTTTTTATTCGATATATTTTTTATTTAAATTTCAAATGATTTCACCTTTCCTAGCCCCCCCACTCCCCGAAAGTTCCGTAAGCCCCGTTCTCTCCCCCTGTCCTGCCACCCACCCCCTCCCACTTCCCCATTCTGGTTTTGCTGAATACTGCCTCACTGAGTCTTTCCAGAACAGGGGGCCAATCTTCCTTTCTTCTTGTACCTCATTTGATGTGTGGATTATGTTTTGGGTATTCCAGTTTTCTAGGTTAATATCCACTTATTAGTGAGTGCATACCATGATTCACCTTTTGAGTCAGGGTTACCTCACTTAGTATGATGTTCTCTAGCTCCATCCATTTTCCTAAGAATTTCATGAATTCATTGTTTCTAATGGCTGAATAGTACTCCATTGTGTAGATATACCACATTTTTTGCATCCACTCTTCTGTTGAGGGATACCTGGGTTCTTTCCAGCATCTGGCAATTATAAATAGGGCTGCTATGAACATAGTAGAGCATGTATCCTTATTACATGGTGGGGAATCCTCTGGGTATATGCCCAAGAGTGGTATAGCAGGATCTTCTGGAAGTGAGGTGCCCAGTTTTCGGAGGAACCACCAGACTGCTTTCCAGAGTGGTTGTACCAATTTGCAACCCCACCAGCAGTGGAGGAGTGTTCCTCTTTCTCCACACCCTCTCCAACACCTGCTGTCTCCTGAATTTTTAATCTTAGCCATTCTGACTGGTGTAAGTTGAAATCTCAGGGTTGTTTTGATTTGCATTTCCCTAATGACTAATGAAGTTGGCATTTTTTAAGATGCTTCTCCGCCATCCGAAGTTCTTCAGGTGAGAATTCTTTGTTTAACTCTGTACCCCATTTTTTAATAGGGTTGTTTGGTTTTCTAGAGTCTAACTTCTTGAGTTCTTTATATATATTGGATATTAGCCCTCTCTCTGATATAGGATTGGTGAAGATCTTTTCCCAATTTGTTGGTTGCCTATTTGTCCTCTTGATGGTGTCCTTTGCCTTACAGATACTCTGTAATTTTATGAGGTCCCATTTGTCAATTCTTTAGAAATGAAAAGGGAGATATAACAACGGAAACTGAGGAAATCCAAAAAAGCATCAGATCCTACTACAAGAGCCTGTACTCAACACAACTGGAGAATCTGGAGGAAATGGATAATTTCCTTGACAGATACCAAATACCAAAATTAAATCAGGACCAAAGAGATCATCTAAACAGTCCCATAATGACTAAAGAAATAGAAGGAGTCATAGAAAGCCAACCAAAAAAAAAAGCACAGGACCAGATGGTTTCAGTGCAGAATTCTATCAGAACTTCAAAGAAGAGTTAACACCAATACTCTTCAAATTATTCCACAAAATATAAACAGAAGGAACACTACCTAGTTCCTTCTATGAAGCCACAATTACGCTGATACCAAAACCACACAAAGATCCAACAAAGAAAGAGAACTTCAGACCAATTTCCCTTATGAACATAGATGCAAAAATACTCAATAAAATTCTTGCCAACCGAATCCAAGAACACATCAAAATGATCATCCACCATGATCAAGTAGGCTTTATCCCGGGAATGCAGGATTGGTTCAATATACGGAAATCCATCAATGCAATCCACTACATAAATAAACTCAAAGAAAAAAACCACATGGTCATTTCATTGGATGCTGAAAAAGCATTTGACAAAATTCAGCATCCTTTCATGCTTAAAGTCTTGGAAAGAACAGGAATTCAAGGCCCATACCTAAATATAGTAAAAGCAATCTACAGCAAATCAGTAGCCAGCATCAAACTAAATGGAGAGAAACTTGAAATAACTTTTTATGCACTACACAGACAGAAACACAAATGATATATTAACATAAACATGCATTCTATATGATTAGTGAGTGTAACATAGTTAACTATATAAACAGTTTATGAAAGAATCATTTCTGATGAGATTAATGGGCATATTTTAATCAGAAATCTTAAAAAACACCAATTGCTTTTCTCTTATAATATTCAATAATATCCAATATTCATAAATCATGGGAACAGACTGAAAGAGCAAGGAAACATAACCTTATATCTATGCTATTATTATATGAAAGAGTTTTTAACACTTGTATTTTAACACTTTAAGGCAATATAGAAAGATGATCCTGTTGAGTATATGATACAGATCTTTGCTTACTTTTTTTTTTGAAACTCCATACTGATTTCCTTAGCAGCTTAACTAGTTAACATCCATTACCAGCATCTGATGGCTGTGTTTTCATGATGATTAGCATAACCACTGGGATGGAATGAAATCCCAATGCACTTTGCCTTGCGTTTCTCAGATGACTTGTGTGAAGTTGGGGAGCAACAGGAACAAGGAAAAAGATGGAATAAGAAAGTAAAGGGGAGTGAGAAATGGAGGAGTATGTTCAAAATAAAATATGCACATGATAATGTTCTTATGTAAAAATGCAATGTATTATGCACTGATATGATGAAACCTTTGTTTTGAAAATATAAATTCTGGAACATGGAAAAGCATTTTAGAGTTCTCTCTCAAGAGAAATTCTACATTTTTTTTCCTAACAACTATGAATTGCTAAGAGCTTATCAGCGAGAGGTAGGATTTACGACCTCTTCCTCCCAATATGAAGAAGATGGCTGGCTTGATTTTTCTGATAAATACCTCAAACTATATTTTTAAGGATTTAAAACAAGTTTAGACAAGTATTAATAAATAGAAATCCTTCTACACTTTTTAAATGAATGTAAATTAAGAAACACTTTGGAAAATAGTATCAAAATTAAATATGCACATGTGTAAGTGTGTGTGTGTTTGTGTGTGTGTGTGTGTGTGTGTGTGTATGTCTGTGTGTCTATGTGTTTATGTGTGTATATAACATAGAGTTTTTATTGCTGTGGTTAAACACCATAATCAAAAATCACGTTCAGGAGGAACCAGGTTATTTAGCTTCATTTCATGTCACAGTTCATCTTTGTAGGAAGTCAGGACAGGAACTCAATCAAGGCAGGGACCAGGAAGCAGGAGCTGGTGCCAAGGCCAGTGAGAGGTGTTGCTTACTAACTTGTTTCCCATGGTTTGTCATCCTGTTCTTTTATACAACTTAGGATCATCAGTCCATAGATGCCACCACCCAAAGTTGGTTGAGTCCTATTACATCAATTGCTAATGAAGAAAATGTCTCACAGGCCTGCCTGCAAACTGACCTTAAAGAGTTAATTTCTTAAATGAGATTCCCTCCTCTCAGATGACTTCAGTTTGTATCAAGTTATCATAATTTTATCCAGCCTAATATGTATCTATAATTTGATATAGCCTCCCTTTCACACTATCTGTCCAGTATTGAACAGCTTTCTGTATTCTCATGTTAACTGCAACATTGTTTATAATGACAAAGACATAGACCAAATACCCATTGAGAGACGAATGTATAAAGGAGAGAGAGGGGGGAGGGAGAGAAAGAGAGAGAGGGAGAGGGAGAGGGAGAGAGAGAGATCACAAATACAATGTGACATTTTAAAACACTGAAATACTGTTACATGAAACAATTCTGATGAACCTGGAGAAAATATCCTAAGCCAAATTCATAAATACAAGTACTATGTGATTTCATTTATATATGGAATCTAAAAATTCTAAAAGGTTCAGATTATTTTAAAACAAAGTAGAATAATGGTTTTTCTAGACTAGGATATGGGAATGATGGAAGATTACGGACATTATGTTTAAAGAGTACAATTTCTCAGTTGGACAAGATGAATGATTCTAGAAACATATTTTGTATATTAGTAGATTCATAGATATAATACATACCTAAAATGTTCTAATGTTCTAAATTATGTAAGATTATGTACATAATTATAATTTCCTTTATTTAGTTCTCAATGTGTATATATATATATAATTTATATATGTAAATATATATTATATAATATAATAAGGCTGAAATACTTAAAACCTCCAGTACTTTGGGATTACTTTTTCATGTAGAATCATGCAGAAGGTTTGGTCAAAATTTTCTGGTGTCATCAACTGTGTGAATAATATGTAAGGAGTACATATACTGCTGTGGAACTTAATGTGGGGTCTCCAAGATTTGTTAAAATAAAAGGCTTTTGAATGTTCAATAAGGACAACTTGATTCAAAATTTATTTGCTGTGAATCTGTATGTTTCTCTCAGTACACATCTGTTTCATCAGGTAGTCTGACCACATCATTGGTTCTGAACACACAACATGAACGTTTTGCTCTGTGTTCAGCATCAGTTACGCAGTGCCCCTGAATTCTATCTCACATGTTAGCTTAGATCAGAAACTTTTATATTAGAGATTGTAGTGGTTTTGCTGAACTCACAAAGTTTATGTTTCATTTATTTTTGTTTATTTTTGTTGTTGTTTGTCTCATCAAAAGATGTTGGTTAGGGGAAACAAAAACCTTAAGTATCAAAATAATATATCTTGGCATACTACTGCCCTGTGTTTTTGAGTGTGTTTGCATATGTGTTTGCATATGTGTTTGCATGTGTGTGTGTGTGTGTGTGTGTGTGTGTGTGTGTGTGCACAAAAAGTGGGTCTGCATCTGCCTGCGCATTGTGTCTGTGTATGATCTCTATGAATCTCAGTGTTTCTCTAACAAAGGGATTTGGCCTATATTTCCTGAACAGCACAGAAATAGTTACACATGACAGGACAGAGGAAACCTTTCTTATAAATACCCTTAACTGAGCTTTAGAAGCGAAGAAGCAATTTACTAAGTTCAAGTAAATTGCTGAAAAAGAATAGCACTTAAAACTTCACACAGATGTTATCAATCTATATCCAATCTTTGTGATATTTATTTTATTTAAGGTTACCTTCAACCTGTTGGCTGCTTTTGGCAATTGATCAATAAAATACATGTGCACACATAAACATTAAACTGGGTAAAAAACATGGAAAAATATAAAACTTACAATTAAAGCTATGCATTACTCAAAAGGTGAAAAAGCAGATTATGTGAGAAATCCAAGGGATAGTAAGGTTGATGAGATTTTGCTCCTAAAGTAATGTTAAACATAAATGGGCTGAGCACATAGTAGGACAGCAGAATAAGTAAATAGTACTCTCTGATGTCAAGAGGTATCATTAACTTTATGGCAAAATTTTCCAAAGTTCATTCTTTTTTGAAGAAAAGAGGTATTTTTCAGAAAATACAACACCACATTGTTATAGGATATTCCCTGTCCAATCTCATTAGAACAGTGGGAGGCCTGTAATCAGACAGGAAAACTGAGGCAGAGTTAGGTGTTGGAGTCACAAAGAGGTCGCCGAGGAGAGGGGAGGAAAATAGAATCTGACATGATATTATCAAAAGGTTAGTATAATTGGGTTAAAGATTTATCATTATCAATTTGCTCTGAAATTATTTATTGGCATCTTGTAAATTGTTGTTTTATTGATACATCAATCTAATTGGTTAACTATTAAGCCTTCAGAGTCTTGACTCTGCCAGGTAATTAAATGGTGAGATGGCAGATCATGGTGTGGGTATGTGTGTGTGGGGGGTTGCACAGTAGGTAGATGAACACGGGAGGGGGGGGCTCTCACAGAAGGCTGGCAGAGGGTCCACTGAGTAAGATGACCCAGTGAAGGCCCTGTGACTCCACAGGGCTGGAGAGTTGATCCAAGAGACCAGTGCAAGACCTGTGGCCCATTGATTGCTGGCCCTAGGAAGGGAATGTGATGGTTGTTTTTTTTTTAATATTTCCCATAACACCACATCATCTCTATGTCTTTATTCCACATTATCATGTACCTTTGTCTATAAATATACAATATCCCCAAAGTGTGCATCCCTTGACCTTTATATTACATTCAGCATTATTTGTTATACTTTGTTTTGAATATTAAATATTAAGATACCAACACAATAATTCAATAAATTTACCTTAATATTTTTCATATACATTGCTGCGAAAGAAGAGATACTACTTTAGTTTCAATGGAATCTTAAATTTCAAAGTCAGTTATAAACATATTGATTTGAAGGAAAGGAAAGAAAAATTCTTATTTTCAGTAGTCCAGATAACACTCTCATATACAGTAATGCTCATTAATTATTGAAAGATACAACTAACCAGCACCTTTAGAAAGGTAAAAAGTGTAACAATTCCAGTTTCTTTTCTCTTACAATTGATTGTCTAATAGTATTCCTCCAGAAGCAGCAAGCTGTACTGTTGGACAGAGTAGAACCAGGCATACTCCACACTGAACAGGACTGTCCCCTCAGAGGTCCTGAGTCCCAGTTCTGCAGACTGGGTATGTGGCCTGGAGATGATTGAATCTACAAGACAAAATGCCCCATAAAACCAGTCACCAATATCTTTAAATGCCAAGTTTTCCAAGTACTCCTTGAATGCAGATGTTCTTTGATAATCTATTTTCCTATCAAGATGCAAGGGAAACAAGTCACAGCACTGAGTTAAGAAATTATTACTGAAAATAGTCAGAAAACAGGAGCAAAACAAGTTCAGAAACTTGAATCTCAAAACTTACATGTTTTCATATAATAAGCAATGAATAGAACACTTTGGGAGAAAAACATCAGATACTTATATATTCAACTACTTTCATGACTTAGTGTGCTTTATATAACAAGTTTAATTTTTATTATTTCTGTTGTACCATGGATCTTGTCTCAGCATTTTAGATTGCTTGCTGCTCTGGTAGAGGATCCCAATTCTGTTCTCTTACCCCAAGTTAGAGAGCTCCTAACCTGTGACTTGACCCCAAGAGGTTCTGAAAATTTCTCCTTGCATTCAAAGGCATAGGTAGGTACCAACACACACACACACACACACACACACACACTCACAAGTAAAAATATTAAATAAACTGGGCAGTGGTGGCACATGCCTGTAATCCCAGCACTCTGGGAGACAGAGGCAGGCAGATTTCTGAGTTCAAGGCCAGCTTGGTCTACAGAGTGAGTTCCATGACAGCCATGGCTTTACAGAGAAACCCTGTCTCGGAAAAAAACCAAATCCAACAAAAAATATTAAATAATAATACAAACTATTGCAGATAACCAAAGCTATGTTAAACTTTACATTAACACTTTAATTGCATGTGTTGTTTAGAACTTTTAATAAAATTAAACTCATGGAAAGTCTGTGGATTTTCAATTATGTGTAACCTATACACAATAAACATTTGAAGAAAGTAAACCATGAAAATATCTATATCATGTTATTAAACTGGACAGTTTGGATAAGCATAATATTGTTTTCCCTTCACATTTACTCTTTAAGGAAAGAAAATGCATGCAGAGACTCCTGTCATATATAAACATGATTATAAGGAACTTAAGGCACTAAGAGAGAAATATAGCAGCTGTCTGTTTTAGAATTAAGTTAAACTCTATCTGTCCTGATTTACAAACTTTATTGTCACTTTTACTTTATAAGATCTATTTATACAAATGCCTTTGGGCATAAAGTACTTTTTCGACAAGTCTAGTTGCCTCTTATAAAACCTATTTCTGTGGGTTCATTGACAGCTCATCCACCATCAAATCTCAGTAGTGACAAATGTTAATGATCAAAGCACATATCTTGATTTCTCTCAGACTCTCAATATAATTGTGATTCAATACTGTCTTTAGAGTTATTAGCACATCCTCTCTCTCTACTATTTCCTTCTATTCAACAAAGATAAACTGTGTGTTAGGTCTTCAATCTCTTGAACAAGAGAGAGAGGAAAAAATAAGAATTCAGTGTTAATTTGCAATCATTTATTTAAAATTATAATATAATTTACATTCTAATTTTCACAATCAACAGTAAATTATTATTTTACAGGTTACTAATAATTCTTGAAAATTAATTTTTTGCCATTCCATAATGATGAAAGATATGTGGCATTTTTTCTGGTGTTTCAATATATGGGTTCTGGAAAGCAAACTCTAATGGAAAAGCAGATTGTAAGTATTATAAATCAATAATATCTATTTTTTATACAAAGCTAATCTTGTGTTTTGATACATTATAATGCTTCAACTGACATAATACTACATTCCATATATCATGACTCATGTCATTTAAGGAGACTACAAATGCAATCACTATATTATCTACTTACCATCTAATCTTTGGCTAGTATTTCAAAACAAAAGCTTATGAAGCCCAAATAATCTCAGTCCTAATTAAAGCTCCAAAAATATAGTATTTTCACTAATTTACACTGATAAAATAAGTTTCAAAACATTATGAGAAATATAAACAAAATGTGCAACTGTATCAATAGATTCACATGAACATATGTATGCTTACAATATACATAAATATGTAGGCCAATACTATATTGTTAAAGGAAAACTGGATATTGGAATAAATGACTACAGCTTAACCAATTGTCAGATATTTTTATTAGACAATAAAGACTTGTGGCAAGACAACCTATTAATTATACCTTAAGTGGTTCTCATTTTATAAGTGATAAATATTTGTAACAAAGTAATGACTCTAGATTTCCCCCTCAAAAAATAAATTTTGGTTGCTGATAATTCAAGTGATTAATTATCCAGTTTCAAATAGGAAACCAATTCCAGATTTCCTGGGTGAAGTTATATGAGTCCTTAAATCACAAGAACCCAGAAGATACAGTGGAAAGACTCAATCTACTTGGTTGCCTTTGAAAGTGCAGGAAGACATCTATACAGGAAAGAAATAGAATGACATTTGTTTCTTTATTTGGATTGGATATTTTCTTTATTGACATTTCCCCTTTCCAGGTCTCCCCTTCTGTAAACCACCGATACCATCCCTCCTCCCCCTGCCTCTATGAGAGTGCTCACCCACTCACCCACCCACTCCTTTCCTCCTGCCCTAGCATTCCCCTACACTGGGATATCTAACCACATCAGGCCCAAGAGCCTCTCTTCCTACTGATGTCAAACAAGGCCATCCTCTGCCACATATGTGCCTAGCGCCAT
Source organism: Apodemus sylvaticus (assembly GCF_947179515.1). Classification (NCBI taxonomy): domain Eukaryota; kingdom Metazoa; phylum Chordata; class Mammalia; order Rodentia; family Muridae; genus Apodemus; species Apodemus sylvaticus. The sequence goes on along the minus strand of NC_067482.1, from coordinate 48,233,006 downwards.
GGGTCCTTCCATGTCTATTCTTTGGCTGGTGGTCCAGTCCCCAGTAGCTCTGGGTCATCTGCCCTGGTGACATTGTTGCTCCCTCCATGGGGTTGTAAAGTTCCTCAGCTCCTTCAGTCCCTTCTCCATTTCCTCCATTGGGGATCCTGGAGTCCAATGGTTGGCTGCAAGCTTCTGCCTCTGTATTTGTCAGGCTCTGGTAGAACCTCTCAGGAGAAAGCCATAACAGGCTTCCATCAGCAAGCACTTCCCAGCATCCACAATAGTGTCTGGGTTTGGTGGTTGTATATGGGATGAATCCCTCGGTGAGGCAATCTCTGGATGCTCTTTCCTTTAGTATCTGCTCCATACTTTGCCTCCATATTTCCTCCTGTGTGCATTTTATTCATCCTTCTAAAAAGTACTGAAGCATCCACATTTTGGTCTTCCTTCTTCTTAGGCTTCATATGGTCTGTGAATGGAACCTAGGATAGTCTGAATTTTGGGGCTAGTATCCAATTATCAGTGAGTACATACTGTGTTTGTTCTTTTGTGACTGGGTCACCTCACTCAGGATGATATTCTTAAGTTCCACCCATTTTCCTGCGAATTTCATTAAGTCGTTGTTTTTAATAGCTGAGCCGTATTCCATTGTGTGAATGTACCACATTTTCTGTATCTTTGTTAAGGGACATTTGTGTTGCTTCCAGCTTCTGGCTGTTATAAATAAATCTTCTATGAACATAGTAGAACATGTGTCCTTATTATTGAAGCATCTAGATATTGAAGTATCTTCTAGGCATATGCCCAGGAGTGAAATAAGGCAAGAAAATTGACTCTGCTTACAACCACAAGAGGACTGCAATTGCAGCAGATAGCTTGTGTTTAAAAATATATGAAACAGTACTGGAGAGATGGCTCAGTGGTTAATAGCAGAGACTGCTCTTCTGAAGGTCCTAATTTTAAATCCCAGCAACCACATTGGTAGCTCACAACCATCTGTATTGAGATCTGATGCCTTCTTCTGGTATGACTGAAGGCAGATACAGCATATTTACATATAATAAATAAATAAATCTTTGGGCCAGAGCAAGAGGGTCCAGAGAGAGAAGAAAGAAAGGGAAGATATGAAGCATGAGGAGAGCTAATAGTCTTTCCTGAATTCTCCCATGTCTGCTTTAAATATGTAGATAGAGAAATAATAAATAAATTGATAAATAAATAAATAAATAAACCTAAATAATAATATACAGGCAGACACACATAAATTGTAACCACAGGTTTTTCCACTCACACTATATTCCTGAAATAAGGACTCTGAGAATTATTATTTATGAATTAATAGCCAGGACATAAATCTTGGGTTGTTCTGCAACTAGCTCATAACTTAATTAACCTGTTTATTCTAAACTTTGAGTGTCTGAGTGTCACGTGGCTCAGTTTCATGCTTCTGACTCCACAAAGTTTGAGGTGGATCCCTTCCCAAGTCTGACTGTATCCCAGACTTCCTCTTTCCCTAGAACTCCCATCTCCTATCCCCCATCTTAGCTAATACGCCATCTGCTTTCTCTTGACAGGTGATGTTTCTAAACAGTACACAAGAGATTCTCTCACCAATAACAAACAAACAAGCAAACAAGACTGAAAGAGCTCAACTGGCTACACAAACATTTTGTACCTAAGGTATTGCTTTCCTAATGACTTTCATGAATTGTGCTGACTTCAGCTTTAGTAAAGTAGGTCACTATAAATTAACTACAAGTTCATGGTGCAGACCATAGGAAAATAATTTTTCCAGCAAAGGTCACTGACATCTTGGTAGGATGGCAGTATGGCTTAAGATATAGTATGGTAAGCAATGTTTAATAAATTAGTCTTTTTAGTGCCCTTTTCACTCCCATTGACTCACTGGCTACTTAGCTTGTAGAGCAAATGAATGTCAAAAAATTTACCAACCGAGCATGCCTATGGTCAGTTATTCCTAGCACTCACATTGCCTCTTCAGCATCCTGAACTACATTTTTTTTTAACCTTTAACCTTCAGCTATCACCCCCTGAAGGGCAACTTTGGCCTCTAGAGCATCTGTGATCACTGATGGGAGATTCTCCTCTGATTGGAACTGTTACCATTCCTTGATGGAAGCAGCAAGGAGGAAGTCATCTGAAATTCACCTGAGATTCCAGCCACCACCTCCCTCTGACCTGCCTTATCTGCACATGGCCTTAGTGGTGATAAACTGTAGAATAGGTAGAAGGTTGACTGTGTTAATGACTCCAGTGACTCATGTAATTTATGCTGAGGTAGAGATATTATTATGATGAAACTGCCTGCGAGTGACCTCTGTCTCAGTAAGGAAACAGCATAAACTCTCTGGCTTGCCAAGCTATACGAGAGTACAGTATGTTCTGAGGCCCATCATGGATACACATTTCTGTGTATTATCACTAGGCAAAACCATCAGGTATCCAAAAGACATTTTCTAATTAAGAAGTATCCTAGTGGTGGTGCTGTGTGTATGAAATTAATATAGCTAATAGACATAAACGATACCACAATATTGAATATTCCTGTGATTATACAGCAAATTAACGAAGAAATGATCAGTATGTTTCTACATTAGCTTAACAGCACAGGTTCACTTGTATGAACCTTGTTTCATGGAACACTTGCATGCATCAGTGTCCTTCTAAGGTTGGGTCTCCAGAACAGTCCTTTGGTAGGTGTTCAATCATCAACATGGGAGGCCCACTAGGAGTTTGTCTAGTTATGTGTGTGCCCTTGTAAAGAATGCTGTGATCGGGACTTTTCTTCTTTCAGCTTCTGGCAATAAACCAATGTTGTTTGGTTGTTTGGTTGTTTTTGTTTTGTTTTTACCATAGTATCACACTGCAAATTAAGATCCTATGTCAAGAAACAAAACGATGCATGGTTAAACAAAGCACTAGCACATTGCCATGAAGACCCTCCCAGAAAGACAGCCACAGGCCCAAATCAATTGATTCCAGTTATCATGAAGTAAAACCTTCAAACACATGAATCCATAATAATTACCTATTATTATAAGTGGACTATTCATGACTTTCTTATAGCAATAAAAAACAAATAATTAAATAACAAAATGGCACAGGTTTATTACCATTAGTCAATATTCTATAAATGACAAACATTAGTAGGTTCAACTGAATCTTGTCTGTGAGTTTTACAAGGTAAAGACGTATCAAACAAACAAAACATTTAACCCAGAGATTTGAGGGAAAATTCACTTCTAGAAACATTTGTATCCTTAGCAGATAGTCATTGCCATGCTGTTGCTTAGCTGTACCATTTTCTTAATTGCCTCTTAGTCAGGTTCTCAGCTCCCACAGGCTGCCAACCGCTCCAAACCTACTTAGACAACATTGAATGTTTCTTTCTGACTTGTCATACAATAATCTATAGGGAAAAGACTCTACTCTGAAACATGAATAGCCTTATCTGGTTAATCTCATTTATGGTATCCTTCTAACCAACTGACATTTATTCACATTAACTACACATAGGTAATCAAGACACCTCTAATAATCACCTCTAAAATATTCACCCTTGAAATATAACAGCAAATTCAAAACAGCACTTTTTAAAAAAACTATACAATGGACTCATAATTATGGCTATATTCTTTGTTCCATGAATCACATGCTGTATTTATACTAAACCTCTGTGAGCTACCTTCAAACTTAAGCTATTGAATGGATAATTGTATTGTAAATGTGATTAGATGTGATTGGTCTCAAAAGAAATACACAAAACGCATTCCTAATGTACAGACATGGCAAAAACATGGAATCTAAGCAAAGCTCTCACCAAACTGAATGAAACAATAAAGCAACTTTTAATTTTTCATTGTCAAGGAGATAAAGAAACAATCATTGCAAACAACAGTGTGTTAACAACACACTTCTATCATTGTAAAATTGAACTATTGTATGTGTAATGAACGTCAGCAAATTGGTTGAATCCACAAAATGAATACCACCTACACATCCATGATTTGCCCTATGTTGTGAACCATAAAGCATATACAGAATGTACTGTAGTGAGAGATGGGGGAAGGGAAATGAAACAGAAATGAGACAGTAGAGGATGGTAAAGCAAGAAGCAAGAGGAGACGGAAAGAGAAGATAAGAGCAGGAAAAAAGAGGAAAGGGATGAGGGAAGACAGAAGGAACTGAGGGTAGAAGAGAAGAAAATTTTTAATTGTTGTACAAGGAAGAATCATATTTCCATCAAAATATTCAATGTATCAATATATGCCTGTTAAAATGTTATTCATTATAACATTATATTTTCAAAAGTATCAAAATCTACAAACATTTCAGAAATATGTCATGAGTTTTTCAGAATGTCATTACTGAAATAAATAATTTATATACAGAATCTTAAATCATACTCTTGCTTTAGTTAACTTTGATATCATTGCAATTTTTATATTTTACTTTTCAATATCGTTTGGTTGTGTGGCATCCATCCATACAGTGAGAGAGAGAGAGAGAGAGAGAGAGAGAGAGAGAGAGAGAGAGAGAGAGACAGAGAGAGAGAGAGACAGAGACAGAGAGACAGAGACAGAGAGAGAACACACATGTTTACAAAATTCACACAAGCTAGCTCTAAGGTGACACTCCTTAAAGCTAGTGTTCCAAGAGGTTGGCACCTGAACAATCTTTCTGGCTATACATTTTTTAACTAATCATATAATAAAAATTAATTTAAAATAATAAATGCTGTAACTCATTACATAGCAGTAAAAATATTAATATGTATGATTTGTGTTTCAGTTGGGAAAATATTATAGAAATAAATGAACTGCTACTACATTTTTTTTGTGTCAAAATTTGCCAATGACATTTTTATAAAAATTATTTGGTTAAAAACAAGTGGTTTCTTTATATATATTGGATATTAGCCCTCTTTCTGATGTAGGATTGGTGAAGATCTTTTCCCAATTTGTTGGTTGCCGATTTGTCCTCTTGATGGTGTCCTTTGCCTTACAGAAACTTTGTAATTTTATGAGGTCCCATTTGTCAATTCTTGCTCTTAGAGCATACGCTATTGGTGTTCTGTTCAGAAACTTTCTCCCTGTACCGATGTCCTCAAGGGTCTTTCCCAGTTTCTTTTCTATTAGCTTCAGAGTGTCTGGCTTTATGTGGAGGTCCTTGATCCATTTGGATTTGAGCTTAGTACAAGGAGACAAGGATGGATCAATTCGCATTCTTCTGCATGCTGACCTCCAGTTGAACCAGCACCATTTGTTAAAAAGGCTATCTTTTTTCCATTGGATGTTTTCAGCCTCTTTGTCGAGGATCAAGTGGCCATAGAAGTGTGGGTTCATTTCTGGATCTTCAATCCTGTTCCATTGATCCTCCTGCCTGTCACTGTACCAATACCATGCAGTTTTTAACACTATTGCTCTGTAGTATTGCTTGAGGTCAGGGATATTGATTCCCCCAGAATTTCTTTTGTTGCTGAGAATAGTTTTAGCTATCCTGGGGTTTTTGTTATTCCAGATGAATTTGATAATTGCTCTTTCTAACTCTGTGAAGAATTGAGTTGGGATTTTGATGGGTATTGCATTGAATCTGTAGATTACTTTTGGCAAAATGGCCATTTTTACTATATTGATTCTACCGATCCATGAGCATGGGAGGTTTTCCCATTTTTTGAGGTCCTCTTCCATTTCCTTCTTCAGAGTCTTGAAGTTCTTGTCATACAGATCTTTCACATGTTTGGTAAGAGTCACCCCAAGATACTTTATACTATTTGTGGCTATTGTGAAAGGGGTCATTTCCCTAATTTCTTTCTCAGCCTGCTTATCCTTTGAGTATAGGAAGGCCACTGATTTGCTTGAGTTGATTTTATAACCTGCCACTTTGCTGAAGTTGTTTATCAGCTGTAGGAGCTCTCTAGTGGAGTGTTTTGGGTCACTTAGGTAGACTATCATGTCGTCTGCAAATAATGATAGTTTGACTTCTTCCTTTCCAATTTGTATCCCTTTGACCTCCTTATGTTGTCGAATTGCCCGAGCTAGTACCTCAAGTACAATATTGAAAAGATAAGGAGAAAGGGGGCAGCCCTGTCTAGTCCCTGATTTTAGTGGGATTGCTTCAAGTTTCTCTCCATTTACTTTGATGCTGGCTACCGGTTTGCTGTATATTGCTTTTACTATGTTTAGGTATGGGCCTTGAATTCCTGTTCTCTCTAAGACTTTAAGCATGAAAGGATGCTGAATTTTGTCAAATGCTTTTTCAGCATCCAATGAAATGACCATGTGGTTTTGTTCTTTGAGTTTGTTTATGTAGTGGATTGCATTGATGGATTTCCATATATTGAACCAACCCTGCATTCCCGGGATAAAGCCTACTTGATCATGGTGGAAGATCGTTTTAATGTGTTCTTGGATTCGGTTGGCAAGAATTTTATTGAGTATTTTTGCATCGATGTTCATAAGGGAAATTGGTCTGAAGTTCTCTTTCTTTGTTGGATCTTTGTGTGGTTTTGGTATCAGAGTAATTGTGGCTTCGTAGAAGGAATTGGGTAGTGTTCCTTCTGTTTCTATTTTGTGGAATAATTTGAAGAGTATTGGTGTTAACTCTTCTTTGAAGGTCTGATAGAATTCTGCAGTGAAACCATCTGGTCCTGTGCTTTTTATGGCTGGAAGGCTTTCTATGACTCCTTCAATTTCTTTAGGCATTATGGGACTGTTTAGATGATCTATTTGGTCCTGATTTAATTTTGGTATTTGGTATCTGTCAAGGAAATTGTCCATTTCCTCCAGATTCTCCAGTTGTGTTGAGTACAGGCTCTTGTAGTAGGATCTGATGATTTTTTGGATTTCCTCAGTTTCTGTTGTTATATCTCCCTTTTCATTTCTAAGTTTGTTAATTTGGATACTTTCTCTGTGCCCTTTGGTCAGTCTGGCTAAGGGTTTATCTATCTTGTTGATTTTCTCAAAGAACCAGCTCCTGGTTTTGTTGATTCTTTGTATGGTTCTCTTTGTTTCTACTTGATTGATTTCAGCCCTGAGTTTGATGATTTCCTGCCTTCTACTCCTCCTGGGTGAAATAGCTTCTTTTTGTTCCAGGGCTTTCAGGTGTGTCATTAAGCTGGTAATGTAAGCTCTCTCCATTTTCTTTTTGGAGGCACTCAGGGCTATGAGTTTTCCTCTTAGCACTGCTTTCATTGTGTCCCATAGATTTGGGTATGTTGTGTTTTCATTTTCATTGTGTTCTAAAAAGTCTTTAATTTCTTTCTTTATTTCTTCCTTGACCAATGTATCATTGAGTAGAATATTATTCAGTTTCCACGTATATGTGGGTTTTCTGTTGTTTTTGTTTCTATTGAAGACCACTTTTACTCCATAGTGATCTGATAGGAGACATGGGATTAGTTTGATCTTCTTATATTTGTTGAGGTCTGTCTTGTGACCAATTATATGGTTGATTTTGGAGAAGGTACCATGAGGTGCTGAGAAAAAGGTATATTCTTTTGCTTTAGGATAGAATGTTCTATATATATCTGTTAAATCTAATTGGTCCAAAGCTTCAATTAATTTCATTATGTCCCTGTTTAGTTTCTGTTTTCCTGATCGGTCCATTGAGGAAAGTGCAGTGTTGAAGTCACCCACAATTATTGTGTTAGGTGCAATGTGTGCTTTGAGCTTTAATAAAGTTTCTTTTACGAATGAGGGTGCCCTTGCATTTGGAGCATAGATGTTCAGGATTGAGAGTTCTTCTTGTTGTATTTTTCCTTTGACCAGCAAGAAGTGTCCCTCTGGATCTCTTTTGATGACTTTGGGTTGAAAGTCAATTTTATCTGATATTAAAATGGCTACTCCAGCTTGTTTCCTGAGACCATTTGCTTGTAAAATTGTCTTCCAGCCTTTTACTCTAAGGTAGTGTTTGTCTTTGACCCTTAGGTGTGTTTCCTGTAAGCAGCAAAATGTAGGGTCCTGTTTACGTATCCAGTCAGTTAGCCTATGTCTTTTTATTGGGGCATTGAGTCCATTGATGTTAAGAGATATTAAGGAATAGTGATTGTTACTTCCTGTCATTTTTGACGTTATTTTTTAAATTTGATTGCTTAACTTCTTTTGGGTTTGATGAAAGGTTACTTTCTTGCTTTTTCCAGGGTGAAGTTTCCCTCCTTGTATTGGTGTTTTCCTCCTATTATCCTTTGTAGGGCTGGGTTTGTGGATAGATATTGGGTAAACTTGGTTTTGTCATGAAATATCTTAGTTTCTCCATCTATGGTGATTGAGAGTTTTGCTGGATATAGTAGTTTTGGTTGGCATTTGTGTTCTCTTAGAGTCTGCATGAGATCTGCCCAGGACCTTCTAGCCTTCATAGTCTCAGGTGAAAAGTCTGCTGTGATTCTGATAGGTCTTCCTTTATATGTTACTTGGCCTTTTTCTCTTACTGCCTTTAATATTCTTTCTTTGTTTAGTACATTTGGTGTTTTGATTATTATGTGACGGGAAGTATTTCTGTTCTGGTCCAGTCTGTTTGGAGTTCTGTAGGCTTCTTGTATATTCATCGGCATCTCTCTCTTTAGGTTAGGGAAGTTTTCTTCCATAATTTTATTGAAGATATTTGCTGGCCCTTTAAGCTGTAAATCTTCACTCTCATCTATGCCTATAATCCTTAGGTTTGGTCTTCTCATTGTGTCCTGGATTTACTGGATATTTTGGGTTACAAGCTTTTTGCTTTTTGCATTTTCTTTAACTGTTGAGTCCATGGTTTCTATGGTATCTTCAGCGTCTGAGATTCTTTCTTCTATCTCTTGTATTCTGTTGTTGATATTTGCATCTATGTCCACTGATTTCTTCCCAAGGCTTTCTATCTCCAAAGTTGTCTCCCTTTGAGTTTTCTTAGTTGTTTCTACTTCTGATTTTAGATCCTGGATTGTTTTGCTTAGCTCCTTCACTTGCTTGTTTGTGCTTTCCTGTAATTCTTTAAGAGATTTTTGTGTTTCCTCTTTCATGACCGCAGCCTGTTGACCAAAGTTCTCCTGTATTTCTTTAAGTGTTTTTTGTGTTTCCTCCTTATTGGCTTTTGTATTCTCCTGGATTTCTTTCAATGATTTTTGTTTTTCCCTTGCAAGGGCTTCTAACTTTTGATCCATTTTCTCCTGAAAAAAAAAAAAAAAACAAGTGGTTTCCCATAATATTTTACTTGAAATAATTTTTAAACTTGAAAGTTAGCATGCTGTTTTGTTTTATAACTAGAATTATAGAATTTCAAATGCCATAAGTTTGTTTTCTTGTCATCTTAGAAATATGGCTTTGTTTGAATAGAGAAGCTATTTTTTGTATTTCATCTATACTAATGGGCAAGCAGAGTGGGGATTAATAGAGTTCAGACTTAAACAGTGCCAGAAAATGACATCGGTAGGCAATGCTTATATATTTTTTTCCTGATTTTCCTGGAAATATCTTACAACTTACTTTCTAAAATGTTACTATTTTCCTGTTTCTTCACATTTACGAAAATTATTTTTTATATGTTGGCAAATAAGATCACCAGCCATATTAGAAAAAGAAGACAAATTATTGAAAATACTTTGAGAATTCACATTAAACATAAGTGTTTTCCATTGATTACTCCTAATTCTTACCCAGACACTTCTCTCTTGTTTGCAGTCTTCAGTGATTGGGTGTGTTTTCAAGAGAGTGTTATAGACAACTGATGAAAACAGTTCTTTGAAGGCAGACAGCTGCATACAGATACTTGCTCAAGACTAAAATCTACTAAAAACTCAAAGACAATTTGCTCAATAACTTTAATCCCTTAATTTCTTGTGCATAAGGTATTGAGAATGAAAATTTCCCTTTATTTTAAGTGATTTTCAACACTTTTACTTTTTTATTAACTTAAGAACAATTGTTGATTATGACTTTCCCAACGAGATGCATTTTTGCTGTTTTCATCTCCTCTGCTTTCTATCCTCATTCTTCTTCTTTCCTTTTGTTCCCTAACCTCCAGCAGCCTCCTTTCCACATTTATGTCACATGTCCCAAAAATAAACTTTCCAAAGGTGTTTATTGAGATGCCTGGCACACAGTGAATATTCCACAGATATTACTTTCCATTGTTTTATTATTGTTAAAAATGAAAGCTTAATGAAGTATAAATAAGATCAATTGAAGGAACATCAAAAGCTGATGTCTCCTAACTGCCAATTTCTTGGGCCATTGGGTTTGAAAATAGGAGATTAAATCATCCATACTTAACCTAAAAACAAAGTTATGCCTATGTAGCCATTGTACAATTTAGAGACCCAGGTTTCACTTTATAGCATTAGATAATTTGGAAAACAATTTTCATACCATGAGAATACAAATAATATATTATAATGTATTTCCAATTTTAGGTTGTTAATTACTAGTTATTTTTGAAGCTGGGAAAATAACACCATGGTTTTAAATTTAGAGATTTATGTATGCAACCTCCAAGCAATCAAATGAGATTAATTCTCATGAGCTCTCAGCAATTAATTTATAAAGAAAGTTCCCTGTGTGTTGAAGTAGTAAGAGTAGTTCATGATCATTTCTAATTTTGAGCACATACATAGATGGGAGCCATGATGGCTGAAAGATGGGTTAAATATATACAAAATCCTTATTGCATTGTACTTTCATATTGCCAGAACAAAAGGATTTTTGCATATTTTATTAAAATAAAATCAAACACAAAAACTTGGTTTCTTTGTATATATAGCACATGAGATTGTTGAAATGTTACTACTCCATAGGAATGACAATAGAACTTACTATTGTTGATTTCTGTGTCCCAAGAAATAGATAATATTTCAATTCAGGAAATGCCTGATTTCTTATAAATATTTGTATTATTTCTTCATATAAATATTTATGAGCACATCTTAATACTTTTCATCAAAAGATACAAGAAATCATTTCATTAAAATTTTTTCAACTGGAAGCATACCAAAACTTACCTTAAGTTACTATGCTACTATACAAGATGGGATGTTTGTGTGATCTTCCATGTTTTTCATAATGGACACTAAGAGTGACAGAAATAATGTCAACAAAGGTCAAGGTCAAGCACCCTGCTCAGTGGGGCAAAGCTATCTAGTCAGCAGAGTGCCTTCGAGGAGACAGTAAATAAAATCTGAGTGGTTATCAACTATAAAAAATATCAATATTCCCTGCAGCAGAAAGTAGGATTAGAGCATGTACTATGTACCAGGCATTTCAGAATCTAAAACATCACTGAATTAATCAAGTAAGCATGCCCTTTTCCTTTCTTATCAAAACTGAGAACCTTCAGAGTTTATTTTAATGCAATAAAAAATGCCAAACTAAATTGAAATGTGGTGGGTCTGAATCCTCGCACGTGGCAGGTGGAAGCGAGAGATTCCAGGTGAAGGCCAGCAATGACTGAACAGTAGTTGCAAGGCCAAGCTTGCTTGCATGGGAATCTAACAAACAACCAAACAAACCAAAATACAAACAAAAAGTCTATAATACTATGGGTAAAACTGAGTCATTTGTTTTAAGAGTACAATAGTGAGATAAAAAATCCTATCACTGAATATTTAATAATTCTTGTAAAACTGAAGCAGATTCAAAATAAGTAATTACTTTCCCAAACGATGCAACTACATATTATTGTAAAATAATTCTATAAATATTCTTCCTACTTCTGCTACTTACAATTAAAGAAAGAAAACACTCTGACAGACTCTTCTTACATTAACTACAACATAAAAACCACAGCAGTAATTGTTCATATGATTTACAAGCATATATTGAGGAACAGCTTCACACTGATCACTTATCTTGTATAAATTTTGTCATCTGAGTATAAATAATTTTGTAACAATCACTAAAGCCACATAGATTAACAGACTGGATACTTAAACAAGATCCAACCTTTTCTACATACAGGAAATGTACCTCAGTGGCAAAGACAGACACTACCTCAGAGTAAAAGGTTAAAAAAAATTTTCAAGCAAATGGCCCCAATAGACGAGCTAGAGTAGCCATTCTAATATCAAAAAAAATTGACTTGCAACCTAAAGTCATCAAAAAAGATGAAGAAAGACATTTCATATTTATCAAAGGAAAAATCTACCAAGATGAACTCTCAATTCTGAACATCTATGGTTCATATGCAAGGGTACCCACATTCGTTTAAGAAACTTTACTGAAGTTCAAAGAACATACTTCACTTCACACAATAACAGCGGAAGATTTCAACATCCCACTCTCAGCAGTGGACAGATGATGGAAACAAACTAAACAGAGACACAGTGAAACTATCAGAAGTTATGTACCAAATGGATTAAACAAATATCTATAGAGCATTTCATCCTAAAACAAAAGAATATACCTTTTTTTCAGCACCTCATGGTACCTTCTCCAAAAATGACCATATAACCAGTCAGAAAACAGGCCTCAACATATACATGAAGATTGAAATAATCCCATGATCCTATCAGATCATCATGGTCTGAGGCCGGTCTGCAATAACAACAAAAACAACAGAAAGCTCACATACACATAGAAGCTGAACAACACTCTACTCAATCATAACTTCGTCAAGGAAGCAATATAGATATTAAAGACTTTTTAGAATTCAGTGAAAATGAAGGCACAACTTACCCAAACTTAGAGACATAAAGGAAAGCAGTGCTAAGAGGAAAACACATAGCTCTGAGTGCCTCCCAAAAGAACCTGGAGAGAGCATGAACTAGCATCTTGACAGCACATCTGAAAGCTCTGGAACTAAAAGAAGCAAATACACCCAAGATGAGTACATGGCAGGAAATAATGAACCTCAGGGCTGAGATCAACCAAGTAGAAACAAAAAGAACTATACAAAGAATCAACAAAACCAGGAGCTGTTTGTTTGGGAAAATCAACAAGATAGATAAACCCTCAGCCAGACTAACCAGAAGGCACAGAGACAGTATCCAAATTAACAAAATCAGAAGTGAATTCACAAATACAAGAAAATCAGCATTCTTCTAAAAGTTTCCTTTTTAACTGTAATCTATAGTAATATATTATCCCTCACCAATAGAAGTCATTAATAAACAGTTAAAAAAAGACATATAAAAAGATGTATGTGGTCTGGGAGTTCCTAGATAAAATTTAAATGAGAAGTCAGCATTGCTTTCAGGTCAGATATCATTTTCAAATGATTGTTCTTGTCTCCATAGAAAACAAAGGTTCTCTATTTGACCTCTCAGAGCATTTATCAGGTGAAGTGACATGTATTTTCTTCCTCGGGTATTTGGCCATGATAGATTTTATCCCAATGGTTTATCTCAACTACATTAACTTCATTTGTCTTTTAGCTTTGAAGAACAGGTTATGCTTCAGAGTTGTGTTAGTCTATGCCCCTTACTTAGAGACTCACGCTTCACAGTGTGCAGCACATCTGTAATTTGATGTATCACATATATAAAATGAAATTAGGCATGGATTTCACCATTGCATTATTCATAACTTGTATCCTTATCAATGTGTGAGAAAGCAGCCAACATTTTTCCATCCCGCACCAGGATGATATCAGAGAAGAAAGGAGACAGGAATTTCTTCAGTACCAGGCACCAGTTAAGGGTCTCTCTTATGAGCCAGTGGAGAAAATATGAACTCTCATATCCATATGGCAACAGAAAGTTGTACCAACCCCTTCCCCCAAGAATGAGTGTATTCCTCAGATTTTCAACTTGATTACTACCCAAAGGGGGTTCACGGAGATCATAAACTTCTATTAGGACCTGGCAAAAATGAGGTCACTCTCCATGTGTGACAATAGAGGCCACATGCAAAACAATGATGAGTTACTCAAGTCTTTTAAGTCAAAGAAGTATAGTAGAGGGCTGGTAGAAAGAAAAAATTCTTTCTTACCTTATACAAAGAACTTCTTAATGTTTCAACAGTGGCGAGGTGGTAATCTCAGACTACCTTTGTATCCAAACTGATATGCAAATTGACAATAGTATTAGATACAAGGAATGATACAGAAGTTGGAAGTTAGATATTTTTCATTGTTGTTAAATATGTAAAATTAAATATTCAATTTAGGAATAACTAAAAGCTCTTAAAATAAAACCATCATACTATACCACTCAGTAATTGTCATTATGGGCATTTTTATCACAGAAATAAAAACATGTTCATGTAAAATTTATATGAATATCAAATAAACTGTCATTGTGATAGTTTAAATTGGGAAACATCCAGAGTTTCTCTTTGGAGCCTGGTTGTCCTGGAATTAGATCCATAAATCAGACTAACCTGGGCCTTGGATTTGCCTGCTTCTGCATCCAAAGTGCTGGGATTAAAAGTGAGGTACTGAAGCTCAAATTATACAGCTTTCAATAAAGAAGTGATTATTGCTACTCATAAAGCCCTGAATAAATCCTCTGTGCATTACAGACTACAAAGCAGAGCATCCTCATCACAGGCTGAGTAGTGAAAAGCTATATAAAGAGCAAAATATAACATGCTCTCATTAGAAGACAACTTGATATTTTATTGATGATGTTTCACTACTTTTGAGTGTAAACTATAATAAAATTTTAGTTGTTCAATGAATTATATATGATATTAGTGTACAGTATTTCAATATATACTATCTAACAGCCATTAAAACACTTAGTAAATAATTATAAGGATGAATTTGTATGATCTAAGTAAAGAATATTAAAACAATTGTTGTTTTACAAAATGTGTGCACTGTATGTAAAACTATGTTCACATATTTTATCTTTGGATTCTTATCCATAATTATAAAATACATTTATCAAATAACTCCTATATAAATATCTATTCTTATAAATGTCACATCAGAGGACTGTCTTTTCTATTTTATGACTATTTGGATTTTCTTTCAGGTGCAATATAAAAAATAATTTGAAAGCAATGTATAAACATTTTATTCTCTGTGTTATCTCATGGCACATCTCCATAAATGGCAATTCATGAAGATACTAAAAGAAATGTCTTAATTTATTGTAGTAGCATTTCTTAGGACGGGGTGTTCTACATCAGCTCTTTTGGCTTTTTTGGCTCCCAAATAAGTGCAGGCCATTTCTGGGACCACTCTAGCCCATTTTAGCTCCTGAATATATGACTTGAAGACCTAATACATTTATTAAAAGCTGAATGCTGGACAGGTTCTGAGTTCTTCTAACCATCTAAGGCTGCCTATTTCTCAGCCATGTGGTCCTTTCCCTTCAATCTCTGGAGTGCACTGGCTTCCCCTATCCCATGTGTGTCCTCATGGAGACTCCGTTGGTGATCCTCCTATGGAGGCTACTCATGGTTCCTTACCCACCTCATGGAAATTTTTTCTCCTCCTGGTCCCTCCACATGCCTGTCCTCACTTCCTCCCTCACTTCCACTGGAAACCCCTCACTGGGTTCAGAATTCTTCCCTATCTCTTTTGCCCAGCTAATACTTGATCTGGATCTTTTTTAACCAATCAGAGATACCTGGGGAGCATTCTTTACACAAAATAATGGTTCAGCAATAATGACAATGACAATGTCCGGATTGTACCCGGACCTGGGATACAGAAATCAGTATCTGAATATTCAATGCACAAAACCACTAGCCAACATTTTATCATCACATTTTTCTATATTTTCAGAAATCAAAATTGTTAATCTTATAAGAAGATGAAAGTCACTTAATTGTGAAGACACAGATTAAATATTTTTGTCTCTACTTCTGATAAGCTCACATGTTAAGAAATTGCTAATTTCTAACATAGGGAATCAGCCAGTTCCCCAGAACACTGATACAAAACAGAAATGGACCCACAAATAGAGATTAAGGCAGCTAATAAGAAATAGAGGCACAAGACATCAAAAGAGTGATTCATCATAAGCTGGATAATTTCTAAATATCAGAGAATGCCAAACATTAAATTACCATTAATTAAAAAAGACTCTGATTAATACATGCAAGCTTTTAGTGGCAACATCAGAGAGGGTTTATCTACAAATTGGAGCCAAATGAGTCCTGGCAATAGACTTTCTCTAGGCACAGCTTAAAAGAGCTTAAAAATAAGCCCTGATCAGTAGACTGTTAAACTAACAAATAGAAGAAAAAGAGGTAATAGTTTTAGTGAAAATCAACACAATAAAAATCAACTTTAACACTGTAATATTCATAACTCCTTAACCTAAATGTAAATAGAAAAGTACTTCACCTTACCTAAGGAAAGTCATTCAGCATAAAACCAGAAAATTTAAAAATTAAAAAAAAATAGCAGACATAATATCTCAACAATGGGTACTCTGTTCTATAACCTCAGGGAAGTAAAAGAAAATAAGGAAAGTGCAAAAACACACGTTAAAAAGAAATAAAACCCAGAAGTTTACAATCTAGATATTACAAACTCAAAGATTTCTAAACCTGAATAATTGTGGAGGGAGTCTTTGCTATGAGAAAAGGAGATAAGAAATTAAGACACTGGAGCTAGAGAATGTGATTTCAAGTAGACAGGGGCTTAGCAAGTCTGAGGTTTATAAAGAGAGAAATGAGGGCATTAATTCTAAATGGCTACAGATAAAAGTGTATTTATTGGGATGTTTGGTAAAGTCAAAGCAATATAAAACACACACACACAAACACACATACAGCAGAGAGAGAGAGAGAGATCCATCCATCACAAACTTCGGAAACCTAATGATAAAAGTAAAACTATGGGAGTAGTCAGGGTTGAGAGGATTTAGACCATGGAGTAGACTAAGAATGACTTCTAAACTCACACTAGATTCTTAGCAACCAAGAAGAAAACTCAGTGTAAGTGTTGAGGAAATCCTAATTCAAATCCTGGAACTATAATTTCAGAAAAATCTTTTAAAAATTAAAAGGAAGTTATATTTTGTGGAAATAAGATCTCACAACATATATACAAACATTGCAAGACAAAAATCTTCAGAGAGTGCATTCTACCCAGAACTACCATTAAAAAAAAAAGTTATCGGGATTTATAAATATAAACTTTATTGCAATAAATTTAAAAGATATAATCATTTAGAATTTGTTTCTAGTCATAAAATAATGAAATTAAAAAGAGAAGGAACACTTTCAAGGATGTGAAAAATCTAACATATTTCTTTAAAAAAACCCAACTTTTATTGATTCTTTGTAAATTTCACTTCATGCAACTCAAAACCTACTCTTCTGACATAACCACCCTGCAGCCTTGTAACCTCACTACAACCAAAAGAGCTTGTCTATGCCTGCCACAATTCCCAAATAATGATGAGGATACTATATTTATTTATAATCTTTTGGCCTTATAGCTAGGCATTGTTTCCTACTATCTTGTAACTGAATAATCCTGTTTATGTAATCTAATTTCTGCCACATGACTGGTTAATTACCATTCCTCTCCCCACCCCATTCCCCCATCTTCTTCCTCTCTGGCTGGCTGGTAAACCTCCCATGTCTGACTCCTTCCTAGAGGTCTTCCCTATGTCAGGAAATCCCACCTTACTATTCTTTCTTTTGCTATAGGCTCTAGGGTTTATATTTTAACAAAGCAGAACATGCCTTAGGGAGGCAAGGAAGGGCAAAAATGTATCTTCGCACAGTTGGCAAAAACAACACTCTAACACATCTCCCAACAGAGAAAAAAATCTCATTGTGGAAGTTATAATGTGTCATAGTGTTTCCTTAGTAAACTCTTTACACTGATTTGCTTGCAAATATTCATACAAAGACTTTTTTGTTTAATATGAGGCCTCTCTGCTACTCTAGCAATACTGGAGCCTCACTGGGACTGCTCATGGATTTCTTGCTGTTGTACTATGTCATGGTGATTCAGTTACAGTTCATTGATGGGGTAGATGTTGGGTTTGGCCAAATCAAAGGCCTGAATTTGGGCCTGAGAGGTATTTGAGCTGGTCAGTCCACTGTGCCTCCCACATTCATGCCCTTGGAGCTGACTCAACAGGAACCCCTGCTACCAGGGCTAGATCTATCCTCCTGATCAGGTGAGGTTCAGGGCTTGCTCTACTGAATGCTACAACCAGTGAGGGGCATGGTTAGTTGTCCCACTCTCATGAATCCAAGGCTAGCACTCTTGTCTGTCATAGAAGGTAAGGGATGAGGAAGGGGAGGAGGGCATCTCTCCCTCATCTGTGTCACTGCCCAGCAAAGGGGCAGGGCCTTCTCTGCCACACTCACAGCTTCATGACTGGCTCAAGTATACTCCCTCCATCTAGGGTCAGCCCTACCGTGCTGCCCAGGTGAGTTACAATGATGAGGGGCAAGGCAAGCTCTCTTCCTCTTATTACCTTGGGGCCAGCTCTTTTGCCTGCCATTGGTGGCAAGGAGCTAGAAACAACACTCCTTTGCCCATCTTACCACATAGTAGACAAGTTTTAGGGCCAGGTCTCCCTCCCTGAGAACCAGCTCATACTCAATTCTGCTGCCAAGAGAGTCAGATATACTGTGCTGCCCAGGTGAAGTGCAAAGTCTATTCTTCTGTGTGTTGGTGCATGGGAGATATATGGACCACTCTCCTGATCTTATGATCCCAGGATAAGGTTTCCCACCTGTCACAGGTAATGAGAGGGGAGCCAGAGGAGGGTATTTCTCCTTTGTTCATACCAATTCACAAAAGAAGAGTGACAGAGCTAGGTCTCCCATGCTCTTCTTAAACTCAGGGTATGTCTCTCAAAACTCCTGCAGTGTGTGGGATCCACTCTCCTGAGTACTATAGCTGGCTAGAGCCATGTCAACACTCTTACTCCCATGCCCCCAGGACCAGTTCTCTCACAATTTCCAAGTGAGGGGTGGGGGCCAGTACTGCATAGCCCTTACACATCAACATGTCCTTGGGTAGTAGTCAAGACTAGAGACATTTGCTTCACCCCTTGCTGCTACAGGGCACATTGATACAGATATGGTCCAAAGAGGCTGCACAAGTCAGGAGTTAACCACAGTCCCAGGTGCCAACACCAATCATTCACATCAAGCTGTTCCTCACTACCCTTGAATATCCAGTTCTGCCTCTCTTCATTGTGCCCATATCCTTCTGTTTCTCTTTTCTTCCAGTTTTTCACCACTTACTTATTCCTGTTCCTCTTAGTGGAGCCTGGTTCTCTCAAGTGTCTGGGGTTGTCTCAGGAGTAGTCTCTAATAGTTATGCTACTGTCATTTTTATGCCACAAGGCATGAATCATCTGGGCCTCTGGGGTACCTGACTGGTGGTTGTCTTAGCTTAACTCCTTGTTCAGGCTGCATGGCATGGGGCTGGCTCCTTGCCCAGCCCAAACAAGTGGTTCCATTTGAGAATCTTCTGTCTCAGACTCATTCCCACTTAGGCCTCCAGTCTGAGGCAGGTTTCTTTAGTCTCTTGCTTGTTCCCTGACTTGGGAGTCATCACTGCCTGTGTGGCACCAGACTTGTGGTTATCTAAGGCTAGTCCCTGCCCCGTCCCCTGACATTAGACTGGTGCTCTTCTCATGTTTGCTTTTCTCAGGGAATGTTAAGCTACCAATCATTACTTCAGACACGAACCGCAGACATGGCCTCTCCTGTCTTTGCCACCTACAGATGCAGAAGTGACAGAGCAGACATGCCTGCAAGAATTCTTTTTTCATTTTTTCTTTTTATTTTGTGGTTGATAACTGCAGGCTTTTTTTTCTATAAATTTCTTCTTCTTCTTCTTCTTCTTCTTCTTCTTCTTCTTCTTCTTCTTCTTCTTCTTCTTCTTCTTCTTTTTTGGAGATGGTTTCTTTTATTTTTTATTTTCTATGTTCTTTGTTTACATTCCAAATGATTTCCCCTTTCCCAGTTCCCCCCTTCCCATAAGTCCCATAAGCCCTCTTCCCTCCACCCATTCCCCAGTCAATCCCCTCCAACTTCTCTGTCCTGGCAATCTCTTACAATGCTGCATCAAGTCTTTCCAGGACCAGGGTCCTCTCCTTCCTTCCTTCCTTCTTGGGAAGGATTTGATATGTTAATTGTGTTTTGGGTATTCAGAGCTTCTGGGCTAACATCCACTTATCAGTGACTGGATTCCATGTGTGTTCTTTTGTGATTGTGTTACCTCACTTAGGATGATATTTTCCAGATCCAACTATTTGCCTAAGAATTTTATGAATTCATTGTTTTTAATTGCGAGTAGAATTCCATTGTGTAAATATACCACATTTTCTGTATCCATTCTCTATTGAGGGACATCTGGGTTCTTTCAAGCTTCTGGCTTTTATAAATAAGGCTTCTATGAACATAGTGGAGCATGTGTCCTTATTGCATGCCAGAGAATCCTCTGGGTATATGCACAAGAGTGGTATAGCAGGGTCCTCCGGAAGTGTCATGCCCAGTTTTCTGAGAAACCACCAAACTGATTTCCAGAATAGTTGTACCATCTTCTAATCCCACCATCAGTGGAGGAGTGTTCCTTTTTTCTCCACATCCTTGCTAACACCTGCTGTCTCCTGAGTTTTTAATCTAAGCCATTCTGACTGGTGTGAGGTGAAATCTCAGGGTTGTTTTTATTTGAATTTCCCTAATGACTAATGATGTTGCACATTTTTAAGGTGCTTCTCAGCCACCCAAAGTTCTTCAGGTGAAAAGTCTTTGTTTAGCTCTTTACCCCATTTTTAATAGGGTTATTTGGTTCTCTGGGGTCTAACTTCTTGAGTTCTTTGTATATATTGGATATTAGCCCTTTGTCAAATGTAGGGTTGGTGAACATCTTTTCCCAATTTGTTGGTTGCTATTTTGTCCTTTGGACAGGGTCCTTTGTCTTACAGAAACTTTGTAATTTTATGAGGTCCCATTTGTCAATTCTTGATCATAGAGAATAAGCTACTGTTGTTCTGTTCAGAAACGTTTCCCCAGTGCCCATGTTCTCAAGGGTCTTCCCAGTTTCTTTTCTATTTCAGTGTGTCTGGTTTTATGTGGAGGTCCTTGATCCACTTGGATTTGAGCTTAATACAAGGGGATAGGAATGGATCAATTTGCATTCTTCTGCATGCTGACCTCTGGCTGAACCAGCACCATTTATTGAAAAGGCTATCTTTTTTTCCACTGGATGTTTTCAGCTCTTTTGTCAAAGATCAAGTGACCATAGTTATGTGGGTTCATTTCTGGATCTTCAATCCTATTCCATTGATCCGCATACCTGTCACTGTACCAATACCATGCAGTTTTTAACACTATTGCCCTGTAGTATTGCTTGAGGTCCAGGATAGACTTCTATGGGCAGGAACATATTTTCTTTATTGCTTATAATTTGATACAGAAAACAAAAGGGAAATGTTTAGTTACATACCATTTAAGTTTAAAATTAAGGTATAATTATATAACTTCTCCCTTCCCTTTCATTCCTCCAATCCTTCCCCTATTCTCCTATACCCTCTAAAATTCATAGCTCTTTTCTCTTTGCTATATGTATATACATGCATACACACACACACATACACACATATACACATACACACAAATGCTTATGTGCACATTGTAAAATAAAATGACATCTTTTGTGTACAGTCTTTCTTATATTTTCATACTGGGTGGCTCTTCTTAGGCCCTAGGACCTTCTTATTACCAATGGTAAAAAACAACATTTAAACAGAATGTTGCAGTCTTCTAACAGGTCAGACCTGTGATATCTTTCATTGCAGCATAATCAGCAATTAGTTAATTTGAATGAAAACTAAGATACAGAAATCAAAGTGATCTGCTGTACAAAAAAGCTTCCATAGAGTAGAACAAGTGAGGGTAGTATTAAATATATGTCTGTAAAATTAAAAAACAGCTTTATGAGCAATTCAACAAAAAGCATAGGTTTCTACAATATACAAAGAAGTTACAAAATTAAGCATAAAAATGTTAAAAATAGGCTTTACCAGCAGCTGACAGAGACAGGTGCAGATGTTTACAGCTAACTATTGGACTGAGTTAGGGGAAGGATTGAGGGAGCTGAAGGGGATGACAACCCCCTAGGAAGAACATTTTCAAGTAACCAGGACCCTTGGGAGCGCCAAAAAACAAAGCCACCAACCAAAGAGCAGACATGGGCTTGTCTCTGGTCCTTAGAACATACATAGCAGAGGAATGCCTTGTCTGGCCTCCCACTGAGGCCAGTAGGAGAGGATGTGCCTAATCCTGTAGGAATTTTATGCCCCACTGAACTGGAATGGAGGGGTATGTGAGCAAGGGTTGGGCTGCTGGGGGGGTGGGGAGCACCCTCTCAGAGGCAAAGGGGAGGGGAAGAGGGTAAAGAACTAGAGGAGGGTTGACCAGGAAAGGAGGCAACATTTGGAATGTAAATAAATGGAACAATTAAAATTAAGCATACAGAACTAAGCAGAGAGCTTTAAAAAAAGAAATACAGTGGCTGACAAGCATTAATTATATAATTTTTAAATGTTCAATACCCTTAGTTATCAGGAAATAGATGATCTAGCTACAGCACTCTTGGGCACATACCCAAAAGATTTTGTATTCTACTATACAGATATTAGTCATTTTCATTGCAGATCTAGTCACAATATTCAGGAAATAGAAACAAACTAAATGTTCATCAACTCATAAAAGGAAAATGAAAATATTGTGCATTTACACAGTGGGTATTATTCAGCTGTTAAGAAAACATAAATCATGAAATTTTCAGATAAATGGATGGAGATGGAAATATGTCTGATGGAGCTTATTCATACCCCAAAAACAAACATCCTGTGTACCCATTAACATGAAAATGCTAAGAAATTAGAATACTTATAGAGTTCAAGTGCTAGTAAAGAATGATGAGGGAGTGGATGGAACATGGGTAATATTAAGGAGAAATAAAGAAAAGTGGAATGTCAAGGATTAGGAGTAGGAATTGGAAAACAATGGAAA
The DNA here is from genome assembly GCF_947179515.1 of Apodemus sylvaticus. Taxonomy (NCBI): domain Eukaryota; kingdom Metazoa; phylum Chordata; class Mammalia; order Rodentia; family Muridae; genus Apodemus; species Apodemus sylvaticus. The sequence continues at coordinate 48,210,141 of NC_067482.1, read as the reverse complement.
AGTGCATCTCTAAGCCCTGATCATGAAGCTTCTTCATGTATTAGATGGTGATTAACAAGATTATTCAGAGATGTTGAACATATAGAAAACAAGAAGAGTCCACAGAGAGTCCAGACCTAAATGAGATAGCTACAGGACAAAGGAAAAGAGTCTAAATGTTGTTACAATGTAACAGGATGGCAAGGACCCTTCCTGACACCACAGACTAACAGATTTTGAAATTGTTAGGACTGCACAGATAAGCTCTTGTTAGCACTCGGGACCTAAATGTAAGATCTTACTGAAAAAAATATGTCATCAAACTTGGAGACAGCAAGCTGCATCAATTTGAAAAGTTCATCCTCAGATGATAGCATTCACAGTGGTGGAGGTGCTATGTACACTTTAGGGAGAGGAATATAAACATCAGTCTTACCCAGCTGTGAATATGGTAAGAAAACAATTGTGGTGGAAAAAAATGCCCTGATGTCATGGATTTAAATAAACCTTCTCTGGTTTTATTTAAGGCTAACTCCACAAATTGATTCATATCTGGCTATAGTATGGGGACTAAGACTCCACAGATGGAAAGGTCGTAGGCACTATGTGAGGACCTGCTACTATTCTGATGAATGTACCTAATATGAAACTGACTTCTAGAGAACTATTATTACACCCTTGGAAAAGTGCATCTCTCAGCCCTCTTTTAAGAAGCCTTTTTATGTATTAGATAGTGACCAACAAGGTAATCTAGAACTTCTCAGCATACAGGGAACAAGAGGGAACAAGAGTCCATAGGGAGTCCAGGACTAAATGAGACATCTAGAAAGATTCCATCCTTTGGAAGGACATCACTCTTCCAAAGACTCATGAATCATGTCAAGAGTTACAACAGAAAGATGGTACATACCAGAAGAATTATTAAATGTCTAAAACCAGTGTTTTCCAGACAAAGTACTCCAAGTGCACATATTACTTCACAGTAGTTGAGATAGCATTCATAGTTCTGTGAATGATCAAGACAGAAGAAACAGATAGAATGAAGATGTGGACTTTAAGCACCATCTAAGCTGAGGAACTATTGGCAGTCAATAACTGCTAAGGAAGACAGACTCAGTTTTCGTAAAAGACATGGAGCAATAGAGACTGTCCATGTATATATAGATGCTTCTCAATTCATTCATGTGCAGACATATTGAGTGTAACTAGTGGATTTTAAAAAGCCACCAACCAAGGAATAGACATGGAGGGACCCATGGCTCCAGCCGTATATGTAGCAGAGGATGGTCTTGTAGTGGTATATTTACACAATAGAGTACTACACAGCAATTAAAAACAATGACTTCATGAAAATCACAGGCAAATGGATAGAACTAGAAAATATCATCCTGAGTGCGGTAACCAGACACAAAAGAACACGCATTGTATGTTCCCACTAATAAGTGAGTTACTAGACCAAAAGTTCATAATGCCGTGATACAACCTATAGACCATATGGAGAATAGAAGGAAGGAAGACAAGAGGTTGGATGCTTCAGTAAGCATTGAGGGGGGAACAAGATGATTGTGGGAGGGGGACAAGGGATGGAGAAAGTAAGGAGAGGATGTAAGTGTCACAATATCAGAAACTGTAGAGAATGTGAGAGAGGCACAGAGGGTCAGGAAATCAATTAAAAATAGGTGGAGGGTGAGGATGAGGACTGAGATAGCCTCTGAAGGGTCCCAGACACCAGAGAAACATAAGGCTCCCAGGACTCAAGGGATTGACTTTAGCCATAATGCTCAGAGAAAGGAGAGATCAAACCTGTGGAGACTACCTCCAGTAGATAGGCATGGTCTCTAATTGAGGGATAGGGCCTCCCACCCCTCTCAAAATATTTTAACCCAGAAATGTTCCTGTCCAAAGGAAAAACAGGGACCAAAATTGGGAACAGAGACTGAAGGAGGGGCCATCTGGAAATGACCCCACCAGGATGTACTTCATGTCTGCAGACACCAAACCCAACTCTGTTTCTGTGGTCCAGAGTTGCTTTCTGAGAGGAACAAAGTATGGCAGTTCTTTGGAATGTCTGGCCAGCAACTGACCAATGCAGATCTGGAGGCTTGAAGACAACTGTCAGACTGAACTCAGGGAACCTGGTAGGGCAGCTGGCAGAAGGACTGGGGAAGCTGAAGAGGGGGATTGCAACCCCATTGGAAGAGCAACATAGGCTGGCCTGACTACCCAGTTCTTCCAAAGCCTAGACCACCAGCAAAAGAATGTTCCTGGAGGGATCCATGGCTCCAGATACACATGTCACAGAGGATGGCCTTGCCTGACAAAAACGGGAGAGGAAGCCCTTGGTCCTGGGGAGATTTGATGCCACAGAGTAAGGAGATGCTGGAGTGGTGGAGCAGGAATGTGTGAGAGGGTGGGAAGAACTCTCCTACAGGCAAGGGGAGGGGGAGGGCAGATGTGGGATTGGGTTTGGTGGAAGGGTAACCTGGAAGTGGGAAATCATGGGATGGGGCGAGGGAGTTGGTGGAGGGAGTAACCAGGGAGAAGGAAAACTTTTGAGATGTAAACAAATGGAATTATTAACTTAAAAAAAAAGAGAAAACTCTAAAACTGAAAGAAAGACACAAAAGTACATATTTAGTGATTACAGGAGCACAAGCAGTGCTCCAGAACACCACTATGTGGCCACTAAACCTAGCCTTTCAATCACCTTAGAGAATGTAGAGAAGCAAAGCCTTAAAGTAATAAAGCTCTATGTGCGTCATTCTCCTCAAATAATGTTTCTGAATTATTTATTTTTCCAATTTGAAAAATAGTATATGTGAAAGCAAATTTATTTTTATTAGATATTTTATTTACATTTCAATGTTATCCCCTTTCCTGATTTCCCCTCCGAAAATTCCCTAACCCATCCCTCCTCTCCCTGCTCGCAAACCCACCCACTCCCTCTTCCCTGTTCTGGCATTCCCGTATACTGGGGCATTAGGTCTTCACAGGACCAAGGGGCTCTCCTCCCATTGATATCCAACAAGGCCATCCTCTGCTACATATGCAGCTAGAGCTATGGGTCCCTCTATATATTTTCTTTGGTGGTTGGTTTAGTACCTGAGAGCTCTGGGGGTACTGGGTGATTCATATTGTTGTTCCTCCTATGGGGTTGCAAACCCCTTCAGCTCCTTCAGTCCTTTATCTATCAACTCCATTGGGGACTCTGTGCTCAGTCCAATGGTTGACTGAGAACATCTAACTCTGAATTGTCAGGTACTGGCAGAACTTCTCAGGAGACAGCTATATCAGGCTCCTGTCAGCAAGCACTTGTTGGCATCTACAATAGTATATAGATTTGGTGACTGCACATGAGATGGATCCACAGGTGTGGCAGTCCCTGGAAGGTCTTTCCTTAATTGCCAGGAAAGTAACTTTATTAAGTCACAAGTTGTACTTTGGTTAGCATATTTTGGTTACTAGCTATGAGGGAGTATAATCTTTAGATTATTTCAGTGGTAGAGCCTTTCCAAGCACAGAAAATACTGGCATTGATCCTCAGTTGCTCTTTTCCAAATAGAAGTGTCTGTCTTCTTCATCTTCACTGACACACTAAATATTCTTTGTTCGTATCAACTTCAGCTTACCTTTGTGATTGATAGCAAGAGCTGGACATCCTTAGAGCCAACATTATCTCCAAATAAAACACTGGGCTTTTGCTTTTCCTTTTGAATTTCTTTACTTGCCTTAATTTTCATTTGTTTCTTCAAAATTGTAAAAGAAATAACAACAGAGGTCAAGTGCAAATAATAATGATATAGTAAATTTAATTTTTTTCTTTTCTTATTTTTTTTCTTTTCTATATTCTTTGTTTACATTCCAAATGATTTCCCCTTTCCTGGTTCCCCCCTCCCCATATGTCCCATAAGCCTGATTGGGGAATGGGTGGAAAGAATAGTAAACATAATTCTCCCTATGCATTGGATAGTTTGAAGGATATAGGCCAAATATTTGCAGCATTTAAATGTTTACTCACATGAAAATTAATATTAATGTATATGAAAATATCTGAAAAATGTAAGTTTAAAAATTTTTCACTATTCCTTTAAAATATTTTGAGAAATCTTCCATTTGTTTTAATATGAAAACATAAATGAAATCTCCATTAAAGTGAAATTATACAACGTAAGTAAATTTTTATTAGTTCTAAATGACTTTAACCTCATTTCTCTTCTTTTTGTTCTAATAAGTCATTTTCAAAATAGGTAAAACAGCATCATCATTATTGTTAATAAGTAAGCTATAAGAATAAGTGGCAAAAGATCAAAGAATAAATCTCCTTTGTATTCAGCTGCATTTTTTTTAAACAAAAGCTGAATTTTCATAGGATTAACTTCAGGGACAAGCCTTATATAATCATTGTGAAATGGATTCATCAAAAAGAAGCAAGCTAAGCTACACCAGTTTTTTTTTATTATAAATAATGTTCACATAATGATGTGTATCAAGCAAGTAGACAGCACTGTTCTCTTTTGAGGTAAAAATATTATCTTCTGACTCTGTGTAGAAACCAAAGAGAAGTGTTGCAAAATTGTGTAGAAATATTTTCGTACATTAATTATCTTCTTATAGCCATGGGATTAGCTTTGAGAGTGGATAAAAACATTTCTTTTTCTCAGAACAGTCTCTCTTTAAAACCAAAATAATTAGTAATTTTAAAGGAAAAAAAGAAAACATATTTAGTAGAGCAAATGGTAAAGGAGAAAGCATTTTAGATATGTGCCATATATGCATCTAGTCTTTTTAATTTTATGATTATAAAATAATCACATTACTTGTTTCCCTTTCTGCAAAACATAAACAGCTTCTTACATATACATCTCCCAACTCCTTCAGATCTATGGCATCTGTTTGTTTTTTAAATAATTGCAATTGCATGCTAAATGTACATGGATATGAATATATATTCCTAAATGTTGATTGAAGTTGCAATTTTCCTCTCTGGATCCAGTATCTGGTCCTCTGTAAGCACATTTGCATGTTCCTGTCACCCACCTATTCACAAAGATACTAAAACGTACCATGAGCTTCAGAAAGAACTGCTGTAACTTGCAAATTATTCCCCCTTTAAGAGAAGAGCTGGGTACTCTATTTGTGTCACCTGAGTTGAAGATGACTGCATGAATGGAAGTCTGTTGTCACTACGAAAGAGATGGCAAGCTAAAGTTGTGGGCACAAACTACTTATTGTTAGAACAAAAGGCCCTTGCTTTCCTGGATGCTTAAATTAATGCCATACGTATTGGATCTTTCCCAGTTATTAAAGAAAAATGCATAGACAATTATTACACCTTTTGTATTATGTAAGCTATTCAGCAAGTAGATGAATACCACTTTAAACCCCTAGTAGTTGTTTCAGTCAACTCATGCTAGTTTTGATATATCAAATATGTGTAAAATAACAACCATGGCTAGCATAGATTATCAGAAAATCCTGGGAAGCCTGCTCAGTAATTGAAGAACTGGACTGAGATAGTGAAAGAATAAAGCTTAGTGATTTGTGATTGCAGGAATAAGCCAGTGTGGGTTGAACCCATGGTATTCTGATATGTTAAGGGAGTACATCCTTTTTCTTTATCTATTTCCTCTTTTCAAATCCCTCCTTATCAATTTTCTTCTATCAGTTTTGGATATTCTAGTTGATGATTAAATACTAACACAGATGCTCATCATGTACACATAATTTCATGTTTTAGAGGAATGGTCTATGTTTTGTTTGGTTTAGTTTTATTTTGCTTTGTTTATAAATTATTACATCACAGATCAGTACAACACCAACACCAAATCTCACAGGCTCCTTCACAGCATTGTTTCTCTTAATGATAGGCAGAGAGTTGTCACACTGGTTTCATAAATTCATGGTTTTGAATTTGATTGTTCTAAATAACCCTGACTTGCCTAATCCATTTCAACCACAATTACACCAGCTTTAAATATGTTACAACAATATTTACTTCAAAAATACCTGTAAGAATTAAATATTTTATCTGTCAATTAAGGTATGTATAATCTATTTAAATAAACTGATTCTTTTTTATTTTTATTGAATATATTCTTTATTTATATTTCAAATGTTACACTCTTTCCCAGTTTCTCTCCCTCCTAGAAAATCCCCAACCCATCCTCTCAACCGTGCCTACAAGAAGATGCCCCTCTGCCCAATGCACTTTCACCCTTTAACTTCCCCATGCTGGGGAATTTATCAAGCCTTCATAGGACCAAGGACCTCTCCTCAAATCAATACCTGACAAAGCATTCCTCCACCACAACTGCAGATGGAACTGACATTCGAGTTTTCTCAGTTGGGAGTTCTCTGTTAGCTCTGTAGGCTATTTCTTAATAGGGTTATTTGACCCTCTGGAGTCTTTTTGAGTTCTTTGTATACACTGACTATTAGCCCTTTATTGAATGTAGGTTTGGTAAAGATCTTTTCCCAATCTGTTGGTTGCTGTTTTGTTCTATTGACAGTGACCTTTGCCTTACAGCAGCTTTGCAGTTTTATGAGGTCCCATTTGTCGATTCTTGTTCTTAGATCATAAGCCATTGGTATTCTGTTCAATAAAATTTCCCCTGTGCCCCTGTGTGTTCAAGGCACTTCCCTACTTTCTCCTCTATAAGCTTCAGTGAATCTGGTTTTATGTGGAAGTCCTTGATTCACTTGGACTTTAGCTTTGTACAAAGAGAAAAGAATGTGTCAATTTGCATTTCTGTCCAAGGTTGTCTCCATTTGTGATTTATTTGATTTATTTATTTCTACTTCCCTTTTGAGCACCTGGATGGTTTTGTTCAGTTTCTTCATTTGTTTGTTTGTGTTTTCTTATAATTCTTTAAGGGAATTTTGTGTTTAATCTTTAAGGACTTCTACATAATGCTCCATGTTCTCCTGTATTTCTTTAAGGGAGTTATTTATGTCCTTCTTGAAATCCTCTATCAGCATTATGAGATGTAATTTTAAAAATAGATCTTGCTTTTCCAGTGTGTTGGGGTATCCAGGACTTGCTGTTGTGGGAGAACTGGGTTTGGATGGTGCCACATTGCCTTGGTTTCTGTTGATAAGGTTCTTGCGTTTGCCTTTTGCCATCTGGTTATCTCTGGTGTTAGCTGGTCTTGCTGTCTCTGACTGTGGCTTATCTGCTCTGTAAGTCTGTGTATTTGTACTCCTGGTATTCCCATTCCTTCAACTCTGAGTGGCAGCAGGGTCTCTAGGATGGATCAGGAGATGGTGTTTTCACTGTAGCAGACCCACAAAGATTCTGCCCCAGCAGAGAGGACAGGCGATAGAAGGCAATAAACTGTTTCTTAGTATTCCATATTTATCATTCAAGTATGCAGTAATTCTAAGGGCTGTCATTTTTTGAGCTTTCATTCACAATAATATCTGAAATCTAGAACTTTCACTAAAAGAACGGCTCTCGTTACAGTGACCTCATTCTGTAGAATGTGGAAATGTAATTTGCATTGTCTATATCTGAGATATTTTATATGTAAACTAAATCACTATTTCATTTCTTTAAAATGAATTCCAACATTCTTCCTCACCATTAGAATATATTTACAAGTTAAAAATCATTGAAACAGCTATTTTGTATGTAATGATTGAGTGGACTGTGTCATAGCTGGCAGTAGCACTCAACTTGAGACAGCCTAGAATCACTTGAAAAAATTCAGTTCAGTAATTATTTTTATTGAAAATTGGTTTGATTATTAATTTATCCAGAAGTAGACAGCCAACTGCACATAGTACCATCACTAGGCAGGTGGTCTTGGACTATAAAAAGCTTGCTAAATTTTGGCTAGCTAGACAGTGATCCAGCAACTGATAGTAACATGCCTTCATTGTTCCTTCTTCTGGTTTCTTGTTTTAAGTTCCTTTTTCAACTTTTGCCATAATAGAGTGTGTCTTGCCAAATAAATCATTTCTTCTCCTCAATTGAGTTTGGTTAGAGTCCTACTATAGCACAGAAATGAAACTGGAATGTTTTGCATGAGTATTTCATAGAGAATAGAGAGTGGCAGACAACTCTGGAGACTTCTATTTCCAAGATTATTTACTCTTTGTACTGTGAGACCTCAGGCTGAATGTTGGTGTGGTGACCAGATATCCTATTATTAGCAAACTATTTCTGTGGTAGCTAACCAATTCCTCTTCAGGATGTCCATGAAGACACATGTTCATCATTCAGTTGTGTCTTGGAGATCATTGTCATATTTGCTTTAATACCATAATAATATTATTTAATTTCAATGCTTATTTTGAAGAAATTAGCACCATAGAACTCGGAATTATATATACAACTTTCGAGAGAGTGTTAATAATCCATTGACTATTTGTCATTCTCAAAATAATTTGTGAACATGATCATTTTCCAAAATGATAATAATGTGCAATCACTGATTAAATTTCAAGAATTTTTGTCTACATTCAGATGATAGCATTTTTATTCTTGCTTCTACATCCACTCTAAGTTAAGGAGTTTTGCCTTCCCTGGAGCCTTTACTGTTAATGTTGATGGATTCAGTACAGATTGTCCAAGTCATTTTATCTTTACTTACAAAAGAAACCTACTGGGTGATGGAATGATGCTTTATAGCACTAACAGTGCACTTCATTTGTAGTTATTAAACACTCAGCAGGGTCCTCACCACATTGACATTTGTTTCCTAGTCAAAGCTCCTGTCTGACATGGCCCCACTGTGCAAGGTGCCATTTGCTGAAATGAGAATTCAGCTGGGATAATTAATAAATGCCATGGTGCTCCCAAACAAATGCATAATTTGGTTTGTGTCAAATAAAGTGCACAATCCAAGGACAATCAACATGACTTTTCTTGCTTTGTGCTTAAGAGGTTTGAAAGGCTAAGGTGGCATCTGGCGCTGTTTTTTATTTTTATTTTTTGTAATTATTTTTCTTGAACCACACATGAAGCTTCTATGAAAAGCCTTGATAAAGAGTAAAAATGTCTAAGTTTTGGATTAGCATAGTTAGAGTGCCAATTGACTTTTTACCAAGGGAAAGTAAATATATATGTAAGTATTCTTTATTTTCATTGTCATTAAATTTTTATATTTATATATGAATTTATGAAAGCCATCTGAGCTTTGTCAAAGAACAGTTGTAAGGTACATGATTTTGCAAGAGATTTATTTAAGGAAGCATAAATATGTTCTATTAAATTTTTTCAAAGTTGTATTTGTTCTAGTAAAATTTAAAACAACATAAAATAATCATCTTGCATTGATAATTACAAAGATAATATTTTCTAAGAATAGTCAAAACTCAGTATAAATAGCATATTGACCTGAGTTTCAGGAAAAATATGGGGTAAAATATAATTTAGAGGTTATACAGATCTAAAAATATTACTATATTTACATATAAGACCTTCTTAACACAAGAGGAAGCATGCAGTTGTTAATAATGAGAGTAGCAATAGTAATCAAAGTTTGCTAACAATTGCAGCAGAAGGGTGATCTATAAAGTTTGTTATCAATTATTGTTCCTAGTTGTTTAATTTTCCAGTTTGGTTACTTATACCTTCATTTAATTGAATATTTAAAACATATTATGACATGTAGGAAAACAAGTGCTGATAGCCATATGTAGCTAGTGAAAATTACTATAAGACATGGTATTAAAAATCTGACCCTGCTTCACCCAAACAATTGACAAATATTTTTTCCAATACTGTAGGCTGCCTCTTCGCTGGTATGATAGTGGCCTTTGCTATGTAGAATATTTTATGTTCATGAGCTTCCATGTATTAATTATTGATTCTAATGCCTGTGCCCTCATGATCCTGTTCAAAAAACTGTGTTCTTTGGAAAGAAGTTAATTTTGTATTGTCCATTCTCTTTGATCACATTCAAGCCATCTGATTTTAAATTTAAGCTCTTAATCCATTTGAATTTTAGTTTAATATATAGTGATAAATACAGACTGATTTTTATTCTTTTACGTGTGGCCATCTATTTTGACAAATATCATTTTTTGAAGATGCTATCTTTTTCCAATGTATAATTTTGGCTTCTTCATCAAAAATCAGGTGTACACAGAAGCATAGTTGTTGTTTCTGGGACTTCAATTCAGATCCCTTGATCAACATGTCTATTTTTATGAAAATAAAAACTTGTTTTATTACTATTCTTTTGCTACTTTAAATCTGGGATAATGTTATTTCCCACAGTTCTTTTATTACTTATTTTTTCAGCTATACTGAATTTTTGTGTTTCTTGAAGTCAAAATAATTTTTTCAGTGTCTGTGAATAATTGCTTTGAAATTTTGATTGATATTGCATGTGATATGTACATTGCTTTTGGCAGGATGTCCATTTTCATAATATTAATCATACTGGTCCATGAGTATGAGAGGTCTTTTAATCTTTGCACATCTTCATTAATTTCTTTCTTCAGTGCTTTAAAGTTTTTAATTATAAAAGCGTTTTACTTGTTCAGTTAAAGTTATTCCAAGATACTTATTTTTGAGACAAAAAAGAAATATATTTTTCCTGATATTTTTCTCAGTATGTTTTTTCATTAATATATAGAAAGATGACTGGGTTTTACTTGTATCAGATACCAAAAATTATAATCTTAATGTTCTTCCATTTTAGTGACAAAGTTATATGAGAAAAAAAGTAAATTAACATTATTTTAATTACTAAATTATTGGTAGAATACAGCCAAATATGCTAGACTGTGAAAGAAATGGACTCTAATACAATTATAGTTAGAGTTTTGTTTCCCTTGAAACTTTCTGAACCAAGTATTATTATTCTCTTGGCATTTGAGTCTTTTTCAGCTGCCACAAGACCAGACTGTTTAGGTTTTCCTATGGCACCAGAGAACATCTCTATCTAGCATTCAGATGCAAATCTTTCCGCATTTGTCCCTAGCCATATGTATAACAGAACCATTCTCACTCTTGATACCAATTTACCAAGAGTGTTCATACTGTTACTTAAGGTTTCTCATTGCTACTATCAAAAACCTGGCAAGAAATAATTTAAAGAACTTTGTATTCTGTTTAGGAACTTTCCTCCTGTACTCTAAGACCAAGAATTGACAAATTGAACCTCATAAAATTGCAAAGTTTCTGTAAGGCAAAGGATACCATCAAAAGGACAAATCGGCAACCAACAAATTGTGAAAAGATCTTCACCAACCCTACATCTGAGAGCGGGCTTATATCCAATATATACAAAGAACTCAAGAAGGTAGACTCCAGAGAGCCAAATATCCCCCTTAAAAATGGGGTACAGAGCTAAACAAAGAATTTTCACCTGAGGAATATCAAATGGCTGAGAAGCACCTAAAGAAATGTTCAACATCCTTAGTGATCAGGGAAATGCAAATCAAAACAACCCTGTGATTTCACCTCACACCAGTCAGAATGGCTAAGATCAAAAAATCAGGAGAAAACAAGTACTGGCAAGGATGTGGAGAAAGTGGAACACTCCTCCACTGCTGGTGGGATTGCAAGCTGGTACTACCACTCTGGAAGTCAGTCTGGCAGTTCCTCAGAAAACTGGCAATGATACTTCCGGAGGACTCCGCTATAACACTCCTGGGTATATACCCAGAGGATTCCACAGCATGTAATAAAGATTCATGCTCCACTATGTTCATAACAGTTCTATTTATAATAGCCAGAAGCTGGAAAGAACCCAGATGTCCCTTAATGGAGGAATGGATACAGAAAATGTGGTATATATATATATATATATATATATATATACACACACAGTGGAGTACTATTCAGCCATTAGAAGCAATGAATTCATGAAATTCTTAGACAAATGGATGGAACTGGAGAACATCATCCTAAGTGAGGTAACCCCATCTCAAAATAACAGTCATGGTATGCACTCACTGATAAATGGATATTAACCTAGAATCTTGGAATATCTAAGACACATTGTACATATCAAATGGTGCCCAAGAAGAAGGAAGGAGAGGCCCCTAGTCCTGGCAAAGCTCAGTGCAGAAGTGTCGGGGAATACCAGGACAGGGAAGTGGGATGGGGTGGATTGGGGATCAGGGGGAGGGAAAAGGACTTAAGGGACTTTCAGGGAGGAGAGATCCAGGAAAGGGAAAATCACTTGAAATGTAAATATAGAATATATTAAATAAAAAAATAAAAATAAAATAAAGGACTTTGTATTTATTTTGAGATGGAAATCCATCATGGTGGAGAAAGCATGGTTGTAAGTGTATACTACAATTATGTCAGTAAAAGAATAAGACTGTCTTCTATTTGCATCACACATGAAATTGCACTGGAACAGAAAGGACAGACAGAATCAAAAATATTAAATTGTGTTTCCTGAGCTCTAATCCTTACAGTTAGAAAACATCTCAAAATGGTCCTATGACCTGTTTGAATGGTGTCACAGAGAGCAAGGGTACTCAGATAAGACTTGAGGGGGGTATTTCACACCAAAACTATGCAACAATTATGTTCATGGAGTTTATATTCACTTGTGTAGAGAATGGAAGAATTAAAGTGAGGTAATGAAATTTATGCTGTTTATAACAAAAATTAATTTGGGATAGATATTACTCCTTTCTAAAATTTAAAGCTTGTGGTTTGAAGAAGGGTATTTTAGGCAATAAATTCAAGTACAACTACAGTCATTAAGCACACATTAATAATCAAACATTAACCTAAAAATAGTTCCTAACTTTTCCTTTTTTTTGTGTCTAATGAAAAAATATACCAAAGATATAAAGTGGCTTCAAAATATAGTCTGGGATGGAGTTTAATACACATTTCTAATAAATTTAATACACTTTTTGAAAATATATCATAACAGTGCTTCTAACACATTGATTTTATGGAGACGCAAAATCTTAGATTTTAAAAAATAGGGAACAAATGCATTGATCTTATAATGAGAAAATAATGCTGAGTTTGTCCCATGAATACCATAAAAAATATTGAAGTGTGCTTCATTGCATTTTATTGATGAATTTGATGACATTATTACATTTTAAGTATGAAGAAGGTGATGAAATTTCATATGGATGCAGTTATTTTATAGATTTTACTCCTAGCTGTTCTACAGAATTCATAACTCAAAATAATTCAAGTTTAAGTACACCTAATTTTCTAGGGATTTACCATTTTATTTTCATATACTGCAGTGAAAATTATTGTGTGTTTTAAAAATCTTCAACATTCATCTTATGGAAGCATATATTATGAAAAAAGGTTTTTGACAGGGGATCTATTAGTGAGAATACATAAAAAGAACAATTATAAGCATATCTAACTGATGTTTTCTCATATTAATTGAACTATTTGAAAATAATTCATTATATTGAATATTTAATGCATAATGCACATATTTTAGCTGAAACAAAGCAGTAAAGAGACAAAAAAGTGAGATGTTTTACAATATTTTTCCCTATCAAGGTTTGTTGTTTAATCATAAGAGAAATAAATACAATTAAATACTAACAATAATGAAATGGAATAGAAGAACTGACAAATGTGTAAATGATATTTTATTTTAATTCTTATGTGTACAGGATTTTTTCTACAAGTGTACAAATGCATCATGTGCATTTCAAGTATCCAAGGAGTCCAGAAGAGGATATCAAATCTCTGAAACTGTAGTTCAAGATTGTTGTAAAACACTACCTGGGTGCTGGAATTCAAAACTTCATCAGCTATGAACAGCAAGTAATTTTAGCACTCAACAATCTCTACAAATTTCTGAATAATGTTTTAATTGATTTTTGACTCTATGTTTGTTTTGTTGTTTACTCTAGAAATTTGTTCTTTTTTGAAGTTTTTTATATCTTTAATGAGCTCTAATGGTGTGAGTATGAAAATGTCTAAGGAAAAGAATGAATAGGAACCATTACAGTCTTTATACTTGTGAAACTGAATCTCATACTGCATTTAAGCAGTTCCTACACTGAGGAAGTGTTGTTATTCATTCTCCAACCCCACGAGGAAATTTGGAACTCTGTGGAGATATTTCTGTCTTCTCTTGAAAGCAGAGAAGGTGCTAAGATCATATAAAACATAGAAACTGGGAACACTGTTAACCTTTTTGCAATTCACAGAAAAGCCTTTTACAAGTGTGTTCTCAAACTCAAAAGATCAATAGTGACAAAATTGAAAACCTTTGATCTAGTAGAAAGGCCAAATGGAAAGTGAGAATAATTCCACAATGAATGACATGTGAACAAGACTTTCACTAATTTTTCACCTTCACTAAACCTTGTTCTGACAGGTTATTGGAAATTTGGGTTAAGCATGACTGCTTATGAATATCAGGACAGATGTTTAGGTTTCGAAAGTGCTTCTCAAAGCATTTTTCTTTTGTACAATTGAGAGAAGGGAGATATTTCTTTGTTGGTTTTCAGAGACTGAAATAGATGTAAAGTATGTACAAAATCAAGTTCTTGAAACACTCTCATTACAACTCAACTAGCTGCATTTAGTTGGGATTCTTCCCAGAACTGAGCTTGGAAAAAGAACTTGCAGAATGGGTTGTATATGAGACATGTGAAATGGAATTGGAAGTCTTACCTTCAGAGAAGTTCAAGAACAATGATAGTGCCTCTTATGGGGAGAAGGTATTGACTCCTAAGGTTATTGCTAAAGAATCGATGATTCTCCTTGCACTTATGGAAGGCCGTAGCATAGAAAGAGAGTCTGAATTTGATGCCTGAACTGTTACAGGCATCAAACATATGTTGGAACCAACACAGTAATGGAGACCATCTGAGATATCCACCATCATGGATTGACCACCTTCTGGATATTTTGACTTTCCATTGATTGACAACCATTTTTGAACAAGATGAACCACATCCTGTAAACCATTCTAAATATTCCCCAGATTGAAAGATGATAGATAGAAAGATAGAAGGATGGATAGATAGATAGATAGATAGATTCTCACATAGACACTTACATAGATAATATATGCATAGATACATAGATACCTATAGATAAATGATTGATAGATAGATGTTAGGCAGATAGATAAAAATAGATATAGATAAGGATATAGATATTTCCTTCCAAAAGTTATATTTCTCTGGAGAACCCTAAAACACCAGCAAAAGTATATTTAATATGTGTAAACAAATCATTATTTAAAAGGATTTGCTTATTAAAACATTGTCAAGACATGGATCTTAAAACTCTGAAACTCTTTGAGGTTTAGCCTAATTTCAAGCTAACAAATTAGTATGTTACGTTTTCTTATATGGTGTTATATTAGAGATAAAAAGGCAGATTAATTTCACAGATATAGCAATCAATATAATCTGTTCCATTAGCTTGGAGAAACCCAATAACCACAGGGTAAGACAGAGAGAATAAAATAGCGCTAGCATAATAAGAGCTGTTTTCTATCTAGAGGAAGTCCTAGAGGGGAGAGTTTAAATATTGTATGCAGGAAGAGAAGCCACTACTGCCATGTTATCTTTTTCTTGTGCAAGAGATATTATCTCTCTCTAGAAAGACTGTAAGCAACACATGGCCTTTTCTCTCACATATGGACACCATGTCTATCACTTAAGACCAATCGTTGCATCGCCATCTTAAAAGAATAATGTAGAACACATGTACTTGTGGAACGACAGGCATCTTTTGGGTCTATGACCAAGAGTGGAATAGCTGGTTCGTCAGATAGAACTATTTCCAATTTTTGGAGGAACTGCAACAACCAAAGAATGATAGAGAAAATGTGGTTCATTTACACAATAGAATACTACTTAGCTATTGAAAACTAGAACATCATGAATTTTTCAGGCAAATGGATGGGACTATAAAATATTATCCTGAGTGAGATAACTCAGACCCAAAAAGATATGCATGATATGTATGTACTCTCTGGTAAGTGGCAATTAGCAAAAAAGTACAGAATACCTACTATACAACCTAGAGACCATAAGAAGTGTAACAAGCAGAGAGGCCCAAGTGAGAAGGCTTCAATGCCACTTAGAAGGGGGAAGGAAATGATCAAAGGAAGTATAGGGAGGGAGGGAGGAAGGGAGGGAGAGAAAGAGGGAGATAGGGAGGGAAAGAGGGAGGGAGTTGGGTGGTTGAGGGGAGGGAGAGTAGAAAAGAGGAACAGGATCAGATATGTGGGTGCAGAGGACAGGAGATAAGACCAAAAGGCTGAGAGAAAGAATTGAAATAAGCAGGCTCCAGGGATAGGAATTGTGAGGACCCTTATAGAAAGTACCAGAGAGACATTCAGGACTCATTGTGGGTGACTTTAGCCAAAATGCCCAACACTGGGGAGTGGGAACTAGAAGAGTCCATCCACAGTAGATAGACATGACCTCAAGTGGAGGAAAAGGGTTACTAACCCACAGTCAAAATTTCTGACACAGAATTGGTCTTGTCTAAAAGAAATACAGGGACAAAAATGGAGAAGAGACTGACGGAAAGGTAGTCCAAGGACTGGCCCAAATTTGGATCTATCTCATGGTTGGGAGAGGGGAGGCACCAAGGCTTGATACTATTACTGATACTAAAGGCTTTACCAGCAATCTATGACAGAGGCAGATACTTACACCCAGCCACTGGACTGAAGTTGGGGTTCCCTAAGGTTGAATTAGTGGAAGGATTGAAGAAGCTGAAAGAGAGAGTAATCCCACATTAAGATCAACTAATGCATATCCCAGGGAGCTCCGAGACGCTGAGCCACCAACCAGAAGCATACATGGGCAGGACTGAGGCCCTTAGCACATATATAGTAGAGGTCTGCCTGGTCAAGCTACAGTGGGAAAAGATGTGCTTAATCCTGGAGAGACCTGAGGCCCAGGGAAGGGAGAGGTCTGATGTGTGGGAGGTAGAACCTCCCAGGGGCAAGGGCGAGGAGGAATGAGATGAGAGACTGTGGAGGGCATCAGGGGAATAACAACTGGAATGTAAGTAAATAAAATAACAAGAAAATATAATGCGGAGCAAATATTAGTCAGGACTTCTTAAATAGTATTTACAAAAATACAAGAGACACATGAAGAATCATGTGTTACAGCTACCCATTTTAATCAAGTTTAAAAGTACTACAGTATAAAAAGGAAATATTCAATTTTGCATCAGAAAGTATTATGAACTTAAGAAAACTCCTACCCAATAAATTTATAAATACATGACATAAATAATGCTCAGCAAATTTTGGAAATTGTGTTATGGGTGTGACCATTAAATATAATACTGAAATTTTAATTCTAAATTTCATTCCCTTTGTAAAACTACCATACCAAAAAAGCTGTAAAACATCATCAGTATCATCATCATCATCATCATCATCATCATCATCATCATCAATTTAAAATCAGAAAGTACAAGGTCCCCAATGGAGGAGCTAGAGAAAATACCAAAGTAACTGAAGGAGCTCTGAGCCCCATTGAAGGAACAACAATATGAACCAACCAGTACCCCAAGAGCTCTCAAGGACTAAACCACCAACCAAAGAGGGACCCATGGCTCCAGCTGCATATGTAGCAGAAGATGGCCTTGTTGGACTTCAAAGGGATGAGAGGCCCTTGGTCCTGAGAAAGCCGGATGCCCCAGTAGAGGGGAATGCCAGGACAGAGATGGGGGAGTGGGTGGGTTGGTTAGCAGAGAGATGGGGGAGAGCGATGGGATAGGGTGTTTCCAGAGAGAGAGAGACAGAGAGACAGTGAAAGAGAGAGAGAGAGAGAGAGAGAGAGAGAGAGAGAGAGAGAGAGAGAGAGAGAGTTGTTTTTGTTATTTATTTGTTTACTTTTCTTTTTTTACTTTCCTGATTTTATTCCCTTCCAGGTTCACCCACTGTTCCACATCCCATACCTTCTCCTGGTGCATGCCTTTAATTCCAGCACTTGGGAGGCAGAGGCAGGAAGATTTCTGAGTTCGAGGCTAGCCTGGTCTACGGAGTGAGTTCCAGGACAGCCAGGGTTATACAGAGAACCCCTGTCTCAAAAAAAGAATAATAATCTTTGGTTTGGTTAGGTAGGTTTGTTTGTATTCAACTTCAGATCTGATCAAGCAAAACAACAACCAAAAGAGAAACAAGGCACTGTAAAACACAAAATTATATTATTCCATGAAATTACAGATTTCTGCTCATCATCTATATATTCCTGAAGACTTCATTAAATATAAGAGAAGAAATATGAGGTTACACTGGAGTTTAACTCTTTCTCTGTTCTTCTACATTTCTTGCACATGGACAATTCCAGATGCTAAGTGAAACTAAGTGTTATGTACAATCAACATCTTAAGATTTCATAATTCTAATGAGAATTATTACTCATTTAGTGTTATCACATTAATGTTAAAAAATTGTATTTTTTCTTGGTTTCATATATGTGAGAAAGGTAAGTCACAGACTTATATGAAATTAATGTCTTCACTACATTTTTTTGGGGGACTATTCTAGGTAAATATTCTTTTGTTTCTAAGTAAATCTTCTTTTGTTGATTAATAGCCAGTCCTGACAATTTCTCAAAAGGGGCTTATAATTTCTTTGTATACTTAAATTATTTTATTTTCTTAAATTTAACATTCTATGCTTCTAAGTTTCATTTCTTTTACCGTGATTAAAAGAAAGAAAGAAAAAAATCCTGACTTAAACAACTTAGGAAAGTAGAAAGTTTGTTTTAGCTCAAAATTCCAGGGTACATTTCATCATAGTAGAGAAACCTCATAGATTGGGGTTTGAACAAATTTGTTCCACTATATTCACAGTAGGAAGGAGAGACCAATAAGTGCATGCATGGCAGTGGTTAGCTTACTTTTACAAACTCCAGTATCTGTCCTTTGGAAATCCTGTGCTTGTTATGTAGAGTGGACAGGTAGGTATTTCCTCCTCTGAGCAATCAAGATATTCCTTGTAAACATGCCAACAGACCAAAATTCTCTTACAGTTCTTCTCTAAAATTCTCTTCCTTGGTGATTCTAGAAAGCTCCAAATTAACAATAAAAAGTAGCCATCATATTAGCTTACAATGAGAGCATAACAATATGTTTGTGACTGAAGTTTTAGTGAAGTTCTGGGAGTAATACATTGTGTGTCACTTCTTTAGTACAGTGAAGTCATGTCTGATAAATTCACTTATGTATTTTTTGGAAGAATACAAAAAAAAAATAAATGCCCTCAGAAACAATGTAAAGGAATACAGTAGTAGTTTTTAGTCATCAATTTTAAAAAATGTCCAGTTTTCAACAATTATATTCTGTCTCACTCTACATATTTTTCATTGAATAATATACTATAGTTAGTTGTTCTGTGGTATATTTTCACATTTAAAAGATACTTAGTGAAGTTGTATATTTAGAAAAATGAGTATGCTACTTGTTTTCAGCTATGTATTAAATTAATGAGCAAATATTTAAAACAGTAGAAAAGAGATAAGGAGGTACACATACTATCATGGAACTTCAATAACCGTTGAAATCCATTAGGAGGTAAAGCACTACCTTATTCTGTGTTTTATGTTTTCATTAAAGTCATTAAAGATAATGACTTACAAATAACTATCACAAAACTCTAAAACAATTTAAAAGCAGAAAGAGTTCAAATGCAGTATTTATACCTCAAATTTTTAGTATCATTTCACTATAAAATTTAGAAATGTACTCAATTAATAAGCCCTAGTAGTGTAACTGATCCTTAAGAGAAAAACTGTGAGGTTTACCATGACTCACTGAATTTAAATATGCATTTGGTGTCTGAGCTTGGGTTTAAGGAAGCTCTGAGATAGCACTTAGATGGTGGGAAACACAGCCTAGGCTGTGATACGCTGGAGCTGTAGTTCCCAAGCTCCTGGACATCCAGTTGCCACTGGAAAACCACATAGAGGAGTCACGAATGAAATATCTTTTCTGGGTCCATTGACCCATGATGAAGCCAGGTCAGGGGCTTCCTAAACTCCTAGATATCCAGACACCACTAGGTGTTGATAAGAGTTGGGAGCAGAGTTGGTGGCCTGAGGGCTGAGGACAATAATGAGGGGTTGTGGGAGCAGGAATGGGATGGGGACTCAGGCTTAGCTTATTGTCCCACACTAAGGATTCCAGCAGAGGGATTAAAGGTGTACAGGTGTACACTATGGCATGATTGCATCACACTTGGATCTCAGTAACCTAGAAGGTCTTTGAATGTATTCAAGGCAACCATAAGGCTCAATTAAAATTCTACAAAACACAATACCACTGAAGCCGTTGTTTAGATAGCAGAATTTGTCTTATTTGGGTTCTATATGAGAATAAAAGATAACAATACAGTGATATTGAGCAGAGAATGGGAAAAATGTCAACATGGAATTAATTAAGGTAATGAGAAAGAAGGAAGAACTCCAAGTAATACCAAGTAGAGCTTCAAAGTATATTTTATATTTACATAAATATTTTATATTTACCTAAAATTATATATTATGTTAAAATCTTATATATCTTGTACATAATATATATAATCTTATAATATTAATGAAGTTGGACAATTTAAGCTGACAGTGTTTTCTACAGGAACCATAGAAAATCCAAGAAGAAACCCAATACAGAAATGAGAAGCCTTTGTTCAAGTTGATGGTAAGGTTAGTTCAAGTGACTCCACAAACAGTTGGTAATTCCCTTGATTTACTTCTCAAATGTTGAAGGTGTGCCGTATTGCTAAAATACTACACACTTATGGTATAGGAATGTATTTCTTATGTGGTTCTTATGAACCACAACAATGATTAGCATCATTATATATTCCTAAGAGAGCAGTAGCAGCATTCGTATGTTGACATTAGTCAACAGATAAACAACTAGATTTAATGACAACTAAACAGATGGAAAAACCTGACTGAAACTAGAAATCTGTCCAACTATCCAAAGTTAATGTTTGGATCTTAGAGTAGAACATGCTAATGCTACTCTTTTAGATTACTACAATTTCTTACTATAGTCTAAAATGTATCCTTGCATTCATACATAATTGTTCCTTACTTATCATTAAACTATTTCTATTTAGAGCAAATAGTGACCATTTATAGAAAAACACAACTGAACAGAGGCAAAGGAATTGTGGAAATGCCAGACCCAGTAGATGAATCTCCACTACGACTCCTACACCAAAGAATCAGGGAACATGCCTAAAGTGGGGACAGAAACAGAATAAGAACCAGAGAACTGAGCAGTCTGCTGAGTCTGTGTCTCCTACAAACGGTGGCTGAGAGAGAGCAGATTAACCTAAGCTAAGGATGATCTTCTAATTAGTTACCCAATAAAATACTGTCAGCCCTCAAATCTTATATGTATCAAAACATATACATATATCCACATAATCACAGAACAAGAACTTATCACTATAAAAGGGAACTAACAGCGATTCATAAACAGTTGGAGAGAGGAGACTTTGGAGGTCTTGGAGAAAGACAGAAAAGGAGAAATGATATAGTCATGTTTTTACTAAAATATACATTTATAAACAAATAAAATTGGAATTTCCCTAAAGTCAAAGAACAGGAAAAAAAAGAACAGAGAAATATCTTTTCCTCTTTACAATAGTTCTTTGCCATCAGTTAAATATCAACCAGTTAGCAACAATGTAATAAACCCAGAAAAGCTGGATCATAAAAGCATTGCAACATACTTAGACAAATATGTCAAAGATTTTACAGGAAATGAACAAAACAGAATGCAGTGGGCATTGGAAGCAGTAGATGAGTCTAATTGGCCCAGTATAGATAATAGGATCTAAATTATGTGATGATTCAGAATTAGAAAGAACTTCAGTATAAGTTTCTTTTAGTGAGAAGCAAAAGAGAAGACAGATTTAAACTATGCTCTGGTAGATTTATTTATTCATAATTTTTCCATCTAAAAAGAAATGTGCTTACAGTAAGGAATAACTTTAAGAAATTATATATATATATATATATATATATATATATTACAGGAATATCAAGTATATGAGTATAAAGCATACTTTCAGGTGAAATCAGAAAGATAAGCTGTGTGAGGATGGATGCTGTTTAATTTATGTAACAGGAAATAGAGTTGAGTCATGTGTGCAGGTATATGTATATCCATTTTGAAGCTTGTAGCTGGAGATATTGTACACTTAATTATTTATGTTACCTCTAGAACAGAAGTACAAAAATATCTATTAAAATAAATTTTAAGAATTGTAGGAATTTAAAGTGGAACAAAGTAAAACCTATATTGGACCATATGAAGTTATGAAGCAGAAATGCATGAAGACTTCTACCACAACATAGTTATGTGGGCTGTGTTGAATGGACAGTATACTGCATGGGGAAAGTGATTTTATCAAAAAAGTGCTTGCTTTTCACTCATGAGGACCACAGTTCAAACCTCAGTACCCACTTAAAAAGCTGGGTTTAGTAGCATTGCCTGTAATCACAGTGCTTCCACATAGAAATAGGAAGGTCCCTGAGGGGCTGACCCGTTAGTCTCATCATTAAGTGAACCTCAGGATCAGGAAATCTGTTCTTAAAATATAGGGCAGAGAAGTAATTGAGGAAAACATTTGAGTGTTTAACTCTGACCTCCACAAGATCAGGTATATCCATACACAAGCGCGCACGCACATGCACGCGCGCACACACACACACACACACACACACATGGATGTACATACACATGTATACACACACAGGGAGAGACTGTGTGTGTGTGTGTGTGAGAGAGAGAGAGAGAGAGAGAGAGAGAGAGAGAGAGAGAGAGAACAGTGAGAAATAGAGAAAAAGGAGGGAGTTGATTGGAGAATGGATGGAGAGAAGAAGGTTTATGGGACATATGGGGAGGGGGATCCGGGAAAGGGGAAATCATTTGGAATGTAAACAAAGAATATAGAAAATAAAAATATTCAAGAAAGAGAGAAATAGAAAGGTTGAGAGAGAAGGAGTGAAAATGGAAAAAGGGAAACAAAGACAGAGAAAGAGAATGTATAGGTTATTGACTGACTTCAGATGAGTGTAGTCAGAGGGCAATGTTTGCATTGATTAAGGGTAGAATTTAGACAAAGAATACAAAAAATGCATATATCCAGTTATGAATAATAAAAGCAACAGTTGAATTAACCTCTGGTTCAGCACACGCTATTCTAGGTTCTCAAGTATGTTTTATTAACTATTATTTGAATGCTGTATACTTCACATCAGAATGATGATATCTGATATGACATATAGATTTGTTTAGGATATCCTGTAAAGAATCATTAGCAAACATTCACAAAGTATTCTTTTTTTTTCTTTTCTCCAGAGATATATGGAAGATGCTCAGAGTGTGGAAATGCCCCATGTTCTGGGAATTATGGTAGAAGTTGTACAATAAGCACAATTACAGTAAAAGTAACTTTGAGCACAGTTCTCATCTTAAAATGGCACCACAGCATTCCCTCTCATGTATTACACAATACAAACAGCCAGCAAACAGTGTCTTCTTATAATGTAAGTGCACCAAGAAAAGCAAGTTCTATACAATGGAAGTTAAGGATTTATAATGAAAATTTTCTTAGGGTTTGTAACAACAACATCTTGGAGAGTTGAAAGATCTCTTAGGATTCCCAGGGAAAAAATTATGTTTCCCTCTGCTCATATTCCGTTGTGCAATATGTACTGTCAAGAAGAGGGAAGAAAAATTTCTAGGATTTTTTTTTCCTTTTGGAAATACAAGGATGTCTACTTCCTTCATAAGACAGAATTTCAATAGCAGAGATCTTAAGCTATCTTACTGGGAGCAGAATTTTACAAAGTGAGGACATAGCTTTAATAAGCTCAGTTTCTTCAATGATGTAATCATTACAGCCAGTGTTTTCCAGATATTTTTGCTGTGTTACTTTCCATTAAAGCATCATGTTCATTGCATGTGGCAAATGTTACTCTGTAGTTTGGAAGCCTCATAAGTTCTGAAATGACTAAACAGTTTTCTGCTCTCCAGAAATCCATGGAGATGATTTATACTTTCCTGGCACTCAACCAGAATGAGGTGCTTGCTTGCCCATGTCCTCTTCACAGAATACAATAATGAATATATTATTATGTATTATGCATTTTTGAACACTACTATCATAATTCCATTACAAAGAAGATAAATATTCTTGTTTCACAAATGTCCTGTTGAACAGAAGATGCTCTTGCCAATCAGGATCACAGAGAATCAACAATACTGAATTGTGCATTTTAAAGCTACTGACAATTTCTAGTAGTATATGAAATGTATGGATAAACTGATACAATGTGGACTGCTTTAATTTAATTATTATCAATCTATAACATAACTTTGTATTTCATGAATAAACTACAATCTACAATTTGAAAATTGATATTTCAGTTACAAGGCTATTGGTTACCCTAAGATATTAATATCAAAATTGCACCATTGAGCATATCATGGAAAGTCGGTCATGACTGTAGTTCACAGGATTTATAGCAGGGTTATACAGTGAGTTTTCTCCCTCCAGAAGCTTGCATGGAACATTCTGGCATCATGAGGTCTAGCCATCATGGAGGGGCTTCCTTCTCAGTGTGAGATTAATTTCTCCACATCATGTATGTGCTGTCTTCCAGGTCTTGTTCTGAAGATCAGACAAGTGGCCAAGGGCAATGGTAATAACATAGATTGGTTATTGATTATAGATTATTTATTATGAGAGGTACATCTTAGACCATTCAAAACAACAAAGGATATATCCAGGATCTATCCCACACCGTTTCTTGAAATGAGGTAACTAATTAAACTATACATTCATGTGTGTGTGTGTGTGTGTGTGTGTGTGCATGCATAAGAAAGATAAAACCAGAAGCTTCGCTGTGGCTTTTTTCAAGCATCTTCATTATTATTTATAACCATTCCCATTATAGCTCAGCATTTCCTTCCTTTGTCTGTGTCTATTTTACTCCTCTGTGCTTTATTTATTTTCTCATTCATAACACTTGTATTTTACTACCACCACCTTCCCATTTGTTATGCTTTTCTCTACTCTACATTGGTCCTTCCCTACATGCTTGGTTTCTATAATAACTATTAGGTATACACTCAAACTAAAGATCCAGAGCTAGGATGTAAACAGAACAGAACAAATAGATGCTGTTTTTCCCTCCCAGAGTCTTGGTTACTTGAATTTATATTTTTCCAGTTCTATCCATTTGTTTGAAAACTTCATAACTTCATTTCTCTTTCAAGTGAATAGAATTTCACTATGTGTAGAAACTGCATATCCACTATCCATTCATCAGCTGATGGGTAAACTAAAATAGGTTGTTTCTCTTTTAGTAATATATTTAGTCATTCCGTAGTAAGAAGTGCCAATGATGTTATAGAATTCATGGATTACAGACCAACAATGTCACATGGAGTATCCACATTTATTACTTTACAGATTTTGAGTAATAGCTTTTATGTCATCTAGGCATAAGCATTCTTTTAATTACAGAAGTCAACAATAGTTTTAGTTCTTTTTTCAATGTTTTGGAAACCGTATATGAAATATTTGTTTTCTGAAATTGGTTCATTTTCTGTCTGTCTGTATGAATATGTCTATGTCTGCATGTCACAGCACATGTGTAGAGGACAGATGTATGAATTGGTTTCTTCCTTTCACCCAGTGATAAAACTCAAGTTATCAATCATGAAAATAACTGTCATTAATCAATGAACCATCCTGTTGACAATGAAAACATTGTTGGAAAAATATGCATGTAAGTTAATACAAGGGCCATTTTCAGGTAGGATCTCAAATTGGATGCACTTTTAAACCTGTTCATTACAGAGCTCAGGCTGTTTTCACAGTATCTGAATCTACTGAGCCACATAGTCAAAGCCCTCACCTATTCAATCTGATTGAAAGGAATACTATCCATATGATTATGACTCGAGCTATCACTGAAAAAGAAGCCCCTGCTATTTGCTTTAAGAATCCCTACTGATATTGTTCAAATGCTCTTTGCATCTCCTCATAGCCTACAATTAAAGAGGGATCATCTCAAATATCACAGCAAATCTTTGAAAATATGCTAGGTATATTCCAATTATATTAAAATTTGGTGAAAGACCACATAAATTATTTTTATTCAAATGGGGACTTTGTTTTACTTCAGGTCTCTCTCTGGTAGACTATATAAATCTTTGATACTACAAAACAGATTTTGGGGTGTTTTGGGAAAGCCATGAAATATAAAATGAAGCTAAGACCATACTACAATAAAGAAATAAACCAATTAAAACTATTTTTAAAAATGAACTTTCCTGGTATGTCTAACAGAGCTTATCATTTTTCATTAACATTTTAAGGAATTTCAAACACAAATACCATGCATTTTGATAACATCTAACCTTGTACCCCAAGTTCAACTCCTTTAGTTCTCTCCTTTAACACAAACTCTTTCCTCAAAGTACATCATTTTTGTAAATAAGGACACATTCACATACACATTCTCTATGTCCTTGTACATGATATATACTTAATTATGTGTGCACTTATATACACAGATGTAAAAACTATAGAGTCTAATTAGTGTTGCCTTACCTATGTGTACATTGTGTGAGACTAACCACTTGGTCATAGGCAATATATCAGAGATTTGTTCCTGATGGAAACTGTTTTCTTTTCATTACCTATGTGGTATAGGTACATACATAATCTAAGTGTGGTCCGTAGCTCAGCTAGGAGTTAGGGAGAGAGCTTCTGTGGCAAACCATGCTGTGCAATCCTGTGCTGATCTCAGAGCAAAGAAAGCTGTGGGAAATCCACAAATGCAATAACCCTGTAATATAAACGCCAGAATAATTGTAAGACTGGTATAATATAGTATCTTCTAAATATCAATATTTAACAATTTTGAATATTAAATTCCAAAAGAGTGCTGATTAAATTCATTCTAAAATAATTCTCCATACATCAAGAATCCCAAATCAATGATGTTCAAGATTTTATACCAGTAATGATTTGAAACATAATATCAAGCCTTAAACTTATATCTAGTTCCTAAAAGTAAGTTTTCAACTATTTTTTACCAGCTTTCCTGAGGCCATAATTGACTACAAAATTTCACATGTTCTTTATACAGCTTAATTTTAATTATACATGCATTGTGAAATGATTTCTGAGATCAAACTAATCAATCTCTCTGTCATGCCACATTATGTTACCCTTTATTATTTATGAAATGAGAATATTTAAAGTCTTTTCTCATAGTACAATTTGAGTTTATAGAGTCAATATACTGTCTGTCTGGTTACCATAATTTATATATCCTATACATGGTTGAAGATTTGTTCTCAGAACCTAATATCTTTCCACCCACAGTCAGTACTGAATTTAAACAAGTACATTGATTTTTTCATAGAATTTACTTTTTTGTCTGAAGTTAAATATAATTCTGAACATTAAAATCTATCATGAGTCTTTAGCAACTAACAATACTTCACATTTGGAAATGTTTCTGTTTAAAATATAACAGAATGATGTCATCTTGAAATATTAGTTTTACTTTCAAATTTCATTTATATATTAACCTTGTTCATTTACATTTTTCTTCACTAATGTATTTATTCACTTTGCATCCCAATGGTGACAGCCTTTCTTCCTCTCCTCCCAGTCCAACCTTTACTAATCCCTCGACCCTTACCTCCTCTTCTCCTCATGGAAAGGCAAGCCCCCTTGTATACGATCCCTACTAGGGACATCAAGTTGAAGCAAGAAACACGTCCTCTCTAACTGAGGCCAAACCAGACCAGGTAGGGAAGAGGATCTAATGTCATGATGCAGAAGCAGAAACACCTCCTGCTCTAAATGTTACCACAGAAAGACCAAGGAGTACATCTCCTACAAATGTACAGCTATCCTAGGTCCACCCTGTGCATGCTCTCTGGTCACTGTTCAGTCTCTGTGAGCCATCATGGGGACTATAGTTGACTCTGTAATCTTCTTTTGGTGAACTGAACACCTCTAGGTGGTTCAGTTCTATTCCCCACTCCTCTACATGTCACTGTGAGATCTGCCTGGCAACTGATTCACTCTGAAGCATAGCATCATTAATTGTGCAGGGTTTGTTCTCTCATATGGAATGGGTCTCAAATTGTG
Organism: Apodemus sylvaticus; assembly: GCF_947179515.1. NCBI lineage: Eukaryota > Metazoa > Chordata > Mammalia > Rodentia > Muridae > Apodemus > Apodemus sylvaticus. The sequence continues at coordinate 48,182,065 of NC_067482.1, read as the reverse complement.
CCAGTCATTTTTTTGGTTACTCCATTCTCTTCTCCATTTCATTACTGAGCAACTTGTAGGTCGGAAAAATTTTAGGTTTGGAGGTTTTGGGGATGAGTTGATGTCCCCCTCTCTCCATTGAATATTCTGCATGTCTGAATATTCTGCATGTCTCTCCTCTGTAGAGGAGCATTTTTGTGACTAACTGTAGACCTGGGACATGGAGGCTACAGGGAGTCCATGGGGGTGGCCCTTGCTGCGATTCCTACCAGCACTAAATATAGAGACTAAGTTGCCACCTCCTGTAGCCAGGCAGGACTTATGGTTCTTTTACGTTTTTTTTTTTTGGCACTGTATATTAAACTATCTAGGAATGTTTTGTTTTTTATTTAATAAAACATAGGTCCTTTCCAGAACAATTAAGTAAGAAAATGTAGATTTATACCTGGTATTAGAAAGTGTGAAATTCCAAGTGATTCTTATGCACAACATTCAGTATAACTATTTCAGTCACTCTAGGATTTTTTTTGGAGAAATTCAGACTTGTTACCACAAATCATCAACATGAGCCTCCTGCCAAGAATAATCTACATCTTTCTTGCAACACCAATCAAAATTCTAGCACCATTCTTCAGAAATATACAAAAATAAATCAATCCAATGTGATATTGATTAAAAAGAATGCTTCAGGACAAATGGCAATACATGATTTAAAATTATAAAGCAAGATATAGTAATAAAAATATCATGATACTGCCCATAAAAGACATATAGACCATAAATAGAAATGAGGGTAGATGAAAAAAGTTACCCGGTTTTTAAGAAAGATCACAAAAATATATATGACCTTCAACAACTGATCATAGGAAACCTGTATTTAAACATGAAAGAAAGCAACTAGATTGTTATTTATTTATTTATTTATAGCCCAAATGTTGACCTCTCAATCCCACTGTCACAGAGTTCCTCTCCTATCCCTCCCCCCTTCTCAGAGAGGGTGAGGGCCTTCTGGATATTCTCCAACCCTGGTGCATCAAGTCTCCGCAGGGTTAGGAGCATCCACTCCCGGTGAGGCCAGAGATAGTTACAGCCAAACATTGTATGAAGTTCAGGGACTCTTGTGGAAGAGTTGGGGGAAGGACTTAAAACCCTGAAGGGGATAGGAACTCCACAGGAAGACCAACAAAGTCAACTAACCTGGACTACTAGAAGCTTTCAGAGACTGAGCCAATAACCAGGGAGCATACATGGCCTAGACCAAACTAGATTTTCATTTCTCAAGCTGCATAAAACTTAACTGAAATCAATGCAACAACATCAACATACAACAATTTGGTTCCTCTCTCCTAAGCCATTGTGTTTCCTCCCTTGAGGAAACTCAGTTTAGATATGTACACAATTTTTAAATGGGTAATTTTTGTGCCCAATATTTTGAGGCTGTTTAACATATATATTTTAGAAACTAACCTCCGTCAGATGTGTAGATCTCTTTTCTCATTCTGTAGCCCATACTTTGTATATCATGGGTAATAATTATCTCTCAGCTGACAAATTGGTCAAGTGGCAAATTTCTTTTCTCCCATTTGATGAGCTTACTACCTTTGGAAATTCCCTTGCTGTATAGATTATCTTTAGAGTTATAATATCCTGATGGTTAGTTGAATCTTTTAATCTATATGAGTGTTATTCAGAAAGCTCTTAACTGAAAGAGTGATGACAAATGGTGGGCATACAAATGTCTGGACATAATCACTTACTACTAAGAATATTTGTAGACAGACGCTCATATCACTAATCTCCAGTTGATAACCATTAACCAATTATAAACTAGTTTTCTCTAACTTAGTCTCACTGGGTATACAAACTACTCTTAATGTCATATCCCATGAGCAGATGACCAGTACAAATGAATTCAATGATATTTTTAGAGTTTGTCTGTTTTTCTCAGGACACATTTATCTTTTAATTCTTTTTACCCTGCAGATCTTTCCATTTTTCATTTTATGTTTCTAAGGAATTTCTATGTATGCTAATGTGTAAGATTCTATGTCTTTATGTGTTTCCTGTGTTTTTTCCTTTGGCTCGTTGTTTTTCTGTTTGTTTGTTTCTTTGTTTGTTTCATCCTATTCAGGTTTGTTCGTTTATATTGTGTCTTAATTTATTATTTTTTCTTTTTTTTATTGTTATTTTTTTTATTCGATATAATTTATTTACATTTCAAATGATTTCCCCTTTTCTAGCCCCCCCCCACTCCCCGAAAGTCCCGTAAGCCCCCTTCTCTTCCCCTGTCCTCCCTCCCACCCCTTCCCAGTTCCCCGTTCTGGTTTTGCCAAATACTGTTTCACTGAGTCTTTCCAGAACCAGGGACCACTCCTGCTTTCTTCTTGTATCTCATTTGATATGTGGATTATGTTTTGGGTATTCCAGTTTTCTAGGTTAATAACTACTTATTAGTGAGTGCACACCATGATTCACCTTTTGAGTCTGGGTTACCTCACTTAGTATGATGTTCTCTAGCTCCATCCATTTTCCTAAGAATTTCATGAATTCATTGTTTCTAATGGCTGAATAGTACTCCATTGTGTAGATATACCACATTTTTTGCATCCACTCTTCTGTTGAGGGATACCTGGGTTCTTTCCAGCATCTGGCAATTATAAATAGGGCTGCTATGAACATAGTAGAGCATGTATCCTTATTACATGGTGGGGAATCCTCTGGGTATATGCCCAGGAGTGGTATAGCAGGATCTTCTGGAAGTGAGGTGCCCAGTTTTCGGAGGAACCGCCAGACTGCTTTCCAGAGTGGTTGTACCAATTTGCAACCCCACCAGCAGTGGAGGAGTGTTCCTCTTTCTCCGCACCCTCTCCAACACCTGCTGTCCTCTGAATTTTTAATCTTAGCCATTCTGACTGGTGTAAGATGAAATCTTAGGGTTGTTTTGATTTGCATTTCCCTAATGACTAATGAAGTTGAGCATTTTTTAAGATGCTTCTCCCCCATCCGAAGTTCTTCAGGTAAGAATTCTTTGTTTAACTCTGTACCCCATTTTTTAATAGGGTTGTTCGGTTTTCTGGAGTCTAACTTCTTGAGTTCTTTATATATATTGGATATTAGCCCTCTATCTGATGTAGGATTGGTGAAGATCTTTTCCCAATTTGTTGGTTGCCGATCTGTCCTCTTGATGGTGTCCTTTGCCTTACAGAAACTCTGTATCCTTATGAGGTCCCATTTGTCAATTTCTGCTCTTAGAGCATAGGCTATTGGTGTTCTGTTCAGAAACTTTCTCCCTGTACCGATGTCCTCAAGGGTCTTCCCCAGTTTCTTTTCTATTAGCTTCAGAGTGTCTGGCTTTATGTGGAGGTCCTTGATCCATTTGGATTTGAGCTTAGTACAAGGAGACAAGGATGGATCAATTCGCATTCTTCTGCATGCTGACCTCCAGTTGAACCAGCACCATTTGTTGAAAAGGCTATCTTTTTTCCATTGGATGTTTTCAGCCTCTTTGTCGAGGATCAAGTGGCCATAGGTGTGTGGGTTCATTTCTGGATCTTCAATCCTGTTCCACTGATCCTCCTGCCTGTCACTGTACCAATACCATGCAGTTTTTAACACTATTGCTCTGTAGTATTGCTTGAGGTCAGGGATACTGATTCCCCCAGATTTTCTTTTGTTGCTGAGAATAGTTTTAGCTATCCTGGGTTTTTTGTTGTTCCAGATGAATTTGATAATTGCTCTTTCTAACTCTGTGAAGAATTGAGTTGGGATTTTGATGGGTATTGCATTGAATCTGTATAATGCTTTAGGCAAAATGGCCATTTTAACTATATTGATTCTACCGATCCATGAGCATGGGAGGTTTTCCCATTTTTTTGAGGTCTTCTTCCATTTCCTTCTTCAGAGTCTTGAAGTTCTTGTCATACAGATCTTTCGCATGTTTGGTAAGAGTCACCCCAAGATACTTTATACTATTTGTGGCTATTGTGAAGTGGGTCATTTCCCTAATTTCTTTCTCAGCCTGCTTATCCTTTGAGTATAGGAAGGCCACTGATTTGCTTGAGTTGATTTTATAACCTGCCACTTTGCTGAAGTTGTTTATCAGCTGTAGGAGCTCTCTAGTGGAGTTTTTTGGGTCACTTAGGTAGACTATCATGTCGTCTGCAAATAATGATAGTTTGACTTTCTCCTTTCCAATTTGTATCCCTTTGACCTCCTTATGTTGTCGAATTGCCCGAGCTAGTACCTCAAGTACAATATTGAAAAGATAAGGAGAAAGGGGGCAGCCTTGTCTGGTCCCTGATTTCAGTGGGATTGCTTCAAGTTTCTCTCCATTTAGTTTGATGCTGGCTACCGGTTTGCTGTATATTGCTTTTACTATGTTTAGGTATGGGCCTTGAATTCCTGTTCTCTCCAAGACTTTAAGCATGAAAGGATGCTGAATTTTGTCAAATGCTTTTTCAGCATCCAATGAAATGACCATGTGGTTTTGTTCTTTGAGTTTGTTTATGTAGTGGATTGTATTGATGGATTTCCGTATATTGAACCAACCCTGCATTCCCGGGATAAAGCCTACTTGATCATGGTGGATGATCGTTTTGATGTGTTCTTGGATTCGGTTGGCAAGAATTTTATTGAGTATTTTTGCATCGATGTTCATAAGGGAAATTGGTCTGAAGTTCTCTTTCTTTGTTGGATCTTTGTGTGGCTTTGGTATCAGCGTAATTGTGGCTTCGTAGAAGGAATTGGGTAGTGTTCCTTCTGTTTCTATTTTGTGGAATAGTTTGAAGAGTATTGGTGTTAACTCTTCTTTGAAGGTCTGGTAGAATTCTGCACTGAAACCATCTGGTCCTGTGCTTTTTTTGGTTGGAAGACTTTCTATGACTCCTTCTATTTCTTTAGGCTTTATGGGACTGTTCAGATGGTCTAGTTGGTCCTGATTTAATTTTGGTATTTGGTATCTGTCAAGGAAATTGTCCATTTCCTCCAGATTCTCCAGTTGTGTTGAGTACAGGCTCTTGTAGTAGGATCTGATTATTTTTTGGATTTCCTCAGTTTCCGTTGTTATGTCTCCCTTTTCATTTCTAAGTTTGTTAATTTGGATACTTTCTCTGTGCCCTTTGGTCAGTCTGGCTAAGGGTTTATCTATCTTGTTGATTTTCTCAAAGAACCAGCTCCTGGTTTTGTTGATTTTTTGTATGGTTCTCTTTGTTTCTACTTGATTGATTTCGGCCCTGAGTTTGATGATTTCCTGCCTTCTACTCTTCCTGGGTGAAATAGCTTCTTTTTGTTCTAGGGCTTTCAGGTGTGTCATTAAGTTGGTAATGTATGCTCTCTCCATTTTCTTTTTGGAGGCACTCAGGGCTATGAGTTTTCCTCTTAGCACTGCTTTCATTGTGTCCCATAGATTTGGGTATGTTGTGTTTTCATTTTCATTGTGTTCTAAAAAGTCTTTAATTTCTTTCTTTATTTCTTCCTTGACCAAGGTATCATTGAGTAGAGTATTGTTCAATTTCCACGTGTATGTGGGTTTTCTGTTGTTTCTGTTGCTATTGAAGACCACTTTTATTCCATAGTGATCAGATAGGAGGCATGGGATTAGTTCTATCTTCTTATATTTGTTGAGGTCTGTCTTGTGACCAATTATATGGCCGATTTTGGAGAAGGTACCATGAGGTGCTGAAAAAAAGGTATATTCTTTTGTTTTAGGATAGAATGTTCTATATATATCAGTTAAATCTAATTGGTCCAAAGCTTCAATTAGTTTCATTGTGTCCTCGTTTAGTTTCTGTTTTCCTGATCGGTCCATTGAGGAAAGTGCAGTGTTGAAGTCACCCACAATTATTGTGTTAGGTGCAATGTGTGCTTTGAGTTTTAATAAAGTTTCTTTTATGAAAGAGGGTGCCCTTGCATTTGGAGCATAGATGTTCAAGGATTGAGAGTTCTTCTTGTTCTATTTTTCCTTTGACCAGCAAGAAGTGTCCCTCAGAGTCTCTTTTGATGACTTTGGGTTGAAAGTCAATTTTATCTGATATTAAAATGGCTACTCCAGCTTGTTTCCTGAGCCCATTTGCTTGTAAAATTGTCTTCCAGCCTTTTACTCTAAGGTAGTGTTTGTCTTTGACCCTGAGGTGTGTTTCCTGTAAGCAGCAAAATGTAGGGTCCTGTTTACGTATCCAGTCAGTTAGTCTGTGTCTTTTTATTGGGGCATTGAGTCCATTGATGTTAAGAGATATTAAGGAATAGTGATTGTTACTTCCTATCATTTTGACGTTATTTTTTAAATTTGATTGCTTAACTTCTTTTGGGTTTGATGAAAGGTTACTATCTTGCTTTTTTCAGGGTGAAGTTTCCCTCCTTGTATTGGTGTTGTCCTCCTATTATCCTTTTTAGGGCTGGGTTTGTGGATAGATATTGGGTAAACTTGGTTTTGTCGTGAAATATCTTAGCATATATGGAGGAATTCAAGGGAAGAGAGAATTTCTGTAATTAAAATACAATCTCAAAAATAAACAAAGAATTACATAGCTACATTTATTATTGGTTGTTAGAGGTGATGTGAATAGTTAGGTAAGATATGACTTCAGGAGAAATAAATCACTGTTAAGTGATTTAACTTCTGTGACTACTCTAAAATAGTAAAAAATAATATAAAAAAGCAGATCAGTGGATAATAAATGTACCTATATACAATAGAGTTCTACTTAGCAGCTAAGGAGAATGGCATGATTATTTTTTGCAGGTAAATAGGTAGAAATGGAAAAGTAATACCGAGTAAGATATTTTAGGCCCAGAAGAAAACTCCAGCAACACAGCACTGGATGCTTTTTTCTCAAATCTAAATCCTAAACTTAAACCTTTGATGAAGTTAACACAAAGCACAAGTACAAGCCAGGAAAGTAGAAAGAGCTCTTTGAGCTGAGCTGGAATTGAGGGAAAGGTACAATAGGTTATAGGTAAAACAAGATTAACAAGTCTAAACACTAGGAGTTTAAAGAGGGAGAGGCCAGGGATTATGGATGAATCAGGGAAGACAAGACTACCCTAGAAAAGTGGTAGGAAAAGACAAACAGAAGCCTCCTGTCTCATAATTCAATTTTGAAAGATAATTTAAAATATCCAGGAGAATACATGTAGCATGGCAGCATGGATAACTTTCATGCTCTGACAGGAACACCTGAAACAGAAATCACATCATGTATACAACGTCTTGGGTGCTATTCATTTGTATAATCTCAGTCAAAGGATTATTTTCTTCAAAACTCTGGGCCATTCATAATAGCACCAGATTTAAAAATTGGCATCCTTTTTATTCCAAAGCGACTCATCCTTAGGAGGGGACAATGCAATGATTTTGCTCCCGGGTGTTTAGACAAGTGAAAAGCATTTCCAGACCTACCACCATCCATTCTTTCACTGTACTAATTAGATGGTCCCAAGCTACATTTTTTGTAACATAGTTTTAAAATGAAAAGATTCCATACAGTTTTTTAAAGCTTTAAGCAATCAAAGGAGAAATGAACTAACTGTGGATCATATAAATATCATTTAAACAAATTGATATTTTAAATTTCAAAGTCAAAGGATACGGAAGAGGTCTACTGTCCCCTGTATGCTTCTTTCTTCCACTGTTCATTCCTTATCTTCCATTTTCTTTAATTATATATGTTATGATTTAACAAGGTGTGAAATTTTTACCAGTGCCTATGGCATCTATAGTATTAAACGGATGATGCAAAATGTTCACCATTCCTTTGCATCTCCAAAACCAATCCATACTTTCAACTTTTAGTTTATATTCCTGTTTTTACAATCTATTTAACTGATCATATGGCAGAAATATATACAAAAATAATTCCGAACATGGTAGGAGTATGCAAATGCAAGAAAAGAATATAAATAAGTATTTACTTAGACCCAATATTTATTCAAGCATTTATTTTATAAAAAATGCTGGTGAATTTTATAACCTGAAAGATCAATTTCAGATCATTCTCTTTTGACCAAAAATTTCAATTATTCAAGGTCTTTTGGGTCTATAAAAACCTCTCAATAAAATCTTACTTTGCTCTGTCTCCATTTCCATTCTTATTCCCAGAAGATGACAGGTAATTGCTAAAATAGATAACTCCTACAAAGATCAAAATATGCTCTTGAATTTACAATCAAGCTACAAATTGTCCTTTCTAGCTTGAAGTCCCAGAAGAAATGAAAACCACTTAGAGATTTATCTACCAGTTTCTGAGAAAACATAATTATGTACTGAGAATATTAAGCCTATGTCTACCCTACAAGGCATTTGAGGTCTCAATTCAATTTTAAAAATAACAACTCAATGCATATTTTTAAACCAGAATTCTAATCTTTATCTACAGAAAAGAAGATATGAGCTACTTTTTAAAAATATTTTATAACTATGCTTAAACCATTAAGCAATGTCTATTTTTTAATTAGCCTAGAATTCTATTAATCTGTAAAAGTGCAGTTGTGTTAGCTTCATTGCATACATACAATAAAATTGATTTCAATATATTTATAGTGCTAGAATAATAAAACATCTTACCTGATTCTCAATAAGTATTTTACTATATATTAAGATTTCTTAAATAACTGGCTCTATAATGGTTATTTAAATTATAATGATTTAAAATTTCTAAAATAACTGGCTCTATAATGATTATTGGAAACAAATCAGGACACATTTTGGTATTATAGTTCCATCCATCACAAATGTTCAATCTAGTTCACTTTTGCAATGTACATATAATATTTACATCCAAAGAGATTTTTCCTGTAATTGATACTGTCTTCTTATAACAGGAAGTTATTCTGTAACATCCCTTAAAATATACTATATACATGTAAACTGGGCCATATGGCCAGGACTCAAAGAACCAAGCTATAATAGGCAACCCAATGTTAAACATTTTTCATATTCAGCATTAATATGATATTTGAAATGATACAATGATAGGGTCTTCATTTCATCTAGCAGTAACAATAAATGTGCCTACATCTTCCTCAATTCACTGGAGAGATGGACTTTTCTCTCCTTAAGTCTAATTTCTGTAGTTATTGTATGTTATAGAATTTAACATTGGTTTTCATGGTCTTGAAAGCCTGTTCCCTAGTACTCTTTATGTTGAAATTCCTTTCCTGTTTCTTCTTATTTATATTAGTTCTCTAGGAATTCCCTCTTCCTCAATTAGTCTTTGACATATTCCTCCTACCATTCAGACAATTTTGTCATCTTTGTTTTAATATATCAAGAAAAGTTTGCTACTCATATAGTCTTGGATGTCTAGACTGAACTGCAGTGTGGTTAACCTACCAGGAGCTGCCATGGAAGAAGTTGAATACGCCTCTCAGCAGCTATCAATTGCCTATTAATAGCTCATTAGCTATGGGTGTTCATTCCCAAGTCCTCCTCTCGAAGATGAAATAGCAAAAACCTAGAATTTTGCAAAATACTGATCCTCATTCACATGTGTTAATTTCATAATGAATAAATATTCAAATAATTATTTGTTGATCACATAAATTTAAATACATAGAATATAGAAAGATTGTAAAAACTATGCAATAATTAAAATTTTTCATCATCAAATCACAGAGAGCTGATGATCACGAACAACATAAGAGTTATTTTCATTCAAAGGCTGAATAGGTATCAAGAGTGCCTTCTGTAAATTGAGTTTACAGTTGAGTATTTGGAAACGATTAACACAAAAATTAAAAAAAAATAATTAATCAAAGATTTACAAGTGGTACAGGGTACAATGGTATAAGAATGGATAATCCCATGATAGAGAACCAAAAGTAAGTAGAATTTAGAAATGAGGATGAAAACTCCAAATGGAAATTTTCCTCTTTTTTAAATTTAATTTGTTATCGAAGTTACTTGCTTATTGATAGAAGTGGCTTGATAAAGTACATAACAATAAGCAATCACATTTTCCACAATATATTTACATTAACTGCTTTAAAGCCCTTCAAGGTGTCAAATAATAAATCCAGGACAATACCTTAATAATACCAGGCAGTATACACCAGATGATCTGAGGCCTGGGGTCCTCATACAGCAGAGGACAGCCGGGTCTGGATTTAGTCAGACAAGATATACCTAATCCTCAAGAGACTGGAGGCCCCACGGAGTTTAGAGATCTGGTAGGGTAGGGGTGGGTGATGGTAACATCCTCGTGTAGATGGGGCAATGAGGAGGTATGGGATGTGGAACAGTCAGAGGGTGGACCAGGAGGGGAATAAAATCTGGAAATATATATATATGAAAAGATATAAAATTTAAGTATTTCTCTTATAGTTTCTGTAATACTTAATGTCCAATGTCAAATTTGCAATTTCTTGCTTGTCTATGTTTCTTTATATTTAGAACACAGATGCTTTTTGTGAATACTTTTCAGATTTTTTTCTTTTTCTTTTTTTCTTTTTTTATTTATTTGATATATTCTTTATTTACATTTCAAATGATTTCCCCTTTTCTGGCTCCCCACTCCCCAAAAGTCCCATAAGCCCTCTTCCCTCCCCCTGTTCCCCCATCCACCCCTTTCCACTTCCCTGCTCTGGTATTGCCCTATACTGCTGCACTGAGTCTAGAACCAGGGGCCACTCCTCTGTTCTTCTTGGACATCATTTAATATGTGGATTATGCCTTGTGTATTCAAAGTTTCTAGGCTAATATCCACTTATCAGTGAGTGCATACCATGATTGATCTTTTGAGACTGGGTTACCTCACTTAGTATGATGTTCTCCAGCTCCAGCTTTGTCTAAGAATTTCATGAATTCATTGTTTCTAATGGCTAAATAGTACTCCATTGTGTCAATATACCACATTGTTTGTATCCATTCCTCCATTGAGGGACACCTGGATTCTTTCCAACTTCTGGCTACTACAAATTGGGCTACTATGAACATAGTGGAGCATGTGTCTTTATTGCATGCCGGGGAATCCTCTGGGTATATGCCCAGGAGTGGTATAATGGGGTCCTCTGGAAGTGTCATGGCCAGATTTCTGAGGAACCGCCAGACTGATTTCCAAAGTGGTTGCACCATCTGCAATCCCACCAGCAGTGGAGGAATGTTCCTCTTTCTCCACATCCTCGCCAACACCTGCTGTCTCCTGGTTTTTTGACCTTATCCATTCTGACTGGTATAAGGTGACTTTTCAGATCTTTGAGCTGACTATTTCAATACTAACAAGGCATAACTAATTGTTCCTAATCCATCATGATAAAAAGAAATATATGTCACAGAAAATATATGTCACATGTAGCAAAGCTAACTCCTATAAATCTATTTTGCATCACAGCATTCGATTTATACTATATGGGGGCAATAATGTAAACTGAATGTAAAAATGGTGGAATCACATTAGTGGTCATAATCGTGGGTTTCCAGTTTTATGGAGTTCTGCCTGTTTAAGCAACTTGATTTCTCTGCTCACTTTTCTTAATTGTCAAATAGGATAATTATCTAATTGCAACCAAACTACTTTGAATCTATTGCTTAGGTGATGCCAAATGAAAGGCTTTGGCACTGATTGTGAGATCTTAGGCTGTATTTGGCTTGTTATGCTATATTGTCACTTGAGTTTCAATGTGCTCAGTTAGAAGTATAAAAACCTGGCAACTTAAAATAAACTGTGTGTGTGTGACTGTAAATTCTCAGTCAAATGCACCCATTAATTTGGAGTTAGTTGTGGTGGTGTGTGTATACACCCTATAAGAGAGCTGCAGCCATTCATTTTAGTGTATTGTTTTTAGAGATATATATGAGAAATTTTGGTTTTGTGCCAAGGGGTGAAATAAAAATTAAATAGTAGTTCTAGGAAATGTGAAATTACTTATGTCTTTAATAGTTTAAAATTGAACACTGCATAGTATTTGTATCTGTGCCATTTCATATCAGACATGGCTCTAATGGGTGACACACTGAGGCTGGCTATGAAATATAAGTGGGAGCATAGAAACTGCTTCCTACTCTTACCTCTAGAAGTTTAAAGAAGGTTTGTGCTGCCTGTGATGAATCAACACTAACGGAAGGATCAGTGAAGCCCTAAAGAATCACACTTCAGGTAAACCTTTATAGAACTTACAAAGCTTCATTTACTAAGTCAGTAAATTTAGGAAAGTAAAATGACTGTACTCACATAGTACTTAGAGTGACTTGTTTTTATGAAGCTTTAGGAAGCACCAAATTATAAGGTTTCCATGAATGTTGCACAAACCTGTGCATGTCACTGTTTCTTCATAATGAGAGGAGCACATTCAGTAGACAGAATGAGGAACTGTCAGCCCTCTTAGTTTCAGGTGACTAAAAGGGTAATTTAAGCTGCTACGTATTTTAAAATTCAGATTATAATTAATTTCGGAGCCTCACACAAGCCTGAACTTATCCTTCTTGACTTATACTTCATGAGTTTGGTTATATAACCTCATTGGAGTAGAGCATCTTAGGGAAGAGAATTGTCAGTCATTTATGTAAAATATAGCAGCTCTTTATATATTTAATAGAAAAATGAGGTTTCATTTCTTTTGGTAAATCGGTTGTTTTATCTTGATTTTCTACAGATTTAAATATTAACCTTCTACCTAATTTTTATTTATTAGTTACTTTATTTGTTTACATTTCAAATATTATCCCCCTTCCCATAACCCCCCCTCACCCTCTCCCTCTCCTCTTTGCCTCTAAGAGTGTGCTCCTCCACCCATTCACCCCATCCTGCCTCACCCCTCTAGTATCCTTCTTCTCTGAGGCAGTATGCCGTCACAGGACTGAGCACCTCCCCTCCCACTGATGCCACATAAGGAAGTCTTCTGCTACATGGACTGGCCCATGTATACTCTAGTTGGTGGTTTAGTCCCTGAGAGCTCTGAGAGGGACATTTAGTTGAAACTTGTTTTTCCAATGAATTTGCAATCCTCTTAAGCTCCTTCAGCCCTTCCCTTAACTCTTCCATCTACCTAATTTTGAATTTTGTGAAGAAGGAAGAGGAGGAAGAAGAGGAGGATGAGAAGGAGAAGCAAAAGGAGGAGGAGGAGGAGGAGGAGGAGGAGGAGGAGGAGGAGGGGGAGAAATAACTATCTCAATTAACTTGACTATATTTCTTTTTAATTTAAAAAAAAAGTAAAGAAATGTATAGGGCACAAGGATAATATTTTGAAACATAAGTTTGACATTTTCCTAACAACTATTTCTTTACCTGATTAGCATCAAATAATGCAATGGCATTTAGAGGTTGTAAATAGTTTCTGGAGCTGAATGATTTTATGAAAGAATGAAAAAGTAGAGAAAAAAGTCCTCCACTATAAAATGAAAGGGAAGTCTATCATAATAGGCAGACAGATATGCTAAATAAATAAATAAGTGAATAATTAAATAAATAAGAGCCGGTGAAGCGCAAGAGTTATATGTAATAAAGTTGAATTTATCTAATAAAATTCAAGAGGACGGAGCCTCTGTGAAAAATCAAATAAAATACAAAAAAGGGGGCAATAAATTGCATTTGAACATAGAACAATAAGCCCTGTTTCTGAAAGTGAGATTGGACTTAGTGAAATGATGAAAGGAAATTGAGATACAAGTCAGCCCTAGAGTGGATGTGAAATCCAGTGATGATTTAGTAAGAACGTGAGGAGAGATGTGGCATACTGTGCAGAGATAGCTTAGGCTATCTTCCCATGAAGAGCTATAGCTCTTGACCCTTGAAAGATGATCATGAAGCCTGCAAAGTATCATTGGGGAAAGCATTTGAAAATGTCAGTTAAATAAAAGGACAAGTGAATGATTGATTACTCATAGGTTTCAGAGATGTACGGAGACTATAAGATGCTAAATTCAATTCCAGAGATACTATGAGATGATAAAGGACTATGTTCTGTGCTGAAAGAGTGTAGGGATCAGGTGAGACAGCTGAGAATGTTAGGGTATTATATCACATTATTCTATTTGAACTTCTGTCTCATAGGGGAACATGATTATCTTTGCAAAGAGATGTGGCTGAAATTTTCCAAAAACAGTGTAATAGAGAAGATGTGAAAAGAAGCTTCTTTAAAATAATTTTAATTATTACTTCTACTTTTAAATTATTAGAGCCTGGATTATTCCTTAAAATAAATCATATTACTCGATAATAGATATTAATGATTTGTTTTAAATTTCTTTTAACATTTATATATTCCCATGAAAAATAAATATGAACCTCATATTTAGTTTCAATTATATATATATACATACTATAATTTGTATGTTAAATTTATCATTTATTTCATGTTGATGTTTCACTCTACCAACTAGAAAAAAAGAGAAATATTTAGCTACTCAGTCAATGTCTCTTCAACAGTGCAAAAAAATTCATCAGAGGTACAAAGTCACTCTTCCTGAAGTAAAGCTTTGGATATAGAAACATTATTATGAAAAAAATCTTATAAATATATAGAAGTGGTCTGAAAAAGTGAAAATATGGGAATCTTGGAATTAGTGTTGCATAATTTTCAGTAAAATAACTAGTTTTCTGAGGAGTAAAAACTTCTTTGTATATATGTTTACTAGTTTAGGATTGTTTAGGCAAGTATTTGAAATGAATAAATAATAGATGTACAACTTTAGGCAATGCACACTATAAATATTTATAATAATCTTCCTCAGTTTATCACTAATTAATTATACATGTGTATGTATTTACTCTTTCATCTTTCTGGTCTTGAAAGGGGAAAGATAATTATGTCTGCTATGCCTTTGCTGCTACTCTTAGCTTCAACATAGCCCATTATGTATTCTGAGAGTTTAGGGGCCCTTTTAGACAACACACCTTACCTCATATACTGTCTTTGTTCTAATACTCAAATAGGACCCAATTTCCTTTTGGCTTTGGTTTTTCACATTCTAAATTTCATTTGTGTTCTTATGATCATAAAATTTCTTTTGTAAATCTTAGGCTAGGCAAGTACTCTAACAATAAGCTGTACTACTATAAAGTAACAACTGAAAACTTTCTCTTTTTCTTCTTGATTGTATTGTTTTTATTGCACATTTTATATATTTACGTTTCAAATGTTATCCCCTTTCCCAGTTTTCCTTCCAGAAACCCCCTATCCCATTTCTCCTCATCCTGCTTCTATGAGGGTACCCCACACACACACCCCAGATTCGATGTCCTGGCATTCCCTTACACTGGGGAATCAAGCCTTCACAGGACCAAGGGCCTCTCTTCCCGTTGATGTCAGATGAGGTCATCCTCTGCTACATATGAAGCTGGAGCCATGGGTCCTTCCATGTATACTCTTTGGTTGGTAGGGTTTAGTCCCTGGGAGCTCTGGAGGGTCTGATTGGTAGTTTTTGTTCTTCCTATGGGATTCCAAACCCTTTCATCGCCATCAATCCTTCCCCTAACTCCTCCATGGGAGTCCTGTGCTCAAACTGATGGTTGGCTGTGAACATTTGCATCTGTATTGGCCAGGATCTGGCAGAGCCTTTCAGGAGACAGCAATATTAGGCTCCTGCCAGCAAGCACTTCTTGGCATCTGCAGTCGTGTCGTGTCTGGGTTTGGTATCTGTATAAGTGATGGATTCCCAGGTGGGACAGTCACTGGGTGGCCTTCCCTTCAGACTCTTCCTCATACTTTTTTCCTGTATTGCCTTTACACAGGAGTAATTCCGAGTTAAAAATTTGGAGATGAGCAAGTGGACCCATCCTCCAACCGGGGACCTTACCTAACCTCTGAATATAGTCTCTACAGATTCTTGTCCCCTTTGTTGGGTATTTCAGCTAATGTCATCCCTGTTGTGTCCTTGGAGTCTCTTGTTTCCTATCACCCATTGCTACACACCTCTGTTCAATTTCCTAACCCTCTGTGTATCATCCCTCTCTCCTGCTATACCTCATCCCGCACCCCTTTCCCCTCCACTTCCTCTCTTCCTCCCAAGTCCCTCCTACCCTCTACTTCCTGTGAGTATTTTGTTCCTCCTTCTAAGAAGTACTGAAACATCCATACTTTGGTCTTCCTTCTTCTTGAGGTTCACATGGTCTGTGAGTTTTATCGGTCTCCTGATCTTTTTGCCTAATATCCACTTACCAGTGAGTTCAGACCATATGTGTTCTTTTTTGACTAGGTCACCTCATTCAGGATGATATTTTCTAGTTCCATCCACGTTCAACTGAAAACTTTCTAATGTTCCTTATTGTTCTAGCCACAGTTACCTCCTTGGTCTTCCTTGATCATTCAAGAATTCTATCATCCAAAACTTATATTGATTGCTTCTCTTACAAAAATATTTTTTCCTCAAAACTGAAAATGCCCTCTTCTTATTTCCTTTCCTTAGTTTCAGAATTCTCATTCTTCTCTTGAAAACATTAATGTCCAACATATCTGTTATTCTCCTGACTTTTTTTTATTTTTTCAAATGAATGTTTTCTTAAACTGGTATATAATTTTTATATAATTTATTTTCTATCAAAATACAAAGTGAGTAGTAGAGAAAATTTTTATACATAAATCATACTCAGTCCATGAAAGAAGATTAGTATTTGAATAATTAATATCAGTGCATCTATAAGGAAGGAAGGTCATAGGTTCAAGGCTGGCTTGTAGTAAAACATACAAAAATACTTTGTCTAAAAAATACTTTTATATATTAAGTGATATTCTGTGAATGGTTTGACATTCTTCTGACAAAATATTATTCATAGATACTTTACTATTTCTAGAAGGATCATTTTTATATTTTTTAAATAAATCAACAATGTCTGGCAATTCTACAAAAAAATTAGGTTAAGTTAGAATCAGGTTAGGAAGCATTCTGAAGCCTAAAATCCATGGAAAATACATAATTATTTTATTTTTTTATTTTCTATATTCTTTTTTTACATTCCAAATGATTTCCCCTTTCCTGGTTCTCCCCCCCCCTTAAGTCCCATAAGCCCTCTTCCCTCCGCCTGTTCCCCAATCAAACCCCTCCCACTTCTCTGTCTTGATAATCCTCTATATTGCTGCATCAAGCCTTTCCAGGTCCAGGTCCCTCTCATTCCTTCTTGGGAATGATTTGATATGTGAATTGTGTCTTGGGTATTCAGAGGTTCTGGGCTGATATCCACTTATCAGTGACTGCATTCCATGTGTGTTCATTTGTGAATGGGTTACCTCACTTAGGATGATATTTTCCAATTCCAACCATTTGCCTAAAAATTTCACGAATTCATTGTTTTTAATTGCTGAGTAGTATTCCATTGTGTAAATATACCACATTTTCTGTATCCATTCCTCTGTTGAGGGACATCTGGGTTCTTTCCAGCTTCTGGCTATTATAAGTAAGGCTGCTATGAGCATAGTGGAACATGTGTCCTTATTGCATGCTGGGGAATGATCTGGGTATATGCCCAGGAGAGGTATAGCAGGGTCCTCCAGAAGTGTCATGCCCAGTTTTCTGAGAAACTGCCAGACTGATTTTCAGAGTGGTTGAACCAGCTTGCAATCCCACCAGCAGTAGAAGAATGTTCCTCTTTCTCCACATCCTCGCCAATACCTGCTTTTACTGAGTTTTGAATCTTAGCCATTCTGACTGGTGTGAGGTGAAATCTCAGGGTTGTTTTGATTTGCATTTCCCTAATGAATAATGATGTTGAACATTTCTTAAAGTGCTTCTCAGCCATTGGATGTTCTTCAGGTGAAAATTCTTTGTTTAGCTCTGTACCCCATTTTTAATAGGGTTATTTGGCTCTCCAGAATCTATCTACTTAAATTGAAGAAGATCTCAGAAAACAGAAAAATCTTCCATGTTCGTGGATTGGCAGGATTAATATAGTAAAAATGGCCATCTTGCCAAAAGCAATATTCAGATTCAATGCAATCCCCATCAAAATCCCAAATCAATTCTTCATAGACTTAGAAAGAGCATTTCCCAAATTCATCTGGAATGACAAAAAACCCAGGATAGTCAAAACTGTTCTCAATAGTTAAAGAACTTCTGGGGAAATCAGTATCCTGGACCTCAAACAATACTACAGAGCAATAGTGTTAAAAACTGCATGGTATTGGTACAGTGACAAGCAGGTAGATTAATGGAATAGAATTGAAAACCCAGAAATGAACCCCCACACCTATGGTCACTTGATCTTCGACAAAGGAGCTGAAACCATCCAGTGGAAAAAAAAGATAGCCTTTTTGAACAAATGGTGCTGGTTCAACTGGAGGTCAGGATGCAGAAAAATGCAAATTGATCCATTCTTATCTCCTTGTATTAAGCTCAACTCCAAGTACAATCTTTATAATAATAACATGAAGCTAGCTATTTGTAGCACTGAACATTATTCTGCATATATATTCAAACATTTTGCATATGCTACTATTTACCTTCTTTTTGTTGGTTTTCTGACTGTAATCCACAGAACTCTAGCATCCTTCCTAACTATGGTTCTGTGAAAGTCATAAAAGTCATATAGCATAAATGTGTTCTTTTAAACAAATTTCAGTGACATACTGCCTTTCAGTGTCTAATGAGCATGACGCCTTTCCTACCTCTCAATGAACTATGTAGTGATTTTCATTGTAATGGCCAAGTGTCTTGTTTTTAAATATGTAAAAACCGAGCGTGAAAATTATTATGCTGGCCTATAGAAATGATTGTGCAGTTAAAAGTTCATACTTCTCATACAGAGCACTTAAGTTCATGCCCAAGTGCTGACATCAATAGGTCACCATTGTGGCTACAGTTCCAGGATACCAGAAGCCTCTGAAGTCCTCAGGCTCTATATTTGAAAGTGAAAACCCACACTCAGACATAAACACGTATACCTAGCCAAAAATTTTTAAAACTACAAATTGACTACAAATCTGTTTTCTGATTAAATTATGGACCTATATACCTCAAATTCTAATGCATTTTATGGCAAAAGTTTTACCATGGGATTTTTCTAAAAGGCCTATTTTATATAACAAAGGGTGTAAAAATACCAAAGGGTATTAAAAATGGGACTTAACATTTGTCTACATGAAAAGGTTATGAAACCATTTTGTAAAAATTTTCCCTTAGGGGCTTTTCCATAACAACTGAACCAGTTCTATGTCAAAACACGATGAGCTCGACTTTCTGAACCAGCAGCTGGAGTACCTGTGTCTCTCCGTAACAAGTAGACTACATTTTCCAGGAAAGAAAATGAACACAAGATACAAAGAGATCAAAACTGCTTGAACCAGCAGCTGTTCTAGCTACAGCAATGAATCTTTCCTGGCAATGTTATAAATACACATCCTTCAAGATAATAGATAAAGTACCTTTTCTGATAAGTGCTATGTCTCAGGGATATGCTTATTCATGGTTGGTCTGGAAGGGTGTGAGGTTGTCACCTGTGTACTTACCAACACAGAAAAGAGCAACACCTTTTTCAATATAAACACAATGAAGTAGATATAGTTACTAAATTCACTGAAGGAATAGGAACACACCTATTGTCTATATTCTGATTCATCAAAAATCTATTTGGCATACTTTAAAGTATAGAAGGAATAATAATACCTTAGTTAAAGTCAATAGTTATAATAAGCCAATGTGTGTACTTTTGTTTAAAAACAAGATTCCATGTCATATGGTACTTCTGAGTTCATTCTCTTATTGTGGTAGCCATAGTTCTACATGGTTAGCAGATCATAATTTTCTCTCAAACAAATTCTTGTAGGACTCCATAAAGCTAAACTATCAAAAGTCCATAGAAGCTACTTAACTTAGTCATGGCTTCAAATACATGCTGTTTGCTTGTGGAGCCTTGTTACAGAATAAGAATACAATGGTAAAGGAAATGGGCATGTGCTGGAAATATCTTCTACAAAAAGACACAGACAGAAATATTAATGATTATCAAATTGCTTAAACAATATACTCCAAACTTTTATGTATTAATGGTTGTAATACAAGTGTATTACTTATTACTTGCATTTTATTAAGTATAAAATTGTAATTATACTATGAATATAATTAAAAAGTGGGATGATGTTCTATCCATATTAGTCATTAGGGAATTTATAAAAATTAAGGAATAATGTAGATTATGCCATTTGACTCTTCTTTCTGTTGTTCTGTATCAAACTGTGGTTGGAACATCATACATATGGGTAATCTGCTGCCTATCTAAATTCTTATATTAGAACATGCAATAATTTTTAAAAGCAGGTACTTAATATTTTATATTTTAGTATAAATACAACATTTCCTTTCCAACTTCTCCATCCAATACCTCCTTATTACCTCCCTTCCCCCTCAAAATCATGTTCTTAACTTTTTTTGCTTTAATTGTTGTAACACACATACACACACACACACACACACACACACACACATTGCAAACTCATAAATATAGGTAATTACAATCTACTCAGCCCCCATACTGTTACTTATATTTGTATTGTTTCAGGGCTGAACATTTGATATTACATAAGATGTTGTAAGAACTTTCTTCCCTGGAGAATACTATGTTTTTCTATTCTCATCATTTTTTCCTTGTCTTTAGTCCTTTGTTCAGCATTGACATGGATCTTGGAGGCGAACCTATGTCACTATTAAAACTACATACTTTTGAGCTGTATTTTAAATATTTATCCTCCATCCTCAGAACTCTTATCTTATCTTTGGTTCTCAACAAAGAAGCTTTTGTTTGTAATGGACAGAATTCAAGTAAGTCACAACAATTCAAATGCAGAGAACAAATGATGAGGTCGTGCCCTACTTCAACTGATCCATCTGTAACATAACTCATGAACTCATGGTGCAGGAACAACAGGATTGTAAAAGCCAAAGGGATGAAAAGTGGTTTGCACAAGAGGATAGAGATGTACTCTTGAAGTCCAGACAGTCATGATAAGGTAGCAAAAAATCAGTAGGTATTTCTAGCAGAGAAGTAAACAAATATGACTGACACATGCCCAGTTTCCTAGAACCAGTGTAAATTCATCCTTTCTTGTTTCTAGAACCAGTGTGTTGTCAGGCAAGGTTCTCTCCAAAGCTTCAAACAGCCCTGTTTTTTTAGAAAATGGTTTCAATCAATATCTGCTTCTATCCTCTTATGGCTTTTGTTCTGTGTCTTATTGCTTCCTGTAAATATTGGAAAGATTCTCTCTAATTCAATATATTCTTATTATAATTAATCATAGATGCTATGACTTTATCCAAATAAAATCATATGCTGATATACTTCACTTGAGGACTTCATTATTCCCTTTGGAAGGAACATATTTAACTTTGAAACAATTTGGCATATAAGGAAAATTTGGCAAAGGGAAAAAGTGGCTTGGATAGTTCAAGTAAAGATAAATTAGTTTTTTGCCCTCAGGTGTACTCAGAGAATACTCAGAGAAGTTGTATTATATATGAACAAAACTGGAGACCTGGCTTTTGTTAAATGTAGCTATGACAAAGAAAGACATTTAAAATTCTAGTACTTTTGACCTTCATAACAAAAGAGACAAATGGTAAACATAAACCGAAACGGGAAATATTGTGAAAACAACAAATAAAATTATTGTCTGGGGGAAAAAGCATTTGTTCCTGTGTGTATGAATGCACATTTGTGATTTTTTTGTCATGTAGTCAATATAAGGAATGTCCTTGAACATAAGAAAAGTGGCTGATACAGTGAACTCAAGCCAAGAAAGAGATAAATAAATTAATGTTTTGGTTACATATGGATGGCATGTACAGCCCTGGAACTGGATGGAAAATCATGTGGAACTGAGGCCTGAAGTAGCTTTACAATTTAATAAGACAGCTGGAAATGGACAGTTCCTTAGATGTGCAAGTAAATGGGGAGCTTTTAAGTAAAGAATACAATACAAGCAGTTATAAACAGAAAACGAATAAAAAGGAGACCTGTATTTCAATCAGATAATGTCTTGTGTAGTGTGTTCATAGGAGTTCATATATCTACACATGTTTATAGTATCATGTAGACAGACTGCAGAAACAGCTGGAAGCTTACAAATAATGCACAAATACTAGGCAGATAAAGGGATTTATCTAGTTTGTGCTAGTTTGTGCTTTAGAATTCTCAAATCCCATCTACACCTCTTCTCACAAGGCCACATTCCTTAGATCTT
The DNA here is from genome assembly GCF_947179515.1 of Apodemus sylvaticus. Lineage (NCBI taxonomy): Eukaryota > Metazoa > Chordata > Mammalia > Rodentia > Muridae > Apodemus > Apodemus sylvaticus. The sequence goes on along the minus strand of NC_067482.1, from coordinate 48,159,991 downwards.
CCCTACCAGTTCTACCTCTTGGGGAACAAGCATTGAAATATATGAGCCTGGAGAGATAGCTCAGCCATTAAAGGCTAGGCTCACAACGAAAAATATTAGAATATACTTTCTTCTAAGCACCTCATGAAACTTTCTCCAAAGTAAACCACAGTCTTGGACACAACACAAGTCTCAACGGATAAGAAAGAAAGAAAAAAAGAAAGAAAGAAAGAAAAAAGAAAGAAAGAAAGAAAGAAAGAAAGAAAGAAAGAAAGAAAGAAGAAAGAAAGAAAGAAAGAAAGAAAGAAAGAAAGAAAGAAAGAAAGAAAGAAAGAAAGAAAGAAAGAAAGAAAGAAAGAAAGAAAGAAAGAAAGAAAGAAAGAAAGAAAGAAAGAAAGAAAGAAAGAAAGAAAGAAAGAAAGAAAGAAAGAAAGAAAGAAAGAAAGAAAGAAAGAAAGAAAGAAAGAAAGAAAGAAAGAAAGAAAGAAAGAAAGGAAGGAAGGAAGAAAGAAAGAAAGAAGCAAAAAAACAAAGAAACAAGGAAACAAAGAAACAAAGAAAAAAAGAAAGAAAGAAATAGAGAGAAAAGAAAAGAAAAGAAAAGAAAAGAAAAACAATTGAAAAAGCAATCAGAATCTTAGTTGGCCACCTGAGGATAAAGCTGGGTATCAACAACAGTAGAAAGCTTTGCAATTCTTTGACTTCACTACTGAATGAAAACTGGGTCAAAGTAGAAATAAAGAAAATATTAAAGACTTTAAAAATTGAATGAAAATGAATACAGCATATACCTAAACATATGGGATACAATGAAGGCTTTTCTAGGCGGGAAGTTCATAGCAATAAATGCCTACAGAAAAACAAACAAACAAACAAACAAACAAACAAACAAACAAAAGCAAAGTGATCTCATATTAGTACCATAACTGCACATCTGAACATTCTAGAACAAAAAGAAGAAAATACACCCAAAAAGAGCAGATAGCAAGGAATAATCAAACTCAGGGCTGAAATCAATAAAATACAAATAAAATGTGACAATCAATAAAGCAAAGTGTTGGTTCTTTGAGAAAATTAATAAGATTGACAAATCCTTATACAACAAATCCAAATTAACAAAATCAGAAATCAAAAATGGGGAACAGACTGAACAAATCCAGAGAATCTTAAGAACATACTTTTATATTGTTTGTGGCTATTGTGAAGGGTATCATTTCTCTAATTTCTTTCTCAGCCTGCTTATCCTTTGAGTATAGGAAAGCTACTGATTAGCTTAAGTTGGTTTTATAACCAGCCACTTTACTGAGTTGTTTATCAGCTGTAGGAGTTCTCTGGTGGAGTTTTGGGGTAGCTTAAGTATACTATCATATCATCTGCAAATAGTGATAGTTTGACTTCCTCCTTTCCATTTCGTATCCCTTTGACCTCCTTATGTTTTCCAAGTGCTCTAGCTAGGACTTCAAGTACTCTATTGAAAAGATATGGAGAGAGGGCAGCCTTGCCTAGCAGTTCCTCAGAAAACTGGACATGACACTTCTGGAGGGCCCTGCTATTCCACTCCTGGGCATATACCCAGAGGATTCCCCAGCATGTAATAAGGACACATGCTCCACTGTGTTCATAGCAGCCCTATTTATAATAACCAAAAGCTGGAAAGAACCCAGATGTCCCTCAGCAGAGGAATGGATACCAAAAAATGTGGTATATATACACAGTGGAGTACAATTCAACAATTAGAAACAATGAATTCATGAAATTCTTTGACAAATGGCTGGAGCTGGAGAAGACCATCCTAAGTGAGGTACCCCAGTCTGAAAAGAACAGTCATGGTATGCACTTACTGATAAGCAGATATTAGCCTAGAAGTTTGGAATACCCAAAACACAATCCACATATCAAATGATATCCAAGAAGAAGGAAGGAGTGGCCCCTCGTTTTGAAAAGGCTCAGTGCAGCAGTGTCAGGGAATACCAGAACAGGGAAGTGGGAAGGGGTGGATGGGGGAACAGGAGAAGGGAAGAGAGCTATGGGACTTTGGGGGAGGGGGTCAAGGAAAGGGGAAATCATTTGAAATGTAAATAAAGAATATATCGAATTTTAAAGAAAAAGAAAGTAAATTGAAGAACACAAAAAAAAGAAAAAACTAACAAAAATTGTTTTCTTCCTCTATTTTAGGGATGCCTAATCAGTTTTCTTCTGCTACCTGTCTATCTATCATTCTGCTACCTAAGTGGGAAGGGGTGGATGGGGGAACAGGAAAAGGGAAGAGGGCTATGGGACTTTGGGGGAGGGGGGTCAAGGAAAGGGGAAATCATTTGAAATGTAAATAAAGAATATATCGAATTTAAAAAAAAAGAAAGAAAATTGAAGAGCACAAAAAAAAGAAAAAAACTAACAAAAGTTGTTTTCTTCCTCTATTTTAGGGATGCTTAATCAGTTTTCTTCTGCTACCTGTCTATCTATCTTCTATTACCTGTGTATCTATTCTGTCTATCATTTTGTTCATCATCAAATACCCAATAAAGCATAAGGTTTCAAGTAATTTATATCTTTTATGCTAAACATTTCATGTAGTGCAGCACATTGAAATTTTATTATTTATAACATGATACTATCATGTGGTAGTTTCCTAGAAATAGTTATAATTTATGGGTTTATAATTAGATAGTCAGTTATGTGGCCCACATCGATTTCCATTCTTCCAATTTAGAGCCACGTTTGGGTAGACCTGGTAAAAGCCATCTCTGCACTGCAGTAATTTTGTTACAGAGAAGCTCTTCATGGGAACATAAAACTTTGAGTAGCAGTATCAGACAACTGAAGAAGAATTTCTCTTGATTTAGAATCTCTGTTTGACTTAATAATAGAATGGGAGATCTGCTTTCTCCTATTTGGTAAAAAATCATGAGTACTTGTATGTGTCTATGTGTATGTATGTGAGTATGTGTATGTGTATGTATACATGTATATTGGCATGTGAGGGTGTATATGTGTATGTGTATGGGAGTATATATATGTATGTATGTGTATGTGTGTATACATACATGTGTGAGAGTATATGTGAGTGTGTATTTGTGTGAATGTATATATGTGTGAATGTGTATATACATGTGTTTGTGTATGCGTGTGTATGTGTGTAAAAAATAAATAAATATATGAGCCTATAGAACTCATTCTCATTAAAACTACTACATTCTACTAACTGGCAATATTGGCTTGTAGCCATATTATAAAATCCCTTGAGTCCAACATCAAAGTACCAAGTCTTTCAGTCTCAAGACTGTTCAAAAGTCTCTTCTAGGATTCAAAGCAAACTCTTAATTCTAAACTTTTGTAAGATCAAAAAGACAATTTCATACTTCCAGTATGTAATGGTCCATAGAGTACATTATCATTTGAATGGGGAGGAATGGCAGCATCATGAGGAAATTCTGGTGCAAACAAAGATTTAAATTCAGCATAGTAGATTCCAAAACTTATACCTCTATGCAAGATGTCAAGGGCTTACTTAGACGATAACATCCTTCCATTTCTGCTTTGCTGCAACATATTTCTCTCTTGAGTTCTCTACAGGTATCCCATAGTTCTGGCTATTTCAATATCTTGGAATATCCAAGAATTAATGTCTGGGCTGCATGCAATGACCACTTCCACCTTCCAAGAAAGTATTGCCCTAGCAATGGCTTTTTAAACATGAGTGAAGATTCCCCAATCCCATTACTACAGCTTCATTCATGTCTCTAAAGCCAAAAACACATGGCCAAACCTGTGAAACTTTGTTGACATAACAATACCCACTCCCAACGACATACCAATCCCAACAAGGCCACATCTTCTAATCTTCCAGAAAGATTTAACAACTGTTTTCCAAGTATTCAAATATCTGAGCTTTTGGGGGTCATTATCATTAAAACCACTACAGATGGTTTCCTTGGAGATTCTTTTCTAGTATAAAGTTTGTATTCTACAGAGACATGAGCATGTTGTACTTGGTATAAAATGGTAAACATAGATAAGACTGCATATGTGCTTGAGAGGGAATCTGGCTCAGTCACCTTTGCATAAGTTTTAATTTGTTGTTCAAGAAGAAATAATTCATCAGAATTTATTTTAATCAGAAATTAAAGGGTTAGTTGGGTGGGATCACACCCTGATTGTATTGCTCCCTGGAATTTATTTATACATAATTTATTTATATCCATCCCCTTCAACATAAACCAAGGCTCCGACATTTCATTTCTTGATATTCTTTTACTTCTTTAACTGAACATTTTGTCTTTATTTTTTACTGATTGATTTTTTAACATTGAGAATCTGTATAAGGATTATTACTAATAAGCCACAAAGTCAATATTAGGACATATTAGAGTTTAGTTTAATGCTCATCAATATTGCCTCAGAAAGATTCTTAGGTTGAAGACACAAAACAACCATATTTTTTGACAAAATATCTCTATTCCATTTTCTAGTACTGTTACCCTTTGAAACCTCTAGAGCTGGGCATGCAGACTCGACATTGTTCTCAGTGCTATTGTCATCCAAAATCCTAACAGGACCACCCATTTAGTCTTGCTTAATATGTTCAATAATTTTTCTTATTCAAAGTCTTGAAGTTTTTTCTACATTTCACCAAAACAAATAAACAAACAAAAATAGAGCAAGATCAAGCCTGCCACAGCAATGTCTTATTCTCTGATCCCAACTGATGTCTTATTTTTCTATTGCTGTGAAGAGATACCATTACCAAGTCAACTTATTTAAGCATTTGTTAGGACTTAAAGTTCCACAGGATGAGTTCAAGACCATCATTCCTGAAATCTTAGCAGGATGGAGGCTTCTCAATGCCCACCCCCAATGGCATACTAACTACAAAAAGACCACATCTCCTAATCTTTCAGAAAGAATCAACAACTTGTGTACAAGTATTCAAATATTTGAGCTTATGGGGGTCATTATTTTTTAAACCCCACTACAAATGATTTCCTTGGAGATTCATTTTTTATCTTTAAATTATTTTTAATGTATTCTCTTATATATTACATACCAACTGAAGTTAACAAAAAGAGGTTTGTTTGTTTTTTAATTCGATATATTTTTTTTATTTATATTTCAAATGCTTTCCTCTTTTCTGGCTCCCTACTCCCCGAAAGTCCCATAAGCCTTCTTTCCTCCCCCTATTCTCCCATCCACCTCTTCCCACTTCCCTGTTCTGGTATTCCCCTATACTGCTGCACTGAGTCTTTCCAGAATCAGGGGCAACTCCTCTGTTCCTCTTGGGCATCATTTGATGTGTGGATTATGTCTTGGTTATTCCACGTTTCTATTCCACTTATCAGTGAGTGCATACCATGATTGATATTTTGAGACTGGGTTGCCTCACTAAGTATGATGTTCTCCAGCTCCATCCATTTGTATAAGAATTTCATGAATTCATTGTTTCTAATGGCTGAATAGTACTCCATTGTGTAAATATACCACATTTTTCGTATCCATTCCTCCATTGAGGGACACCTGGGTTCTTTCCAGCTTCTGGCTATTACAAACAGGGCTGCTATGAACATAGTGGAGCAAATTTCCTTATTGCATGCTGAAGAATCCTCTGGGTTTATGCCCAGGAGTGGTATAGCAGGGTCCTCCAGAAGTGTCATGCCCAGATTTCTGAGGAACCACCAGACTGATTTCCAAAGTGGTTGTACCATCTTGCAATCTCACCAGCCGTGGAGGAGTGTTCCTCTTTCTGCACATCCTCACCAACACCTGATGTCTTCTGAGTTTTTAACATTAGCCATTTTGACTGCTGTGAGGTGAAATCTCAGGGTTGTTTTGATTTGTATTTCCCTAATGACTAATGATGTTGAACATTTCTTAAGGTGCTTCTCAGCCATCCGAAGTTCTTCATGTGAAAATTCTTTGTTTAGCTCTGTACTCCACTTTTTAATGGGGTTATTTGGTTCTCCGGGGTCTACCTTCTTGAGTTCTTTGTATATATTAGATATTAGCACTCTGTTGGATTTAGGGTTGGTGAAGATCCTTTCCAAATCTGTTGGTTGACATTTTGTCCTTTTGACAGTGTCCTTTGTATTACAGAAACTTTGTAATTTTATGAGGTCCCATTTGTCAATTCTTGATCTCAGAGCATACGCTATTGGTGTTCTGTTCAGGAACTGTTCCCCTGTGCCCATGTCCTCAAGGGTCTTCCCCAGTTTCTTTTCTATTAGTTTCAGTGTGTCAGGTTTTATGTGGAGGTCCTTGATCCACTTGGAGTTGAGTTTAGTACAGGGAGATAAGAATGGATCAATTCACATTCTTCTGTATGCTGACCTCCAATTGAACCAGAACCATTTGTTGAAAAGGCTATCTTTTTTCCACTGGATATTTTCAGTTCCTTTGTCGAAGATCAAGTAACCGTAGGTGTATGGGTTCATTTCTGGGTCTTCAATCCTATTCCATTGACCCACTTGCCTGACATTGTACTAATACCATGCAGTTTTTATCACTATTGCTCTGTAGTAATGTTTGAGGTCTAGGATACTGATTCTCCCAGAAGTTCAAACAGCATAAAGTATCTTGGGGTAACTCTAACTAAACAAGTGAAAGACCTATACGACAAGAACTTCAGATCTCTGAAAAAGGAAATCAAAGAAGACCACAGAATATGGAAAAATCTTCCATGCTCATGGATTGGCAGGATTAATATAGTTAAAATGGCCATCATGCCAAAAGCAGTCTACATATTCAACACAATCCCTATCAAAATCCCAACTCAGTTTTTCATAAAGTTAGAAAGAGCAATTCTCAAATTCATCTGGAATAACAAAAAACCCAGGTTAGCTAAAACTTTTCTCAACAGTAAAAGTACTTCTGGAGATTCTTTTCTAGTATAAAGTTCATATTCTAGAGACATGAGCATGTTGCAGTTGGTGTTAAACAGAGATAAGACTGCATATGTGACAACTGGCCTTTGCTGATAATTAGGGTAAAATCGTTAAAATAAATTCACTTGGAATTCAAACCTCCCACCATTAATTGAAAGGTATCAGCTATCTGAAATATCCCTATCAAGTTATCTAAGCTCTTTTTTAAATATCCTAATAGCTATTCATCCTGGTGGTAAAGTAATGCTGTTTGCTATGTAGAAGATTTATTTCTAAGATAAATATGCTAATTTTAGTAAATAAACTTATAATTCATGGATTCATAGAAAGTGTTTCCTATGCTGGAAAAGAAAATAGAGTTGCTTCATAAGTGAAGTGTTGAAGATATAGGTTCTTTGGTGTTCCTGAGCCTCTTGGTACATGAAGAGTACGTTTTCCGTCTTGTGAGCTTTGTGTGACAAATGTATCATTCTTAGGAAATAACTTTTATTCAAACAACTGCCCTCCTTTTGCACGAAGAATACCTGAATTCAGGTTTTTTTTTTTTGAACTTTGATTGGAAATGATATGGGAGACCATGACTTGTCAAGACATTCTGAGCTTTCAGCAATGGCTACTGATGTTTCATGTTAGAAGAAATAGGGTCACCAAATAATTATTTGAAGCATGGTGATTATGGATTTTAACTGGATACATTCAGCTCCGCTTTTAAACTATTCTGTATATAATCTATTCTTCTAGGATACAAGAATCTATAGTGTGTGTGTGTGTGTGTGTGTGTGCATGTGTGTGTGTGATAGTTGATTTTGACAGTCTACTTGAATTGATTAATAACTGCATAATGTATTATTAGTGAAGTAGAAAATTAGATATCTCTGGGAAACTATTCTTTAATAGGATTAAATGGAGACATGGAAGATTGGCTCGAAAAATGAGTGGTTCTGTACCTGGATGGCATCTTAGTGAAAATAAAATGGAAAGAGGGATAAAGACAATTGAATCAATATGTTCTTCTTTCTATAGTCCCTGATCCACCAGGATATGGCTGCCACAGACAGGAGACGTTGTTCCTGCTGCTGTGCATTTCCCTGAATGATGGACTATTGTGCTGAAGCATGTACTAAAATAACTTTCTTTTCCTTGCTTGGTTTATTTGAAATATTTGTTTATAGCAACATGAAGCACAACTGATAATATCATATATTAGAAAGTATTTAAGACACAAGTAACAATTTTAAACCAGTAAAAACTTTATCATTAAGAATCCATCCTTAGTCATCAGGGAAATGCTAATCAAAACAACACTGAGATTCCACCTCACCCTAGTCAGAATGGCTAAGATCAAAAACTCAGGAGAAAGCAGGTGCTGGGGAGGATGTGGATAAAGAGGAACACTTCTCCACTGCTGGTGGGATTGCAAGTTGGTACAACCACTCTGGAAATCAGTTTGTTGTACAACCCTCAGAAAGTTGGAGATAATATAACCAGTAGACCTAGCTATACCACTCCTGGGCATGGACCCAAAAGATTATCCAACATGTGATAAAGACATATACTCCACTATGTTCATTGCAGCTTTATTTATAATAGCCAGAAGGTTGAAAGAACCCAGATGTCCCTCAACAGAGAAAATATTTACAGAATAGAATACTACTCAGCTATTCATTAAAAACAATGAATTTGTGAAATTCTTAGACAAATAAATGGAACTAGAAATTATCATCCTGAGTGAGATAACCCAGTTACAAAAGAACACACATGGTATGTGATCACTGATAAGTGGATATTAGCTCAGAAGCTTGGAATACCCAAATACAATTCAGAGACCAAATGAAGCTCAAGCAGAAGATGGCCTTGTTGGTCATCAAAAGGAGGAGAGGCCCTTGGTCCCGAGAAGACTGAATACCCCAGTGTAGGGGAATGCCAGGACAGGGAAGAGAGAATGGGTGGCTTGATGAGTAGGGGAAGAGGGTGTGGGATAGGATGTTTTTGGAGGGGAAACCAGGAAAGGGTATAACATTTGAAATATAAATTAAGAAAATATCTAATAAAAAAATTTAAAAACTAAAATTAAATTTTAAATAAAATTTAAATCTTTTTATAAGTTATTCTTACAAGTTTTCAGTTAATGGAATTTTGTTGTCTGTATACATATAATAAAAGCCCCTGCATTGAACATATGCTTATCATCTTAAATGTTTGATATAATGATGGAATTTTAAAGTCAGAAACATTAAACTATTGTATTTATTATCTTTGGACATTCTATCCTCTTTTCCCTCCTATGGTCTCACGATCCCTTTCTTTGTATTTCAAGCATTTGCAGAAATGCAGAGAATACAAGCCAAATAGCACATTGTGACTAGGTAAGGAAATCAGTTAAGTTATTCCTATGTTACAGATTTAGAATTCAGCATCATATCAGACTAAATGCATAGTTAAAGCTCTAGAGTCACATTTTTTACATATGTATGGGAATTTTGTCCATTTCAGAACATAGATACTCAAAAAGACTCTAGAAAAGAGTTCCAAATTAAAATCAAAGTCACACTAAGTCACAATTACATTTACTCTGTGCTTGCAAAAACACTAAAGACTTAACTCTTTGCTCTTTTCTTCCTAATCAACAAAATTAGGGGTCTGAATTTGAAAACTGACTCAAGTAACAATATAGCACAGCAAGCCAAATACAACCTAAGATCTCACAATCAATGCCAAAGCCTTTGTATTTGATATGTGTGCTAACATGGTAATGTCACAAGATTCCTGGCTTTTCCTCCTATTGCTTTACATCTTCTCAAACAAGATCTCATTTCAACAGTCAAAATCCACTTGCATTTTATGGCTTCTTATCAGTGCTGAGAAGATTCTGGTTGCTTGCCTCTGGCTTGACAAATTCATGTGCCCTTTCCAAGACCGCTGGGCTGGCTGCTGTTCTTTGAGTCCATTGCATAGGAAAGACAGCAGGTCTGTGAACAATGTTGGCACAATCGGGGCTAGCTCTCATCTGCTATCATACAAACTGTTGGCAGTGGACATTTTTGAAGAGCTTGCTGTAATTAGAGTTATATGAGGAAATTATGACAAGCATTATATCCACATTCTCCCTGAAATATTGAATCTATTACATTTCACATTCCAGATCTCTCTTCAAAGTCTCTTTACAGGATTTCCAAACCACTACTAAATTCTATACATAGTCTGTTTCTAAGCAAGATCACAGTCTGAGATACTAGAAATTAATGTTTCTTATATACAAATAAATACACTTATTACTGTATATTTATTGGATATTTATTCTTAAATGGTAAAATTGTTATAAATCTATCAAATTATTTTCATATCTTACATGAATATTATACAGACAATCATAAAACTATAATAACATATAAATTTTAGTATATGTATATAGAAATTATTATAATTTGAATTGTTTCTAATCAAAGATTACTTAATATTAAATTTTATTTAATGTAGTAAACCTATTAATCTTTTCATGAACTTAAGGATGAATAAAAAAAGTGAGGCAAGGTGGTGCAGTCCTGTGTGCCTTAATTCTTGACCATCATTATGAATATTGACCAACTATTCCTAATTGTTTTTATTTCAAGGTCACAGGGAGTGGTCTTGGTATGTGATATATAACAATTGCTCTTGATTGAAGAAAATACATTTTAAGAGTGATATTTATATAATAACTTGTGAAGCAGCACACTACTCTTATTGTTTATTTATATGTATATTCTGTTTAGAATATAGACCTTAATCTTATTTATTCAGTGCTTAAATTCAATATTGAAGATTATCATCCTACCCTTAATCTTATTAAACACCTCTCTATTTTATTAATCTTATTAAACAAGTCTCTCTATTTTAAATAGTTAACACAAGAGACAAATTTAGATTGATCTTTTATTTTTCAGTAGTGAGAATGAAAGCAAACAGGCTAAATTATATTTCACTAAAAATGATTTGAGACTGAAAAAAATAGAAACATCATATTTGGTCAACATTTTAAACTGTTAAAGGTTTTTGAAGTTACTTTCCTAATCTATAAGATACCATATCTATAAATAACCACTGGTTTGAGAGCTTCCTGAAAAAAAAATTAAATATATTCAGAATTATACTGTCCTGAAAAGTATCTTTCTCAAACACTTTATTAAACGTCCTTAAATAGAATGACATCTGTTCATCTTATTTACTTAATAAATAACTAATAAGTTTAACTTCCATTAAGATCCCTGAAAATTTTTCTTCTCAACATCCAGGGCCCTTGAGTTAGAGGACACATCCCCTTTCTTTACTATTTAGTGATATTTGAGAAAATATATTTGGTTCTTGTTCTGATCCTCATCTCAGGATAGAGGAGAAAAGGGAGGAAATGTGAACCCCTTTCATACCCATAATTTTCTGTGCCTAATTGAGTAAATGAGTGAGTTATAATGGAGTAGAAATCACTCTTGGAAAAATTCTTTCATCAAAATTTAATCATACAATGCACACATATCCTAGGAACTGCTCCAAGCATTTCATTCTATTACTTCATTTACAGAATACTACTTGAGAGACCCTCTAGTTCCCTGAAGACAGAAGAAGCTTGCTCACTATCTCCCAGCATGCAATAGGGAAACATTCTTTCTCTCCTCGATTTTCTGGCTTTAGAAAAACACAATGGCTTATACAGAATCTTCCTACATCAGAATCCATCTGCAGGGGTAGGATTCTCTCTGTACGCTTGATCTCTGTACCAGCTCAGGAATTGTGTTCCTATATGTGTGATTATTATGAAGAAGTAATATACCTTCCTTAGAGCATTTTTTTAATCCACATGCAGATAGTTCTTTCTGGTTTATCACCCATCTCATGGGTAAATTTCAGAATAACAAATGGGAATTCCAAGTTTAAAGGTTCTTATCAGTGAATGATATATGTCTCCTTCACCCTTACATGCAAAAAAACTACTGATACCAAACAGCATTCTCTGTGGGTAGTGAATAAGCTCTTTACATCTCAGAATTTGACTCAAAAGCTAAGAATAATGGAGGATAAGAAAGAGAAAATAGATATTTTGTGTAGCAAATTCTTTGCTAAATGTAATGTATAATATTTTGTTTAGATGTCTTTTAACTATAATGGTCTGAGCAAAACCTAATCGTCTTAGGATACTTATATGTTACAACATTTACGCTTGTGTCTGATTTTTTTTTGTTTTACATTGGAGTACAGATTGTATAAACAGATTAAACCAACTATTGTTCAAGCCATCAGAGGTGTAAATAAAAACAGAAATGGAGACTCAATTTCAGCAAATTTCTTAGGTCTCAACCGATGGGAAAACGATAGACTCACAACTTCAGTGAACAAATGTTGTAGACTTTTTTGTGGACTTTAGAACTTAAAGCTATAAGCTGTCCATTTTAACATGAAATTTAGATAAGCAATGAATAATTTTAACTGCATATATGTTTCTCAAATTCTCAATCCCTATTTTTAGACACATAGCCTCTGAGACCTCAGTGAATGTTATACATTGGTAGGTGGAAAAAGACCTGAAGTTCTGGTTTCCATCCGACATTCTGGAATTTTCAATGCCAGAAGCTAGTGTGAGAAGATGTCAGGACACTTGAGTAGAATCATGGAAGTCTTAGCAAACAGATTGACAAAATCAGTCATTTTGGTTAAGGGTCATAGAGAAATTGTACTATTATTGGCAGAATTTAAGTGGCAGGAGTCAACACACCTGCACTATGGGCTCTACAAGGATCTCTAAGCACAGTGGACCTCCAGATTTACCACCACAGACTCTACTTCCATTCCAAACACACAACTTCACAATTTGGTCTTCTTGCCTACAAATTAGCCAACATCTTTTCCTCTGGTTAGACACAATTCTTCTAGAGGTAGTAGGACTGAGCTCTTGATTGCTTAACTCTTACGAGGGCTAAGACTAAGAAGTTTATAAATCTGAGCCATAGAAATAGATCGGCAACCAACAAATTGGGAAAAGATCTTCACCAATCCTACATCAGATAGAGGGCTAATATCCAATATATATAAAGAAC